>NC_072836.1:6477500-8877500 GCF_027744805.1 Dunckerocampus dactyliophorus | reverse complement strand
GGTCAAATTGTCTCCCCATCATGAACCCCATTCACGTCACAGCAAGGGTGCCCAAGGTGCAGCCCGGGGGCCATTTGCAGCCTGCTGCTGCTTTTTTGTTGGCCCGTGGTGCATTCGAAAAATATAATATAACAAGAAAACTAAAAAAAAAAAAGTTTTAATTCTACCAGCAAAAATAGAAAAAACAGCAGTAATTTTACAACAATAAAATCAAAATATTAAGAGAAAAATTTGTAAAAGTTGTAATTTTATGAGAATAATGTAATATTATGAGAACAAATAACGCCATTTTAGTATCATAATGTTGAAATATTTGAGAAAAAGTCATAATAATGTTATGAGAAACAAACAAAATTGTAATTTTTTGGAAAATTACATCGCGGACAAAGTTATGTTACAAAATAAAGTCCAAATATTACTGGAATAAAGTAATAATTACAAGAAGAAAATTTACAAGAAGAAAGGTGACATAGTTTGAAAATAAAAATTGAAAAACAGCAAAAATTGAAAAAAACAGCTGTCATTTTATGAGAGTAGTCAAAATACGAAAAAAAAAAGTTTTATTCTAACAAGAAAAAATTTCACAGTTTTATGAGAATAAACACTTAACACTTAACTTACTTTCAGTAGCATAGAGTTAAAGAAATGAAATGCTAAAGAAAAATATGTTTTTTTTTAAAGTTATATAAGAAACAAAACAAAATAAAGTTGTAATTTTGGGGAAATTAGGTTGGGGGAAAAAAGTCATTATTATGAGAATAAAGTCAAAGTTATAAGAAGAAAATGTATATGAAGAAAGTAGAAATACAGTAGTTGGAAAATAAAAAAATCTGAAATTGGAAAAAACAACTGTAATTTAATGACAATAAAGTCAAAATATTAAGACAAAAAAACAAAATAAAGTATTTTTGTTTTGAATTAGATTGAGGAAAAAGTTATAATATTATGGGAATAAATTCTAAATACCTGTATTATGGCAATAAAGTCATAATATTACGAGAAGAAATTTTACAAATATTATTTGAGAAGAAAGCTGAGATATATGGAAATTAAAAAAAAATGTGGGGGGGAAAACAGAGCAAAGTTCATACTAATAATAGGCTTTTTCCACGTATATCACAGTTACCCTTGCATCCTTTCATTTTTCAGTATGTGGTCCTCGCTGGAAAAGGTTTGGACCACGCTGCTATGATATTTAAGTAACATTCTAACATTCTTAACTGCATTACAAATGTAAAAAAATTGTTAACTATTGGAAATAAGAGTAAAATACTCACCCTTTGACCCGTGACCAATGCTAGCAATGTAAGTATAAGTGTAATGTAAGTGTATAGATACAGTAGGCTAAACAGCTTATTGTTAAAATGTAAATGCAATGGAGTTTTCTCTTTTAATTGCGATAAAGTACAAGGGTGATGTGGTGGTGAATGTGCAGAGGGAGGACACTGTGTGTCCACTGTGTGGCTTGGGTGGCCAGTCTCTTCACATTAACAGTAAAGCCAGCTGACTTTGAGATATATGTTCCAAGTTCTTTCATAATTTTTGCCACCTCTGTGTCGCTTTAACCAGATTGTACTGAGCTGCCTGGACAGATACTGTATGCATGCATCATGTTCTTATGTTGCAAAAGGTTCACTTTCCTGCTGTTCTATGCTTGCCATCACATTTTTCATCTTTGCCTTCAGATGCTCAATGCAATGAAGTCTCATGAGATATGATGCATGACCAGATGTGCAATAGCAGTACAGGACACAAGGCTTTCCATTGACTTGAGAACCGTATTTGTCTAGAAAGCTTTGATCGAATTCCGAATTGCTTGATCTGGCGAAGCATTCGACTTTAAAGGTTACACTTATTTTGAGATATGGCATCAGTTCAACTTGCCTTCGCGATCGCCAGAATACGGTCCATGATGGGCACTCTGGCTTGGCCACATTCAGACTCCAAATGTCCATCCAGACGAGAAAGGTCAAAGGGCGTGAGGCACGTCATGGACAGCCACAGCAACAGCATGTAGCGCGTCTCCCATGTCTAGTGACATGAAAAGTGATTTAAAAACACACACAATATTATCTCGCATCTGATGAACGGGACAACAAAACTTGTCCTGTGTTGTTTGAACCTCCGTGTCTGTCGGGTCCTGCCTGGACAGCAAATCCAGAACCGGCTGGATGTCAGCGACCTCATGAGGGAAACGTCGCATGAAGATTTTATAGCCTCGCACCTGGGCAGAGATACAAATAAATACATGCAATGATGCAAAATGAACTTTTTAATGATGTTCTAACAATAATATGTGTTCTTAGAACTTGTTTATGTGCACCAAACGTGAGAAAAATCTATCAACTCCCTCGATTAGTGGCTCGGCTTTTAAGAGAAGAGTTGCTCAAAAGGTCGATTTTGAAACTTACGCTATTCATGGCCCCATGAAGAGTAAACCTCCTTCCTCATGGACATGATACCGCCTCTGACCCAACCCTAGCAAGATGAGCCCACCTTGTGTATCGGCCCACTACTTCATGGAGGCCAGCTTTTTTTTTTTTTAATTTTTACAGGCTTCTCTACACATCTTAAAATAAATCCTGGAGCCCCGCCAGTCAGCTATAGGCGTGGGTGCTGTATTTATGATCATTTTGTTTTTCTTCAGCGAATAGGCCAACTTAACATGACGTTGCTGTTAAACTATGTTAGCACTGTTGCTCACATAGCTATGCTGTTGCTAACATTAGTGTGCTCTGTCCCACTCGTTAATGTTTAGTGTCATATGTGATATATGGCATCTATTACAGAGGACAAGTGCAAAGTTATCGTGTATATGTAAAGAGTTGATAAAGTACAGTATACCATACCAACTCTTGGAGCCACACGCTCTGTCGAGACAAACATAGCTCATTAGTATTAAAGCTACATACACACAAAACGGCTCCCAGTAGGGCTTACTATAAGCACTTTGAAATTAAATTCCAGCAACAGCGCTAGACTTTCAATACACTATTGTGGCATCAATGAAACCTGTTTAAAATGGGTGAAAACTGTATAATATGGCCACAAAGAAACTGCAATCTGAATACATGTCAGTCTGATGTTTGTAATTTTAGACAAGCGACATTAATGTCTGACCTTACAGATGACGTAAAGAAACTTGAAGCCCAAATGAAACAGGGAAAAAGGGCAGTCTTCCTTCCTCACGAATTCCAGTATCATATTCACCATCCATTCTGCAACATTTAAGTAAACATGGCTGGTAATGTGATGTAAACATGAGGTTAAGCTTTGTGTTTACAACATACCCAGGTGTGGGTCTAGAAGATGAGGCTGGTCTCTGTACTGGTTGAGTGTCACTGTCGGTGACAGTGGCGTACAAGCAGATTATGGCAGTGGTTTACAACGACTTCATTACATTCATTGGGCCTCACCAAGGAGCTTCTCCGTGGTGGACTCTCTGCTGGCCAGCTCTCCGTGGACCTCCGGCAGACTGGCGATGAGAGCTTCGGTCATGTCCCTCTCATTGAAGCCCTCCAACACACACGTTTTCAGAACCACAGCTCCTGCATCAACCGAACACCCAATCTCTTCTGTTCCAGTTAAATCAGTTTTGCTTGCTTCATCGCCCGCGCAGCCGATCTTCATATCAGCTAAACCCATCTTGCCCTCAATAATACTTTTGGACAAAGCCATTTTGACCAAGTTCTGTTATGCTATAGAAACTAGCTCGCTATTGTTATCATTCGCGGCTAGCAAACATAGCATGTGAGCGGGTGACACGGATGTTGCATTCACGTACATAAAATATATATACATTAATTAAGCTACCTTTTATGAAATATATGCAACGATGTTGCCTGTTAAATAAAATGACATTTACTCAGCCAATCAGAAGAAAAGCTACTCAACTTAAAATCAAGAGTGGACTGTCAGTATGATAAGTTCACGCCCAAATAGTACGGCAACCGAAAAAGTCCAACTACTGACTTTAGTACGCGTGCGTCAACATATCCATACCCGGAAAGAAAACAAAACAGTAAAATACGTTGTGCAACTTTTATTTATTTTGTGTGCTCATGTTTGTTGTTTCAGATTGTTCATTTGCATTGTTGAATTTCAATGGTGAACAGTGGCTGTCTTTCATTTCTGTGTTATTACACGTCTTCTTTGTTTACGGTTTGTACGACTGCAAATTCTGAACATTTATTTTTACATTTTCATCTTTTTCCCCAAAAAACACATTTTGAGTTCTATTATATTAAATTAGATACATTTTTGTCTCACAGACATGTAGACAGACTCGCAACACAACCATGATAATGAATAAGCAAAACTGAGCATCATTATTATTAAAGCAAACTGTACAGACTTAGTTATTTTTTCACTGTTGGAATTTCGTGCAATTTAAAGCAAGAGTAATTACAGAGCATTATACATGCATGTATCTTGTATCTTAAGCCTGGCTTATGTTTATTAAGACTGTCACGACAGGAGTATGACTGCAGTTATTTCAGTAGGTCCTTCATCACACTTATTGATGAGCCTCTGTAGCCTCCGCCAAAGTGGTTCCAGTGGTTCAGGTAGTGAAAAAGTTGGTAAAGCTGGTTTCTCTTTGCAAAGCCAGGTGCCTTCGGAATTTTATCATGGTATGCAGAGTAAAACGAGCTGTTAAACCCTCCAAACATCCCAGTGAGTCCCAACTCAAACTCTGAATGGCCGTAGAAGGAAGCAGGGTCAAATGTTATCGGTCCTTCACCGGATTCTGCCACGTTGCCTCCCCATAAGTCTCCATGGAGAAGGGCGGGGACAAGCTCCGCCTCTTTGAAAAACTGGGGGAGCTTCAACTGTAAAGATGAGTGTAATTTAAGGTTATTATTGCGCACATAAATGGCTCTAGTGAGGTGTGGAGGTGTACCTGAAGCCGTGCCCAAAGCTCTCTGGCTTCTCTATCTCCATGAGATTCCTCCAACAGGTTTAACTGAAGCTGAAGCCTCTGTTGTGTGAAAAATGTCACCCAGTCATCCTGCCATTCATTTTCCTGTTCAACAAAAGCCACAATTTAACCCTACGTCCTACACATAAGACTGCAATGACATCCATGTGTATTTTACCTGTGGTAAGTATCCACAGCATGTGGTGGTAGGGAACCCAAATTTGTCCACATAAGCCCCCTCAGGCTGACCAGCTCCTTTTCCTATTAACAGAGACAGGACTAATACATGGACAATTCACTTTCACTTCATCCTCAGATAGCAGCCTCCACTTTACAGTAATAGATGCCATATCGTAATAAATCGCAGAAACAAATAAATGCCATTGGGAGCCCACAGTAAAAAAAAAATAATAATTTTAAAAAAGTCCCCAATCTATAGCACACAAAGCCTGATTTCTATTTGAATGAACAGTTCCGTTGACCAATCAAATGACTTACTTAAGACAAAAAACATAGAATAAATATAAAGTAAATACAAGTAATGTAAGTAAATGTAAATATTATGGTCACTATTTGAGGAAATATGTATCCAACATCATTTTTGAGATATAAGAAAGCAACCATTATGATTTTAGTGGCAAAATAAGCTTTAATGTGACAAAATATTGTTATTAAGGTCACACATTATGCTATTTTTCATCAATAAGTTTCAGAGGTCCCACAATATTGTATTGGAAGTGTGTTGTCTAAAATCTGTATCATGTTCATGATAGTTTTTTTTCCCAATAATATCATGAAGACTTAAAAATTGACCATTTCAGTGCCTCCTCTCAAAAGCGAAGTAAACAAGTGAGGGACATTGATATTGTATATCATTCTCAAGTTTGGTGTAAACGGGTTAGACCATCACTAAAAAGTCACTTTTGCATAATAGGTTACCTTTAAATCTTAATATTTGAGGTCATCAGAGAGATGCTTCTCAAGCATTTAAGAAATTAAACAAAAAAGCCTTCTGGTGTCAAACGGCATTTCGACATGTGTCAATATTTGATTTTAAAGAAGTGCAGTTAGGCTGAAATTACCAACTGTCTGCTGCTCTTTGCGCACTTTCTCCAGCTGTTTCTTGTTGTGAAGATGAAGATCTGCCAACTGCTCGCCAAGTCTCTTTGAATATCTGAATATTGCAAATAATGAAATGAGTTTATGAGATCACTTTTCATTAAGTATTGCCAGAATGAGAGAAGTCTTACTTGTTTAGACCACGCATGTCCAAATGCTCCATAACAAACACACACCCTCCAGTGTCCAACTCAAACACCTTCACAGGTTTGGGCACTCTGATAGTTTGTGTTTTTAATATGGCGTCCAAACTCGCCATTTCCCCATCAAACATTAATTTAGCCTAAAGAGTTAGAATACAAAAAAGCACAGCATTCACAGGCATGACAGTAACGGGGTGAAAACAGGTCGCAGTTACCTGGCTCTTATGGTTTATCTTTACAAACACTTTTCCAGTATCAGTATCAAAACTCTGACCCTCGCTGATGCATCCACCAGAAGCTTGTCCTGCAGATTTTAACATGGATGTCCCCAACTCCTTCTTTAACTTAGCTTCCATTGCTAATCCTTAAGGAGTTCTGCAAGCGACCCACACAAGAAATGCGTGCAGCAGCGGGATGTGCACAAATGGCGTCGATCTTACGCACTGTTAAATTATACGACTTGTTTATTTACAACGAAGTCTCGACTGACCCATCCCACAAGCATTTGACGCCACGCAGCACTGTGAGCTAATGTTTGAGTTTGTTAAACACTTATTTAAAGATTTCGACAATTTAAACAACCGTTTTACGCGTTTACGCAAAATTTCAGTGACCTATTGCCAATGTCTGAGGATTGGCCTTTAAACAGTCCAGTAGTCCTATTTAGCTAACGGTATTGGCATAGTATTTACATCTGTTTTGGCCTTTATCAATATCCGTAGTTTTAGTATCACACCGCCCAATCAGAAACGGATCTCTGCCCCGTCTTGTCCAAATCGTGACTGCGTATCTGATCACATGAGTGTCACCATGGTTACCCAGCGAAGCTAAGTTTGCTACGTGCTAGCAAGCATAGCTGGAGAGGCGGTGTTAATGAGCAGCAATGGCGTATGTTTGCTCCTTGGAGCTACTGGCGTCGGAAAAACCCTCTTGTTAAAACGTCTACAAAATATCCTTTGCTTGGTTGTAATTGTAGAATAAAGGCTAGGATAGTTTGAACGTTTGTGGATGCTTTGTCATAACGGAGTTGCAAGCTAGCTTTTAGCACAGCCAGTCAACAAGGAAATTCGGGCGGTTTTGCTTAAAAATTCCTTCATGAAAACATGTTTAAAGGTAAAGGAAACCTTTTTGATGTTGTTTTTCTTAACCCTTACTTCAGAGCTCAGTCTGCATGGATCTGGTGAAGTGGACGCCCCTCCACATACTCTGCCAACCGTAAATAATAATTAATAAACATTACAAGTACCACTGACATGTGTGTGTGTGTGTGTGTATGTAAAGGTTACTTAGGCTTATCCTGAAATTTCCGCTGAAAGCCGAATATCCCTAGCTTTTCGCTCGGAGCGTATTTGTGTTTACCTCCACAGGTGGGAACCAACCTGACGGACCTGACCCTGAAGAGAAAGAAACTGACAGTGCGTGAGCTTGGTGGCTGCATGGGCCCAATATGGCCCAGTTACTACAAGGATTGCTCATCTGTCATGGTATATACTCTTGCTCACAGCTTTTTAGCTCAAAGTTTACGTTAATTGAGTGTTGTTACGTTTTTTTCTTCAAGTTTGTGGTGGACTCAGCCAACATTGCTCAGGTGTCGTCTTCATGTATCCAGCTGTTGTCTGTGCTCTCTGCTGAGCCTCTGCATAATGCATCAGTGCTTATACTCTTCAACAAAAGGTAACCTTCTAAATAAACACACAATTGAGGGTGATATATAACTATTCTGTTAAAGCAGTGGATACAATTTGTCTATTAGTCTTTATTAGTCTCAAGTAGCCTTTTCTACATCATGTTCTAGGGATATGCCTTGCACGATGAGTCTGGTGGAGATCAAGTCCCTTTTCCGATTGGATGACATTGTTGCCTCCGCTCCTCAGCCTGTCACGACGCTGGAGGTCAGTGCCCGCTCTGGAATGGGACTCCAGGAGGTGTTGAGCTGGCTGGAATCAGTCGCCGTGCACAGTAAATGGCCATAAGTGACATTTTATTTAGGCTTGAAGGAAAAGTCAAGTCAGCAGAGAAATGGAAAGACGGCACGTCAGTTAAGTAGTAATTAATGGAGCTTAATTAAATGTTTTATTCACCACTTGATTGCAGGGATGTGTAATGACTGTGATGCATGTTTACCGTGGCGTAGGGTGAAGGGCAAATCCAGTGAGCAGTTGAATCAAATGTTTGTATGAATGGACTGCTCCAATTACACTCTTGGTTCACAAGCAATTAATAAAACTCATTTTCTAATTGATTATCGGAAAATCTGAAGCACCTCCCAAAATGTATATTTTCTTAACCCCAATTTTAATCCCACAGATGGTTTACCAACAGAAAGTCCATGACTTATCAAAAATGAGCCCAGGCTAGTGTGTAACACCAGCGGCAGACACACAAACAGCTGAGTGGGCAGGAGGATTGTTGACTGCACAAAACCAGTTGGAGATAATGGCAAAAGTGCAACCACAACAACTTGTATGTATTTTTAGTCACGTGAGCCAATTAACAATAGCCTGAAAAGTAGATTTACGTGATATGTATTAGTTGCATCATTTCTATCCTGTTGAGAGAACCAGCGTGCGTGTAGTGTGTAAAGGTTAGCGTGTTATGACACAATATAAAAATTAAAAAAAGAGGGAATGGGGTCGCAGTTCAATTCCATATTTCGAGCCTAGTCCTAGTTTTCTGACTGTATTCTCTCCAGTTGAAGTGGTCCTCATAGGAAAGGGTTCTGATTGTTCAGTGCAGCCTGGGACACCTGAGCACTGCCAGTGGAGAGGGGCAACAAAGGCTCAGGTAGATCAAAGCCGGGCTGGCTGGGATGAGTGAATGACGACGGGAGGCTGGCGGGCTGGTGGCTGATAGGCAGAGGCAGGGAAGCGCTGTACGGAAGAGCGCCCTGCAGCGTGGTCGAGCCCATTTGATCGAGAGTTAGTCTGGCCTGGTCCACTTGGAATGGATTGCTGGTTGTGGGAGCGGCTCCATCTTGAATAAAAAGAAAAGGCAAAATCAGGAAGTGTGAAATGAAAAAGTAGTTTTACTTTGTTTTAGCATTATTTAGTTTTATTACACAGTGGGTTAAGTTCTCTTCTTTTTAAAACATTGCAGTGTTAATAAACGTTTTATCATAGCAACACAGAAACTAATTCACTTTGAATGATTTCCTATGGGAAAATAAGTTCTGAAATTAAACAATTCAGGAGTTAACTAATATCGCAAAATGAATTGTGTGCCTTTTCCACTGTATAACATTTGAAGTGCTGATTCATTTACCATTTCAACTAGTTGGTGGAAATATGCTAATTTCAGCGGATTTCCTTTAACTGTCATTTCTTGTGTTGAAAGCAAAACATTGTCCGATCCAATAAAAGTGTCACTGCAATACATAATACCTATAAATAAAAGGTAAAAAACTAAAGTGAAAAAAGATCTGCCTCCTGTGGGTGTGTTGTCCACAAAAGCAAATAACTGCTGGGGTCTCTAATTAGTGCTGTGTCAAAAAACAAATGCATTTAAAAATGTGGCTGTAGTCAACTTCCTGATGTAGTTTTTTTTTAAATCAACTCCACAAGGTGGCAGCAGCTGCATTTGAAATATCATGAGTGGTCAGCATCCCAGCAGCTTTATTTACCTCTGCATGCGCTTTAAAATGCTTGTTGGTGTGAAAGTCATGCGTGTTACACTTGCCATGCTGTTGTTTACAATGAACTCATCAGCGGTACTGATGCTGGCTAAGCATTTTGCTTCTTACCTCTTTTACAAAACTGGTTCTGTTGCTGCTGTGTTGTGCAATATACTTGTTAATAAGAGAGCTATGTTTTTGTTTCCACTTCCTTTCTCATGTACTCCAGATCATTATTCAAGTCAGTGTTAGAGTTGTAAATGTTGGTTCACAGGATACCTGAAAGAAAGGGGTTCATGGTTGCGGGGTTAGATGGGATCAGAGTGTCCAGGTTCACCAAAGAAGCACCCGAGGTTCCGAGGAAGGCCTCTGGGGTATGCAGTGCACGAGGGGTGGGCTCCACCAGGCTTTGTTTGAGTTGGGAGAAGTCATACAGCTCAGGGCTGTCTTCCCTTTGCCCGTTGACGTTCAGCTGACCTCCGTCCATGGCTTCGTCGAACAGATCCCCATCTAAAAGGACATATTGGTTACATTGTTACAGTGGATTCCGTTTATGTCCACGCCCCTCTGACTGGCTGACATAAGCGGTTGTTGACATAACCGAAATTAGCTGCTAGCCACTAAGTGAGAATGGGCAGAGCTGCTGCAGTGGCTACACAACAACAACAAAACTTTCATACATGTGCAAATCTTTCTTCCGAAAAAAAATGACATGGGTGCATTTTGTTAGTTGCTGTGGTAGAATCCGTTATTACTTTGCACTAAACAGGAAGTCACCGTGTGCATGTTTTAATATGCTGTATAACTAGACAGTAGTTATGTTGCTTTACCTGAAGGGCTTCCAGCTCGGAGAGGTTCTCCTGAAGTTTTATCTACTGGCAGTCGGAAAGGATCAACAGCTGCAGATGCTACAACATTGGAGCGTCATCAGGAGTTAACTTACTTTTACGTTTGTATGACAGTTAAGGATGGCAGGATGCTATAAGACACACCCACCTGTGTTGGTGGAGACGCCCCATAGGTTGGAGGCAATGCTCTGTGGGGCATCCCAAGGGTTGCCTGAGGGCGGGCTGGGCTTCCAGGGTGGAGGGGGGCTGTTGGATGCGGGCGGTACCATCCAGGGAGAATCTACTCTTGACGAGCTCCTGCTTCCATCTTTTAAGAGGAATAACAATGATGACATGCTGCAGTTTGTAACAGACATTAATGCTCAGACGCTGGCAAAGCTCACCCAAAGGGTCCCAGGGGTCTGACCCCCCGGTACGGATAGATGCCTGGTATGAGGTTTTGTTCCATGTATGGTCACTAGGAGGAGGATCTGAAGGTACTGCAAAAACATCTACGAGGTCCATGAAGGCGGTCTGACAACATGAAAAAAACAAATCAGTAATAAATTCATTTGTTGTCCTATCACATAGTTTCAACACTCTCTTCAGTAACTGCCAAGTCTCCTAAAGTCGGCAGGTGCGTGGTCTATAAGAGCAAATGACTGCAGGGATCACTAACTAAAATACTGGCATTAATAACCTAACCTAAAGTTGTTTTTTAAAATAAACCCCACAAGTCGGCATCCAGCAGCTTTATCTACCTCTGTATGCGCTTTAAAATATCACTACGCAGCTTCACTTGTCATACTCTTGTTTACAATGAACTCATCATCGGTATTAGCGTAAGCTAAGTAGTTTGCTCCTTGCAGTGACTACAACATTGGTTCTGTTGCTGCTGTGTTGTGCACATGTCAGTAAGAGACCTTTCTCATGCACTCCAAATCATTAAAGTTTAAAAATGAACTCTTAAAAAGAACACAGCCTCTTCCCAATTATTGCCTGCTTCCAATTAACCTCCCACGGCTACAATTACAACATTTATGGTAAGTGTAAATGCAAATCCGACTCCCATAAAAGTTCTCCCCAGTTCATATGATCACCCCACCCCCCCAGTGAGGTAATCCATACCCCAAAGTTTCATACCCCGCCTTTAGACGCCATCTCACGTTTGCTCTCCTCCAAAGCTTTCTGCAGCATCGACTCATCTCCTTGACGACTGAGCTTCTCCTGTGAACACGTACACACATGGACGTCAAACCTCGGGGCTTTTATCAAGGATGGTGAGTGAGATGCAACATTTGGTGATCACAAAAGTAAGACGTGAGGTGAGCATCACCCGCCGTGACCTCTCACAGTGCTTCAAGTTGTGTTGCAATCATGACAAAAAGGACAGAGCGTGACAGGACGGTGCATTCTATAGCACTACAACGGCACCCAGCGGAACACAGACCTCCACCAAGGCCAATCAATCCTAAACATGTCCACCTGACTTGAAAACTATGCGCTATCCATTCCAGTCCTGAAGTTGGCAGTAATACCTACAGTATTTCTCTGGCGTGCCACTGCCCCACTTTGCCCCAATGCAACCTCCTGTTCTTTCATGCTTGCTGGCCCTTTAATTGAACAATATGTTGATTACTGTGGTTATTTAGTAGTTTGCAGGGGTGTACAACTGCACTACAGTCTTCCCTCGCTCCATCGCAATTCAACATCGCTCACTCACTCTAATGGGTTTTAAAAAATTCATTCATTCATTCATGATTGCTGTTTTGTGGTTGATTACCGCCTATTAGTAGTCAAAAAAATGCATGTCTTGACCCAAATTAAGCATATTCACACATAAAAATGATCTAAATTAACTAAAATACAAATATAGCTTAAGGCAATACAAGACGTTGGTGAACTGTAGTCTATACTGGCCACTAGTAACATGCACGAGACTTGATCCCCAATATAGGTGTTTATTATTTTATAGTTATTTATCTCACAACAGGCATAATAATAATAATAATAATAATAATAATAATAATAGTCATCATCATCATAACAATAACATGTTGTGGCCGTACTCTAGCTAAAACTCTACTCTGGATCCAGACGTCACGTGCTGTCCATGCATCAGGAAGACATTTATTCTTATTTAAGCCTTAAATGGCTTATTTTCTCTGATTATATCTACTATATTGTGTAATACGAGCGTAAAGGTGACTATAGGAGTGTTATGTCATGTTTAGAGGGCACTAATAGTGGTAGAAATCGTGTTTAGAAAGTCCAAAACAGGTTTTCTGTCCTCTACGAAAATATTCCATTTATTAATATTGAATCCTGCTTTGTGCAAATGCACTTATTGCGGTCCGGTCTGGAACCAATTAAGCGCAATAAATGAGGGATTACTGTATGTAACACAACCGTGATAAACGAGGGATTACTGTATATCATACAAGCTGCTTTCACACAGAGATTCTGCAAAACGGCTGCATCTGAGCTGTGATATTCGCCTGTGCCTTTTACACAGACCCCAGCGAAACCAAAGATATTGCCACAACTGTGTGTGCGCTTCCAGACAGCAACATTGCGGAATACCCTTACACACAGGCGCCGTCCTGCCTCTGATACTACAGTATGTCTAAAGGTACAAAATTGCAGGGTTGTCTCACTCTGCGTTGGAGCTGTTTTTACAGAATAGCGACATGGAAAAATTGCCAGGAAAATTGCTGGGTCGACATTGTCCCTCCCATTCCGTCCCGCGTCTCTCTCATATCGCTAAACAAGGTGAGCAAAATATTGAGAAAATGCCTCTGAAGTGTGTCTAATACTGTGACTGGTGGCGTACCTGTTCGTGCGCCTCCTTGCTCATGTTCATAGCTAACTTCAGCTGCGTGTCCTCGTCCATGTCCATTGTGGCCGCTGTAGGCTTGGCAGGCTGTGGGAGGAGGAAAAGCAAAAGATGAGTAGATAGCGTGTTTGTACATTGCCTTTAACGCACCTTTGCATACAACCTCGCCCACCTTGAGCTGCCTAAAATCTCACACCGATGAGGAAAGCACATTGATTGGTTAACAGAGGAGAGTTATAGTATCCATGTTGAGCAATATACACTATATGGACAAAAATATTGCAGACAAAGAACCGTTACAACTATGGAGACTGTTATGCAGATGTGAGTCTCAACACTTGTGTCCATATGGCGTATATCAGATCTCTGCCCAGGAGAAAGAGGGGAGAATATGTTTGTTTCCTGGACCCTGAGTGAATTTGTACCTTATTGACCTTCTTGCTGGGGTTCATCTGCAACTGGCTGTTCTCATCAGGCTAGGAGTCATGGAAAAGTGATGAAAAAGTTGAAGTTTTGCGATTCATTCACTTGCTAAGCAAAGATGATTTATTATTTAAACGACGCTGCCCTCTAGTAGTAGTGCAGTGAAGCCAAGGGCGGGCTACAGTACGTCGGGTTCTTAGGTGTGGATCGATACACACTTCCTGTCTGGCACAGCCTTCACAATGATGGATCAAAGTGCCATTAGTGGCTGAGTCAGAGACAAAGATGTTCTGTTCTCAGGCAATGGTTGGCATGCATAAGCGAGGTTTATTGCTTTTGCAGGGCAGCAGCAGCACGGTTGTCTTTCTGTAAGGTGTGTGAAGCACGTCTGTGTAGGTATATACGGTGCATTACATGCTCTCTCTATAAAGTGCTGTGCAAGACGTTTAGACATTAGATTTGTTGTTCAGTCTCTTTATAAGTTTAGTGTGACTTCCTGTACCCCTGAACCATTGTTAAAACTTTGCATAAAAATGTTTATTTAAAAATGCAAAAAATAAAAGAAAACAAAAAAAACCCCACAAGCATAATTATAAAAATATAACAAATGAAAAATATACTCTATGTACTTAAAAAAATATTTTAAAATAACTTTTAAGGCAAAAATGACTCCCCCCCCGACACCACACTTGTTCTCATGTACCTTTGAACCATCAAGACTTTGTTGAAAAATGTTTATTGAAAAATGTAAAACAAAAAAAAAACAACACCACATAAATATTTGGAGTAAATTGGAATAAAATAGATTTTAAAATTACAATTAAGGCAAAAAAAATTTTACAAATAACTGAACAACAAACAACACATTGGACAGTGATGGAAGTTTTAGTCAGGCTTTTAAAATGTCAAATAAAAAGAATTAAGATGATTTGGCCAAATCTGCAGGATTTTTTTAATTTTAGATTGTTTAGACTCAGTTTAGTTTATGTGTGATTTACTAATGTAGTTTAAAATTGTCTTGGCATTGTTGTCTTATTCATTCAAAGAATCATACAAATACTTTTGTACCATAATACACAAAATCATTGATTTACCTTATTCAACATTTATTTACTTTATTCAACATTTATTTACTTTATTCAACATTTGAATACATTAAAATGACCTATTATTCTCCCCCTGCACCTTCAAATTAAGAAACGGTGCCAACAACACCTCAAAATCCAAATACTTTTGGACCGTAACCGTATTATTTAAAGTGTTGCAAAACAATGGAAAGTTACAGAAGGTGGCTTTCCGAGCTAAATGGAATGTAGCCCTGTAAGACTTTTGCACAATACTATATGACTATACGACTATATATATATGTGTGTGTGTGTGTGTGCATGTGTGCGATTTAGACATACATTTTCACTCTCCTCCCGGCTCATGGCCAGGGCCAGCTGCAGCTGAAGCTCTTCCTCTCCGCTGGTGGTCGGCCGAGCTTGCTCCAGTTCTGGCGTGAGACGAGGGGAGTAAGAGGTGGCTGCGGAACCAGAGGAAGGAGAGGAGAGTAGAGAGGACTGAGTTTTGAAGGATGGCCGATTGACAGATGGAAAGTGAAAAACAGGCCATCACAAAAACGCTCTGGCTTCTCTTTTGGGGTCAGAAAGGCGCTGGTACACGCTTTGCATGTTAATTTATGTTCCATCACTGGTTGTTTAGCATCTTTGTTGCTGTTACTTGACACACTGGGCCTGCACTGAGAACAATGCTGAGCTTGTGCAGAGAGAGCTGAAGGGGGGGAAGACGAATGGATGGGGAATTGGAGCGGGGCCCATCGAAATACGCCTTTGGGTGGGTTTCCAGAACTTGAGTTCAGGTTTTGACTGAATAGCGGTCTAGGTGGCAGGATATGGCTAATGGAGCAGACAGCCCTTATCAGCATCCAGTCAGATTATGTATTTTAGCCGCATATTGTAGCACCGCTGAACCATGCAGACACAGTGTGAAGTGGCCACTTGTTTCCACTGGCACACCTTCAAGCTTTAAAATATGCAGGGAACTCGTAATGTGTGGCGGTAGTAGTGTTGGAGGCTTTACAGGAAGAGGAAGCAGTAAAACAGTTAGACACCACCTACAGACATGCTCTGCGACTGCTTTACATCTTCCAGTTGAAAAACACATCAAAGTCTGAGGGGTTCATTTACGGCGACTCGCTTTTGAACCTTCTGAACTCCGCTTTTAATGGCAGTTCTCTAATAATGCTGCCCGGAGGAAGCCTAGGTAGATGCAACTCAAAATTGTCCAGACCAATGTTTCCCAACCTTTGAGTTAAACTGCACATTTTGGAGTGGCCTTTTATTGCGGCCAACCTAAGTCACACTGTGCAATAATTACGCTGTCTAATCAGCATCTTGATATGCCACACTTGAGAGGTGGATGAATGATGAATTATGAATGCTCACTGACACAGATTTAGACAGTTTTGTGAACAATATTTGAGAAAGATGGGCTCTTTGTGACATATAAAAGGTTTCGGATCAACCCATGAAAAAAGGGGGCAAAAACAAAAGTGTTTTTTTTTTGTTGGCTGTAGTTGTGCCAGACCCGACCGTGATAAGTGAATTTCTGCAAAGTGGGACTCCTTATACATAAATGGAGTAGTTTCATTGTCCGAGCATCGAAAACCTGTTTGCAACCTTCAAAATACGGGTTTTAACATTATTAGAGCCCACTAGACATGAACTAACACCCCTATAGTCACCTTTACACTCATATTACCTAATATAGTAGACATAACAAGAATAAATAAGCCATTTAAGACATGAATAAGACGAGTGGTCGTGTGTGTTGCTATAAATGGACGGACAGGAAGTGACGTCAGGATTCAGAGTCGAGTTTCAGTTTGACCGCCCGTGCCCGTGTTTTTATTAGGGATTATTGTTAGGGGTGTCCCGATCCGATATTGATAGACACAAGAACCCAGCACGTGCCTTCCTGGAGCGGCCGGACGGCAACAACCGCGTGTGCTAACGTGTTGAGCATAGAGTAGGAGCGATGTTGGTCGTGTGATGTTGCAGCTGAGTGCAGCACATGTCATGCACAAGTTTCCTGTGTTTAATACAAGCCAACTCATCGTGCATTTGAAGCAGCATCACACGGGAAACTCCCACAGAACGACAAGAAGTCATCAGCTATAACAGAAAAGATGACCAGCCCCTGTCGGTGCTCAAACCTCGCTATATTACGCTTAGCTGCCGCTACATTGTGGATAAAACGATACCCCAGATGCTTAAAGAAGTAAATAGGTCCGTTTTTCTCACACCAGCTGTTGCTGATTATTGTTCTCTGTTTGAGTAATATCACCTGACCAAGCCTTTTCCAACATTCCACACTCCAAAGTCATTAAAGTATGTATGATTTGTGTTGATATCAGATTGATATCGGCTGATACTCAAGGCTGCAATATCGGTATCGGCTGGAAAGTGAAAAAGTTATTACTGTGCCTGTTGTGAGATAATTCAAACCGGCAATAAAAGCTGTGTTGAGATCAAGTCTGGTACTTGTGTGTCTCAATGAACATTACAGTGACATTACTGACACCTAGTGACCAGTGTAGCACACTACATATCATCAACCTCTTTTAAATGCATTTCTGAATGCCTTATTTGTATTTTACATTATTTAGGCATTTTTATGCTTGAAAAATATGTAACATTTGCTTCAATATGATTACATTTTGACTACTCATAGGCCGTATTCGCCCACGAAACAGCATGATTTATTATATAATATATTTTGGAAAAAGTTTGATGAAGTGAAGCCGCGAAGTTCGAAGCGCAAAGTGAAGCGGGACGACTGTATTTGCTTCAAGATGTGATTACCAGCGAACAATTCCACGCTCATGACTCATACCTTAAGTCATAATTATTTTTTGTTTCCACTGAGACGGTTAAGAACTTAGGCAAGCTCACCTGAAAAGTCACTAAAGGCTGTTTAATGGCTTATTGTTTTTTTTCCCCGTGATTTCCGAGATGGGGGGGGGAAAGTGCTAAATCACATGCGGCATCCAGTTTGCTCGGTTTCGGATGCAGGGTGGGCCTCCTGTCTTTTGTAAAAATGCAGGTCAGCTGACTGTGATTGTGTACGGGAGAATGACAGGAATGCAAATATCTGACAGTCAGTGGAGAGTAAAAAGCGAAACTCTTGTTGGGACTGAATGTTATACATCAGGCAAGGCAAAAATAATGTCGAGCTGACGAAATAATGTATATCCTGAACGACAGCTTGTATTGTACTGAATAAGTAGCTCTGTATTATCGATAAGTGTACATTCAAACATGTGACCTGTCAAACCATCAATGCTGACAAATGGCAAGTGACATGCTAAAAAAAACCTAATTCAGGTGTTTTTGGCTTGTTGTTAACTCAAAACTAAGTTTCCCAGCAAGAGACCAGACCCAAATCCTGCTGATAATACGTGAGACGTGACCTAGTCTACATCTCAGCTTTGTGTTATAGGTGACAAAGCAAATTAGGGTGATATTTTATAACATTAACATTACAGTTGTCCCTCACTCCGGTTCAAACGTCGCTCCCTCACCCTATCCCGGCTTTTAAATTAATTCGTTAATAAATGGTCACTGTTTTGTGGTTGCTACAACCTATGATTAGTTTGAAAAAAAATATTATTGGCCTAAATTGAGCATTTTCAAGCAGAAAAATGTTCGAAATGAACTAAAATACAAATACAGTTTAAGGCAATACAAGACGTTGATGAACTGTAGTCTACGCTGGCCGCTAGATGTCACCAGACTTGATCGCCAGCGACAGGCTTTTGTTATTTTAGAATTATTTTTTTTCACCACAGGCACAATAATAACAAAATAATAATTAATAGTCATCATATTATAATAACAATAACACAAGCTACGGTTGTGGCCATACTCTAGCTAAAACTCAACTCTGAATCCCACACGTCACTTCCTGTCCACACGTCTGGAAGACATTTATTAAAACAAGTCTTAAATGGCTTATTTTATCTGATTATATCTACTATATTGGGTAATATGAGTGTCAAGGTGAGTATAGAGGTGTTACTTCATGTCTAGAGAACGCTAATAATGGTAAAATTCATATTTAGAAACTCATAAACAGGTTTTCTGTGCTAACTACGAAAATATTCAGTTTATTAGCGTTGAATCCTACTTCGCTCATCCTAATTCACTTATCGCGGTTGGGCCTGGAACCAATTAACCGTGATAAATGAGGGATGACTGTACAACTGTTTCTCTTAACATTCTCCTTTTATGGTTTTTCTTTTCAGTTCCTTTTCAGTAATGTTCCTTCGTAATAATGTGATCTGAACTGTGTTCATTTTAAGGATGCAGGTTATTAATGCCACACTTTGGACACCCCTGGTCCACACGAATGTACCCCTCGCGTTTGGATTCTAGGGTGACAGTTTGAAGGGAAAAATCAAAAAGGATGAAGACTGCTACTCACAGTGCTGAGAAGGTGAGCTTCTGGACGGGTACGTCCTGTAATGGCTGGTGTGGCCTCCCGGGTACGGAGGAGGCAGTTCTCCATAGTAATACTGGACTCCCACCATGCGCGACTTGGTCTTCAACGCCTCGCTCCTCTCCTTCTTCAGCTTTTCTGTGTCCTTCAGCAGAGCGACCAATCTCTTGGCCTTCTCACGGATGTGCTGCCCTTGGTCCTGTCCGTCCCGGTCTATGTACTGGAAGTCTTTCAGGGTCTGGATGGAGTGGATGTTGTCCCGGCACTCCTGCGCCACTCGCTCCGAGCCAGTTTTGACCAGGTAGTCCATCAGGCCGAGTGCCTTGTAAACGTGGCGCCAGTTTTTGCCGTGGTCGTTGAGCCGCCTCCAGATCATACCCATGACCTCGGCGAAGGCAATCATGTTGTAGGTCAAGTCAGCAATTTCGGCCATGAGCGAACCGGAGGCGCCCCAGGGGTCGTTGGAGGTGGCCTCTCGCACCTTGATCTCCGCCTCCGTGTAGTTGTTGACCACATTTTTCATCTGGCGGCGTATCGATGATGTCTGCATGGCGGCGGTAGTGTTATTAACACAAGTGCTCCGGTTGGGAAAAAACGGGGGATGGTTAGAGTGTGTCCTCAGCAGTGTGTGAGAAATCCAACGTCCAATCCAACTTCAGTGACATCTACAACGCTGTTCCTGTTTGGGACGAAGACAACTGATTAGATGCTTATGACAAAAGCATTGGGACACACATGACAACAACAGCAAGTGACTGTGGGATTTTTACAGCACAGAAAACCTGTTTATGACCTTCTAAATGCAGTTTTTAACATTATTAGAGCCCTCTTGGCATGAACTAACACCCCTATAGTAACTTGTACATTCCTATTACCCGATATAGTAGACATAACAAGAGTAAATAAGCCATTTAAGACATAAATAAGACTCATGTTTGTGTGTGTTCCTATAAATGTGTTCCCAAAGGGAACAGAGTGAGTGGCGGACAGGAAGTGACTTCAGGGGTTCAGAGTTGAGCTTCAGCTTGCCCTGAGTTATGGCCGCAACAGTAGCCGGTGTTTTTATAAGGGATTATTGTGCATGTTGTGAGATAATTCACATCTGCAATAAAAGCCTGTTGCTCTGGCAATCAAGTCTGGTGCTTCTTGTGTCTCACTGAACATTACAGTAACATTAGTCACACCTAGTAACTAGTGCAGAATATTATGTCAACATCTCTGAATGCGTACACTTCACTGCAAAAAAGATGAGTTAGGATAATCCATAATGCCGTGTATAGAGAATATATAAATCCTCTATTTCTAAAATCCCAGTTATTAAAATTTGATGATCTATTCAACTTTCAAACAGCTAAAATGATGCATAAAGCAAACAGTAATCTGCTGTCATACAATTCTTCTCGACAGGAGAGGAGAATTATGACCTCAGGGAAAAATTAAACTTAAAACATTTATACGCCAGAACGATGCTAAAAACCCTCAGCATCTCAGTACGTGGAATCAAATTAAGGAAATGACTGAGACAGGCCCTCTGTGTATGGGATGAACTGTGTATGGGATGATCACATCTGTGGTAATACCACTCTTCTTCCACGACGGAGCACCGCAGCCACAGCGGTTCCACAGCGGAAGAAGATGCGAGTGTCGTCATCACATACAGGCGACAGTGCGCAGGGAGACAGATATAACGCCGAGCGTTTTGTGAGGTCTGATTTTTTTTTTGAGAAAGCATTTTTGTGACGTAAATGTATTACTCTTTTGAACGCATATTGTTTTGAGAAGCAAAACTCTTTACTTAAATGTCCCCAGCAACTAAGCGGAATTACGTTCTTCATCACCAAAATCCGACCAGAACTGGACTCGGGAGACCAAGTGGGGGGTAAGCCTCTGTTGATGGACTACACCGCTGATGGGGATGTCATACAACTTGTCCAAAAATCCCAACTATTCCTTTAATTTGGTTTGTTTGGTTTATTTTGGTTGATTTACAACCAAAATATGTGTAAAATGAATTGGCTTTATTGGGACTGGCTTTATTTATATGCTCAACATGGAACAGATTGCTACACAAAATAAATAATAAAATAAACAACAAAGCCCCACTTCAATTAGACAAAAAGGTCCAATCTTTTGTATTTTACTACCCAAATTCTACCAGTCATTGTGCGACTGCAACTCTGCACCATGAAACTCAACACCCGAGCTTGTCTTTCTACTGGACATCACCGAGTAATTGTATTGCAAAACACAATGCATTGTTTCCAGTCAATTCAGCATTTCAACTCACTTTCCTTCCTGGAAACATTGTTCAAGGCCAAACCTGAGAGCAGGAACTAGGTGAGCTGTTTTGAAATCTGTTGCTGTACAGTGCATTACTTTGGCATGCAGTGATTCATGTGGTCAGGTCAGGCTAGATGAACTGATCATGTTTCGCTTTAAATTCCGAATACGAGCCTCAACATTGGGTGCAAAAAACGGTGCTAAAAAATGGAAACACCTCTCCAAGTGATGAGGTATTCTTAAATCTCGTAAAATGAGACCTCTATAACATTGTCAATTAAAACTGGTCATTGCCACCAATATGTTTTCATTGCTGTGGACACGAGGACAGCAGCACCTCTACTGTGAGTGTTAAAGTGGCAAACGATGTTTAATGCTTAATGTTCTTATTAATTATAGTGAAAGCGTTAGGATGAGTCACTTGTTAGGTAATAATAATCTCCCAGGAGGATTTTAAGGACTTCATTTTATTAAGGAAATAGGAGAATTTTCTCATATTCACACTTGTGGTAAACATTATGATAAGCATTAATATTTAACATCGTTTTTTGGGGGGGCGGTTAAAAATTCAAAAGCATAAAAAAGTGTCCTAAATGACATACTCACATTTTGTAAAAAATGTAATTAAAAAATTACTGCTTTTTCCCTACCAGTATGTGCTTTATATGCAAATAATATGCAAATTAGCCGATTATGTCACCGAGCGACTTCCGAGGCGTTGGCAAAAATGGGCCAATGGCTATCAGCCATGAACCCGGAAGTAGCTTGTTAATTAGTAAACTCGGAAAAACGCGACATTTTTTTCGACCCATTTTACACTTATGCCATGGTGTAAGTATCTAACGAGTGATATTAAAGTTATTTTTTGACTAAGAAAGATATTTTCGATAATTTTGCATTTTGACGGAATTATATTACCCAGGTGTGTACCAAATGTTTGCTAGTGCATTGACATGTAACGATTTTGTCCAACAACCTTTAACCCCTGAAACTGCAGGCATTTAAAAAATAAATAACAACATTAAACCACAAACAGTCCCACGCCAAGAGTTCACCAGTCGGTTACCTCCCATTATTCTTTCTTGGTCATGTGGGTGGTGACATCACTGAGTTTCAGGTAATGCACTTCCTGTTACTTCGCCTATTGCATACACGTTAAAAGCAATTAATAACACACACAGTGACGTCAACAAGGAGATTATTTTTAGAGCATTTGGGTTTGGATGGTGCGGTTTTGCACTACACCCTTATTTACACGTATCATAGAAACAAAGCAGTGTAAACACGTACTCCAGCTCATACTGTGTAAGTCACACAATTAAATCCATATGGGTAAAAATTCCTCCTGCGTATTATTATGATTGATTAGTGGGCTGTTGAGGCTCCTATAGTGTGTCCAATGGTTTCCATGAGTGTCCTTTCTGGACCAGGACGTTACGTCAAACGGGTCGATACGGTGAACTTTCTCACCGTGACTCAGCTTCTGTGTTCTGTCTTTTAAAAAAAAAAAGTTAAACCCTCGACTTTAAGCAAAAGAATAAATCCATGTAAGTTCCTGCTTCCTCTTACCTTCATGATATGGCAGGGTCAGGCTCCCAACTTGATGATGAAGAGGAGAAGGAGGAGGATTTGGCTGCTGCAGGAAGACCAAAATGTGCCTTCGCCTCTCGGCATGTCCCGACCGGGCTATGTGCAGAAATAGCTTTATAGATCCAAACTGAGGAGAAATAGATCCCAAACTCTACTCTCTGTGGGAATCAGAGCTGCGAGAAGACAGGTCTGACACCCCTCCTGTCCTGAAAACACAGCAAAGTGGAAGGAGGAGGAGGAGGAGGAGGAGGGGGAGGCTGGCCTGCATAGTGCCTGCAGAGTCAGACTTAACCCTTTCACTACCTCATGCAACACACACACACAGATACTGCTTGCAGGTCATAGCATTAGGTACAGCAACACTTTATCATGCTCACTTTTGAATGTCTTGCATCATGCTGACATTATAATGTTTCTATATACTGTTTCTGGTGTAACTAAAAGGTGATGTCTAAGCATCGGTGTATTTACACATAAGTCAGGAGTGTCCAAAGTGCAGCCTGGGGACTATTTTCAGCCATTTTTGGCCCTTGGCATATTAGGTAAAATGTCACTGTTTTGTTCAGATATCATAGCATAGATTGACCTACAGATTGGTTTTAGTACAAAATGTATCAAAGTGGCCCTCGCAGAAAAAAGTTTGGACATACTGTATGTATTTATTGATTATATTTACACATAATGTTGTGGCTTGAAAGAGTAAATCTTTAGGCCAGGGGTGAGTGACCTAGGTCAGGTGGGCCATAGACGGACCACGACTTCATTTGATTCGAAAAAAAAAATCAAGCCTCAGTGGAAGTGTTCTAAAACCCCGCAAATGCTGATAATACAACATTTTTCGCCTTTGGAGGACTTTAGAATATTGCCCCCAATAAGTCCTGCTTTAGGTCACAAGTGATAATGATACATAATAATAAAATCATAATATTAGCCCTTTTATAGGAAATCTATAATGCTTTGGCTCTTAATACACCCAATAAATAAACGTTATAGCTTGTGTGTGTGTGTACATGCACATTTCAGGCAATTATTGCAAGTAATAATACCAAAAAATACTAATAATATAGAAACAAAGTACAGACGGGAACAGGGAATAGGACTGGGAGTGGCTGTAGAGAAACCTAGAATCCAATTACTCTAAATTCCAGACGGACGTGCCTCAAGCTGCATCCCCCTTTGTTTTTGGGACCTATAAAAATAAAGATGGCATAGATTTGACGATGTTATAAAAGATTATGGCCGTAATGCATTCCAAGAAGCAGGGATTTTTCCCACAGGGGAGTTCAGCTAAGAGCCTCATTTCCTTTTTCAGCAGAAGCATCACGGAGTCTTCACTTATTTATTATCACTAATGGCACGTTGTCTGAAGTCACGTCTTCATGCATTATACAGGACCTTACAGTACATTCGGCTTGGATTCAACCTAGTGGTGCATAGGCATCTCTGCAAGCTGCGTTTGAAGCTTTAGGGCCAAGTGACGGAAACAGTTACAGGAGCGACTGGCAAGTGTGCGTGGCTGAGCAGGATATGCAGGAAATACCAGCTCCACCTTGACAAAACAAAGTCACAAGCGTTGCAAATGTCAACAACTTTAATGGGGGTAAAGACATTATTAAGTAGCAGAAACAAGCAGAGATCGTTTTGTTGTGATATTAAAATGAGTAGTGTGGCGGCCCTATACGAGCTTTTTTGTGGTGCAAAGTGTGTGTGTTGCATTTTGACTCTCACTGATCAGGTCAGTCGAGCTCAACTTCATAGCTCTGGTCCCCGACACTCCCTCCATCTGTCTTGGCGCCCCGCGTCTTTTATTTCTTCTGAAAACAGATGCCTGAGCATTCTTTGTTTCCCAACAAAAGCCCTGCTGAGGTCAGTACAAGGAAGGCGAGGGAGGGGTGTGCAGACAAAAGGGGAGGAGAAAGTGCGCGAGAAGCAAGTTTTTCCTTTTTTTTTGTAATGTGATTTTTGTGGTTACGCTTAAAACCCCACTCCCATGTCGCTCCTGTTTCTTTGCTGCCCTCTCGTGGCCGTAAACGGTAATGCTGTCGACTTGCAGCAGAATTGCGTTCAAGTGCATGTTATGTAAAAGTCACCATATCCTCGTCAGTCTAAAATATGACACTATGAAGCATGACCACAATACTGTACTTGACATTTGCAAATAAATGTAGCAAAAAATGTTATTTTGGAAATTTGAAGAAAACTGACAATAAAACGGTGCACGTGTGCAGTTTTATTGTCTTTGCCCGATATTAAACATTATAATCCATTTAGATAAAAACAACACAATTAGACAAAAATGTATTGCCATCACAGAGCGGTATTTTGAGCCTTAAAGTGTCAAAAAAACAAAAAAACCTCAGCAAAGCTAACACCTTATCTAGAAATAGTATAAAAGGAGTTGTGCATAAAAAGATACTTTACAGGCCAAAAGTTTGGACACGCCCTCTCATTCAATGAGTTTTCTTCATTTGCATGACTATTTACATTTGAGATTCTCAAAAGTATGAATGAACACACGTGGAATTATGTACAAAAAAAAAAAGTGTGAAATAACTCTAAATAGTGTATGTCTTATATTTTAGACAGATATGTTATGTTATGTTATGTCATGTCTTGGGCCTAACGGTGGTCTAGTGGTTAGCATGTTGGCCACAGTCACAGTCTGGAGATTGGGAAGACCTGGGATTGATTCTCCCTTGGGCATTTCTGTGTGGAGTTTGCCCGTTCTGTGTTTCCTCCCACATTCCAAAAACATGCATGTTAGGTTAATTGGTGACTGTAAATTGTCCATAGGTGTGAATGTGAGTGTGAATGTTTGTTTGTCTATATGTGCCCTGCGATTGGCTGGCGACCAGTCCAGGGTGTACCCCGCCTGTCATCCGAAGTCAGCTGGGATAGCCTCCAGCATGCCCCCGCAACCCTAATGAGGAGAAGGGGCATAGAAAATGGATGGATGGATTTTATGTCTTAGTTTTTTTTGTTGCTTTTTTCTTGGTGTTCACTCAACGAGCTTCCTGAAATGGTTTTCACTTCACAGGTGTGCCTTGTCAGGGTTACTTAGTGGAATTTCATGCCTTATTAGTGGACCATCAACTGTGTTGTGTGTATCCAAACTTTTGGCCTGTATTGTATGTGTGTGTATATGTATATGTATATATATAGTGTATATAATATGCAGTGACATATTGCAAGTACTTGGTATGCTTTTGTGTGACACTGATGGGGAGGAGGTCCCATCATAATAAGTTTTAATAGAACAGACAGTTGACTTCAGTGGAATTACTGGATGAACAATGGCCGCCTTCCAATTGGCTCAGAGCCTTGGGCTGATAAATCATCATTTTTGGGGGAGGAGCTACTGTGAGCATTGTTATACATCTTCACTAATCCTTCTTTAATAAAATTCCACTGACTTGTATGAACAAATGACACATCACCTCCGGTAAAACGCAGCTTTTCTATATTTACTCTGGACCACGTACCCACTCACTTTAACCGTCAGCTATTAGTCCCGTGTGTGACGCCCTATGTAGGCTGTGCATCAAACATAATGGAATTATATCTGAGTGGTTTATTTACCCAAGCACAAAAAGTTCATTACAAGCAGGCGATAACTGAAGAGAGGGGCTGTTATTTCCTACAGTTTGGTGCCATTTGCATCCCCCTGACATTATATGCTATATTTTGTTTTAAAAAAAATTCCAATTTCAAATTTGAACAATCACATTTCAAGTTGCAAGTCCATTTCTACCCTAAAACATGACAATATATTTTAAAAAGGATGAATTATAAATAATTTATCTTAATGGCCAAACTGGCATGTGCCCACTCATGTTCACTCGACTGCTATTACAAATAAAAATAATAAAAAAAAACTATTTCTATATTTTGTAATATTTTTCATTCTTATGTAACGTTACTTGTCAAATTTTTGAACAAATGGAATTAGTTTATATTATTGAGTTTTTAAAACTACAGTCCCA
The DNA here is from genome assembly GCF_027744805.1 of Dunckerocampus dactyliophorus. Taxonomy (NCBI): domain Eukaryota; kingdom Metazoa; phylum Chordata; class Actinopteri; order Syngnathiformes; family Syngnathidae; genus Dunckerocampus; species Dunckerocampus dactyliophorus. The sequence goes on along the minus strand of NC_072836.1, from coordinate 8,850,269 downwards.
CAATGACAGCCCATCAATGTCCATTCTGGATGGGACACATTGTTGTTTTTCACCCGCAACAACTCAAGCACAAGAAGCCCGGTGCATAAAAACGATTATACAAAATGGCAACGCGCATACAGACACTGTTAAATCAGAGATTAAAAATGAGATTACGTGATGACTGTAATTCATGAATTGCATTTAATCCTTTCATTCGACACACCTAACATTAACTATCACATGCGTAAACATAAGATGACGCTAATGTAAATAGCATGTAGCTAAAAGGATAATAATGGCTAATGGCTGAGCATGAAAATGACCAGAGATGCTTGCCAACAAACAAACAATACTGCACTTCTAGCAGGCTGCACCTTGTCGAAATGAAAATTACATTTTTCAACCACGCGTGGCCTTTCCTTATGGTCTTCCCTCTTTTTTTTTCCTGAGGTACAAGTATCCAAAACGACAAAGAAACAAACACTACAGCCTTTTGATGTCATAAATAATTGATGTTGTTGCACACTGACGCTGTGGAAAAAAACCTCCTTATCGTATCTGGTGAATCATAGAGCAGAGAGTGAGCTGTTTCTCTGCAAGTCGTGATCACTGCAGAGCACAAATTGATTTTTATGCCACATCATTCCACCTGCACTGTTTGGTATTGCGGTGTAGCTTTGTGTGCACCCTGCATCACAGTGAGAGATGTTTCTAATATGTTAGTGAACTAAACAATGTATCTCATTAGATTGTGACAACAGCAAAGATGCTTCGCCCTTCCCGTAACCATGACGACAAGGGTGTGGGCAATTATCTCAGTCCACCCGATTGATCCATAACGAGACTGCAAACACTCATTAGGTGTGAACTAATCAGACCCAAATCAAACTGGAGGACGAGGGCTTCTATAAAAGGAGTGTGTTCCCTGGATGACGCAGAAAAGTGTGTTCAGTGTGGGTGTATAAAAAGACCACACTCTGCTCAGCTCGGTGCACACATGGGGAGACAAGAGAGGCAGGCTCACAGATTCTGACGCCGATGTCTAGCACCGAACACCGAACAAAAGCCGAAGATGAACACAACCGAGAAGTTTCACCTTCCCGTTGATGGCGTCCTCAAAATGTTCAACACCTTCACTAGACATCACCGGTCACAAAGCCCGACCCCCACGCCTGTCCTCCAGCAGCAGCACCCAAAGGTGTTGTCAAAGACAAGCATGGGTCTCCTGGAGACAGTCAAAGGGCGCTGGAGGCAGCAGGACAACAGAGCAGTGGAGAGCGTCTCCAGTGACCCGCTCCCCCACAGGTGTGCAGATGTGACCCGCAGCATGGGCGTGATCAAGCCCAGGAACTGTCACAGAATAGTGGTGCTCGGTGCACCGCAGGTGGGCAAAACCAGCGTGGTCAGGCGCTTCTTGGGGGAAGACTTCCAAGAGCAGCATGAACCCACTGCAGAGGACTTTCACAGGAAGTTGTTCCACATTGGAGGGGAAACCTACCAAGTAGACCTCCTGGACGCCTCCATGGAGAGAAACTTCCCGGCAAAACGGAGACTCTCCATACTGACAGGTGAACATTTACTGTCCAACGCTAAGCAAATATATAGTGGTATCATTAGTTATTATATTATTATTGGTAGTATTAGCCTTAATTACTATTGAGTGAATGCTACAATGTCCGGATATAATGGTGTTATGTATTTTTACAATTACGGTGATGTATTATTATTGGTAGTAGTAGTAGTATTAATTAGAGTACATCATTATTGCATTTAGGTTTAGATTTAATCATTTTTGTAAAATGATTGGTCACTTGGTTATGCAAAATAATGTATATATCAAATATTTATACATATAATGCAAATATTATTCTTAGTACAAACGAGATATTATTACATTTATAAATAATTGAAAAGTGTAAATAGTAACATTTTTAATATTTTTTTTTATTGTGTGACTGCTGAGTTTTGGCATTTATTGTGCCAAATTGGTCACTTGCTTAGATTTACATAATACATGGTTCTGTGTCAACAAAAATATAATTAAATATGAATTGTTACATTTTGAACATTTTAAAAGTGTACGTATTTATATACAGTACTGACATTGTAGTGTTGCTGGGAGGTCTTCCTGTTTCCCAGCATGCTTTGCGGCACTGCTTTGTAAATAGTTGTTAATGTAATGTAAGTCAAGTATGCTGAAGCGTCTCGGACATTCTCTTGTGCGACACAAGATCGTTTTAAGTCTTGTTTGACATGAAAATCAAGCATTGACACTAAAAGCAAGGATGTTATAATGACATCCAGAACAACACATGTCCTAAATGTCCTTAGTTATTCTTATGTTGCTCATCGCCACAAGGGGGCATATTTGCACAGCATCTGAGGATTGCTATGATATGCACTGATGCTTTGACTTCAATCCATTCTTGAGTGTTACAAAAGAGATCAGGAGGTTTCTGCCACATTTCAAGGATATGAAATGCTCTTCTCTCCCCAGGTGACATCTTCTTGCTGGTCTTCAGTCTGTGTGACAGAGAGTCCTTCAGTGAAGTTTGTGAGCTCCTCAGCGAGATCAAAGCTGCAAAGACAAAGCTGCTGAAGGTCAAACAGCCGGCGAGATTGCCAGTGGTGGTTTGCGGAAATAAAGTTGACCTGGCCGCTCAGAGAGCTGTCAGCCGGTCAGAGGTCACCGAGGCTCTCACTCGGGATGTCACATTCGTCGAAACTTCGGCGAAGTGCGGCACCGGACTGGAGGTTGCGTTCAAGGAACTGGCCGTCATGGGCGGCCTGCCCGACGAGACCAGCCCGTCAAGGCATCAGCTGGTCTCAATGGTCGCCTACCAGTCGCTGTGTGTGAACCAGCGGGGCCGCAGGCGGAGCCGCACGCCCTGTGCCGTCGTGGATTCCTTGGTGCGTCGGCCGAGCTTCGGCAGCGACCTGCAACTGGTGCTTGGATCAAGCACCAAAGCCAACAAACCCGAGAGGTGTCACATTCAATGAATTGTGATAACCTCTCCAAAGAAACCAATTGCAGTAGTACGCTGCAATGTTGTATTATGTAAGGAGTTATACTCTGTAGCACCTGGCTGGACCAGTGCATTCCTACTTTTGTATACACGTCACATAATCACGGTGTTATAATAAAACTTTCTAGCTGTGGGTCGTCTGAATATATCATTGCTGACGTGTGCTCCATATAAAGATCCAGCTCGTAAGCAGTCAGCTGTTTCCAGGCTGTGATGCAAAAATACCTCATCAAGTGTGTGTGAGTAGGATACAGAGAAAGAGGTGACTCAGACAAAGACCTCAAGCATCTCCTTGTATTGTCAGATGCCACATAGACTGTGGCGCCCACACATGCAAAGAGTACTACGGAGGAGGTGTGACACTGGACTGTGCGAGTGTGTTAGTCAGCACTGGCCGCTTCATTAGGTACACCTAATGATATCAAATACAAGAGAGGTAGCAAACATTCTGCCTTTAGAAAGACAATAATGCCCAGTTTTTATTAACACTCAAGAGAGGAGCTACTTCCTGTGTAAACTGAGGTGTTTATACTATTATTGCCTTCATGAAATGGGCAAAACATTAGGAATACCACTGCAACCACCATAATATACAATCACATTTCCTCTTGAGCAATGTCACTCAATACCAAACAGGATTATCTTTGGGAAGGCTCTCATAGATGGATAAGGTACTACAAAGAAAAGGATCTCTATATACAACCAGCTCCAGGTAACCAAATATTAGAAACAACTCTCAGTATGATGCAGTGCAGTGTAGTGCATCAATAGTGACTTACCCCCACTTGGTCCAGTGAGCCCAGTTCTGGTCGGATTAGTTCTGGTTAGTTCCTGGGGCCTTTTAAGTAAGGAGCTTGGCTTCTCAAAACAACATGTGTTCAAAAGAGTAATACATTTACGTCACTAAAATGCCTCCTTGAAAACAAATCAGACCTCACAAATCACTCTGCGTTACTTTTTCTCCCGTCGTATCAATGCGCGTTACCGCCTGTCCATTGTTGTGTATGTGATGAGCATCGCCGAGGAATTTGTGAGGTCAGATTTTTCCGAGGATGCATTTTGTGATGACTCTCTTGAACGCATATTGTTTGGAGAAGCCAAAGTCTTTACTTAAGTAACCCCAGCAACTATGTTCCTTAACACCGAAATCCGACCAGAACCGGACTGACGGGACAAAGTGGGGGGTAAGTCACCTTTGATGCACTACACTGCTGATTGGGATGTCATACAACTTCATGTCAAAAGACCCGAACTATCCCTTTAAGATGAACAATACATGCAATAAAAATCACTGCATGCACTCCAACCAGAGTGCTAACCACTCGTTAAATAAAATATGACTTGGCTATTGAATGCTCGCCTACTGTTTCAAAAAGCATGTCTTTCTTTTTGGTATTTTTAAATTTTATTTAAAAAAAACGGTTTTAAATGGAGATCCATATTACGATATGTTTTGCTGTGTTCAGAGCTGGCAGATGGCATCTATTAAACGTGAGAAAATGGCGCTCATACTCATCCAGTCTTGACCTTTTAATAAGTGTCTCTGCACGTTTTTCTCGGACATAATTAAATCATCAGCATGCACGTCATGACGGCTGCTGGCACACACACACATTCTCACTGAGACAGTAGAACGTGTTGATAATATTCCCGTTCCTCTGAAGGTGCCAGTGACGATTATGTTGAACCGTCATTGCACTCCAATTTGAATAAAGTTCATTTGAATGAATGGATTCTTAATAGAGGTGTTTGTGATCACTACCATCATGACTTGGAGCACTGCACTGTTGGTCCTTGCTGAGCTGTCGGAGGGATTTGTCTCTCCAGTTCCAGCAGCAGAGTGGGCAGCATGCTGTCTAGTAAGGACAAACCATCCCAGGAGCAGCGCAAACCTCTACAGAGGAGGAAGAAGAAGAAATATGAGCAGATTCAGGCACTGGTGTGAATGAATGGTGATTTAGTGAGGTGGTCACCTGTCATCAAGGATCAGATGGCCTCTGTGGAAGAAGTCTTGGACGTCAACAGATGAGCCAAAGATGTCACGGAGGGTCAGCTGTGGACTGAATAGCTGCCAGTGCTTCCCCCCGAAAAACATCAGAAATAGGATTTTTGTTATATTTCTCCACACATAATGGATGGTAGTACTGTGTTAGTGCATAGGCCATTACACCTACACAACGTGAAGCTTTTCTACATTCAACTCTTTCAGACATTATGGATCTGGGGGTAAGATTGCACGGTACCAGCTCGGCTTGGCTCAGTATGGGGAGAGGCGCACGCTAACATAAAAAACAACAATGGATGATGAATGTATTTACTTCTATGGTAATAAAACACATTTCATCCAAGAGGAGACTGAGGTCAGCAAGAAAACAAGAGCATGGAGATTGCGGAGTATAATACTGCAGGGTTCAGAGCTACGGCACAGGCTAACGTTAGCATGTGTGTTTATTTTTCATCATCATTTGTAGCTGTGTATCCTTAAATGGTACAGTGGCAAATTTGCTCAACCAATGAGCAACCAGCGGTGGTTAACATTGCCATACGGTACTGCTTGGCTCCTTTGGAACCCTGGTTGACCAGGTACTAGAAATACAACCTGGTAGTATCGGGGATGTGCAAATCAATACTGAAATATCGATACTTCCCATTCCAGCTGTTTATGCTCTAAAATCGATACTCAAATCAAATTATCAATACTTTTGACACTTCTGTCATTTGAGCTAATGTTTTGTCTGAAACATATGTCTGTTGAAACGATGACCGTAAACGGAGCCATGTGTGAATTGTAGGGGTGTCAGAAAATCTCGTGAGATTAAAATGTGACAAGATTTCTCGTTCGTGGGCACTAGTCCTGGGCCGATAATAAATTAATTAATCACACAAAATGAACTAATTAATTTTGCCAGCCTGAATACATTGCCGTGTGCATGCGTGTCTGTTTTCCTCATCTCTCGCCTCCAAACAGAAAGGAAGAGGTTTCACTCTGTGCGTTGGTGTCAGCACATAGGCATGTTTGTTCCATAGAACAACAGCATGAACGGAGTGAGCCCTTTTGTCAGTCATTCAGTCTCTTTGTCTCAGCGGATGAAGGCGGGGCCACTCGCATACGCACAGAGTGTAGAAGAGTGTAACGTAGTAGATATTATATTAGTAGATTGTAATACGTTGTCATATACAGTGGTGTGAAAAAGTGTTTCCCCCCTTCCTGATTTCTAACGGAACAAAATTAATTAAATAAACTCGATACCACCGTTTGACAGCCCTAGTTTTATTATTTTACTTTTTTTATTTTTTAAAATATAATTTAGGCATAATTTATATGACTTTGTCCTGTGTTTTTTCTGTTTTTGTATATTAGCTTGGATATATTGTAAATCACCCTGCCATCGCAATATACTTCAGGGTTTCAAATAAATAAATAACGTAAATAACATATTACATTTTTTATTTATGTAAATTAATCATTTATCAAAATTTATAAATTAATTACTTGTTTTGTATTCTTTATGCTATGATATGAAATACACAACTTTTAAACATTTACAGTCACAATTTGTGAATTTGCACAAAGATAGATATCGGATCGGCATCGCCAATGTCAGCCCGAAATTGACTCGGATCGGATCGGAGACAACATCAGTGGTGTCGCACATCACTAGTGTCAATAACACGTAGATACACGTGTGGTTGAGATTGCTGGTACTCTTACACCAAAGAAACGCCCCCCCACAATAATCATTTAAATAATTGGAAATTGAGTATTAAAGAATTAAGAAATGGAAATTAGCTGTTGAATTGTGGTTCAAGAAAGGCTTAAAGGTCCCCTTATTATGTATGAGCACCAAATGTGAGGAAAAACCTATTAAAACTCTATTATCACCCTCACTTGTTGGCTCTACTTTTGAGAGAAGAGGCGCTCAAATGGTCACATCATGAAGGAAAAACCTCTTTCCTCAAGGACTTGATACTGCCTCTGGCCCACCCCAAGCTAGATGAGCTCGTCCTGTGTATATGCCCACCACAAGACAGAACAATAGGCTTTGCACCACATTTTAAAATATAGCCTGGAGCTCTCTAGCTATGAGCTGAACTATTCGTCAGTCAGGTGTGATCATCATCACAACAACACACTTCCAATACACAATTCTGGCAACTCTAAGACTTATTTCATTTTTTTAAAAGAATAGTATGATATGGGAACTTGAATCTATACATTTTGAGGTCTCTCTTCTACACTATATGACGGTTTTAATGTATCACCTTGTGAGTGATGCCCTCTGTCATCCTCAATCCCATCACCAACGCCTCCTCCAGTCTGTCAAACAAGAAACAGAGAAAAGTCAAAAGATGATATCATATCATATAATAACAAGACCATGACAGTTTGTGTAATAATGAGCTGTTAACACCGAGACACTTCTACATGAACAGCATGTTTGAAAGAACACGTGCAGCGACACATTGCATTCGTCACCGCCTAATGCATGTTGTCAGTGTTGTTGACACACAACACTTCTCCATGTACATGCAAAAACCTCACAGTTCAAGGCGTCCGAGATGAATCCTTCTCCTCGTCCCATGTCCTCGCTGCCGGACCTCACGGATCCATACGTCGGGCTCCAGCGTCTGGGTGCGGGCCTCTCGGTGGATGCGTCCCTCACCCAGAGGAACAAAGCGGCCATGTGCTCCTGTGTCGTATGCATTTGTAAATGTTGCCTTCAGGAAGCACAGCTTTGAAAAGTTAGTCGGCTACCTGGACCAACACCGATGTATTGTCTTCCCTTCCAGTAGTTCATGTTGTGATGACTCGCTGCACTCTGTAGAAAGATACGTTCAACACAAGTCAATGTTTGTGTTCATGCGTGTCCCCAAAACAAGTTAACAGGCAAAATGGAGTGCAGTACTCAATTGCAACCAGCAGAGGCACTTTTGATTCAAGCTCAACTAGTTTGCAGTTACTTCTAAAGGCTAATTATCACTTTCTTTTGTGTACATTTTACTCTTGAGTGCTACTCTGCTCATATTTGTCACTTTATTTCTGTTTTTTGTATTATTTTTAGAGAAGTAGTACAGTATTTTTATTTTCATCTGATTTACACTCACCGGACATAAAATTGAACTATAACGAGGGTTTTTGATGCAGATTTTGTCCTGAAGCTCATTAGATCTCATTAGGCGGTGCAAGTGGAAGTGTATCCAATGTTGTGTGCATCTAATATCTTCAAGGAAGACAAACATCTCAGACTGGTGATAAGTCCAATGGAGGACTCACATGTCTGGCAAAGTTTGACACCTCATACTGCTCGAAGCCGTGCCGCAAGAGCGTCCCCCTGGCGCTTTCGTACATCTCCGCCATCTCATGGTCGCTGGGCAACGCCAACTCGCCGCCTTGTAATTGTTTGAAGAGTAAGGTGCCTCGCTCCGGGGTCAGCTGGTAGAGGGACACGTGGTCATCGCACAGCATCAGCAGCTCGGATAACTCTGTCTCCCAGGATTGCACGGTCTGGTTGGGGCGGCCGAACATGACGTCCACCGACACTCTCCCCGGGCGCAGCCTGTGAGCTTCCTCGATGGTCTGCAAAGCCTGATGAGAAGTGTGGTCTCGGCCGAGCAGTTTTAATTCGTCATCCTGCAAAGACTGAATGATTGAAAGTAAAATTAGACATGCAGGCTAGGAATGGGGAGAAAACTTGATTGGTAGATTGATTGATGGTGTTAATAAAGCTTTATTGTGTAGTAGTAGTAGTAAGTAGTAGCAGTAGATAGGAAGCAATGGAGGCCCAACTGAATATACCACCAGCAGAGGGTGATGCTGATTCAGTCTGGAAGCCTTTGCTGGCTAAAGAAGGGAGATTGCAAGTAAACTGGAAAGCATGGAAAAGGAAGTTCAGAACATTCTCAGGGAACATTACAACTCTTCAGACCGGTGGAAAGTGAACAGGTTTGTTGGCTAAGGTAAACTGAATCTACAGTATTTGATTTGATTTTATTTGGCTTTTATATTACAAATAAATAAAAACTATCAAAAATGTTATTTCTATCATTGTCTGATATCTAAAATGTCTTGAAAAATTGGATTAACTGATCATTTGTTTTCCCAATAGTGGATGAAGTAATTAATAATAAATCAAATGGCATTGACGTGAGCGTACAACATGATACTTGCCTGCACCCCAATAGAGAAACGGTTCACCCCTGCTTGGCTAAAATCCTTCAACTTTGACCTCCCCTCAGGAGTCGGATTGACCTCCAGTGTGACCTCAGCCTCATCCGCAAGACCCACACGCCTGGAGACCGTCTCCAGCACGGCAGAGACAGTGGAGGGGTGCGCCAGGCTTGGGGTCCCGCCGCCAAAGAACACAGAAGTGATGCTGCAAGGAGAAAAAGCAGGTGAAACTGAATGTATGATGCAGTTTGGGGATATATATATATATATATATATATATATATATATATATATAGTATGTCATGTCTGATGTAACAAATTAGACACAAGTGTACCAGGACACTTGACTGAGCTGCAGTAGTGTCTCCATCTCCTGCTGAAGACACTGGGTCACTATGTGGCTATTGTCGTCTTTAGGGATGTACTTGTTAAAGTTGCAGTAGGAGCATCGCTTGAGACAGTAAGGCCACTGTGAAAGAAAGAAGGAATATGACTGCAGCATAACAGATGTAATTGTGCAAATGCTGAGAAATGCTAATCTGTGTCAAAAAGCCAATCCTTTCAACTGATGTTATTGTCTATGCTAAGTGTATTGTAATGGCACAGAATAGTAGGCAAAATCTCATTTGGTGCAGCTCTGAACAATGGTGTGCAACCACAAATAATGATTTTAATCTGTGAATAATGAGTTAATCTTAAAGACAGTATTTAAGAATATACAGCAAGTGGGTATCTTAAAATTCAAATTAGGATTTTATTGGCAATAGTGCAGGTCGGAGCTCTGACACATTTTTTGTAGCATTGGACATCCAGTCCATCGTGGTACTATGAAGTCTTCCAAGTACTGTTAGAAGAAAATTTACTTGTATTTATAGTTTTACTCTTATTTGTAAATATACAAAACTTGTATATTTTATATTCTATTGTATATACTGTATCCAAATTGCAATGCATTTTATTTAAGTGTTTTTCTTTTTCTTCTACTATTGAGCTACTGCAACCAGGGAATTTACCTTGTGGATCAATAAATTCTTCTTTGAGGTATTTTTTCCTTAGTCTGAGGATGTGTATATCTCTAGACAGAGTAATGCACAAATCACGAAAAAGGTCAATGTGGCTTCTCACATTCCAGTTAGTATTAGTTCTCACTCACTTAAAAAAAAACAAAAGAAAAAAAAATTCTGACTCACTTCTGCATTGTCGTAATAGTACGGTGGACCTAAAGGGTCAAATAGCTCTTTACTTATAGTAGAAAAACGCTTAACTCGTGTGCTGTCCAACCATGCAAACGTACTCCAAAGGACTTAAACTGTCTAGTTAAGTTGTGAAATGTTTTGCGTTCTTCAGCGAAACGTACAAGTGTATCTTACGTGTATGTAGAGAGACGCCTTCTTCGTGAGACGTGGATCATGTTGGAAATATTCGGATCCCGCCTCCGTTAATAATTCTGTGTTACAAATCTTAGAGAAGCACAGTTGGCCGGACACCAACACACGTCCTGTCACTCTCAACATGCGCTTCATAATTATTTGAAGTCTATTTTACAGTATAAATGACAGTTACTGTATAGAATAGACGCTGACCCTGAGACGTTCCTCCACCGTGAAGATGTACACACAGCATGTTGACAGTGTATCGCGACGGCGAAAGTAGACCTCACCGCTAAATTTCATCTTCTAATGTCATATTGTGTCCATTCAATGTGCTTCTTAAGTTTCCATCACTATATATCATTTTCAAATTCAACCAAAAAGGGTCATTTTACACCACCAAGGAGAGCGCTCTTACTGATGTGCAACGTCATGAAATGTTCTTCCTGAAACATGTTCCAGACAAACAACAGTTCCGCTTTCAGATGCTCCAAAATGAGTCAGAATAAAGTGAAGTAACATTTTTTGGGCAATGAAAGAGAAAATATACTTTAATATAACACAGGATTTTTTTTTTAAAGGATCATCATTTTTTTATACATCTCTTGTATGAACCATCAAATGTGCAGCCAAGTCCAAACACTCCAGAGAAATGGTCCAAAACCAAAAACACACAAGCGCCATAAAAAGCAATGGGAAAATGCTGCAAATAAAAAACGCTGCAATCACATAAACGCTGCATTATCAAAATGCAAAAGAAAAATGCTGCAAATGTCAAAAATACACACAAACTCCAAAAACAACTGTAAAGAAGTGAAAGATACTGTGCATTCTGACACATTATGGAACAAAATTGAAGCTTTCCAGCCTACTGGGGGCCATAATATTATACACTATTGGTTTGGTTTGGTTTAATTTTATTTAAACATGCATGAATCATCATTTCACAGTTCCACATGCCCAAAAGGAGTAGGGAGAAGCAAAGCTTATTTAATTCTACCCCCATCCATTCCACATCTTGTACAGTACATATTATTCACTTCCTGCATTCCATGTAATATTTTGTATATAATAATCAGTATTATAATAAATAATAACAAATAAAAAAGCAAGCATGACAGAACAATCAGTATAATGAGCAAGACTCTTCTGCCTTACATTTAGCAAACATCAACTGCTTGTATTGTATTTTGAATGTGCTCAGCTCTTCAAAAGTCAGCCAACTTTCTTCTGGGCATGTCCCACTCATGTCTTCAAAGGTGGCCATCCCTCAGATCTGACTCCCCTGGTAGCCTGGAAAACTTCTGTTTTGTTCAAAGAACATCCAGCATTTCTCTCATGCAGTTGTTTTTGGTGTTTGTGTGTGTTTTTGACATTCACTGCATTTTTGTTTTGCATTTGTTCTTGGTCCTGCAGTGTTTATCTGTTTGCAGTCTAATTTGCAGCATTTCTCAGTTGCATCCATTTTTGGGTGTTTATGTGTTTTTGACTCATTTCTCTGTTTGGAGGGTTTGGACGTCGCTGTGTGTTTGCCCCTGTCGGCCATCATAGTGATTACGTGGAGTGCGTGTCTGCATAATTGACATGAGATTGTGTAATCTGCCACCATCCATCCATCCATCCATCCATCCATCCATCCATCCAGCCAGCCTTTTTCTATGCCGCTTAACCTCACTAGGGTCACGGGGGTATGCTGGAGCCTATCCCAGCTGACTTCGGGCAAGAGGCGGGGTGCACCCTGGACTGGCCGCGAGTCAATTGCAGTAATTTGCCACCATGTTATTGTAAATACTGACTTTTACTGTTGCTGTGATGCCTCACGAGGACAATGGTCTATATTTGGAGTATGGCAAGGACAAAATCAAATGAATCTAATGAGGTATTGATTATCTTTAACTGTGGAACACCACTGTCTGGTGTGTGGCTGTCGAAGAAACCTTTTAAAAACGTACTTTAATTGTATTTAAAAGCCGCAAAAATATATCATATTTTACGTAAAATCCAGCCTATTTTTAACCACACAGAATCGTGTAATGCAGAATAACCGTGACACTGATAGAGATTTCCATACTAAACTGTCAATTTGAATACAAATTTTGCAGATAGGTGTTTGATTAGATAATAAATGTGCTTGCCGCCACTACCCTTAGGACATTTTCCACTTGATATTAAATCTGGTAACCAATTACAACATCAGAGAGAAAGAGAGAGACAGGAAGAGAGAGAGATTTAGGGGTGTGTTTTCATCGAACAGGCCAGTTGTATGTGGCAGCTGAACACTTTATGTTGATCCACAAATGGAGAAGAGAAAAAAAGGTAAGGCTTTGCTGTTATATAACGCAGAAGTGCATCAGTGAAATTTGTTAAAAAGTGGAGGACGGTACAAAGTACAGGTAACAACACTAATGAATGCGCATGTGTTTGTTACTTTTCCACAGGATCGTCTTTGGAGCTGAGGCTGATGGTGGTTGGCAGCAGTGGACCATCTCAGTTCCAGCTCACCAATGCCATCCTGGGAAGGGAGGAGTTTTCCAAGGATATCTCCAGTATTTCCGGCAGCAGGAAGATTTTTGGTGAGCTGGCCGGAAGACGAGTGGCCGTGATCAACGCCCCCAACATCTACGACAAAGACATATCTCGAGCCAAGAGGAAGATGGAGGTGAGGAGGTCCAAGTGTTTGTCCGTGCCTGGCCCGCATGCCTTCCTGGTGGCCTTTGACTTGGGCAAAATCTCCCCTAACGACATCAGGACCCCTCAGCTGATGATGAGGCGTTTCGGAAGACGCTGTTTGAGACACTGCATCGTGCTGTTGGCCTACGATGGGAACCCGGAGGGAGCTTCCTTGGAGGGCTTGGTGCAGAACACTGACTGGCCCTTGAGGCATTTGATCGAGGACTTTGGCGGCCGCTTTTACATTTTCAACAAGAACTGGAGGGAGCGCAACCACGAGCGAGAGATGCTGCAGAAGATAGAATATTTGGTGGCCTCCTTAGGCGGGGCCTGCTTCTCGAGTAGGACGTTCCAGAAGGCAGAGCGCAGCGTGAAGAAGGAGGAAAAGAAGCTCATGAAGAAGATGACGGCGGATAACGAGAAGGTGTGGAGCGAGCTGGAGAAGAAGTACTTGTCAGATGAGCTGTACCGCCAAAAAGACGCCCACACGGCCAGCGTCAGCGCCGAGATTAGGGCCAAGGCGGAAATAGACAACTGCTGGCTGAGAACATCCCTGGCCAGGGGGGTGGGGACGGGCGTCATGGTGGGTGCTGTCATGGGGGCGCTGGTTGGCTCCATAGAGGGGCCGGGAGGGATGGTTCTTTACGGCGTCATTGGGGGCGCGGTTGGTGGGTCGGCAGGGGGTGCAGCTCAGGTGGCCATTAAGCACATGGAGGACAGAGTGGCCCCTCCCGCCAGACTCAACTTCAATTCCATCTTCATTAATCGTTTCTTTGCAACGACTCGGCCATGACAGCTCGTTCACAACATTAGGTACACCTGCTCAATCTAACGAAACACAATAAAAGAGCTGTATTATTATTAATCAGACAATAATGCTGTTTTCATTAAAATAGTTAATTAAAATAATTCATTGTTAAATATTATTTAGAAAATTGCGTTTTCCACATCTTTATTTACACAATATCTCTGTTTTACAATGACAAAAATTCTTTGAACATTTAAACAAATGCAATATTGTTTTTAATTGAACAGAACTACAAGAACTAATGTACATAAAAATAACATAAAACAAAAGGTAATAGCAAAATAACAATAAAAGAAGAAAAAAAATCAGAAGCGAGAGACGAAATGCTACAAAATACTAAATAAATATCCAATATAGTTAATGCTGTTTTGTTTTTAAAGGAGAAAACTCTTTTAAACTCTTTTTTTGCATTTATGAACATAAAACATGGCCATTTTGAAATTTAAATTCATAAGAAAAAATCTAACATTTTTTAAAAACAAAAAACAAAATATATCTTATAGATTTGAATATGCACTCCGGTTTCCTCCCACATCCAAAAAAACATGCATGTTAGGTTAATAGGTGACTCTAAATTGTCCATAGGTGTGAATGTGAGTGTGAATGCTTGTTTGTCTATATGTGCCCTGCGATTGGCTGGCGACCAGTCCAGGGTGTACCCCGCCTGTCGCCCGAAGTCCGCTGGGATAGGCTCCAGCCTGCCCCGGTGACCCTAAAGAGGAGAAGGGGTATAGAAAATGGATGGATGGATACATTTGAATATGCCTGTTAATATTCCCATTCATCTCTCATGGCATTGAATCAACGGCAACTGGACTGTTCAGGTCGTCCTAGATGACTAGATAGGACAACAATTGTGATGAAGTCTGCTCGGATGAGAGGCGAAACGTCTTCCAAGACAACCTGAACAGTCCAGTTGCCATTGATTAAATTCCGTGAGTATAAATTTGAATATTACTTCTTTTGCAAATGCTTTGTTATGCTCACCACTTCACTCCATTCTTCATCAGTAATTTTGTCCATCCCTGATTTAAATATTATTATATGTAATAAATAATATAACAACGATTAAAAAAAATTAAAACCCAGCATTATTATGTACTTAATTTTTGATACAGCTCTTGGATGACGGTTGTTTTGGTGTACCTAATGAGTTGTCCATTTTTTCTTCTACAGTATCCAATAGGGCGAAATTATTCTGTACTACATGTTTGTTTTTTTTTTACATGGAACACCTACTGTGTGTATTCTGCTGCCAACATAGTGTTTTGCAGCCTGTATACACCATTTAGTTCAGCCTCCTGGTAGTATTTTGCGTGTCCTGCTCAGAGTGGAGCTCAGATAACATCTAGGGTGGAGTTTCGACAGAGAGTGCCATTGTTATTAGACTGCACACCTTGCCTCAGTGGAAGCATGAGCCATTATTAGTATTTCCCTGTTTGCTTGTGGAGAGAAGACAACAGACGTACCAGAGAAGCAACTGGACAGGACAGGTAAGGCTGCACTTAGAGTTAATTACCTCTCTTTTATTTGGAAACACTTCCCGGCAGGTGACTTTTGACATCATTCAGAATTGTCAGTTTCCGGGAGTGTGTGTCCAACCTGATTGTACAATGGAAGACATGTGTTCGCTGTTTAAAACGATTTTATTGTAGCTCCTGCTTGTGTTGTCGGAGCTCCTTTGGGTTATGTAATGATGTAATGTTCTGTGGCTACCTGTTTGTCCGCATGCTTTGCAAGCCGCATATTCTAAATAACTGCTTTCTTTCTCTGGAAGTCTACTGTATGTGGTACTTTAGCAGAAAGAGACAAAATCAAAAATAGACAATAGCTGTGTGGAAGATGGGTTATGGCAGGGGTGTCCAAACTTTGTCCACCGAGGGCCGCATACTGAAAAATGAAAGGATGCGGGGGCCACTTTTACATTTTTTAAACTACCTCATTAGGGATGAGCACCTACACCACTATCTGTATGTGTAGCTATTCACCCCTTTAAATTATTCATATCAATAGCTGTACTCGGAGTGGGTAGAATATTATTGTCATAATATTCTAACACTTAAAATAGCAAATATTTCATAATATTTTGACTTTATTCTCATAATATTCTAACTGTTAAAATTGCATTTTTTTGGTTTATTTCTCGGATTACAACCTTTTTTCCTTCCATTTTTTAACTTTATGCTATTTTTTCACAATATTATGACTTTACTCTTTTAATATCTCGTCCTGTGTAAAAATAACTGCTCTTTTTTCCTTTTTTGCTGTTTTTTTTTTTTTTTTTTAGTTTGTTTGGTTTGATTTTATTTTTAAAAAGTGCCGATGGCCAGTAGAAAAACAGCTGTGGGCCGTCAATGGCCCGCGGGCACGCACTTTGGACACCCCTGGGTTATGGGATGCTTTAAATGAAAACAACATCCAAACTAGACTGTATCTAAACCAAAATCTTCTCATTGTTAATTATTTTATACATGTTGTCATATGAGAAGTAAAAAAATTACTCCATGTAAATACTTAGAGGTCCCCTATTTTTAAAATGATGTTATATCAATAATATGCATCCCTAGAGCCTTTGTATGACCACCAAATGTGAGAAAAACCTCCCGGCAGGCTTCTCCACACATCTTAAAATAAAGCCGTCAGTCAGCTACAGATGTGGAAGCCGTAAGTTTAATCATTTTGTTTTTCTTCAGTGAATGGGCTAACCTTACCCTCTAATACTGTTGGAGACAGAAGTGGATAAACACAGCTCATTAGCATTAAAGCTACAGACACACAAAACAATGTCTTCCTATAGTAGGGCTGACTAAAAGCACTTTTTTAATATCTAAATTCCAGCATGAAGGCTAGATTTTGGCCATTTCCAATACACTATTGTGGGACCTCTGGGACAAGAAAAGTAATAACATATAGGACCTTTAACAAACTATTTTTGATTACCAAGTCAGCGCACTAAAACAGCCTCTTTTCCGATCTAATGACTTTCCACGTCCTGCCTGATATTTCCAGCCAGCCACAATGGCCTCGACCATCAGCCTCCTCCCTGAGAAGTCCTTGCTGTGCTCTCTGTGTAAGGACATCTTCAGCAATCCAGTCACCACACCGTGTGGACACAGCTTCTGTCTGTCCTGTCTCTCCGACTTCTGGACGCGACACCAGTCCAGATACTGTCCACGTTGCCGGAGGCTCTTTGCTGACAGGCCCGACCTCAGCGTCAACCACATCCTGTCCGACATCTCAGATAACTATAAGAAGACGAAGGCACAGAAACCTCCTGAGGAAGAGACGGTACCCTGTCCCTTTTCATTGCTGTTGTGTACATGATGGAAGAAAACAGAAAATGTGTGATAATGCTGATTAGCATTGTTTGTTGGTCATATTATAGCTAACAGGTTTACGCACAAACTTGCACAAACACAAGGGGGTATGCTGGAGCCTAACCCAGCTGACTTCCGGCGAGAGGCGGGATACACCCTCACCCGCAAAGGCAAACAATCATTCACGCTCACATTCATACGTCTGGACAATTAAAATCTATTAACCTAACATGCATTGGAATGTGGGAGGAAACCGGAGTACCCGGAGAAAACCCACTCACATACGGGGAGAACATGTAGGCTCCACACAGAGATGTCCAAGCAGAGATTGGAACGCAGGTCTTCCCGATCTCCAGACTGTGTAGCCAACATGCTAACCACTCTGCCACCAAGTGTTAGAAGAATATATTTTTATCTTTTTGCCATTTGAGTCGCAGTGAGGTTTGCTAGCATACAGATGGACGGGCAAAAAACACAAATATGGCACTCTTCAAGTTTTATTTTGATTTTGTTAAAGGAATGAATCAAGTTTTTTTGCTGTTTGAGTCACAATTGAACCGTTCCCTGTGTTTTCTGGAATCAATAATGGTACAGTCCTGTTGTATTACAGTATCCTCCACCAACCAGGAAGTAGTCTGTTCGCATACAAATGCATGGACAACAAACACAAATATGGCACTCCACAAGTTTTATTTTGCTTTTGTTAGACGATTTTTGTTTCTCTTTTTGTTGTTTGACGCACAATAGAATAATTCCCTGGGTCCCAGAATTGTTAATGTTACAGTCCTGCTGTATTATATAATTTCCATGAACCAGGAAGTAACCTGCTGGCTATCAAATGGATGGGAACAAATCACAAACATGGCACTCTACAAGTTTTATTTTGCTTTTTTTTTAAAGGAGTTAATCAAGTTTTTTGCTGTTTGAGTCATGATTGAACCATTCCCCGTGTTTTCTGCAATCAATAATGGTACGGTCCTGTTGGATTACACCATCAACGAGGAATTGCTCGCATACAAATGGATGGACAACAAATACAAATATGGCACTCCACAACTTCTTTTTGTTTTTTGTTAGAGGATTTTTTCCCTCTTTTTGCTGTTTGAGTCACAATAGAATCGTTCCCTGTGTCCCAAAATTGTTAATGTTTACAGTCCTGCTGTATTATAGTTTCCATGAACCAGGAAGTAACCTGCTCGCTATCAAATTGACGAGCAACAAACACAAATATGGCACACAACATTTTTGCTTTTCTTAGAAAGAGAGAGAGACTTTTTCCGTCACAATGGAACTGTTTCCTGGTTCCCGGAATCAATAATGATACAGTCCTGTTGTATTACATCATTTCCATGAACCCGGAAGGTAGCTAACTAATGGACTAGCACACAAACACAGACCACTTTTGTTAAAAAACAGAATGTCTTGTGAGGGGTAAAGTTTGTAATATTAAGGACAAAATAACTATCAGATCATCTCTGTATTTTGTTTACAGTCACTAAGGGACATATTTGCATCGTATCTGAAGATTGCTTTGTTATGCTGTTGAAACAACCACATTTGTGAAGAGATCATATGGACACACTTTTCTGTCGTTTAAATCTTTTAGTGAAAAAATGTCTGGAAAATGTCAAAAGTACAGCGCTGGTCTCCTGCTCGCATCAGCAGGTAGTGCTGAAAACTAGGAACTGGCTAAGCTAAATGCTACGCTTGAGTCACGCACATGCAGGGGCGTTTATTCCTTCCTGACTGGATCAGTATGTAATTATGTGTTGGCATTTAACTGATTGCGTATTCTAGTAAGCATGCAGCTGGTGTGGTAAGGTTGCCATGCAACCTGCAACCTGTGCAAACAGGAAAGTGAAAACAGTGCAATCATAGAATAATTCAACAGTACTTCATTGGTACTGTAGTGGCCGAGTGGTTAGCATGTTGGCCACACAGTCAGGAGATCGGGAAGACCTGGGCTCGAATGGGCATCTCTGTGTGTAGTTTGCATGTTCTCCACATACATGCGTGGTAGTCCGATTTCCTCCCACATGCATGTATGCACAAAAACATGCATGTTAGGCAAATTGGCGACTCTAAATTGTCCATAGGTATGAATGTGAGTGTGAATGGTTGTTTATCTATATGTGCCCTGTGATTGGCTGGTGACCAGTCCAGCACAAAGTCGGTTGGGATAGGCTCCAGCATACCCTTGCGACCTCGTGAGGGTAAGCAGCATAGAAAATGGATGGAGGTGACATCATCTGTCAGCCTTTTACATGCAGTTTCTTATGCAAAACCATGTTGTTGATGATGTCTGTTTATTATGTGAAGGTTATGGATGTTGAGCAAATGATTCAGGAGAGGCTGCAGAAGATAGAGAGGTTAAAAAGTTCTCTTGAGCTCCAAAAGGTTGGTTGAAAAACACCTTCATAATTCCTGGAACATATTTTTTTTTTTACCACTAATGTACATATATTTCTGTGGTGCAATCAGAACTCTTACCTGAGAGAGGTGCGAGAGAGCCAGAAGGTCTTCTCGGCACTGGTGAGCGCCATGGAGAAGAGCCACAAAGCGCTGGTGTTGGCCATTGAAGATCGTCAACGGGAGGAGCAGAAGAAAGTGGATACTCTGGTGAAAGAGCTGGAACAGGAGATTTGGGAACTGAGGAAGGAGACCGCTGACCCGACCCCTGACCCTCCAAGTCCTGATAAAGCTTCCAATCAGCAGGAGGAATCAAAGGAGGATATCACTGTAGGCACCACCTCCTTTTTTTTCCTTCTTCTTCCCATGGTAAACATCAGTGTAGATCACCTGCGTGTTCTTATGCAGAATGTTACTCCCACTGGACGTCCAGTCCAGATGAAGGATTGGTCCATGGTTACCATAGAAACAGACCCATGTGTTGGGGTCACCAGGAGAGCGTTGTCCGAAATGATGGCGAAGATAAAAGTGGAAGTCAACAGGCTCTCCAAATCAGGTCAGGAATATACTTTTTGCATGTTCCTAATGAAGCAATTCCTGACCTAATCCGCCTTTTATTTAACAGAACTTAGGAGAATAGAGAGATACATAGGTGAGTCCTTACCTGCACATATACATTCACTTGTGTTCATTCGTTACTTTCCACTGCTCCTCTTTGTCCATAGGAATGAATGGAAATAGAAATAATCTGTTCCGAGGTCAAACTGTTGGTATAACGCAATGTTTTTCGTAACATTTTACCAACCTTAAGGGTAAAAACAATATAACACAACAAATGGCAAAGGTTGATTTGGGTCACAGATGGGTTTCACGCATATCATTTGTCCAAAATTCATAATTACCTGTATATTAAAGGTTTAAAATCTAAATTTAAATTCTTTTAATAAAAAAAATTCTGATTTAAATAAATATACATGACAAATCTTAAATAATAATTAATAAAAATCTGTAGCTAATCATAAGAACAATTATATGCAATAAATAATAAATACATTTTAAATATTGTAAATTGATTCTTAATTAAATTACAAGTACATTTACAAGTGTACAAAAATAAGTTAACCAATAAAAACGTTTAAAAAACATGGTGCCTTAACTTTGATAACGACACGTATCCTGTTCCTGTTTATATTCTTCTTTTCTCACGTTCTTCTATCAACGCATCTTGTTGGGTCTGCTCCTTCTTTTGAGTTTTGCAAGTGAAAGCCTCAAAAAGCCAAAGAAAAAGCAGCGACTCTCCTGACGTCTCTCCTGAACTGATAGCATACAAATGCTAACGCTTACTGTTTCCCTGTGTTTACAGTGGATGTCAATCTAAGCGCCAAGACCGCCCACCCGTCCCTTTCCGTCTCCGATGACAGGAAGCAGGTGAGGCAGACAGACAAGCGACACGAGGTACCCGATCACCCCAAACGCTTCGACCGTGTGGCCAACGTCCTGGGCAAGGACAGCATCAGCGGCGGGAGGTGCTACTGGGAGGTGGGGGTCGGGGAGAAGATGGAGTGGAACCTGGGAGTCGTCCGACAGTCAATCAACAGGAAGGGCAGGTTCACCGTGTGTCCCGCTAACGGTTTCTGGACGTTGAGCTTGAAAGCGGGAGGGCAATATGTCGCCAACACTGCTCCGGTGACCATGGTGGCGCTGGAGCAGAAGCCCAGGAAAGTGGGCGTCTTCGTGGACTACCCCGAAGGCCGCGTGTCCTTCTACTGCGCAGAGACGGGATTTCACATCCACACGTTCACGGACACATTTACGGACAGCCTGTATCCTTTTTTCAGTCCTGGGAGACTGCATGGGGGAAAGAATTCTGACCCTTTAATCATAAGCTCTAGTTTTTGCAGCATCTAGATAGAATGTAGTAATCCTCCTTGTTATTGCTTGAAGCATTTACATCTTACATTTAACATCTCAAGGATACAACGCCAATGAAGGACATTATGGATGTCCCTGCGTGGCCACAGTGGGATTGTGATGGAGCCGAGATGGGGGGGGGGGTTTAGCAGCCAAACAGCGGGTTATTGTGTTCATCCACCAGGCACCGGGAGACACATTCACACACACTGACACACACTTTCTGCCCACTGCCACGCCGCCTGGGCATGCATCCTCGCCACTTCGGTCCAGAGTGTCCGCTCGAGCTCACCTGACCTCTGACACAAAGCTTCATTTGACTCTGGACTCAACTGAACTGTCAGGGCTTTGGACCGAGTGAAACTGAGCCACAGAGCGCGAGGACAGTCCAGTTAAAGGTAAAGAGAATGAGTTTTTTAATGAAAATATTAGAAATGACAGCAAAAGATGACTTTCTATGTATTTGAGTACCATCCACCAAGACTAGGAGCTGGCCTCCTATTGTAGATAGAGATTTTTATACAATCCATGCATAAATCATTGAGAAATTAAGGAAAATGTCCACAAAACAAAAAATGATTAATTAAAGAATGGCTCCTCTTTGTTAACAAAATTTGGTGGAAATACACTTACATTTTGATATTATTATTGGTGAATTATTATTGATTCTTTCTGTGTATTTAAATGCCACCCGGCCATACTTTGCAGCTGGCATCCCATTGTAGATATCCATATCTATTATTCAGTATCATTTTTAATCAAATTCATGCATTCATTCTTGAGAAATTTAGAAAATATGCCCAAAAAATACTGGAATCCTGAATGTTTTAAAATGAGCTCCTCTTTGTTCACAAAGTTTGACAGAAAACCCCTGAATTTGATGACATTGGTGAATTACTGACTGAAAATGCTACCATACCTGTTGTAGATATCATCTGCATATGCCCGGATTTGATCTAACAATGTTTATATTATTTATTGACAAATTAAAAATGTCCTGTTGCCAAGTGCAAAAATCCTGGAATTCTGATGTTTTTTCAAAAAATTTGGCAGAAGTACCTATCCATGCTATTCAGTGAGATGTTGCTTTGTAAAAAAAAATATTGTTTTTTCACAAAATGTAGTAGAAATGTTGTCCCATTATTCAATGACTTATACATTATTGACCCAGATTGTAGGATGATATCAAAAATAGACTATACAATCCTGAATCCACTTTTTGTCCATATCCATAGCTATTTTTTTTTTAAGTCAAGAAAATGTCAAGTTTTTCTAACAAATATCCAGCCAAGGTAATACAAATTCTATATAAAGACTTTT
This sequence comes from Dunckerocampus dactyliophorus, assembly GCF_027744805.1. Taxonomy (NCBI): domain Eukaryota; kingdom Metazoa; phylum Chordata; class Actinopteri; order Syngnathiformes; family Syngnathidae; genus Dunckerocampus; species Dunckerocampus dactyliophorus. Next base: position 8,827,287 of record NC_072836.1, on the reverse strand, counting down.
ATTATCTATATGATTCTATTACATCTAGAGTCAGATGCAGAACCACATATAAGCTATTTTTTTCAGTGTTTGGTAGAAATACCTGAATTGTATCATGCGATTCATGAGGTATCGACTGAAAAATGAGGAAAAACATGAAAAACTACTTATGTAATATTGTAAACAACAGTGGAAAAACTCTGGAAAACTGGTTCCACACTTTTTTTATCCATTTCCGTAGGTAAATGTTTGGTTCCAGTACGGTTTTTGCTGACAAATAGCAATGGCGACAACCTCTTTGGTAGAGATACTGCATATTCGAAGGCTCCTGTTAAGATTATAAAGTATAATCTGGATAATTTGATGCACAGAAATGGTCAAATGTGACAAATAAGATGCCACTGGTCCTGGCTTGTACTTGGCCCACACCAGCATTGCTCCATGAAAGCTCGCTTGTGTTCTGCGTCGCTTCCCGCTCGTCGAGATTACCCGCTCTGGCCGTCATGGAAGGCGTAGCCCACCACCCACAGCCTCCCCGGTCAAAGACGGCCATTCTCTGTCTGTGTACTTCTCCCTGGAACCCACTAAACTAAATATTTATGATAACTATATGCATGTTGGGGTTTGCATGTGTGATGTCACATTTGTTTGTTTTCTGGATTCTAGATCTCCTGGTTTCAGTTCAGTGACATCATCACCTAAAGACAAAGCAGTGGAATATCAAGACTCAACAAGAAGAGACTTACATAGAACCAAGAGAAATCACATCACAGTCTGCCATGGCAACCACAGGCATGCAGCTGCTCGGCCTCATCATGTCCATCTTGGGCTGGGTGGCCGGAGCGGTCGTCGTCGCCGTCCCGCTGTGGCGAGTCACCGCCTTCATCGGCAACAACATTGTGACAGCTCAGATCATCTGGGAAGGCCTGTGGATGAATTGCATTGTGCAGAGTACGGGTCAGATCCAGTGTAAAGTGTACGATAGTCTGCTGGCTCTGCCTAGCGACATGCAGGCTGCCCGGGGCCTCACAGTGCTCTCCATCCTGCTGTGCGGCGCGGCGCTAGCTCTGGGGGTACTCGGGGTAAAGTGCACCAAATGCATCGGCGTTAACAGCCTCAAGGCCCGCATCGCACGTATTTCCGGTGTCCTTTTTGCCATCGCTGGGTTCCTCTTCCTGGTGCCCGTCTGCTGGACCGCCCACTCCATCATCAGGGATTTCTACGACCCGCACGTGGCAGCCCCACACAAGCGTGAACTAGGCCCGGGTCTCTACATCGGCTGGGGGGCGTCAGCGCTGCTTCTTATTGGGGGGTCTCTGCTGTACGCCGGCTCCAGTCCGCCTGGCATGCCCGGTTCTCCCACTTTTAGCAGCGGGGAGAGCAGTCCTCGCAGAGCGCCAGCCTCACAGGTCAAAGGTTACGTCTAACATCTGAAAGCAAGATTCCTCCAACAAGCCTGATTCACTCTCCTCTTGATTTGAAGTAAATTATTTCATATTTAATGTTGCTCTCAGGCTTAAATAACCTTTTCTTCTCTGTCAACGTCCAATACAATAAAACATTTGCTCTGTAAAAATGTTAAAATGTGCCTTTTCCCATTTTAGCAACTCACCCTTAAGAGATCTGGTGGACATTTTGTGCTACTCAGTTTTTTATATGTATTTTCAAGCAGTAGGTACTAGAATATGGAGCCAATACAGGTGACATTTGCCAAAGTATATTCATTTTAGCCAAGAAGTTACACATTTGTTGCTTGCGACCAAAAATGTCCCATTTATTTAGACCACATTTGTGCCTACATAAACTAACGCAATCCTTTACGTTGCTACAGAAAAGGCAGGTGCGTGTTTGGAATGGTGTGTACCGTATGTTGTTTTCACGTTAGCTTTTTTTTTTTTCTACAAAGAACAGTGTCAACATCTTAAGTGATCCAAGGGACGTTTTGTGCCCTTCACTTTTTTTTTCAAGCAGTACGCACAGCCAATCTAAGTAAAACTTGCCAGAGAATAGTCATTTTTACAACATTTTAACCAAAAAGTGACATAACTGTTCCTCGTGACCAAAAATGTCCCTTTGAAAACCATTAAAAATGCCATTTTAATACCACGTATGTCTTAAGATAAACTAATGCAATCCTTCATATTTGGAATACTGTATATGTTGCAATCGATGGAATACCTTAAGAATACAATGACCTGGATGAATGAGAATATTCACAGGCATGCCGAAAAAAGTTTGTTTTTTTCACTTCAGCTTGTTACTTTTTTTTTTTTTTACATAAAAAACAGTGGAGTTGTGCAAACATCGTAAGCGATCCAAGGGACATTCGATGCCATTCATTTTTTTCAAGCAGTGAGCATATGTAGCCGATATAAATTAAATATGCCAGACCATAGCCATTTTTACGCATTTTGTTTGGAATGGTGTATACTGTGTGTTTTTTTCACATTCTTTTTTTTTCTATAAAGAACAGTGGAGTTGTGTAAACATCTTAAGTGATCCAAGGGACGTTTTGTGCCCTTCACTTTTTTTTCAAGCAGTATGCACAGCCAATCTAGGTGAAACTTGCCAGAGAATAACCAAAAAGTGACACATTTGTTCCTGGTGACCACATATATCCCATTAAAACCATACAAATGCATTTTTTGATACCGCATTTGTAAAACATACCGGCCCAAATCCTGAAAATATCTTTAAAATTGATACCGCATGTATATTTCAAGAAGCACGTTTAAAAGATTGAGTTGTTTAAAGTGGAAAAACATATTAATATATTTGATTTCAACAGCATTTTTTTGTCCAGAGGACCCCGAGCTTTTCTTTTAAACCTGACACAGTTAAAAAAAAAATCTTAAAAATGTAATTAATTTCAGGGCAGAATAATAATAATCAAATAGTCAATTAAATGTATTTTATTTGCATAATTTCTTCTGCCAGAATGTTGTTTTTGCATCGTCTCCACTGTAGCAGCCAAGTACAGACTAACACAATACTCACTTGAGGATGCACGACAGCAGGCAGCACACTAACAATGTGTGCTAGTGTTCCAAGTGCCAGGTAGTGACTCATACGTGACCGACGTCAGCCTGTAACAAAGTTGATGGACACACACTGTGAATACTGTACAGTGAGGCAGCCTGTACGATTTTATTGTATAAACGAGGTCTGAATGCTTACCACAAGCATAGAGTGGTCAGATTTCAAGTGTTAATTAACCATGAAGTGAGTACACACTTTATCAAAAAATATATTAATAAATCATTCTGTTTTGTGGTTGAATATGACCCATTATTAGTAAAAAAAAAAATTCTCAAGCATAAAAATGACGAACTAAGATACAAATTTAAAGCATTCAAAAGACGCATTCAAAGACACTGATGAAATGCAGTATTCTACACTGGTCACTAGGTGTCAGCAATGTTACTGTAATGTTTGGCGAGACACACAAGGCTCAGACTTGATCGCCAGAACAACAGGCTTTTATTGCAGGTTTGAATTATCTCGCAATAATGCTTAATGCTTAAATTGATTTGTTACCAAAACACATGGTCGCTGGGGCATGCTGGAGCCTATCCCAGCTGACTTCGGGCGACAGGCGGGGTACACCCTGGACTGGTTGCCAGCCAATCGCAGGGCACATACAGACAAACAACCATTCACATTCACACCTATGAATTTAGAGTCGCCAATTAACCTAATTGGAATGTGGGAAGAAACAGGAGTACCCAGAGAAAACCCATGCAAACTCCACACAGAGATGCCTAAGCGGAGATTCGAACCTAAATCTTCCTGATCTCCTGACTGTGTGGCCAACATGCTAAGCGCTCGGCCACCGTGCGGCCCGTCTAATGTTTTTTGAACTTTCAAACGTTTCCTATTTTTATGGCTCTATTCCACCTATTTACTGCACAAGAAAATACAAAGTCAAATGTGCAAAACTAAAACACAAAGCAGCATTCAGGTTTTTGTCGGTCGTTAGCGAAGGTTGGCGTTCAGAATCACAAAGTGCCTCAGCTTTTCGTTCCCGCTGCTCGTTTTCCTCACCCTTGCAGCGTGTCCTCCCTCTTCCGCTCAGTGTCGACACATACGGCGCCACACATTTTGACCAATCACGTGCGAAACAGCAAAAAAAGCTGTCTCCTTCACTTCAAAGAGCCGGTCCGACTTTAACTTCAAAGAGCCGATGTCCTGTCAAAGTGTACACCCACATCAAGTTGTGCCTGTAACAAGAAACCTGTTCTAAATGTGCATCACTTTTGAAGGAATCTTTCACGTGAGTACAATCATTTGACTAAATAAGGCTATCAGTGGATTTTGCCATTTAATAGACATGTTTTACATTACAACCCATTAAACAATGAAATGTATGATTCATTAGGTTCTGATATTCATGTTAAGAGGTCGAAAATCTACTTAATCTACTTAGACATTCATTAGATAGCCAGGTGAAATCCTCACTGTCATACAGTATGGGATTTGTGGAATTATTTATTGTCTATCACACAACGGTGAAATTATAGTATGTGGCATGTGGCAACTCCACCAAGTGAACGTGACGCTTTTATGTTTTTTTGTTACAAATATAATGCACTGTTGCGTTGAAGCTCATATTTCACCGGTCTATAACGGCATACAGTGCTACTTTATAGCCAAGAGGCGACGCTGTTGCCAGTGGCAGTTTTCCCCCACAGTGTTTTTTGTTTTGTTTAGTTTAGTAGGTAAAACTGCGTTATAAGCTGTACGATACATTTGTGTTTTTCTGGTGCAGATGGTCCTGAGCAACGTGAAATTAAGCATGTTAGATACTTTTCCTCAAAATTCGATCAGTTTAAGATTGTAGCACAATCATTTGTCATTTCCCATTTGGCAACACCGATAGCGGAAGACTCACCGTAATTGGAAACCGACATACGTTGCTACGTCACTCTTTCGTCTTTGCCTTGTAGTCCCTTTGCGCATGCTTCCTGATATAAGTCTACAGCAGCGTATATATTCGAATAACCTGCATTTTTTAAGGATTCATATCGTTCAACATCCATAAATGCTTCAGTGTGTCGTTGTCCACATTACGCCAATGTGGCGTTTAAAGCTCTAGAGGGCGCTACCTTTTAGCGCTGGCGGTGCCTTTACACCGGAAATAGGAAGTACCGCACCAGCTGTGTTCCTTCCTGAGCTGACTTGACGCTATCGACCAGAGGCTAAAGCTAACGTTGAGAAAATAACAGCGAACGTCGACTGGAGAAAACACACGCCTCGACAGCTACTTTAACACGTTCATTTGAATATGGGGAAAGGTGGCGGTTCCTTTGACAGACTCCTGGGTAAGTTACGAACGTCATTTGTCAAGTTAGCAGTTGACTTTGGTGTTTTCCAGTGTATTGTTTAGACTAGGAAAGACGCTGGGGCAGTGCCTCTAAGGCCAGCTAATTTTAGCCTGACAACAACAATTGACTGCTGTTGATAAAGGGCCCTAATTAGCTCACGAATAACTTATCATTTCAGGCAGTCTTTTATTTTATCTCACACGAAACCCACATTCGCTTCCTTTGTCTTTTGCAAGCTGTTGGCCAAGCTAGTGTTACCCAAGAATGATGCCATTATTTTGGACACTGCTGTAGCCCTGAAAACACGTCGTAACGTTTTGTTAATGACCCCACGTCAACATGACTTTGCTGTCTAAAATAAAGATAAAACACATGCCTTGTACTGTTTATTGGACGTAAAACTACAACTTTAGATTGATCCTGTATTTACTCAAGGTAAGCTCTTGTATTAAAAGTAGACAAATAAATGAATACACTTATTGGTGACTTCGTTTAGCACAGCTGTAGATACTTGGGGAACCAATAAAAGCTATAAATGTACAGTATTTAAAAAAAACAACAACAAAAAACTCCATTGCAAAGTTAACAAAGTTAACGTTACTGTGTTACGTATTGTGGTTGTGCTTTGCCCTGAACACAAATATTTTGCTACTTTAGGTCAAATAATACAGTTAGCTGCATTTTTACAAGTTTGTAAATAACATGATATAACATAATTGAGTTAAAATATTAAGCTTTTTACTTAGACTGATTAGAGGTGATACACCATTTATAGTTATGCAGACTAAAATAAGTTCCCTAAAAGTAATATTTTTGTCACTGATACCATTAGAAAATCATAATAGTACTGTATGCGATGAAATGATGTATGAGGAGTTAATTTTTCAACCAAGAAAGATATCATTTGTACTTAATTTAAGGGAAGCTTTGGTTTTAAATTTGTATTTGTCTCTGTTTATAATTGTATTTGTTTATAATCCTGAAGACCCCTACATTGAGCCCATGTACCAGCAATGGTACCCATAGCACAGTTTGAGAATCTTTGGTATTGCTTACACACGAAAGCCGTTTAAATACACACATGGACAACATTTTTGACACCCCTCGGTTAATGAAAGCAAAACCCACAATGGTCACAGAAATAACTTTAATCTGACAAAAGTAATAATACATTTTTAAAAATCAGTGTAGATTAGTAATTAAAATCAGACATTGATTTTGAACTGTGGTTCAACAGAATTATATACAAAAAGAAAGTCACTCACGGCTCCAGACTAACTTTTCTTTTTTTTACTAGGAGCACAGTAGCCCCCAACTTAAAATTTTAGGAGTGCAAGCAGAAAATGTAGGGGCGCACACTGAAATTTACTTGCAAAGTAAACATTCACATTTCCTCTCATGTTCACTGTATTACTGATAAATACTATAAACGCCAATACAGCCCTATTTTCACATACGCCGGCCCGCCTTCTTTGGTGTTTGTGTCCTTTGTTTCTCTTTCGGAGTCAATTCATTTGTGCATTACTGTCAACTACTGCGCTGAAGTGTGGAGCACAAGTTAGTGAGCAACAAAAAATCTAGAATTATAATTGAATAAAATGGGCAGATAAACTGGTAGGATTGTCATCTTCTTGAAAAATAATTAAGGGACACCTTTTGAAGAAAATAATCTTTTGTGAGCTACTCAAAATCAGCGGAAAGGGCGAGAGCAGAGGTCAAGTGACATTTTTCAAAAGTAAGGCAGGACAAAAACAAGCTTTGAACAGGCAACATTGCCTGTTTGTTTTAAAGACAAAATGTCACCGTGGTTTAAAAAAAAAAACAACAAAAAAACATGGGCTCCGTCGACCAGAGGCTAGGTGGATAACTACAGCTATCCGCCACCACAGTGACTGAAGAAATGAGAGCCAGGCAAAATGTGTAAACAAAGATGGTAAAAAAGTCGATAGAATGCGACTGAGACGTGAGCGATCACACATGCTGGCATCATCGACTGAGGTAATAAGAGACAAAGTGCATCTGTTGTCAACGGGTGTACTTTTATCTGGTCACACGTGCGAGTAGATGAAAAACGTACTTGCTCCGTGTCATATTTTAGTCGCAAGATATGACCATTTAGTCAGTCTGGAACCCTGCGTGTCTACCAACTTCAGTCAGTTGGCCTATTTAAAGCGGGACAAGTCGAACTGTGCTGTTTGGTGACATGGACCAGAGGAAGCAAAGGAGAGAGTTGTCTCAGGAGATTAGAAAAAAATGATAGACAGACATTTTAAAGGTAAAGACTATAAGACCATCCAAGCAGATTGATGTTCCTGTGACTCCAGTTGCACATGTTATTCAGAAATGTAAGATCCATGGGAGTGTAGCCAGCCTCCTTGGACATGGCTGCAGGAGGAAAATTGATGACAAATCCAAGAGACGGATAATACAAATGGGAACAAAAGAGCCCAGAGCAACCTCTAAAGGCATTAAAGGTGAACTCCAAGGTCAAGGTACAGTAGTGTCAGATTGCACCATCCATCATCGTTTGCGCCAAAGTGGACTTCATGGGAGACAACCAAGGACGACACCACTGTTGAAAACAAATCATAAAGCGAAACTGGAATTAGCCAAACTGCATGTTGACAAGCCACAAAGGTGCCTTGAATCTGCGCAGGGTACAATGAAATGTCAAGAATTTCAAGGTATTCTAGAGAGAAATGGGCTGCCCAGTGCCAGAAAGCTTGGTCTCAGTCGCAGGTCATGGGTCTTGCAACAGGACAATGACCCAAAACACCCAAGAATGGCTAACAGCAAAACATTGGACTATTCTGAAGTGGCCTTCTGTGAGACCTGATCTAAATCCTATTGAACATCTGTGGAAGGAGCTGAAACAGAAGGCACCATTCAAACCTGAGACAACTGGAGCAGTTTGTTCATGAGGAGTGTGCCAAAATACCTGCATAGAGGTGCAGAAGTCTCATTGACAGTTACAGAAATCGTTTGATTGTTGCGATTTCCTCAAAGGTTGCGCAACAAAATATTAAGTTAAGAGTACCATTATTTTTTTTTTTCCAGGCCTGTTTCATGACTATATATTTAATTATGTTGAACCACAGTTAAAAAGCAATGTCTAATTTTCATTGGTTCATTTACATTTAATTTTTATTTATTACTTTGGTCACAGAAATAACTTTAATCTGACAATTGTGAGTTTGTCTTTCATGAGCCGACAGGTACCAACAATTTTGTCCACATGTGTATGTGTCACCATTAATGCACCTATGATAATTCCAGATAAGGCCACCAGTCAGCTGCTGCTGGAGACTGACTGGGAGTCCATTCTGCAAATCTGTGATCTCATTCGACAAGGAGACACACAGTGAGTATTCTTCACATATTGTGGTAACCTGTATTTTCCTAATGAGTGAATTGATGGTATGTTTCTCCCATCAGGGCTAAATATGCAGTTGCGGCAATTAAAAAGAAATTGAATGACAAGAACCCACACGTGGCCACCTATGCACTCGAGGTAAAACAGAGAATTTGTAGTAGTGTAATATTTGGACGTAGTTACCACTGGTAAATTGCCCAACAATATGGGGAAATAATAATGTTACCTTCCACTTCAGGTGCTTGAGTCCGTGGTGAAGAACTGCGGACAGACGGTTCATGATGAGGTGGCCAGTAAAGTGACAATGGAGGAACTGAAGGATCTGCTCAAGGTGTCATTCTAACTCCTCCTAGTTTGCCAACATCCTCAGTTGAAAACTAGCAAATGCTGTATGTGATTAAATGCCAGTTGTCACGTGATCCTGCTGATTCCGTTTTTTACATCTACAGCTCGGTTTATAATGTGACAAAAGAACAGGAGTAATGCAAATATATAAAGACGCTTGATTTAAACAATTTTCCCTACCAGAAACAGACAGAAGCAAATGTCCGAAACAAGATCCTCTACCTGATCCAGGCCTGGGCCCACGCCTTCCGCAATGAGCCCAAATACAAAGTGGTGCAAGACACCTACCAGATTATGAAAGTGGAGGGTAAGTGGATACATGTGTCGCTATAGCTCTTAATACACATCTAAATGATTTTTGTCTAGGGGTGCGCCGATCAGTCGGCCACCGATTAGTGATAACACATGATTAGCATATGCTGATAAATGTCTTTTCACAGCCCATCACAAAAAACGATTAATTCCGGATACGCTGATCCAGAATATGAAATAGGGTATGTTTTGGAATTTTCATCACGGAACACAACAAACGAAGCTATAAACATGCAACAAACACCATTATTTACAGCAAAGACACTGTGGAATCTGGAGTGTGCCAATGTATTTGTTGTATCTTCAAAAGCGATGAAGCTAGATCCAGAAGAAAACCGCCATTATGGAAAATTAGATTTTTGTGATTAACTACTGAACTAATATTGATATCATTATGAATTCAATTGCTAATGGTATGTTTTCATGGTCAAGGAATCTAAATATGTAGATAAAAACAATTTGGGACTAATATTTATGGTGTAAATCACAATATGGAGGGGAACTATGGCAGTTGGCGGAGGTCTGCTCTCGAGTGCTTGTCTAGTGGTGTTTAAAACCGAAATATTCTCACACTGGGTCTGTGTTATTCGCCTTAGAAATTATCCCTTTTGTACCTTTATTCATGTTAGCATATGCTTGCTCAAAAGGATAACTTGCTGCACTCACTAGTAGCCCCACCTCCACGTACTGGGACAAAGAGGCTGAACGGCTGAGAGGAGGGTTCACTCTCTCCGTTCATTCCACTGTATCACCAACACGCAAATAGCTCCAATAGTGATGACAGTTGGAGACTCCTGCAACTTGGACACTCAATTTATTCTGTTTTAAGTTAAGCAGGACAGATTTCTATTTAATCAAAATATGTGTATTACTTAATTCTATTACTATTGTTATCTTGAACTGAAAAATTAATTATTGAGCAATTTATACATGCATCAAATTAAATTCAGGTTTGTGTCACATAGTGCAAAAAACGTTTCACGGAGTCTGAATCAGCAGCATGAAACCCTCATCGGAGCACCCCTACGTGTGTCATTGTACAGTGGTTTAACCCCTTCAAAAGTCGGACAACTTCGAGTTGAACCTGAAATTTCAGAAGAACATGCAAGACGTCATACAAATCTTGTGACTGGGGGTGACGCAGAAGAAGAGTGCCAGTATTGACAAAGCGGAAGAACGTGACGATAACCATAGAACCAGAAATTGACTGTGACAGAGGAAAGGGTGTGGCAGCATAGTGCAAAATGATTGATTAAAAATGGCAAAGCTTGATTAATTCTAGCAATATCTATTAGTTTAACATATTCATCATAGTGCTTACTTTTACACTTACCTGTACAGTCGAAGGTTTTATGATTTGTTTTTCTTTCACAGGTAATGTGTTCCCTGAGTTTAAGGAGAGTGATGCGATGTTTGCAGCCGAGCGTGTAAGTTGAGTTTTTCTTGCGTCACCTTTATGAATTAGTGATATTTGTTATTTGAATGCATGACTCCATGTTTTATTGTGCCTCCATGTTTAAAAAAACCCCCAACAAAAACAAACATGCTGTATTTACCCATTTAGGCCCCAGAATGGGTTGATGCTGAGGAATGCCACCGGTGCAGAGTTCAGTTTGGAGTGATGACGCGAAAGGTAGGAGGGGCTTACCTGAAAGTGGGGCATTGTGGACATTGCCACACTTCATTCAGTCACACACAGCAGTGGCGGTTTATGGCCCACAAGCCTGACCTGAATTTGCGTTCGCTCTCTCTTAGCACCACTGTCGAGCCTGCGGGCAGATCTTTTGCGGCAAGTGTTCGTCCAAGTACTCCACAATTCCCAAGTTTGGAATAGAGAAGGAGGTCCGCGTGTGTGAACCCTGCTTTGAGATTCTTAACAAGTGAGTATGCAGTGGTGAATCACCACCTTTAACGCTCCATGATGGTCTCTATTAAATGCAGATGTACATCTCACTATTTAAATGCTAAAATAACAATACACTCACTAGCCACAACAATAGGTTACGTGAACATAACTATAAGATCCAATACGAGTAATTCTGCTTTTATAAAAATGAAGACAAGAGTCATTCGTCTTCTGTGTCGGCCACATGTATTTTTTTTTATTGTGTGTTTATAATAGCACTTGAGGTTACAACATGGGCCGAAAATGCTGACCAACTTTACGACGAGGTAGAGCAGTTGCAATTTTACTGTGATTTCATACATGAACTACATCAGGGCTCCTCAACTACATCGAGAAGAGGGGCACAGTTTAAAACATGTAAGGGCCCTTGCAAGGACTGTCCCGTTATACACACTTGACATGCGCAACCACTTTTTGAATGCCTTTATTTTATGACTTTAAATACGGCATTCCACAAACAATGAACTTGGTGTTTTAAGCAAAGCAAAAGTGCATTTAACAAAAATAAGGTGCTTCACAGCACTATTTCAAGTAAAATGAATGACTCACATAAAATTGCTAGTTTTTAATTTGGTCATTAGCTTTCACCTTGTTTACAGCAGCCAACATGCAGTCCTTTTATCTTTATCACCCACCTCGTCAGTCACTCGTACTTGTCTTTCAAAGATTTTGATTTCTGCATACATTTATCCAAATCAAGTGGATGGACTGCATCAAAGTTTTGATGTTTCATCTAAAAGCGCCTCCGCTGGTTACATTTCTTTGTTGTCCTTCGTTTATTTTGTTACACAATAAATAAATGGGCTTCACCACTGCATTTTTTTGGTGAATGCATATTTTGTAGTCCAGTTGCTTTTAAAGTCCAAATTACAGTATCTTTTGTTTAGAGTACATAGCACCATATTTGTTAAAATGCTAGTCTGTACTGCTGCTTCATTGTGACGCATTAGGCCTCGCTGTTGCCTCCTGCAGAGTGGAGAGAATACTGCATGAACAAACACTTCACTAATTAGATCAGTGGTTCCCAAACTTTTCACCCTTGCTACCCCTTCAGACAGCTGACTGGAAGTAATGTACCCACTACTCCTGCTAACTTAAAAAACATAGGTTGTAGGTTACAGGCCATTAAATCGTGAGCTTTTTCCAAATTAGACTTTTTGTGTGTCTGAATAAGCATAATAAACATCTGAAATATTAGAAACATGATATTAGAAAATCTGTTTGTGTACCAAACCAAGTGTCCAGTGAATGTTGTTTCAAAATGCATGCTTCCTGCACTTATTTACAAGTTTGTTTGTCCACCCTGATCCCTCTCTTCACCAGCCAACCCACCACCCTCTCTCCTCCACTTAGGAAAGCTGAGGGCAAAGCTCCATCCACCACTTCTGCCGAGCTGCCTCCCGAGTATCTGACCAGCCCGCTGTCGCAGCAGTCACAAGTAATTGTGTTTAGTTGACTGTCGCAGCCAGGAAATACACGACCTGTTTTGTCGATCATTTTGTTTGACAAGTTAGAATTTGTCGTAATATATCTCTATTCCTGCATGCGGCCCAGATGCCTCCAAAGAGAGACGAGGCAGCGCTGCAGGAGGAGGAAGAGCTACAGCTGGCTATCGCCCTCTCCCAAAGCGAGGCAGAGGAGAAAGAACGAATGGTAAGGATACACGGCTGCACACATATTTATTGTATGCAGAGAAAAGCCTCTTAAAAAGCCGTGTGTGCAACTGCAGAGGCAGAAGAACTCGTACACTGTGTATCCCAAACCTGACCCCACCCCAGTGACTTCTTCAGCACCCCCAGTCAGCACCCTGTACACATCCCCCGTGGTAAGGCCTTCCTCACACCCACACTTTCACACTTCATCTCTATTTAACTGATGACTGACTTGTATCTCTTATAACGCCATAGAACTCCTCAGCTCCATCAGCAGAAGACGTCGACCCTGAGGTGAATGATCTTCTATTAAGCAACTCTCATTTTAACATTTCGCGTCGATTTACGGTGCCTATTGTGTGTTCCAGCTGGCACGTTACCTCAATAGAACCTATTGGGAGAAGAAGCAGGAAGAGGCTCGCAAGAGTCCCACCCCCTCAGCCCCTGCGTCAATGGCCGAGCCTCTGTCGTCAATCAGTCAGCCTGTAGAAACTCATGTCCCCATGCAGCCAGTTAGTATAGTGGAGGTATGATGATATACTATGCTTTGATGAGAGCCAATACAAGACCTCTGCCAATATATTAATGCTCACATTTGAAAGATACTGTCACGGAGGTATTCATATATCACCATGTGTCGTCCTCCAGCAGCAGTACCAGAACGGGGAGTCCGAGGAGAACCACGAGCAGTTCCTGAAGGCTCTGCAGAACGCCGTGACCACCTTCCTCAACCGCATGAAGAGCAACCACATGCGCGGGCGCAGCATCACCAACGACAGCGCCGTCCTGTCCCTCTTCCAGTCTATCAACAACATGCACCCGCAGCTGCTCGACATCCTCAACCAGCTGGACGAGAAACGACGTGAGTGTTTTGTTTATTTTATTTCAAAAGAGGATTCCCCCCACTGTGTTCGTCTCTAACAATCATTGGTGTCTGCAGTGTACTACGAGGGGCTGCAGGACAAGCTGGCTCAAGTTCGCGATGCTCGGGCCGCCCTCAACGCCCTACGGGATGAGCACAGGGAGAAACTGCGTCGTGCCGCAGAGGAGGCAGAGAGGCAAAGGCAGATCCAGCTGGCACAGAAACTGGAAATCATGAGGCAGAAGAAGCAGGTACTTGAGACTCCTTATTGTTGGGTTTCACATTCCAGTTGTTGTCGGCTCTGCCTCAAAGAGATGGGGGGGCGGCAAACAAGCATATTTGTTACTTGAAGTCATGTAAAATCAGAGCAAAAATGCCTTATACATTTGCTGTTCTCACATGTGGAAACTGTTCAAATGTGTATTTCAGAAAACGCAATTACTAAGATAGTGGCCCATCATAACGGGTAAAAAGTTCAGGAAACAACCAAAAAACACAGAAGCCACCATCCTCGGCGTTTCCTAACCCTTTCGCTCTCATCCAGTGGAGCTGAGTATGGACATGCTCCACTTTGTAGTGAGCGACCACAAGCACAATTTATGCTAAAATTAAAGTTAAAACATGGCTGGAACTCGAAAATGTGAAATGCATGCATGACATTTGGCTGAAACTTGGCTATTGAGCTCAGACTTTGCGAAACAATGCAGCGAAACAATGAAGGACATACAAAAATGTATGAATTCAGACTGATTTGGTGTAAGAACGCAAGTCATGTTAGAAGCATTATTTTCATTAAGTTGGATGCTGAAGATAAGCTTTCACTACCTTTTGATCGTCTTGCTTTCAGCTATTTTATGTCTTCATACATCACACTATGTACACCCACACAAATCATTTCACACTGTAATTCCAAAATATTGCAAGAACATACTGAGTGTGTATGTGGCCATAGCTTATGCTTGCCTCCTGTCTGCTCACCGAAAGTGAAGCGAACTGCCTCTTGTCACGTGGTTGAAACCCAGCAATATGATGCACATGTTGCTATCCTGTTATCATGCTAAGACATGTGTTTATGTGCTGTAGGAGTACTTGGAGATGCAAAGGCAGCTGGCCATTCAGCGCTTGCAGGAACAGGAAAAGGAGCGGCAGATGCGTCTGGAGCAGCAGAAGCACACCATCCAGATGAGAGCTCAGATGCCAGCTTTCTCTCTGCCCTATGCACAGGCAGGCACACGCATGCATGCCGCCCGCCATATTACATTCTAAAACCCTCACCACATGACTATGAAATGCACTTTTGTGTTCCACAGATGCAGTCTCTGCCCCCCAACGTAGCAGGAGGGGTGGTGTACCAGCCTGGTGCTCCACCCAGCTACCCAGGCACCTTCAGCCCAGCTGGTTCCGTGGAAGGTTCACCTATGCACAACATTTATATGAACCAGCCTGGTCAGACTGCACCACCGCAGTACCAGGCTATGCCCCCTGCTCCCACAGGTAGCTGAGGCCACACGTATGTCAGCTTGTTAACTTGTTTTTTTATTAATCATCCTCTGCCTCTGTAGATCCCAATATGGTTAATGCATACATGTATCCACCTGCTGGCACCAATGGACAGCCCGCACCTCCTCCTGGTCAAGCCCCGCCTACCACTAGTACACCTTACTCCAACTATCAGCCCACCCTTACACAAGGCTACCAGGTCTGGTCCCTCAGAGTTTATGCTCAGTACATGCGGATGCATCATCGCGCTAATTGTGGTTCTTCTTTTTGCACAGAATGTGGCATCGCAGGCCCAGAACATGCCCCCCATGTCCCAGGCTGGCCCCACCAATGGAATGGGCTACATGGGCTACCAGCCGTACAGCATGCAGAACATGATCTCGGCACTGCCGGGGCAGGACCCCAACATGGCCGCCCAACAACCATACATGTCTGGTCAGCAGCCCATGTACCAGCAGGTCAGTCACTCACTACTTTCTGTCTTGTGCAGAAGAAACAACTTCATTTTACTCCTAATATACCATTCCGCCCTTAAAGGTCTATTTTATAAACTATTTTAAATGACTGCGAGACATCTCACAATAGAGTATTGGAAGTGTGTTGTCTAAAATCTAGCATTGATGCTGGAATTTAGACAGTTTAAAAGTGCTTTTAAGAGATTCACGATTCAAGAGAGTTTTATTGTCATGTGCATGGTAAAACAGCAGTTATACCATGCAATTTATTTATTATTATTATTAAAATTTATTTATGCAATTTTAGTAGGCCCTGCTGGCGTGTACATGGGGCAGGGTCATCTAGTTAGGGTCGAGTCAGAAGCAATATTGGACATGATATTGCTTGTGGAAGGAGGTTTTTCTTTGTTGAAGTCATGAAAATCCGGAACTTAAAAAGTGAGCGTTTGAGCATCAAGCAAACAAGTGGGGAGATGACTGATTTTTTTTTCAGGTTTGATGCTCATAAACAGGCTCTAAGGACATGTTTACATCATTTTAAAAAAAGGATATTTTGCATAGTAAGGGCTCATTAAATCTTTTTGTCTGATCTTGCCTCTGACAGGTGGCTCCCCCTGTTGGGCCTCAGCAGCCAGCGCCACAGCAGCAGCAGCAGCAGCAGCAGCAGCAGCCGCCCCCTCAGGTGGTGCCTGGCAGTGCCGAGGCCCAGCTCATCTCTTTTGACTGAAAGCTGGTACAGTTGGGAACAGGGTCTGACACACTACTCAACATCCCCATCTCACCTCTCCCTTCACCTACAGTACACCTCCACCTTGCTGTCATGTTGTGTGGCATAGTGAAAATGTGTGATTATCTTATCTTAATGTGTCATCCCTGAGATGGTGACACCACAAAGGGGTGAGGGGTGGGGGAGGGCACCAAAACCCGGATTTGACCTTCCTCTCTCCAGCTGACCTTTATATTTGTCCGTTAAATGAAATAGCTGAAGCTCACAAATAGTCAACATCAACAAATAAGAAAAAAAAAGACAAAACATTCTTTTTTTCTTTTAAAACTCAAAACAAAGCATGATGATTTTTAATTTGAGCCTGTCTGAACGCTTTATTTGAAGGACTGGGAGTGTATGTAGTGTGTTTGTGTGTGTGTCTGTAAGCACCGTCAGGTTTGGGATAAAAAGCACTAATTCATCATCAGCACGATCACAGACTAACATTCCAGTTGTTGCTTCCCTTCAAGCTAATATAGTCTGACATTGGAATTTATTTGTTGTGAATTTCTTCAACTGGACTTATCATGTTTGAACAATTCAAGTTCTACTGCTAATATCAGTAATGTACACCCAATACCCACATGCAATACTCAGCCTTTTATTTCATCATCATCATAATGACACCCTGCTACCTGTAATGATCTTCTAATGGCCTGTGTGTGTGTGTGTGTGTGTGTGTGTGTGTATTTGGCTGTGTGCATGTGAATGAACGGAAAAGGCTTTTGTCATCGATTACAGGCTGCATGTATTTATCAGTGAGCCAATCAGCTTATATCTCTGTAACTCCTTCATTTGTGATCTACTTTATTTCCATCATAGTCATCTGTCTTGGCTTTCAAAGGTCATTTTAAATTTATATTTAATAAATATCTGGTTCTTATTGTCCACGTACTGACTGCAGTCTTTTTTTTCCTTTTCATTCGCTTAAGGAGAACACGAGATTTCAAAGGACAAGCTTTATTGACCTTTGAGGGTCTCTATAGTTTCCTGAAGATGAGGCATTTGTAGTATTCTTCCATCTCGATCTAAAAGATAAAATGGTAACGTGAAGCTTTTGTTGGCACTTCCCTGAAAGATATTGTCATGTGACTCACCATCCTCTCCATACGCATCCCGTTACTGTAGGCCAACTGTCTGAGCACATCAATATCAGGAAGTCCCCACTCAGCATTCCTGTGTGACACAATATGATATCATGATACTTTTATGATGTAGGTTGTTTTAGGCCTTGCAGTGAAACACTGCACCGATGTCTCTTGGGTGAACGGAATTATTTTTTCATGATGATTATGATGTTATTAGCCTCACAGTGGAAGATTTGTTATAATAAAATATAACATAAGGGCAAAAAACCAAACTTTACCTTGGAGGGTTTTTGTGGCAAAATGCAACAAATACTGTTATTAAAACATTAATGAATAATATTAAACAAGCCATTGAATAATGAAAGTGATTAAGATTATTTCACATTTAAACTCATCCATATTTCAATTTAAAAAAAATTTGAAATTGTGCCAGAATGAAATGAATTAAAATTTAAGTTGATAAGCTACATACACAAATACAATATAAAAGGAATAGTACATAAATAATTGAATGACATTAATTAACATTTTCCATTTAAAGTAATAAGTATATTCCCATTAATATTTTTAACATTGTGCCAAAATGGGAATACATAGGCAAATGCAATATTTTAAATGAATGTCTTTTAATAAATGGAATGACAGTTGTTATGCATATTTTTCCACATTAAAAGTAATGTTTATATTTCAATAAAAATGTATTTTTAATATTGTACTAAAATGAAATAACAGTTATTATAATTTGACTTAGTTATTTGGATGTAATTCTGTGCATGGCAATAAAATATATATGAAAATAAATTTTATTTTTAAAATGACTTAATATACTTTTGTACATGTTTTACAAAATGTAATATTTTTTATTTGCTTGTTTCATTTCGGAATTAAAAAAAAAACAAACAATACAATCCATACAGTTTGATATCGCAAACCATTGCATGAGACCACCGATTAATCAGATTTATTGCTTTAAAATGCAGAACATCTCATACCACTAAATAATGTCTACTGTATACCTACCTTTTACGAAGCTCTTCATCCAGGAGTTGGTTACATTGTGGTGTAATGGTGCCATTAACTGCGTATGCCTGGAAAACGGAGCACAAGAAAACTATTATTCTGTTTTCTGTGTTAAAAAAAAAAAGCTGTTCTTACATTACATACCCCATATGTAATCAGAAGGCCATTTTGCTTGATGATCTGACCTGCCCCGTTGAAAACACCCTTAAAAAAGTATTTAAAAAGACATTTGTGCATGTTTTATATCAGAGATGTTTTATCTTATCACCTACCTGTGCCGTTTTAAAGGAGCTGTACTGGAGTAAGTTAATGGCAATAATGACATCACAGGAGGCATGAGAAAGCCCCGCCCACTTGTCCCAAGGCTCACTGGCATCCAGGTGCACAGGCTGCCGCACCGTCGTCATGTTGGTGGCGGCAATGTACGCCTTGATGCTGCAACATCTCATGTTTACATGCTCACCTCCCCCCATGTGTCACGTTTAACCACAAGTGGAAACATCTCTCCTACCTGCTCCGAGCCTCTTCTTGGATGTCGGACGGCTGCCAGGTGACAAAGGGCAACTTCTGGGCAAAGCGTATGACGTGCTGCCCGGTTCCAGATCCCAGCTCCAAGGCAAAGAGCTGCCGATGGGGCTGTTCCTCCAGCACGTCCTGGAGCACCGAGCACAGGGCCTCCCAGTTTCTCTCAGCCTGAGGAGATAGCAGCATGGCCTGCAGCAAAGACAAGGATGAACCATGCTGTCTTACACTAGAAAGCTGTTTGTGATGCCCTGCTTTCTTACCTTCATGTAATGGACAATATGGAGGGAATGTCATGTTGATGCAGGCCACACAGGGTAAGATGTCAGTGACAGCAGATGGGCTAAAGATTACTTGCTTAAGCGGATTCCCTGTAAGAGCTGCTCGTGTAGAAATACTCTTGCGTGGAGTCAAACTGGGTACCACTGGTTGTACGTGGCCTTCACCTATTAATACAAATAAAATTACAAATATATTAAATAAATGCACAAATACAAATTTATTAACCATATTTTTCTCAGAATTTGAATTGAAATAGAATTTGTTGAAATACCATTGCTCTCTTGCATGTGAAATAGACATTTTAGACAGTTTGATGAGACCCAATTCAAGAGCTTCATTATTAAAAAGTTTGCCTCAATCAATAATGAGCACATTTTTGAACAGGGTCAATTGTTTTTTGCCATTTTTTTTATTTAGACTTTTAGGACCCTACAAGCTATGGATGGCTTCTGGAGAGTCCCATCCATCCATCTATTCTTTTTCTATGCTGTTTATCCTAATGAGGGTAGCGGGGGTATGCTTGAGCCTGTAGCAGCTGACTTCGGGCGAGAGGCGGGGTACACCCTGGTCTCCAGCCAATCACAGGGCACATATAGACAAACATACCTATGGACAATTTAGGGTCGCCAATTAACCTAACATGCATGTTTTTGGAATGTGGGAGGAAACCGGTGCACCCAGAGATAACATGTTTTTTATTTAAATTTTGTTATATTTTTTTCTATTTCTTTTCTATTTTTTTCTATTTATTACTACTTTATTACATTATTTATTTTGCACTAGCTATGTCAGGACTACCTGTACATACTGTATTATTATTGTAAAATGATCTGTGCATGGAGTTCAAACTATGGACACGGAGAGCAGTAAGCAGCGTTTGCGCTTTAAAATCGCAAACTCGAGTGCTACAGCATTTAAGTATGTAACCTGATTATTTTCAACAGTTTATTTTGCAGTGTAAAGACAACAATTACGTAAAGTTTGATAAATTTCAACGACTTTTAAAAAAACAAACTTATTGTCCGTGGTCTACGCAGGCACCCGTAGTTGGCGCAATGCATGCTGGGTAGGTCAGTTTCACTGAGGACGCCATGTGCTTTTTTTGAGGCAGAGTCGCTCGTCTGAACAGGCTCGGCTCTGACCAACCTTGCCTGCTTATTGAAGGGTAACACCGGGACTTGAGGACTTCAGCCACCCCCCCCTCGCTAGCATGTACTGCACCAGACGCTGCCTCCGAACGGCGCTGCGGGCCGCGGCGAGCATCCACCGGTACGTTTGCACCGGTCTTAGCCGCTCATGTAACACCTGGAGGGGCAGCTCAGCATCCAAGTGAATGCCTCTTCAAGGGCAGACATCCGCCGACTGTTGTTTGTGTTTTGGCGTTTCAAACCAACGACTTTAGCATGTTCATACAACTTACGTACGCAATATGAAGTTTATACACACTGTATATATGTTATAGTATACATTTAGCGCTTGAGTTAGTTTTAGCTAACTAGCATACTTCAGATAATGCACTAATGTATGCTAGCTGCATGTACTGTAGGTCATGGGATATTTCCTGCACTTATTTTAGACGTGGTATTCAAATTAAGCATATTTGGTGTTTCCCCCACTAAATAAACCACTTATACTGTTGACAATCAAGGTCACTCATGTTTAATGTCGGAATGTAGTTAATAGATAACCTTAATTGTAACCTATATGGCTGATAAACACGTTTGTTCAATTGGTGGGTAACAAGGGACCTTGCTGTAATTATGGCCTCCTTATGTACTTGTACGAACTACTGCATCTTTGTTTTCCCCACAGGCAACAGCTTCAGCAGCAGACACCGGCGCTGTGTGCGCTTCGACTCCTCAAAACCAGCACCGCCTCGCAGTCAGACGCCCTCGCCACCCCTCCGTTTGACGGCTCCCCCAAACAGTACTCCCCCAAAATCCAGCAGCTCGTAAACGACATAGCCAGCCTCACCTTGTTAGAAGTTTCGGACCTAAATGAGCTCCTCAAGGTACGTCTATCCATCAGCCACAGTCACAGACCGTCAAGTGCACGCCATAACTCCGAATCACAACACCTTTTTAGCCAATCAGACACCTGCAGAAAGTCATTTCTGGAAAACATACAATAACCAGAAAAGGACACTTACAACTATGTAACGATGCATATTGCGATGGCGTAAAAGTACAATAAAATACGCTTTTAATTAGACTTCTCGTGTTGATGCTGCTTTGTTTTTCCTCCGGTGACAGAAAACTTTGAACATTAAGGATGTCGGAATGATGCCAATGGGGGCCATGGCGGCACCAGCTGCTCCTGGAACTCAGGTAAGCCATATTTAAAAAAAGATATCCTGTAAAATTGAATTGTTTGTGTACAGTATAAATGTAACAAGAATAAAAAGAACTATGGTGTGTACTTTGACAGTCACTATTTTATGTTAGGGCTGTCAATCCATTTTACAATTCAATTACAATTCAATTTTAAAACATTGAATCGCAGTTTATCCGTAGTTAACTCATAGCTAATCACAGATAGAAGGTTTTATCTATTATAAGTTGGGATGTAAATCTCTGGTAAACAATTTGATGCACATCTGGATACACGGGTTAAGATACGATTAAAAAAACAAACAAACAAACAAAAAAACCTCACCTCATATTTGGACCCAAATGCTGATACTATAAGTGAATGCACAAAGGTAAGATTTGATGATGTCATTGAGTGCTAATGTGCATATTTGTGCGGTGCACCTCTCTGAAAGGACTCCAGGCTCGTACTGGTGGATTGTGGGTCTGTATTCATTTAATGCTTTTAAATAGAATAAATTAGATCGCTACAATGTACGTATGTTTTGCTGATGTGTTGAAAATCTTTCCCAGTCACTAGCTAGCATGCTGCTACCGCTAGCGCCGCTAATGCTATTTACATCCGTTCTCATCTTCAGTCACGGTCACATTGACACAAGCCCCCAAATAGCTGTCCTCAGCTATGCCTGCTGGTAACTAGCAGCTCGTATATTATAAGGTTGGATAGAACTTTAATTTGATGTATTTATGTTTTTAGTCGGCATCGGCGCGAGTGTGGCTGCCTTTCAAGCAGCTTATTCACGCACAGGAAAAAAAAAGGGAATTTCTCTTGGAGATGAATAAAGTGTGTATCTATCTTAAATGTACATTTTAGACACATGAGCCTTGAGGCTCACTGAACGTGTCTTCCCTCCTAACGGCATTGTTGTTCTACCTTCTGTTGCGTGCTCGTATTTATTGTTGCCTCACGCCCTCCATGTGGATGTAGGCCGTCGAAGATGAGGCGCCCGTCAAGAAGGAGCAGACTCACTTCACCGTCAAGCTAACGGAAGTCAACGCGGCTGAGAAAGTCAAACTCATAAAGGAGGTGAAGAACTGCATCCAAGGCCTGAACCTGGTGCAGGTAAGCTCACCTTTTTCATGGACATCTTCCATCATGTTACATTGCTGCAGTGTACACGCGCAGTCCAACACCCCCGGTGGTCCTACAATTTGACTAATATTCTTAGGAAAATTACGCCCATTTGCTTATTATTTGGCTTTTATGCCAAACAAAGCCTCACAGGGGTTAAGAGCAGACAGTAAGAAGAGAAGGCAAATATACAACATCAGCATCACTTATCAACATTAAGGAAGGCTTTTTTTTATAGTTTTGTGTTTCGAATGTGATACAACTTACATTTTTGTTGCTTTCTATGTTTTCGACAATGTTGAACCTCTTGACACTTGCATGCTATTTAAAACATCGCCTGTTGGTCTGTAACAGATTATTTCCAATGGGAAGGAATTGCACACGTCAGCTAACAGCGTCTTTTTGGGTTTTTTTGCCTGTGCCCCCTTCCACATCAGGCCAAGAAGCTAGTGGAGTCTCTTCCCCAGGAGATCCGTGCCAACGTATCCAAAGACGAGGCGGAGAAACTGAAAGCGGCGTTGCAGGCGGCAGGCGGCACGGTGGTGTTGGAGTAAAAGCTCCGAAGGCCGCCTCCTGTCTGTCTTCGCTGCCCGTGCACTTGGTTCGTTTTAATTTTGTACGCGACAAAGACGACGAAGACGAAAAACGGCCTTCCCACATCCATAGTGTCTCTTCAGAGAGCCGGAGCGGAGCAAGTCTGACTGAACTTTTGACCAATAACCTCCCAACCGCCGCCGCCAGCGCTCGCCGCCGTGTCTGTCTCATCATACATGTGCAGCTACACATGCTGTGTGCACGTTCACTCGTCGATGAACAGAAAGCCATGTTGTGTGGAGGGGAACACCTTTCTTCAGGGAGTGGATGGCTGTTTGTGTTACTTAAGGAATTGTTAGAAATGTGATTAAAAAAAAAAAAAGAAATATCGTCTTTTTTTTGGTGTTGGGTCTTTCCTGTGTGTGTTTGATATCTGGAATTATACAGTCATGGAAAAAATGTTTAGACCAGCCTTGTTTCTTCTGTTTATTGTTCATTTTATTGCCTGATACCACTAAAGGTACCTTTGTTTGGACAAATATAACAAGGACAACAAAAGTAGCTCATAAGAGTTCCATTTTTTGCCAGTACAATGCTATAGCTAGTCATGTAAGTGATTTTGGTTATCACAAAACCGTGGAAGTTGTGAGAAAATTAAACTCTGATGAACTATATTTGTTATCATAGTTGTCCAAACAAATGTACCTTTAGTTGAACCAGGCATTAGAACGGATCAATAAACTGATGAAACAAAGGGTGGGCTAATCATTTTTTTACATGACTGTACCAGATGGCTACAACATTAAGGTCATTGGTTCAGTGTACTACAAAACATTTTAAGCTTTTGCAAAGATAATGCTCAATTTTGGGGTATGTTTTATGATGCACTATGGTAATTATTAATGTAGTTTGCAGTGGTGGTGCATCATACTGAAGGCTGCTTTTATTAATGAAATTATTCACATGAAAATGTTTAAATACGTTTGAAAATTATTAAACAACACGTACAGATTTGGTCAAATAAGAGGTCCAGGTGTTTTAAATGAACAGAAACGGTTGTAAACACAACGTCATCGAGTCGTAGTTGCAGTACCGCTCTTTACCGTTAGAGGTCAGCAGATCTCCATTAGCTCGTCTAGCCGAAACTAACACACATCTAACGGCTAATGTTTTCATTTTTGGAGTGCCGTTTGTTGTTGCAGCTTTACTATAAAAAGACCAATTGTTGTGGGGGAAACTTGTATAACTACTGCTCTTTCTGTTTTTCCCTTTTTTTCTTTTTTTTTTCTCCTGACAACCTAGCTGTGATCTACTACGTTACATGAGATGTAAATGAAGTGACACTATGATGCAGCGGTTAGCATTGCTTCTGCAGCAAGAAGGTTCATATTCTTCTTGAAACGACTTGACAAGTGTAGTGCCAACCCAATATCTTTCCGCGTAGAATCATATTGTCTTGACATGATTGGATCAGTATGGAGAAGTGAATGGATGGAAACACGGGCTGCTGCTGCTGCTGCTGCTGCAGAGGTCAGTGGACACTTTGTCAAATTACACTCAACCTGACACTCATTGTGGTATTTCCCCAACATGTTCGACAACGTGCGTGTGGACAAATGGAAATCAAGAGAAGACAGGGCGGTCCAAGTCAAATACACCCACTGGGCACAACATAAGGTGCGCTTGCACGAGATATTTGACACCGGCGTATTTATTGTGGTTATAGTTTGCGGTGGTATTGACATGCACTGCATCATACGGAGAGATTTTTCTCATATCTTTTATTAAAATGTGAAAATATTTATGAAAAATAAATAGGAAAAATGCAAATATTTAGTTTATATTGTTATGTTTGTATGTAGTTTGCAGCGGTGTTGAAGTGTGCCGCATCGTACCAAAGTGTGAATCATTCCTATTAAAACATACAAATATTAAAGCAAAATATAAATATTTATTCCAAAAAATATTTTTTGTTGCCGTGTACTGCACACTGAGAAATGTGCACAATATTCTGAAATATAAAAATGCAATAAATATATTTATTTTTTTATTTTTCTTGTTTATGTTTATTAAAATGAATGTTAATTAAAATGAATGTTTATTTAAAAAAATCATTATTTTAAAAAATAAATACAAAAATACAAATATTTATTTAGAAACCAGTTTTTTTTTATTGTGCTTGTATGCAGTTTCTCATCATACTCAGAGGTGCGCCTAATATTTTCTATTAAAAAATGAAAATATTTCTAAAAAAGACAAATATTTATTCCAAAAATATTTAGGTTGTACTTTGTAGTGGTGTTAGTTGACTTTTTTAATATTAAAATGTTATTGCTTATATACAGTGTTTCCTCATGTATCGCGGGGGATAGCGTCAGGATGCAGAAAACAATGGGCGGTGCAGACCGACACTCAACTTCCCACAATGCAATTCTTCTTAAAGGGCCAGGTTCGGCCTGTAACAGCTCATGCTGTCATAAAAAAACACTAAAAATATCTGTGAAAGGTGAACCGAGATAGAGCGAGGAAAGACTGCATTCCAGATTTCCTAATTATATTACGTCTGTATACTAAGAAATCATTTATTATAATATTATTCTCCTAAAAATATAATCTCCAAAATTTGTCCTCACAATATTGCGATGTCATTTTCAAAGTTTTTAATCTTGCAATTTTTTTTATTATGACTTTATCATCCCAAAATATGACTTATTGTTGTAAAAGTGCAAATATATTTTTGGTAATATTAGGACTTTATTTTGACAATGTTTTTCTTGTAATATTACGAATTTTTCCTCAGAATATTACAAGTTTGTTCTGACTTCTTTCTGATAACATTATGACTTTATTTCTTTCACTGCATCATACATTTATAAAAATGTAGTAAATGTAGAAATGCAAAAAAAAAAAAAAAAAATAGGTGTGCATAATATTTTCTTAACTTTTTTTTATATACAAATAAATGCAAAAAAACAAATATTTCTTCTAATAGTCTTCTTTCTTGTTGCGGTTGACATTTGTAGTTGCATCATATTGGGGATTATGCGTCCTATTTTGTTTAAAATATAATACATAAATTAAAAAAGTGATATTTGGAGATAAAAATATTAAAAATAGTATTTAAAAACATACATCAATTGAAATATTTATTGAACTTTTTTTTTTAAATGGCGGCATACGCCAGTGCGAACTACATTCGTGATTAAAAACATTGTTCAAGTGGGGCTGCATGGTGGAAGATGACCACCATGTATCCCCTGGGGCATGTTGGGATTCTTTCTGATATTGTCTACCATAAAAA
The DNA here is from genome assembly GCF_027744805.1 of Dunckerocampus dactyliophorus. Classification (NCBI taxonomy): domain Eukaryota; kingdom Metazoa; phylum Chordata; class Actinopteri; order Syngnathiformes; family Syngnathidae; genus Dunckerocampus; species Dunckerocampus dactyliophorus. Next base: position 8,800,625 of record NC_072836.1, on the reverse strand, counting down.
CTTGCAAAACAATTTGAATGCAAACTGAGCTTTATGATCTTTCAAGTATTAGCAAAACGGAACAGCAGATATGTTAGCATTAGCATGGCCTCTGTTAAAAGTTTCGCGTGCTTATACTGTAAGGTTCTGGCCCTGCAGTTCTAACAGGTCGCACACGGGCCAACCCTGACGGGCTCTGCAAATCTACTTTCCCTGGTGGTGTGCAAGTGCTGCAGTGGTTGCGGTTTTTGGAAGAACAAACGTGTGCAACAGTGGAGCCAAACGGTCTTAATGCTGGACACAGCCAACGGTGCGAACATTTTGTGTTGGGGTTTTTTCCCCCTCACTTAATAGCAGCGAGTTGTGGTTCCGCTGATCCGCTCGCTTCGGTAGAAGGATGGAAAAAGTTGAGTGGAATCAGGAGTTTCGCTCAAGGTCTCCGCCTACGTGCCTCTCGCTTCGACGAGCCTACTGCCAAACAAGACAATTTATTAGGGACGAGCAGATGATACTCGTGATTGAATGAAGCGCTTGGAAGGAATGACAAAAAGAACTTTTTCCCACCTTTATCCCTGTGTCGCCCTGTATAAACAGTGTCAGCACTGAAGGGGAAGATTAACTTGACCTGGCAGTTTTCCGGCTTTGGATGTAGTAGCACCTTTCAAACTGTCTCTAAAAGCCAGCCTTTTTTCCAGATTTGTTCTGTGTGGCTGTTGCGTGTTCATGCCGCCAGCACTGAAAGAGAACCAGGTTGACGCGACAACTTTCCAGCTTTGGCAGCGCTATCCTCTTTCACACTGCCTGTAAAAAGCTGTCGTTTTTCCCATATTGTTCTGTATGAACAGCACCGTCCAAACTGTGAGGACTAAATTCACCCGGCACGAGCGCCTTTCTCACTGCCTGTAAGGTCTGGCATTTTCCCAACCCTTTTATGTGTGACTGTTGTGTAGAACACATGAATGAAGCTGATCAGGTCGGGTTCAAGCCCCTTTCACGCTTCCTTTGAAAGTGCCACGCACTGTGATTTCTGTATTTCCTGTTCTGCTCTCTTATTTTGGTGTGCACTTCCTGTTGTTTGTTATGTGCATCCGCTTGACCCCTGATTTGGCAGCGTGCAACAGACGGTTGCAATTTATCAATAGGTTTGACTCTTTATGGCTTTGGAGGCAGATGCTCCTTTCACACTGCAGGCTTTCCCGCCTATTTTCCGTGTCGCTTTCCTGTATGAAATGCACCAAAGTTTACCTGCCGTTTTTTTCAGTTTTGAAGGTATTATTTTGTTTCACTCTGCATGTAAAAAAAAACGGGATAAACTGCACATCTTTGGAGGTGGTAGCACCTTTCACACAGCCTTGAAAAGCTGGCTTTAGTTCGTGTCGTCGTCCTCTATAATCTGCACCAATATGGAATCGGGGGATTAAGTCAACCTGGCAGTTTTTACGTCTTTCTAGCCGCATTCAAACTGACGTCATTTTAAATTTAAAATCCAAAGACGTCATTTTTTTCATGATGAAGTTCTGTATGAAAAGTGAAACAAACCAGGGAAACAAAGTTATCAAGGCCGTTTTTCAGCTTTGGAGGCAGTAGCTCCTTTCACACTGCCCGTAAAAGTTGGGCTGGCATTTTTCTGGCTTTTGAGGTTATCCTGTTTTACTCCCCATGTAAAAAAGCTTTTTCCCATTTTTTTTTGTCTCTTATGTTGCTGTTCTGTATAAGACACAAACTAGGGCTGCCATTGACCATCGTTGGTGGTAGGAGCCCCTTTTTCACAGCTTTTAAAAGCTGCCATTAGTCCATCACGCTGTCCTCTAAAACCTGCACCAATGTAGAATAGGGGGACAAAGTTGACCTGGCGGTTTTATGTTTTCCGAGTCGCCCCTTTTACGCTGCCTGTAAAAGACACAAAATTGACTCGGCCATTTTTTTCCCGGCTTTGAAGGCAGTAGCTCCTTTCACACTGCTTGGAAGAGACAGCGTTTTTCCAACCTTTTTCTGTGTTGCATTTCCGTACAACACCGAATGAAGTTGACCAGGCAATTTTCCGCCTTCGGAGTTAAGCAGCCCCTTTCACACTGCCTGCAAAGGCTGACATTTTTTCCATTTTTTTCTTGTGTTCCTGACGTTCTGCTTAAACAGCACCGCCACAGAATAGCGGGAGGAAATTGCGCTAGCGATTTTCCCCCCTTTGGAGGTACAATCAGCAGTAACAGAGGCGGGACATTGCCTGGGTGGAAGGCTATTCCGGGGTGTGAAGTTAATGAAAACGATCGGCGCCGTCCGGCAAGTATTTCTACTGCTCGCATCATTTTTAGCAGCACAATTGTCTGCAATGTTTGGATTTAGACAGGACATTAAGAAACATTGCATCTTTTATACAAACGATACAAAATACGCCAGATGTTCTTTTATTGTCGACCATTTGTTCGCTCGTGAAGCTGGAAAGAACATCATAAACAGTTTTCATAGTTAATAAAACCGTGCGGCGTGTGTGCAAATAGATCAGACGTCCAAATAAAATACTATTATGTTGTTTTTTTAAGCCTGTCATATTGTTTTGTGGCCACATTAGCAAAAAATTGCTTTCATTTCCTGCCCGCTTTGCACCGCCAGGCAAATTGAGCTGATTTAACGCAAACGGCGAAGACGTATATTTAAGGCCAGGGACATAAAAGCTGAGCAGCTTGCACCCCCAACCCCCTCCACGCCCCCCCGCTGGCGTTAACTTCATCATCACGACCCCTTAATGCTCAGCCTATTACAGGGCGGAAGACACGCTCGCACACGGACACGTGGAGGGGACGCTGCGGTCGTTAGTTGCGACGTGTGTCCTTCGCTCTGCGGAGGGAACATGATGTGACCAACACGTCCGGGGTCAACAGGTCAGGGCGGGCTGTGCCGAGACACACGCTGTGCTCACATTGTCATGATGCTACCATGGAGTGACTTCAGTAGCGCGATATCCAATCTTATCTTGGGTTTTTTTTGTACTATCCTTATTTTATCTGAAATCTGGACTGGCGACCAGTCGAGGGTGTACCCCTCCTCCCGCCCAAAGTCAGCTGGGATAGGCTCCAGCATACCCTCACGACCCTAGTGAGGTTTAAGCGGCATAGAAAATTAACGAATGACTTTATAGTCTTGTATTATATTATATTATATTATATTATATTATATTATATTATATTATATTATATTATTCTAATAAAATGTATTTTTCTTGTAATATTACAACTTTATTCTTGTTATATTATGACTTTATTCTAGTAAATGTATGACTTTTGTAATATTACCGCCTTATTCTTGGAGTATAATGACTTTATTCTAGGAAAAATCACATTTTTTCCTCCTATTTTTGTAACTTTATTCCAGTAAAATTATGATTATTTTTCATGCAATATTACAAACTTATTCTTGTAAAATTGCAGTTATTTTTCTGTTAATATTATGACTATTAACATAAAATATATAGTTTTATTCAAGTAAACGTATGACTTTTGTAATATTACCGCCTTATTCTTGGAGTATAATGAATTTATTCTAGGAAAAATCAAATTTTTTTCTCCTATTTTTGTAACTTTATTCGAGTAAAATTATGACTTTTTTTTCTTGCAATATTACAAACTTATTCTGGTAAAATTGCAGTTACTTTCCTCTTCATATGATGACTTATTATAAAATAAAATAAAATATAATAAAATAAAATAAAATATAATAAATATAATATAATATAAATAAAATAAAACATATTGTTTTTCCACAGTCAAAAGGGTTTGTTTTTTCTTGCGATATTATAATCTTATTTGGTACATTTATTCTCATGAAACCATTTTTTTGTAATATTATGAATTTATTGTCATAAAGTTGTTACTTTTTCTTGTAATATTTCAACTTTGTTCTTGGACTGTTAGGAATTTATTGTCAAATTAAATTAAGACTTTTTTTTTCTTTGTAACGTTACAACTTTATACTTGTGATAGTTGGATTCCAGTAAAATTATGCCTTTTTTTTGTGGTAATATTACACTTTTAGTCTTGTACTGTTATGACTTCATTTGAGTAAAATTGTGACTTTTCTTGTAATATTTGCACTTCACATCTTGTAATATAATGACTTCATTCTCATTAAATTCTTTTTTTTGTCTCCTATTATTACATTATAAAATTATGAGGTTTTTTTTGGTGTGTATATATATATATATTTATTTTTATTTATATATTTTTATTTATATATTATATATATATATATATATATTCATGACTTTATTCAACAAACATTCTCATTATTTTATAACTAATATTATGACTTTGGTCTTGTGAAATGAATTTAGTCTTGACGATTCTGACTTGTTTCTCATAAAAGGATCATTTGTTGTTGTCATATTAATATAATATAAATAATATTTGTTCTAGTAAACATTCGTTGTTTTTTCGTAATAAAAATAAAATTTACTTTTATTCAGTCGAGTATAACTTTATTATCGTTAACGTTGTAATAGCGTAGCCTAATTACCCGTTTTTTGTTCGTAATATCTAATTCTATTATTTAAGATGTATATTTTTTTTCAAATTTTCATTTTTTATTATTATATTATTTCCATAAACAGTTCAAAACGGAATAAAAATTAAAACACAAGATTTAAAAAAAAAAAGACAAAACTATTTCTTATTTTTATTTATTTTTTCTACCAGTTAAAAACATCTAAAAAAAACAAAAAAAAACAATACTTGTGTAGCAGATATAAAATTGAATAATATGGCCGCTTCAGAAAAGGATTTATGTGGCGCATGTAAATATTCTCATTGTTTATTTGCGGTTGTTTCTCTCGTTTGCGGTGACAAAGATGGCCTCATGAATCTCGCCGGTGGTGATGGTTATGGAATAGAATTGGTGTCCTCATTTTGCGACGTTATCAGCACTTCCGGACTGAAAGAGTCTCAGGGGTGAAAGAAGGGAACATGTAAATGATTCCCAGAAAATCACACTTGAACGAGTTGGCGTGGCCACCGAATGGACTCACGCTGCGTTTTCAAGCCTTCTCATTGGTTTGTAAGTGGCTCCAATCATGACTCTCCACGGGAGGGAAAGAAGCTTCCATGAGCGCAAATTAATTAACGATCCCTGGCGAGGTTAGTGCTCGTACAAGGCATTCGAGTAGACGACAGAAGATGTCAGGCGCGGATGAGAGATGAACACGCGTCACTGGAGTGCTGATACATGTCCATGTGCACGTGCATGTGCATGTGGATGTGCATGTGCGTGAGCTAGCCCACTGTGGACTTTTTCATTACTTCCACTCATTCTGTTTGTTTCTGTTCATTATGCAGGGCGACGGTTATCAACAACAACTGGCAGGAGGAGCGATCACCTTGATCACGGTCACGTCCACCTTGTGCATGAGCTGCAACCCTTTACAGCCTTTCCATTTATTGCCTTTGTAGCAGTTAGCATGAATAATTGGCAGGCGTGGCGATCACATGAAATAGATGCCGTCTCCATGTTGCTCACATGCATGTGCTCGTGCTACAGTGAGCCTGCTGTTGACTTTGTGTATCATTTCCAGTTATTCTGTTTATTTGTGTTTTGCAAGGTGGTTATCATTAATAACCGGCGGGAGGAGTGATCACGTTAATTATATAGGATGGCGTGTCTGTCGCTCGGGCACAGGTCCCTGCGCATGAGCAATTGAACTGTGGACTTTGTGTGTTATTTCCAGTCATTCTGTTTATTTCCACTATGCAAGGCGGTGGCTATCATTAATAACTGGCGGGAGGAATGATCACATGCCGTGTCGATGTCGCTCACATGCGTGTGCTCGTGTTAGAGTGAGCCTACTGTTGACTTTGTGTGTTATTTCCAGTCATTCTGTGTATTTCCATTATGCAAGGCGGTGGCTATCATTAATAACTGGCAGGAGGAACGATCACATAGTTATATGCCGTGTCGAAGTTGCTCACATGCGTGTGCTCGTGTTAGAGTGAGCCTACAGTGGACTTTTTTGTATTATTTCCAGTCATTCTGTGTATTTCCATTATGCAAGGCGGTGGCTATCATTAATAACTGGCAGGAGGAACGATCACATAGTTATATGCCGTGTCGAAGTTGCTCACATGCGTGTGCTCGTGTTAGAGTGAGCCTACAGTGGACTTTTTTGTATTATTTCCAGTCATTCTGTGTATTTCCATTATGCAAGGCGGTGGCTATCATTAATAACAATAACATTAATTATGTAGTGTGGCATGTATATTGTGTGGGTGCCAATGCTCGTGCATGAGCAAGCAAACAGTGGGCTTTGTGTATTATTTCCAGTCATTGTGTTTATTTTCATGATGCATGGTGGTGGTTATTGTTAATAACTGGCGGTAGGAGTGATCGCATGAATTAGATAATGTGGCGTGTAGTGAGACACATTGATTTTGCATGTGCATGATAATAGACGGATTGCTCATACTGTGTAAAATTGCTGTCATGTGGAAGTGAAGGCTTCTACGACCAGTTGGGTAAGGCATTACTTCCTGATTAGCATCTGTCAGGTCCTTTTACATTTATTTGTCTCTTTTCCTAAATGTGAACATTTCAGTATTGATTGTGGTTTTCCTCCGAGAAAAGCTTTAGGTCATCAGACCAGTGATTTTCGTCCTGCCGGTGTTTCCGCTCCAACTGTGTCGTCTGCACTTTTGCATTGATTCTATTTACTGTGTGTGTGATGGCTGTGATGTGATTTCACGTTTACCTGATTTAATTTGACGGCCTACTAGACACAGCTTGCAGGGAAGAGTCTGCGTGTGCGTGCGTGTGTGTGCGTGTGTGTGTGCGAGACAGAGCGAGAGAGTGTGATTGTTCGTTTTACACAGCGGGATGATAACACAACCTGGCTAATGGAGAGCTGATTGATGCCAATGTTGCAAAATGACGTGATAAACGTTTACTTGTTTGCCTGCGTTTAACTCCGAAACTCAAAGCCACAATCAGTAACAACATGTGGGGGGTGTTCTGCGAAAGTGGCTCAACCAACCCAGGAAAAGCCTAAATTCCCCAAATAGAACTAAACCGTACTGCAACGGTGGTGATAAGCTAGCTTTGTCAAGTCTGGTTCTTGGCTTTGTCCCCACTGCGCGCTCACACGAAAATGGGCGTTTGACGTCATATTATTCTACTTCCGCTCAAAAAAGTAGCCATCCCGGCTGGCGTATTTGACAAAAAACGAGTACGGAATTATTATGGAGCGTTGTGAGGAGTTTCCAAAAGAATATGACCGCTAAAAGCAACACTGTCACCGCCAATAGAGCGAGAGAGGACCGTTTACAGAATAATACTTAGCACGTAATTCCCAAGTTATCACTGATTGATTATACTAATTGTAACCTACTAGTCTTGTCATTTATCAGCATTGCACAACTTTGACATTTTAACACTTAGCCATTCAAAAAATGAAGAAACTGGAGCAACAACTGTCGTTTTTTAATCTTTGAAATATGTTTTCTTGTTGTATCTCAGTGTGACCACCAGATGGCAGTGTTTACATGTTTTGTGGCCACCTTTTTAATTGGTTTTTTCCTGATTGTTTTCTTCCAGTTGATTGACGCCTCAGAGTGTTTATTCCTCCAGCAAATAAGAGATAATGCTTTTTAAATACATACACTGTGTAAAAAATAATAAAAAAACCCCATCGATTTAATATATTTTACATTTTTTTGTGGTCATACGTTAGTTACATCCAAAAAATGGGCAGTTTTTTTAGGCTAAAGGTTGTTTTAAAAGTATATTTTATAACTGTAATATTTTGAAATAATAAAAAAAATGAATTAAACACCGACACGCCACAAAAATAAGTCAAATCTTTTGTGCGTAATTGCAGTGTGGAAGATTTGTGTTGGTTGGCTGACTGTTTAAAATGACTTATTACCTTTGCGATTGAAAAAAAATACAATAAAATATAAAAAAATTTGCAAGATTTTCAAAGATTTTTTTTTCCAAAATTGTAATTAATAAATGTCATTGAAACCGAGCTGTATCATTTTAAACAAATCTAAAATAATAATAAAAAGTCCTTAAAATAGCACTTCAACAAGGACAGAGTGTGCACCATTAAACAGCACCTGACTCCAGGCTACAACCAATAAGGGAAGAGGATCTGCTGCGACATGTCGTTTAATTCTGTGTGTATTTTAACAGGAAAAGAACCTCCAAAAGACACATCATCTTTCACTGCGGTTTTATTCTTCCACCATTTAGACACAATATATATATAATGATAAAGTGTATACACCTGAGCACTCACACCAAAAATACTATACACCTTGAAGAAACAATACATCGTTTGAGAGAATACATTCAAATAGAACCACGTCCATAAAAAGGGGCGGGGGAGGAAGCCAAGCTGACGAGAACATCCAGGTCACAGCTTATTTTTCTGAAATAAAAACCAACACATTGACCCCACTGACCGTACTAGCATATTCTTTAACATTCACTTTCATTGTGTGTCTTGCTATGCAAGCAGCAGCACCACCGGTGTGCCAATATACTTAAATACTGTAGACGGGGGGTGACCTCTGACTTTTGGCCCCTGCTGGCAGAGTGACTCACCCGAATATCTGCAAATACTGCAATACTGAATCAGCAGCAAGCTACACACACAGAAAAAGGCCCATAGTAACACAAAGGCACTCACTGGACGCTTCATTAGGTACACTTGTACAACCGAGTAACGTTTAAAAGTTCGGCTTTTGAAGAGACAGGCTGGTTGTAGACGATGACAACGTATACCACGTGGCTCAATGGGAATTTTCGCACGCATTCCGATGCAGGTGGGGTGTGGTTGCTCCACCTAGTGGTGACGTTTGTGAATTACAATTAAATATTATATTAAAATGTAAAAAAAAAATTACATTTCAATGCATTACTGCTATTATTACTTCATTTAAATTGTCAAGTTAAATTAAAAATACAAAAATAAATTTTGTTTTAATTATATTTTTATTATTATTACATAAAAAATGCAATTATTTAAAAAAAAAAAAAGAATAAAATAAAAATCTGTCTTGTCTTTTGCCTATAAAAAAATACTGACCTACATTGGGACTCCATGGGGTTCACATGTGACTCTTCTACTTATGAAGCGCTGTACACAAAAGGGTGAAAATTTGTCAAAACATGCACACCTACTGTGTTACCTGTGCTATTATACACCACACTATTTATTATTATCAAACCCCAAGGTTTGACCCCATAAGTCGAATTGACATGAAATTTCTCAGCTCAAAACACCCGCTGTAACTTTCGGGTGTTTTGCCGTGTCACTACAAAATGTGGCACAGACCTTTAAGGGACTGAGAAGCGCATGTGTGTAAAATTGGAGCCTGATTGGTTGAAAAACACGGCCGCCATCGAGCAAAACGTTTTTGCAAGGGCAAAAGGGCCTTAGCAATGAATTGTCCATCAGTCATTGAGCATTTGTGTAATGACGATAAAACTTTGAGGATGTCTGTGCTACATGTATGCGAGCATGTCTTCCAATGTATTTTAAGCACAACCCATAGGGGGCTCCACAAAGGACGGTGTAGGTGTACCTAATAAAGTGGGCCTAATAGAGTGCGTGTGTGATCAAATCATGTAGAAGGTTGTGCAAACAATCACACACAAATACAGAGACAAAGTCACGTAGAATCATTCTGCGTGATGCTTGTTCTTTTTAAAAAAACAAACGTACCTTTTTTTTTTGTTGTTTTTTGTTTTTTTTTGTTCTGCAGCTCTTGGGTGTGAAGAAGAGCGTTGTTCAAAAAAACGTGTCCACAGCCCGAGGAGAGAGCGTGAGGCTGTGCAATAAGTAAGCCTGGCCTGGTCGTACAAAGTCGCCTGCTAGCACCGACGTGGCGTCAGACCTTTTAAGCTCAGGGTGGGGGTGGGGGGGGGGGGGGGGGGGGGGGGGGGGGAGTGCATTCCACCAGCATGACAGCGTGAACTTTACGCTTTATCAAAATGAACCTTATCAAAACACCTTTAATGCACCGTGGTGAGGTGGATTTATGCTTGTGACACTGGACAGTTTGAATGCACGCATCTTGGGGAAGGTTTGGGTGGGCTGTTAGTGGACAAAAGAATTGGGAAGCACTTTTTGGAGGAAAGCACTGAATCTTAATGCGGCCTCTGCGAGAAATAATAGACAATTGCATGCAATTAAAAATGGTTCGCACCAGTTTTCGTATGATTTGGCTTTTGTTGAAGATTTTTGCCAAAATGTTGCCTCCGTTTTCCTATAAGGGCTCGGTTTTCGTGCAATGAACTAGTACGTTTGCCCCGTACTGTATCGTTCCGTGAAATCGAGTGTCCAAACGAAACACCCTACGTGTTGCTGACTCACTGTTCGGGCATTTTTTGTTGACTACGGCTGCTAAATAACTCACTGTGGGGCCAAAGAAAGTTGCGAGTGCCAGCACTTTGACAGAGACGGTGAGAAACAGTATTATATTCCATCTCGTCAGCATGTATGGGAAGTTCCATGCGTTCGTTGTCCGCATGTAAAACCATAATTATTCTCTTGAGAATTGTTTTTGTTTTGTTTTGGGGTTTTGTTTTGTTAATATTTTTGGGTGGCTGGAACGGATTCATTGGATTTGCATTATTTGCTGTGTGAAAAACTGCCTCGGTTTTCATACATTCGTTTTTTTTTCCGTTTTGGAACAAAATAACGAAAACCGAGGTACCACTGTATGTTTTTAATAGTGCTACACACACCATGAATGTGGACTTCAATAAACACACTTCGTTCATGATTTTTGCTAGCCAGTAGGTTCAAATGCAGTAAATGAGCTCGTAGTTCACTGTTATAAGCCCCTTTCACACAGAGAAGAGACAAGGCGCTGATGTCGTGTAATTGTCTGATTGCAGCGTGCCGTGTCGCTGTGTGAAAGCACACCCGGTTTGCAGCAATAACCCACCTTTACGAGGTTCTGTGTAAAAGGCACAGCAAGATCTACTTCTCAGACGTGGCAGTTCTGTGTGAAAGAGGCTGTGCATTAACCCAGCCAAATGTCCCAGTACTTTTGCCCACATAGTGAGTGATGTGAAAAAGGGTTTGCCCCCTTCTGGATTTGTTATGTTTTTTTCATGTTTGTCACACTTAAATGTTTCAGATCATCAAAGTAATGTAAATATTAGTCAATGACAACACAACTGAACACAAAATGCAGTTTTTAAATAAAACTTGTTATTATTAAGGGAGAACAAAAATCCAAACCTACATGGCCCTGTGTGAAAAAGTGATTGCCCCCTAAACCTAATAACTGGTTGGGCCACCCTTAGCAGCAACAACTGCAATCAAGCGTTTGTGATAACTTGTAATGAGTCTCTTCCAGCGCTGTGGAGGAATTTTGGCCCACTCATCTTTGCAGAATTGTTGTAATTCAGCCACATTAGAGGGTTTTCCAGCATGAAGCGCCTTTTTAAGGTCATGCCACAGCATCTCAATAGGATTCAGGTCAGGACTTTGACTAGGCCACTCCAAAGTCTTCATTTAGTTTTTCTTCAGCCATTCAGAGGTGGACTTGCTGGTGTGTTTTGGATCATTGTCCTGCTGCAGAACCCAAGTTGGTTTCAGTTTCAGGTCACCAACAGATAGCCGGACATTCTCCTCCAGGATTTTTTGGTAGACAGCAGAATTCATGGTTCCATTTATCACAGCAAGTCTTCCAGGTCCTGAAGCAGCAAAACAGCCCAGACCATCACACTACCACCACCATATTTTACTGTTGGTATGACATTCTTTTTCTGAAATGCGGCATTACTTTTACGCCAAATGGACACACACCTTCCAAAAAGTTAAACCTTTGTCTCGTCAGACCACAGAGTATTTTCCCAAAGGTCTTGGGCATCAATCACTTTTTCACACAGGGCCATGTAGGTTTGGATTTTTGTCCTCCCCTAATAATAACAAGTTTTATTTAAAAACTGCATTTTGTGTTCAGTTGTGTTGTCATGGATTAATATTCAAATTTGTTTGATGATCTGAAACATTTAAGTGTGACAAACATGCAAAAAATAAGAAATCAGGAAGGGAGCAAACCCTTTTCCACACCGCTGTATATAGCATGACGACAAGGGGAGCAATAACCATATAAAGCATTTTAAAAACTGCAAAAAAGTGTATGTGTGCTTCCCCCCCCAACCCCCCTCCTCTGACCAATCACAGAAGAGCCAAGCAATTACATCTTATTTATAATTCATCTCTTAGCCTCTCTTGACCTGTATTCAGGCCTGTATGTAAACCAGGAAGGACCTGGCCTGAGCAGCTGCCTGTTTCCCATGTACACGGCGCTCACACGACGTCAACAGAACCAAAATGAGTACAGACGATATATAAAAAACACGTAAAAACACTTTACAGCCATCTTGTTTTGTGCCATGTTTTTTTTTTTTTAACCTCCACCGAGGTTGTACAGTACCTCCTGAAAGTGAGTACAACCCCTCACATTTCAGCAATCTTCACAAGGGACAATACTACAGAAAGTCCGCTTGGACATACTTCAGAGTAGTCAGTGTGCAGCTTGTACAGCAGTATAGATGTGCCATCCACTGAAAATGAGTCAACACACTGCCATTACAGTATTGTCTAGTGAACATGTCCAAATTGTGTCCTTGGAGTGATCACCATTGTTACCGAGCACTGCCTTTTATCCTCTTGGGTATGGAATTGACTTCATTCAGCAGAACTTCACATGTTGTCACTGGGACCCTCTTGGTGGACCTGGTGGTTGTTGGACACCCTGCACTCCTCCACCTTCCAGGTGCTCCATTGGGTTCAGGTCTGTAGGAGACATGCTTGGAGACACACTTGGCCTTCAGCTTCAGTTTGGACTCATCATGTTGGAGAACTACCGAGTGGCCAAGTTTCTGCTGCAGGAGGTCATGGCGCATGTTGGAATTCATGCTTCCCGCCAATGAACCACAGCTCCCCAGTGCCGGCAGCACTCATGCGCGCCACCGCCACCATGCTTGGCTGTAGGCAAGACACAGTTATTTTGCTGCTCACTTGTGTTGCCAGCTATTTAGACAATAATGGCTGTGTGTTGACTCATTTACAGTGACTAGTAACTCTATAGTGCTATACAAGCTATACATGGACTACTCTAAAGTTTACCCAAGTTTATTTCTATGGTATTGTCCCTTGAGAAGACACACTGCAATAAAATTACTTGCTAAATGTGAGGGATGGACTCCCTTCTGCAAGATACGTCAATATGAAAGATAAATTCACAATTTGGGACAAAATGTGTAGACAAATGTCACAATGCTAGGTGGATACATGTTAGCACTTAAGAGAATATTTAGCATGTCCGGTGTTAAGGCCCTGTCACACTTTGACGATTTAGCCAGCGTATGCCAAAGTATGAAAAATTTGGCCAATACGCTGGCGTACGTCGAATAAGTTATGGGTAAGTTTTGTAGAAGTTAAGAGCACGCTGAAGCACGCCGGCATACGTCGTAGTATGTCCAAGTCGTCCAAAAAACTTTGTGCATGCACAAAACTTTTCGACGTATGTCAACGTATGATTCATACGTCCCGCATACGCGGGCAATAAGTTATGCGATCGTTGACGCCCGTTCACACACGTTATTTGTAAGTTACGCACAAGTCGTAATACGTCAAGATAATATCAAGCGTACCTTTGCCTTCTTGTCCACTCTCCGGTAGTCAGTCTTCTTGATGTCCCAGAGGATGGTGTTCTCACGAAGGAAATCACACCTAAGCTGCTCCTCTTGGACATTGAGACAAAACTGTGTCTTCTTGGCTCTCTTCTTGGCAAGGGTTGGCTGAGAGGAGATGGAGGCCACTGGGGAAGCAGCTTCCGATACCATTGACGATGCCTGAGAGGCGTTAGAACCTGCGTCATCTCCATCAGAGTGAGAGTGGGAGGGGGAGGCTGTGGGTGGTGCCTCCGTCACTGCCCTGATACTTCTTGGCAGCGGTCTTTGAAATTTTCTTCGGCATGATGGTGATGTTGACACTGCGATGTCTAGTGAGGTTATGATGAGTCATCAAGTGGCAGCCTTTTTATAGGCTACGGCACGTCATCGTCGGGATTGCATAAGTTAGACTGGTGTTGGGCGTAAGTTGTGAACGCCGGCAACACGCTACGCATTCGTTGGTATAAGTTGTCTATAAGTTATAGAAACGTTGTATATAAGTTCCTAATACGTCATGTATACGTAGAACTCGTAATGAATACGCTATGTATACGCCCAAAATTGAAAAAAACGTCGACAGTTCAATGTATGCCATCAAAATGATCACGTCAGGCATGCGCTGGCTAAATCGTCAAGGTGTTACAGGGCCTTTAGATGTTCAAATGGGTAAAAAGTTGACTTTTGTACCGCCATATTTAAATATTTGAAGGCGCAGCCATAAAAGACAGCAATGATGCATACTTTAAAAAATGAAAAAAGGGCCTTGGCGGAGGTCTGCGCTCAACTAATGTGTTTCTTGTGTGTACTACTGGAGATGAACAGTATGCAGTTGAAGGTCCCCTTTTGCCTCCAGTGCTGCAACACACAAACAATATCAGAGGCTCATATAAAGTCTTTTGAGTTGCTGTTTGAGGTTTGAGGGTTGTTTTTTTTCAAATAGTATTATTTTACATTTTGCCTTGCCTGCAACGTCCCCATGCAGCACTGTGTGTGTGTGTGTGTGTGTGTGTGTGTGTGTGTGCGTGTGTGTTCTCAGGCTGTGGGGGTGCACAGTCGCCCACTCACTCTTTGCTTCGTGTTCATCAAAGCCGCTCAGTGCAGAGTAAAGAGCTTCTTGTGGCGTCCTTCACATGTTCATGCTCTTGGCCTTGTCTGCAAGGCTCATGTCCTCCGCCAGGGTGAAGTTACCGAGCGGCCCCTCGTGTAGCGGGGAGCCATGCTGGCCCGTCGCGTTGCCGTGGGCCGCCCCACCACCGTTGGCCACCAGCATGTGCCACTCCTCGGGGGTGCAGATGGGCGCAGACGGCTTGGCGACGTCAGGGAGGTGAGGCTGACGCTGCGAGACGTGGTTGAGCAGGCTGCCCGTCTTGGTGTTGGGCGTGTTACTGTACGTGTGGCGGTATTCCTCCTCGATGTTTCGGCCCAGCTTCCAGCGCTTCCACTTCTTCAGGACCTCGGACTGCACCTACGGAGAGCGTTAGCGTTATTGATCACTCCATTTGAGAAAAGTTAAGGATGTGACGGAGGAAACTCACTTCTTTGTTGACGAAGCAGTACAAGATGGCTACCAGGAGACCCTGAGGAAACATCAAGTGCATTAATGCCATACAGTAGACAGCATTCACGCCACTTAATTAATTAACATATTCACCCAACTTTTAAATGAAATTTTAACACAAAATATACAGCTCTAATTTGAATTGAATTTTAATTAAAAATAAAAATGAAATAAAATTGTAATTCTTTGCTTTAATTCATTTGATTCGTTATTTATATATATATATATATATCTGTTTTAATCAAGATTATGCCGCAAAATATTGTAGAAAGTGTTGCTGGAAGAGTGAGTGCTGTTATACAATTCTTTTCTTTCATTTTTCACGTCCTGTCAGTAAAACGTCAGGTGTCCAATGACTTTTAACCATCCCCTCGATTCCACATAGAGTAGTTCACACGTCATCTTTTTCTCCCTCAACTTACTATGTAGTACTTCATATATATAATACATTATCAGTAAAGGTCTTCTGGCTAGACACATCCACTATGAGCTTGTGATTCTCTGTCACCATCCTCTCTACCTTCTGCGTCACTGTGATCAAGATAAGAAGCCTTAACCCACTTACGAGCGAGACATCTTCTTTGCCCTGGTGGCCAAACGGTCAGTGGTAATGTGACAGTGTGACAGAGCCAGTTAGCAGCACATTATGGTTCATGTCAGCCACCTGAGTCTTGTCTGCAAGGAGTCATCGGGAGTCATCAGCCAGCGCAGCAGCACTCAGCTCAGTATGAAGAAACGTGATGCTTTCCATGAGATTTATGAGCTGCTTGAGTGTGCCCTTGACCTACAGTATATGGGTGCTTTTGGGACCCTAAAATGCCTTGTAAATGTCCAGACTACTACCTCTTTGGCTCCCACACACACACAAGACATTTTGACTACTTGCCAAGTGGTTCTGTACCTGGAAGGAGGAGAAGAAAAGGTCAATGACCAGCTTGGTGAGACGTAAACCGATGGTGGTCTCGGTCGCCTCGTCCGTCACGTAGATGAAGACCACCTGATGGATGCCCAGTAGAGGGATGAGCGTTAGAGTCGACTTGGCCAACCTGCGATGGGAGTCCGGAGTTTGAACGTCAGATGTGCTTCTTAAAAGTCTAGTTCGATTTCAACTCACCTGAATTTGTAGTCTGTGTATCTCATTTGATGCGCTCTCAGTTTGGACACGAGAATTTTGATGATATGGATGAAAATCAGGAAGTTGATCTAGGAGGGAGATGCGGACACTTATTAAGCCCAAAGGGATTCACATACTGGACGAATTTGGACTTAAAGGGAATTTTTTTTGCTTGACTGGATATCCTTTAGCTGTTTTATCATCTATATGATAAGACTTCCTGACATTGGTTGTTTATAAAAGGTGCCTAATGACTCTTACTACTGTATTGCTAAAAGCCGTCCTCATTGTGTTTTTGTGTTGCTGTGTAAATGTCCTTGTTACAAAGTACAGGCTATGAATAGGCCTACATCAGCGCGTGTTGCCACACCGAGGAAGGCCATCGCTTTTGTTTAGTTAACTTTTTTCCATCCGTTATATCTCCCGAGCGTGAGGCAGACTCTTCTGATGGCGTCAGAGAAAAGTGAAAAGTCATGTGACGTTAGACATTGTAAAACGCTCACAAAGTAGAGAAATATCGATCAACATTGGCTGCACGCCCAGTCCAAGCCGCTCAAATGTCACGACCGTAACTGAGCAGGCGGCGTAAAAACAACAACAGTGTAAACAACTGCAGCTTTATTGCATCCTGCAGCCGTAGCAGACCATTAGCATGATGGAAGCTTCCAGAAGAACTGGCATTTGCAGAAACAGCATGCGTGCCCCACTTTTAATGAAAATCCCGTGTGATGTGACCTTTTTGCATTGTCAGGTAAATTGTTACCTGCAATGTGCGGGGGAACTCCAGGTAATTCATGCATGAATCGTTAGCGTCCACACAATAGGGTTTTGGAAAGTAACAATAACAATACTTCATACCAGTTGCTATTCTGGCAAACTAAAGGGAGAATCCAAACCAAGTTCAATTCCTCCAGCTCATTTCATAACAGCTGGCCACAGAGATTTAGTGTATTTCGCTGACAATTCAGCCAAACATGAATAATGTATTCACACGAAAAAAAAAAGCCCACACACTGCAATACAAACATAAGGTCTTCATTTCCTGCTCATCAGTCGTATATCAGTGGATCAGGGATTGCTTTGCTCCACTGATGTGCAGCTTCAACAGAGCAACAGGGATAAAGAGGGAAACACTAAAACGGGAACCAGGCCTGCTGTCCCCGCGACAACGCAAACACAGGAATTCCTGCGAGATACAGCCCTCTTAGCGGGACGATTAATGCGTGGAAAATAGCTGCATGTGTGTGTGTAACTGGCCTGACATGTGACAAATCGGACTTATATAAATGCTCCAAGCTGACCTTTGCAGAGCAACTCCAACCAAAGGCGTGGTCAGAAGGATGCTAAAATGAAAAGGAATTATTTTTTAAATATACCACAAAACATGCTGGAAATGTACTAAAATGTCCATTTCTTGACATATTCAGTGACATATGGGTTCTATCTTGCCGCTGTCTACAGCAGGGGTTTCCAAACTTTTTCCACCAAGGGCCACATACTGAAAAATGAAAGGGTGCAAGGGCAACTTTGATATTTTGTATGGCAGATACGCTAAGAAGTTATATATATTTCACAAAAAAACTGCATCTCAGCTTTGTGGTATAGGTGAAAAAGCGTATTATTAGGATGAACTTTGGTTTTTGCTCTTTTTTTCCCCCTTTTTTTATGTTCCCGTTATTTCATTTTCTTCTTAAATCTTAAATTTGTCAACTATTTCAACTTCTTGTAAATTTTCTATAATATATGACTTTAATCACTCAATATTTTAACTTTATTCTCTTAATATTATAACCTTTTAACTTTATTTGTTATTTTCTTTGTTTCTCATATTACAACTTTAAAAAAATAACGGCTTTCTTTAATATTTCAACTTTATGCTACAAAAAATCCTACAAATTTTTCCTCATAATGTGAGGATGTTATCGTCATAAAATTACAACTTTTTCTAGCTAGCTGACAGCTTTTTTCTCTTAATATTTTGACTTGATTCTTGTCAAATTCCTACTAGTTTGTCCACTTTGTTGTTTTCTTAGTTTTCTTATCATATTTTAATTTTTAAAAACTTTATTTTAAATCATATTTTAAGAATGAGCTGCATGGTGGCCTAGTGGTTAGCATGTTGGCCACACTGTCAGGAGATCAGCTATGCAACCCAACAACGTCACAAGCCTACAATGCTTTGGACAAGTGGTGTCCAAAGTGCGGCCCGGGGACCATTTGAGGGCCGGGGCCAATTTTTTTATTGGCCCACAGCATCAATCCATCCATTTTCTATGCCGCTTGTCCTGTCCCAGCTGACTCTGGTCGACAGGCGAGGTACACCCTGGACTGGTTGCCAGCCAATCGCAGGGCACATATAGACAAACAACCATTCACACTCACATTCATACCTATGGACAATTTAGAGTCATCAGTTAACCTAACATGCATGTTTTTGGAATGTGGGAGGAAACCGGAGTACCCGGAGAAAACCCACGCACACACGGGGAAAACATGCAAACTCCTCACAGAAATGCCCAACGGAGATTCGAACCCACGCCTTCCTGATCTCCTGACTGTGACTGTGTGGCCAACATGCTAACCACTAGACCACCGTGAGGCCTGCAAATATTTTTATCCTGGATACAGCATTGAAAATACACGTGCAAAGTGCGCCTACATGCAAGATGTCATCTGTGGAAGGCAACAGTTGATAATAATCATAATAATTCAATATGAACATCATCAATGGTTTAGTATAACATTTGCAAAACCAATGAAGGATTCCTGCCGGCTATTTTGCGGACGTGAGGCAGCTTTTCCCTTGTCATGAGTAAATGTTTAAACTAGCGCATGGAAGAAAAAGACAGGAAGAGGAAAATTACCAGCACTGCCACCAGTATGGGAGAACGTATGATCCACCAGTAGTTCATGTTTACGTTCTGACCCCAGCACCTGTGAGTGAGACAAACACATCATCATTGACCTTTATCACAGTGATGGCCGCCAAGATGTTTTCGAGACAAAATAAAAAACAGTTCCCGTGAAACAAGTTTACGCAGGCGGCTTGTATAACAAAGCCGTGGCACAAATGTTTATGTAAAATATTAACGAGGTGCCAACACCAAAAGTGCTTTGACATAATTTCCATATTTGGACGCTCATAACAGAAGGGTGTGTTTATATGTGTGTGTGTGTGCATGCGCACTAATGAGGCACTAGATTTACCGTCCACTGCTTAACATCAACATTGACTTTGTTTGGGACAAAGGGACAACCTACCAACATTTTCTAATCTCCACTAGACAGCAACGAGCGTTTGGCATCCTTTACATTAGGCTAGCATCACTTTGTTTAGGTTAGCATATCGTGGGTTAGTTTAGTTTAGCCTCGCCCAGCGGAAGCAAGTGAAATCAGCAGTGTAGAAACTTACTCTAGATTCTCATAGAGATATTTCGCGACCACCCAGGGAACGAGGAATATTAACGGCGTACCTGTGAAGAAATGAACCTTGTTATTAACGTTATCGTGACTTGCGGTTATGAAGGCGTCCCGCCGGCCGGCTCACCCCAGCCGATGCACAGGTAGATCTGGAAGTAGTTCCTCTCTGTAAACACGGTGATAACCAGCAGGTTGTGGAGGTAGATGCCTTCCACCAGGAGCCAGTAGCTGTTGGCCAAGATGCTGTACTGCATCATCACCGCCGCCACACGACAGCTGATGGTTATCTGCCAGACGACATTCAGGTTAAACACCCTTAGAACAACAATATCTATAACCAAGAGCGTAAGAATCACGTCTTTGCTGTTGCCATGGTGACACAGGGCAGGGCCACCATCTTTAGTTGCCTATAATGTTGGTGGACCAGCCTGGACACTTGTCATGTAGGGTTAGCACTCCTAAAGTTAAACAAGTATACTATAAGCATACATATTTTTAGTTGAGTTTAAGATCGGTTAAAAAAAACCAAACAATATGCCATGCTTCTTTGCCAGCGGTTGTCAACTGGTGGGTCGGGAGCCAAAAGCGGGTCGTGGATGCATTTTGGGTGGGTTGCAGACAGCAGGTCAAAAATGACATTAAAATATGTGACATACAATGGATGCCTGAATTATTTTGAAGTAAACTGAGGAATATTTTAGTCTTCTTTCTCCTTGGTATTGTCAGGCTACGTGAGTTAGCCCGCGTGACAGTTTGGTTTATGTTCACTTTTATGCCTTAGTTCTGGTTTTAAGCTCTTATTTTGGTTGCTCTTCCTGTTTTGCCAGGTCTGTGTCTGCCTACTTCGCTTTTTCCTCTATCACTCACACCTGTTGCTAATTTTTGTTTTCCTTCTATTTAGTTCAGGTGAGTCCGTCTTAAGTTTTGTCGTTGCATTGTTTGTGAAAGCCTGACACGCCACTGCCAACCTGACTTTGCTGAGTCCCTACCGCTGCACTGCAGCTGTTACTAAAAGTACATTTTACGTGCAATTGGTTCCTGCTTCCTGAATCCTGGGGTTGTCACCGCAACACCACAGAGCAAGACATGACAGGTATATGTTCATCGCACAGTTACAAGTGAAATACAGTGTTCCCTCGTCTATCGCGGGGATCGATTCCCGAAATAGCCCGCACTAAGTGAAATCCGCGAAGGAGCCAACTTCATTTCTCAATGATTATATACTGTATGTTTTAAGGCTGTTCAACCCCTCACCATGCACTTTATACACTTTTCTCAGACAGGCAATAACATTTTCTCCTGTTTGAACGCTCGCAAAATAGTTCAAACCTTTGTTTGAATTTTAACGATTAACCTACAGGTATGACCCAACAAATTATTAAGTCACTCACACGTAACCTGGCCCCGTTCCGCTGTACTGTAGCGTTTTTGTATCCTTGTTAAAACATATGCAAGCTAGCTAGCAAGCTAGCGATGACACAGGCACAAAGGAGATTGATTGACAATGGTCTACAGCCAATCAGGTCGCAGAAAACAATGGGCGGTGCAGCCAAATGAGAGAGGGAAGAGAGAGACCCTCAACTTCCCACAATGCAATTCTTCTTAAAGGGCCAGGCTCGGCCTGTAACAGCGTTCATATGCTGTAATTTAAAAAATTCCGCCAAACAGCGAATCCACGAAAGGTGAACCGCGATTCAGCAAGGGAACACTATCTGATTTTGTGGTCTTTTTTTTAATATTTAAGTTTAAATGATGCATTATTTGTGTGCATGCACTTATCGTGTTCTTCCTCATTTCCTTGATAAAATGCCTTAATAAATTCCTTGTGATGCACTTTGGACGTGTCATTATGTGTATTCATGTTTAACAAAATGACAGGTGATTTGAAAAACAATACATTTGCTTGGTTTGGTTTAAATAAAATAAATAAATAATGACGGAATAAATAAATATAACAATAAAAATACTTAAAAGTGCAAACAAATTATACAAATTAAAATTAAATCAAAGTTAAAAATACGAAAACAAAAAAGGAAAAACGTGTAAAATACTATTAAAAAATACAAAGGTCTTTGTAAAAATAAATAAATGAAAATTACAAATAAAGTTAAATTAATAAAATGGCTTAAAAGTGTGCAAAATAACAAAAATAAAAATGACAATGAAATGTGTGATAAAAATAAATTAAAAATGAGTGTAAAATGTAATAAAAACATAAAAGACTTAAAAAGTCATAAAAAGAAATACAAATGAAGAATAAATTTAAATGAAAGTAGGTTGCGACTTAATGACCAATGGAAAATGTGGGTCACAGGTTGAGACCATTTGAGAACCCCGTTCTAATCCACTGACCTCATTGTTGACCAGCAGGTCCAAAGGCAACATGGAGGCGCGTGAGAATCCCTGTTCCTGGTCCCGACTCAGGTCCTGCGAGGTGATGTTGGCCTCCATGAGCGCGTCCTTGATGAGGATGGACAGCGCTCGCAGGATGAAGGAGGCAAAGAGGTTCATGTGGATGTTGTTCCTCATGCAGTGCAGCTTCCTATTCAACGAGAGGTAAGATGATGTTCCACCTTTCCTTTGCGGTGCTCCTCTGTGGAAGTAAACACTACTACCTGAAGAATATGAGGATGCTTAGCGCCAACACCAGAGCCACCAGTGATAGGGAATATCCAACTGTGTACATGATGCGAATGTGTCCGTAGTACTGCTGCAGATACAAATAACATTCTTATTTATGGCTTCGTTTAAATTGATGGGCGTATGTGTGCTGCTCTTACCTGACTGGTATCATTGGAGTCACACTCACTGGTGTTCTTCATAGTCACCCACTGACCGTTAGCATCACACTCCTGGTACACCATGCCATGCTGAACTACACACACACGCGCACACACACACAGCTTAGCATAACACAGCATCAACATAACAACTAATAGATGGTAGTCGTACCTTTGTGGTACCACGGTAGGTACCACGGACATGACACGCTAACAGTAGTGTTGGGGAGTCCGTCGGGCCAGCAAGCGTACTTGTCAAAGGTTCTGTTGCACACAAGACCTACAGGTAGTAAAGAAACAAAATGGCTGAGACCATTATGGCGCTCTTTCATCTCGACTTTAGAGTCCATTTGTGATCTTTTGCCTGCTAGTGCTTTCATCTTCTCTGATAATGTAGCAGTGGAGTCCAACACTGGTTGGATCTTGGAACAATTTTATCGTACACTGGTCGAGTTCTGGAACAATTTTACACATAGGTACCTCCAAAGTCAAACACAATCTGTTCTGTGATGCCAAGTGACTTTCAAGTTCTTCTAACTAAAAAAAAAAATGTCCCCATTGTAAAGTGAATAGATTTTTTCAGGGGTGGCCATATAATACGATTATATTATATTTTGACAGACCACCTAATGCATTAGGGAATAGGAAGGCGTTCACAGAACAATACTGTCACCTAGTGGCCTTTTATTGCTCTTGTTGGAATTTGTGTTGCGTAGCGTACAGAATTTACGCATCTGGCATCACTGCTATTTGTTTAATTGGATTGCTAATACTGTACTGAGCAGCCTGAACCTTTCTGGTGTTTCCCACAGGACTGCAACCTCTTTGGGGCAGTGGGTTTGGCGGGGGAGGGCGGGGGGGAACACGGCTTTCCGATACTGTGTCCGATGTGTACTGTACTGTACTGTATACAGTAAATGTCATTTTCGGTTCTATGTTGTCATCACACTTTTTAACCGTCACATTTTTCGGACCAGCCCTTTTACAGGGCAATAGTCCACCCGGATTCCTCTATTCTAACAGCTGTGAAATGAGTCTAGGAGTATGAAGGACAGTTTACAATTGAATTCAAACAGGAGTAGACACAGACAATTGCAATGCCAGTGCTGGAGAGAGCAATTAGCGGCCAACGAAGGCTTAGCCAATTCCAATCGATCTCTGAAGAGCAACTCTGTTTCCATTATGACTTCAGTCATAGAGGTGGGGCAATGGGTGTAAACTTCCATTTTTTTAGTTGTTGGGATATTAGGTCCCGGCCAGTCTAAGTTGGACATCTTATCTAGATTAAAATGGTGGCATCATCTAGAAGCTGTGTGTGTGCGCAGATAAAAACAATAAGATGCATCTGAGTGTGTCTCTGTGGTAGATAAGCATGTAGCCGTACTTTGTCTAAGACAGAGTGGAACATATTCCATTCCGAACAACTTGTGCGGTGACATCACACAAAAAAAGCCAAAGATAAAGCTTTAGATTCTCAATTTGGAGCAAACTCCGAATTGTTTACTTTGCTGGTTCCACTGTTCATGTTTTGTTGGCGTGGTCGTAGCCTTCCCTGCTCACCAGTACTCGGAGGTGCTCTGCTGTTGTTGCGCTCGCACTCGTCCATGTACAACCTCCAGCTCTCCTGCAGCTTATCCATGGTGACAGCCGGGGACATCTGAAGTGGAGTGGGACAGAGGTTGAAGCCCACACACTGTACACTATAGTAGTTTACATGCAGACCAAAGTACTGTATTGTGTAATTCACTGGTTGAGAAGCAATGATGAGAATGTGACTCTGCGTAGACTTCCATTTGTTTCACTTCAGCCGGTGTATACATGTGCTACGCGGTGACATAATCCATGAGAGTGACACGCGCTTTAAAGTTTGAGCGTGGGGCGGGAGGGCACACAGGGTGACATAACACACACATGCTGTTAACACAACATGACACTTAGTTTAGACGTCCGCATCAACATGCTCTAGATTGTCACAGAGGGCAGCGGAGGTGAAGATGTACGCTCACGCTACGGTCACAATATTAGGTACAACGATACAAGAGAATTTCTTGTTAATAATTAAGTCTTCTTGAGAAAATTATAATGCAATTGATTTGATATGGATTTATTAGTGTGCTTATTATTGGAGTTAACTGTGCTGCATCATCCTTTGGTGTTTTCATATGCTATTGGTAGCTCTGTATTTATAATATTTAGCAAATGTTGTGTTAAATAAGATATTAGAGTTCTCAGGTGAGCTGCACGGCAGATTCACATCACTGCAATCTACGACGACAATAATATAAATATATGTAAAAAACATTGAAACATTGTTCATTGGATGTCTAAAAGGAGCATTCTTATCTTTGTACAGTTCTTGTATTGGATTTCACTATATTGTGCTGGTGTACCTAACGATATGTCCAAATAATAATACAGTATATGCCGGGGGTGTCCAAAGTGCAGCTCGGGGGCCATTTGCGGCCCCACAGGTCATTTTTTTATTGGCCAGCAGTACATTCCAAAAACACAATTAAACAAGAAAAAGGTGCAAAAAAGAAGCAAAACGGTGTAATGCAATGAGAACAAGTTTAAATGTTGATACTAACACTAATAATACTACATTTTGTCACCTATATTAGTTGTTATCATTCCTATGGAATATTGTAACCACAGAAAATCAGTTTTGGTTGGTTATCAAATCAGTTTTGGTTATCTCCATATATGATTTCATTTCTGTCAAAAACAGTGCTCATCTGTTGTGGTTTGTTTAAAAAAAATACAGGAAATAAAGAATACATTACTAATATAACTTCAACTGTGAAATAATGAACTTTGTTACGAATTTGTGCACATAAAATATCTCAAAAGTACACTCTTGGGATTTTAATAAAGATGAGCTCTTAAAGAAATGTATTTTCACATTTTTATTTCTATATTTTATATAAATATTTAGATTTTTTTTGACAATAAAAACATTGTTATACCGTCGTCCCTCGCTACATTGCGGTTCAAACATCGCTCCCTCACTCTATCATGTTTTTTTTGAAAATGAATTAATGATTATTAATGTTGTGGTTGACTATGGACTATTATTAGTCCAAAAATATTGACAAACAAGTTATATGTAGTATTCTGGCCACTGTTGTGTGATCAGATTACATTCACACTGCATGTAGTCAGCCATGGCTTGTCCGACACGACGTAGTTCTCCTCCCATTCTGTGTGGAAGCGGTAAGGTTTTGGCTTCTTACTCTGTTCTTCTTCCCCGCTCCGTTTGAAACACTAAGTTTAGAATAAGTAAATTGGAGAGGCTAACTAGTTAGCTCCGTAGCTTGCTAAGCTAGCGGTGACTGTCTCTTGTATTCCTGCAGTGGTGAGCTTGGGCATTACAGCTAAGCAATGTCATGTCAACAAAAAATAACAACAGGAGTCTAAAGGTGACTATAGGGGTGTTATTTCATGTTTACAGGGCTGTAAAAAAACAGTTTTTTACATTGTAACTACAAAAATATTCCATTTATCAATCTTGAATCCTCCTTTTGCGGACATTCACTTATCACAGTCGGGTCAGGAACCAATTAAACCAATTAAAGGGACGACTATATATAATGTTGTTTCTGGATTTTTTTTTTTTAACATAAAAGTTCAGGACTTCAGGACTATTTTTATCACATCGGGTACTAGTACCTTTGGGGGCCCCCCAAAGGTACTAGTACCCCCATCTGAGAACCAGTGACCTACAACACAAGGTTTGGGCACCCCTGGTGTATGCGGAGACGACCCACCTGGATGCTGCTGGAGAGGAGGAACATTGCCAAAAGCAGGAAGAGCGGCGACATCCCTTTCTCAATGCTGCTGGCAGGATGCACAGAGGGGTTTCACCTCATGGGGGGGGCTTATCTACGCAGGCCACACTACCTGGATCACACACGCACACGCACAGTGTGTCAGCGCTCATTGCAAATGTCACGTAACACATGAGGCAAAAGAGGAAGAAGGCAGGGTCAGATTGTGGCTCTATCATGACAAAATGGGAAGGTGTCGTATCCTCAAGAGGCTCGCTCTCGCAGGCTATTGTGAGTCGGGCCGGTCCCATTTCCACCCCGGTGACTCATCACGGCGTGCTTGCCCACTGTTGTCCGACAGTCGGTCACACCAAAGGCCACTCACCTTGGCATCGACCAGCGCCACGACACCTGCTGTGTTCAAGCTGAAGCAGGAGAACGGGACGAAATCTGAAACGTTTCTGCAAAAAACACCTTGACCATGGAAACATTTTTGGCTAAAACGTTTCAAATTCCATTCAGTTCTGATCTTTGCGGCTTGACATGGTGGTCAGAGATGCATAGCAGTCACAACGACTTTAAACTAAATGTTCTTTTTCTTTCTCCTCAGCTGTGTTTTGTCTGTACATTCCAACAAAGGCATGTAAGTCCTGCTCATTCGCTGGCTTAAAAAATATTTCCGACGCCTCGATCACACCGCTCCGCTGGGAGTCGGACATCAGATAGGATCTAAAGCAAAGGGGAATGCTTTCTTAATGGCCTATTTAGTGGAAGGACCACAGGAAGCATTAGCTAATTACCCCGGCCGTATACAGAGATCACATCAACCCGAGTGGCGACATCAGGCCAGGTCCTATATCCTTCTGGACTCATGTATGTTCTTAGTATGTATGTATATGAAGTTTTACACAAAAGCTGACTTAAATGTCCTCTAAGTGTTCCCCATCAGATCATTTCACCTGCAGCAAGTCAAAATAGACTGAAATCAAATGCTGATATGAGTTAGCACTGTCATATAAAGGATCTTTGACTGGTTTTTGAAATAGGTGCATAAAGACAAGCACGTCAATAAAAACAGCAGAGTGATAGTCTCATATAGAGGATCTTTAACATAGAGGATATTGGACTAGGGTTTTGCAGCACATCCATAAAAACACCAGAGATCCTGTGTGATTCTGTCATATAAAGGATCTTTGACCAGCTTTTTTTTTTTTTTTTTTTGCAATAGGTCCAAGACAACATAGAGGATCTTTGACTATCATTTTTCAGCAGATTCTTAAAAACAGCAGAGCTCCTCTACAGAGGATCTTTGTCCAGTGTTTTTGCATTAGGTCCTTAAAAACAGCAAAGTGCTCCTGTAGTATAGAGCATCTTTGACCAGCATTTTTGCAGTAGTTGTATAGAGGATCTTTGAATATATATTGTAAATTATATATACAATTTTACATATATAATATTTATTTTGTAGAAAGGTTTTTCAAGTAAAAAGTAATACATATTTAAAGATTTCTCTTTAGGGGTCGGGTCGGGCTCGTGGCATCGGCTCTATGAGCAAAGTACAACTCCATTTGGCTCGTTGGCTCAGTGTCGTGGGTGAGCGATGGTGGTTGAGGAGCGAGACAGACTGGTCGATGCGTTACAACAATCAGCGTTACGTTTTTTTGGAGGTGCACGTCTTTGGAGGTATAGTTGTGCCTTCATTTTGAGGTAGCAAAGACAGATTTTGAGCCATTTTAACGTGCAATAACTACTGTTGTGTGCTCAGGCACATCGCTGTGCTCTGTCACTCTCTCTCTGAACAAGCTTGTTGTTGCCGGGCGAGGCCAGCCGGTGTACGTACGCTGGTATCTCCGGACAGATTTAGGGCACTGGGCTCCTGGCTGGAGCTTGCGGGTTGCGCGCCTGGAAGACGGCGAGGCATACGGGCATGTTCAGTGGTCCAAATGCATGCCTGTCGGTCACTCTCCGGGAGAAGAGGCCACCGATGTAGTAATCCTTTTTTTCCCCCTAACATTCTCGCGATCGACCGGCACTTTTACACTGGTTAACTTCTTTCTACACTTGTGTTAAAAATGACACTTTAAAAGTGCTCTGGTTCTGTGCATCCATGTGCTAATCTCAATAATATGCAAGAGCAACAAAGGACTCTCATCTATTTTGATATATTTCTTCCCTTATTTTGAAAGGGCTGTTGTGTTTTTGTTGTGTGATTATCACAGTCAGCTTGTGCGTATTGAACTCTGTCAATGATCACGCAGCTTTAGCGCACTAGCTTGTTTTCCTTCTAAACCAAGTAAAACTTGTATTCAACAGTTGTTTCCAACCACACAGGAGCTGTCTGTGCTACACTCGGGCGCCAAGTGGAGGACAATGATTAACCGGCACATTTCTCCCCGCAATTGGCAGGAGAGCGGGAGGTGACCCACGACCCCGTTATTTTGCATGTAGTGACAGCTCCGCCTTCCTCGTCAGCTTGTTAGGCGGTTTTTCAAAGCTCCAGAGACCTCAACACAAGGCATATTAAGTATGCATCACTTTTCTTCGCGTATTAAATATTGATATTTTGTGCAAGGACAATAAATATGAGATGGGGAAATGATGATTTACAAAAGCTATACAGAGCAAAGATGTAGCGTCACTAATTTCCTGCTCGCTACTCAAAGCTGGATCAGATGAGAAGTTTGCGAGACATGCCCTCCTGAAGAATGCACACTTCATTCAAGCAGATGTGTCATGCACATGCAGTCTGATATATCTGCTCAGATGTGTTTGCAGGACCACAGGAAGCAAGGCTGCCATTGGTGGACGCAAGATAATTATGTTGCCGTGATACCATAGCGAGATAACCAAATTCCAAAAGATCTTGATTAGTCATTCCAACCAAACATTTTTTTCTGCACTTATAAAAAATAAATTACCGTACATGCTCAAGAAGTGGATTCTTTTACAAAAACGGTAAATTCCGGTATATGAGCCGCTACTTTTTCTTCAAACTTTGAACCCTGCAGCTTATACACCGTTGCAGCTTATCTAAGAACAAATCTGTTTTTTCCTCTAAATTTAGTGGGTGCGGCTGATACACAAGAAATTACGGTACATTCATATTTTATTATAAGCATTCATTTGATGCATATGGGACTGTTTTGACATCTCCAGCAACGACAACCCGCAAAAGGTGTTTTTGTTCATTAAAACCTTTTTGACGCCATGTGTTACCACCTGAAACGCTTACACACGTTGTCTGAGGTATCTCTTAGCATTCGGCTATGGACTTTTCGTATTTTCATCTATTTCTTTCTTCAGAAGACAAGAAAGGTCGGACAAACAGCTACTGTAAGGCTGCAATTGATTTAGGGTTTTTAGCCGCTGGTTTGAGTCTTGGTACAGATTTTTAAAACTGTTGCCGATGGTATCTGGAGAGTTTTAGCTGTCAATAGAAGTAGGTTTTACGGAGCTAGCATGTTGGCTCGCAAAGTTGTGCATTGGTTTGTTACATAACCGTTGCGTGGATGGAGTGTTGAATATGGACTTTGGCTTCAATGGGTGTTTGTTTGTCTACCTGAAGAATTTGAATTTTTCCTAGGGCTTTCCATGAATACTTGACAAAGTAGCACAAAATGCCAATGTTTTACCTTGAACTTATTCAATGATAAACACTGAGGTAATTTGTCACTTTAACTTAATTGAGTCCATTTGGTTGTTTGTTTGAATGATGCCAGGTCAATGACACCAATGTTTGTGCTGAAAACCTTCATGACAATACGGCTTGAATGAGGTGAACGAATGAGGACCCTGAATTTCCAAAACGGTACAGGATATTTCCGGACAATTCAAGTGCGCGTTGCACAATTGGTGCTAGCACATGCTCTTGTTTGTTGAAGAGTACTCACCATTCATTCGCTTGCACGCTTTTACAAATGAAATGATGGAGCACTGTGTGCGTGCAGAGTAGAGGATGAGAAACAAACCTCTTGGCTAAAATTATAGAGAAAAAGTTTAATATTCACAAAAAAGTTTGTGAAATAGCTTGACGAGATGTCCACTGCTAAAGCAAACACGGAGGCCACCTCTTATTAAGATTATATCCAAAAGGCCACATATTTTTGGTTAAAATGACACGAGGCCATGAATATGCACGCTATGCACCTCCGGGCCGCAGAACGACAGCGTTCCGCCATCTGATAATGGGGTGAGGAAGAGTTCAAAGACCTAGGAGCATCGCATCGCGTCGCGTCACGCCATGCACCTTGGCTGCTGGGACATCTCCCAAATCTCAACGTGGAAATCTGCTTCCATCTAACTTTGGCGTGCAGAGTAAAAGCATGGTCACAGCTGGGATGACAGGTCTTGACCTTCCAACGGAAGACCTTTCAGTTTTTTCTCTAGGCCATGTCCGGAAAATGTTCATTTTTCTCTGAATTTCAGACTTTGATTCATCATCCACATTCCTTATGTGAGACAATGACCACACGTCTTTCTCCTTCCTGTGCATTCTAAAGATATAAAAATGAATGCGTGTAATGGGACACACCTATGCCGCCTACAAAGGCCGCCATTACAACACCTCCAAGGTTTTTTATACCCATGCTGTGACCATGTAGTAACACGTACATTCATAACATTTAATACTTACAGTATTTTGCCAGCTGACAAGACATGACAAGAAATCTTGTCACGTTTTAATCTAGCGAGATCTTGTGACACCCCTATTAATTTAGGCAAAAAAATATGTAAAATCTGCTTCAATATGCATCGTCAATAAATATAGGCCGTATTCAACCACGAAACCACATGATTTGTTCATACATTTTTGAAAAACTGTCATATAGTGAAGCCACGAAATTCAAAGCGCAAAGTCGCGAGTCAACTCGTCATACTGTAGAACCTTATGAATGTGCGGGCATTCATACCTGTAATACACGTGTAAAAATAAGCTACAACTGCTGTCGGTAAAATGAAAAAACGACAAAACATTTCATTTTAAATGATAAAGACGTAATGCAAGACGTTAGAAGTCGCGTCGCAGATGTGGAGGTCAATCACAAGTGTAAAATGAAGTAATATTAATACCTATAACAGCAAAACACTAACTTGGATAACCATTCCTGCCTCTAAATCCGACATTTTTCTTCTCCCCGTATTTTTGACGCACGTCCCCCTTTTGGGATACGTGTGAGGGGGGAAAGAAAACATAAAAAGCCAAGTAAAGGACAACACTTATCAGTCATTTTAAGTATATATTTTTGTAATTATTACCATAATGTCTACAATAGCCGTACCCTCGTAACAGCTTTATTAGCTGACAGACTATACAGCTCTTTCAAAGTTAGATTCATAGAAAGTGGAGCATCATCCACTTAACAGCGTGACTACGCACAATTAATGACGCCTAAACACGTCTCGCATCTCTCACGCTGACACGATCCAGAGCGCGTCTCTGTGAGCGATGGCTTCCCCGGCGCTAAGCTGCTGTACACACACGTCGACAAAAACATGCGCGTAACCTTCACCGCGGCGGCCCTGACCTAATTTGGTCACTCCGTAGGGGGCTCGTGGTTGGCAGATGGATTTGTTAAGGACTGTTCGCTGCGTGGCTGGCGGCGTGCTTCTGCTCTGCCGTGTTTACAAAATATGTAAGGTTGCTCTAACCTCCATGCAGTGCATCCCATTTAATGTTGTATTCATAGATACTGTACATGTAATGTACATGCACATGTAATAACCACAAGGCAAATAACCATTGGCTCAAAACAGATTGGCTGTAGGCAACCTCCTGATGTGTTTTTGATGCCTGTAGCTGCATTTGAAGTATCATGAATGGTCAGCACCCAGTGGCTTTAAAATGTTGCTACTCAGCTGTTGTAAGTGTGTGAAACACATGTACTACAACGAACTCATGCTATTAAAGCAAGATTCCTATTGATATCAGGTGTCCCTATTAAAGCAAGAACCTTATTGATATTGGTTGTCCGTGTTTAGGTTTATGGCATGCTATTAAAGTAAGAACCCGATTGATATCAGGTGTTTTTATTAAAGCAAGAAACCGATTGATATCAGGTGTCCCCATTTAGGGATTATGGCACGCTATTAAAGCAGGAACCCTATTCATATCAGGTGTCCCAATAAAAGGAAGAACCTTATTGATATCGGGTGTCCCCATTTAGGGATTATGGCACGTTTATTAAAGCAAGAACCCGATTGATATTGGTTGTCCCTGTTTAGGGTTTATTGCACGCTATTTAAGCAAGGACCCTATTGATACTAGGTGTCTTTATTAAAGCAAGAAACCGATTGATATCAGGTGTCCCCATTTAGGGATTATGGCACGCTATTAAATCAAGAACCCTCTTGATATCGGGTGTCCCCATTTAGGGATTATGGCACGCTATTAAAGCAAGAACCCTATTGATATCAGGTGTCTATTAAAACAAGAACCCTATTGATATCAGGGGTCTTTATTAAAACAAGAACCTTATTGATATCGGGTGTCCCCATTTAGGGATTATGGCACGTTATTAAAGCAAGAACCCTATTGATATCAGGTGTCTTTATTAAAGCAAGAAACCGATTGATATCGGGTGTCCCCATTTAGGCATTATGGCACGTTATTAAAGCAAGAACACGATTGACATCAGGTGTCCCCATTTCGGGATTATGGCACGCTATTAAAGCAAGAACCCTGTTGACATTGGGTGTCCCCATTTAGGTATTATGGCACGCTATTCAAGCGTCTCACAAGATGTTGTGACACCCCTGTTATTAAAGCAAACCCTATTGATACTGGGTGTCTTTATTAACGCAAACCCTATTGATACTGGGTGTCTTTATTAAAGCAAACCCTATTGATACTGGGTGTCTTTATTAACGCAAACCCTATTGATACTGGGTGTCTTTATTAAAGCAAACCCTATTGATACTGGGTGTCTTTATTAAAGCAAACCCTATTGATACTGGGTGTCTTTATTAAAGCAAACCCTATTGATACTGGGTGTCTTTATTAAAGCAAACCCTATTGATACTGGGTGTCTTTATTAAAGTAAACCCTATTGAAACTGGGTGTCTTTATTAAAGTAAACCCTATTGATACTGGGTGTCTTTATTAAAGCAAACCCTATTGATACTGGGTGTCTTTATTAAAGCAAACCCTATTGATATTGGGTATCCCTGTTTAGGGGTTATGACGTGCTATTAAAGCAAGAACCCTGTTGACTTTCCCATACTAGATGACAGAAATGGGGTTGAGGTTGCTTCAATGTGATGCGGTCATCTTTTAGCAAGAACCCTATGAATTGTGCCATATGTGTGATATTTTGATAGCGATAGAAGGGGTCAAAGGTCAATTTGCACCAATTCCTCTTTCTGCGAGTCGGCGACGTCTCATTGATTTGGGTAACATTCTCTGATGCTTGTCTCTCATGTTTGCTCATGAAGCATTAGGCGGGTCACCTCTTCCCTTTTACTTTCACTCTAACCCACTTCCCTTTCCCGCAGCGAGGTGGGTCGTAATAAAAATGTTGTTCCATTTCCGCTGCATTCAAAAGTCACATCCTCCAACATCGTGCATGTAACAACCTACGAGGATGCACGGTCGGTCACGACCCTGCAGCTGGATGCTGGCAGCCCCCTCCTCCTCCGGGCGAGTTATTGATGTGTTTTTGTCAACGTCTCTTCAGGGGTCACATCTGGTGAATATAGGTGGCAAACAATGATAAACGGCTGTGCAAGGTTGGAGATGTACCTGAATTGTTTGAGCGCCATGTGTAGGAAGACTCTGTGCATTTGTGTGTGTGTGTGTGTGTGTGTGTTTGTGGTTCTTTCATGAAGGGTGCAACAACAAAAGCCACAAGGACACTTTGATTGTTTGCTCACATCACCATCCTACACTCTTTCTGATAGATTGTGGATGGACCCTTTGTTTGCTTGAGCGCGTTAAACATTTTTTGTGCTGGAATCAGCATTGTTTTGGCCTTCATGCTTTCTTTTTTCTTTCTGTTGCTATACAAGCCGATTTTTGTTTAAAATGCCTGTGCGGAAAAACAAAAAGATGGAAATGTCACATTGATGCATAGTATGAGGCAAAAGTTTTGAGACACCTTCGTAACCAATTGCATGGGCAAATGTCTCTAATCTTTTGTCTGGTGTTATTATTCTTTGATCACTCAATTCATAATACAGTTCTGAAACAATATGTCTATTACTAAATTAAACCGGGATATATTTACATTTCTATTATATTTATTTATATTATATAATGTAATGAAATAAATAAATATGTCATTTTGTTTTTGACCAATTTATTTAATTCATGATCTATTTAATAATGCATCAGTAAGCGGATCAAATAGTCTATTTATTTATTTAATGATAAAGTTATGTATTTAAATGATAATAAATTGGTAAATTTAACAAATAACCTTTTTTACATGATCTATTTATTCATTTAACAATAAAGTGGTAAAAATAATTTGTAATTATTAAGAAATAATTTCAAAATAAGGGTTACACAGTTAGGAGATCGGGAACATCTGGGTTCGAATCTTCGTTGGGCATCCCTGTGTGGAGTTTGCATGTTCTCCCCGTGCGTGTGTGCGTGGGTTTTCTCCGGGTACTCCGGTTTCCTCCCACATTCCAAAAATCATGCATGTTACGTTAATTGGCGACTCTAAATTGTCCATAGGTATGAATGTGAGTGTGAATGGTTGTTTATCTATATGTGCCCTGCGATTGGCTGGCGACCAGTCCAGGGTGTACCCCGCCTCTTGCCCGAAGTCAGCTGGGATAGGCTCCCGCATACCCGTGACCCTAGTGAGGATAAGCGGCATAGAATGTGGATGGATGGAATTTCAAAATAAATAAACCGGTTCCATCCAGTTATTTCACATCATATTTTCACAATTTAATTAATGGAAAACTTAACAGTGTATTTAATTAATTCACATGACAATTTTATTAACTATAAATAATGAGTGTCTTAAAGTACATTCCAAGTCCAAAACATTATCATTATTGTTATTATTTCGTCAACATAAACATTGTTATTTGTTGTGTTTATAGTTGTCCCCGGTGACAACGGTATGAACTAAATCTCCCAGTGGTAGACCAAGTTAATCCACATTTTAATTGCTACAGTAACTAATCCTCTACCTAAAGTTGCCGTGGTAAGCAGTCCTTACTCAAGTGTGTGTTCTCAAGCCAGGAGAAATAATAAACTAACAAGCCAAGTGTTTTTATGAGTTTGGCCAAAGGGGAAAAGAGGGGTTCCGCCTACAAGATTAATCCCTTTTGCTCCTGATAATAAACTAGATGAAATAAGAGCTTATCTTCTTACTTCCAGGTTGTGAATAATGATTTTTCTCAGCAGGACTTTCTCGGCTGCTGACTTGTTTAAGATCCTGGCTAATCCAATGCTTTATGTTTGTATCACACAAGCGCAGGTCCCTCACTTACTGTACATCCCTCTTCAGTGTTATCGCACTCTATTAATCTTTTAGCATGCGTATCATCTCCCATCTAAATAAACCTGCTACCACAAAAAGAACTTAATATCTGCAGGTTCATCTCGTCTTTCACACATTCTTAACACCGGCCCACTGCGCTCATTCATTATTAACATGAAATAGCATCGCGCTACATGCTTTCAAAATGGAGATAGTATATGAGCATCCGGGATGATTTCGAGTTGCGTGGGTTTGAGTCCCCACAAACTGTACACACGTGACGTAATGTTTGTTTCTTTCCGCACTGAAATGCATTGTTTCCCATACATTCAATTTGAACTGAACTGCCGCAAATTGATGTGGCGCTACGTGTTCGCCCTCGCTCATAAACACATTATAATGGGACGGACTGTGATTGTAGCTTGTTCTTCCAACTCTGTGCAGTCGATGGAATAGGAACTCTGCTTCTTAACACACCTCATACGTACCTGCTCTGCAACACGGCACGAGTGACCAGTGTTGCCAAATTTGCGACTTCGATGCTCTACATTTATATTCTGTTTTTCAAAAAAAGCAACTTGTTTCCAGTTTTATTGAACACTAACTTGAAAGCACATGTCACTCCTGTCTACGAGCAGCTGGCGCTGCTAATTAAAAAAATAAATAATGAATCGACAAAAGAAAATTCATTTGGATTTACAAACATTTCTTTTACTTTTTCGGGTTTTTTTGCTCACTTTATCTCCCACAGCCTCCATTCAAATGAAATGCACATCCGTCATGGCCAAATATGCATGTTAGATGATCATCTCTACATAGATATTTTTTACCAGGCGTCTTGTTCCTTTCTTGTATAAATGTATTAAGTATTTCATTTTATTGTTTTCTTTTAATACATGACGTTATTCCGTTCCTGTTCGGTGCTCTGAAGTATGCTTTTCACATGTAATTATGTGTATTTATGTTTAGCGATATGATAGACGTGGTTTTTTATGTTTTTAAGCCAAAAAAATACATTTCCGTGGTTGGACTGTGGTTTGAAAAGTGGCTGGTGCCCTTAAGCCATTACTTTAGTTTGTGTGTGAGTGTGTGTTTTTGTTTGTGATGCCATCACAGAAGGGTACAGGTGATAGCAGAGAGGACGTGTGACGCTCAGTACCAATAGGATAAAAATAAAACGACTGATATCATATATCATATCACAATCTATCCCTGTAAAACACCACGAGGTGACAGTATCACTCCACGGACAGCTTCCTCTTCCTTCTCCATTTCGTCAGGGTGAGTGGTTTGACTTTATTTTAGTTTTATTGCACAGTGGGGAACTTGTCTTTATACGTGTACTGTATGGTAGTTAAGAATGGCCTGTGCACATCGGGGTGTTCAAGCTCTCAACAAGCGATTATGAGTCAAGCTGGCATGGCACACACACACACACACACACACACACACACACACACACAGGCTTGATGTTTCAATCATAACAAATGCTCAACTGCGCCTCAAGTGATGTGTAATGCTCCCAAAATAAGCAGTTACCCCGCGGCGTCTTCTGGTCGACTCAGCTGACGGTTTGTCGACGACTGCAGCCCCTAGTACGGCTACACAGACATCGAAAGTGCCTCGCTGTGTTCTTCAGTGTGTGTGTGTGTGTGTGTGTGTGTGTGTGTGTGTGTGTGTGTGTGCGCACGTATTAAAGCCAACCATGTTAACACTTCAGTCACATTCCTAAAAAGGCTTCAAGCGTTGTTTATTTTCCCATGACAAGCTTTGGGTTCACTTGTCGTAAGTGACCCAGCGTGGATGGATGAATAAAACACGTACACACACGCCCACACACACACACACACACGCTACAGTGTGATCCAGTAGAAAAGCGCAACAAAGTGCAAACACAAGCTGATTCAGTCCAATTAGCGAAGGCGTTATCACTGTAGGAGTCTAAGTCGCATGTCCTGCATCACATCGCGGAAGAGTAGCGACATGCTGCGCCTCATCACTCTTTCAATAAAGCGTCACACCTCAGTAAACTGCTGCCTGATGTGCATGTCAAGACACGCCATTTAGGTCAGCGAATAAGCATCCAAAGACCCCCCAGGCAGGGTTTCATCTGTAATCACATCTTTAGAACGCAAGATATGAGGATTTTTCTTTTTAATTCTATGAACTGTGCCAAGGCTTTAGGACCAGTGGAAAAATGTAAATGTTGCACTGTTGGATCAGTGGATCAGATCAAACAGACAAATTTTGCTCACAAACATTAAAGTGAAATAGGCTGTTCATCAGCTAATAAAATGTTTAAAACCAAAGCTTAAAAAACCCCAAAACTCCCCTAAAATAGAAATAAAATGTTCAAAAAAGGACTCCGTAATGAGTAGCTACGCCATTCTTGTTAATCACCTGAAAAATGGGCATGAAGATGGCTTCACGGACAGACGAGGGCCTTCAGTCACAGTCCCCTGCAGTCCCCTGCAACATCTCCATATAGACACCTGCCGTTCGACGCCCCTGCACAAGCTGAAGCTCCATTCATTTCCATTTGAAGGAAAAATCACCCCAGATCGAAATGGCGCCCCCTCTGCTGTGCCGTGTGGAAAACATCTCAGGTGGGATCTCCTTGTCATGCCAGTAACATTG
This sequence comes from Dunckerocampus dactyliophorus, assembly GCF_027744805.1. Taxonomy (NCBI): domain Eukaryota; kingdom Metazoa; phylum Chordata; class Actinopteri; order Syngnathiformes; family Syngnathidae; genus Dunckerocampus; species Dunckerocampus dactyliophorus. Next base: position 8,762,250 of record NC_072836.1, on the reverse strand, counting down.
GACACCATCAAGACCGTTAAGGCTTCATTTTTTCTCATCAGGGAATAAAAACTTTCTTCCACCTTTCAATGTCCCATGTTTTGTGCTTTCATGCAAATTCCAACGTGGCAATTTTGTGGCACTGAAGGAGATGTTTTTTGTTTCTAAAGCCCTTGTCCTGCAGATGCCATCTGATGGTTATTGGACCTTACTCGGCACCAGTAAGAACCTTCATTTGGGCTGAGGATGGTCCCGTGTCTTGACGGACAGCCAATTGGATCCTCTGGTTCAGGGCCGGTGACATTTTTATTGTGTCTATCGCTTTTTTGTTCCATAACCCTCAGGATCTTTCAGAAGTTTCAAATGACTTACTGCGTCCAACCTCAGCAGCAATGGCGTGCCGCGAGAGGCCTTGCTAATCCCGCTCAACAATCCAAGCGTGTTCAAAGAGAGAAAGCTATTTTGCCTTTGCCATCAAGAGATCATGACAGAAAATGATATTGAATCCACATTTTTACCAAGATTTTGGCTTTTAGTGGCTGTGGTTTTAAACTTTTGATGAGCTGATGAACGGCCTATGTCACTTTAATGCTTGTTTGCAATAAATTACTTAACTTTTTTAAAAAAAATGTCAATCTCAATATCATCTTTTTGCATTTTGAAGTTTTGAACCTCTACTTAGACTCTCCTTCCGATCCAACAGTGCAAAATGTGTATTTTCAACTGGTCTTAAAATTTTGATCAGGAGCGTATGAGTGACCATCATGATGGCTATCCACTAAGACAGGTGTGTCCAAAGTGCGGCCCAGGGCCATTTGTGGCCTGTGACTGTTAATTTGATTTGCACACAGCATTTTTAACTAAGTGCTATTGTTAGTCACCTATAACATGACGCTGAGATGTAGGCTAAATATATTTAACTATTGTACTGAATAATGTACTGTATTAATGGTTAGCATGTCTGGACCTACTTTGGATGGGTTTTAGCACAGTGGTGTCCAAAGTGAGGTCCCGGGGGCCATTTTTCTGCTCTCAGCTGTTTTTTTTTAATTGGTCGGTGTCATAATGAAAAAATACAATTGAACACGGCCCACGTGGGAAGAAGAAACAGGAGTAAAAAGGTTGAAATGGATATCAAAGTGCCCCCCATATTCTTCCTGCATGTGGCCCTCGATATGAAAAAGTTTGGACAAAATGTTCTAAGATCCCACATAAGTACAAGAGTATGTTAAATTTGAAGCGCTGTGTGTAATTTAGAGCAGATGCGGCTTAAATTCAGTTTGACATTACAGCTTCTGTGCATGGAAATGTATTTGTATTTTTGGCCCTAATCCTCCTACCTAATGTTTTAATGTGTTCTAAGTTGTATTTTATTTTTTAGAATATGTTGTGGGCCAATAATAATAAAAAAAAAAAAAATAGCTGTGGGCTTTGGACATCCCAGATGTTGGCTTGGATCTGTCTGGTGGTGTTTTTTTCAAATAAGTAGAAGAAACTAGCATATAATGCATGCATTTTATTGGACAGCAAATTAAATAAGTGAAATCAAGTAGAAAAATACAGTGACACTTAATCTTCTCAAAGTCTGCTGGCATTTCCTGCTTAAACTGAAATTTGAAGAAAAAAAAAAAAAAAAAATGAAATGCAGATGACACGGATCACTGTGCAGTTTTCTGTCAGACCACGACCAAAAAAAAACCTGCCTGCTTTTAAGTGTCCACACGGAGCAGGTAATGTCATCTGCAAACAGAAGCTAATTAGGCAGTAAAACAGATGCGCGGACAGTCATTCGCATGCACGCAAACACCACCTTAAAGGAACAGCTCCACATTTAGAAGCGTACTCAAAGAACAGAGATGTTTGAATAAAACTCTAAACTCTAATCGGAGCAATTTTAATGTGGTGTAAAACTGACAATTATTCCTTGACTGTTGCCAGGCAACCGAGGATGACTCATAAGATTATACTTGGGTTAGGCCAAAACACACACACACACACACACACACACACACACACCATGCCCTACATACTCCATGTATACAGACACTCCAACCACTGTGGTGTCATTTATCAGTCAGTTGTTATGGTTTTGATTGTCAGCGATTGTCCATCGCATTACTAAATAAGGTAAAAACTCCCTTTAGTGAAGTTGTCTCCATCGACGTACACTACATGCAAATTCCGGGACGGTGTTGGTAAAAGTCACGCATCAATTACTGAGGAATGAAAGAAAATGTTGCAGTTATGTTAACATGTGGAAAAATGAAGTGTCCTGTGAAACATACAGTAATTAATGACTCGCCCCTCCACAAATCAATAACCATTGTAGGCAAATGATCATTCTAGCTACCTTTTGGGGAAAATATGCTTTCCATTTAGGGTACTCAATCAACAAAGTGCCTACAATGATCTGCACAAACCAGTTCCCAAGTCCCTAACTGATATGTTCAATCCACGCCCCTCTTCTGTGGATTACAGCTGCAACAGGCACATTGAAGTTTGTGATGACATTGTCGCACATTCTGTAGGGATACCTGAAGGAGAGCGTGTACTGCAACAACCCACAGACCACTGAGGCCCTGAAGACCAACATCCGTGAGGAAATTCGGAGAATCCCTCGAGATGTGCGGCACCGTCATCGCAAACTTTAATGTGCGTGTTGCAGCTGCACATCATGACCAAAGCATCACACATTGTAGCTGCAGCAGATGCATTTATGTGTTGAAGGATGCAACTTTTCACCCTCTAGCAGTAGCAGACTGCAGCACTAAAGGCTGGCTTCGAACACATCTGCCTCTCGCTTGCTCCAATTTTTTGCAAACATGACTTTTATTCCTTTTATTTCTTTTCAGCCGAAAGCAAAGTGAGCCTGTAGCCTGTGATGGGTGCTTTGCGTGTGCCGCGGAGGGCATTACCCCCACGTCTTTTGAATATTTGATGTTTAGTTTATGACAACACAGGAAAGGCTGGTTAATGGCTTCTCTTTAAGATGGAGGTGGAGATGAGGCCTGACAGGAGGAGAGAGCGTTAAGAGTAGAGGTGACGGCCATGAATCACCATGCGGACACAAGCCAGACAGCCCGTCAGCTACATAAACAGGTTGGTGGACATGAATATGCATCTACGTACATCATCAGAGTATATCATCAATATACCGTATGTACAGTACAGGCTGCCCAGGTGGATGTTAGCTAGTGTAAAGTTTGTGTGAATGGCATATGCATCCATTTGTGTGCCGAAATGGAAGGACAGGCATATTTATTGGCTGACTTTTGAGCGTAGTTTCATGGAGTCACTAAAATTTCAGTGTGTTTGTGTGCATGTGTGTGAGAGTGAGATATAGCCCCTCACACCTCACCATCAGGAGTGTCCTCCATGACGCAGGAGGGCGTGTTGTTTTTTTTTAAACCCGCGAATGGTCACCATTGGAAAAAAATGAATAAAGGTTTCTTTTTTACTTAAAAGTATAACTGTCTGCGTTTGAGATGTTAATTTATGTACAGTGCTTGCTCTAAAACATTTCATGAACCATTGCACACAAAAGGGTGTAAATTAGCTAAAACACGCACCCCTACAGTGTTGCCTGTGGTGTTAGTTTTCTGACAAATTCACCACATGGTGACGCTGTTGTTGAACCCCAAAGTTTGGACCCCATAAACCAGATTGAGCTGCTCTGCAAAACACCCACTGTAACTTTAGGCTGTTTAGTCGAATCACCGCCAAATTTGGCACATACTGACAAGCACAGATGTGTAAAATTTGAGAAAGATTGGTGGAAACACACGGCCGCCGTCAGGCAAAATGACCCAGCAACTAATTGGCCATACGTCGCTCGACCATTTGTCTAATGCTGTTAAAACGTAACATCAAGAAATCAGCATTACACGTATGCATGTAAGCATTTTGAGTACAGCCCATATTACCGATGAATCAATGATTCATGAAAAACAAACCTGTCTTCCAGATGTCTTAATGAAGCATAAGTCCTACAAGTATACAGAATACTCAAGGAGAGCTTTGTTTCTCTCCCCGTCGTGGGAATTGTCTTAGCTGCTTCATGCTACAGCAGCTCATCACACATGAACTGCATTGACACTGCAGCAGGGGAAATAAGACAAACTTGTATATAATATGTCTTCACTGTGACCGCACAATGTTCTATGCATGAGTGTGTGAGTGTGTGTGTGTGTGAATAGATTTTTTTTCCTCAATGCTGAAGGAAAAAAAAACTCCCACTGTGGAACTCCTAAAGGAATAAGACATGCCTGAACAGATATAGAAAATAGATATAGAAAATACAAGCTCTATACTATCACGTAGGTTCCTTTTTTTTCTCGCATGTGCTCTACTGGTTTAATGCCATATAGGTCATTGAGGTCAGTCAGCGCTTATCTTTAATTGGAAGACGGTAAGTTTAGCGTCATATTCTGTTTGTAGTATGCGAGCCAGCCTCTTTCACGCAGAGATGCGGCAAAATAGCCGCAACAGGGCCTGCAATTTCTACAACGTGACAAAGTGTTCCCAACCAGGAGACTTTAACAACGGAAGAGGGTTATCGAGCTCTGGCGCTATCGCTGGCCATGACTCCTGCTAGCCCAAGGCTGGGCTGCATTGTATTTGTTCACCAATAGATGTTTGATTATATTGCAAGATTCAGTTTTTGTTCCGTGTGGGAACACAGAGTGTGGGAAGAATGTTCCGTTCCAGACAAATGTGATTTACAAATAGAAACACCTGGAAAAAAGGTGGAACTCTCACATACATTAACTGCCAACAAAGGAGAGCCATATGAGTCACTATCAGGTGTTTTGATCTTGTATAAAACTAGGGCTTAGTAGATTAATCTGAAGCTTGTTTCGATTAATCGAGTAATGGGTGAGGCCCTAGACTGGGGTCGGCAACCCGCATGCGGCTCTTCAGCCTCCTTGTTGCGGCTCCGAAGTGGGGGAAATGTGCATTGTTTGAAATATCCGTCTCACCGCAAGTCCATGAATGCCTCTAGACTGCTGATTGGATGAGAAAGGGAGGTGGGGGTGCAGTGAGACATGAAAAAGACATCGTGTTGAGTGTGCTGTCCCTGCGGTAAGATGTCCGCACCCACAAATACATCTCCTAAAAATAAAAATCTCTGAAGAAACTAGAGAGTTTAATTGTGAATGGACATATTCCTTTTTTCACTGCCAATGACGCTGGCAACAACAACAAAAATGTAACGTTGAAAAAAAGCTGCTGACCTTTTTCTGAAAAGCACCCAACTGCAGGTGGGCGTAAGAGAGCGATTTCGGAACTACTGTACTACGGAAGGTTGGTCAGAGCAAGCACACTTTACACTCCAAACTCAACTACCGCTGCTAGCATTGTGGCTGCAAATGGGCTCATGAGGAGGTGGAAGCCGTTCACAGACGGAGACTACATGAAAGAATCGAGAGCACCTATTTTCCGAATTGATAAATAAACTGGAAATTGTTCAGAAAATGAAAGAAATACTGTACTTCTCTCTGCAAAGCCAGTCAAGGACAGGACCAATAGAACGGCAACTGACATGAATTCAGCGCAAGCGTACTGAAACGCCTGTGATGTAAAGAATGTTTAGCAGACGGCACTGGTATGCATGTTTCTCAACTCTGATGGGCGTTTTTATGTTAAACTTGGCGACGTTTTCCTTTTCATTTGACACAAATACGATAATGACTCAAAAAGGCCAAAGAGATTCAGTGTTTAAATTATTCGAAAGTAGGCGTGCACATACACTCTGCACTTCCGTTAGTTGAATGCTGTTGTTGGAACTGGTAAAATAAAAAAAATAAAAAATTACAACTTTTAAAAGTTTATAAGCGGTGTCATTTTTTATTTTTTTTGGCAGCTCCATACTGTTTTTTTTCTTTTACTGGAAGAGGAGGCGGAATGGCGCTTTGATGGTAAAGGTTGCCGACCCCTGCCCTAGATGGACCAAAATCAATAGGAACCAAACAAAAAACAGTGATTTTGTCCATAACCTATCAGAAAAAAGGCAAAAATGTCGATCCAAAGTCAAAGCTGATGTGTGTGAGTATCACAAAGACAATAGGTCCGCTTTCATGAGTGTTGAAAAATATTCACATATGAAAGGCTGAAATCAGAGAATATTTACATTTTTAAATCAAAAAGCCCAAATTGCTGTCGATTAATTGGATAATCTATCAATTCATCGCTTGTTGCAGGTCTATATAAGACCGAAAACTCACTTATTTGTAAGCGTTTTAGGCTAATCCTGCATAAACTAGTCAATACCACAAAGTAAACAACAGACATGTTAGCAAAAGGTTGTTACATGTAGCGAGCGCAAGCATTGGAGCACATCCTTCCCGAACCTAAAGCAACCGTTGTTTATGCACCGTGCTGTGATAATTAAACGACACTTCACCCTTGACCGGGGGAATGGGGGGGGGAGTATTTTGAGTGAACAAAATAAAGAGAAAAGCAAAACCATGTTGAGTTCTTTCATCTCAGCTGCTATCGATTTTGTAGACAGTAAATCCTTTCACTCCACTCACGGTTTTTATGTGCGGCAAAGAGGCATTTAAACTCCCAAAAGGGGCCGGATGAATCCATCCCCTCACTCGGTGCTTGAGACATGAGCCAGACACGAACGCCACCAGTTAAAGCACACGATCTGCGCTCGCACTTGGCGTCTGTTCTTGAGTGGGCGGGTCATCAGTCCGTTAATCACATCAGCTATGTTGACTCTTGATTGCGTGATTCATCCCTCAGCGAGTTAGCACCGCTGATCTTTCCGTCGACACAACCCAGCGACCCCTTCGTCGCCACTTGATATGTTCAGATAACGCCAGGCACGACCTTCGAGTATGCAGCCATCGTCTAAACCCATCTATAACTATTATTTTTATGGCCCACCACCAAGTGCCAGAGATTCTCAAGGGTCTGTTGAAGTGCGAACATATGAATGGATGGCTCTCGGCTTTCACTCCATTTACTCTGCTTTAATTGGAGGTGTTGACAGACAGGCCGCTGCTGTTGAGCAGTGCAGTCACATGAGATGTGATATGTCACTTTGAGTAATTTTGGAGAATTTCATGCAAAAAATCCACCGCAATCAGTCGCAAACTTTAAAAGAGTATTCATTATAGGAAAGCAACATGCCCTAAAGGTAACAGCGTAACCCAGTGGGTCTCAATTGTTGTCTGTCATGCCGCCCCAGGGGACAGGAACTTTTTCGTCCCTCGCCACTTTGTGGTTCCAACATCAATTTCAACAATGAATTAAATGACTGCTGTTTCGTGGTTGGCTCTGGCCTATTGTTAGTCCAAAAATATGCATATTAAGCCAATTTGATGTATTCTTGGCCTAAATTGAGCATTTTGAAGCATAAAAATGACTAAATGAACTAAAATAGGAATAGTTTAAGGGATTAAAGGATGTTGAATAACTGTAGTCTCCACTGGCCACTAGGTGTCACTACTAACACGTATCAGACTATTATTATTATTATTTATTATAGCAGGTTTGTATTATCTCACAACCGGCATAATAATGCCAATAATAATCATCATCATAATCATAATAATAACACAGTGCTGTTGTGTCTGTACTCCAGACAAAAGGCATCTCTGAATCGCCAGCGTCACTTCCTGTGAGACTCCTGACTGTGTGGCCAACATGCTAACCACTCGGCCACCGTCCCATGTGATTCATGAATCAGGAATCCTACTTTGCGAAAATGAATTTATCAATTAACCGCGATAAACGAGGGACGACTGTATACTGTTTATTGATTTGTACAAACCACTGTATGAGGTGCGGGCACCATTCGAGCATGAATAAAGACACTAACAGCAATAGCAGGTTAAAAAAATAAGATGTGTTTTTGTTCAATAGTACAAGTCAAGAACAATAAAACTTGTAGTGGTTTCGTGAGTACAGTCATCCATCCATTTTCAATGCCGCTTGTCCTCAATAGGGTCACGGGCGTATGCTGGAGCCTATCCCAGCTGACTTTGTGTGAGAGGCGGTTCTGGATACCCTGGACTGGTAGCCAGCCAATCGCGTGCGTATTTTTTGAAACCGCAGTACCCAAACGGATATTTGAACCCAGATCTTCCACATGTTCTGGCTGTGTGGCCAAAATGCTAACCACTAGGCCACCGTACAGCTGACTACAGTAATCCCTTGTTTATTGTGTGCTAATTGGTTCCAGACCTGTTGGATTATTTTTTTATAAATGGAATATTTTCGTGGTTAGAGCATAGAAAATCTGTTTACCACCTTCTAAATATGGTTTTAACATACTTAGAGCCCTCTAGACATGACATAACACCCCTATAGTCACCTTTACACTCGTATTACCCAATACAGTAGACATAAAATAAGCCATTCAAGACCCAAATAAGACATTATATAGACTCACTTGTTAGCATTAAGAGAGCCACACCGAGTGCTTTCTGTAGTGGCTATTGTCTCATCAATGTAACATTACTGACACCTAGTGGCCAGTGTAGGATGGTACATATCAAAAACACGAATTCGAATGCGTCTTCTGAAAGTTTTATATTTGTATTTTACTTCAGTGAGCCATTTTTATGCTCGAAAATAATCAATTTAGGCCATAAATATGTAAAATGCGCTTAAATATGCATGTTCTGACTAATAATAGGCCATAGCCAACCACGAAACAGCACTGATGTATTATATGTTTAATATATTTCATATATTTTGAAAAACCGTGATAGAGTGAAGCCGCGAAATTCAAAGTGCAAAGTGGCGAGAGATGACTGCACTTTTTTGCCAAAAAATGTGTAAAAACGAACTGCTTTGTCTTGTCCAACTTTATTCCAGGGGTTTGTGACTGTATTTTCCTTGAAATTTTTGCTCATATTCTATAAAAATCACACTACATTCTCATTGTTTTCAGCGCTAACGTTTCCGTTTTCGTCCAAAGTAATATTTTATGCAAAATGCTTGGAAAAGACGATGTTTACAGTAAGTTTAAAAACAATAATGCTACTTTTTATTAGTTTTTAGGTTGAAGTGACAGTAAAATAACCTCGTAATCAAAACGAACGTGGACAACAGGAACACATGCACACAATCTGTTAAACAGTTCAAAAAAACGTTTGGTCAGCAGCTTCACATCCAACTCTCGCACAGGCTCCCACTACGCTGGAAGCAGCACCAAAACGGAATATTTAAACCTCTTTTTCCCCATTGTGAAGTACATTTGAATGTTTTCCAAGTGACAGTACAGAGGAGAAACGCTACACTGGACTTCGTCATCTTTAAATGTCTTCAAGTGTCTTTCTTGAACAGTGGAAGGATGTGATTCAAGTCTTTCCGTATTTGGCAGCTTTCCAAAGGGATTGCGTTCTTCGTCTGGGATTGCTTCCATGTGGACACCCTACCCAGCTGTCAAAAGTCAAATCCCTTTGACCCAGTCCGATATCAGGACGCTGGGCTCTCTTTTGGCCTGCCAGCTTGATTAATCTCACCATTTCCCACTGTACAGCAGGCGCCATCACAACACCCTACATTTGTTCACATGGGCGGGCGGGAGGGAAGGTACACTGCTGGCAGCCGTCCAGGCCACACTAGAAAGTGATGGAATGTTCTGGGCTCCCTATCTGATTCTGGTCCTGGTACTGAGCAGAGAACATGGACCTGCAGCAGCACTGACTGTCAGATGGGCCAATCATAATGCAGTTTTTTTTAAATGGCAACTTAGGAAGACTACAAGGATTTTTTTTTTTTAAATTCCCATTTCTCTTTCAACAGCAATGGACCAAACTGCATAAACATCAAATCATTTCAATGATTCATTCTGAAACCGAAAGACAGGATTACCGTTTTAGTGATGAATTAGACAGATATCAACACAATTAATGGGTTTCTGGTCATTGCACACATTTGTGTGGCTACTTGTTGCAAGGCAGAAGTGCAGCAAAAAGATCTGGGACATCTGGCAGGGACAGGAGCATAAACTCTTACGAAGGAAAATACCCTAAAACAGCTCCAATTTGTCTGCCGATAACAATCAACTAAATATATCAGATCATTTGAATAATTGATTATGGAACCAAAAGACGAACATACAGATAAAAAGCATACGGAGCGAAGATCAACATCATTTTTCAATTCTGTTTCCTCATCACATCACATAATTGTGTGGCCACTTGTTGCCAGGCAGAATAGCAGAAAAAGAACAGGGAGAGCTGACAGGAATGAAATGACCATAAAACAATTTGAATTCCAATTTTTCTGCCAATAACGAAAAAAAAAGAAAATGCGATTAAAGCAGACACAGCGGCGAAAATCTGTTTTCTGGTCACTTCCTGCATGTGTGCGCCACTTGTTGCCAGGCGGAATGAAGCTTAGAGGGGCAATCATATTTGCCTTTGTGATCATTTTTATCCACCTTTCACATCCACTATGGTTTCATTGGCAACTCCGGCAAAAGGGCTCTGATGTGCTATCCATGGCAGAGGAAGGAGAAGTCAGACTCATAGAAATAACCGTAAAAATGTCACTATAAAATACAATTCGATGAGAATAACAACTGAATCCCGACTATTCATTATTTTACAGACGTACTGACAGAAAGCTGTGTTTTAAATTTTTGTCTACTGCTGGATCTAGTGCACTGCTCCACCTGCCCCAATCCAAATCTGCTGCTGACAGCCAAATAAAACACAATAAAGCCACTTAAACAATCGAAGACAGGTGCAGTAATGCCTCGTTTATCGTGGTTAATTGGTTCCAGACCCGACCGTGATAAGTGAATTTCGAGGTAGGATTCCTTACTAATAAATGGAATATGTTCCGATTTAGAGGACAGAAAACCTGTTTATGACTGTTAACGTTATTAGAGCCCTCTGGATACTAACTAACACCCCTATAGTCACTGTTACACTTGTATTACCCAATACAGGATAGTACATGACAAGAGTAAATAGCCATTAAAGACATAAATAAGTGCTCATGTGTGTTGCTATAAATGCATTCCCTCAGGGAGTTGAGTGACGGGCGGACAGGATGTGACGCCAGGGGTCCAGAGTGGAGTTTCAGCTTGGCCTGTGTTTTTTTTTTTTTAAATTCTGGATTTTTATTAGGTATTATTGTGTCTATTGGGAGATAATTCAAACCTATTGTCTCATCTAACATTACTGACACCTAGTGACCACTGTAGCATACTACATACAGTATCATCAACGTCTTTGAATGCGTCTACTGAATGCCTTATATTTCTATTTAAGTTAATTTTGCCATTTTTAGGCTTGAAAATGCCTAATTGAAGCAAAAACTATAACATATGCTCATGTTCTGGCTAATAATATGCCATATTGAACTACGAAACAGCATGATTTATTAATTCATATATGTTTGGAAAAACTGTGATCAAGTAAAGTTGCGAAATTCAAACCGCGAAGTAGCGAGGGGACGACTGTACAACGACCCCAACAATACTTACGGGCAAAATTATCGGGAGAAAAACAATTTTTTTTTTACCATGGTGTAATCTTCTGGATCTAGTGAGGCACTGCTCCACCTCGCGCAAAATTGCTGCTGATGGACAAAAAACTCAATACCTGAAGATGGGTACGATGATCCCAACAACAATAATACACTATATGGACAAAAGTATTGGGACACTTGGGATCGGGATAGGGCTATTACACACACAGGATGGGAAAATGGAAGAAAACATGGAGGACTGATTCATGTTTATCTACGCAAGCGGTCACCCACCTTTTTGAGCCCGAGATCCCTGGTCTCGGCCGTGAACTTAGACAAGATCTACCCCCCTGAATACTGTGTGTGTGTATATACAGTATATATATATAAGATACATATATAACATTTCGTCCAGAGCTTTTTAAAAAGTGATACATATATTTCAAGACAAAGCTTTGTGTTATTATTGGCTAGTGGTGTCAACATTTCAGCTATTTATCATTGTACCCTTTGCTGGTGCGCCGGCACCCGCCGCTGGTCTTTGGGGCCGAGCTCAGGGCTGGATGCGTGCCTGGAGAGCGGCGAGTCGTGTGTTGGTCGCCCTCCAGGAAGGGGAGGGCACTGATTTTGATCATGCATTTATTTTTCTGAATATTTTCACGATCGTAGCGGAGCGCTAGGGCTGTATGTGATTTGAGTAAATTCGCTGGGGCGCCTCGTCCACACAGCGGCCGCTCTGGTCAGAGAGCCGGACGCAATGGAACGTTTGATGGGCTCTATGAATACCAAAGACGTGTTTGACTGATACACCGTTCAGATTTTCATCCAGCTGGCTGGTTTGACATTGATATCATGTTTGATGTATTTATTTTCTGGTATCTTTTATCACCAACACAGACAGACATAATCGTATTCACACATTTCAGCCCGGACGGCTCGAATGTCCCATTGGTCCTAAGAAGGACCCTTAGCTGCCCTGCAAGGTGCCTGGCATAAAAAACACAGTCTGCCTTGAACAGTGCCTGCAGTAAACGTGTAATTATGGAATTTACAACAGCAATCGGCCGGGTAAGTCCCAGACATCGACTGATCGATCGCGATCGAGGTGTTGGCGACCCCTGATTTAACCAACAGTTTCCTCCTGTGCCTTTTTTGGCCCACAAAGAACAAATCAGTAATTGGGTTTCCTCGTTGGGATAACACCTTGTTTTGGAGGTTAAGTTAAGAGGTCTCACTCTCTTGGCATTGGCGAAGATGTAATAAACTCTATAAACGTATTAGTTTAAGCCGGCATGAAAGTCGGACAGAAAACAAAATAAAATAAAGAGTGTCTTGGAGCGACGCAGGAGTCGATGTCTATTCAATAGGCGGTAGACGTGTGGACGTTTCCTGCTTCTAACAGGAAAGGATTGGTTCTGATGTTTCCTCTTAAATTGTGTATATTAAGACTGTGTGCGTGTGTGCGTGCGTGTGTGTGTGTGTGTGTGTGTGTGGGTGGCAGAGAGAGAGCATATAAAATCCAAACTGGTGAATGTCATTTTCATTGTCAGGGTACTAAAGCTGTCATGCGAGGCTGATAATAAAACGATTATGCACTGCAGATTAGCCTCAGTGTGTTTTGGAAGCGTGACGCTTGTGACTGTTTATTCATATTAGTATTACTTACTTACCCAAACCCCACAGGAGATGCTTTTAATTGCCTGCCTGAAATTCACAGTGCTTGGTTGTTTGTTGTTGATGTACATTTCTTGGAGTGATCCCTCTCATTGTTCTCTTTTTTTTTTCTTATTTGCTTGCTATTACAGAGGCTGCCTAGGTGGGCTAAATTAGTACTCCATTAAATTTGTGATAGTTTTACTACATAACTGATCGTTCTGTGTGCGCCTGAGCGCGTGCATGGGCATAATGAATGGGACACTGCACCTACAGTCATGTAAAAACAATTAGGACGTCCCACACCTATTTTTTTCTTGTAGCTCTTCTGCGCCTGAACCACTGCACACAAACGGGTGAAACTTTGTAAAAACATGCACCTCTAATCTGTTGCCTGTGCTATTGCTTTTCTGACAAATAAACCACATGGTGGCGCTGTTATTAAACCCCATAAATATGACTGACTTGAAATGTCTCACACAGCTCAATGCATTCCACTGGCAAGCACATGTATGTCAAATTTGAACAAGATTGGTTGAAAAAAAAAACCCAAACCTCTTTGCAGTAATACATATGGAGTGCCGCAAATGCCCAAGGGGTGTCATCATTTTTTTCATAATGACTGTACAGCAGGGGTGTCCAAAGTGCGGCCTGCGGCTGTTTCATTTTTATTGGCCCCAAGAAAACTTTTAAAAAAAACAGCAAAAATGGAAAAACCAGCAGTAATTTCACAAGAAGTCAAAATACTAAGAATGAGAAAGTCGTAATTTTACGAGAAAACGTAATATTGTGAGAAACAAACAAAACAAGTTAGAATATTATGGGAATGAGGTCATAATATTACAAGTAGAAAACTTACACGATGAAAGATGGAAATATATGTATATATATATATATATATATATATATATATATATATATATATATATATATATAATTTTTTTTTTTTTTTTAATGCAGAAATGGAAAAACAGCTGTAATTTTACAAGAATAAAGGCAAAATATTCAGAGCAAAAAGTCTATTTAGTATTCTAAAGACAAAGGTGCAATTTTATGAGAATAAGCCCCTAATATTATGAGGAAAAATAATGTCATTCTGACAGCACAGAGTTGAAATATTAAGGAAAACATTTTATTTCTTCTTTAGAAAAAAACCTTAAATAATGTTTTTTTTTTTAGGTTAAGAAATGTTTTATTTTTTTTGTTTACATTTAATAAAAATGTATACAATAAAATCAAAATGTAATAAAAATAAATTTAATTTAATTTAAAAAATTTCTTTCATCAGGATAACATAATGAGATACAAAACAAACAAACAAGTTGTCATTTTTGGAAAATTTGGTTGTGGGAAAAAGTTATAATAATACGGAAATAAAGTCATAATATTACGACAAGAAAATTTACAAAGATTATTTTAAGCAGAAAGTTGAATTCGTTGGGAAAAAAATGGGGAAAAACACGCTTTTTCACCAGTCACAAAGCGGAGACGTAGTCTTTTTCTTGGAATATATCAGACTTCCTTTCATTTTCCAGTGTGTGGTCCTCGCTGGAAAAAGTTTGGACACCCCTGCTGTACAGGAATCGACAATGTAAGAAAATACGGAGGTTCATCCAGAAGACTATTTGACAGGTCAGACGTCACGGAGGGGTTGAGATCAGGGCTGTCAGGTTCTTCCACACCAAACTCATCCAACCATGCCTTTGCTTTGTGCACTGAGTACCTAATGTAGCTGAGCAATGAATGGGTTTCAATTACTTTCCAATCCTTTTCTATAATCTCCACACCCAGACGTCGTCCCAATGATTTCCATTCTATGTGAATTGAAGACGAGCCCCCGATAAAGTGTCTGTGTGTGGAAAAAAGGTGTTGAGCCATACAGCACATTGAAAGGGGAGCCCGGAGGCAATACCCCCCTGATGGACCCTTATCGGCACTCTGTTACAATCCAGAGTGACAGCTCTTTGTAGTGGAGGCTATTCTTAGCACCTTCCCCGGGTTCCGTGATGATGTGCGTCCGTTTGGAGCCGAAACTCAAAGAGCAGCAACCACCCCGGCCCCCCGGATGTACATGATCACGATCACACGTCCACCCTTCACCTGCACCTGCCCCTCCACAACAAGGAGCTTGAGTATCTTCTCATCTCTTTTAGTTTCCTGGTCTCTCTTGACACGCTTGTTTTGACGGCTTCGTCTTTCAGCGGCAGGGGGGGGAGAAGCTTTTGCATCAACATCAACACCATCAGCGGGAAGGGTGACAACAATCAATGTCGTTTGCTGTCGAGCCAAGAGATTCTCCAAGCGTTCGCCCTCGTATTTTCTATAAACTGACCGCCTTCGTCACTTTTCCACAAGCTGATGGTTTGAACGCCATCCTTCCTCCGCAATGTTACGCAGTACAGCGCTCACATTTCATGAACAGTACGTCTTCTCACACGACAATATTACTGAAATGAACCTCGGATATACTTTGGCGTTGTCGGTGTACAGCTTGTATAGCCGTATAGATTTACCATCCACTCGAAATGAGTCAACTCCGAGCCATTATTGTCTGAATAGCTGCCGACATGTGAGTAGCGCTATGGAAAAAATTCAAACTAAGAGAGAGAATGCCTGAAATAAATACAAAGAACGTGAGTAGTTTATTACCTTTGCAAAGGGGTCAAGTAACATACAGAGTGCATACCGGTCTGTAGATGTCTGGCCAAGAATGGCTTCCCGACTGACACTCTCAAACCCAACTTACCCTTGCACAAACTTTGTAGCAGTAATACGGAATTTTGCGTGCCAATGAATAACTTCATGGTAAACAGGTGTGACGTATGTTTTGACTGTGTGAAAGAAAGAAAATTTGGAAATGTTCAAAATTTGTGGCACACATCATTTCCGCGAAGCAGTCGTGAAATGAACGTGAACGCACTGCAACCTAACCTGAACTATGCAGGTTGTGCTTATCAAAGCGTGTCTCATTCACATGAACGGGTGAACTTTCCCGCCACCTCTGGGAAGCAAGCCTGGGGGAATTCTCAAGTCATTTCTGTAGCCTCTCGTACCTTGTTTGTGAACTTGTCTTACTCCTTCTTGGTCAGCACACCTACTGTACGTTCTCCACAAAAAAAAAAAAACACAGTGATTTTGGGAACGCCAAAAATTGCACGTCCAAAAAAATCTTACTTTTGGTTGTGAGCTCGGCTTAAATGACACGCATTGCCATGGCGAATTGCAGGACAATCCGTAGGCAAAACGAGTGCAAGTGTAAACACAGCGTGCATGAGTGCTGCCGGCACTGAGGAGCTGCGGTTCATTGTTGGCAAACATGAATTCCAACATCTACACTGACACTGTCAAGCAGAGCATGAGTGGGAAATTGGGCCTCACGGCAGTTTTCCGACATGACAAGGAGCCCAAACCCACCTCCAACATAATCAAGGATGCGGCACGAAAGGTGGAAATGGCTTTACGTCTTAATTAAGCACTGAGTGGTAAACATCACGTCATCACTCATGTTTGGATTAGATGCATCGTAGAACTCTTACGACAACATGCGCACACGCATCACTCATTCACAAAGCACACAGGACTGATGCGTCTATTATAGCTCGTACACATGCGGAATGTTCGCGCGGTTAGCACCGAGGACAGGATACTCGAATCCAAAACGAGCGCATGGCTTGTTGTTCTCGCGTTAATAATTAAATTTTGTGAGTCACTGCTCTATATTATATATAAAATACATTACTGGGAAGAAAGGGAACACAGCGCCATCTACTGGATACGTCAGGCACTGCCCCAAATGCAGTCTACATTGATGAATGTGTATTGTGCAACACGTAATATGTAACATCTGTTCGTCTGCATATATTATTTATGTTTACACTGTACATTCAAAGTGGGTGCGCATCTGGTTTTTTGTGTGTTTTATGCGCCTGTGATTTGTCTTAGAAATTATTTATGCTTCGCAGGACTAAAAATGGGAGACACTTTTGAGCAAGCGGTTTGTTCACTCATCTGTTAAGAAAATATTTCTTTTATAGTGTGTTGTTTTTTTAGCAGAAACCCTAAACCACTACATACACAATAATATAATGTTAAACTAAGACCTCGTCATTATTTTTTTACATCATGCGTGATACAGCTAGAGTGTGTATTATTGTGGCAGCGAGTATAGTCTTTTAAGATGTGCATGAGACATGTTGTGCATCCACTTTTTTGCGTGCAATGCACTTTCAGGCTGCATATTGCAGATAGAAGCTGCTATTAGATAACGAGCCATTCGAGGCGTGAGCGATAAAGTCACACGAAGTGCACTTGCTTTTATACGTGAGAAAGTGAACGCAACCTCGCACGCTTTCCGTGCACCGTTGTACTTCCTTCAACACACACGAGAAACAGTATTTGCCCCACTCAGAATGTGTCCAAGCGCCTTTAAAGTGCGGGAAAGAAAAGTGCCGATAGTAAAAGTAGTTACCGGTGAAGCGTTCGGCTGGCTCCGTCCATCTGACTCCAGTTCATCTCGGTGAGCATCTGGCAGCAACAAGAAAGCTTCCTCACTTCAAGTGGCTTTATAATCCAACTTCTTCCGATAATCAATTATCGCCCTCGTCTCTGCATCCACGTGAATTTAATACACGTTTTGTTTTAAATAGTTACTTTAAAAAGGGGGGCAATGATTCATAATACTGATGTGGCGCTGTGGTTGATGTGACTGGTGGCTTGTGTGCGCCGCTTCTGCACACGCTCCTTGTGACGTCACGAGGGGAGTAGAGAGTATTTCTTGCGTGCGTGTGTGTGTGTCACAGCTACATTTTTATTTTTTTTATTTTGCACCAGAAATAATTGTAAACATTTGCAACCTCGGTTAACTCACTGACCGCTCCATTAGGTGCACCTCCCCAGCCTGTTCCGATGAGATTGAACAAAAGAGCTGCCTTTATAAAAGAATCTGTGCTCGATTGAGAGGTTTTTATTACGTTTTTGGCTGCACTTTGCAAAAAGATGACACACTGACACAAATGTATTAACCACTGAGATGTGGCACTCCTCCAATTTTAATTGTGATCCCAATAAAATGCTTGTTGTGCGTCGAAAGAAATATTTTATTCCTTAAAATATTTTAACAATATTCATTTAATTTATAATAATGTTACACCACAAAAATAGATTTTTTTTTATTATTTTTAAGTGTACCTTGACAAGAAAATATTATTAAAATTCAGTGTTTTTTTTAAAGGTAACGGCTTTGCGGTGAAAGGTCTTTCTAATAATAATAATAAAAACAAAAACAAAGATCTTCCGTATAACAGGGACACTCTGCTATTTTAAAGACGCACATCAAAGAGCCAATGATTATTATTGTCTTGTTGCTTTCTGTTTAATAGACGGTGTGTTATGAAAGTCAATTGCTGACACAAATACAGCCAGCAGATATTGCACCAACGTTGTTTATCCTCTTGAGCTTATTACTGCTACAAGTGTTCCATTTGTTTGTATGCATTTGTTTGTTTGTGTGTGTGTGTGTGTGTGTGTGTGTGTGTCCTTGAGAGGCAGAGGTCACCAAACTTGATTTCATAAATAGTCAGTTGACTGAGTGAACTTTGGTCATGCCTCATTTTTTCCCTCTTCTGCGCGCTCGGCTTTCATTTAGCTCAACTCATCTGCAGCCCATCTCTACCCGAGGTCATTTCATTTTCCACAGCCGACCAACGCGCATTTTCACGCGCCAGGAATTGTTCTCCACTGCAGACAAAAAGCACGCTATAGCCACCCGAAAATGTTGTGCTGGATTTTGACTATATCTTCTCAAGGGACAATCCTATAAAACTACTGTATATATGGATATACTTTAGAGTAGCCAGTGTACTGCTTGTATAGAAATACTATCCACTGAGTCTATAGAGCTGGCAGCACAAGTGAGTACACCGTAAAGTGAACACGTCCAAATTGTGCCAAGCTGTCACTATTTATTGTGATCACCATTGTTATCTAGCACTGCCTTAATCCTCTTGGGCATGGAATTGACCAGAGTGGCACAAGTAGTTATTGGAATCCTCTTCCACTACTCCGTGATGACATCACTGGTTGACGCCTGCACTTTGGTCTCCTTATCCTGTGGGAAAACTGCCAGTTTCCCCAACTGAAAGTGTCACACGACATGTTGGGATTCATGTTTCCGCTCAATAAACCGTAGCTTCCCCCGGTGCCGGGGGCAGTCATGCACCCCACCACCGCCGTGCTCGACTGTAGGCTGGGTAAGACGGGCAAAATGTGCGTGTTTCCGCGGAGAAAACGGGAGGGCTGACAGGTACACTGTAGGAAAGACGCAATTATCTTGTCACTTGTGTTGCCAGCTATTTCGAGAAAAATGGCTGTGTTCTCCTTTTCGGTGCACAGTGGATACATACTGCTATAGAAGTTGTACACAGACTTCTCTAAGGTCTAAGGTCTCTAACCCTTCCTTGTGAATAAAAATGCTGCATGTGAAGGGTGCTGTAAGTGTTCACAATCTATTAGTCTTGCAGCGAACAGTCTTTTTTTTTCCAAATTAATGGAATACTGTAAAGGCTTTCCCAGTTTTCCCAGTATTGCAGCGTTTATTAACACTGGCAGTCGCAGGAACCCTCCAGCAATCAATTCATTTTACAGCACGTTTTGCTGACACTAGGAATAAAATCTGTTCTTATAACCAGAGGACTGTTCTTGTCAAATGTAAGAATTAAAAAGGAAGAAATTGCCCTTCTTGACAGAATGCTGATGTAGTAAATCTTTGTGTCGTATTCTGTCAAAAACACCCTTTTTTTGAACTTTGCTCATGATCAAAGTTGAATGACCTCAATGTGGCAGAAAAACACACAGGCAAGCTAAAACACAATGATCAGCATTCTGCCGTCTGCATTGCAAATTCGGGAATTTCTATCGCTCACACGGTTGAAATGTGCCTTTTTTTCCCCCCCTTTTGACTCATTAGCTGTCTTGTTGGATGATCTTGTTTGTTTGCCGAGCGTTAAAATTCCCCTGAGAGTTCAGTGAACGTGTCCGCCACATGGCAGAGCTGCTTAAATTAAATGTTATTGTAACACAAGCCAGACACAGGTCATTAATTCCCTATCGGGAGTTATAAGGACGTTTCTTCTTTCTGTGCCTGTCCTCCTTACATTTATGGACACATTTTTAATTGAACTCTTCGCAGCATCCTCTTAATAATCTCAATCGAGGCCATAAAGGCAGAGATGATTTAATCCCAACAATTTAAAGACCCTGACGGGCACAAAACAAACGGAAAATGCATTAAGTATGGATGACACAAATGGCTTATAGGTGTATGTGAGTGTGAGGGCATCCAGCAGAGCGCGCCACTGAGCTGCAACACAAAAGCCATGCCATTTTTGGAGTTCACACAAAATTTTCAGGACAAATATGTCGTCCCTCGCGACATCACGGTTTGAACATTGCACCCTCACTCTATCGCAGTTTTTTGAACATGAATTCATTATTAATGATCACTGTTTTGTGGTTGAGCCTATTATTAGTCAAAACATATGCATACATAAGCAAATTGTACAATTCTTGGCCCAAATTAAGCATTTTCAACCATAAAAATGGCTAAATGAACAAAAATACAAGACATTCAGAAGATGTATATACAGTATAGTGTAATAACTGACGTTGTGTGCGCCTTCAATAGGCGGGGCCCGGGAAATGACGTGTGTGACGTCAGCTAGCTAGAGCTGCTGAGTGTTAGCATGGTTACACCGAGTGCCGGTGTAAATTGTGGCTGACAGCAGCTCCTGTGTGAATGTTCACTGCACATGTGTTCTCTGTGCCATTACAGTAGTATTCTCCTACACTGGCCACTAGGTGTCAGGAACGTTACATTGATGAGACAATAACCACCAAGTATGCTGACAATGCTAACGTGAGTCTATGGAAAGTCTTATTGGTGTCTAAGATGTCTTACTTTCTATGATTATGTTAACTATATTGGGTAATACACAAGTGTTGTTTAATGTCTAGGGCTGTCATAACGCTAAAAACATATTTAAATTGTCTTAGACAGGTTTTCTATGCTCTAAGTATGAAAATATTTTATGTATAAATAAGGAATCATACTTATCGAATTCACTTATCGCAGTCCAGTCTGGAACCAGTTAACCGCAATAAACGAGGGATGACTGCATGTACATGAATTTATTTTTATCAAGCATATGCTAACATAACGGGACTGAAAATAACATTTGTGGCGCCTTCTATGGGATGTGTTGCAGTGTTCTTTGGCAGACATGCTAGCATACATAGCATACAGTGTAAATGTTTGCCCCCTGTTTTCCCCGCCCTGATTTCTTTTTTTTTTTTTTTTTTGGCAAACTTAAATGTTTTAGATCATCAAACAAATTTAGATATTAGTCAATGACAACACAACTGAACACAAAATGCAGTTTTTAAAGGGCAAACAAAATCCAAACCTACATGGCCCTGTGTGAAAAAGTGATTGCCCCCTAAACCTAATAAGTGGTTGGTTCACCCTTAGCAGCAACAACTGCAATCAAGCGTTTGTGATAACTTGCAATGAGTCTCTTCCAGCGCTGTGGAGGAATTTTGGCCCACTCATCTTTGCAGAATTGTTGTAATTCAGCCACATTGGGGGGTTTTCCAGCATATGCTAAGTTAATTTCAGCTTGAGGTCACAAACAGATGGCCGGACATTCTCCTTCGAGATTTTTTGCTAGCCAGAGTTCATGGTTCCATTTATCACAGCAGGGCTTCCAGTTCCTGAAGCAGCAAAACATCCCTAGACCATCACACTACCACCACCATATTTTACTGTTGGTATGATGTTCTTTTTCTGAAATGTGGCGTTACTTTTACGCCAGATGTAATGGGACACACACCTTCCAAAAAGTTGAACTTCTGTCCCGTCAGACCACAGAGTATTTTCCCAAAGGTCTTGGGGATCATCAAGATGTTTTCTGGCAAAATTGAGACGAGCCTTAATGTTCTTCTTGTTCAGCAGTGGTTTTCATCTTGGAACTCTGCCATGCAGGCCATTTTTGCCCAGTGTCTTTCTTATGGTGGAGTCATGAACACTGACCTGAACTGAGGCAAGTGATGCCTGCAGTTCTTTGGAGGTTGTTGTGTGGTCTTTTGTGACCTCTTGGATCAGTCGTCGCTGCTCTCTTAATTATTCATTTTGTTTGGCCAGCCACGCCTGGGAAGGTTCACCACTGTTCCATGTTTTGGCTGTTTGTGGATAATGGCTCTCACTGTGGTTTGCTGGAGTCCCAAAGCTTTAGAAATGGCTTCATAACCTTTTCCAGACTGATAGATCTCAATTAATCTCAGTTATATTATGTTTTAACAGGGGGGGGCAAACACCATGTAGGTTTTCTTTCTCCCTTAATAATAAAAAGTTTCATTTAAAAACTTTTTTTGTGTTCAGTTGTGTTGTCATTGACTAATATTTAAATTTGTTTCATGATCTGACACATTTAAATGTGACAAACATGCAAAAAAAAAAGAAATCAGGAACACCACTGTATAGAGATATCAAAGTTTTACCTATAAAGTGCCACTAGGTGCCAGTATTGCTCCCCAAAACCTTCGTCTTACATGTGAAAAGCCCATTTTAAACACGCTCCAAACGTGTTATGATGGTAATTTGGCCTAATTTGGTGCTACACAAGGTGCAGCCTCTCCTCCTGACCCACATTCCAAATCATCAGCAGGCAAGGTGAGATAAGAGCTGACGTTTATACAAAGTCAACAAAAGGTCAAACAAGGTCTTGGTGGTGTATGAACTGTGTAGTGGACATTTTCTACCTAAAGCAGGTAGACGGGGTGTGACTGGTGCTACCTGTCACATGGTTCACGCATGAGGTGTTTTCTAGCTTCCTTTTACAGAAGACCAGCTCACACAGTGCGTACAATTATTCTGAGAAAGGTGACAGGTGTTTATACCTGGGGAGGGGTGCTGTGGAGGGGTCAATGAAGCCCAGCGTCCCGTGTCACAAAACTGGACCATGTCCCTGAATGGAAAGATAACCTTTTGGTCTTACCTCACTATTAGCACTCCTGGAAGATTTTACGCCTTCAGTCACTTATGTCACTCGCATTGTAAGAGTGTGAGAGCGTCGCTCTGCTGTTTTTAAGCACCTACCGTGAGAACGCTCGCCAAGGATTGTCTCTATGACGTGTTTTGCACTGTTTTTCAAAGTCAAAGAACCTGTACAATCTTAAATAAAAAAGAAAATCAAATAAAACATTCAAACAGATCCTCTACAAGACATGCTCTGGTGTTTTTAAGAACCTACTCTCATAACGCTATCGAAGATCCTCTATATGGCGTGCACTCTGCTGTTTTGAAGAGCATACTGCAAAAACAATAGTCAAAGATCCTCTGTAAGATGTGCGCTCTGCTGTTTTTAAGAACACACAGTAGAGATCCTCTCTGACAGAACCCCGCTGCTGTTTTTAAACACCTAGTGCAAAAACATTCATCGAAGATCGTCTGTGACAGGGGCGTCCGAAGTGAGGCCCGGGGGCCGTTTTTTGCGGCCCGCTGCAATTTTTTTATTGGTCAGCAGCACATTCTAAAAGTACGATTACTAAAAAAATAACAGGGAAAAAAGACCAAAAAGGCGTAATGTATGGAGAAAAAGTACATGCTAATGATGCTAATAACACAAAGCTGACATGTAGACTGTTTTTTAGCTGCTTAGCATATAGCATTGACATTAACATTTTTTACAAAATAAAAAATATCAGCATGGCCTCCCAAATCCTTTAATTTTGTAGTATGCTTCCCCCGCATACTGCTGTTTTTAAGCACCTACTGCAAATGATCCTTTTCTGCTATTTTTAAGAACCAACTGCAGGTACGTTAATCAAAGATGCTATAACACAGGAGTGGTCTGTCAGAGCAGTAGTCAAAGATTCTCTAAGTGACAGAAGCGCTTTGCTGTTTTTAAGGACGTACCGCAAAAACGTTAATCAAAGATCCTGCATATGGTGTCTGCTCTGCTTTTTTTTTTTTTTTTGAAGAACCTCCTGCAAAAACGCCAGTCAAAGATTGACTGTTTGACAGAAACGCTCTGCTGTTTTTTAAATAACTTCTGCAAAAACACGAGTGAAAGACCATCTGTGCATCTGCTGTTTTTAAGAAGCTATTGCAAAAACACGTAGCCAGAGATCCTCTATATCACAGAAGGGCTCTGGAGTTTTTAGAGGGCGACTGCAAAAGCACGAGTCAAAGATCCTGTGTGTTACTGGTGGGCGCTGCCAAGTGTTGAACAGAACTCATGTGCCAGTCTGTTCTTCATGGTCTGGATACTGTACAAAGAGTTTTTTGTAGTTTTAATACTGTTTTTCCCCCCCACAAATCTTTCTAGGAATATTCTGACATTTATTCCTCAATTTATGGGATTTTTCTCAAAATTTTTTAACTGATTTATTTAATTTGGACGCATGATGCACTGGCACTTGCCAGACACGGCATTAGGTACACCTGCGCATTGTCATGACGGCCTCAAAGATACAATCATGAGCATACTGTGACAGCATCAAGCAAAACTGAGCATCGTTATCTCTGTGAAGGCTACATTTGTCACACACATCTTGTATTGGATCTCATTAGATTGTTTATGCGTGCCTAAAGACGAACGTCCACTTCACCGGTTCCACGTGTCATCACGGGGGCAGCACCATTCGGCAAGGGACTCCTAATAAGGACTGTTTATTTGTTTGTTGGATGTCTGCCTGAAGACTTCCAGGCCTATAATTATGCTTTTCAGCGTGTATTTAGTGTGGCATAATGGCTATAATAGGTGTAGGTTGGCTACAGGCCATGCAGTTAGTAACCACCGCATCAACATCCCCTTAATAGTGTAGCTGCTACCCCCTACCCACAAAAACACATCCCATTCCCCTACCGCAGCGCTGCTGTTAAGCTGATATTATTGAAACAATCTGAAATGTATTTTCTTTCAAACCTTTTTAAGCTTCAGCCGCCTCCCCGTAGGTTTAAGTGATGACCTCTGACCCTCAAAGGTTTTATTTCTACAATTATTGTAACATCCTTCACGCCGTGTGATGGATGACATTTCCTCCGCAGTGCGCGCCGCCGCTTCTTCCAGCTCGGATTTTTTTTTTTTTCTTTACCGGCCGTCTGTGATTGCCGTTGGGTTCCTGCGTGCCGCTTCTGCGCCGCATCAAAAGCAAAATTGTTTCAAGCGCGCTCGGAGAGTTACTTTCAAATAAAGTAGCCCCAGACAGGAAGCGCACAAGGAGGAAGCGGAGATGTGGAAAACATCTATCTTTAAAAATGCACAATTGGGTTATATAAGGCATAGCTTGTTGCTATTGTTCCAATTAAATGAATTGCATCACATCGCTTCCTGTATTGCAGTGCACAGTACAGCAGGATTGACACTGTTGGAGAGGTTTTAATTGAACTAAATGTTGATTATTGACTTAACATCATGCTTTCTGATAGTTTGCTTAAATAGAGAAGAAAATATACACCGCTATAATGCACATATTCTTAAATGAATAGAGCAACATGAGCATTATTGTCGTTCTAAAAGCAGCAACGTTCTTCCGTCATTCTTCAGCCTGTACTGCCCCCTACACTCCACAAGCAGCATTACAACAACGATCTCTTCCTCTTTGGTATGCTACACACTTATCAGACACACTGTATTAATATAGATATTAACAATACATAACTTTTCTTGTTTTGTTGCCTTTTTTGTTTTTCGGTCTGCCCCTGTGTCTCTAAATGTATCTCATTAGTGTGTTCCAATCCAATCCAATCCAATCCACTTTATTTATATAGCACATTTTATAAACACTGTTTCCAAAGTGCTGCTCAGACTAGCAAAACCATAAATAATAAGTAAATAAAGGAATGTGAATGTAAATAAGTAAAAATTACAACAATAAAAACTAAAAGATCAAATAGAAACAAAGAAACGTACTACAATAAAATATTTAAAACAAGAAATCGAAACAATAAAAGCCCAAAGTCCAAGAAGTAGGTAAAAAATAAATAAGTACATTTAATTTAAAAAACTAAAATAAATAGAACCAATAAAAACTTAAAAAATAATAAAAGACACAGAGGACCACACGACTCACGCCGAGTTAAAAGCCAGAGAATAAAAGTGGGTTTTAAGACGAGACTTAAAGCTTTCAATTGTGGGGGCCGTTTTTACATGAGGGGGGAGAGTGTTCCGCAGCTTTGGGCCGACAACAGAAAAGGCCCGGTCTCCCCTGGTCTTAAGTCTGGTTTAGGCACCACCAGTTGGAGCTGGCCTTCGGACCTCAAAGTGCGCGCTGGAGTGTAAATTTGGATGAGGTCCGAAATGTACTGAGGGGCCAGCCCATTCAAAGCCTTAAAAACAAACAATAAAATCTTAAAATCAATTCTAAAACGCACAGGCAACCAGTGCAGGGAAGCTAAAATTGGGGTAATATGCTCCCTCTTTTTGGTTGCTGTTAAAAGCCGTGCTGCAGAGTTCTGGACTAACTGTAAGCGAGAGTAATTTATGGCTTATTCCAGAGTAAAGGGCATTACAGTAGTCCAGACGTGACGAGATAAAAGCGTGCATGGCTTGTTTGAAATGTTGTAATGATAAAAATTATTTGACTTTGGATAAAAGCCGAAGATGATAAAAACAAGATTTTACAACGGCATTGATTTGTTTAAGTTTAAAATCACTATCAATGATGACGCCAACGCTGGTGGCTGTGGGGCTGACATGGTTTTTCATGGGACCCAAGTCCAAGTGGGGGTCATTATTATTAAGGATGATAACTTCTGTCTTCCCCTCATTGAGCTTTAAAAAATTTTGAGCCAACCAGACCTTGACGTCACTAAAGCACTCAAGAAGGGGAGTCAGGGGGGCATGGTCATGTCTTGTAATTGGTAAATAGATCTGGCAGTCATCTGCATAAAAGTGATAGGAGATGCCATGCTTTCTAAAAATTGTGCTAAGTGGGATTAGGTACAGAACAAATAGGATGGGCCCCAGGATTGATCCCTGGGGGACTCCACATTCAAGTGTTATTGTTCATTGTCTAGAAAAATAGAGTTACTACTTGGCTACAGCCACCAGGGGCGCTGTTGATTCAGCCTCAACCAGTTTGTAGTCTAAATAAGAACAATTGAAGTTGGTCCACAACAGGGGTGTCCAACATACGGCCTAAGGTTTTTTTTTTGTTTTTTTTTTTAAATGAAATTAAGCCCCAAAAACATGGGAAAAATAGAGCAAAAATGCACAATGTAAAGAGAAAAAGCTGAAATTTTGATTCTAATTAATATCACAAAGCATATATTTGTTTTGTTAGTGTTTTTACAAAACTGCAAAAATGTGAAAATATGAAAGTCGCATCCTAATATTCTTTCTGAATATTATAATGTATGATAATGACTGTAATATAAAACCCTGGTCTGTTTTGGCCTTGGGCTCCCTACAACAACATTCGATCGACAGACATTTTCCCTCGCTCAATTTCAGAGGCTCTGCTTACGAGTGACGCTTCAGGAAAACAAGTGAACTGTCACCCCGGTCCCGTGATGCTCTCTGGTACCTGCCTGGAGATCCGAAAGAGGACCAAGTAAGGAATACTTTGACATATATTTCATAAGAAAAGTGAAAAGTGAGTCAGTCAATCACAAAAGAGAATATGGAATATGTAAATGATGTGATTAGTAAATGAAAAATAGGTCAGGTAGCCGGTTTAGACTGGACCCTATTCCCACAAGAGGATGATCCTCCCCTACTGGTCACCTTTATAAATGGAAGCCCCGCTCACTGAAGCATGTGTGACTCACGCGACGCTGCGAAGAAACATTATATCACCCAGGTGAGTAAATAACAAATATATTGATGGACTCTCTTGGTTGTTGTTTTTTAGTATTGACTTAATTGTAGTATTTTGTTAAATTCAGCCTATAAAAGAAGTGTCCAATCCAATTTTACCAGCCAGACAAAATGAGATTGGGTTATTATACGGATAATACTTTTATCCTGTATATTGGCAACTACATATGTTCTTAATTCAGTTAAAAAAATGTAAACACACATGAAAAATTATACTAAAAATGAATCTCTCCTCACGGTTACGAAAAATCAAAAGTATTCTATTAACTTGAATGAGATCCTCGAGCCAGGAATACGCCATTTATTGCCCAAATAATCAAATGCTGTAACTCAGAATACACTTTTCAATTAAAAAATGTATTGGAATGATTTCAATAAATTATGTACAAATATTGCAAAGGCAAATGATAAAATATCATATTTTACATTTAGGGTACACAAACCTAACCTTTTTAAAATAAAAAAAATGTCCTATCATTAATAAAAATGATTTAAAATATCTTAAAAGACCAATTAGATCAAATATATTTAGCTTTTATTTAGAAAACGCATAAAAGTAAATAAAAATATTAATAGTAATAATAATAGTTATCATCATCATCAAAAAAACCCATAACACCAATAATAATTCTGCAATAAATGATGCATTAAAAGGAATATTACATACATAAACCGAAAAGACAGCCAGCACACAAATAGCACAACTTTATTTAAACGTATAATGGTCAAAATAAAATTGTATTTCACTGAAATATGTTAAGGGTCGTTGATTTCTTCCTTTTAATTTGGAAAAGAGATCAAATGACTTTAATGGCCTTTTGCAAAACAGTTATTATATAATTTTCAGTCATTTTTCTACCCTAATCCTTAAAAATCAAAACAAACCCACACACAATGGATTACATATGGCGTCTCCAGGGACGAGCGTCTTTTCTAGCGAGCTCCTGTCGGTGTGATTAGTCCCACGGGGGCGAGACGCAAGCCTGCGGCCCTCGAGTGGTCTCCACACACAAACAATCCACAGAGGGGAGAGGCCAAGACGAGAGCTTCACGTTTAAAGCGGAGTGGTCGCCTCCTTGACGGCAGCACAAGGAACGATGACTGCCTGAGGCTCGTGAGGTCTATTAGGTGGAGGGCTCTTATAGCTGCACGAGGAGACGTTCACGTTTGAAGAAAAAAACAGAACTCAAGCCAGAGGAAAAAGAAAAGTCGAACATGCATCCGTTGCTCTTCCTTCCGTGTGATTCAAGGCTGCACTTCCAAGGGTCCTACTAAGCTGTCAAAGCTGTCCATTTTGATTTGTGGCGGTAGTCTTTATATTCATCTCTGCATGGGTGGAGCTTCCAGCAGGCGTCCCCAAAGTGATTGAGATGTCCCTGAATGCAGCGTCCTGGCTCCCTGAGGAGGGTCCACACAGTCACAATAACAAGATAACAGCCTGAGGAGAAGCCCCGATGGTGTTTAGAAACATGTTTACCCCCTCCCAAAGCTGCCTGTCTTGACTTCAAAGAGAGTTTTTGCCGACTAAAGTTCGGAGAAGAGCAGAAATAGGCATTGTAATCAACAGCAGCTTGTTTAAAATGACGCTTTTTTCCCTGCATGGGACCTACTTGGCCTGCCATGACAGATAGCAGGTACTACAAGGCACCATTTCTGGTACCTGGTCAGTGTGCTGAGGCGATATCACACGGGTGACACTAATTACATTTTTTTTTGCGTGGTGAGAAATGCCAAAAAATAAACACACATGCTACCCCGTTGCTGCGCAAGTACAGTATTCAACTCCACAGTCTCCACCTTGCTGCAGCTGCCCGTTTGCCTTGCTGCCCTCAGTCTCCTCTTGGATAAAATGTGTAAATATGAGTCTACAGTATTTTTCATTTATACTGATGCTTTCATCCACAACCCTTTCAGGTATACGACTCACCATCTGTCGATGTCCTAGGTGGTACTAAGTGGTACTGCATACACTAGCCCAGGGGTGTCCAAAGTGCACCCAGGGGGCCATTTTTGGCACACGGATGTTTACATTCTAAAAATGTAATTTAACAAGAAAACATAGAACAACTGTAGCAAAAATGGAAGAAAAAAAAAGCTAAAATAAAAATCAAATCAAATAAAGTGAACATATTAATAGAAAAAACGTAATCTAACGAGAAAAAAAATTGTAATTTTACGCAAATAATGTGTTAATATAATGCGAAAAATACCAATAATAAATGGAAAAAAGAATACATAGAAAAAAGATGTTTATAAGTCGTAATATTATGAGAAACAAGCAAAACAAAATGTCGTAATTTTTGGGAAATTTGCTTGGGAAAAATAATATTAGGAAAAGGAAATTTACAAGAAGAAAGTTGAAATAGTTGTAAAATTTTAAAAAAACAGCAGATATTGGGGGAAAAAAGCAGTAATTTTGCAAGAATAAAGTCAAAATATCAAGAGAAACAAAGTCGTATTCTAAGGAGAAAAAAAAAGTGCAATTTTAGGAGAATAAAATCAAAATGAGGAAAAATGTGTGTCATTTTAGTAGCTTAGAGTTGAAATATTAAAGAAGTCATAATATGAGAAACAAAACAAATAATTTGACGTGGAAAAAAAAATTGGAAAATCAGCTTGGGAGATAAGTTATTATAAGATGGGACTAAAGTCAATATGTGGGAATAAAGTCATAATAGAACGAGAAAAAAAATTACTAAGACTACTTAAGAAGAAAGTTGAAATATTTGGAAAATTTTAAAAAATTTAAATTTGCATACTTTCATTTTTCAATATGTGGCCCTCTGTGAAAAGTTTCGACTCCCCTGCACTAGCTTGATTGCTCGCTTGTTTTGGGAACAGTCACATTGTGTTTTTAATGGTTACCAGGACACCTTCTCACGCAAATGTATCAGAATGTTGTAAAAAAATAAAATAAAATAACTGAACTCGACAAAAATACATTTTTTGGTGTTAATGAATGGAATTAGTTTATAATTCTGAGAAATTAGCAAGAGACAAAACGTTGTTTTGACTGATGCGTTCAATGCGGCTCGGTTGTTTTTTGTTGTTGTTACCGTCAGAGCTGTGCCGAGCAGTGGAAATGAAAACAATAAATAGATGAACAGAATTGTTGGGATTTTTGTTCCTGGTCACTCCCCCACTTGTTGCTAGGCAGAGCACAAGCATCAGCTCTTTAATTCTCAAACTGTGGTAACGCACTGGAGGTACGGTACGCGAGCTTCATTTAATTAGTATGCGAGAACACCATTTTACATTTACATCTAATAAATATTGATTGTACAAATACAAAAACAGTGGTACGTGCAAAGCAAAATGTTTTGGGGGTGAAAAACATGAAAAATATACACACAAAAAGATTTAAAACAGCACATTTCTCAATTGGATTTTTTAGGAGAAAGAAAAACTGCACCCAAGTATGGACATAGTGGGGCACTGACATTCCTGCCCCTGATATAGCCTCTCCACTCTAGTGAGTGAGTGATTGGTTGGCCCAAATGGCCCATCTTCACTATTATTATTACTCCTCTCCCATCAGAGTCCACAATAATGGACACCAATGCATCCTGGCCAACGGTCCCGACTCCCGCCAACGTCACCTCTTTCAACAACGCCACGGTCAAACCCTTCAGCGTCTTCGACGGCTGCGAATCCCTTGTGGAGGGAATCCTGTTCGACCTCACCCTCCAGAGTATCAACGTGCTGGTGGGGATCCCCGCCAACATCCTCGTCATCGCCATCCTCATCTGCAACCGCAAACAACCATCGACTTCAGACATCTACCTGGGCTCCCTGGCCTTCATGGATGCCTACTTTGGCTCCATGACCCCGGTCAGCTTCCTCAATCTCTACCACTGGCAGAGCAAGGAGGTGTGGACCGCCATTAAGTTCTCCTACGGCGTCAAGGACACCAGCGGGCCCTTGTTCCTCTCCTGCATCTGCTTGGATCGCTTCATCGCCGTGCTCTTCCCGCTCACATTCGGCCAACTCAAACACATCAAGTACCGTCTGAGTCTGTCCGTGTTGGTGTTCTGCCTCACCTTCGCCTATTCCGCCGCCAAGGTGGTGGGCGGCCTCCCCAACTTCGAGAAGGTGTTCACCGGGGAGATCCTGGCGACCTTCACTTGGATGATAGTGTGCAACGCGTGCATCCTGTGGACGCTGAAGAAATCCAGCGGTGCGGGGAAAGACGACATGCACCCCATGAAGAGGAAGGCCTTCAAGATCGTGCTGTCAATCCTTTGCATCATCGTGTTCACCTACCTGCTGCCCGTTGCCCTATTCCCCTTTGAGGACTACTACGCCCCCGACGTGTTCCGCTGCTACGTGCAACCTGTGGGCTTCGCCTTCCTCAACATCAGCAGCACCATTCAGCCCCTCGTCTACCTGTCTCGCCTGGACAAGGTGCCCTTCCTGTCGGAGAGCTGCGTTAAAAAATGGTGCCGCTTTGTCGCTCCAGAGAAGGACAAAAACCAACCTGGACAAAACCAATCTACATAGGACTGCAGTCTAGTTCTTTGTAGTCTGGGGAAAATACTTTAACTTCAAAGACTGTTTGACAAGCCTCCATAAAGTCAACACTTTGACTTTGGCGTCCCCGTGTGTACATCAGGTGCAAATTCCCTACCTAGACGTCATAAACACTTGATATGTAAGAGCATTAAACACTGTATGAGCAAGGTATAATGTGCATTTCTTACTTGGTCAAAATAATAGAGCCAGGGCTACACTTAGCTGCCTTCCAAACGTTAATGGGAAACATGGAGGTAAAAGTTCAGGTGAATGATAGCAATGAAAAAATGCAGGGGAACCCCAACAGTAAACAGAAGTTAACCACTCTTAACAATTAGACTAAATAGAACTCTTTTGCTTTTAATGATGGGTGAAAGTGGAAAGGGAGGCCTGCCGAAGTCGAGTCAGCGTCTTGCCTCGCCCTCGTGTGATACAAGTGTAAAAAAATAGTTACCGGTAACCGTTTTTAATAAGAAACCCCAAAAAACCTAACTACTTATGCTTTGATGACGTGTAAAAAAGAGGCCGAACGAAGGCGAGGCGATATCACATATTGACTTTTTAATGTTTTGTTTTTTTACTTAAAGTGTAAAACAAGTTAAACGCTACTTTACCAAATAAAAGTAAAGTAAAATGAAACTTTGCCTTTGATCAAATGCAAAAGAAGTAAAAAGGACGCCAAATGAAGGCGAGTCGATGCCTTGCCTTGTCCTTTTTTTGACGTTGTAAATGGTCATACAAGTGTAAAAAGAAGTTAACCACTATTAATAAAACTAAACTATAAGAAAACTACTCAGCTTTTGATGATGGTGTAAAAATAATTCCACCGCTGTCAATCGAATGAATGTAGAGGTTCCACTGTGTACATAGAGTGGTGGAAAATGTTTGTCACACTTAAATGTTTCAGATCATCAAACAACTGAACACAAAATTCAGTTTTTAAAATGAAACCTGTTATTATTAAGGAAGAAAAAAATCCAAACCTACATGGCCCTGTTTGCCAGAAAACATCTTGATGATCCCCAAGACCCTTGAGAAAATACTCTGTGGTCTGACGAGACAAAGGTTGATCTTTTTGGAAGGTCCCATTACATCTGGCGTAAAAGTAACGCCACATTTCAGAAAAAGAACATCATACCAACAGTAAAATATGGTGGTGGTAGTGTGATGGTCTGGGGCTGTTTTGCTGCTTCAGGACCTGGAAGCTTGCTGTGATAAATGGAACCATGAATTCTGCTGTCTACCAAAAAATCCTGAAAGAGAATGTCCGGCCATCTGTTTGTGACCTCAAACTGAAACCAACTTGGGTTCTGCAGCAGGACAATGATCCCAAACACACCAGCAAGTCCACCTCGGAATGGCTGAAGAAAAACTAAATGGAGACTTTGGAGTGGCCTAGTCAAAGTCCTGACCTGAATCCTATTGAGATGCTGTGGCATGACCTTAAAAAGGCGCTTCATGCTGGAAAACCCTCCAATGTGGCTGAATTACAACAATTCTGCAAAGATGAGTGGGCCAAAATTCCTCCACAGCGCTGTAAGAGACTCATTGCAAGTTATCACAAACGCTTGATTGCAGTTGTTGCTGCTAAGGGTGGCCACTTTTTCCACTCAGGGCCATGTAGGTTTGGATATTTTTCTCCCTTAACAAAAACTTTCATTTAAAAACTGCATTTTGTGTTCAGTTGTGTTGTCATTGACTAATATTTAAATTTGTTTGATGATCTCAAACATTTAAGTGTGACAAACATGCAAAAAAATAAGAACTCAGGAAGGGGGCCAACACTTTTTCACACCACTGTGTGTATATACTGTATATTCCGTGCTTCAAAACAGCAGAAAGCCAAAGCACAGGGCAGCTAGTTCAACAAAATGATATCTTTAACAAAAGACCTTCATGATAAAGTTATACTTCAGTCTGCTTATTAATGGAAGCTTATTGACGCAGCATTGCGACAAGCACCCTCTCTGGCATGATCCTCAGTGGATGACTGCTCTGTGTGTAAAAGTAAGGCAGTAGTGTTTCCTGGAAGGTGTGCGTGTACGCGTAAATGAGCGTGCCTGTGTCGCCATCAAAAAATGACACAATCCCTTTGTCATAATCCACATGTACTTTGACTCGCTCCAGCGTACTTGACACCTCCAAGGCGGTAGGGGGCGACGTCATCGCCTTGATCTGGCCGTCCCGGAAACACAACGTCCAGAAGCCGTTCTCGGGCCGAGCGTTGACTTCCGCATTCCTGGATATGGAAGACGAGGCCACGCCCAGCAGCCAGTCTTGATTGCTTCCTGTTTCCACCACCCAGCGGTGGCTTCCTGAGCCCAGCGAGGTCATGCCCACCACCTCGGCGCTCATGTGGAAGCGCTCTGGGTTGTCAGGGCAGATGTTCATCTCGTCGTTATGGTGAAGGGAAGTGAGGTTGTCTGACAGGATGAGGCAAGGGTGCGCTGTGTTTGGGTCCAAGGTCACAGGAGCTGTGAAAGGCAGGAAATTAGCATTTTCGGAACAAGGTCATAAATACATATTGTTTTGCATGAACAACTCACTGTAATCAATATGCTCCAGCATTTTCTCCCAGACTTTGTACTTGAGGTTGGACAGGTGGTTGGCGACGTCGATGAGGACGCCACACATGTTGTCTGAGCTGAATGTCGTGTTTCTGTGATGACAGCGTACATGTTACAGCGAGACCACGTCACAGGCGGCAAGTAACACAGCATTCTGTTCGCCTACCTGTCCTCGTTATCTTTAAAATTCTGTCAAACGGGAAAAAAGTAGTAAGTAAAAGTATCAGACATGCTTGTTAAGGTTATCTTTTATGCAAAATGTACTTTTTAATGATGTCCTATCAGTAATATGTGTCACTACAGCCTGTTTATGAGCACCAAAAGTGTCATTTGCCTCACTTTTGAGAGGAGAGGGGCTCAACGAGTCGCTTTAGATGTCATAAATGAAAAACCTCCTTCCTCATACTGTTTCTGACCCATCCCTAACATCTCTGTTTTCTGACAACTGCAAATAGCCCCCAGGCCACGCTTTGGACACCACTGCGTTAAATAATAGAAATGTTACTATACTGCCCCCTACTGGCTGTGAGCCATAGAGAAATAATGCTATGCTCTTCCACCTTCAGCAGGACTATGCCATCTTCCTTCAGCTGCTCCCGTATGACGCAGATGGTCTCGGTGAGGGACAGGACCTCAGCAGATATCTCCTTCATCTTATCATTCATACTCGCGATCTTCTCCTCTTCCTCCCTCTTGACAGCCGCTAGCCTGGCCGCCTCCTCCTGGCGAAGGGTTTGATGGAGCTGCTCAAACTGACACCTAATCATTTGCTGCGTTTCCACCGCCTGATCCTGTATCGGATCCATCATTGGAGTGGGTCAGTCAGTCCTGTTGACGTCTGCTTTCTGAGGCCAATGAGAGCAGCTTACCTTGATGTGCTTGAAAACGTCCGCAGAGGTCTTGTGTATTTTCTTCAGGTTGTCCACTTTGTCTTGCAGACTCTCGAGCGATGCGTTGAGTTTCTCCTGAAGGTTAGCAGAGCATGCGTCTCAGTGTTTTCACAGCTAAAGGCATGACAACGGGCAAACTTGAAGGACGGCATTCTACCTGTAGGTGTTTGCTACACGTAAAAACAGGGCTGGTTAACTGCTAACCACTCGGGATAGGTATAGTGATCAATGACAAGCGATTTGTTGAGGCAAAATGGAGTGCACTACATGGCTGCAACCTGTAGAGGCGCTGTTGATTCGGTCTCAACTAGTTAGCGATCCGAAAAAGAAGAACCTAACTGGGCCGCATTATTCCGCTCTAAACAACACTCGACTGGAAACAGCAGTTCAAAACACTGAGTACTGCAATGTATTAAACATTATCTTCAAAAAACAATTTGCTGTTGATTTCCACTACAAAAGAGTAAAGTCATTGGGTTAAAGGTGCATCCCTATTCAAGTTGTATTCGTTTGTGTTATTGTTATTATTATTATGTACCGTATATACTGTATGCCCGTGACAAGAGTATTTTCAGTGAAGCTTTATTTAGATCAGGGGTGTAGCTCGTGCCATGGAGGGCCGAGACACTGCCGGTTTTCTTTCCAGCCAGTTTTTCCAGCAGGTGACTTAATTTATGAGCTCCTCGCCTCAGATCGAAGGAGGTGTTGATCGTTAAAATCACCTGCTTTAGTGACTGGCTGAAGAGAAAACCTGCAGTGTCTCGGCCCTCCATGGCACGAGTTTGACACCCCTGATTTAGATGGTCCCATGTGTCGACAAAGAACAACCCCCCAAAAAATGGTGTGCAAATCCCCCAAAATGTGAATATTTTCACTCAATTTAATGTAGTTCTCCCCCAGATTTCTAATGGTCACGTCCAAATTTTAACATTTTATTTTACCCTCCCCACAACTCAAATGGCACAGTTTTTCCTTTTTATTAAAAGCATCACATTTTTTCCCCCCTTTTTTAAATTTGATTGATGTATTTTCCTCTTTGAGTCACAACCCCCCAGCCCCAGAATGCAAATGATAAACTCCCATCCGTGTAGTCATATAATTTTCCATGAACCATAAAGTAGCCTGCGAGCTACCACTCAAAGAAAATGACGTTGCAAAAAAAAAAAAGTCCACTAGTATCACAACAGAGCTCTTTCCCGCCACTGCTGAATACAAATGACAAATGGTAGAGTCCTGTTCGTTTAATCCCGTAATGTAATTCACCACAAAACAAAGTAACCCCATGACTAACACAAGCAGTGTGGACTCAAGTCATGCGTCTTGGACTCGAGTCGCAATTTTGATGACTTTGGACTCGACTTGACAATATCATCAAAGACTTTGACATCAATGACTCGGGACTTGACGGGGACTTTCGTTTGATGACTTGAAACTACTTGAGATTTTCAGTGAACGTGTTGAGTAAAACGTGTCCCCATTCAACGTATTCCACTAACGTGATTGTTATTTTGTCACGCTTGTCTTATTTTATTTTAAAAATAAAACAATTCAAAATGCATGTATTGTATTTGTGATATTTCATAGACTGTTACCTTGTTAAAATGGCATTTTATTTGGGAGACGGTGCTCATGAGTAAGGACTCAAAAATGTCAAGCCTGTCTTGTCTTGAATTTGCATGAGATTGACTTGGACTTGCACATGTACACTTGAGACTTAACTCGAGTCTTCAGATTAAAAGACTTGAGACTTCCTTGAGATATGCAAAACACTGACTTAATACGCAGTCGAGCACAAATGTGCCGCTTCCGCGTTTATTGTCATATCGTTTTCCGTTTTTGCCATTTGTCTCACAATGGTGTCGTGTAAGTGTGTCCGCCTGACCCAAGATGTGAACGGTACGGGCCTGTCCTGACAAGATTGTCCACAAAGGATGAAGCAGCCTGTTAACTAGATGGACGAATGAACAACAGTGTGAGGTTCCACATTTTTTGCACTCTTGTTGCCATTTTTTTTTTTTTTTTGTCGTTTAGTCACAATAGAAGCGGCCCTCCCACCCTAGAATCCAAAATGGTATGATCCCATCATTCTTTGTATATGTGTGTGTGCTGCACACGTTAAAGTTATGATAAATTGTTCATGAGTGCTTCAAAAATGTCTATTTTCTCCCCCGTTCCAGCCAGATCGCACACAGCCTATTGCAGAAACTACACTAATCAGTTGCCTTTACCTTGCAGTCCAGTGCTGCCTCCTCTACTGGTGAACACTGGTGGGTCTTGTGCGCTTTGGAGCACTGGCACACCACGCAGATGGGCTCCTTGTCCACCAGGCAGAAGAGCTTATACTTCTCCCTGTGCAGATGGCACATCATCCTCTCCTCCACAGCTTCCATGTCCCTCCTGGCCTGCACCGCCTCACATATGTTCCTCAGGGCCAAGTTGGGGAAGTGGCTGGACTTGGAGGCCTTTTTGCGACACACGGGACACTCGCGCAGCCTGGCGTCCCAGCAGCGCTCCTGGCACCTCCTACAGAAGCTGTGGCTGCACGACAGCACCACCGGGTCCTCGAAGATCTCATGGCAGATGGGGCATGTAAGATCCTCCTCTGGCAGTGACATGACCACGACGTTTAAAGACGGCCAGCCCCACTTTATAAAGAGTCCATAACGTGCAGATGCGTCTCTGTCATAGCGAACTGTTTGACTTGTAAGGGTGTAGCTAAGGCAGCAGCGAGACAACAATGCAAAAATGTTGAACCAGGAAATTGAGCCCCATTGGCTGGTCTCCGGTTGGTTACTTGGTACAAGTGTGGAATGCAATCATGCAGGATGTCAGCGCTTCATGCATTTTGTTGTTGTTTGCAGCAGCACCACGCCGCATTACCAATTCAAGCGTATGAATCCATTGCAGATAAGTGACTGTGTGACCATTTCTTTAAAAAAGTAGCATCCTTGTGGCAAAACATTTTCCTCTTGTTGAAATCGCTGTCCTTTCACTTGTATGAGCTTTCAGACTGGCTAAACCAGCTTTTGCTTTGTTTTGGTTTTTTACCAGACTGGCTGCTGCTGCATTTGAGCCACACTTGGTGAGTTTTAATTGTACATGTCCCTTTTATGCTAAATGGACTTTTTAATGCTGTTGTAACAGACATATGTGTCACTCGAGCCATGAGCACCAAACGTGAGAAAATGAGAGAAGAGGCGCTCGAACGGTCGCTTTTGACATCATAAATGAAAACCTTTTTCCTCATGGAGATGATACCGATTCTCACCTGCCCCTGAGCCTTGCCACGTGTATACACCCGCCACTTCACGGAAGACAGCTTTGTTAAAAACAAACAAGAGAACAGGCTTTTCTACGCATCTTAAAAGAACGCCATCCATCAGCGACAGGTGTGTGATGCGTACGTTTGAGCCTTTTGCTTTCATTTAGCGAACGTTGAATGACGTTGCTAAAAATGTGATTAATCTTAGCACTGTAGCTCACATGGCTAAGCCAACAGTGGTGTCCTCCTGTCCCAATCCAAGCGTAGCGTTAGAGTGTACAGTATACAGTTGTCCCTCGCAATATCACGGTTTGATTATCGCTCCCTCGCTATATCGCAGTTTTTCAGAAATTAATTCATTTATAAATGATCGCTGTTTCGGGTTAGCATGGTTAGCATTTTGGCCACACAGTCAGGAGATCGGGAAGATCTGGGTTTGAATCTCCGTTGGGCATCTCTGTGTGGAGTTTGCATGTTCTCCCCGTGCGTGTGTGGGTTTTCTCCGGGTACTCCGGTTTCCTTTGGTGACTCTAAATTGTCCATAAGTATGAATGTGAGTGTGAATGGTTGTTTATCTATATGTGCCCTGCGATTGGCTGGCGACCAGTCCAGGGTGTACCCCGCCTCTTGCCCCAAGTCAGCTGGGATAGGCTCCAGCATACATGCGACCCTAGTGAGGATAAGTGGCATAGAAAATGGATGGATGGATGGATGATCGCTGTTTCATGGTAAACTATGGTCTGTTATTAGCCAAAACATATTGAAATACAAGTGATATGTAGCATTCTGGTCACTAGGTGGCAGTAATGACACAAAACCTTCCGTTACATTACCTTAACATTTCATGAAGTCATGAAGTCAGCCATGGCATGTCCCATATGATAGAGTGAAAAAGTTCTCCTCCCATCCATGTGGAAGTGGTATATTTGTGTCTTCTTAAGAAGAAATACATTCGAGGCTAACTGGTTAGCTTGCTAGCAAGCAGCCGTCTCAAGTCCCTGCAGCATAAGAGTTGTCATGTGGTGTAAACAATAAATAATAGGAGTGTACAGGTGACTATACGGGTGTTATGTTATGTCTAGAGGGCTCTAATAATTAAAAAAAAAACATTTTATAATATTCCTTTATTTACATTGAACCCTATATTGCGATCTGGTCTTGAGCCGATTAACTGCAAAAAATGAGGGCACGTCTGTATGTAAAAAGTGGATAAAGTGCACAATAGCACTTCTTGAGATACACACTGGTGTGGACAAACATAGTTCATTAGCATTAAAGCTGGAGGCACACAAAACAACTTGTTTCCAGCAGGACTGGGAGTTTTAAAAGTCTTTTAAGACTTTTAAAAGAACTCTTAAACAGTCTAAATTCCAGCTTCAAGGGTAGATATTGGTCAACACGCTTCTGATACACTAGTGTGGGACAACAATAGTGCAGTAGTGTTGCTACACTGCCCCCTAGTGGCTGTTAGCTGTACAGAGAAATAATGTTCTCATCTTCCACCTTCAGCAGGATGATGCCATCTTCCTTCAGCTGCTTCCGAGTACCGTGTGACTTCTTCAGGTTGTCCACTTTGTCTTGCAGACTGTTGAGAGATGTCAAGTTTCTCCTGAAAGTTAGAAAAGCATGCGTCTCAGTGTTTTGACAGCTGCTGGCATGTCAGTGGGCAGACCGGAAGGATGGCATTTCACCTGAAAATGTTTGCTGCAGGTAAAAACAAGGTTGGCTATCTGCTAACCACTAGTAATCAATTACTTAATTAAGCCAGCAATAAGAATTTGTTGAGGCAAGATGGAGTGCACTACATGGCTGCAACCAGCAGAGGCGCTGTTGATTCGGTCTCAATTAGATATCAATCCAAAGAAGAACGTAACTGGGCAGCACTATTCTGCTCAAAATACTCACATTGAAGCAGGAGTTCAGATTATTCAGAGAGTGAGTGCTCCAATTTATTAATCCTCAAAAGAAATTAGAGCTCACAAACCGCTCTGCGTTACATTTGCCTCCCGCCGTACCCCCGCGCACTGTCGCCTGTGCATTCTTGTGTATGTGATGAAGACGCTCGCATCTTCTTCCGCTGTGGAACACACACGTAAACAAGATGGAAGCGGTGCTCCGTCACGCAGGGATAAGGCGGGAGACAAATATAACACCAAGGGTAAGTCACCGTTGATGCACTACACCAGTGGTCCCCAAAGTTTCTTGACCCACGAACCGGCTTGTGTTCCCACAAATCTCCCGCGGTCCGGCGGGGGCAGGGAATGTGGGTTGGTGTTCGTACATTATAGCGATCTAATTTATCTTATCTCTGGAGTTTTTCCAGAGAGATTATTACATCGCCGTTTGACGTGTGTGGTACAAGGCAGTGTGCTAGCATGAATTCACTTGAGACAAATGTGCACATTAGCACTCAATAAGTCATCAAAACTTACCTTTATGCATTCCCACATAGTATCAGCATTTAAGACCACATATGAGGTGAAAGAAAAATGGTAAAAAAAAATACAGTATTAGTCTATATGTGCGGCGAGAGAAAGTTAGCACACGCACAATGGACATGCGTCAAGTGAGACGGATGTAACGGAGAGAATCCGGCCCCTTTTCAAAATAAAACAACGTGGAAATTATTTTTTCTTTCTTTGCGGCCCGGTACCGGCAATGGACTACACTGCTAATGGGGATGTCATACAACTACATAAAAAAAATCCGAACTATCCCTTTAATGTCAATGTTTTCAATGTTTTCAATGTTTTCTGTTTTTGTGGACCACGCATCCGGTGACTACAGGAGACTGCTGTTAATTGAATAGTCGTGTAAACACCTGAGTACGCCTGGTTGGATACCAGGTGATGGATGCATTTCTTTACTTCTTACTCACTTGAACAACACTTGTATGTTTATTCTTGTGGTTTGCAGTCCTGTACAGCTGCGTTGCATCACGCTCAGAGGTGCTTCTAACATTTTGGTTGTTTAGCTGTAGACGAAGAGGGGCAAAATATAAACCACACTAAGTAGCATGAACAATTGGCATGTTGTGTCTATAAAGGCGATTTTTGCCTTGAATCGTATTGTGGTAAATATTCCTATCATGCATAACTCAGCATGTAGGACGCAGACAAAAATAGAAGCGCTTTTGACACATTTGTAAATGTGACAATCGAGCTATTAATTGTTCACAAGCTAGTGAGTTCACAGAGTGCGTGTGACGAGACAATGCGAGATGCTCCGTCTTGATGGCGGGGATGTCGTCTCCTCGCATCCTATCCCCCACTTCCACGGCTCCTCGGCCCCGCCCCCTTCTCCTCCGCTCTTTGGTTGCCATGGCGATGACGTCAGGTTGCACCACCGCTTCAGTCCAGTCGAAGCGCTGAGAGGCGGTGCAACGACGACACCGCCACAGAACCCCGAGAAGGCACTCATCGTCTTCTGCTTTTTCTCTCCGTCGTCACAGCTCCAGCTCGCGTTCTCAAATTTGCGCAAAAATGCGTGAAATTGTGCACTTGCAAGCAGGCCAGTGCGGGAACCAAATCGGGGCCAAGGTAAGCCTTATGTTCCCATGTTTTTTTGTTTTTTTTTATTTGTGCAAAGATTAGTGCGTGCGTTCATTCATTGACTGGGCTGCCTAATCCATCCTCATGGAATGTTCCAGAAGGAACACCAAAATAAAAGGGACGTTTTGCATGTACTGTACAATGCAATTTACAATATATTCGAATGTGGCGCACATCTGACATCGCATGCCTTCATGATCACGGCAGTTTTGCACGAATTATTGATTTGCGCTATTATGCAACATTTCGCTTGCACTTCAAATCGACGTTTTTGTTTAAAAATAAACATGTTTGTGCATATTTTTAGCTATTATGGCATTCAATCGTAGCAGGGTGGAGCCCCTCCCCCCTCCTCCTCTTTAAATGACCTATTTTTACCTCACTAATTCAAGTTTAGCGTATTTTAAAGTATATTATCAGCATTAAATTGCTGAAATACTAGTGTAGCGTTTGCATCGTGTTTTTTTAATGATATAACTGTGAATGAATCCATATATGAGATGATGCTTGACATGTTTTCCCTCATTTCATTCATAAAATGACATCATCTTGTGAATTTGCTTTTTTTTAAGCCTCAAGCCGTATTTATTCTCCATTTTGAAGGACAGAAATAAATATTTAGTGTCTTGGATCAACTGTTACTCGTAACACAGCGCGCCTACTTTCTCCCCCCTCACCAGTTCTGGGAGGTGATCAGCGACGAGCATGGCATCGATCCCACCGGAACCTACCACGGCGATAGCGACCTCCAGCTAGACAGGATCAGCGTCTATTACAACGAGGCCACTGGTAAACCACATTTGAATTTCAACTTTATTTAACAAATCGTTCAGAACAAACATCAATTTGTCTACGCTACAGTAGACAAAAGCACTGGGACACAACCCTTGATCAATAATTCATCAATCAGGGGTTGGGATAGAGCCCCCTTCAATCTTAATTATTCATTCAAGCATTTTCCAACTTTGTGAGAACATTTTGAGGGAGGTCCTTTTCCATTCTGGCTGCACCAATGCATGCTTGGATGACTGTGGTGTGGAAGAACCCCATCATGACGTCATCAAGTCGAGTGGAAGCAAAAGCTAGTGACCACCATACCACA
This sequence comes from Dunckerocampus dactyliophorus, assembly GCF_027744805.1. Lineage (NCBI taxonomy): Eukaryota > Metazoa > Chordata > Actinopteri > Syngnathiformes > Syngnathidae > Dunckerocampus > Dunckerocampus dactyliophorus. Next base: position 8,718,416 of record NC_072836.1, on the reverse strand, counting down.
ATTATCACCAGGCCATTGATTCTGCCGGTGGTGGTACACGGGCTCCATCTAGTGGTACGTGGGAACACCACAGTAATCAGTAATCCCTCGTTTTTTGCGGTAATTGGTTCCACACCTGACAAGTGAATTTCAGCAGAGTATGTTTCCTTATTTATACATGTGATATTTTTGTCTTTAGAGCATAGAAAACCTGTTAACAACCTCCTAAATACGGTTTTTAACACTATTAGAGCCCTCTAGACATGAAGTAACACCCCTATAGTCACCTTTACACTCGTATTACCCGATATAGACATAATAAGAGTGAATAAGACATATTATAGACTCAAATGTTCCTTGTGTACAGTACTTCCTGTGGTGGCTATTGTCTCATCAATGTTGCATCATATTACTGACACCTAGTGCACCAGCGCAGAATACTACATACCATCACATGTCTTTGAATGCCTTATCTGAATGCCTGATCTTTTGTATTTTAGTTAATTTAGCCATTTTTACGCTTGGAAATTGCTTAATTTGCTTAATCGTGCATATTTGTTGACTAGTAATAAGCCATATTCAACCGCGGAACAGCAGTGATTTACTAATTAATCTATCAGTGATAATCTAACAGTGATAGAGTGAAACCTGAAATTTGAAGTGCGAAGTGGTGTGGGATGACTGTACATATATTTTTTTATATACATATGAAGATTTACCGAAAATGAATTCAAATTAAATGCTCGTTTGCAGACACATGACTGTTTTAACTCGCGTTATATCACAAGCAATTACCGATGAGTACAAGCAATGGTAAGGAGTGTTTCCCACAGGACTGCAATCTATTTGTGGCCATTGTGGGTGGGGAGGGGGATGATGTAATGATGTAATCATCAAACTTGCATAATTGGCCATGATTCATTTGCAAAAAGTGAGTTTAAAAAACATGAAAAGCAGAACAAATATGGTTAGAACTACAAATTAACTTTTTTAGACGGGGGAGGAGCGATGCATGCTTTCATGTCAGAGTCGCCAAAAGTCTCTAGTCACTAGATGTGTCGCTAAAGTAATCCCTTTTTTGAAAGAGTAAAGGGGGTCTGATTACTTGTTAAATATAAAGTCGCTAAGTTGGCAACACCGATCCCTCCTGCTATGTGTTCTTATTCTCTGGCAGACCAGGTGCGTGTAATGTGCTTATGAGCGAGGGCGAACAGGTAGCACCAAATCTATTTGTCAAATGAATGTATGGGAAAAAAACCTGGTAAGCGTAGGCAGCAAAAATGGATCTTATTGGCTACTAGAAGGTTACATTTGATGCAGTTCAGCTCTGCAGTGAGGTCCAATAAAGGCTTTTGCGTGTTTAGGGTTGCAAATAGTCCGGAAACTGTGGTATTTGCAAGGCGGAATATGTTTTTGAGGTGGTATAACACACGCGCAATGACATTATTGACCGTCTGGATTATTTTCAGGTGGGAAGTATGTCCCCCGTGCCATCTTGGTGGACCTGGAGCCAGGAACTATGGATTCTGTCAGGTCCGGTCCTTTCGGTCAGATCTTCAGACCGGATAACTTTGTCTTTGGTAAGCCACAAACAAGCAGTGGTCACGGTCATGGGTACAAGCTGACATGATGCTTCACTGTGATATGATTTTGCGTCCAGGCCAGAGCGGCGCCGGCAACAACTGGGCCAAGGGTCACTACACGGAGGGTGCCGAGCTGGTGGACTCGGTCCTGGACGTGGTGAGGAAAGAGGCGGAGAGCTGCGACTGCTTGCAGGGATTCCAGCTCACTCACTCCCTGGGCGGCGGCACCGGCTCGGGTATGGGCACCTTGCTCATCAGCAAGATCCGCGAGGAGTACCCGGACCGCATCATGAACACCTTCAGCGTGGTGCCCTCCCCCAAAGTGTCCGACACGGTGGTGGAGCCGTACAACGCCACGCTGTCGGTGCACCAGCTGGTGGAGAACACAGACGAGACCTACTGCATTGACAATGAAGCTCTGTACGACATCTGCTTCCGCACCTTGAAGCTGACCACGCCCACGTACGGAGACCTCAACCATTTGGTGTCGGCCACCATGAGCGGCGTCACCACCTGTCTGCGATTCCCCGGCCAACTCAATGCCGACCTCCGCAAGCTGGCGGTCAATATGGTGCCCTTCCCCCGCCTGCACTTCTTCATGCCGGGCTTCGCCCCCCTCACCAGCAGGGGGAGCCAGCAATACCGCTCACTCTCTGTGCCCGAGCTCACCCAGCAGATGTTTGACGCCAAGAACATGATGGCGGCGTGCGACCCGCGCCACGGCCGCTACCTCACCGTTGCCGCCGTCTTCCGCGGCCGCATGTCCATGAAGGAGGTGGACGAGCAGATGCTGAACGTGCAGAACAAGAACAGCAGCTACTTTGTGGAGTGGATCCCCAACAATGTGAAGACGGCCGTGTGCGACATACCGCCCCGCGGCCTCAAGATGGCCGCCACCTTCATCGGCAACAGCACGGCCATCCAGGAGCTGTTCAAGCGCATCTCGGAGCAGTTCACCGCCATGTTCCGCCGTAAGGCCTTCCTCCACTGGTACACGGGCGAGGGCATGGATGAGATGGAGTTCACAGAAGCTGAGAGCAACATGAACGACCTGGTGTCTGAGTACCAGCAGTACCAGGACGCCACCGCCGAGGAGGGAGAGTTCGAGGAGGAGGGAGAGGAGGAGGTGGCCTAAAAAAAAAACACTCCGCCTCCATTTCACCTCACCCATCCCCCCTTCATTTCATTCCTATCACTGCACTGACGCCGTGTTCGCTCCATGTTGCTCTGGTGTTTTAGACGTTGTGTTACCGATGCAACTCATGCTAGACAAGGTTTTGCTTCTGATTTTCATTGTGAACGCACTGACATTCCACATCCATCCGCCCCGACATTCATTGCCTTGCCCAATTTCAAAGCAAGCAAGTTTAACTGTGAAGCCTTTCAATGGGAGAACTATTAAAATGTAATGTAAAGGTTGATTTATCGCCTCTTTGTCTTTATTGTGTCATTTAGTGGCTGATTTTACACAATGCACTAACCTTTACCCTAACCCTTAAACCCAACCCTAACTCTTAACCCTAAATCGTAAACCCTAACACTCAATCTGAACCCCAAACCTTTAAACCCAACCTTAAATCTTAAACCACAACATTTAACCTGAACCGCAAACCCTAAACCCTTACTCTAAACTCTAAGCCTAACTCTTTGCCATAAATCTTAAACCCTAACCCCTAGCACTTGAACACCTAACCCTTAAACCCAACCCTAACTCTTAACCGTAAATCTTAAACCCTAACACTTAACCTGAACACCAAACCTTTAAACCCAACTGTAACTCTTAACCCTAAATGTTAACCTTAACACTTAACCTGAACCCTTAAACCCAGCCCTAACTCTTAATCCCTAACACTTAACCTGAACCCCTAACCCTTCAAATTAGCCTTAAATCTTAAACCCTAACCCCTAACACTTAACCAGAACCCTTAAACCCAACACTAACACTTAAAGCCTAACACTTAACCTGAACCTCTAACCCTTCAAATTAGCCCTAAATCTTAAACCCTAACCCCTAACACTTAACCTGAACCCTTAAACCCAACACTAACACTTAAAGCCTAACACTTAACCTGAACCTCTAACCCTTCAAATTAGCCCTAAATCTTAAACCCTAACACTTAACCTGAACTCCTAACGCTAAATTCTAAGCCTCACCCTGAACCCTAACTCAACCTTAACACTTAACCTTAATCCTAAACTTGGACCCTAAACTTGAACCCTTAACCCAAAACCCTTTCCCTAACCAAAAGCCTGACCCTGAACCTAACCCTAAGCCTAACTCTAACCCTAACCTTACCTTAAACCCAAAGCTAAACTCTAATCCTAGCCCTGAACCCAAAACACAAGCCCTAACCAAAAACCGTACCCTTAACCCTAAACCCTAATGCCTAACCCTTGGGTTGCACGCAAACCTTTGCACGAAGGAAAGACCATTTCATTTTGAGCCATTCTAATATATAGTGGTTCCATTTTCACATGATAACATTCCAAGAAAAAAAAACATGTGATGACTCGTTGGAGCCTTTAATATTGCAGCAAATGAAACTGTCTGATGACTTCATGCATATTTTACTATAGATTTCCAATATTACAATTTTATTTTTATGTTTTGGTTTCCTTTTAAATGTTGCGGTCCTGCCTACCGCGAGATGAAGCCCACGTACCACGAGTGGTATTTTCGCTACACAGTTGAAAAATCATTGCTAGTGCATCTACATCATAATAGCATGAGGTTTCAACCCTTTTGTATGGCCGTAGGTACAAATGTCTACAATTAGCTTACTGTAATACAGGATTTATTTTCTTTTTTAATGTTTTTATTGTATTATTTAAATTTTTTGTTTTTATTATGGTTATAGGTCGCTTCAATATTCATTTTAACAATAGTTTTCGGAAATATTTTGCGATGCATGAGGTGGTTTGAACATTTTATTCCAGCAAAGGGAAACATCATTTGAATTGAATTTGAGCAAATCTTTGGTTAATAAAATTGTATTTGGATGATTGATTCATATGTACATACTGTATTTCTAACTAAATATTATGTGTATTTTTAAAAATCTCTGGTATTCCTGAGTACAACTTAACGGAGCTCACGTATAATATACAAGCAGTAGTACTTGTTTGAGAATCAGTGCTTGACTGTATATTATTATGTACAGTAGTTATCAGACGACCTGTCAACAGACATAATAACCATAAAAGTTGATATCGATATTTTGTATGGTCTCCTTTGGCAACTGAAATGCAAGTAAATAACAACAATGTGATGTCTTAACCAAAAAACAATAATGTGCTTTTTAATTTTTGCTGTTTTTTTTAAGTAAAACTTAACAATAATAATTATTAATTTAAAAAAATATCATTTTGGTTAAAGACCTACTCCATACATGCCCATTATTGATTACCCAAGCTGCAGGTGTGCTGCAGTTGCTCAACTTGTGTACAAATAAAGCAGGAATTTATTGGAAAAACATGCACATAACCATAATGATGAGATCATTGACTCATTTAACGTTAAATTATTGAGAATAAAAGTGTAAACCGGTGTTGAATCACTACTGTACCACATGAAAATGTGTGTGTGAGTCGAAACGGAGACGTTTGAGGTAAAAGAGTGCTATTGATTTACTACATAATGTACAGTACAACATGAATAAAGCCTTTGAAACCGTCGGTGGTGATGAAATACTGAAGATCCTCTTTTGCGTTATCAGAATCAGCTTGAGGATGCGTGTTGTTCTTCACCAGCGCCAGGCAAGGCCACTGTAAGTAAATGCATCTTATTTTTGATGCCTACGGCCAGTCTCGGGTCAAAGGTCAAAGTCAAATGAGTCTTTCCTCCTTTGGTAGCTTCAGCACATCGGTGGCGGCCACGCTGCGAGTGCCGCATTGTTCCTCAGCGCTGGGTCTGTACGTGCCTTCCGTCTGACGTTTCTTCTTCACTACACACAGCAGCCAGGCCACCACGGCCAAGATGATGGCCAGCAGTCCCAGCGTCACCGTGGGAGCCACAATGGCAGCAATGTTGGGGCCCTGGTGTCGGACAATGAGCAGTGAGTTTAAATTGTAATTTTCTCCTCATACAGTATAAAAAAAAAAAAGGTCTCTCCACATGAAATCACATTACAGGCTGTCATGTGCATGCCACAGCAACAGGTGGTGCTATAACCCCTGAAGCATACTAAGACCATCAGAATCCTGAAGAAAGTAATAATAAATAAAATAATAATAAATAGAATAATGCAAAAATTAGGATACTAATACATACATACTAACTACATGCTGTATAACTTGACCGCATAGTTAACAAAACAAACAATACTAACTTACAAAATCTGTTTTAATCCATATCTAATTCAGATTTTTATTTACCAGTCCCACACAACTGTATTTTATCTTCTTCTAAAATGTATGTAGGGTATCGTTTTTATTTTGATGTATATTTTAATTGGCCTTTTTTGCGTTTTAACACATTACAACCACTGTAAATGAGAGAAAATCAATTAATAATAATGGGAAAAACTCAATATAAAAATACATTTACAAGTAGAATAAGAATAATTACGATACTACTAATAATAAAGGAGTTTAATGTGTATAATATATAATAAATATTTTAAATATATAATAATCACAATACAAAAACTTAACATGTTAATCATAGTATTTATTAGCAGAATTATATATCTATATTGTAATCAATATTGTTTTCATTATAATGAATAATAATATATACTTAGTGTAATTTCTACTGTATATATTATTTTGTGTTTGGCTAATATTAACTTGTGTGTTCCACTATCAATGCAGAGAAAATAGAATAGATCTGTTTGAGTGTTCACAGGAAACCGTTTTGGAATGTCTTCGGCCCAGGCCAAAAAAAAATCTTGTTTCCGTGTCCGTGGCCTTGACCGAATCAAAATGTTACAATTTAAAAGCAAAGTATTTGACTCACGGTGGCGTTATGTGATCTGAAGTCACTTGAAACAGTGTTGGAATCCCCTGTGGAGTAGAAAAAAAGCGGGTGAGTTCAACTAAAAGCAGTGTTGCCATGCTCATTCTTACCTTGCACAGGGAACTCAAGTGAAGCAACCCCTTAACTTACACACTTAATGTTTAACAACACCAGACTGCTTCATGGGAACTTCTGGCAAAAGGGTCAACAGGTCAGTAAAGGCACGTTTTTTTGTTCCTGCTCTGGGGCTCCCCCTACTGTTGTGAGGCGTAAATGACATACACACAACTGGTGTGTACAGTGTACCATTGTTTAGCTCAGTTCAGTTCAAAACTAGCGTTTTTGCAGCAAATTCCTAAAAAAAAAAAAAAAAAAAAAAAGCAGAGCATACCTGTCATATTGAGGATCTTTGACTAGCGTTTCTGCAGTGGATGCTAACAAACAGCAGAGCGCCTTGTCATATACACTCTATAATAAAGGTTCACTATATTACAGAGGATTTTTGACTCGCATTTTTGCAGCAGATGCCGAAAAAAAAGGCGCGCACCCCTTTTACCTAGTGGATCTTTGACTTGTAATTTCGTAGTACACCCCTAAAAACAGCTGCGCCGTGGCCGAGTGGTGAGCATGTTGGCCACACAATCAGGAGATCGGGAAGACCTGGGTTTGAATCGAATCTCCGCGAATCTCGGTGCGGAGTTCTCCCTGTGCGTTTTCTTCGGGTACTCCGTTTTTTTCCCACATTCCAAAAACATGCATGTTAGGTTCATTGGCGACTCTAAATTGTCCATAGGTACGAATGTGAGCTTGAATGGTTGTTTGTCTATATGTGCCCTGGCTGGCGACCAGTCCAGGATGTACCCCGCCTCAGCTGGGATAGGCTCCAGCATACCCTAATGAGGATAAACAGCATAGAAAAAGGATGGATGGATCCCTAAATCCTGTAACATATAGGCTCTTTGATTCTTAAAAACTAGCATCTTTGCAACAAATTCTTAAAAACAATAGAGCGCTCCTGCCACATAGAGGATCTCTGACTAGCAATTTTGCAGTGGAGCCTAGTACATGCACATCACTAAGGCTGCTGGTTAGCAATGCTCCCTTCCTTATAACAATCTAGCGTACCATCAACATGATGTTCAGGTAAAATGACTGCAAGTGAACATCTTTAAATGCTGAGTCAGCACGAGACTTTCCAGTGAGTGCACACCCGTCCGTTCATGCACGTTTAGCAGCATTTTATCTGCGAAAAGAACGATATGTGCCGCACGCTGTGGTGACTGAGGTAAGCATTAAAGCCGTACACCGAGGTCCCACGCTGTTCCTCGCCACCCATGAGCGGCCATGTGATGACTCGGTGACATCACCACACTACACAGTAACAAGTTGGGGAGGAGGGGGAGGAGGAGGAGGGGAAGCCGAGGAATGTGGAGTGCTGTGCATAAAGTCAGCTGAGTCACATGGACGATGTGGGAGGAGAAAGCCAAAAAATATACCAATCATCTAAAATGTATCTCTCGCTCCTGTGTCATCCTCCGAACGTTTTGCTGAGAGAGTTTTTTGGAAACTGAAAACCACCTCCTGCTTTTTCAGAGTCAATAATTTACCAGGGCAAATAGGCAGCTTTGTGAGGACAAAAGTACACCCTGATAAGGCCCGCAGGAAAAAACTCAAAACTGAAATGGAATTGTGTGTTACATGGAATGAATGTCTTCTTGCACACTTACGGCCGCTCTGTTTTCATAGGATTTCATCTTTCATATCGTCTGGCTGACATTCACAGCATATCATAGCAACCCTCACATTCAGCCCAACACCATGGATTGCAGCAAAATGATAGTGAGGGATTACTTTTTTTTACAAGAGAGAAAAATATACATCGGACGTTAGCGACATCTCAGTTTCACTCGTGTGACAACTGATCCCGTGATGTTATTTTTTACGTTTTACTATTAGCAGCGGTTAACTTCTTTTTCCACCTCTGTGTCAATTAAGAACATATTATGTTTGACATTTTACCCTTTTAACAGTGGTTATGTTATTTTTACACTTGACTGCCAATTAAGAACATTTTCTTGTTTTTATGTTGAACTAGCGGCAATGGTCAACTTACTTTACACTAACGTGACATTAAGAACATGATGTTATTTTTAGATTTGACTATCAGTAGGGGTTGACGTCTTTTTACACTCGTGTGACAATTAAGAAAACATTTTTTTCACATTTTACACTTTTACAATGGTTGACAAGGCCACGCTGCCCTGTCTGCGCCCGATCTCGTCTGATCTCGAAAGCTAAGCAGGGCCGGGCCTGGTTAGTACTTGGATGGGAGACAGGCCTGGGAATACCAGGTGCTGGAAGCTGGCCGCACGGTGGTCTAGTGGTTAGCATGTTGCCCATGTTCCCGGTTTTCTCCGGGTACTCTGGTTTCCTCCCACATTCCAAAAACATGCATGTTAGGTTAATTGGCGACTCTAAATTGTCCATAGGTATGAATGTGAGTGTGAATGCTTGTTTGTCTATATGTGCCCTGTGATTGGCTGGCAACCAGACCAGGGTGTACCCCGCCTGTCGCCCGAAGTCAGCTGGGATAGGCTCCAGCATGCCCCCGCGACCCTAATGAGGAGAAGCGGCATAGAAAATGGATGGATGGATGGACAATGGTTAACATACAGTCATGGAAAAACTGATTAGCCCACCCTTGTTTCTTCAGTTTATTGATCCATTGTAATGCCTGGTACAACTAAAGGTACATTTTTTTGGACAAATATGATGATGATAACAAATATAGCTCATAAGAGTTGAATTTAAGAGCTGATATCTCGCAACTTCCATGGTTTTCTTGATGATAGCCAAAATCACATGAATAGCTGTAGCATTGTACTGCCCAAACATGGAACTCGTATGAGCTATTTTTGTTGCCATTGTTATATTTGTCCAAACAAAAGTACCTTCAGTGGCATCAGGCATTAAAATGAACAAGAAACTGAAGAAACAAGGCTGGTCTAATCATTGTTTTCCATGACTGTATATTGTTTTTTACGCTTGCTATAAACAGTGGTTATTTATTTTTACACTTGAATGACAATTAAGAATATAACATATTTTTGTTATGTTTTACTCTTAACAGGGTTGAACATGTTTTTACGCTTGTGTGACAATTAAGAACGTTATCTATCGGTAGGTTTGACTTTTAACAGTGGTTCACTTCTTTTGACACGAGTGTGACATTAAGAACATTGCATTATTTTTTATATTTTACTATCAATAGGAGTTAACTTCTTTTTACACTTGTGTGACAATTAACACCACTATATTATTTTTTTATGTTTCACAATAACTCACTCAATACCAAGGACGTATTCATACGTTTTTATAAAGCCGAGCGCCCGATCCCAACAACGTATTTAAACATTTTTCACGTTTTTTCACACAAGAGGCAAAAAGAGGTGGTGATGCAACTCTCCACTGATGCATTTTTTTTTTATTTTCAAGCAATTTTAAGCCATAAAAACAGCCACAAGGTGGTAGAAGTGCATTTGATAAGAGCTCGGCAGAGATCACGTGGACGGAAAAAACACACGACAGGAAGGAGGAAGTGAGAGAGCGTTACTGTACACATTGTAGGGAAATAACACGTGCACACACATAATTCAGAGCCAACTGTGACAATTGTAAATAGTTCATGGTGTTATATTTGTTATTTTTGATTTAAAACCACCCTTTTTCTTGTTTTTTATGTTGTGGTATAGTTGTTTAGCTATTTGAGCTGTCACAAAAGCAAAAATGATTTGTGTCAAAGTGAAAGTTATGCTTGAAGTGCCAATTAAGACCATTATAGTATTTGTCATGTTTTACTATTAAGAGTGCTTAACTTGTGTGACATTTAAGAATGTTTTATTGTTTTTCATGCTTCGCTATTAACAGATGTTAACTTCATTTTACACTGACGACGTGAACATTGTTTTTATGTTTAATTACTATTCAATCGTAGTTCACCTCTTTTTCCACCTACCATTACAGCCATGACATAACGCTGACGTTGGAAACGTGGACTGCGGTCACCTTCGCAGTGCGGCTCCGTCGTTTGACTGTTTTATTGTTTCCAGAGGTAACCAACTTATGTTTACCCTCGTGTGACAGTGAGGAATGTTAAAATGTTACTTGCAACAGTTCCTGTACAGTTCATAGCTTTTACAAGGGTGCCATTATTTTTATTTTGGGGAAAATTGTGACAAAATTCCAACAAATTGCACTGGACTTGAGAGAAGGGGTGTCCAATACAAACCAATCCAGTATGTTAAGAAGTTATGTATACAGTAATGTAAATGCAAAGACTCTTTGCATATAACAGCTTTGTGTTATTAACATCAAGTGTTCCGCTTTACGCTCATTTTTGCTGTTGTTTGTCCTCCTTTTCTTGTGTTTCTTAAGAATGTCACGCAAATATGCCCCCTAGTGGATTTGCTCAGCAATGCGGATGGCCAAGAATTCATTTGCATCGGTCACTATGTGAACAACGAGTACACGGACCCAGAACTTCCGGGAGAACCCGCCCATCAAGCCAGACTACACACAGGTTAGACTCTCGATAAGGCGACTTCCGGGTCCATTTTAAAGCCTTGCGTCATCAGTTTTGTATTCATGTTGCCAGTAGGGTTGTCGCGAGAATCGATACTTCGATACCAAATCGATATCAACACACAAACTATACATCGATATCTTCTTTTTTTTTAGGTATCGTCAGTATTGACTATACAGTCTCCCTCCGCGAGCAATGCGGATGACATCACAGCAATCTGATTGGGTGCTTTGGAAGTGCTATGATCTTCAGTGGCAAAAGGCCGTGCAGCGACTCACCCCACACAGCATTACTGCTGAGCAGCAGGAGAATAAAAACACCCCCCAGCATGACGACGCCAGGTGTGGCCGGATGTACATCTGGACTCCCGGCCATGTCTAGAACCGGGTCCTGGGCCGAGTGTAGCGGGCATCAGCTCGGGCCCATTTCATGAATGCCACCTGATGCTGTTCTCTCCTCCCTAGAGAGAGAGGACAAATGTTGACTATTTTAAGCAGAGATTGAGACAAGGAACAGTGAATCATGCTGAATCACATAACCACATGACTAAAGTAAATATAGTCTATACTGTATATACACCAACCTCAATCAGGCTGCTCTCAGGTCGGCAAAAAAAAAAAAGGTGAGAAATCTACTACATGTTACTTCGGTCCTCACCTTCGCAATCTATGCACCAAATAACATTATCAAAATAAACCGAAACCGAGCGTTCGGGGCTCCCACATCCTCTTTATGTAAAGCACTTGATCATGTGATCCAGTTCGGTGTTACATTACCTGCGCGAGCGCACCTTCCTGCAAGCAGACAGATCCTCCTTTGTGCAAAGTCCAAATAAAACGCAGTTTAGTGGAGCAGAACAGAGTCAGGTTACTCAGAATACAAACAGCCCTGGTGTGGACTTCTAGAGCCCTTCTAGATGAAATACTATTGTTCCTACATTGGAAGAAATCTACTACATTCTTTTCCCTGCCGAGGCTGCACTTGCGCTCCAGCATGAGGCTCACGGTGTTTGACTCCACTCACTGTTCTTGCCCTTACCTAGCAACCTGTGTCTCTACTGTATAGCGGGGGCTGCAGGGAAACAGCGCCCCCATCAGGTGGCCCCGCCTCCCAACCACTGGAGAACGTGGACATGAGCATTCCTGGGATATTTATTGGGATGAAATCTGCACTAGCTCAAAGGCTAATCCTTACCTTCTCCCCCCACCACCCACACTTCAGTCTCGGTGGCGGGGGGTCTAATCTAAAGGCAGTCGTGGTGTTAAGACCACCAACTACGGTTATGTGCAACCGCAGTGCCTTACGCGGACCCACAGCACCTGAAGTTATATAGGGAAAATGATCAGGTATGTTGAAAACTAAGTATATAATCATTTTTCAGACAGATAAAATTAAACAAAATGTAATAAAATAAAATAAATATAAATGTTTATCGTTAAATGCGAATTCGTTTGCTTTCATTTACTTAATTATTTTACCTAACGTTGAGGCCAGGTGAACGTACAGACATGAACCCAATCGTCCACGAGGGGGCACTTCTCCAATTTAAGCAAACATCTAATGCAAAAAAAAAAAATTAAAATAAAATATATGATAATTTGTCATTGTTAAGTGCAAATAATTTAGGTATTTATTTTTTATGTTGTTTTATTGAATCATTTTATATGTTTCTTTTTTTAATTAACTTTATCATTTTATCTCACTGCGTAGCCGGTAAATGTACTGACACCCAATTATCCACAAGAGGGCGCCTCTCAAATTCAAGCAACCGGAAGCTTACCTTTGTCCGTAGTCCGGATGCATGGAATTCTGGGTAGGTTGTCAAAGCGGCGGGAGTACAATACTCAAAACACTTTTGGTTTTTTAAAGAGTACTTTTTTTGTGGGGCTTTGTGCGACTGAATTGAGTACATTGTGTCGTTTAAGTCACAGTGAAACGCCTATTTTTCAGGTGAAGTTGAAGGCGAAAGTGAGTTTGACTTAAACTAAAGCTTTCCCCGGGAAAGGGGCTTTGAACCGCCTGATTTGTAGTTAGCATTGTGCCAGTTTGCAGCAGCAGCCGCCCATCATCGACAAAAATGGCGAAAGTGCAAGTGTTAAATGTGGCCGTCTTGGACAACCCGAGCCCCTTTGGGAACCCCTTCCAGTTTGAAATAACATTTGAGTGCATGGAAGACCTGCCCGAAGGTGAGTGTAACGACAAACGTGTCTTGTTGTCACTAAACGACTAACTGCTAACGTTCACTCTTGGCTAGCTAGTCTTATTTACTAACTATTGGTGTCGAAGAGTGTAGCATCAAAATACTTCTCAAGACAAATTATTAAGACTTCCATTTGGTGTACGGTACCTGTGTAAACATGGATGTGTGGCTTTACCTGAAGAGTTTTTGTCTTCTATGATAAACAATCCCTTAAATGCATGATTAATATGACATCACGTCCTGGGTTTACAGACTTGGAATGGAAGATCATCTATGTGGGCTCAGCAGAGAGTGAAGAGTATGATCAAGTCTTGGACTCCGTCTTGGTTGGACCAGTACCTGCGGGACGACATATGTTTGTTTTTCAGGTAAGAATTTACTGTGTTATTGCTGTCAGAATGTTGTTAATGTTTTTTTTTTTTAATCAACAGGCTGATGCACCAAACACCGGGTTGATCCCTGAAAGCGATGCTGTAGGGGTCACTGTGGTGCTCATCACCTGCACGTACCGTAGCCAAGAGTTCATTCGCATTGGTTACTATGTGAACAACGAGTACACGGACCCAGAACTTCGGGAGAATCCGCCCATCAAGCCAGACTACACACAGGTTAGACTCTCAATAAGGCGCCTTCTGGGTCCATTTTAAAGCCTTGCATCACAAGAATCGATACTTCGAGAATAATTCTATCAACACACAAACTATGTATCGATATCTGCTTCTTTTTTTTTTTAGGTATCGTAAGTATTGACTATACAGTCTCCCTCGGCAAGCCGTATAGACTCTGACATGGGCAGTTGCACGTATGAGCAGTGTGTTGCTAAGTGTTTTTTTTTTTTTTTTAAGTAGCTTGCAAATTCCCATGTTCTGTTGTTTTGGACTTGTTTTCAGAGCGCCAGTCGCTTGTTTCTCTCGGCAGTTAGCGCCGAAGATGAACACAAACTGTCTTTCAAAAAAGCATGTGAACGCGGCTTATCAATGAACCAGGTAGCAGGAGTCACATGTGGAGATACTTTGGATGAATGCGGTGCACTTACAGTATGAATTTATAAAAACCGACATGCACACGATGCCTTTGAACCTAGCGGAACACCTGAAAGACAGGCAGCGAGTCAGTTCCAGTTTACTATCACTGGTGTAACATTATACATGGCCCGACCATATGTTCCGTTATTTGCGCTTGAGATCCATCTTACTATGCTTGTACAGGCTTCTAATATTCAATACCCGCTCCCTCCCTTACGTGAACAGAGATGGTTAGCTAATAATGTAACGATACCTTCATGATACGTGACATTATGAGATGCTCTCTGACAGCCTTTGGCCCGATGGTATTTCAACCAAAACTTTATTAGTCCTTAATATTACTGAAAAATAAAGAACAACAGTGGTGTTGAACCTTTAAATATCTAAACGCCATATAAAAAGAACTGCTGTTATTTTTTTGAATGTAAAATAATTTTGTGTTATTTATGAGTAGGCTTGTCACGAGAACATATTTTGCTGGACGATAATTGTCCTTATTGACAATAAACACTGTTATTGTCAACATTATTTTAAGACAATTTTTTCATTCATGTAATGATAATATATGGCACAGTAAGGCAAGTACTCCGTATCGAAAGCAATAAACTTTAATTTCTCATTACATGAATTTAACATTGTAATTGGAGTGTCAACTCGCATTGTGCTTGGAATACGCAGTTTGCATTTAATGGGGTATAACGTTCTATCAGAGTTTGGTCATGTTTTGGATGCAGCAAAATGCGTTTGATGCACATTGAGGTGTTATGCTTCAGGAATCACTGAAACATAAGTTCCAGCAATTTGTATGATTTATTTAATTGTCTTTGTCACAAACCTTTTCATGTCACAAAAATGACGATGCGCAAACAGGCTGAAATTGACATATTGTGTTTTATACACAAAAGGCATGAAGAAAGTATTTGATAGTGTACCACACGACACACACAGCTAGCAAGTATACTGTGTGCTCCCTAGCGCGTGGCGCGCCTCTCCACACTGGAACAGAGACACTGAATGACTTGACAGGAGGGTTCCCTCGCTCCATTCATTCCGCTACAGAACCAACACACCCAGGTGTTAAGACAGATGCACAGAGTGAACTCTGTTGTCATCCAGCCTGTTTGGTAGAGAGAGCGGAGGAAAACAAACACTCATGCCCATGTCAATATATCGAGGCAGGCAAAATTGTTGTTTTTATTTGGCGTGAAGTTAATTGATTTATTGGTTATCGTGACAGGCCTATTTCTGAGCATATTTATAAGCACATATTGTTTGTTTTTATATACTGGCAGGCTATAGGCCACTGCTCTTCTGGAAATCCGAACGTAATTGAGACTCCCATAAAAAAGGTCTATTTTTGACACAAGGCTTGCTCTCCCTCCAAACCCTCCTACTAAGCTTGACCTTTGCGCTCTCCTCCGATTTTGGATCAACATTTACAAAAAGAGTGACTGTTGTAGTGATTATGATTAGATTCATCTCCAGAACTCTCCCCGTCTCTCTTCAGTATACCTCACAAACGTATTAAATGCATTTTAAAAGATAAAACAACTAATAAATGATCATGTAAGATGATCCATGAACAGATGGAATCTAAGTCACAGTGTAGAAGTTGCAGTATTTGAAAGTTTCACTTTTGCGTCTCACAGCAGCCGTGGCGTGTTTAAGAACCATCGAACAAAGTGTGAAATTTCAACGTTTGACGAAAAAACATAATCACTGAAGTGTAAAGACATAAACATTTAAAAATGATGTGCTGTTTTTTAAACAGTGACATGTGTATGCTGCACATTTTACCTGCATTATCACATATTCACAAATTACTACCAATGTAGTAATTTACATGTGTTTTCTGTGGGGGGTTGCCTATTTTGGAGAAAAAATGTATTGTAATCGCTCATGTAGTGCAGTTAATTCATTACAGCCCTGACCATGGGTATGAAATACCGACCCTTTAACACCTTTACACTCATATTACCCAATATAGTTGGACATAATAGTGAGGGACGGACATAAAGTGACAGGAAGGCTGTTGTTCTGGTGGATCAAGTGTGGTGCTTGTGTGTCTCACGGAACATTACAGTAACATTACTGGCACCTAGGGACCAGTGTAGAGCACCTCATATCAGTGTAGAATGCCTCATATTTGTATTTTAATTAATTTTGCCAATTTTATTATGCTTTAAAATGCTTAATTTAGGCAAAATTCGAAGCTGGCGAGGGAAGACTCGAGCAAGGCTCGCTTCTCAGTATCTGACATCAGATCATTTTTGCTATTGTCTTCTTTTGCTAGTTGTTTATATATATATATATATATGTGTGTGTGTGTGTGTGTGTGTGTGTATATATATATGTATGTATATATATATATGATCTTTCATTCTTTTTTGGCTCAGTATTCAAGTATTTAGCCATTTTTACTGTCTCAGCACTTTCTATGTAAACTCCCTTCTAAATTTCAGCTTCACAGATGCCACGTCTGCTCTGCAGGCATTTTGTGTCGTTACAGCCACTTTGAAATACTGCCTGTTATTTATTTTTGCAGAGAATTAAATCAAATAAAGACATTAATGTTGTGTACGTCGTCTCTTTCCAGCTGCAGAGAAACATTCTAGCATCCAATCCCCGCGTCACCAGATTCCACATCAACTGGGAAGGCTGCGCAGAGAGAATGGAAGACTCTGAAAATGTGGATCCGTCATCAAACTCCATGCTGCCTCCATCTTGTCTTCCAGGCAAAACTGCACCCTTGGGAATACTACCGGACAATTCCATGGACTGCTTATAGAGATGTCCCTTGTTTTTTTTTTTGTGCTGTTTTTTAAGAATGGGGACATTCTGGTATTGTACAGACTTACTTGCCTTACAACTGCTCTTACTTTCCTTCAAAGCTCTTCAACGATGAAAGCTTCAGATGAAGCAATATTAAAGTAGTTTTTACTCGTGGGAGAGCAAAAGCTAATGTGTGAAGTGATTGATGCAGAGCAGATTAGTGTCAATGTCAGATTTCAGCAATAAATAACTGATAGGAGTTTGATCATCTGGCATTTTATTTCACTTCAGTTTGCACTTACATTTATATACTCACACTGAAGGATGGGATTATTGTTGCTTCCTCTATGATTTTGTTCTTCTTTGTTTGGTATTGTATTCCAAATAAAAACGGTGTATTTGTATCCATCCGTCTATTTCCTATGCCGCTATCCTCACCAGGATCGCGGGGGTATGCTGGAGCCTATTCCAGCTGACTTCTGGCTAGAGGCGGGGTACACCCTGGACTGGTCGCCAGCCAATCACAGGACACATGCCAGCAACACATATAAATGGTAGATGCATGAACACAGAAATGAGTGATTTTATTTCTGTAGTTATTCATTTTTACAGTTTAGTGTTAAACAACTCCAAAACAATACTCCCTATGAGTAATCTCTGATAGTGTCACATTTTGCTAAAAATAGCCTGCCAACGTCACGCCCAGTCACAGACGGGTCGGGCAATAGTGTTGTTTTGACTACACAAAAAGCTTAATAAAACACAGCAATGATGACTGGGTGTGCAATGTAAGATTAGATAATTTTATCTGTCAAATGTTTAAGGTCTTTAAAATGATTTATTCAAACAGCTGCTAAGTTAAAACGAAAAGGTGGACAAACAGCAGCTAGCGTTATAGTTACGGCGTCTATTGGCTACGAGCAAGTCTATAAGGCGGGATCATACGTGAAGTCTGTCCAACCAAATCGCGGCAGGAAAGCCATATGTAAAGCTGTGTCCAATCATCTCTTGCATAGTTGCGACTCTCACGTCAATGTCTGGCCAATTAGCCAATAGGAGCCTTGGATGGGAGGTGTCAGCTGGATGGACGGCGAGAGTTTCCCTCACGGTGTGAAGATTAATGGAAGGGCTCTGTTGATTTTAGGTGCTGGCTGTTAGACGGTCGGTCTAGGGGGAACCGTCGTGCTTGGCCTGGCTTCGGAGAGATTGTGGATGATATAGGAAAAGGAATCATCTGGACAACATATTTATTAGCCATATCTACACAGAAAAGGCGGCCTGCCTATATCAAGCGTCTTGTTTGTTAAGGCCACTGAGTAACGACTGCGAGGGACACTAACAGCTAGCTCGGTTACACATACTGAAAAAAGGAGCGTTGAAAGCGGCTTTTTCTTTTCCCGGACTGTCTTTGGACGTATTGAACCTTCATTTGCAGATATTGTACAATAGAGCGATTTTCTGGATCGCCTGTGGTGGACTGGTGTTTGACAGGCTACCCAGCTAACACCCACTAGCCTAGCCTAGCATAGCACAGCATAGCCTGCTAGTTTAGCCATTTGTAGCCTCCGACTTGAGGCTTTGGGAGTTCTGCAAAACTGACCGACAACAGGGGAATATAATTCGACGTCTTTCAACAAGAATGATAACGACAAGCTAGAGGACCACCGATAGCTTCATCGAGCCCGGAGAAGGCAATTCAATCGCAGTCAACCACTTCTACGGGAGTATAAAAAAACAAGTCGCTCCCAACAACAGGACTCTTGACAGGGCTGCCATCATGGGCAACACGCCCACCGCAAAGAAAGGCAATGAGATGGAGAGTGGTAAGTGTATTTATTATTTTCCTCCATGCTTACTAGGCGTGTGATTTCCTGTCTGCAAAACGACAACTCTGAGTCTTTATATATTATGCAACCCGCCGTTAACGATGGATTTGTATGTTTGCACACCAGCTACATCGTGACACCAATGGAACAAAAAGTGCATTTTATTCGTGTTCATTTTGTGGCAGAGCTTATGATTAAAGTGCCCGGGGGTGCGTCCAGGGAGGGAGATAGAAAGCGCTCCCTGTGGCCTTCATTAGGTTCCTCCTTATTGCTATGAAAGCCTTGCGTGCAGGCTACTATTGAACCCCACTCCTTGAGTACAATTTAAATCCACTAAAAATCTTCTAGAACTTCTTCAGAACATGATAGTGTGTGGTTGTCATATGATGCATGCACGATGATCCTCTGCAGGCGCAAACTTGGGACTTGAGCAGTCTCTTGAACATCATGTGATGAGAGAAGCCCTTCGCAACAAGGGAGCTTCTATGTACACAGTATTCCTGTGAAAGAGCCTCTGCTCGACAGTGTGTGTGTCGTCAATGAGGCTTTTTTTTTTTTTTTTTTACGACAACCCTTACAAATTGGCGATCAAATATGTTTTTATGTCATCTTGAGTTTTTGTTCCAGAATGCTGGTTCACCTCCAATTTGTCGATTCGCAAAGACCCAATCAGAATAATCACTAAAACCTTGTGCATTCTTAACAGGCTTACAAGTGTAAAAAGAAGGTAACTTCCGCATACTAAACTCTCCTTTCGATGACCCGTGAAAGCGGCATAATTTTTTAAGGTTGACTTTATGCATCGGCCTTTTTTTAAAGGCGTAAAAATAAGTTAACAACACATAGCAAGATGGGAAATAGTGTACTCGCTGAGATTGCTGTGTGCCTTGGAGGTGAGTTTCTTCACATTAAGGCTAGGCCGTTTACATTCGGTTCAACTTATTCTGTTATGGTTGTCGCTGTAGCCGTATTGTACTGAGCAGCCTGGATGTTACAGCGACATTCCAATAGCTTTAGTTTCCCATTTTGTGGTTATCATCACACTTTTGTGCATTTTAGTCATTGGTCCTCAAAGCATAAACACAAAAAAGCCAGAGGAAAAGCACACTTGTGTAGATTTGCAGTTTTCATGCTTGATGACTGAATGGACACAGAGGTTTTGTGACTGTAACATCAAATTATTCCCTAAAATAATCTGTTTTATATTATACAACCCAAGGAGCGTTCAGATAAACGCTTTTTTTCTTTCTCAAGGAGCCTTGTTTCGTTCTGTGCTGCAGCAAACTTTCATGTTCTGTCTTTATTCTGCATTGTGCGTTGTAACCGCAACAGAGCAGATGATTCGGACTTCCTGTACTGTCTTCATGGCGCAAGCTACTTGGAGCACAAGAATCATTTGCGTCCTCTGCTGGTTGTTGCCAAGTACTGTCACCCTTCAGTAACTTATCCTGCTATCTTTTGGAGCTACCGTACATTTCTCCCCCCCAAATTGTTTTCACACACTGCAAGTAGCGCTCGTGTGTGTTCAGTCAGAGCAGCTATCTGTGAAATGAGCATCGGCTCCTTGTTGCTGCTAGAGAGGAGGTGTGAAGAACGGCCAGCCCTGCAGCCCTGCTCCAACATTCAAACCATCCTTGTAACGCCCCACCCCACTCCCCTCCACAGGAGCAGGACAGTCACCGCCACTGCTCGCTTACTTTTCTGATGCTGTGGCTTTCAATGCAAATTGCTATCATTTGGCTTGAAGCAACAATGGAGGGTCAGCGCCACACTGACGAGAATAAAGTAGTATCGTTGCCATAATAAGTGTGTAACGTTACAAGAATAATAATAGGTGTTTGTGTAGTTTTGTTTTTTGGCGGGGGGAGTTGTAAGATTATTACACGGTAGATACTGTATCGATCCAAAATGAAATTGTAAATATGACATGGCGGGGGTGTCCAAAGTTACATTACAACTTTGTTCTTGTAAAAATCATTAAACCTTACAGCAGGGCTGTCCAAACTATTTCCAGTGAGAGCCACATACTGAAAAATGAAAGGATGCAAGAAACAAACCTTTATCTCAGCTTGGTGATATAGGTGAAAAAGCATATTATCAGGGTTAACTTGTTTTTTTTGTTTTTTTTTTCCCCCAAATATTTACACAAACATTTTTTTCATGCAATATTTTGACTTTATTCCCATAATATTTTAACTTTATTAAGATAATATTACAACTTTTCCCCCCCAATTTAATTTTCCAAAAATGACAACTTTATTTTGTGTATTGTTTCTCATAATAATGACTTGATAAAAATAGAATTAGTTTCTTTTAATATATCAGCCCTATGCTGTCTATGCTCCCAAACTGACATCATTTTTTCCTCATAATGTTACGAGTTAATTCTATTAAATTATAACTTTTCTTCTAATTAGAATACAACTTTTTTCTTTTCATATTTTAACTTTATTCTTGTAAAATGACTGCTGTTTTTTTTTTGTTTTTTTTTTTGCTCCCCACCCCCCCCAACTACTTAAACTTACTGTCTTCTTCTTGTAATATTATGACTTTATTCCCATGGTATTATAACTTTTCCAGTCTAATTTTCCCCAAAAATTACAACATTATTAATATTTTTTGTTTTGATTCTCATATTATGACTTTTTTTTTAAGTGTTTTTGTTGAATAATTCAACTTTATGCTACTAAAATGACGGTATTTTTCCTCTTAATGTTACGTTGTTTTTGTCGACTTTTTCTCGTTACGTTACAACTTTTTGCTTTTCATGTTTTCATATTATCTAGTAAAACTGTTTTTTTGTTTTTTTTTACTTTTTTTGTTGTTTTGTTTGCTTTATTTTGACTTTATTCTCATAAAATTAGTACTTTTTCACATTTATAAGTTTATTCTCAGAATATGATATCTTTTTTCTTAAAATACCATATCTACAGTTATTCCCGTGCGATACTGTATTAATGCATCTGTTGTTGTCTTATTATTTTACTTTTATTTTCAATGGCACCCTATTATGCCAAGGTACTAAGGCAGCACATTAATGCATCGACGTCCAGATTACTCAAGGGGTCCCTCTCTGATCCGAACAGGGACCCTCAAGCAGTTTGGGTACAAAACTGAGAAGAAAGGTTAGTGGGAACTGAGTCAAGTTTCGTGAAACAAATGTTCCCTGGCTGCAGAAGCGTTCAAAATAGAGGCCTGGCCCACAGGAAGAAGCTGATGTGTTGCAGGAAGTGAAGGAGTAAGCGAGGTTCTGCACTATGTACCCTCAGGGCATTTTTTTTTGGGGCTTTTAAATTTTGGATTTCCCATGCGGACACAATGCATGTCAGCTGGCTTGGCCGGGCCTTGTGCCATGTGTTTTTCCACAGGGTTCAGTAGGAGGAGCTAGAGGATGATGCTGCAGAGAGCTGATTTGGCAAAGTGGGTGGAGCTTTGCAGAACGCTTTGCTTTATTAGCATACTTGGTAGCGTAGAGTCATAATGCTGCTGCTTTCCTCCCTGTGATAATGTTTGTATTCATCTTTTTCTTTTGGCGCACTGGAGTGGGGATGTTCTGCAGCCATGCTTTTGTTTGACTTTACACACGCAGACACGCACAGTGCAGCCAGTTAGTTGTCTGTTATGTAAGCTCACACTTTGTAAAGAATGGTTGTTATTTATTGTTCAATACTGTCAGCCGGCTAACTTTTACTCAAGTAATTGTTCTGCTAGGAAACTCGCATCAGCCACAAAGGAGGCGCGTATTTTCCACTCCTGTCTGTGGCTTCTTACATCATGTATGTCATGAAGAGGCACCCCTGTGAAAAGTGTAGCCCCCTCCAAACTATAAATATCCCACACATGTCCTGCCCACTTCTCTGTAAGAGGGGCGTGTTTGTGTTTCTAATGCTGATCACTTCCCGTCTCCACTTTTCAATGTGCTTTGTTGTATAAGTCTGATTGCTGCCACTCCGCTTTTCTTGTTGAAATGGGGCCTCCTCAGATAAGCTTGCTAACGTGACCTGACCTGTGAACTCAAGGCCAGTGGCCACAAGATAAAGGGGAGCTTGTTTTCCTCCAAACCTGTTAGATTTTGCTGTATATACAGAATTTGTGTGCCTCATTTGTTTTTAACCTTTCCTTAATTTCTCAGTGGATAATGCATGGATCTTTATGCCTAAATTCACTCATGTGCTGCTGCTGATATCAGTTATAATAGGGTTATATGAAAATGAACTGGTGGATCACAAACCACTAAAGCTACGCACCAGGAAAACTAACATTAACATAACTCTATTGCAGCACAAATTTTTTTATTATAATAAAACTTCAATTAATGACATTTAAATGATTGAAGGAATGCAGCAGTGTAGAGCAACAGATTTGTTTTTTAATAAACAAATCTACCTATGCCACATACAATGCATCTGGAAAGTATCCACTTTTTGGAAAAGTTTATTTTTCCCCTCAAAATTCGACACCGAAACACCCCATAATGAGAACATGAAAGCGTTTTTTTTTTTATGCTTGCTGGGCTGGAAATCTCTGGGTACCTCACAATATGATATGATTTGCGATACATGGCTCATGATAACTATAATTATCTCGATACAGTGATAGGATGAAAAAAAAAAACAACTAGGAAAAACACTCCAAGCGCTATAGTTCCCCCTATATTATGATTTACACCATAAATATAAGTTCTATATTTATTTTATCTACATATTTAATTTTCTAATGTTAGCTATGTTAACATGCTAATGTTGGTATGCTAACACCTAACATAATAGTGGTGTTTGTATAAGTGTCTAGCTATAAAAATGGCTAAAAATGTTACTATGCTAATGTTGGCATGCTAGATGGCAACATGTGAACACGTAGCATAATAGTGCTAAGTGTTTACCGTATATGTGTCTAGCTATAAAAAATGCTACTATGCTAATGTTAGCATGCTAGCAAGGCTAACGTGCTAACATTAGCATGCTAACACCTAGCATGATAGGGCTAAGTGTTTATATATGTGTCTACCCATGAAAATAACTAAAAATGCTAGTATGCTAAGGTTAGCGTGCTAACACCTAGCATGGCAGCGCAATGTACCTGTCACTACGCAATACGTACCTGGAAAGCAATTGGTTCAACTGGGCTCTACGCATGTGCAGAACGCGTCTACATCCGGTTGGCCTCTTTTTCGGCAGTCACATGTTAGGCATGCGTTATCTATGCCTCCGTCGATCTATTTTATGGCAGTAAGCAATACTTTGCAATGGTCTGAATATGTTGAGCAATGTGGAAGTAGATAGAACTCTATAGATTAAAGGCATTTTGCATTCTGGGAGAAAAATGTGGGACTTTTTGTGCTGTGGCTAATAGCATGAATGTCCTGACTTTGTTGAATGAGGTGAATCGGTTGAGAAATGTGGAAGTAGTAGTGGGTAGTAGCAGTTTTACGGAAAAGAGTGAATTTTTGGAAAATTTCGAATTTTTTTTCAGTATAAGTATAGGTAGCTTGAATGTCCTGAACATGTTGAACAGTTTGATGTTGGAATGGCTTGAATTGATGAAAAATGTGGCAGTAGCAGCAGGTAATTAGTTTTAGGGAAAAGGGTGCATCTGTTCATCAGTTCTTCCATATCTCATTTCCGACAATTGTTGAAAATTTCAGCCATATCCATTCAGAACAAGTTATTTTGAACACAGACAAACGCCAGCAAAAACATAACCCCAGTTCTGCGCTTGCCAGAGGTATTAATTTTGCAGCCTTCAGCTGGGATAGGCTCCAGCTTACCCGTGACCCTAATGAGAAGCGGTCAGCAGACATTTTGCAGCATATTTCAACCAGGATACAACCAGCAAGGGTGCAAAAACAGTGAGACTGTTTTTACTTTAGATGTCTGACAAACGGTGACCCTATTTTAAACTCATTCAGAAAACACAATGTTGTCAATGAACACATCTCTTGTTTGAATAACACAGCATTTAGCATTTGAATAGAAAAATCAACATTTCTCTTAAGAGGTTCTCCGTGTTCTCCGTGATCTCCGTGAGCGTGGTGACGACTGATGTAATTTTGTGATACGCTCCTTACATCCTGCAAAGTGTTGTCTCATCCACGCCGTATAAGCCAAAGTCAGTCCACACTTTTGATCTCAACTACCAGCACATCTTTCCATTGACGTTCACCGGCCGAGTCCGCCATCGGGCAGCGTTTGTTTGTTTTTTTTCTTCTTCCTACTTTTCTTCTTCATCTGGGACTTATGTCCAATTTCCTGCTGCTCTCGCGGGAGGCTCCTCCAGAATCACATGTGAAATGGCAACTAACTGATAAGGGATGGTGGAAGACGTATTTTAATGATCATTTTAAAAAACGATGCACGGCGACAGCGTATTGATAATCCATCGCAGGGTGAAACATCACAATAGAACGATATCGTTTTTTGTTGTTTTTTTTCCCCCGTCACACCCCTGCTTTTGTTACTTCCACTCAATTCCATAATCTATAGTAACTTTGTCAAAGTATCGGTCCAGGACTTGAAATTGGATCGGACCTGAGGCCAAAAAATGCTGATTGGGATATCCCTCATTTTGGATTAAGGCTGTAAAATAACAAAATATGGAAAAAGTGAAGCGCTGTGAAGATGTTCCGTGTGCACTGTTCATTAATTATATGTATTTTAGACTTAGTCTTCATTATTCATTTATACATTTTATTTTTGTGTTTTTTATTTTGGAAAATGTATATCATTTTTTATTTTCTATCTCATATTCTTTATATTTTCATTTGATTTTTGTTGTTGTTTTTTTTGGTTTAATATAAAATTAGTTTGCTGTTAGTAATTTGTCCTTATCCAGTACAGCACCTTTTAATTGCAGCGCGCTGTCTTCTATTGAAAAACAGCTATAGTGAGACGAGACATTATTTGAAAATCAAACAAAGGTCCAAACCTGAAAATGTGTCCGTGTTCATGTACCTGCTTAAAAAGCAGTGTTCTTTAATAAAACCAAACTGGCCGTGTGATTGGCATGCGTCTTCATTGTTCCACTGAAGTTCGACAAATTAAAGAGTAACGATGTCGGCATCTTAACGAGCATCCGGTAGACCTAGGCCAGAATTTGGTGTGCTCCACTGGGAAATGTCGTTCAGATTGCCCCGATATAACCCTCCTGTTCCTGCATCAGAGTAGGCCAGAGACGGCCGGGGGAGCAATGCAGGATTGATTTTTTTTTTTTTTTTTTTGGTGGATTAATCGAGCGCTGGACCCACACAGACTCTATGGTGCATGTGGATGCCTTCCTGCTCTGAGAGAGAACTTTTATATATATTTTAAAATGTGCCATCTAACTCAAGTTTGTTTCTTCAGCCCAGTTTTACTCTGAGCTTCCACTTTGGGTTGGAGAAATACGTACGTAGCGTTTAGGCCCCTCCCCTCTGTCGATTTATGTTTACATCAATATGTATCTGTGTGTGTTGGCGATATGAGCGAGGACAGCAGAGAGAACTCTGTGTACAGAATAAATATTGGTACAAACCAAGCTAGCGGGAGCACTGCACGCCGGACGCTATCTTCCAAAGCGACAGCAGTTCCCGGGAAGGAGAACAGACACAGCCGTGGTGAGGACGGGCGGCTGCTTTCCCGTGCGTGAACCCGGACTGATCAGAGGGAGGCAGGAGTAGAAGGCCATGAGTCAGTGGCTGTGAGGAAGCGTCCGAGGAAGGCAAAGTGGGGGAGACTCTGCCAGGCTAATGTGTGACAGGAAGAGCTCCAGGAGGCACACAGGGAAGAGGGAGTCGTCCTCCCGGTCCGCTGAATCATCGGGCGCGCGCTCGACGGAGGCAGCGGAGGCGCCAATAGTCATCCCTGATGGTAAGACGTTTGGATGTCAGCTTGCGATGTCAGATTACGAAGAGTCCCTGCCACATCCGGAGAGTGCCCAGCAGAACCTCAACTTCCAATTTCGGAACAATGAAGTGACTCCTTCCACCATGAAACTTCCATTAGTCCGCTTGCATTGTGATTTCCCTTTTGTTGCGACTGTTGCTTCCACTTGCTCGTATTACATTATTATTTAAGTGTGTCTCACATGACAATTTACAGTGGAGATGGTCGCTATTTGTTGGCAAAAGTGTTGATACATGTTGGAAATCTTACATCTAAACTGCCTGTGTGTGCACTTGCTGCAGGCTGTTGCACATCGATTATTCCGACATGCCACATCATCCTGAAAGGCTCGATGTGCTTTAGTTTTCCACTGTTTGTATACTATAGAAGATGCCATAAGAACACCCCCTTTCCCTTGCAACCTATAATAGTGGAGCACAATATCGCAAAATGTAACGTCAGCCATCAGTAAGGCTATAAAGAGCCATGCGTCCTCTGCAGTGTGCAGATGTGAAGGCGGAATGAGGAAGGACTGGTTATCTCCATGTTCCCAGAGCGCCGTGATTAACCCCATAAAGATAAGAGCAAGAAAGAAATGAACTTCTGCATATGACACGTCTAAATACCGTATGTCCACAGGTGTGCCTCCCACCAGCCGATAACATTAGCTGGCGTCCATAAAGGCCAATACAATATACTGTATAAAAGCCATTGTGCACAACTGCTGCCCCTGCTTTGCACGGGTGTGTTCATTAGTCGTGATAAACTGATCAGTTGCACAATTTGATGTCTTTATTTATTTATTTTTAACCCATAGTCAACGTCGGCTGAAGCCCTGAGCACATGATCACCCAACCAAATGGTTTCACATTGTTCATCGTGTATCCAACCAATAGAAACTATTCCTGCTGTTGGGGGGGAAATAGTATATCACTTCCAGGGTCGAACTGTTGCCATCATGAAAGTTTTGTAAACATTCTCGTAAAAACTGTTAATAGCAAAACATCGGCTTTAATGTGCATGCGGAAGGAACAAAAGTATTGGGACACTGATGGAGGTTTACTGCTTTGAACAGGAGGCAGTTTATTTTCCATAACTTCCTGTGTTCCAACTTCAGCACTTTTGTGCGATTTCATTTTCCTGAAAATGTTGTTGATGTTCCACTGTGTTATGTTTGTATTTAGGCTGGATGTAGCTGTTAGCAACTCTTGTGTTGATGTATATGGATGTGCTGTGCGTAGCCCATGCTCTGTTGCATGATGGGAAACGTCAGTGTTGAGCCTAGTATTCAATTCTGTGTTTGTCTGCTTTTGTTCCACAGTGAAGGAGTTTCTTGCCAAAGCCAAAGAAGATTTTCTTAAGAAATGGGAGAATCCAGCACAGGTAACACACAGTCGTCATTGTTGTTCTTCTTCTGTTTTTATTTCCAGTGTTAGTGTGAAGATGAACTCGATGTAACTTCTGGCAGACTCTGGGAATAGTCCCACCCCTGAAGTGTTCCGTTTGAGAGGCAGGGCGCCCTCTGCTGGCCTAATAAAAACCCTGCGTTTGTAATAGACATTCCCCTTCTCTCACATTCGACACAGCAAACCGCAGCTTTGGACCACTTTGACCGTATAAAGACTTTAGGCACCGGTTCCTTTGGCAGAGTCATGCTGGTTAAGCACAAAGAGTCAGGCCTGCACTTTGCAATGAAAATACTTGACAAACAAAAGGTAAGCTAGTCTGAATCGTAGGTTATTTCTGTATTACTTTTGGTGTTTGCCGAGTAAGCATTTCTCCCGGCGTGTTGCAGGTGGTGAAGCTGAAGCAGATTGAGCACACACTGAATGAGAAACGTATCCTGCAGGCAGTTAACTTTCCTTTCCTTGTGCGACTGGAGCATTCTTTTAAGGTATACATTGAGAATTGGATTTTCCTCACAGTCTGCTCATCTGTTCATTTAAATGAGATTTTTCTGTTCTTCCTGCAGGACAACAGTAATCTCTATATGATAATGGAGTACGTTCCCGGAGGTGAAATGTTCTCACATTTGAGGAGAATCGGTAGATTCAGGTATTGTGATTTATTTTTTTTCGTCTTCTTCTTCTTCTTCTTCTGTCCTAAATCCTTCTACAAATATTGCAATGTATGTTTTCTTGCAGTGAACCACACGCCCGCTTCTATGCAGCACAGATTGTACTGACCTTTGAGTACCTTCACTCGCTGGACCTCATCTACAGAGATCTGAAGCCAGAGAACCTGCTCATCGACCAGCAGGGTTACATCCAGGCATGGCTCACATGTTTGACACCCTTTTTTTAGCTTTGAAAAGTGTGGTATTGCATTGTTCTGAGGTGTGCGCACTCTCCTGCAGGTTACAGATTTTGGCTTTGCGAAAAGAGTGAAAGGTCGAACCTGGACCCTGTGCGGAACCCCCGAGTACCTGGCACCAGAGATCATCTTAAGTAAAGTGAGTGTTTCTTCACTTGTAATGTCACAACTCTTTAACTTTTACCTCACCGGCCATTTTGAATATGTTTCCAGGGCTACAATAAAGCTGTAGACTGGTGGGCTCTGGGGGTGCTCATATACGAGATGGCTGCTGGGTATCCCCCCTTCTTTGCAGACCAACCCATCCAAATTTATGAGAAGATTGTATCAGGAAAGGTGAGTTGATGAACGTTACTTCAATATTTCTTCGTATTTCGTACCTAGAGCTGTTGGGTTTAAGAACAGCTGAAGTGCAGTTTTACCCCACTGCAATGTGCGATGACCGTGTCATTCAGTAGGGCGGAGACCGCCCACCAAGGCCAAAATGTTAACAAAAGTGCAAAAAATTGAGGCTACTTCCAGGTTCATGGAGGACCTGGTTCATATGGTCAACAAAAACAAATAACCAATAGGGTTTCCACACGCACCAACGTATTGGAGTCACAGCATGACTGTAACGATTGCTCAAAGCAGATTCTTTAATGATAACGGACACAATTTGTACTACAAATAAAATACTGACTCAAACTGATCCAAAAGTCAAACCCATACCACTCACCTACGACTAAATGTTTGTGCATAATGCGGTCGCTGCTCTTGTGAAAATGAGTGACAATGGCAGTCTTAGCAGTATGAGTCCAAAAAAGAGTGGAAATAGTCCACATATTCAAAGAAATTGCAGTAACATGGCAGAATAGAGTGTGTCATTTAATGAATTCCATCGCCCCTCTTGCAGGTAATTAATGACAGCAACAACATTGTACAAAATAATTAGAATGACTCCAAATAAGACTGGAAATAGTCCACTAGTTCGAGATATTGCAAAAATACAGCAGAATAGAATATGTCATTTAATGAATGCCATCACCGCTCTGACAAGTAATTAATGACAGCGGCAACCTTGCACAAAATAACTAATTAGAAAAGAAAGAAAGAAAAGACTGGGAATAGTCCAGTGTGGCAGAATGGCAGTAAAACAGCACAATGTAACGTGTCATTTAATGAATGCGATCCCCGCTCTTGCAAGTAATTAATGACGCCGACAATATCGTACAAAATAATCAGAACGATTCCAAAGAAGACTGGAGATAGCCTTAGATAGTCAGAGAAATGTCAGTAAAATAGTAGAATAAAATTGATGGACAAGCAAACGGGCCGTGGCTCCGATGAGAGCTGTGAGCGAAGGCCAATGGGGGCCAGGAGAGAGAGGGTCCTGACACTCATGAAGCTTCAGGTGCCAAGTGTACCCAAGCATTACGCAAATGGCCCAGTGTGAGTGCACCCTAAGAGGGTGAAGGAAGCTTCTTATCTATGACCTTGTCCTTTTGTCCTTGAGCATTGAGTGTATTGACTGATCTGTTTGCAGGTCCGTTTTCCCTCCCACTTCAGCTCGGACCTGAAGGACTTGTTGAGAAACCTGCTGCAGGTGGACCTCACCAAGCGCTTCGGCAACCTCAGGAATGGCGTCAACGACATCAAGGGCCACAGGTGGTTCACCACCACCGACTGGATCGCCATCTATCAGAGGAAGGTGAGTGTGGCACCCCTTGTGAAGGAAGACAACACCCCTCCCTCCTTACTCCCACTCACTGGGAATGTGGCAACTGCACGTTCCAGGTTGAAGCCCCCTTCATCCCCAAGTGCAAAGGCCCCGGCGACACCAGCAACTTTGATGACTACGACGAGGAGGAGATCCGAGTGTCCATCGCTGAGAAGTGCGCCAAGGAGTTCGCCGAGTTCTAAGTTCCATTGCAGATTTAGATTGGGGGAGGGGCAGTTTGGGGGGAGGGTGTCGATTGGACTGCTTATTTGTGTTACATGCCTCCCCCCCTCCACCCGCCGCCGCCCCGCAGCAACATCCCCGCCTCCTGACGGGAGAGGCGCGGTCAAGCAGCGAGGAAAGATCCAACAGAACCAGCAGTGTTGCCTTCTTATGTTTTTTGTTTCTCAGCTGTTACCTGTTCACCCCTTCATCCCCACTCGCCAACCGCGTCAAAGGTCCTTCAGCTAAACTCGTATCTCGGTGGTCGTCGCACGTCGGCGAGGCAGCCATGTCGTTAAGGTACCCTTTTTGGATTGTTGTGTCTTGTTGATGACCTCTCAGCGCCTCTCCCATCCCGAGCAATACCGAGTCCAACAGATGTGCCTATCGCCGTGCCAACCGGCGCTGAGCTTTAGTCGCTACATGTGAAAAAGATTTATCATATTTGCAATTTTTGGGGGGCAGGGGGGTTGCATCTAATGTCCCCGCCTCAGCTAACTGGTGATCATTTTGTCCTTTTTTTGTGTTATTTAGTGTTGGGTTAAAAGAGAGTGCATAGCCACACTTGTGAGTCTTATTTAATACATGTAATACACTTTACACAGGTGCATCTCAACAAACTGCAATATAGAAAAAGCTATTTGATTCCATGATTTCAAATCAAACTAAGGTTTTTGCAGTTATTTAGCTGATTAGAGCGCCAATCAGTAGTTTTCGCAATTTTTCAAATTTTATTAGATGCTGAATTTGGGGTCTTCATTAACTCTAGACTATAATCATCAAAATTATTAAATTAAGAAATACATTCTTGAAATATTTAATTTCATGCGTAGTAAGTTATAGAAATGAGCTCCTGAACTAAACAGATGTACTAATTTATTGAGATGCACCTGTGTACACATGAGAGAAAATGAAGAATCCATCCATTCGTAGTCATCATGGTTTGGCATCGCTGGGAGTTTAGAAGTGAAGTTAAGTTCTGCCCAGTTTGCAAACGTCATCACAAAGTTTTGTATATACTGCGTCATTTGTGTGCAACCTGGGGCCCATGGGCCATATACAGTATAGCACACAAGAGAACATTTAGTCCGGCCTGCCATGCAATTCTAATTCCTTTTCCCCCTCGTGTATGTGTATGGTTGCGCCCTCTGATTTAATTTAGAGGTGTCGAGTTAAAAATCTCCCTATTTATTTTCATTTTGGTTGCAAGACAATCACAGACCAATGCTGATCTCTGGTTTGTGGACTCGATTCTGTATTTACACTTTTTTTCTTGAAGGTCGTACACTTGCGCCTGACTTCCTCCCTCCCGTCCCCCGTCACACTCTTACACCCCCTCCCCACATGAGGCCCGAGGTGCTAGACTTGGTGCCCGAGTGTTTTTGATGTGACGCTCCCATTTTTTTTCTTTAAAAAAAACAAAAAAATGTGATTCATGTCAGTGCAGGCTCCAGTTAATTAATTTAAATGTAAACGCTGAATTACTTTTTTTTTTTCCTTTCTTTTTTTTTGATGTCTTGACGTGGCCGTTGAATGTGTTCTTTTTTCTTAACCCGGTGATCTTATACCAAACGGCAAGCTAATTCCCACACTCTGACCTGTCATCATTCTGCAACAGTTTGTGCCCTTTGACCTTTTCATTGAGTCAAAGCATCGCATTAAAGAATGGATCTCCAACACATGCATTGTGTTGACTAGAGCACATGTAACGTGGTTCCATAGCAGTGCTTTTATTTTTGCGTCCTACATGCCTCTTTGTCATTTAGCTTAATTTGTTTTATTATATATAAATTATATATATCAGAAACTAAAATAAGTGATCACGGTATAGTTTTTCTCCTGTCTTTGCCTTCTTCTAACATCGCAACATTCAAACATAACACTTTTTACATCCGAGACGTTTTAGGTTCATATTTTCTAATTGTATTTTCAAAAAAAACAAAAAACAATTCAAAGATTAAAAAAAAAAAAAAACAATAAAAAAAGCATCTAATCTTTTTTTTTCCTCATGACCTGGGTACAGTGATTGTGTAGTCTCATGTACCTTTTTTGGGGAACAATACTGTATAATATTATTATTAATATGCCTTTACAGTCTTAACTATCTTACCTTCTGGAGAACTTGACAGATACCCTTAGAACACAATGAGTATGTTAAAAGAAAATATATATATACATAAGATATTTTGCAAAAATGTATCATTCCAATAAAGTTTTACTTGTTAAGACTAATCTGTCTGCCTTCTGTGTACGTTTTGTAATGGCCTTGTCATATGAGAAATGTGTTTGTGTGACAAATGTGCTTTTACCACTGAAGTAGAACCTCTCTATGTAAATATTTCATATTTAAAGTTGTTTGTCGCAGCATCAAATAGGAGCCAACCATAATTTTAACACATTGACCTGGTAAACAATTGGATTTATTACACGTACACGTATTAGGTAAAGCATAGTTTTCAGGTACAGTCACAGGTGGGTTTACAGGCAAGTATTGATTTATATTTTATGTCTATTTTGCCGACCAGTCCGGGGTGTACCCTGCGTCTCGCCCGAAGTCGGCTGGGATAGGCTGTAGCATACCCTCACGACCCTGCGGAGGATAAGCGGCATAGAAACTGGTTGGATGGATGTCTATTTTGCAGTAATTGAAGGCAAACACTATGCTGTTTTGGAACTTGATAGTATCCTTTAATAGTCTTGCTTGATTGTGTATATGTGCAATATTCCATAAGATGTCTTTTGTTCTTGGTGTTCTTGCAGGACCAGCAACATTGCATGAGATATGCACCTGACCGAATAGTCAACATTAATGCTTGTTTTACAGCACAGTTAGGCATTTTTGATGGTCTCCAAACCCCTGAAAACCATATGAGTCTGTAGCATAAATGTATGTGTTTTGTGCACAATAATGTCATGTTTATGTACAGTATCTTACATAGACCTGCCATGGTGCATGCATTAGATAAAATCTTAGCTTGAGGATCCCCACGATGAAAAAAAAACATCTGTTGTGTGTTTTGCAAGATGCAAATCCCTTACAAGTACTTTTGCAGTTGTATTTTGTGCTGTAATGTATGTTTTGGAGCATAATGTATGGTGTTTCTAGGTGCATTTACCTAGGTGGGCCTCGTTTCTATCCTGAGGTAGACACCACCCCTATTTTTTGCTATTTTGCAGCACAGTGGTACGTTTTTTGCCTTTTGTTGCATGGCATGCAACATGACATTGAACCCCAAATCTCCTCGTTTGAGGCTCCCCTTTCCCCAACGTATAAAAAAACATTGTTTTGTTTTGTGCATGTGTTTTTTGCACAATTTTCTATATTATACACGAGATAGACGGTTCCCCAAATAGTGTTGTTAATGTTTGTTTGAGGAGCACAATTCCTCCAAAATAATAATTCCTTGCTTCATTGCAATATTAGCTAAACGCTAATCCCTTCAGTGTGTTTTTGCAGCAGTGATGCATTTTTGCTATAAATGTATCTACAGCAATGTTTGGTTGCATGGTGTGCATGAGATAGACCCCTCCCCCTAAAAAAAAGTTCCGGCTATAGACCCACCCCACAGATGCTACGTAAAAAAAAATCACCCAGCTTTGTTTTCCTACAGTGATCAATGTGAGCGGCTTGCTAAAACTGTCGGTCAAATACGTCACTGCTTGAGCGTGAGAGCATTTAAAACAATCTTTATAGTTGTCGCCCCTTTGTGTTGCCATTTTGGCCGTCTTTCACACGTCGTGGTGAGCGCATGTGTACGCTCGCTCGCTGGACTACTAGTTCCACCTTAAGAGCGAGAGGGAGGGTGAAAGTTTTGGTTGCAACCCGGCGGGTCCACCTTAAGCGCACAAGCAGGCGTACGGCAAGGTTTCCGCTTCTCAACTCGCGGCTCACGAGAGCACCGAGCCCCAAACTAGCGTAAGGTTGACGCACTGAAGCTAGCCGAGAAAGAAAGAAAAAGAGAGGCGGGGGAGAGAAGAAAAATGTCCGACTCCAAGTACCGAGAGTGGATTCTGGACACAATCGACTCCCTCCGGTCGAGAAAAGCCCGGCCAGACTTGGAGAGGATCTGCCGAATGGTCCGTAGACGACACGGGTCCGAGCCCGACCAAACGTGCGCAGAACTGGAGAAACTGATCCGGGAGCAGACGGTGCTCAAAGTCAACTACAAGGGCTCTATTTCGTACCGGAACGCCGCCAAGGTTCAGCGGAGGTGCCGCAAAAAGGACGACACGGTGTCTGCGACTGTTGGAGGTGGAGCGGCGGCGGTGGCAGCGGCAAAGAGCGCGGTGGACGACGCCAGTCATTCGGACTTGAGCAACGGGGACAGCGCGCTCGGTGCCGCGGACCCGGACGACGACGACGAGGAGGAGGTGCGTGACGCTTTGTTGCCTGAACCGGTGTATCGCTTGAATGATTTGTGGTACCTCATTTCTAGCCGTCTTTTATGTGTGTTATGCTAGCGGGAATGTTTGGTAAATGTACCCAGAAAAGAATGCCGCAAACTGGGGAGCGGCGGTTGAACCTCGCGCGAGCGCTACGGAGAAGGAGCGGGGGGGGTGAGAAGGTGCGC
Organism: Dunckerocampus dactyliophorus; assembly: GCF_027744805.1. NCBI lineage: Eukaryota > Metazoa > Chordata > Actinopteri > Syngnathiformes > Syngnathidae > Dunckerocampus > Dunckerocampus dactyliophorus. The sequence goes on along the minus strand of NC_072836.1, from coordinate 8,682,828 downwards.
TCGTGAGCTAAGTAACGTCCATTTTTTGAACGCTACGCTGTTATCTTGCGCATAAAATGTGCTCCACTTAGCCACCTGAACTGTTTTAAAACTTGTTTTTGTCAACACGAGTCACCATTTTGAGTACAAAAGGGCCGTTTGACAAGCAGCAAACTATGCGTTTGTTCAGCTACAAGGTGGGGGTGGAGGGGCGACGGTCAAGCCAGCATTCGATGCGTGAGTTGAATCCGGAAGTGGGGTGAATGTCATTGCCACAATCAACGTGAGCGCTTTTATTTATTGCTTTTATTTTGACAGGATGTACCGGAAATGCGTGTTTGCGTCCACCTCGGTTTAACAACGGGGTTAAAAAGTCTTATAGTGTCTATAAAATATGAATGAAAAACATGAGGACATTGTTGCTCGTATGCTGTTTTTTTGCCTTATTCTTGTTTTCCTGCAAGCGTCGCACGTTATTGGAACACGTCCATGCACATTTTAGTCTACCCTGAAAATGTGCTATCACTTTGTTTTGTAACATAATGTCAATAAATGTAACCCAGTGGTGTCATCTGCGTCACTTTATCGAGGGATGCACGATTGGCGACGCGCTACAAAAAAGTCGACATCCTAGATCCATTATCGGACACACACAGCCCGGTCACGTCTCGCCTGAGTGTGTGTGTGGGGGGGGCAGTGCTCGTCCCATGTCCCGTACACCACTTTTTACTCTATTAGCATTTGTAGACGAAATGCACATTGCTGCAAATAAGCAGAAAGTGAAGAAACTGGAAACGCCTGCAACGAGTCGGCCCACGTCGTCGCCGCTAGCTCGGCTTTGCTGGATGCGTCTGTCCGATGTGGGTTAAGCTGAGATCAAATCCAGTTTGCTCTCTTTGGGGAAAGGCGTGAACAGCCACAAAACAAAATTGTATTCGGATCACTTTGTGTCGTCAAGCATTCTACGATGCAATTGCGAAACGTGTCCGATAACGGACTCATTCTGCCCTGTGGTTGTGCGAAGTCAAAGTAGAGCTGCAAGTCGTTTTTTCTCCTTTTGCAGCCGCGCCTCGCTTAGAAGCAAACGCACAATGGCGACACACTCCAACTGCATGCGCACTTCGTAGGGAATTTGAGCAAAACAAAGACAAACACCTCCCCTTGGCCCTTTCTGGGCATTCTCTTGGGGTACAATGTTCAATCACGCAGGCCTCCACAAACGAGGAGCACATCGGCACACAATTCAAGATTGAGATCCACTGATTGTTTGTTTATTTCGAGGCGGCGGTGAAAGTTGTGCGATTGCCATCCTAGCGGAGGGAGGAGCCGGTGTCGCGCTCCTCCTGGACACGCAGTCTCTAGCTCGGCTGACGAACCGCCCCGTCCAAAAGAAAGGAACGCCGTGGTTCTGCTCACCCTGCAACTACTTCATCATGTCTCGAGTGTAGTCGATGCTGTATGTTTTTTTCCCGTTGTGTTGCACAGCAGCCTCAGAGGTAATGATTTACCACCAAAACTGCCAAATTGCGACATATGCACGAGCATGTTTTCATGAATACACATTCAGTAAGTCTGCTGCAACAAAAATGGGAGATAACACTTGCAATGAGCAGCCACAGTTCACGCCAAACAGTGCTGAGAGATCCTAATGTCAAGAATGATAGAATGCAAGGGTGTAAGGCAAGTTTCTATATCATTGCAGTACATAAATACCGCAAATGTGCCCCAGAAAGCATACTGAATGTTATGGTGGGTGCTATGATCTTCTACTGGTGTATTGTCTGTGATTTTCTTGCTTAAGAATATCCAGTAAGTCAGCACCAGTCAGTGTTTGCCCAGGAAATTCCAGATCAGCTACCTGGTACAGTCCATACAATTTGCAGAATTATAGAATGGACATCTTAGCAATCCCCAAATACCATGCAAATATGTTCCCTGAAAGCATAGGGTGTGTTATGATGGGTGCTATGATCTCAGTGATGTGTGGTCTTTGATCTTGTTGCATAAAAAGTTAAACAAGTCAGACGCAGTATGCATTTGGCCAGAAATGTCCAAATCCTGGAATCTGTGGAAGACTAATAGGGGCTGTAATGCCAGTAAATACAATACACCACAGCATACTATAGCATAGCAGTCCACAGATACCATGCAAGCATAGGGGATGTTATGATCTTGTTGCATAAAAAAATCAAATACGTCAGAACCAGTAAGTGCTTGGCCAGAAAATTCCATGTCACTCATCCTGAACAAACCACTGTAGACTAATAAGATATAAGTAGAGAATGCCATCTCAAATTGAATGCAAATGAAAGGAATAACTGTATAATGCCAGTGAACATACTGTAGCATAGCATATCAAGCCGCAGATATTATGCAAATATGCCCCCTAGCGGCTTTGAGCAGAATAGATGACAATGATGTAATGTTGCACTCTTGCAGGCAGACACCTCCATGGCGATGGACACAGACAGTAATGCAGATGAGGAGGGGGGCGACGAGAGCCGGGACAGACACTACGGACCCTCCCCCGGCCCTGCATGTGAAGTTACGGCCATGCAAGGTGCAGGAGTGCGAGCGGCGTCCGCCCCCTGCTCTCCCTCTGGCACCCGGCCCAGTCCTGGCGGCCCCCCCGGCTTGGGCCTGGACTGCATCTCATTCCAAAGGGCTGGTACAAGGCCCAGCTCCTTGCCCCCCTCCAGCCCGAGGGCCCTTGCACACAATGACTGGGCTTATGGTGCCACTGGCTGCCCAGTGGAGCGCCAGGACACAGGAATGCACATAGACAAAGGTACTGACTGACTAACACTGGAACAAGAACACTTGACATACATATGGAATCTATTACAATGTTAATGTCTTATGTCTTTTTGTCAACAGTGGCCATGAAAGCAACAGTCCACCCTGTGGCGCTCACCCTGAAGAACAATGTGAAAAAAGAAGATAAGACAGGGGACAGCAGCCCTCTGTCAGACCAGCTGGTACCAGACTACCCCACACAACTGGTAAGGGACCCCCACTTCTGCTCATTAATTTCCTGTTTCCATATCCATATAGTCTGCTCCGTACTTGACACCTTTCTCTTTCATTCCCTGCAGGAGAGGAGCAGTGACGTTTCCGAGGGACGGACGCAGATTCTGTCATCGTTGGACAACTGTGAGTTACACTCTTTCACAAATTATGATCTTGTTCAACAACAGAACGTTTTTATCCACAAACTTATTTGAAAAACATGGGGAGTAGAATCAGAGCATTCGCACATGGACCTGGATGAGAAGTGAAACAAGAAGTTGAAAATCAAGCGAGTCCAGTTGCTCTGATTCTACACTCAGTAGATGAGTTCTAATAATAGTAGGATCATTTCTTTGGTGGACCACCTCTCTGCCTGGGCCAATAGATCAAATTGGGCATTAAACAGCACCGTCATATTGTACCTGGTAGCCTTCATTGTGGGCAGAATTTCCCCATGTAACACAACCTGCGCTTTCGCTTTATGCCACACTCTTCTCCACCAGATATGTAGCTATCTAGTTGTTTCGGACGGACGGCTCCTGAAGTCAACACTCAAATGTTCTTCCCCAACCACTCAAGCTTGACCAAGTCACCCATAAACGTGGCACACACCTCCTGGCTCCGACCTCCTGAAAACGGCTTCACTCCCCACTTTTGGGTCGCGACCCACCAATTGAGAATCACTGCCATAGAGGCTCTTTGACTAGCGTTTTTGCAGTAGGTCCTTAAAAACAGGAGAAGACTCCTTTCACATGGAGCATCTCTGACTAGCATCTTTCCTGTAGATTCTTTAGAAACAGTTGTGTGATTCTGTCATACAGAGGATCTTTGACCAGTGTTTTTGCAGTAGGTTCGTAAAAACAGCAGTGTGGTCTTGTTGTATAGAGGATCTTTGACTAGTTTTTTGCAGTAGGTTTTTAAAAACATCAGAGTACTTCTCTCATATAGAGGATCTTTGACTAGTATTTTTTATTTTCATTCCTCACATAGTGAGGAATGGTGGCGTTTTTACAGTAGTGCTTTAAAAACAGCAAAGCCCTCCTGCCATATAGAGGATTTTGACTAGCGTTTTTTGCAGTAGTTTCTTAAAAACATAACAGCACTCCTGTCATATACAGTCATGGAAAAAATGATTACACCACCCTTTTTTCGTCAGTTTATGAATTCGTTTTAATGCCTGGTACAACTAAAGGTACATTTGTTTGGACAAATATAATGATGGTAACAATATAGCTCATAAGAGTTTAATTTAAGAGCTGATATCTAGCAACTTCCATGGTTTTCTTGATAATAACCAAATCACTTAAGTTCTTACATGAATGGCTATAGCATTGTGCTGCCAAAAATGTTAACTCTTATGAGCTATTTTTGTTGTTATCATTATATTTGTCCAAACAAAGGTACCTTTACTTGTGTCAGGCTTTAAAATGAGCAAGAAACTGAAGAAACAAGGCTGGTGTAATCATTTTTTCCATGATTTTAGAGGATCTTTGACTAGCGTTTTTGCAGCAGGACCTAAAAAACTGGAAACCACTCCTGTCATATAGGATCTTTGGCTAGTATTTTTGCAGTAGATTCTTTGGAAACGGCAGCATGTTCCTGTCATACGGAGGATCTTTGACTAGCGTTTTTGCAGCCGCTCCTTAAAAACAGCAGCACTATCTTGTTGAATAGAGGATCTTTGGCTAGAGGTTTTGCAGCAGGTCCTTAAACAGCAGAGCACTCCTGTCATGTAAGGGCTCTTTATCTAGCATTTTTAATTCCTTAAAAACAGTGGCGAGCGCCTGTCAAATAGAGGGCCAATATTTAAGAAGGATGGGTGGAGAAAAGTAATGGCACACACATCCTAAACAAGCTGTACATTTTATTTATCCTTTGAGCTGAGACCTGGTGAGAAATGGCAATGCTGTCACACACTGATAAAGGAGCAGAAAAATATGAAGAATCTTTATGGACGTGCAATAATAGCGTGAGAGTGGGCACTCACACAAAGAATGCTGAAATGCTTCTCACTGCTGGCTCCAAATAAGCATATTTTATGCTAAAAGTGTGTTTGCACTTTGCGCTTTTTACATCATTAATTTTTCTGCTGTTTGTTCACTTTAGAGCTGTGACATGTTATAATGCAAGGAAACTACTTGTACTTCAAGATTTGTGACAACATGAAAGCATCTTTCATAGGCAAACATCCCATAATGAGACAAGTGAATACACTTCAGCGGCTTGAATACACAGTTGTAAAGCATATTGTGACCTGTGCTTGGTTCATGAATGCGGTGTGTGAGGCTGCATCCTGCTTAAAGTAACATTTGGCTGTTATTAACAGGTACTTTAAAGAAGAATGCGGAGATGATCTCCTCCCACCCACAAGCCAACAACATTCTAGTGAATGGTGATAAAAGCGATGACGTGTGAGTGTCCCATCCGTCATCACAAATTATGTGTCTTTTTTTTTTTTTTTTTGTATAAATACATGTCTTTTTGCAGCTCTGTGAAGAAGGAGAAGATGAGTCAGAACTTGCTACAGTGGAGTGTGGCCGACGTGGTTACTTACTTCTCGAACGCAGGCTTTCCAGAGCAAGCCGTGGCGTTTAAGACGCAGGTTGGTACACTTTTTCCTGTGTCCTCTTCGGACTTTATGGCACTTTATGGCATTAGACCTGCTTGGACCATTCAACTTTATGGGTTCTTAGATATTTCATGTCTGAGATGGACAAGTGTTGAACATACAAGATCACTACATAAACATACATTACTACAAAGTGTTTTCCACAGGACACCAATCTATTTGTTGAGATGGTGCGATGATGTCATTGTCTAATTTGCATAACTGGCCATAACACATGTGCGTCTAATTTTTATGGATACTGTAGGCGATAAAAACTGAGCAAAAGCAAAGCAAATACATTTTTAAAAAAAATCAACTTTCTTCTGTTTGTTTTTTTTTAAATGTCACAAGCAAGACAGAGACACTTGTAAGTGCTTTTAGATGCAGGGGAGGGGCCACAGCAGCATTGGCTGCTCGTCGAGAAGAGCGATACATGCTTTCATGTTAGTCTCCAAAATTGACCACTAAGACCAGAAAAAAGTCGCTACATTTGTCGCTGGTTGCTTTTTTTTTTTTTTTAAACAGAATCTAGAGGGGTCTGAATACTCGCTAAATATAGTTGGCAACACATTCTCTAGCAGACCAGGTGCTATGAGGTGTGTTAAGAAGCAGAGTTACAATGTCATCTACTGTACGGAGTTGGAACCTATGGCTCGGGAGCCAGATGTGGCTCTTATGATGACTGAATCTGACTCTCAGACATGTCTTAACACGATAAAATGTATTTATTTTTTTATTTTTTTGCAGACATTTTGAAGTAAAACATTACAGAAATCACAGTGGTAAAAATAACGTTCAAAATATGAAACTTTCTCATGCATTTTAATCCATCCATCCATTTTCTGCCACAGTGTGGGTGGCTAGAGCCAATGCCAGCTGTCCTTCCCATATTTTCTGGGTCAGACACCAAAACTCGATTATTACTGGATAATGCGGTAGCCTACCCAGGTCCACTGAGAGGTCAAGAAGTAAACTTCCCTCCATTTAATCAAATAGTCAGTTAGCTAATTCTGCAGAGCAAACCCTTCTGACGAAGAATATGGTGAAAAGAAAGAAAGATACGGAGTACGGTGCAAAACCATGCAGCACCAGAAGTCACATTAATGGTTGTCTTATTTAGCTTCGGTATAACAATGTTTAAAAAAAAAAATACTAGATTCTAAAATTGTTGGTCTTGCTTAAAAATGCACGAATTTACAGTAGTTGTGTTCAATGTTATAAAATATGATATGGCTCTCATGGAAATACATTTAAAAATATGTGACTTTCATGGCTCTCTTAGCCAAAAAGGTTGCCGACCCCGGCTTTATAATATGTTTATGAGCGAGGGCCAACAGCTTGTGCCAAATGTATTTGTGGCAGTCCAAATTTATCGTTGGTGGGCCGCCGCCACAAATCAATGTTATATATGCTACAATTCTTGAAAATGCTTGAATTTTGATCTTAGAAAATATTGTTTTTAATAAGATGAAGTGGAATAGGCATTTTGATCACATATATAGTACATTTCCGTGTTTCAATATCTTCTTGTAAAGGTACTGGAAATTTTTTATTGAAAGTACCCAAGGTGCTCTTATTACTTCCACCAAGGTGAGAGGTGTTTTTCTGTCTGTCATTGCTAGTTAGCAGTAGTACTGAAAAACTGCACAACCCATTTTGCCAGTTTTTATTTGCCAGTTTTTATTTGTAGTCGTGGCACTTATACCTGAGGAAGAAGCCATTCACTTTGGTGAGCATCTAGGTAAAGGGATTTCTTTTCACTTTTATGCAAGTCTTTATGTGACTGTTTCTGTTGTTTGAGTCACAACGGTACACATCCCCCTGCCCTAGAATTCAATATGGCGCAGTCCGTCTGCATACTGACAGATGGGCAAACATAACAACAGCACTGAAATATTATTTGCACTTTTTCAGAGGATGTTATGTGCTCTTTTTACTGTGCCCCCCTCCTCACACACATCCAACATGGTGCCATCCTGTCATCATCTGTGAACCAGGAAGTAGCCTGCTAACAAACATACAGCTGGATAAAAAAAAAAAAAAAACACAAATAAGGGGTTTGGCTATTCTGCTCTGTTTTGTGAGCTAAATGGAACCCACCCTGGATTTTATAATGGTATGTTCCCGTGAACCAGGAAGTAACCTGCTGACAAGAAATATTGTATTGAAGTGAATAATGAACTAGCAGCTTCATTGTTCCTCCCCACCCAACAGGAGATTGACGGCAAGTCGCTGCTCCTCATGCAGCGCAGCGACGTGCTGACAGGCATGTCCATCCGACTCGGCCCCGCCCTCAAAATTTACGAGCGTCACATCAAGGTGCTCCAGAGGACCCACTTCCTGGAGTGTGAGGACCTCTGAGACAATATATGGAGGAAAGGAGGAGAGGGGCTAGTGACTTAAAAACATTCATCCTACCTCTCATTATGATCCTCATTTCACCCTCGCGCATAGGAGGGGCGCTGGCCCTTTAAGAAGAGCCACACCATGTATCATAAAGCCAGGGCCTTGTGCACCCTGTGGACTTCCTGTGGGCTCATACCCCTGACCTTCTTTATTCCTCAACGACTGAAGTGCTGCACTTGGGGCTCCTCCAGAACCTTCTTCCTACTTTCGTCTGAGGTGAGACCTTCCCAAAACCATGCAGGTAAAAAACTACAACATGTCTGTTCAGTGCATCAAAGTTCCTGCAGTAGCTGAGAGCACTTCCTAGTCTCATTCATTTCTACTTACCTCATTGATTTGCATTGTGAGCAGCAATGGCCGCCTGCATGGTAAATAATACAAGAACCAGGCCAAGCCAATACAGAGCAGATCAGATGCAATATTTGTTATCATTCATTTTTATCATGTGATCTACAAAGCAGACACTTGAAGTGTGTAACATTCCATAGGATGTAGTCCACCTTGTCTTAAATCAGTCCGTTAAAACAAATAAAGCCTATGTTCAGCCTCTTGATACTTTTTTTTTAGTCCTTTTTTTTGTATACAATCGTTGAAAATGGAAGATTTGTTTTCCCCCAAATGTCTGTAAGCAATTATGTGAAGCACTGTGGCTCAGATTAGTACAGAAATAAATCCAAAGAACTTAAAAAAACCCAACTAAAAACATGATGTGGCATCCTTTTTTAAAGTTTATTTGTAGTCTTGGCTCTGGACTTGGGATTGGATCCTATTCCATCATGTTGTATGCCAGAAATGCACTTGATCCACACGCAAAAAAAAAAAAGAGCATAGCCTGTCTGCTTTATGAAGGTCACACATGGGTCAGCTCCAGGCTGCTGGCTACATGGACAGTGCACATTAAGTTTCCTACCAACATCTACATGAAAAGGACTTTTTTTTTTTTTTTTTTTTTTGCATCCTCCTGCTCGTCAACAATGGTAAATTAAGACTTTAAACCAGCCAAAAACTGCTTCAAGCTTGTGACAGTCCAGTGGGCTGGAGGGATTATGGTTGGGTGGTGGTGGTCCAGGGAGGTGTTTGCCCTTCCTAAAGGATGAAGGGCAGTATGGAGGAGCGCAGGGTGGGATAATCCTTGAACTCCTTCAAGTAGCCGCGGTGTTTCCCTCGGGCCCACACAGTCATCTGGATGAAGCCCACCACAGTGAAGAGAGCCACGGGGACACACTGCGTCATCACGCTGAAGGCTATCCATGAGCCCAGCTGTTGTCACACACACACACACACACACACACACACACACACACACACAGAACCAGCTGTAAAACTTTCTGCAACCAGGAGATGGCAGCATTCGCACATATTAAACTGACAGACGCTATTAAATCAACTGTATGGAACAGTTTCTCCATCCAAATCACTTGTAATCAAGAACCAAGAATTGCCTCCTGTAGTGGTCTGTAATATATAGAGCGGAGACGCCAGGTGTATTTGTTCTAGCTGCCGTGCTAATGTACTTTTCAAAAAAATGGCTGATTATTTCGTGCAGCAATTAAGGCCTATGTGGCTGTAGCCAACAGAAGCGCTGTTGAGTCAGTCTGAAATAGTTGGCGCGCCAAAGAACAACATGACGTCACCTATGGGTCAGAGTTCCAACACTGGCAGGGAAACAGGAGTTCACAACATTCCAAGAGAGATTTAACAGTGTCTAAAGAAGTATTCTATGCCTGGCACACCTCCAGTTAGCATTATTCGGCTATATACAGCAATGGCATGGAAGCAGGAGATTAGAATATTCAATGACAAAGTCTACCATCCCATTAAAAGTACTATTTAAATAACTATTCACCAATTCATATATTATCTTGTATCTAGTTTGTGATTTTTTTTCTCCATAAGTCAAAGATGGGTTATCACATGGATCATGTAAATTCACAATTTGGAGATGCATGTTTTTCATAAACAAATTTTGTTATTTATTATTTTATTTTAGTCCCGAACAAAAATGTCTAATGATGCAAAAATCTCTTCTGTGTGGCCGTGGGTGGGGGTACGTCATCTAATTTGCATCAATGACGCATGTGCATGTAATGTGTGTAATAATAAAAAAAAAAAACAGCAGGAAGCAGGACCTGCTGCTCATTGACAAGAGAAATATGTGCTTTCATGTGTCTCCAAAAGTGTCCAGAACAGTTATCCCTTGTTTATTCTGGTTAACTTATTTATAAATGGAATATTTTTGTAGTTAGAACATAGAAAATCTGCTTACGACCTTCTAAATACGGTTTTTAACATTGTTAGAGCCCTCTAGACATGAACTAACACCCCTATAGTCACCTTTACACTAGTATTATCCAAAGTAATAGACATAATAGGAAAAAATAAGACAGAAATAAGAAGTAATATAGATTCACACGTTAGCACTGGGAAAGTTCCTTCTTGTTCTAATTTCTAGACAGTTCTTCCTGCAGAAGGTATTTCTTACCTCATATGTGTAGTTTGGACAAGACACCAGCCAGAAAATCCACGTGAAAGGATTTTTTGTCGGGTAAGGTATCTTCTTCACTTTTGAACCTGAGATAAGAAATATTTTCATACATTTTTTAAACTTATTTATCGTTAAGAAGTAGCCCAGAATGTTCTACCTGGTTGTTTGAGGTTACGAAGAGCAACATGGATGGAGAAATTCCCTATCTGGCAGAACTGGGCGAGTAAGCAAAACAAAAACGACAAAAAAAACCATCCAAGCATGAGCATCATGCAACATCAACACTTGGATTTTCATCTTGAACTCACCCAGAAAATGTAAAGTCCTGCATTCACCTGCTGCTGCCCGTAAACTGGAGCACATGAAAGACGGATGGAAGCAGAGTAATGAATAAATAAATGACTAAATGATAAATAAATGATGGCGGCACTCACTAGGCGTGGTGTAGAGAGGGTGGTTTATGTAGTACGCCATCCAGGCTGCGGCGCACCAGTAATAGCCACAATTCTACAAAAACAACAAAACCAATGTTGTAACAGCAGTTAGGAGTGAACTGCTCAGCTACCATTAGTACCGCTGATGAGTCCACTTACACAACAGTATGGCAAGTGGAACATGCACCAGCTTCACAGCAACTGCCAACATTTTAAAGCGCACGCAGAGGTAGATAACACTGCTTGATGCTGACCACTCGATACAGTAATTTCTCGTTTATCGCAGTTCATCGGTTCCGATAAATGAATTTCTGTGAAATATAATTATTTTTGAATCAAATCTTTTCGTAGTTAGAGCAAAGAAAACCCATTCATGACCTTCTACATACAGTTTTTAATATTATTCGAGCGCTCTAGACATAAAATAACACCCCTATAGTCACTTTTACACACACATTACCCAATATAGTTCATAAGTCATTTAAGACATAAATAAGACTCAGAAGTGATGTCAGGTATTCAGAATTGAGTTTTAGTTGGAGTACGGCCACAACAGTACCCTGTGTTGTTATTGTTGTTATTGCTATTTTATTATTATTGTGCCTGTTAAACCTGCAATAATTGTTGTTGGAGGCAGTCAAGTCTGGTGCCTGTGTTACTAGTGACACCTAGTGGCCAGTATAGACTCCAGTTCATCAATGTCCTGTAATCCCTTAAACTGTATTTTTATTTTAGTTAACTTAATCATTTTTATGCTTGAAAATTCCTAATTTAGGCCAAGAATACATAAAATTAGCTTTAGTATGCTTTTTTTTTTTTTTTACCAATAATGGGCCATAGCCAACCACAAAACAGCGGCCATTTATTTATTCATTTTTGAAAAACCGCGATAAAGTGATGGTGCAATGTTCGAAACACAAAGTGGCTAGGGACGATTGTACTTCAACTGCAGCTACTGCCATCTTGTGGCGTGTGGGGGGGAAAAAAACTGCCAACAGCTGTTAAAGCCATTGTTTTGTGACCCGGTGGTTATTTGCTTTTATAGACACCCGGCGACTCTGCGGTTAATTGAATAGAGGCATTAACTGGAGCATGTGTAGCAGTGATTTAAATGGGCTATGGGGAAATCATGAGCGGGCTCTATGAATTCTAGCCTAGCAACAAGCGGCCAGGGAGGATCACGAGGAGCAGCTAACATTTGTTTGTGCTTGTGATGTTTTCTTTTAGTCATTTTGATGTTGTGTGATTTTTCAAACTAATTCACCTTAAATATATTCCTCAGAGGCATGGTCCCATTGGAGATGCGGTGGACAAACAGTGTCTCCAGAATCCTCTTGATGTAATGGAAGGAGTGACAGATGCAAGCAGAACTGCAAAAAAGTACAGTTTTGATTATTGCAATGCATATATATATCCACCCCCACTTCCCCCCCAAAAAAGACAGCACTCACTGCACCACCCAGTGTTTGCTGCTGGTGAAGTCATATTTGGGAGCATAGATGAAGGGAAGGCGGAAGTAGAACATTAAATAGATGAGCAGTGGACCAACACACTCGGCCAGGAACACCTGAAATGGACACAAACTTAATGGTGGAGTGTACTGCAGTGGAAAGACACTGAAGGCAGTGAGTGGCTCGGTGGGCAAAGGGTGAACAAAGTGAGAGACAAGTGAGAGGCTGGAGGGGGATAAACACCAGCAGGAGAAATGGGGGCATGAGATTAGATGTCCCGGCGTAGAGGACAGGCTCTGCAGGAGGTGAGAGGAAGGCAAACCAGCCAAATGGACTGTTATTACATACAATATACGACCCAAGTGTCACAAGTGTGGCTGCTTGACCAAGCTTGTGGAAGGCTACAGGGTTAGCTTATGTGCTAAATTCTGAGTTGAAGCAATTCTCATCAATGTTTATCAAGATGCACACAAGATTACATTTTATTATGATATTGGAAATTACACTTATTTTAATATTAGTTTATTAAATGTACGTAACTATTCATCTATGCATTTTTTACTTTTAATTGTAATACTAATGAACTTCCACAGGACTGCTTAAATAATGAATTATTATAATATATAATGTTATGTGATTGACTCACTGTGGCAACCCCTTATGGGAAAAAGCCATAAGACAAAAAAATATATAATTATAATATAATAAAATCATACATTTTTAAAAATGCTAAAGTAATAAATAATGAAACATAATTATATCTACAGTACAGGCCACACACTCATTCAATGCCTTTTCTTTATTTTCGTGACTACTTACATTGTACATTTACATTGTCAAAAAACTCTAAATATGTTTTATATTTTCAATTCGTCAAAGTCGCCACCCTTTGCTTTTTTCATAGCGCTGCAAAGCTCTCAACAAGCTTCATGAGGTAGTCACCTGAAATGGTTTTCACTTCACATGTGTGCCTGCCTTGTCAGGGTTACTGGTGGAATTTCTTGCCTTATTAATGGGGTTGGGACCATCAATTGGGTTGTGTCTGTCTTCAAATGTTAGGCCTGTACTGTATTTTCAGTTTAATTTTGAGGTATAGATTAAATACAATTAAATTAACAGCCAGCCAACCAAAAATACATGACCATGATGGATTCATTATTTTATTTTTCGTTTATGACAAACATGCGTTATTGTTCATCGTAATATTGAAAAAAATCTGAAATGTCATATATTTTAATTTACAATAATAATGTAATATAATCAAATGATAATTTAGTTTTATAGTTAGAATTCTAACAATAAAAAAATCAAATGTTAATAATATACATCTCAAAAATAATAAAATAATACAAAGTATATATATATATATATATATATATATATATATATATATATATATATATATATATATATATATATATATATATGTACACACACACATTATTTTTTGAGGATTATTAAATTAGCAGCAATCATTTAATAAACAATGATGAATAATTATTTTATTTTTATTTTAATGTCTGTTATGGACATCTGTTTTTATTCATGACGTAGTTCCTGTTAAAATACATTTATGTGGGCTATTTTGCACGACTTCGCCCTAATCTTTTAATGATCACGAGGACACTCAGGCTACATGCAATCTGAAATGATGCCAATAGATGGCACCCATACTTGCCGTATGTTAGTTGAGACATAGCAGCGTCTTTAATATAGGAGGATCGTCTGCACAATAAAGTGTGGATGTACAATGTGTGTGCAACGTGTGCGTGGACTCACCGTTCCCCATGTGAGTTGAGGTCCCAGGTCACTAAAGTAGAAGCTCGCTGTGGTTCCCACGGGAAGAGTTTGGAGAACTTCCTCATCCCTGAGACATTTAGCCTCTGTAACAAAAAAAAAACATATTCAACCAATCACGACAGAGATAGACAAGATCACATGACCACCTGCCAATCAAAGGTTAAGATAGTGGAACTTACTTGGATCCAAGCGCAGCGATTGTCTGGCAGGGTACCACTTTGGATCTGTTGAAAATGGACATGGTTATGTTGTCACGTTGAAATTAATTTTGGAAGTTTGTGCCAATTACGGCCGTTGACTTACATGATTTGTGAAACAAGGCCTTGATATCCAAAATAGTTGCGGTTGGCTCCACCTGTAACAGCAACACCGTTAACATTGGGATTTGCTTTCACTATTTGTACAGTTGTGTAGTACTTTTGAAAACTTTCAGGTTAAAAAATCTTAAAAAAAAAAAAAAAGCTGCTGTAAAAATATTATATATTAATATTAATGAGTCAGTCTTTTAAAACTACTTCTGCCTTAAACATATTACATACTATTGTTAGAGAATTTTAACCCTTTAAAAAAAGGGTCAGTAGGCCTATGTTTACTGTACTGAGTGCCATTGTTTTGTTTTGTTTTTAGCAAAAAACTAAAAAGAAAAAAATAAGGCACACACATTTTTACATACACATTTTTACACTCTATCCAACATCAATAGCGACACACACTTATTTCAGCAGCAAGGCACCCTTGCAGAAAACAGTAAAAGGTAACATTTTTCTGCATGCTTTGAATGGGAATTCTCCATCTAATGGACAAACATAAGAATTGAATGCCAGTAGTCCAAATTGAAATCTTCACGTAAGGTATTGCAATAGTTGATACTAACATAAAAGTGGGTTCAAAAATGGCATTTTCAATTATTTTCAATGGGATATTTTTGGTCACAAGGAACAAAACGTGTTGCTTTTTGTGCAGCGTTGCCAGTTCAGACCCCGTTTAAGGATTCAAAATCATTTATTAAATTAATATCCTTTGGCAAATTCAACCTACAGTGGTACCCCCATTTTAGTTTTTAATTCGTTCCAAAAAGTCAGAAGAAAACCAAAGCAATTGTACCCCTGGGAAATAATGTAAATAATAATAAATCAGTTCCAGACACCCAAAAATATTACCAAAAAATACATTTTATAGAGAATAATTATAGTTCCACATGCATAAAACGAAATAAATGACAAATGAAATGGATAAATGAACATTTAACATCACTTTTACCTTAATTGAAGACTCTTGTTAGTGCAGGCGGCAATGAGCGGAGAGGGAAGAGGGGAAGGGACACCATCTTCGTACTTTGCGATAAATTCTTTCTTGAATCAAGTATTGTTTTTCACCTTCTCTATCACATTGCAAGCACTCGCAACTTTCTTTGGCCCCATGGAGGGTTATTTAGCCGTCGCACTCAATATAAAATGTATGCACAGTGAGTCACCCACACATATTAGGTGTTTTGTTTGGGCGCTCCAATGATACAGTACAGAGCAAACACACTGGTTTGTTACACGAAATATTGTACAACAACTGAGAAAGTTTGCGAGAACCGGGGAAAAATTCTGGCAAAAACCGAATCATACAAAAACTGCGGCGTCCCAAGATGTCATAAAGGTTAAACATGCAATGATGTCATGGTATTACGTCATAGATTTGTTGCGATGTCGTCTCCATGTCGATCACAACCACTCAGGCACACATTCGCATGCTACCTACGGATCACTGCCATAATTAACGCATTATTTTATTTTTGTTTTTACAGAATCTCTGCAGTTTCATAGCACTGCTGATTTGACACCGCTTTAGCACACATTTGTCCAAAGCTATCTTGCAACATGAAAGTCTTCCTGGGAGGTGACAAAGTGCCAAAAGGAACCATAAAAGCTACAACATGCTTGTCATTCTTCAGCTGTCTTAGTTCTGGGAGGTCAAGGACTCCAAACAGCATGCAACAATATACTTATATATGAGGGGTACATAATTAAAAAGAGCAACTTGCATCCTCACCTTGTCAAGCAGCAGCAGTTTCTCCTTGGTCTTAACATCCACAATCTCCACCTCAAAGTACACGATCCTTTTGGGCTTTTTCGGAGGCTTAGGTCTGGGCCTGGAAGCAGCCTTCTTCTTCTCTGGTTCTGCACCGTTCACAGTCTTTGCCTCTAAGGCCAGAACATCCATGGTGATCCCCAAAAGAGACTCAACTGGTTGTCAGCGGGTCCTGACACAAGTGTCTTTGCTGCTCTCCTCACCTCTGTAAATATCTTTACAGCGTGCCTGTGCGCCAAGGGGGGGAGCGAAAAAATGCCTGGAAGACGAGCCGGTGTGGAAGAACACGACACTGGGAGCCTCACCTGAATAGCTCGGACCGGAGCCCCCGTCATGCTAGCAAACACACGCGCTGAAGACGAAACCGGAGAGCCGCAAGACATAATCCACAGAGCGCCATTTGCAAGGCTAAATATAAGCCGGCTGATTTGCTCTTCGCACAGCAGCTCGCTGGTAACCTTGGGACGCTGCTTGCGGAACACAATACCAATGTGCGGTCTTTGGACGCCGGTCAACTACTGGTTCTGTAAACGCGATTGAAGACTCAACTGCTCTGCTTCTGGATTTGGCAGCTCAAGAAAGGCCCGATTAAAAGCCTGATGGGTGGGATGAAAGACCTCCACATGCCAACGCACATAACCCCCTCTCTTTACTTCCTCCCATGACCTCGTACCACCTGTGTATTCATTCCTCCTCCTGACCTCCACAGAAAATATTGGACGGAAAAGACATTCCATAATCTTCTTTTTACTCTAGTGTTTGTTTGACTGCGTTCCTGCCAACGCTTCTGCTACTTTCTCTCATGTGTCTGGCAATTGAAAGTATATTCACACAATTTCAAAATGATTGTGTCTCAATAAACTGGTGTCATAATCCTGTCGGTGAGGTTGTGTCTGACCGTGTCCCTGCCGACCCTGCCTGTCCTTTCTCCACCAATTTTTGAATGGGGATACAAATTTTCCCTAGCAACAACTGATTACCAATGCCTTTCATTGACTCAACTTATCACGTAGTATACAAGAACTTGCATCTGTATTCTTTAGTCTATTTAAAAACAGCAGGAGTAGCAATCGGTTCACATTCCAAGAGTATTTCAGCTGTATTCTGTATTCACGGACAAGATTATTCAATATTTAAACATGTATGTGTATGTGGCTGCCTTGTATAGTTAAATGTTAAATGTTTAGGGAGAATTTATGGTAAATATTGGTAAAAAAAAATCCTTATTCTAGCGAACCTGCCTGACATACTGTCAACTACCCGTGGGCATTTCGTACAAACTACGTAAATGTGATAAAATTACCCAAATAATGTATGTAAGACACATAATGTCAGATTGTTTACACTAAAATAAATAATGACTATGAAAATATATCTGTTTTTGAAACAAGAAAGTGCGGTTAAGGGATCGTTTTTAACAGTTACCGTAAAAAGACTTCCTGGCTTGCACACGAAAACGGAAGTGCTTGGAGTGAAAAATCTCGCCGCGCTTTAGCTATCATGCCACACTTCAGTGCAGCTAGCTTCTTCCAGAAGTTTCTTCCCAGCGATTCTCTGCTGCTGCTCCCTTGCGGCCCGACAGAGAAATATCAGTTCGAACACGCCGGCTGACGTCGGGTCGTTCAATTTCGGTGACATTTGTCTCCTCGTCTTTGGCGTGAGGTAGAAAAGTCGCCTACGTATTCAAGTCAACCCGGCTAACCTTTTACCTTTACCCGTAGCTAGCTTATTTGCTAGCTAGTTAGCTAGCTGGAGAAGCTAGCGTCGTTAGCCACATGCTGGAGGCTGCTGATGTGTTCTTGGCACCCAAAAGAGAAGGGGATCCATCTGGAATGTTATTTTTGAAGACGTGGCTGAAGAAGTGACCGGTTAGTTGTGATGGGTAAAGATTATTACAAAGTCCTGGGAATAGCCAAGGGTGCCACTGAAGATGAAATAAAGAAGGCGTACAGAAAGCAGGCCCTCCGCTACCATCCGGACAAGAACAAGTCTGCAGGGGCTGAGGACAAATTTAAGGAGATTGCAGAAGCCTACGACGTCCTCAGTGATGCAAAGAAGAAGGACATTTACGATCGATATGGCGAGGAAGGTAAGTGACACATTTCCTGCATATTATATATATGAGCAGCTCTCAACAACACCCTAGTATATTTAATTTTGATACATATTTGTGCGCAATTCTTATTTATGAACAAACAATTAAATTGATAGTCCCATTGTTGTCATTGGTGCACAATAATGAGATGTGTGTGTGTCGGAGTGATCGGTGCAGTTTGAGAACTTTCGAGAAAGAACGGGAAAATAATTGGCCATAATATTAGGTACACTTGCACAATCAAATGAAAGCTGCACTGAAGAAGTTTTTTTTTTTTTTGACACAGCTCTTGTATTAACTATGACACATTTGGAATGGTAGCTGATATAATTATGAAACGTTACTATTAGCTAACCATTATGGAGTCAGTTTTGGCTCGCCCGCTGTGGCCCCCTTGTGGTGGGTTTCCACGAATACTTTGAACTTGTAGTTTCAGATTAAAAATCTAAATATTATGACTCTAAAGTTGTAAACTAACCCCAAAAATGGTCTAATAAAATTACATTTTATGACAAATATTCTACATTTTGTGACTACACACTTATAGCCAAAGCTAAATAATCAAAATGTAAACAAAGTTGTAATATTGTGAGTAAAAATCCATACAAATTAGTTAAAAAGTCTAAATATTATGAATATAAAGTTGTTTAAATCTGAATGTAAAGTTGTAATTTGGTTGGAAATATTATGTTAATAAAATAGTAATTTTATGAGATTAAATAGTTAAGTTTTAGGACTATGCCATTCTAATATTAGTAAATAAAATAGTCTAAATATAATAGTGTTGTATATTTTTATAATATACAAATAAATAAATATTAATAATATTAATACGAATTTAAGGTTTTAATTTTATGAAAAAAATAGTCAAAATATTGTGACTACAAAGCTGTAATATGATGAGTAAAAACTGTAATTATAGAAGAAATGTAATATTACAAAGCAGATATAATTTACATCTATTCTCACAATAAATTGGAATTTTTTATGTGACTTCTAGTATTTAACTTTTTTAAAGTCTGAATATGACTTTATTGTCATAACATAACATGACATGTTAGAAAGTACCTACTCTACGTTAAGATGAGACTGTTATCCATCTACGTTTCTGTTTGGGTTCCATCCGAAAATATTCTGTAAAGGTGTGATGTGACGATAAAATACAGGCAATAACGTTTGTTTCCTGTTTTTTTGTTTTGTTTTGTTTTTTTAGGCCTGAAGGGTTCTGCTGGAGGTGGCGGTGGAGGTCACAGCGGCTCTACCTACAACTACACCTTCCATGGAGACCCTCACGCCATGTTCGCCGAGTTCTTCGGCGGCCGCAGCCCCTTCGATCACTTCTTCTCACAGAACGGCGACGACAACAACATGGACGTCAACGACCCCTTTGCCGCCTTCGGCATGGGCGGCTTCCACCGGCACTTTAAACCCCACCCCGGCGGCCCTCACAGCGCCAACGAGAAGAAGAAGGACCCGCCCGTGGTGCACGAGCTGAAGGTGAGCCTAGAGGAGGTGTTCTCGGGCTGCACCAAGAAGATGAAGATCTCCCGCAAAAGACTGAACCCCGACGGACGCACCATTCGCTGCGAGGACAAGATTCTGTCGGTGGACATCAAGCGCGGCTGGAAAGAGGGGACCAAGATCACCTTCCCTCGGGAGGGAGACGAAACGCCCACCAACATTCCCGCGGACGTGGTGTTTGTGGTCAAAGACAAACCTCATCCCGTGTTCAGGAGGGAGGGCTCTGATATTATTTACCCTGCAAAAATATCACTCAGAGATGTAAGTACCTCTGTTAGTCTCACTGGACACTTCATTAGGCACACCTGCACCACCTCACCTGGGATTTCTCATCACATGCCTGCAACCACAACATTAAAAGCATGTTAAAAAGTAACAATGTCAATCAAAAATTTGGATTTTTGTAGTCAACTCTGATGCCTTGTTTTTCTTTCCCGCCAAGTTTTTTTTGCGGAAATAATATTTTTTCCTATTTTGTACATGTTTATTCAATTTTTATTTATTATTGAGGAAATATTCACATCCCTAACCCAAACCTTTGACAAATCAGTATTTATATTTTGATGTAGGAAAGTCTAGAAGATGTTTGATGGGATGCAGCGTGGTTGTCTACAGTATACCCTCATAGATAGTTGGCAGGGGTGTTTATTTACTCAACTGCAGCGAGTACCAGGTACATTATCTATTAGGGCTAAGGCGTTTGTTGGGGCACTTTTATGTGTGAAAATGCAATTTTATTATCCTGTATTTTTCTATATTAGTTTCTAATAAGACATAAAACAAATTTTCAATCTTATTTATATGTATTTCTCCCGCATAAATATTCTAATTCAATATATTCACAAGTCATTATGATGGTAATGTATAATCATATATATTGGCCACATATTATTATAACATTGCATGATATAGTACTCATTTATTATGATTAAAAGTAAAGCTGCTTCTACTGTTGAGTGTGGCATAATGCATAGCTTTTTCCCCACTTTACACTTCTGCTTTATAGATGCCATGTCATGACATCTACCATGACATAGTGGATAAGGTAAAAGGTCAATTCAGCCACCTAATGAGGGGAAAAAACAAGCTGTCTATTTGAGGTGTGGCATTTATTTAAATGGACACCCTGCAATTCCGTCACTGTTTGAGGAAATACTGTCGAATTGGATTTAGAAAGAGGGTGAAAGTCCATGTTACCGTATGTCTTTGTGTCCAGGCACTGTGCGGGTGCACGGTCAGCGCCCCCACGCTGGACGGCCGGACCATCACTGTGACCGCCAGAGACGTGGTGAAGCCGGGCATGAAGAAGCGCATCGTGGGGGAAGGCCTGCCTCTGTCCAAGTGGCCCGACAAGAGGGGCGACATGATCCTGGACTTTACAGTCAAATTCCCCGACAAACTGGGACAAAACACCCGCGACGCGCTCAGGCAGGTCCTCCCGCCGTGATGCGGGGTGCAATAACTTCAAACACTTTTCAACGCTGTTCTTCAGGGTGCTTTTGCTTTTCATGATTTTTTTAAAAGCCTACTTTTGACTTTGCTTGTCTGGAGACAACATCTAAAAAAAAAAAAAACACAATCAAAGATTTGGGTATTTATTGTTAGCTGGAGTCTATCAATGGACTAAACCTTGTTTTTGTTTTTAAGAGTGAACCAACACTGCCTGAGTGTGGAGCATTTGGAGCGCTTACTTCAGGTATTTTACTATCACAGATGACGACAAATACTGAGCCACGTACACTTTGGGGAATACTTCGTAGAAAGGATTCTCGAGTATTAGGGCCACACTGAAAAGGAAAAAAAAAGTTTTTTTTTTTGTTTTTTTTTTAAATGATAGTTTTATGAGGGGAAATGGTCCCATTATGATGACCCTAAAGGTATCATTTTATGAGGAAAAAGTTGTAATCGTAACAAAAAGTTGTAATTTTATGAGAAAGTATTGTGAGAAAAATGGTCTTAATATTATGAATACAGGATAAAGTGCTAATTTAATCACAAAAAATTGTCTACACATCAAAACAAAGATTCAAATTTATGACGAAATAATACTGTAGTCAAAATATTGTGAGGATAAAGTTCTAAAAAGGAAGTTGTAATATTACCAAATAAAGCATACGTATACAAGAATAAATATTGTAAGAACTTTTTTAAAAATTATTTTGTGACAAAATATTATGACTATAAAGTTGTAAAATTTGGAAAGTTGTAATATTACCAAATAAGGTGTAAGGAGTTTTATGAGAAAGTTGTAATATTGTTGCAATAAATAGTCCTAAAATAAATACATGGTTATAATTTGATGACAAAAACCAGATTGAATATGAAATTGTAAGTTTATGACAAAAAATCTAAATAATGATTATAAGGTAAACATGAATTCTTACAATATTGGGCCTGTTTTTGCAATATGACCTATTCCCCCATAAAAATATCACTATTAATATAACATTATGACTTTTTTTCCTCTCCTAACATCACAATTTAGTTTCCTGTCAGTGTGACTCTTGTACTCGTTCATAGAAAGCACCTGCATCATCTGCGGTTTTTGTTGTGTTTTTAAAAAAAAATTTATTAGCCTTCAGGTGCTGCATGTGTCGTGACTGCTTCAATCGAACCTGAGGTGCTAGCTGCTGTTAGCATGCCGTCAATTACCTCCCGTGTGAACGTGGACGCTGAGAGACGTGCACCCGCTGCGGTCCGCGTTCATGGAACTGACTTATTTAACCGTGAACTATTTACACTAAATATGTTTACTCGCGTCAATGTCAGTGACCTCATACTCACTGAGATGTCTTTGCTTTTTAACACACAACTCTTGTAACACCATGCTTTCTCTACATACAATAACGGTGCCACTCATGTAGCAGTCTAACATATACTTTAAAAGCAATTAAGTCATTTTTTTTGGGGGGGGGGGGGGGGGGGGGGTACCTAATTTTAAAATGGTGCACAATGTTGACTTATTTTGTTTATGTCAATGTGCCAAAGAAAACAATGTGGTCATAATATGGATGGCATTTTGATGTGTGTCAGGCTGTGTTTAGTTTATTAGTTCTAATATATATGATGATAATGATACTTTCCATACATGCCATGCCTTGTTTGATACTGCACAGGACAGGAAGTGTGTCATTTGACTCCTTGGTTGATTCCCCCCCCCCAGTTTTAACACATTTGCCTCAAACAAAGACTTCCAAGTGACATTTTGCTCCTTCCTGCTGCTGCTGGTGGAGTATTTCCCTCTTAACACAAATGTGCTTTCACATCATGGGAGGTGGATTGGTTTCATTTTTTGTTTACAGGTTGTGATTGATTCTATTCTGGCTTTATGAATGGATTGCGTGAAATTATCAACCACCATCAAAATGCTGCTTGGACTTGCATTACCACATTAGAAGTGATGACCATCATTTAGTAGTATGGAGAGAATGTTTGCATTGAGGCGTATTGTTATTTTTTGCACTATGAAGCTATTTTTAGCTTGATATTAAATGCTTGGGGGGTGGAGGGGGAGGGGGGGTCATATGATTTCTATTTTGACACACTTGGTTTGCATTAACACAACATTAACTGTATGTCATGAATGGGTTTTTCATAGACCAGAAGACTGCAAACGGGAATAAAAACTGTTATTGCTCAGCATACATCTGATTGTGGTGTGTCTATATTAAATAGGCAATAATTCATATTCATACAAAAATTTGAATATGTGCATTATTGTGTAACAGCTTAGTAAATAACACAAAACGACAAATACTGTAATGATTTTTTTTCTTCATGTTTCTTTCATCTTTAAGTCACGGTGAAACTCTTCCACTCGTCCTTGAATACCAATGGTAGAGTCCTGTTCGTGAAAACCTGATATTTTAGTTAGAAAGTAGCCTGCTAACTTGAACTAGCAGAACAAACATGCCGCGTGTGATTATTTCACTTGAAATGAGAGGGTTTTTTCTGTGTGTAAATGATAATAAATGATATAATTTACTGACAACACTATCAGTGTCCATCTTCCTCTAGCGGCCGTGTGCGTAACTGCAGCTTTTGTAGTGAACGCTAACGCAAAACGTGTGAGTTATGTTATCGCATGAGAAAGTGTCATCATCGCTTTGCATGACAGACCGCAACGTCTCCTCGTGACGACAACCTTCTCAACAACCGATGATGTAAAAACAATACGTATTATCGATTTTGTTTTGGCTGGGGGGAGAAAAAAAAGCACGTCAACCATTGCTGTCATTGTGACATTTGATAGTCAGTGAATGCAACATCATGTCTCATATTTAAAAACATTTCGTTACTGTTATTCGCATCTTTCCGTCCACTATGCACTAATTCACCAGTTTTGCGTGTAGTGGCCTAAATTAAAATAAAAATGTGATATTTGTTTGCTTTTCTTTGGTGTATTTTTTAAACACAGGCAATAGTTCGTGGTGGTGCCCTTGTTGACGTCACCTTCCTCCAGCAGGGGTCTTGACGTGAAGGTGACGAAAAGGAAGATTCACAGACGCATGCACACTTTACTGTTGCATACTTTTTATTTTTTTATTTTTGGGTAATATTTTGCAAACAAAATGGATGTCAACCAGCTTGTTGAATTTGCATCATCTGGCATCCTCGCAGGTATAATGCACACATTTATAGACTATAATAATCACGTGGTTACTGCTAAAAAATATATAAAATATATCCATCTTCCAATGTATATCTCAAGTTCTGAATGACTTCATGCTGAGTTTCTTCTTCCAGTTGCAGACAACAGAGCAAATGGCACCTGCAGGATGAGGAACCCAAAGAGCACGGCCATTCAAAACGGACCACTACCCACCAAGAGGCGCTATGACCCCTTTGTCCTCAATGCTGGAGGCTCCAGAGAGCTAGCCGCTGAAGCTATACCGACCAAAAGGACCAAACAGGAGACCCTCTTAACCAACAACAGGGTCAGGTCCACCAAGGTGTCCATGAAAGCATCTCTGAGAACCAAACGCAAGACCAGAACAAAACTGGACAGCCTCAAAAATAAGAAGAGGGTCAAATCCACAAAGGGGTCCACAGTAAAGGCTGCACCAGCCAGGAAGTCCACAAAACCAGAAGGCCTGCTAAAGAAGAGGGGTGCCATCAAGGTGTCCGTGAAGGTTGGACCAGCTAGGGGCACCAAGAGGAAGGCAGACACCAAGCTTGAGACCCTCTCAAAGAAGCAGAAGGTGTCAGTGAAGGTTGTGCCAGCCAAAGAGTCCAAACAGAAGAGCACACCGCAGACCCTCGTGAGGGGTAAAAGCAAACCTAAAGTCAAACCAGAGACCCTAATGAGGAGACGAAAGGGTAAATCCAAACTAGAGACCCTAACAAGGAGGCAAGTAGGTAAAGACAAACTGAAGAGGCGACAAAGAGGTAAAACCAATGAGGGGACTGTGAGGACCCGATCCAAACGGAAGGTGAACACAAAACCAGAGACCTTGACAAGGAGGCAGTGGGTGAAAGCCACCCAGATGTCTATGATTCGACAGGCTGAGAAACGTCTCCTGGCCACGACCGGTCAAGGTAATAACAGACTGAAGCCCCTTTCATACAGCTTGAAAAAGCCGGCTTTTTGTTGAATGGGAGGTCCTGGCATTCACCACCACCACCTTTGGAGGTAGCTGTGTATCTCATTTTGGGATGGGGTGTTGCTGAAAGCTCACAGTGGAAATGTACTGACTCACTGGGCTCTGCGTAAAAGAAGCCACAGGGGTGAGAAAATGCCAGTACTTTTCCAGCTATTTTACTGGCTCTCTGTGTGAGAGGTACTTTTAATAATTACTTGGAGGACAGGAGAAAGCGAAAAAGGAAAATTTCGACGACCACACGGCCATTTACAGTATTAGTATGTCGTACAACACAGCAGCAACGAAACGAATGTTGTAATAGAGGTCTGCCAGCGTTACTAGCGCTGATGAGTTCAGAGTAAACAACAGTACGCCAAGTGTATCACGCATGAGCTTCATACCAGCAGCTGAGTAGTGCTACCAACATTTTGAAGCGCACACAGAGGTAGATAAAGCTGCTGAATGCTGACCACTCATAATACATGAAGTGCAGCAACTGCCATCTTGTGGAGTTAATAAAAAAAATAATCCAGGAGGTTGCCCACAGCCACAAAAAAAACAATGTTTTTTTGCTTTTTGCAACGACAGGAGAGTTGAACAGAGGCGCTGATTGGAGAATTGACAGTAATTGACCTGTTTGTGTGTGCAGCCTCGTTCGAGCAGAAGTATCAGCAGCTGGAGAAGATCGGCGAAGGAGGCTTTGGATCTGTCTATGCTGGTTACCGGAAATGTGATTCTTTTGCTGTAAGTATTTTTTTTCATTGCTGTAAGTACAAAAGATCCCACTTGGACGATTAAATGGGTCAAAAAAATGTGGCTGATAAGACTTGAGAGTGAAATTGGGGTCACTTTTTGTGACTTTGCGAGTGATGCAATGGTTCTGTCTTGTAGGTGGCCATCAAACACATCCCCAAAGACGAAGTAAAGATAGTCCCGCTGGTAAGACCACACACCTCACTAAGTACAGTATAGAGTAGTCAGTGTACAGTTTGTAGTATAGAAAATGAGTCAACACACAGCCATGATAGTCTAAATAGCTGGCATCACGAGTGAGGAGCAAGATAATTGTGTCTTGCCTTCAGTCAAGCATGATGGTGGCAGCATCATGCTTTAGGGCTGCATGACTACTTCCGGAACTGGGGCAGCTGCGGTTCATTGAGAGGAAACATGAATGACATTGTGAATGGTGCAGTTTAATGTATGAATGTGTTGGTTACCCCGTAGAACATAAATGGAAGGAAGCAGGACGTCCCCTTGGAGGCGCTGCTCATGCTTCAGGCGTCGTCTATCAAGGACGCGGACGGCAGATCAGCCGTGGTGTCCTTGCTGGACAAATACGACTTGGAGCAGGAGCTGGTGTTGGTCATGGAGAAGCCAGTACGATCTGTGGACATGTTCACGTACATCACCAGATGTCGGCTCGGACATCTCAAGGAACACGAGGCAAAGGTACGGAGACAAAGTGGCGTGGCGTGCCGTGGCGTGACTGTGAGAGGAAGCATAGGGATAGGAACCAGGAACTTCTTGTTGGGGACCATTGTACTGTACTTACAATAATATTAACATATGAACAATGGCAACAAAAACATCATCTTTACTAATTGTATTTTTCAGAACTTGCAGATAAATAAATCTATAAGAAACTAATAATCATAATACTGAAATATAAAATATATAAATAATTAACTGCATAAAAAAATGTTTATCATCATATAATTTATAAATATTTTTGCATTTATGCTCAGAAAAATATGTGGAAACATAAAACATAGAAACATAGAAATAATAAATAAAATGTATTGGAAAAAAAGAGAAAAGTATGCAAAAATATTTCCAAACATGTTTTTAGTACACCATAATGAGAATGAATGTGGTTATTCATATTTTGTACCAAAATTCTATCATATAAGTATATCCAAAAATTACTTTAAAAAATATGAAAATATATTTGTCGACTTTTTAAAATTGCAGTTCTAGTTTTCAGTGCCAGTACTGCATCTTTTTGAAAGATGTATGTTCATACTGTATATCACTAAAAAATGAAAAAAATAAACATACACTAAAATATTTAAAAACATTTTTTTAATTAAAAAAAGATAATTCAGAAAGTATGCAAAAATATTTATAAAAAATATTTATTTACATTTTTACACCATAATGAGATGCTTTAAATGTTCCAAATATATTTATTACAAAAAAATGTTAATTTTTTTTTTAATGAAAATATTTTTATAAACTTTTAAAAAGTTTTCAGTGCCAGTACTGCATCATTCTGAAAGATGTTATATTTTATATAAATTAAAAAATGAAAATAAAATAAAATATATATTTTAAAAAATATCTAAATAAAATACATACAAAAAATATATATAAAATAATATAAATAATATGAACACATTTATTACAACTGATCTTGTGTTAATTTTTTTTAAACATACATCAAAACTGAGCAGTGTTATCTATTAAAGGCAGAATTCTTTTATTGGATCAGAATCTGTGGGTGTACCTAATGAAGTGTCTGCTGAGTGTTTAGCTGTATCCAGTGAGTCATCATGCTTTCTCTTTGTTAGAACATCATGAAACAGCTGGTGGACGCAGCTATCAAAATGCATGCCGTCAATGTTTTTCATCGAGATCTTAAACCAGGAAACATTCTTCTGGAAGCCACCTACGGCGTCCCTCGAGTGCGGATCATAGACTTTGGCTGCAGCTGCTTCGTAACGGAGGAACCTTACCACGACTACACCGGTAACAGGGTACATTCATCTACTTTTACCATATGATTGTCACTTTCACCTTTTACTTTGCTGCCACTCTTTAGGGACCCTATCTTACGCTCCTCCAGAGTTTGTCCTCAGGGGGGCGTACAGGGCCGGCCCAACCACAGTGTGGCACCTGGGGGCCATGCTTTTTGAACTACTAGCTGGAACTAAACAGTTTGACACACTCCTGTTCATCTCGCAGATGCTTGGACTGAACCGTGTTCTATCCCAAGGTATTACTACGACCAACCAGCCGTAAAACGGCAGTCTTACTTATTTTTATGTTTCTCTGCTGGTTCTCCATCCAGATTGCCGAGATTTTTTGCAAATGTGCCTGAATTCCAATCCAGATCAGCGCGCCACCCTGGTGCAGATACATCAGCATCCGTGGCTCCTTTGAAGCTGCACAACACCGCTAAAGACGCCTCCCATGAACCAATATTGTGGACTTTAATTTAAACACTGATACATCAACAACTGGCATTTGTGCTACTGGATTACATGACAGTAGTGTTTTTGGATCCTGGAAATGTAGCTTGCTTGTTAGTGTTTTCAGTCACTTTTGAAGGTCTTTAGTTGTTTTTATCATTCTGTTGGTTTGATAGTTACTTAAGTTTGTGGTCTGTGGTGGCACGTGTGCCAAGGAAGAACTCTATGCTTGGTGCAGGAAAATTCATTTTTTTTTGAGTCACCATGCAACTGCAAGTCCCAATATCTTTCCCTATTTCCTCTGCTGTTTAGTGTGCAATGGGTCCATTTTAACAATTCAGTCACTTTGTATTATTGCGTATTATTGTCCTTCATGAACCGGAAGTGGCTCAGTAAATAACACAAAAGGACAAATACTGTAATGTTTTTTTGTGTTCCACGTAGTTTTTCATCTTTTAGTCACAGTGAAACTCTTCCACCCATCCTAGATTAGAAATGGTAGAGTCCTGTTCATTAAAACCTTACCTATAAACTCTCAACTAGCAGAACAAACATGCTGCATGTGATTATTTCACTTGTGATGAGATTTTCCCCATTTTGCCACGTGTGACATTTCTTTCAACCCAGAAACCAAAATGGTCTAGAAAGTGGTCTGCTAACAAAAGTACGGACAAACACAAACATAGCTCTCCACATGCTTCCCCTCTTTTGTGGGGAATGTTTTTCTCCTTTGCTGTTTGTGTCACAAATAAACATGTTCAGTTCACCCTATAATCAAAAATGGGGCCGTTTTATAGTCCGACATCCGCCAATGCGAACCCGGAAGTAGCCTGCTAACCGAAAAAACACAATCACAGGGCTCCACCATTGTTTTAACTCTTGAGTAGATTTTTTTTTTTTTTCAATTGTCGAGATTTTACTCCCTGTGGAACAGTCTCCCCTGCTCCCGCATCAAAAATGATTCAGTTATGATGTATTGTCTTCTGTGAACCAGTAAGTAGGCACCGGTACAGTACTGTCCCCAGCCCAGGTCAATGGTAAGAGTCCAGTCCGTTTCGATAGAAATAAATTGTGTCGTTAGAAAGTAACAATTCCGGCACTCCAGGTGATTATGACCTTTATTAGAGGCCTTTGTTATCTCTTTTACCGGCTGTGTTTCATGATGGAACAGTCGCCCCTGTTTAAATAAAAGTACAGTAAACTCGCCTTTGAATACATGCTGTAATTACGTTGGTTGCCCACTAGGTGGGATTATGATGCAAGTGTCGTTTTTGATGGTTTTGTTAGCATAACGTGCTGTTTTGTTTGACCAGTGTTTCTACAAACGTCTTTTTTGCTAGTATTCCCAAATATTTTATCTGTCAGTGTGTTTCACGAGTCGCGTATAAACCATTTAATTTTTTAAAGTATACAGTATTTCACCACGCACCGACTTGGCTTTGAGTCCAACAATTAGCACAAGCTGCCTTTAAAGTTCACTGCTTTATTATTTTTGGTTCTTTTCCGATCGAACAAATTGCGACAAAATAACAATTCAACATAAAATACCGGAAGGCATAGTTAGAATAAACTAACCAATTCATTAGGACCACTTGGCTAAATTAAAAGCATGGGTCAATTTTGTCCATATCAAACATATACTTTGGAAAAACAGCACTCCAAACAAACAAGCACAATAAACATATTACGGTAATTTCCAAAACCAGGCATATTATTGGCAGTACGTGTACTCAATGAAATGTCCATAGTGTGTGCTTCCATCACAATACAGGAAATGGCTGCTTTTTTCTAAATAATCATCTACACTACTTCTTAAGCGCCCCTCGTAACAATACTCCACAGTTTGATTAAATGTGGCTCTAATAAAGTAAACAATCTTTGATTCAGCAGCCCTCACGTCAGCAGGTCATCCTCCCGAAACCTCATTAAATCAATTAATTACGATGAGAACGGAGGGGGTGGCATGGCGGCTGTCGTGACGGTGATTCATGTCTTTGTCCAAAGTCAGTGTTTTCTTACAAGGTTCCTGCAGCTGATCCTTCGTGGTGCACTGCGGTTTAAGTCGCATGTAAGTGTCACGGCCGTGTCTCCTTATTCGAGTCCCACTGGCACCATAGCGCCTTTGACGTGTTTGTGACTGCCAAAGGACAGCAGTCCTTTATGACTACATTTTACACAAATACACCATCTCTATCGAACACACAGCCTGGAAAACCTGCCTGATATTGTCTTATTTTGCAAGTCGACACACTGTGGAGTTCATACAAGCAATCATGAATGTGGATAAGTTTCACACCTTGCCATTTCTGCCCGCCAACCACTCAGGTGAGTTACAAATAATAACAAATAAACATGATAGTCTTTAAAGTTATGCTTCAAAGGTGAAAATGTGGTCCCGGACCTGTTTCATAATCTTATGATCATACTCTGTTGCTTTCGGTATCTTTTTAACATTTCACACAATAATGAAAAAATAGATATTTAGTTTGATGTGTTTGTATATTTATGAACAATATCAGTGTGTCAACATAAGCTGTTAACACACACAAACATAAATCTCCATAAAGATTTCAGGTTTTTCAAGAGGCTCATTCATGTTTTGGCTGTTTGCTGATTAGAGCACAAAGCAGTTGTTCAAAATATAGAACTTTTCATCAAAATTATTTAAAAATTAAGAAATCCGTTCTTGAAATATTTCACTTTCTGTGTAGCGCATCTGTAGAATATAAGATTTTCATTTTTTAAATTGAACGACAGAAATCAATTGACTTTTCAGAGATTTTCTAATTTATGGAGATGCACCCGTAAATGGCACTTTTAAGAATGTAAAAAAAGATCCTTGAATATGAAAATATGGTGTGATGATTTTATTTTTAAACAAGTGTTAAAGGTTGCAAAGTGCTTTTAAAATAAATTAATAAATTCAAACATTATTTGATTATATGTATTAAAAATCATCTAACCTAATTTAGGTAATTTATTTTAATTACTAATCTATTTTTTAAAGTTTTGTCCCAAAAAAAAACAATTTTTTTAATAAAAATACAATTATTGACCTGACAGAACTTAATAAAAAGGTGCAGAATGTGTGCAAATGACATTTGTTGTCATTATATTATTATAATATGTAAAAGTGTCAATATATTTATAAAATAACAGAATAAACACGTTTGTTCTTGTAGGTGCCGGGAAGAGAGACGTGGCCACCTTTATGGAAAGCTGCGGTCTGAGGAAAGCTGATACTAAGGTCTTGAGAAATGGAGCCCTACTCACAAAGACGCCTTATGACGTCATCCCAAATGTTGGTGAAGCCAAACAGCCGGCAGCTGAGACTATGTCATCTAAAAAGGGGGTCCATACCAAACCAGAAGAAGACAAAGTCGCTGACATGACCCTGAAGGTCTCCCCTGCCAAAAGGAGCAAACGAAAGGTCACCCCTAAACAAGAGGAGCAGAAAGTTGAAGCCAAAGAGGTGTCAGTGAAAGTCCCACAGCCTAAAAGAACAAAACGAAAGGCCAGCACAAAACCGGAGTCTCTCACAAAGGAGCAGGGAGTCAACACCAACGAGGTCTCAGTGAAGGCGTTGCCTGCTAAAAGAACCAAACGCAACACAAACAACACAAAACCAGAGACCGTCATAAGAGACCCCAAGGTTGACACCACCGAGCTGTCTGTCAAGGCTCTGCTGGCTAAAGTCCTAAACAGCAAGTACAGCGCCAAACCCGAGACCGCCGCAAAGAAGCCGCAGGTGGAAGTCACGGAAGTGTCCATGAAAGCTCTGCTGGCAAAACTGACCAACAAGAGGAAGTCGAGCACGAAACTAGAAGCCAAAAAGCCCACACAAACCAGAAAGCCCCCCACGAAGGTAGCTGAGAAGACTGGCAACCTTCCACCATGTTCCTGTTGCCCTACAACCTCGCAACAAGCCGATGCCACCAGAAGTAAGACACTATCAATGTGCTTCCTGCTGTCCCTCTTACAATAATAGTCAGTCGTACTTTGTGTGTGCATTTCTCAGTCAGTACCTTCGTTGAAAAAGGGCAGTTTAGTCAGTCATACTTTGAGTGAGCATTTCTTATTCAGTACCTCAATTGAAACAAAACACATTTTAGTCAGTAATTTTTTCTCATTCAGCACCTCCATTGAAAAAAGGCAGTTTAGTCAGTCATACTCAGTGTAAGCATTTCTCATTCAATACCTCCACTGGAAAAAAAACACATTTTAGTCAGCCATCCTTTCTGTGAGCACGTCTCAGTACCTTCGTTGAAAAAGGACATTTTGGCCAGTCATCCTTTGTGTAAGCGTTTGTCATTCAGTAGCTCCATTGGGGGGGGGGGGGGGGGGGGGTCACACATTTTAGTCATCCTTTGTGTGACCATTTCTCATTCAATACCTCTATTGGAAAAAGGACAAATTTTAGTCATCCTTTGTGTGACCATTTCTCATTCAGTACCTCTATTGGAAAAAAGACCAATTTTAGTCAGTCATCCTTTGGTTGAGCATTTAGGCATACTCAGTAAGCATTCCTCATTCAATACCTCCATTGGGAAAAAAGACACATTTTAGTCAGTCATCCTTTGTTTGAGCATTTAAGCATATTCAGTAAGCATTCCTCATTCAATACCTCCATTGGAAAAAAGACAAATTTTAGTCAGTCATCCTTTGTTTGAGAATTTAGTCATACTCAGTAAGCATTCCTCATTCAATACCTCCATTGGGGAAAACGCGCCCCACCTATTTTAGTCAGTCATCCTTTCTGTGAGCATTTCTCATTCAATACCTCCATTGAAAAAAGACCCATTTTAGTCAGTCATCCTTTGTGAAAGCATTTCTCATTCAGTACCTCCATTGGGGGGAAACCCCCCCCCAACACATATTAGTCAGTTATCCTTCATGTGAACATTTCTCATTCAGTACCTCAACTGAAAAAAGACTTAGTCAGTCATACGAAGTAAGCATTTCTCGTTCAATACCTCATTTGGGAAAAAAAAAAACATTTTAGTCAGTCATCCTTTGTGTGAGCGTTTCTCATTCATTGCCTCTGTTAAACTTGATTTGTTTCTTTCTAGCATTGTTTGTGCAGAAGTATCAACAGCTAGAGAAGCTTGGGGAAGGAGGCTTTGGATCTGTTTATGCGGGTTACAGGAAAAGCGACTGTTTCCCGGTAGGTGTTTTGTATGCACAAACCCAATCACCATTTCCAGTGCTAACTATCTGAATATGTGCTGTAGGTGGCCATTAAATACATTCCCATAGAAAAAGTAGAAAGTGTTTTTTTGGTGAGTACTAGAATACACATTTCTATATAGGGTTTTTCATTTTCTGTTAATTGATCAATTTCTTTGTGTCTATGATTCCATAGTACATCAACGGAAAAGTCCAGAAGGTGCCCTTGGAGGCTTGGCTCATGCTGCAAGCGTCCTCCTTAAAAAATCCAGACGGGACATCTGCAGTCGTCCTATTATTGGACGCGTATGATCTGGAGCAAGAGCTAGTCCTGGTCATGGAGAGGCCTGTACCATCTGTGGACCTGTTCACATATAGGACCAAATATAAGCTAGGTCCACTGGAGGAGTACGAGGCGAAGGTATATAAGAATTCAGTATGTAAGAAGGTTACGTTCACTGTTATTGTAAATCTTTGTCCTTGTTAGAACATCATGAAGCAGCTGGTGGACACTGCGATCAAAATGCATGCCGTAAACGTTTTCCATCGGGACTTGAAGCAACGAAATATTCTGCTGGAGGCCACCTTCAGTCTCCCTCGAGTGCGTGTTATAGACTTTGGCTGCAGCTGTTTCGTCAACGAGGAACCGTATCAAGAATATGCTGGTAGGATGTCAGATTTTCCTGAATCCTTTTACAAAAAAACCCCCCAAAAAACTCAATTTCTTTTGTCTTGTAGGAACCTTACGTTATGCTCCTCCAGAGTACGTCTTCAAGCGTCCATACAAGGCTGGACCAGCCACGGTATGGCAACTGGGCGCGCTGCTATTTGAGTTGCTGGATGGAACCGAACGCTTCGACACACTCATGTTCCTCTTCAAAGGCCTTACATTAAACCGGGTACTGTCCCAAGGTATAAAGCTATGCGTGCAGCCTTACATTACCGCAGATCACACAAAGTATCTTTGTTCATCTTACATCTCTCCACGCAGATTGCAAGGACTTCTTGTGGATATGCTTGACTTCAGACATGGAACAGCGAGCCACCTTGGAGCAGATGCAGTGGCATCCATGGCTCCTCTGATTCTGAACACACTTCCTCAAACAAGTATAACAACCTGCCAGTGTTAATGTCATGTGTACAGTGAAAATAGCTTTGATTAAATGAGCATTTTTACGTTAAACCTCACTCACACATTTGACAGTACTGACTCTGAAAGACAGAATATTTACATAATTCCATGTTTTACATATTGAGAAAAAATACAATAATTAATAGTTAGGCCCTGAGAACGGTCAGTGATTGGCAGCAATATTGATTTTTATGTGTTATTTTTTCCTCACACTCGAGGTCTGCTAGCTGCTGTGTTCCCAAAAACTGCTGTTTTAGTTTTTCCATCAGCCTTTCGAAGCTACTTCTGCCTGAAATTCTCATATCAAGTATTAATTATTATTAATATTAGTATTAATATTTTTGAGATATTAACCATTTTACTAACTTTTTTTAAAATCGAGAAAAAATACAAAGTAAAAGCACACAAACACTTTTAATGTATACACCATTCCAAATGTTGTTGCATGCTTTGCATGGGGGGAAAAAGTAGCGTCTACTGGTGGACTAATGAAGCAATTGAAAGTTGAAGGCCAGTAGTCCAAATTGAAATCTTAAAAGCATTGCACTAGTTTATGTTAAGGTAAATATGGGGTCTACAGGCTTTTTAATGGGACATCTGGCAAACTTAACCTAAAATGGCGAGAAAATCAAAAAGTAAATGTCAGAAAATGTCCCAAAGATCTCTCAAGGGTTAAACACAAAACCCAGAAGACGTTGCTATATTTACTTGGAGGCAAGGTGCTACAGCAGAGGACTTGCCATATGATTTAAAACGTGTTGCGTTCAAGTGCGCATGCTGGCGTTACACCAGCTATCATTGATAAACAGTTGAGCTGTCGTGAGCCATCAAAAATGTTTAAATGAGAGGATTTACACTGGTGGATATTAATATGCGTTAGTTTGAGATTGGTGTTGTCTAAAATGTAAGTTGAACTCTTCAATCAGAATGGGGTTGTCATATTTATGCGTGAGCTTAAAGGCATCATCGCACCACCCCTAACCGGGGCTAACGCCAGTAATAATCAGCAGCGGCATACCACCACACAAACTGTACACTTCGGCGCTCTTTTTGCTTTAAACTCCACCGAAAACAAATACGATGCTCAACTGAGGAGCGAAACTTTGTTTTAGTTGATAGATAGTATTTTTTTTTCTAACAACTTGACAGCAGGACTTGTTTCCGAGGCTAGCGACAGTAGGCTAGAGGGGCTAGCTAACGACACTTGGCTAAAAACTCCTGCTGCGGTAAGACTGACTTAGCTTGTCCTGTTTGCGCTGTTCACAATTAAGTAGGGATTTGTTACTTTAATTAACAGCACTAGTTGTGATTATATGGCGGGTTTTACTACTGCATACGTTCTCTGTAATAACGGGCTTTGTGCTACGCTTGTTAGCTAGCTTGCTAGCTGTGTGAGACAGGTGAGGCATAGCAGCTAACAGTAACTACTAATAAATCCATTATTTTTATTAGATACCCGCTAATTAGCGTTTATGGGCTCGTTTGTCACACAAAAGATATCCTGCCTTTGTTGTGTTTGATGCACCAATGTGAAAATATTCCCGTCATTGTACTTGTTTTGTTGTTGTAGCTGACGACCACCCACGGCACCCTACTGGACTTCTCTTCTACTTCTCTGATGTGTGGTTTTGTAGATCTACTCACTGGCCGTTTAAGACAGCTCTTGAGCTCGTCTGAAGGACTACACTTTCACTGTGACACCCTACAATACACCTGCAGCTGGTTCTGCCCCTAGAACCAGCCCCTTCTTGATAACGCCCTCGCCTCCTCTCCCCTTCTCCCCCCCGCCTGGCCCCCTCAAAGACTACTATGCCTCTGGGCTTGGGAAGAAGGAAGAAGGCGTCCCCCTTGGTGGAGAATGAGGAAGCGGAGCCCATCCGTGCCGGTCTCAATGTTCCAGGGATGGAGGGCTTAGGGGATGGAGGAGGCGTGGTCGGCCTGGGACAAGGGGCCACCTCGGAGGGGTTGCCGCCGCCGCCCAGCAGCATGCGACCTCGCCTCATCTTCCACACGCAGCTGGCTCATGGCAGCCCCACCGGACGCATCGAGGGCTTCAGCAACGTGCGGGAGCTTTACGCCAAGATTGGGGAAGCCTTCGGAATCCCGCCAGCAGAGGTGAGTTGACATTTGGATGTCTTTGGATGCTAGCAGGAGAATAATCTGTTTTCCCCTCCACAGGTTATGTTTTGCACATTGAACACTCACAAGGTGGACATGGACAAACTGCTGGGAGGCCAGATTGGCTTAGAGGACTTTATCTTTGCACACATTAAAGGACAGCGGAAAGAAATTGAAGTGTTTAAAGGAGAGGATGCGCTAGGCTTGACCATCACTGACAACGGAGCTGGTTATGCCTTCATAAAGGTGAGTTAGAATAAGAAGATATGGTGGTCCTCGGTTTACACACTGAACACGCTCGTATAAATTAATTAAAAACTTCATTTTGTTGAGTAAACATAAGACTTGCTCGAGAACTAGTTACAGCACACATCAGTGGAAGAAATGGTATTGCAGCAAAGAAAAGGAACGTCAACACCATGCAAGTGAAAACTGACATAATTAAAAGCTCATAGAGGAGAAACGCCCACCAATAATTGCCGCTTTTGGTCCCAACCACTCGATTGTAGCAACCATCATAAGGATAAAGATAATTGAATGCTAATAAATGCTAGAGGGGTCGTGGATTCTGTGCACTGTTAAAAGGAGTTCTGAACGGAGAAGAGAAGGTTCCTTACAGGCTAGCTTGGGACAATATTTTTGAGCATGTAGAAGTATAGTTTTTAAAAGCTTGACCAATTTAAAGTGGAAAAGTATATTAATATAATTTAATTTTACAGCAGTTTGTGGAAACCTGACATTTTTTGTTATGGGCAAATGATTGAGGATAGTTTTACTTTGATACAATTAGATACATTTTGTGCATTTTTGTGCATTATGTATGCTTAAAACTCCGATCAAGATTTGATGCTGATATCCGATACTGATCATCCAGGACCGATACGGATACTGATCACATGGATTCATTATAAATTTTTCAATTTATTTATGATGAGTGCAATTGGCTCGGGGTGTCGTATAGAGGGAGACATTTGTCAGGTCAATTCCGTTTTTTTTTTGTTTTTTTTGGTGGGGGGGAGAAGAGAGATTTTATTTTATTTATTTTTTTCATGTGACCCAGAATTCCTGGCTGCATCCCTGTTACTGGCTATATGATATGAAAAAAAGGAACCATAACTTCACCTTAATTTAGACAAAAAACATTTTTACTTACTTTTTGAAGACAACACACATCACTCGTGAATCTTCCAGAGGATGACATGCCCCCCTAAAGGAGACTTTGCGAACCCGGTGTCTTCCACCACTGAGAAAGGCTGCTCTCGTCCAGTGGATTCAATTATGTATTGGGGTTATTAGCTTAGCCGTCTGACTGTCACACACATACAGGTGTGTGTTAGTCACATGGCTACTCACCATACTCCGTCAAGTGTTGTTCTTCAAATGCCGCATTAAAGCTTTTTAACGTGCTACCGCCGCAAGATAGTTTTTGTTGCATGTGTTAGTGGTTAGGTTCCACACAGCAGGCATGATTGTTTTGTTTGGAAGGAAAGTAAGAGGACGACGCTGCCCAAGACGTTAGTTAGGGCAAGACACTGCACTTTGATTTATTAGTAGTTATTAGTATCAACATCTCAGCTTCTTTACATTTTGCCTTTTTGCTCTATTTTTTTGCTGTTTTTTTTTGGTCTTAATCTTAGTTCTACAGTGGGCCAATAAAAAGCAATCCACGGCCTGCAAATGGCACCCTGGCCGCACTTTGGACACCATGACGGCAATAGAGTGAATTATCATGTTTCATGCTCGTCTTGTTTGGGCTGCTGCTTCTTTTAGAGGATCCGCGAAGGCAGCATCATCCACCAAATCCAGGTGATCAATGTGGGCGACATGATCGAGTCCATCAACGGCCATCGCCTGATTGGCTGTCGACACTACGAGGTGGCCAAGATGCTGAAAGAGCTGCCCAAGGGCAAGGACTTTACCATCAAGCTGACCGAGCCTCTCAAAGCTTTCGGTAGGAGCTAATGAGCCACGTGATAGCGCTTATACACAGTATTTTATCCCAAATGTCAGTCAAGGAGTTTGACAGCTGATTGCGTGCAGATATGATCAGCCAGCGGTCTGGAGGGTCCAGGTCATCTTCGGGTGTCCAGCTCGGCACCGGCAGGGGAACGTTGCGGCTGCGTTCCAAGGGTCCCGCAACTGTAGAGGAAGTGGTGAGTTCAGAAAAAACACCTAAACACCAATTTTATTACTGTATAACGAGTCTGTGTTGTTTTGTTTTTCTACCGTCAGCCCTCCGCTTTTGAGGAGAAAGCCATTGAGAAGGTAGATGACCTGCTGGAGAGCTACATGGGCATCAGGGACAGCGAGCTGGGTATGTGTGTGTTACTTGAACTGCTAGCCCCTTTTCTTCCTGCCCTCGGTTTCCTGTAGAAAATGTTATTATTTCGGTGATGGCTAAAAAGGACACAAATGATCATACATGCCAATAGCTTATGCTTTGCTTTTGCTCTGGATGCTGTAGAGTTGTACTCCATCGTCTCCACTTTGCTGTTCTCAGTCTGCTCCTGAATTAAATGTTTTATCTTTTCTATGACATCTAGAAATGAAAAAAATTGTCACATGTGTTGCTGTATCTTAGCTGTGGATGCTGCAGTATTATTCTACGTAGTCTCCAATTTGTTGCAGCGGCCCTTAATCCCATCTACAATAAAATGTGCATCCTTGTAAGATAAAAATAACACTTAAATGCAAATGCTAACGATAGCTTACTCCACAGTCTCAACTTGGCTGCAGCCCTCAGTCTCCACCATTGTTGCACATGTCTTGTTAGACTGATCAATCGCTTTCCACTATGTTGGAAAACTTGCCGCACCAAACCCAACTGAGCCAGTACTGTGCAGTGGTCCCTGCATATCTTGTTTTTGCACTCACATGACAATGGGTTTGTGTTCAAATTATTAGCTTTTATTATTTAACTGACAAGTTTTTCTTGAACCCTTCAGCGGCCACCATGGTGGAGTTGGGAAAGGACAAAAAGAACCCCGATGAGTTTGCCGAGGCTTTAGACGAGACCCTGGGAGACTTTGCCTTCCCGGACGAGTTTGTCTTTGATGTGTGGGGCGCCATCGGTGATGCTAAGGTCGGAAGAGTGTGAGCTCAGGATTTATTGGAGCCCAACAAAGCTGTGTGTGTGTGTGTGCTCGCGCGCATGTGTGTGTGTGTGTGTCATCCACAACACTGGTCCACTACTTGCTGCACAGAAGGGTTTGCTTTTATTCCATATACTGTGTACTCCTGCTGTTTAGTTTTTGGGAGAGACTTCCCTGGCTATTATTTTCTCAGTGCTGGAAAACAAGCTGCTTTTTTTTTTTTTTTTTTTTTTTTTTAATTTAAAATCTCGTCTTCCCGTGGTTCAACTGCAAGCACGAGCCTTCCCTTTTGGCCACATGAACCTGCATGTTGATGGTTATGGGATACAATGCTAACACAAAGTTGCATAGCTGTAATAATGTGTTCCCCCAACAACAGAGGCTCCATTGTATCTGCAGTGTTGTGCTGTCGTCAGCCTCTCTACTCTTGTTTTTTTTACAATGCATGTGCTGTTTTATTTTTTATCTTCATTATTACCAATTCTGCTGGGGCTTTTTTTTGTGCTTTTATTTCTTTCTATAGAGAACAAGTGGGGTGTCAAAAGGGTCGTAATAAGTGTAGCTTGCTAAAAAAGAAGAAAAAAAAAACAGTGGTGTTTTGTTCGCACATTCCACACTGTAATGACTGCAGTTTTACTTTTGATAACAGTGTTATATGTATATATATTAAAGTGTTAAGTCACTTTTTGTTAGCGTGGTTTTAATGGACCGAGAAGCAGTTAATGCTGGTGCTTGTGCTGACCTTATGTCTTTATTTTTTTTATTATTATTAATGGCTAGTGTTTTTATATAAAGTGATGTGACATCTATTTGAAAGGAGTAACATTACCTACAGTTGTGAAAGGAAAGGAAGCTAACCAAGCTTTTCATCTGTATTTTGTATTTTTTTTTTTTTTGAAAGTTAGGATTGTCTCAGAGGTTGCATTGTGCTGCATGACACCTACACATCAACTGTCAATAGAAACTACTTCAGTCCTGCGTTGCTGTCTTTGGGAAATAATTCCTATTTCACCTTTCAGCGTGAGCGGGATATATTTTG
The DNA here is from genome assembly GCF_027744805.1 of Dunckerocampus dactyliophorus. Classification (NCBI taxonomy): domain Eukaryota; kingdom Metazoa; phylum Chordata; class Actinopteri; order Syngnathiformes; family Syngnathidae; genus Dunckerocampus; species Dunckerocampus dactyliophorus. The sequence goes on along the minus strand of NC_072836.1, from coordinate 8,641,641 downwards.
AGATTTAAGTGTAATTATGGAGCTATTTTGTCACAAATTTCTTCATTCGCACTTGAGAGGAAACGAATGGACACTGACACCCATGACTTTGTATGACACTGTTCATGTTCAATTACAATGCAGTTCTAATAATAACAACTCTGGTGTTTTGTTGTTGTTCCTGAAGGCTGTTGTGTCAGCTTTGTGCTCATGACATGCACAAAAATATTGGGACACATGCTCACCGGCCCTTCCACACTGCCTCTAATAGCAGGTGTGGCTGTCTTTATCGGCCCAAAAAAATGCGGCATCTGTTCTGCAGAGTATACCAACAGAAAGTGACCATGAATGAAAACATTAGTTTAAACCCCAAACCTTCCTTGGTTTGTAATTTATTTCATTAATAGTCTGTCCCAATATGACTTACAAGACTTTATGTCAGCTAACTCTTCTACTGCTAAACCACAAAAAGATGGAAATTTGTCAAAATGTTTGCCTCTATTGTGTTGCCTATGCTATTATTTTTTTGGACAAATACACCATATGGTGGTGCTGCTTTTACCCCATAAGTGGGATTTTAGGTTTAGCCGAATCACCACCAAGTAATTGTAAGTCATTAACCAATTGTCTAATGGGGATAAAACCTTGTATTACTTATATGCTAGCATGTCTTCCAACACATTTTGACCACAACCCATAGGGGGCGCCACAAATGTGACGTACTGCATATGTCAGATATTGCACTTAGTGGAATGATTTAGTTGCACATCATGTGAGCATGTGTTGGTGTTTTCCACTAAAAATGGAGCAGAAAGTGTCAGATGAGGGCCTTCCTAGAAGGGGACTAAACCTGTTCTTCAAGTCCCTGTTGATCTAAAAGCCCAGTTGCACATAAACCCCCGCTTAGTCCACCTGCTGCAGTCTGTTGTGTCCTCACATAAGAGCCTTGTATCCACATTCTCTGCTAGAACCTTCCACCATGGCGTTGCGCCCACGTGCATCCTCTCAGCCTGGGAAGCTCTCCTTCCTCCAGACTTCCAAAGTGAACTCATCCCTTCGACCGAGGGCCGTCTCCTCGAGGTCGGGCTCCATGCTGGAAGAGGAGCTATCGTGCCCTGTCTGCTGTGAGATCTTCAAGGAGCCCGTGGTGCTCAAGTGCAGCCACAGCTTCTGCAGGGCATGTCTGCAGCAGTTCTGGAACAAGAAGAAGGCCCGGCGCGAGTGTCCCATCTGCCGCCGGAAGTGCTCCCTGACGGAGCCCACTGTCAGCCTGGCTCTCAAGAACGTGGCTGACACCTTTTTGAAGGAGCAGCAACTACAGACAGCCGTGGCTGGAAGCGTCGCCCCCGGGAAGCTGGAAGCTGACGTGGAGGATGTGAGGTGCACCAACCATGGGGAGGTTCTCAAGCTCTTTTGTCTGAATGATTTGGAGGTCTTGTGCTGTGTGTGTCACACCTCCAAGAAGCACCAGGGCCATCAAGTGCGTCCTCTGGAAGAAGGAGCCCATGATCTCAAGGTAGCTTTACATTTAATACAGAGTAGTCAAGTGCAAAATGAATGTGTGTGAATTGTCTCATTGCAGTCCCTGAGTTTGTCATGCAAATAGTTTCCTGGGCTTTGGAGCCCTTTGAACTCTGCTCAGCAACAAGCAGCCCTGCAAATGAATGTAACAGCTATTCTGTCTGACGTCCTGTCCCTTCTTAGTCATGTTCCTGCATTCTCAGAGATTACTTTTAATCAAAAAGCCTGTTGGGCTCTTTTTTTGAATTGAGCTCGTTGAACTCTGCCAAGCAACAAGCAGCTGTGCAATCATAAGCAATTATTTGATCTGCTTTTCTTTGCCTTCTGGTCAGGTAAAGTACAGTTATTGTTATAATGACTAATACGTTTTATTAATAGACATCGTTGAAAACATCAAGACTTTACATATCATTATAGGAAAAGATCAAATCCAGAAGAAAAGCATTTTTGTTCTAAAAGTGGCCATTTTGGATGTGTTGACATGTCCTGTTGTTCCCGTCAGGAGGAGCTGAAGAAAGAGCTGATTCCTGTGAAGAAGAACCTGCGCCGCCTGTATGAGGCCAAGCAGGAGTGTGATGACACAACTGTGCACATCAAGGTATCAACAAACAAAAGGTGACAACCAAACCTGGTAGAACCCACATGACCACCGGTGTAACTGCAGCGTGCTGTTGAGCGTCAGCCAAGGGTTGTTTCATGTCGGAAAATGAGGAATTGGATTACAGATTGCTTTGGAAACAATAGAAATTTTCCCAAATAGTATCTCTTACATTAGTAAGTGGAGTTCATTTGAAAAGTGTCAAAATCAGTCTGTCAGTGTAAGAAAATAAGAGAAATGCTGTAAGTTTTCTGTACCTGTAGTGTTTATTTGTACAAACCACCGTATGAGTTGTTGCCACCAATATCGTTCAAGCATGAATAAGATGATTAGCAGACCTGCTAAGAAGAAATGTGTAGTATAGTATATACGCTAGTAAAGGGGTGCATACTGAAAAATGTAAAGAATGTGGGGCTACTTTTTTTTACACCAACCCATGTAGATACGCAGGGATGTTTTTTTTATATATTACATAGGCATCTCCTTGATAACTTGTGAACAGCCAGACCTGTAGTAATGCTCACTGAAGTCTCACCAGATTAGCTGAATTGTTAATAAAACTACATTAACAGGTTGCCTACAGCTACAGCTGTGAAGTAAATATAGGTGTTTATTGTAGCATTCACAGTATTTCTAAAGTTGATAATCTCTATTGTTGCCCTGGACGTGCTGACTCATCCGTTTCCTTGCACGCTCAGAGCCAGGCACAAGCCACGGAGAAGCAGGTCAAAGAGGAGTTCGAACAGCTGCGTGACTTCCTGCAAAAGGAGGAAGCGGCGCGGCTGGCCGCCCTGCATGAGGAAGAGGAGGAGAAGCGAGAGCTGGTGAGGAAGAAGTCCGAGAGCATCACCAGGGACATCCTGACCTTCTCGCACGCCGTCATCGCCGTCGAGAACGAGATCGCATCCGGCGATGCTCTCTTCCTGCAGGTAACTTGTCATCTTCAATGTTGTTGGACCCGCTGATCAATGGTAATAATGATACTACTATTCTCACTGTAGAATTACTCCAACACAAAGAAAAGGTAAGATCACATCGTCATGACCACGTCATACCAGTTAATCTTACAGCTGTCACCTCCGGGGGCAATGTTTTGTTTTTAAAGGGCACAGCTTCCGCAGAAGGATCCGGAGAAGGTGTCTGGAGCTCTTATTAACGTGGCCAAGCATGTCAGTTCCCTCAAGTACCACGTTTGGGAGAAGATGGTGGAGCTGGTTCAGTACAGTGAGCACACTTTTTCCATGTTTGTTTTACATAGCCTGCTGTGTGGTAATGTATACACTAGGGCTATCAAAATTAACCAGATAACAACTTAACAGAGAATTCCGTTAAACGCCACTACTTTTTTTCGACGCGTTATTAACGTGTGCACATGTTTGAGCCTCGGCCCACACCATAGTTGGAGAAAACGCAGTGGTGTTGCAGTTGATGTTGAGCCACGTGCGGGAACAAATATTGAGCAGAAATTGACCCAAAAAAGGGTATTTTAAAGAAAATTAGATTTCGAATGGTAAGTTTAGCCCTGACATATGGCTCTATCTCCACATTACCGAAGTTATTTTTATGTGGTATCAATCTGAGTTGAATGGACACCGGAGTACGTAGAGTCTCAAATGCCACTTACTGGTCTCAGCTGGAAAAACTGCTGGAGCAGTGCAGGTATTTGTTATTGTTATTTATACCGTGGTACCTTGGTATACGAGTATTTCAACTAATGAATGATTTTTAGATACGAGCCGTCTCTCGGGTGATTTGGGTTACGAGCTATTAGTTACCGGCAGGCATAACCGAAGACAGCTATTTGGAGGGCTTGTGTCACCTTAATATGCGGGGACAAAGGCGGAAGTGAGAGAGCACACACACAGCGCTCAATGAGATGGCAGTAAAGGCTCACGAGGGGATTTATTAGCGTTATCATTATTGATTAGCGTTTGTGCTTGAAATGCTGTTTGTCAAAGACGGCAGAATAAAACTTGCGTGATGCAAGACCTGTGGTGTCATACTTCCACGCCGCGGAAGTCGCCACACCAAGTAAGGTGTGATAAAGTGTGTGTAAATATATCCCGCCTCTGTTCCTGGCTTCTGTGTAAAAGGCACAGGCAGATCACGCCTTATCTTCTGTTGCTGGACATCTCAGTGAAAGAGGCTAGGGAATGGTAACTTCCGTTCAACAGCACACATTTTCCCGACAATAGAGGAATGTTATCCATTGTTGTTCGTTTGTTTACTCTGTAAGCCCGTGTCGGAAAGACAAACCAGATCAATGTTTCACTGTACCGCTTTGGTAGAAACATTGCTTGAGAGAGGGGCTTTCTGATGTGGTAACAGAAGACTTCAGAAAGATCAAGACATTTTTTTCCCCAACCTGCTAAGCTAATTTCAGTTATGTTTAAGATGCAATGAATTGAGCAAGAAAACTCAACAAAAATCAGCTTTTCAGGGACCAGGGGAGCCCCCTCCCAACTGTACTTTGAATACTCCCGAGAAAACACCCATTTTATGCTGTTTTAGCTCCCATCACCCTGGACCCCAACACTGCATACTCCTGGTTGTCCATCTCCAAGGACCTCACCTGCGTGGCCAACAGAGGCTCTCTGCAGCAGCTTCCGGACAACCCGGAACGTTTCGGCCACTTCGTCTTCACCCTGGGCTCCGAGGGCTTCACGTCGGGCCGCTACGCCTGGGAAGTGGAGGTGGGCGACAAGGTGGACTGGATGCTGGGGGTGGTCAAGGAGTCCATTGACAGGAAGGGCCGCATCTCCGGCTGCCCTGAAGGCGGCTTCTGGATGATATCGCACTACGAAGGAGAATACTCGGCCATGACGAGGCCCAGCACTCCCCTGCAGCTGGAGGGGGAGCTGACCAGGGTTCGGGTTCAGTTGGACTACGACGCCGGTGAGGTGATCTTCTCCAATCCCATCAGCATGACGCCTATCTACACCTTTAATGACTTCTTTACCGACAAGATGTACCCTTTCTTTTGCCCTGGAGCCAATATCAACGGGAATAACCCAGATCCTCTGAAGATATGCCCTGCTACAGTGGCAGTGTGGAACAGTGCCACATGGTGACATGTACGAAACACCAATCAACCGTCATGAGATAATTAAAAACAAGCCACAATATATTCTTGTATGAACTTTATTGGGGTTCATTTTGATGTGAAGCTACCAAGGCATGGCGCTGCCCTGGTAATCCAGGAAGGCTCCGTTGTGCTTATCTTTCATGGTGGACATCACTTTAAGCATCCCCTTCACGCTGGTTTGGACATCAATTTCCCCCTGGAAGACACATTTTTCGACTAGAATTAAGAAGGGAACATTTTGAAACAACGAGAAAGTAGAATGCCCTGAAGCTGCAGCTTCAGTCCTGGCCAGCAGGGGGCCACCTCAGTTACTGTGTAGATGAGTGACAGAGCTACAGGCATGTGAAAAAATGAGGACACCCCATTTGTGGCGCCGCCTGTGGGTTTTGCTTAAAATTCTTTGGTCAACATGATTCATTATATAATGATCATTTATGGGTTAAATGTTTGCCGGCTTTTTATGTAAAGGTTTCTCTGAAGTTTTATTTGTTTTTAGAATTTGCATGGCGGGCCGGATCACATGCTGCCATTGTCCGCAAATGGCCCACGGTCTATAGGAGCCACATCCGTGACTTCAAAAGAATCATGTTTGGTTCCAAAATGGCTTGTTAATAAAGCAAATAATGTCTCCATTACCACGGCTTATCTATTGTACTTCGTCTATATCAGAGCTCTTCAAGTGGCAGGTTTCGCCTGTAAACTTGGTGTACGCACAAAACATGTGTACGGCATTTTCCGTGCAAAGTATGTGATCTATAATATCACAACCTGATGTGATAAAGAACGCATCAGTCTAGCAACATTGTAGCTGGCGGACTATATCAGAGCTCTTGGTGTACGCACAAAACATGTGGACGGCATTTTCCGTGCAAAGTATGTGATCTATAATATCACAACCTGATGTGATAAAAGAACGCATCAGTCTAGCAACATTGTAGCTGGCGGACTCACTTTTTGGAGACATGGTAAAAGAGGTGAAGTGAAGTCATACGTTAGAAGTGAACATGCAGTGGAAAACAATAAAGGTTCAATCATTGCATTAACCGTAATGCATTTGTGGAAAGCGTTGCTATTTTGCATTACACCAACAAATCTAATTTATCAGTCCTATCATATCCTCTACTGTGTGTGCTCATCAACATGAGGGGTGATTGTAAATAGATTGCTAGTTGTGGTAGCAGTCCTACAGTATCATAAACACCATTGCGCATGAGTTTATTACCATCATGACCAAAAGATACATAAAACAAACAATACAGCGCTGTTTATATTTATCATTATGAGAACATGATTATGCGTTTGATAGTCATTCATTTGAATAAATGTCGCATTATCAAATGATTATATGGGTTTAAGTTTACAAGATATAAAGCAGACCTAGTGTGCGTGTCCTCTGTTCTCTGTTGCGCTCCTCTTTGGCAATTTATCAAATAAGGCAGCTCTTCCTCTGTTTGTGTGATGGTGTCAGGACGTGTGCGTAACATTGCTCTTATTAGTTTTCCTTTTCCACAAATGATAAGTTGGATCATTTTGGGATTTTGGTTTGTTGTGATTCAACCAATACAAAAAAACTTTGTAATAATAAAAATTTCCATGGTGCTAGTCAGCATAATCTGGAAACTTTCCTTGGGGTCTCAATTAGATTAAAATTTGCATAAAACATGCTCGCTAAAATGCAAATGTGTGCCTTGACAGCCAACCACTTTTTTTTTTATGTGTGTTTGTTTGAAGTTCTGCAACTGTGCGCCCGCTGCTGTGTCCTCCAAATAATATACGGTACTTTTCCCCGCCTCCAGTTACGTGAAATTCCGCTTCTTTGTCCTCGTCGTTTTCTCACCAGCTGTGATCCGAATGACTGAACAATGCAATCAAGGCTTGTTAAGTCTGGAGGCCGCATTGATGAGTCACTTTGCATTGACATATTTTTGGTCAAGTTGAGGTGTGGCGAGAGCGCGATGTGAGGCGAAGTTTTGTGTGCACACTTGTACTCTGGGGAGCTCTGCAAAACAAACTGCGTGAAGGTGTGTGTGTGTGTGCCACTTTTTTTACAATAGGAGAAAAGGGGAGACTCTTATCATAGAGGATCTTTGTAATGTTTTGACGCGGGCCATGTTTAGGTTGAGAATATGCTGTGGGGCGCTATAAAAAAACAAGTTGTGGGTCTAAAATGGCCCTCTGGCTGCATTTTGGACGCCCCTCCATTAGCTATGTAGAGGATCTTTGACGAGCATTTTGGCAGTAGGTCTTTATAAACTGCAGAGCGCTCCAACCGAATACAGTAGAGGTTATTTGACTAGTGTTTTTGTGTGTCTGGTGTGTCATATAGAGGATCTTTGAGTATCAACATTTTTCATGTGCTGTGATTTATGACTTAATGACGATGTTGGTTGTTTAATGAGGTAAGGGCTTTAAGGTGTGACAGAGCCTTGCATTGATATTCAATGCAAAATAGGAATACTGAAAAGAGACGTTTTAATGGAAGCTAAATGCTGGGGTTTCTGCTCAGAAGAAAGAGTACTTGAAATTCACCACAAAGTAAACAGGTGTGTTTTCTTTTACTGATGTTGCCTCATGCTGTAAGAATGTTTGTTTATAAAGACCAGTTCTATGAGCACAAGCATCCATGCGTTGTTAGCTTAGTGACTTTTGTTAGTAAGTAATAATACAAGTCATGCATTAACATGTGGTACAAAAGGGTAAGGAGTGTTTGCACACATGTGGGACAACAGTTTTACCAACAACAAAAAAAGTCACTTGAGGACAAATTATGACCACTTGGTTTGTGCATCTGTGTTTGTTTTTGGCAGCCAGTCAACTCACCTCTGGTCCACCTGTATCTGTGCGCACCCATCCAGGGTGCAGCACAGTAAACAGGATCTTATCCTTCTTCATCTCCTCTGCAGCGCACACTGTCAGCATATTCAAAGCGGCCTGAAAAGAGCAAACGTTGGTATTGTTTCTATGTGTATTGTATTTATCACAGCACTGTTTGCTTGATCTACTGTTGACGCTGATCATGCAAACATGGGCACACCTTACCTTGCTGACACGGAATGGTAAAATTGCCGCTATAGAGTAGGTCTCCTTTGTCACGTCCATTGAACCCTCCATTGTGGAGATATTAATGACAGCTGCTTTGTTGCACGACATCCCTGAAATCTTGCTGGCCTTGGCCGCTGTCCGAAGATGAGGAAGGAACTCCTAATAAGTTGACAGCATGCGAGAAAAAGGCCCTAAGTAGTCTGGTGGTTGAATTGCAAAGGCATGCTTGTCATGTGCAAATCATTTACCTTCATGATGTTCAGAGGACCAATGACGTTGGTGTTGAAAGAGTCCTGCATGTCCTTTGTAGTGGTGGTCTGCAGCGATGATTCCAGTGCCATCCCGGCGTTGTTTACGAGCAGGTTGAGGCCCTCGCTGCCCAGTAGGGGGGCGATCGCCTTGGCCGCCTCTTGTATGCTGTTCATCTCACAGACATCTGTCTCAGACACAACAGACTCTGTTCTTACTAATCACGCTTACTGTATGCGTAGCATGATAATAAACACAGCATGTAGCATGCCAAACCTAAGTAGGGTAAAAGAAAAAGCTCATACCCATAGTGACGATGACGATGATGTCTGGATACTGCTTTGCCAGTGTTTGCAAGGTCTGTAAATAAAATTGAAGTATTGAATTAACTGCACTATTCTTCCCATGCGATGTTTCAACACACGTCCCAATACCAAACGCTTCATTATGCTACAGCACAGTCACTCCGTCTTAATAGCTCCTCGACAGGGGTTGAGTGTGGGACTTGCAGTTTTCTGCCAAAACGCTAGGGGCAATGTTTTCCTCAGAGGGAGCAACCACGGGCCGCACGGTGGCCGAGTGGTTATCATTCCAAAAACATGCATGTTAGGTTCATTGGCGACTCTAAATTGTCCATAGGTATGAATGTGAGCGTGAATGGTTGTTTGTCTATATGTGCCCTGCGATTGGCTGGCGACCAGTCCAGGGTGTACCCCGCCTCTCTCCCAAAGTTAGCTGGGATAGGCTCCAGCATACCCGTGACACTAGTGAGGACAAGCGGCGTAGAAAATGGATGGATTGATTGCTCCCATCCATCTATTTTCCATGCACGTTGAGTGTGTTTTGCCCCATAATGGTGACTGTACTTCCTGGTTGAGTAATATGCCTCTAGGGCAGTGGTTCTCAAATTATTTTCTGTCATGACCCCACCGGGGAACAGAAATGTTTCCGTGCCCCTCCGATTTGAAATACTGCTGAGAAACTTCTATCTATTTATCTGTACTGGACAGACTGAACTCGAACCTGAAACGAGCGAAATGCAACAAAATGGAGAGCAGTGAAGCATACAAGCTTATTTAAGAGTCAAATTGCATGCTGAGTACGACAAATTCATACATGCTGGCAGGTCTGTGTTATATTGAAAGTCCTCCCTGCCTCTCACGCCGCCCTGACAGTTCACCTGGGGACCCGCCCTACTGTTTGAGAAGAACGGGCAAAGCTAACCTTTAACGAACTGTTTTTGACACAACATTTACATCACAAATGTACGAGGTAACGTGTGTTTTAACTCAACAGCCAACACATATGCTAAAGTGTAATGAAATTATTACAATGGACGAGCGACATGAGCGCTAACTCGTCTGCTAAACGGAGCACTGCATCCTGGGACTTGTAGTATAATTGTACTATACTCATTGGCCAGTTCAGACTTATTACTGGGTTATACGGTGGAAATGAAAAGTACTTCACCCTTTGACAGCGAAAGTACGACCCGAGTCACCTTTAAAAACCCTGACAATACGCCGAGTAGAGTTCAAAATACACCTTTTGGTCAAGGATAAGCCTGAAAGAGGAAGGAGTTGGTGCGCATGCGCCAGGCACTCCGCATTTACAATATATCAGCGTTTGTGTTTCTGCAGCAGGGATTGTACTGACAGCTTTTAGAGGTGAACATTTTAATATTAAAAACTGAATAAAAGTATGTTCACCTCTGCTTTGGGTCCATTTGGGTCTCTGCAGCAGGCAAACAGCTTCTTCACGCGGCCCTTATCCTCCGCCAATTGACGCACCAACTCCAGGCCAATGCCTCTGTTGGCCCCGGTGATGAGCACGGTGATCGGCTTGGATGACATGGCTCACTCGGTCGTTGTCGTCTTTGCACTTGTCGAACAACGCTCTTTACAGTGCATCGATTTTTGTACTGCCCATATTGCCTGGTCCGCCTCTCCACGCCCACCTGTTGGGAGTTTGTCCACAATAATGTATGCATTAGGCGGCTCCATTACAAACTGGGAAACTGGGACAGCAGTGAGTTGAAGTAAAGGTTGGCAGTTACGTGCAAAACGTATGACAAATATAAGATAAGGGAGATATAAAATAATTAAAAAGGATGCAGACAGGCTACAGGCTAATGAGAATTTGTGTTGACTGATGTGATTCAAAGCAGCAAACAAATCAACTGACCAGCGAACTTGTTTTGCATCGACATTTGACTCATGGGGGTGCTTCGTTTGTTTCTGTTGACAAGAGTTGTTTTATTAAGCAGCCTAACATTTTAGTTATTTCTTTGGAAGTAGTATAATTTAAGAGGATTTGCACTTAGACGGGCGCCTCAAGGTAAAAACAGCTGTTTTGGATCACATACCCAAATCTCGCGATACTTAATTTACACAATAGTACAGCATCTTGTTATGCTCATTCTGTTGGCAAACTCAGATGATTACAAAACGGCGCCTGTTCGCTGCTCTCACCTCCCGCCCGGAACTGACTGTCCCCCATCTCCGTCGCCCATATATCACCGGTTGACTTTGTTAAATAACTTGTTCACACCACAAGTCTGTTTGAAATTGATCCCGACTGCAAAACGACCCACCATGGAGCCAAACAGATGAGAAACACTACTGAATTCAGGAAATAACACGTGGCAAAGTACAAAGGTGTCGTCCGTGTGGCTCTTGCCCGCTCCCCTCCTTTGCTGCTGCGTCATCACCGTTTCATTAAGAAGAGTCCTTAATGAAGGTAAGTACATTTGTTTTCATTGCAAATGTATTTTCTGCATGTAAAACTCATTGTTCTATATTAAAAGTGTTTTGTGTGAACATTTTTGGGTGTCTGGAGCAGATTGACAAGGCCCAGCACGCGCTTGCAGCAGGAGGGAGAGATGCTGGTGAGGTGACCTTCTCCAATGCTATCAGCATGATGCCCATCTAGACCTTTAATGGCTTCTTTACGGACAAGATGTACCCCTTCTTTTGCCCTGGAGCCAACATCAACAGGCATAACCCAGACCCTCTCAAAATCTGCCCTGCTACAGTGGCAGCATGGAACAGCGCCACATGGCGACATGTAAGGAACACCAGTCATTCATCCATCCATTTTTTATGCCGCTTGTCCTCAGGGTCGTAGGGGTATGCTGGAGCCTATCCCACCAAACTTTGGGCGAGAGGTGGGTTACACCCTGGACTTTTCGCCAGCCAATGTCAGGGCACATATAGACAAACAAGCATTCACACTCACATTCATACCTATGGACAATTTAGAGTTGCCAATTAAGCTAACATGCATGTTTTTGGAATGTGGGAGGAAACCGGAGTACCCGGAGAAAACCCACACACGCACGGGGAGAACATGCAAACGTCGCACAAACCCAAATCTTCCCGATCCCCCGTGTGGCCAACATGCAAACCACTAGGCCACCGTGCGGCAGTAATCAATCATCAATAGATAATTAAAGAAACAAGCCACACTTTATTCTAGTAAGAAGAATAACTTTATTTGGGTTCATTTTGATGTGACGCTACCAAGGCATGGCGCTGCCCTCGTAATCCAGGAAGGCTCCATTGTGCTTATCTTTCATGGTGGACATCACTTTAAGCATCCCCTTCACACTGGTTTGGGCATCAATTTCCGCCTGGAAGACATTTTTTTTAAACATCAGCTTAATTTAAGGAGGGAACGTTCTGGAACAGAAAAAGTAAAGTGCCTTGAAGCTGCGGGGTCACCTCAATTTATTGTGTAGATGACAATGACAGATGTGGAAAAAATTAAGACATTCCATTTGTGGCGCTCCTTATTGGTTTCGCTTAAAATGCTTTGGACGGCATGATTTATTATATATGGTACACTCAACAAAAATAGGAATGCAGCACTTCCATTTTTACTCGCAGCTTTCATGAGACAAACTCAAGAACGTTTTATATGTACACAAAAGGCCTATTTGGTCTCAAATATTGTGCACAAATATGTCTAAATCTGTGTTAGTGAGCACCTCTCCTGTTTTGTTGAGAAATCAGAGTCAGTTGAGAAATCAGAGTTTGGGAAATCACAGCGGTGACTGTGGAGCTACAAGCGGGACCAAATATTGAGCAGAAATGGACAAAGAAAAGGCTATTTTGATTGGTAAATTTAGCTTCAGAGCCCTGGAAATTATTTGTATCTAACGTGGCTGTGATATGTGTTGTCACGGACTACGTCGCCTGCCAGACAGAAGCGATAAGTTACTGGAGCACTGCTGGTGTTTTTTTTATTGTCATTTACGCAGTGGCATCTTGGCATAAGAGTGACCCAACTAACGGGTCTTTTTTACATGCGAGCCGTCTCTCAGCTGATTTTTTGCTTTGAACTGTGAGCTACAATTTGGGTTACAAGCTGCTATTTAATGGCAGGCATAGCCAAGGACAGCTATTTGGAGGCTTGTGTCAATGTGACCATGGCTCAAGATGAGAATGGATGATGCATTAGCAGTGCACTAGCCAGTCACCGGGAAAGATTTTCAACACATCAGTAAAACATACGTACATTATAGCGATCTAATTTATGATGTGTTATGTAAAACTATGACAGGAACGACATCAAATTAAAAGCACAAAATGAATACAGAGCCACCATCCACCAGTACGAGCCTGGAGTTCGCTTTCCAGAAAGTGCACCATACAAATATACACATTAGCACTCCGTAAGGTCATTAAATCTTTCCTTTATGCATTCCCACATAGTATCAGCATTTGGGACCAAATACTAGGTAAAAGAAAAATACAGTATAGTTGTCTATCTGTGCAGCGTGGGACAAAGTTAGAAGGTGCGTTCAAGGGCGGTCAAACAAAGTGGGACAAAACACTTTGCATTAAACATGCAAAAACTGGGGGATTTCTAACTACATTATTTTTTTGGAATAAAATAATGGCCCATATTTCCAAAATTGATAGCCCTTTACATAAAATTTTATGTAGTTATTGTTGTAGATAAACATATTTCTATCTGCAATTAATGGTGAGTTAACTATGGACAAAATGCATTTAATCGTGATTAAATATTTTAGTCGATCGACAGCCCTACTTTTTATAGATACTTTGCGTGGAAAAAGCTGTACACATGTAGGATGATAGTTTTAACTAAAATAAATAAAAAATTAATTGAGGACAAGTTATGACCACCATGTGTGCATCATACATTGATTTGTGTATCCGTGTTTGTTTGTGGCAGCCAGTCGACTCACCTCAGGTCCACCAGTATCTGTGCGCACCCATCCAGGGTGCAGCACTGAACACAGGATCTTATCCTTCTTCATCTCCTCTGCAGCGCACACTGTCAGCATATTCAAAGCGGCCTGAAAAGAGCAAAGTGTTACTTTGCCTTCAGCAGCGTTATTTCAGTCTGTATTGTATTTGTCGCAGCAGTGTTTGCTTGGTCTGTTGATGATGCCGATCATGCAAACATGACCGCACTTTACCTTGCTGACACGGAATGGTAAAATAGCCATGTATGAGTAGGTCTCCTTTGTCACGTCCATTGATCCATCCATCGCGGAGATGTTAATGACAGCTGCTTTGTTGCACGACATCCCTGAAATCTTGCTGGCCTTTGCTGCTGTCTGGAGATGAGGAAGGAACTCCTAATAAGATGACAGCAGGGGAGAAAAATAGTCATAAATAGTCTGATAGCTGTGGTTGAATTGCAAAGGCATACTTGCAGTGTGCAAATCATTTACCTTCATGATGTTCATAGGACCAATGACGTTGGTGTTGAAAGAGTCCTGCATGTCCTTTGTAGTGGTGGTCTGCAGCGATGATTCCAATCCCAACCCGGCGTTGTTGACGAGCAGGTTGAGTCCCCCGCTGCCCAGTAGGGGGGCGATCACCTTGGCCGCCTCTTGTATGCTGTTCTGCTCAGTGACGTCTATCATAGAAAACGGGGACAGTCAACGGATACAACTTTAGTAATAATGTTTACTTTGCTTACTGAGCAAGATGCCAAACTTGTTATACCCATAGTGACGATGACGATGATTTCAGGAAATTTTTTTGCCAGTGTTTGCAAAGCCTGTAAATAGAGAACATATTAAAAACACTGCCATTACCACACAACTCATTACTTTCGCTTTCCCAACTGTTTTGACCCATAAAGGCCACCGTACCTACCGGTGGACATTGGTGGTAAAGCTAACCTTTAATGAACTAGCTTGTGTTTTTGACACATTTACATTACACATACATAAAAGGTAATATGTTTTTTAATTCCAAATCATATACCAATGCTTACGTTTAAACAAATTACCTTTTAAAATTGTTTCAAACGAGTGACATGAGCGCGAACGTTAAAGCAAACGGAGCAGTGCACTGTGGGACTTGTAGTATAATTGTACTGTAATCGCTGGACGGTTTTGACTTATTACAATGTTTTAAGTTGAAATTAGTACGTAAGTAAAAATTTCACTCACGAAAATAGACTGTAATGTACAAAAGACACATTTCTTCTGGATAAAACCGAATGAGGAAAAAATACTTTGTTTTTATAAGACTGAAAGAAGAAATAGTTAGTGCGCATGCGCTGGGAAAAGGTTGGCGATAAGGAAATCACAGCGTTTGTACTTGTATATGCAGCTGGAATTTTTTGACGGCTTTTAAAAGTGAGCTTTTTATATATATTTTTTAAAAACAGACAAACTGTAAAAGTGTCGGCTGGTATGCGCACCTCAGCTGTGGGTCCATCTGGGTCTCTGCAGCAGGCGAACAGTTTCTTCACTCGCCCCTTATCCTCCGCCAATTGACGCACCATCTCCAAGCCCAGGCCTTTGTTGGCCCCGGTGATCAGCACGGTGATCGGCGTGGACGACATGGCACAATCTGTCCTTGCACTAGTCGAACGACATTCCCACAGTGCGTCAATTTTTATACTACCCTACCTTTAATGACTTTAAGTCACGCCCACGTGTGGCGGCTCAACAAGACAAACTGGGACAGCAGTGAGTTGAGCTACAAGTTGGTAATAACGTGAAAAAAGTATCACAAATGTGAGAAAATGGAGCATATAAAAATATAAAAATAACCGATTCAGACAGGTTACAAAATGAGGTATTTATGTTGACTGACGTTATGCAAGGCAGGAAACAAATCAACTGACCAGCAAATTGTTTTGCATAGACATTTGATTCATGGGGGTGCTTTGTTTGTTTCTGTTGACAAGCAGTATTGACAGCTAATTTTTTTTAGTCGAACTGTAATTTAAGGTGATTTTCACATACATTGCATAGACGGGGTTGATGCAAGATTGTGAATTCAACTGGTGGGTCGTGACCCGTTAGTCTGTCATGTGTTCATCTTGGGTGGGTCGCAGACAGTCAGAGTTAAGAGTAAAAAATTCTTCTTTTTTCTAAATTTTAAACGTAAAATCGAGCAATACGTTAGTCATCTTCCCGTGTGGTTTATATTCATTGTACAGTTATAAGTGAAATATTTGATTTTGTGGTCTTATTTAGTGCAATTTTGCTATTTAATTTAAATTTATGCATTATTTGTATGCATGCAATGATGTTTTTCCTAATTTTTTTGACAAAATGTCTGAATAAATTCCTCTAAAATGCACTTTGCACATGTAATTATGTGTGTCAAAAGATAACAGCGATTTTGAAAGAAACATACGTTTGCTTGGTTTGACTTAAAAATGTAAATAAATGAAATAAATACATACTGCAAATGAAAGCATAAATGAAAAGAAATATAGAAAAAATTGAAAGTACCTAAATAGGTGTGAAATATAATTTAAAATAAATAAAAATGACTTGAATAAAAGTGTAAAGAATAATTCAAAATAAATGTGAATAAAATGACTTTAAAATATAAAAAAACAATTCAAAATCATTAGAAAAAAAGATGATTTAAATAAAAGTGGGTACTGATTAAATGACCATTGCAAAATGTGGGTCCTAGATTGAGACCAGTTGAGAACCCCTGCTTGAGTGCATTGATAATACAACAATTTTGATTTTCTTTTTAGAAGGCATTTTTGTGATGCAAATGTATTCCTTTTTTGAAAGCATATTTTTTGAGAAGCCAAACTCTTTACACAAATGTCCCCAGCAACTAAGCGAAACAATGTTCACCAAAATCCGACCAGAACTGGACTCAGGAGACCAAGTGGGAGGTAAGTCGCTGTTAATGGACTACACTGCTGATGGGGATGTCATACAACTTCATGTAAAAAAATCAGAACTATCCCTTTAACACGTTTGTGGCATACTTTGGTCAAAATACCCCAAGGATCAATAATTACCGCAAACTTAAACCCCCCCCCCTCGCAATTACTTGATTGTGTGCCTGCCATGTGATGTTTGTTGCTCTTGTGCAACTCCCTGCTAATAAGTCCTTGCATGCAATGAGAAACATGCTGTATTCTAATGAGATGTTTGTATTAGATGTTGACTGATCTTTTGCCTTGTAGGCAGCACACAAAGCAGCCTCCTGGTTGTGAGTTGCTTTGTTGGGAGTTAACTGGTTGTAGATTACACACACTCAAAATACAACACATTAAGTGACCACAAAGACACACCTATAAGCAGGTATTATACACACGTGATGTAAACATTATAGTTTGTATTGAAGTACAGAGGAAAAAGTGACAGACATGAAGAAAATCATGTGATGTGGCCTCAGCCTTTGCCGTCCAATCACTACCTGCATCCAGATCACTGTTGGGCCCATTTAAACAAACAAACAACAAACTAAGACTTGATTTGTTTGTCCCGGTGATGCCCCTTGATTTGGGTTGATGTTTATGTTAAGCTACCAAGGCATGGTTCTGTTTTCGTAATCCAGGAAGGCTCCGCTATGCTCTTCACTCATGGAGGCCATCACTTCGAGCATCCCGTTTACGCTCTCCTCAACCCCAATTTCCCCCTGCAAGGTTAGACCACTTTTTTAACATGATGATTCCCACTGTACACAGGCAGGAATATTATTATTTGAATCAGTTACGAGGCGTTAGCTGAACGGACTCACCTCTGGCCCGCCCATTTCTGTGCGCACCCATCCAGGGTGCAGCACTGCAAACAAGATTTCATCCTTTTTCATCTCCTCCGCAGCGCACACTGTTAGCATATTCAAAGCAACCTGAAAAAACCAAGTGTTACATCATGTAACATTCGTGCGTTACAATAAACTTAGGGCAACGGGCTCTTTAGTCCCACACAACACAGAATTGACAGCACCAAGGCGAAGGAGCAGGAAATCAGACACAAAGTATGGAAGTGACACCAAAAACAGCACTAAACGTAGTATGTGACAAGTTATTTATTTGTGTTCATTTTGCATCATGCAAAAGTCGTCACGTACCTTGCTGACACGGTATGCTACACCAGACACCAATGAGTAGGATGTCCTTGTGGTCGTTATTGAGCCCATGTTTGACGAGATGTTGATGACAGCTGCTTTGCTGCAGGACATCCCTGTAGTCCCGCTGACCTTCACCGCCGCCCGAAGATGAGGCAGGAACTCCTATAAGGTTACAGCAGGGAGCAAGAGAGGCCATAACTGGTCGGATGGAGTACTCTTATTTTGAAAAGCCACGCAGACACACGAGCATGCTCGCCATTCACTTTAATGATGTTCAGAGGCCCCATGAAATTGACCCTGAAGATATTCTCCATGTCCTTTGGACTGGTTTCCTGCACTGTCCTTCTGAAGGCGATCCCAGCATTGTTGATGAGCAGGTTGAGGCCCTCCCCGCCCAGTTGGGAGCTGATCAGTTTGGCCGCCTCTTTTATGCTGTCCAGGTCACTGACATCTGTCATAGAAAACAGAGGAGTCACTAGAAGGCGCTCACATCAATGTTCAACTGGCAGCTGCTTTAAATCTCTGTGTTTGATGTCCGTGTGGTTCAGAATGCTAAAGAATTTGGTCCTAGAGTCCCCAATCGA
The DNA here is from genome assembly GCF_027744805.1 of Dunckerocampus dactyliophorus. Classification (NCBI taxonomy): domain Eukaryota; kingdom Metazoa; phylum Chordata; class Actinopteri; order Syngnathiformes; family Syngnathidae; genus Dunckerocampus; species Dunckerocampus dactyliophorus. The sequence continues at coordinate 8,623,257 of NC_072836.1, read as the reverse complement.
GCTTAGGTGCATGGTAAATGGGTACCACCCTCCAGCCCTTGTAATCGTGGCTGAGATGCCCACAAGTCTATTCATAATGCTGTGCTGCAGTATGAGTACAGTAGAATACAAACATGACAATAAAAGGCATGTCAAATTAAGTAGGGTAGAAGAGCTCCTACCCATAGGGATGACGATGATGATGTCCGGATGCTTCTTAGCCAGCGTTTGCAGGGTCTGTCAACGGAATAGAAATTAGAGTTATTATGCAGACGTCATTTCATCAAGTTGATCTTCTCACCTCAGATTTGGGTCCATTTGGTTCTCTGCAGCAGGCAAACAATTTCTTCACTCCACCCTTATCCTCCGTCATTTGTCGAACCATCTCCAGGCCCAGGCCTCTGTTGGCCCCGGTGATGAGCACACTAGCCGGCTTGGACGACATTTCCTACCTCTTGGCTTTTTTGCACTGGTGGCACACACTTCAGGGTGTGTTTATATTCAAAGTGCTCCTGTTTGCTTTAAGGGAGACGTATTAATCCATTTTTTTTCACAGACAGAGACAATTTCTCTGTGTCTTAACACATTTGTGGCATACTTTGGTTAAAATACCCCCAGGATCAATAATTACAGCAAGGTTAAACCCCCCCCCCCCCCCAAACAGCCCTGTTCAGAGCAGCCTAATTTTGGGGAGCTGTCTTGTCCGATGAAAATTAGCCACTGCTCACACCGCCCCACTCTACAGCTGTAGCAGTCTGACGAGATGGGCGGACCTTTTGAAGGGGGAGTGACGAGCAGGACATGAGTCAGTGAGCAGTGTTATGTAAATCAGCCGGATTGTTACGTCACAATACGCAGAAAATCAAAATGGCTTGTTCAAAAACGCATTTTCAGGCACCGACAACGAACATGGAGATGACTTGATTGTGTGCCTGCCATGTGATGTTTGTTGCTCTTGTGCAACTCCCTGCTAATAAGTCCCTGCATGCAATGAGATAAACATGCTGTATTCTAATGAGATGTTTGTATTAGATGTTGACTGATCTTTTGCCTTGTAGGCAGCACACAAAGCAGCCTCCTGGTTGTGAGTTGCTTTGTTGGGAGTTAACTGGTTGTAGATTACACACACTCAAAATGCAACACATTCAGAAACACAATAGACACACTAAAAGCAGGAATTATGTACACATAATGTAAACATTTTTCTTTGTATTGAAGTACAGAGGAAAAAGTGACAGACATTAAGAAAATCATGTGATGCGGCCTCAGCCTTTGCCGTCCAATCACTACCTGCATCCAGATCACTGTTGGGCCCATTTAAACAAACAAACAACAAACTAAGACTTGATTTGTTTGTCCCGGTGATGCCCCTTGATTTGGGTTGATGTTTATGTTAAGCTACCAAGGCATGGTTCTGTTTTCGTAATCCAGGAAGGCTCCGCTATGCTCTTCACTCATGGAGGCCATCACTTCGAGCATCCCGTTTACGCTCTCCTCAACCCCAATTTCCCCCTGCAAGGTTAGACCACTTTTTTAACATGACGATTCCCACTGTACACAGGCAGGAATATTATTATTTGAATCAGTCACAAGACATTAGTCAAACGGACTCACCTCTGGCCCGCCCATTTCTGTGCGCACCCATCCAGGGTGCAGCATTGCAAACAAGATTTCATCCTTTTTCATCTCCTCCGCAGCGCACACTGTTAGCATATTCAAAGCAACCTGAAAAAAAATAAATGTCACATCTTTTAACATCATGTGTCACAATAAATTTAGGGCGATGGACTTTTTTGGCCCACAAAACACATACTGGACAGCGCCAAGCTGCAGGAACAGGAAATCAGACACACCAAAAACAACATGGAACCACTTTTCAGTAGCTGTCTATACTTGAGGGGACATATTTGTGTTCATTTTGCAGTTGCTGGGGCGCATCATGCAAAAGTTGTCTACCTTGCTGATGCGGTATGGTACCCCTGGAATCAATGAGTAGTATCTCCTTGCGGTTGTTATTGAGCTCATGTCTGACGACATGTTGATGACCGCTGCTTTGCTGCAGGACATCCCTGCAGTCCCGCTGACCTTCGCCGCCGCCCGAAGATGTGGCAGGAACTCCTACAAGGTGACGGGGAGGAAGAGAGGCCATAACTGGGCGGACGACTTGATCTTATTTTGAAAATCCACGCAGACACACTAGCGTGCTCGCCATTTACTTTAATGATGTTCAGAGGCCCCATGAAATTGACGCTGAAGACATCCTGCACGTCATTGGGAGTGATTTCCTGCACTGTCGTTTCGTTATTGCCAGCGATCCCGGCATTGTTGATGAGCAGGTTGAGGCCCTCCCCGCCCAGTTGGGGACCGATCAGTTTGGCCGCCTCTTTTATGCTGTCCAGGTCACTGACATCTGTCATAGAAAACAGAGGAGTCACTAATGTTCAACATGCATCGGCTTTAAATCTCTTATGTTTGATGTCAGTGTGGTTTGGCAGTAAGAGTTTGGCCCGAGAGTCCCCAATCTAGCTTGTGTTAGATGGGTACCACCCTCCAGCCCTTGTAATTGTGGCTGAGATGCCCATGAGCCTATTAATAATGCTGTGCTGCAGTATGAGTACAGTAGAATACAAACATGACAATAAAAGGCATGTCACATTAAGTAGGGTAGAAGAGCTCCTACCCATAGGGATGATGATGATGTCCGGATGCTTCTTAGCCAGCGCTTGCAACGTCTGCAAACGGAATAGAAAACAGTTATTATGCAGACGTCATTGAATCAAGTTGATATGCTCACCTCAGTTTTCGGTCCATTTGGTTCTCTGCAGCAAGCAAACAGTTTCTTCACTCCGCCCTTATCCTCCGTCATTTGTCGAACCAGCTCCAGGCCCAGGCCTCTGTTGGCTCCAGTGATGAGCACACTGGTCGGCTTGGACGACATTTCCTACCTCTTGCCGACTTTGAAATGCTGCTGCACACCTCAGGGTGTGTTTATATTCACTGTGCTTGTTTACCTAAAGAGGACGTTTGACTCTGTGTACAAAGTTCATTGATAAAGGATAATTGCGTGATTAAATCCCATGCTCGCAGTGATTCGGCACATGACCTTGAAAACAAAAACACATCAACACTAAAGGTTCAAGTGATTCCGAAAGTTTGGTTTAAAAAGAGAACAGGAATCAGGGTTTTTTTGTGTGTGTGTTTACAGTTGGCTATCACGTCTGCATTCACAGTTTGGGGATGCAGGGGCCTATTGCACAAACCTAGGATACGGGATTAAGCCGGGATATATTGGTTATCCTGGCTCAATTTACCCACGATACGGTTGCACAAAGGTGGGCTCCGAGAGAGTGGGATATGTTATGACGTAAGTTACCACAGAGATTTATTCTGTGGAACTAGCCTGCTCCAGACCCGGCGAAGGTCCAGGATCTATTTAATCTCATCCCTTATCTCAGTCAGCAGTCACCATAAATGGAAACCAATAATTATTCCGCTGCCCACTACGCATTGTTATCACATTCAACTACGCCCACTGACATTAACAAATGTGATAATAAATTTCAATCATTGTAGATACATGATTTTCGATGATGTTGCAATCATTAGATAATTATTAGATAATTTATAGTCTCCCACATATTATATATAAAAGACACATGCCATATAAATACAAATACAAATAAATACAAACACACAATTTCACTCCCATCTTAGTAAATTTCACCTACAATTTCAACAGATACATAATCAGAGTATCACTATGTCTTTGGAGATATTAAATGTCAATGTGTACTACATTACCCAGAAGGCTTGCCGCTCGAGGGGAAACCGGAAGTATATACGCTGTCGTTGAAGGTACAACCGAGTAAGGGTAATGTGCTAATAAAGCAATAAGGGGTTTATAGAGGTGTGTAGTTTGTTGGACAACCAACAAACACAACATTAATTAACTAGTTGGATTGTAATTATGATGGTTTCAGCGGCGCACTGATTGTGTGTTTGTGCACAACTACCGCACAAGGTAGCTCGCCTCTTCAATACTTGGCCAAACTTTCTCTCTTTGCTTTATGGCAGTGGTGGTGTTGCCTTTCTTTTTTATTTGCTCTTTTACCTCCTCATAAGCCTCCATGAGGAGTTCCTGCCGACCGGGAAAGGACGCCGCTTTCGTTGCCATAGTGAATCAGCGATAGCGGGGTATATTTAAGGAAACCGCATACGCGCATTAATCCGGGATTGGTTTCAACCTGGCTTGATGAAGCTGTGTCTTCTTATGCCGGCTTGGTTTTTGTGCAACCGATTAAGCCTAGACGCTCTTGTTTTGGATTAGTTGAACTCAGATCAGTCATTTATCCTGGATGTGGATCTGAATCCTACTTTTGTGCAATGGGCTCCGTGTTCTAATGAGTGTTGGCGTTTGCATGTTCTTCCCGTACTTGTCTGGGTTTTCTGAGTCATCCGTCGAGCTTCTTTCCACATCCCAAAAACATGCATGTTAGGCTATTTGTACACTCTTAATCTATGATTCTCTACTGGTGGGAGCCATTTTTAGTCTCGTGTCCTTCAATGCACCTCGCATTCTTCTTTTGTGCATGGCTTGCTACACTACCCAGTGGGGGACTTAACGTGCCGCCTGTCTGACACACAGCTGCAGATATCTGCTGGAAAAGAACGCACCACAAAGAGAAAGACAGTATCTCGTGCTACACCTGACGTATTTGTACTTGGTGGAATTCTGCCCACAATGAAGACTCTAAGGTACAATATGACGGTACTGGGAGGTGTTTTAATCTGTGGAGGTGTGGATATAAGGAAGAAATGGTCCTACTATTATTATTACACGTACCCATTGAGTGATTCAGAAAAAAACATTTACATTTGTATATTTAAATCTTTTTGAATTGCATGTTTTGTTTATCAGAAGCGTTGAACCAGAGCAACTGGACTTGCTTGATTTTCTTGAGGATGTTTCACCTCACAATCACAAACACAAGCAGGTCCAAGTCCAGTTGCTTGGATTCAACTCGTCAGGTATACCATGTACTGAAAACCTTTCCACACACTTTTTGTTCAATTATTTCTTTTTACATTTGTGGATAAAAAAAACGCAGAAATAATCATTAAACTTGTTTTATGCTGGCACACAGTGTTTTGGACTACCTCAAATTGCACTTAATAACTTAATAACTGCACTTTAATGTCTTTTCACATGCGAGCACAAGCACAAAAGCAGCCCCCGAGAAGCGATATTTACTTAAATGTTTTACTGATGTTTAGAGATGTCAGGATTTTTTGCTTTTTTTTATTGATGGAGAGACTGGAGGATGATCCCAAATGCTTTGTATTTGTGGCAGGCTGGAAAGTAAACACAGCCATGTTTACAAAGCCCCATGTCATCACTGCAGTCGATTTTTTTTTTTTTTTTAGATAAAAATGCATTATTGTTTACTTTAGTTGCTTGCTAAAACATCTTCAGTTCTATAGTGTATAATAACGTTCGGATCGGATCTTAGGCTAAAAAATTGGATCGGAGGCCAAAAATGCTGCACGGGACGTCCCTACTGATGTACTTGACCTTTGCATTAGATATGAAAAAATATGAAAGGATGCTCTGACATCTACACCTTCACACAACCATCGCTCAGCAAAGGCTCTCGCACGTGTGTGTGTGTGTGTGTGCGTTACGTGGGGTGTAGCTCACATGCTTGGAGCAGGAAGAGGTCGGGATATAAGTTAGCGCTATTTGGGCAGCCGTGTAACCGGTTACACATTACGAACTTCTCAAAAGTTTGAACGGAAAAACCTCTGCGATTTGGGTCACGGCTTTTCATTGAGGAGTGCTGGTGGGTCCCACAGCCAAATCAGTTGAGAACCATTGCTGTAAATTGTCCATAGGTGTGAGAGTGAATGGTTGTTTGTTTTGACGTGCCCTGTGATTGACTACCAGACCGGTGTGTAAGTCAGCTGGGATAGGCTCCCCCTCACCCGTGAACCTAATGAGGACAAGCGGTATAGAAAATGGATGTTTAGAATGGGACTGATGTGGAATTTTTCCTGCATACAGAACAATTGAAGGATGCAAGAGGTCACTTACTACATTTCGTTTATTAAAGATGCTAAATCCAATCCAATATATGTTAAGCTATTTGACCAAAACATTGACATTTTAGATGTGTCTCACATGTGAAGAGAGAATTAGTGTAATATCTAATAATATATCATTGATAATTCATTCTTTTTATTTTCATTATATGCCGAGGTCCGATAAAAAATGATCTGTGAGCGTAAAATGGCCCCCAGGCTGCACTTTGGAAACCCCTGCTTTATATATTTGACCTAAGCTTCAATTAATGCTCCGCAAGGGAAAAGTAAGCACCTTTTAAGTACCTTTTAAGATAAAGTGGACAGACCCAAAAGTTGACTGACTTTAATATGTACACATATATTCTTCTCTTTATAATGGCACCGAAGCTACAGCAACCACAGAGCCGCAACCATGAATTCTTTGAGTGTGAAATGGCACATCGAGCGTTTCCAACGCAGAGTAAAAAGCCTCGAGAAACAAACTGAATCGGTGTCCGGTTCATGACTTAAGCATGGTGGAAGAAAGAACTCCTCCTTCGAACCGTGGGTTTCGTGTCTCACATTCGCTTCATGACGAAGCACAAAAATACAATCAAACAACAGGTAATGTGACAAAAACAAACACAACACAAAAATACATCCCATAGCTTTTTGTCTGGCAGCAGATTCCTTTGGCTGTCCGGTTTAAATTGGCAGTGACTGGCTTTCATTCTCTTACACGCATACAGCACACACTACACATACATTCCATGGACTAAAGTACTTAGACACACCTTTTGAATTGATTAGACCCCGTTGTTCCCCATGACTGTTAATTGACCTTGCACCATTCCATGCCTCCATCTTTGTAGGAACAGTTTATCGAAGGCCCTTTTCTGTGTGGAAGAACGCGAGTGCCCTGACCTGAACCTTATGAAACACCTTTGGGATGCAAAAATGAACACGGAAACACTCCAGAATCTTTTGGAAAGCCTCCTAGGAGAGCGTAAGCTGTTTTAGCTGCAAAGGCCAGCGCGGTGGATACCATGTTGGAATGTATTTTTGTGTGTCCCAATACTTTAGTCCATATAGTGTGCATGATGCAATACAGAACATGCACATACGTGGATATAAATACATAAAGTTTTTCATTAAATGCACTTCTGTGTCCCGAACTCTGCTTGAAAAATAGGAAGGTGCATAAATAAAAAGGTCCCAGCCGCCGTTCTCGACAAGCTCCATGCACATCTGCCATGGCTGACTGTGGGAAGATTTGATGGCCATCTGGCTGCCTCGCTCTTCCGTCACCATTTTCTGTCACTCTCAAGCGTGAGTCCTTGTTGGGCCTCTGGCAATGTTTGTTTTTTATACATTATATTTGTCTCTTCATGTCTCACAGATGGGTGCTGTCCTGGGTATCAAACCTGTGGCTCTCTGTGAGTCCGGCACTGCACTTCCTGCTGCTGCCTTGATTGGGTACCAAAGAGAGAGGGTCTGGTCTGATGAGGTACCTGCAGATGGGACACGGATCGGTAAGAAGATTACATCTTGTTCATTTCCTGTCCTTCACACCTCGGTGGTGCGTGTCAGCCACAACATTGCGCACAATCTAATAAGATCCAATACAAGCACTGTATCCAAAAATATGTCTCGACAAAGATAATAATGCTCTGTTTTGACTACAAAATATTAGTCATTAGGATGCAGTGACACAACCACAGCCGCTTACCTTTTGTCATCCACAAGTGTAATTACCGATAGAGCCACAAGAGGCCGCTGTTGCCTTTGCAAACCTTTTCTTGGTTTAAAACGGCAAACAAAAACCCATCCTGTACTTTAAAAAAAACCCTGCAAGTTCTGAAGGAGTAGAGGAATTGATTCGAACTCAGAAGTTTACAGTTATTTTCTTCAGCCTAAAAACAAATTGGCAGTGAAATATTTCCTCTAAGACACTAAAAGTGAGTATTATGGATAAAAAAGTATACGAGTCAGGAGGATCACAGCACTTAATTACAATCTCCTATGTTGCTCACGGCCACTAGGGCACATATTTGCTGGATATTTGGGGAGTGATCAATTGCTGTCTACTCTGCAGCGTTTTAGACACAAAAATGTGACTGTGCCAGTTTTAGTCCCTCGTTTGCCAGGCCTTTTGTTGCTAAGCAGAATTCATGGGGCTCTATCATAACTGGTCCATACGGAGAGACAGAAAACATAAATATAAAAATAAATGTAGCTCTTAAACATAACTGAAGTTAGCTCAAGAGATTTCAGTAATACGTTTTTCTTGACTTTTCTCAAGTTGTGGCGCGTCCCACTTTGAACACCTAAAAACAATACTTTGAGGATACAAAGAAAAACAGCGCCATCTGGTGGGGTACATCCCCCGCCTTGCATCTAAGACACAGTCTCCACTGTATCGTCTGTCTTTGTGTACTCACACAACATCGTGCAGCTCCAGTCTGGTGTCTGGAGAAGGGTTGATAAGGATGTAAGACAGTCTGTTGCCTTGGTCCGTCATCCCATCTGTAACAGGAAGAAAGAGCCAAGTGGAGCAGGAAATGAAGTGAACAGGTAGTGGGGAATCTCACTCTTTCATAGAATAGAGGCTAAAACCAATGGAGTGGAGCACATGTACTGCACATATACTGACGACCCCAGATGTGCTTCAGACTTACTGAAGCCAGTGGGAGAGAGGCCCAAATGCTTCATCCTGGTTCTCACAAGGGCATTAAGTTCCTGCCTCTCCGAGCGCCGGAAGAGGGTCAGTCTCTGCTGGCTAATCCTCTCGGCTGCGCTGCCGGTGCCGCCCTTGGCCCCGCTGGAGCTCCGTCCGCCTTTCCTGCTAAGCCGCCGTGCCCACTGCATGCTCTTCCTCCGAAGCAGCGGGTGGTCCGAAGAGTGGGACGAGGTCGAGATGGGCTCCGAGGAGGTAGAGTTGCGGTGAGCGCCGGTTCGAGACAACAGGGGCTCCCTCGGTTCTCTGGTGTCCTCATAGTCTTCCACTGTGATGGATACCTGGGACTGACATGTAACCACATACAAACTTATACTCACTGGCCACAACTTTTCTCATGAGAAAAATGTATTCTCAATTGGACATCAATTGGAAAGGATTTAGTTTGACCTTGAGCCCCTTTTTCACCGCAGGAACTTTACCCCAGAACCAGGAACACTACCCTGGAATTGTTTTATGTTTGGATCATGGAAAGTGAAGTTCCTGGTAATTTTTCAGCTCCAACAGTCATCCTTCCTTGAGGGGATTCATAGTTTTGAAGTACCCAGGAACCTTTGGGTGGGGTTTGCACTGCTGAACATACCTGAGCATTCTAAGGACAGCAAGGCCCTGTAGTTGTAGTGCAGGGGAAACTGGAAATTGCAGTCCAGAATGTGTACAGTCGTCCATTGGTTATCGCGGTTAATTGGTTCCAGAACCGACTACAATAAGTGAATTTTTGCGAAGTAGGATTCAATAGTAATAAATTGAATATTTTCATAGTTAGAGCATAGAAAACATTTTTATGACTTTCTAAATACGAGTAGCCATCGAGCTAACGAGTTAAGCTTCTCCAATTTACTTATTCTGAACTTAGTGTTTCAAACAGAGTGGGGAAGAAGGACAAAGTAACTTACCACTTCCACACAGAATGGGAGAACTCACTATGTTATGTTGGACATGCCATAATCTAATCTAACGTCATGTCTCATCAATGTAACATTACTGATGCCTAGTAACCAGAATACTACATAGAACATGTCTTTCATTATTTTTTGACTAACAATAGTCCAGAGTCAACCACGAAACAGCAATCATTTATTAATTCATTTTCGAAAAAACGCAATACAGTGAGGGAGCGATGTTGGAACGCGATGTAGTGAGGGACGACTGTATATACTTGAAGATATCCCATCAACTCAAGGTAAATCTCTTATATACAGTAACTTTTTAACAGTCAATGTTTCATTGTGCTATTGTTAGGCTAAGCGTTAAGCCTAGCAGCAATGTTATGCTAGCTGCTAATAGTTGTATTGTCGAATTATGGCAAAAGTTCAATATTTGGCTAAATATATCATACAGTGACATGTTCATATTGACGATGTGAGCGAAATATGACGCTTGTTTGAGAGGTTCCAGCGTATTTTGGTACCCCTCAACCTTTGACAATGGAAATGTCAAACTGCAACCCTACCAAGCTGAAAACGGTGCAGCTTGTTTCTCAGGTGTCAGGCAACCAAGTAATAAGGCAGATACGTTGTTCACAACTGACCTCTGAAACTGGAAGCTTGTGGGCTTCTGTTCTGTAAATCCCAATCGGAATATCACCAGTGGAGGAGCATAGTTTCTGGTAGAGCCTGCCGTACGTCCGTATCCACAAGTCGTCCTCTGTGATTTTCATCTAGAAGAACATTGCACTTATTATAGACTACAAGTAATCCTCTGATACACAAGAATGAGTTCAAGTTGCGGTTGCTCTTACAGCACAGAGGAACCCTGAACCTGGCATGGAGTCGAGACCCAGCAGCAGCCTGGTGATGGAGATCATGTAATCCTTGACGAAGGACTGTCCAAAGTAAATAGAGAGGATGCTGCCACTGTGAGGTGCAGGATTTCAGTATGTGGTGAAAGTGCTTTTATGTCCTACCTGGTAAAGGAGTGTATCCAGCATGCTGACACTGAACACTTTGCCTGCAGCAAAGGGCAGGCGGAACATAAACACCAGGTTGGATCCTCTCTCCCTTTCCTTCTGCAGGTAACACAACACAACACACGCACACACTCCCAAGTCACTCTGCTTGATGCTGGTTTAAATGGAGCAAAAAATGTAAACAAGCCTGAATTATAAATGCACAAATGTAAAGACACAACTACACATGCATGTATAGGTGAACTCAGGTCATGTATACCTTTTCCAGCTTGGATAGAGCTTGAGAGTAGTGGTCTTTGACTTTGAACTGCATGAAGCGCATGTTGGCTGGGTGTGTGAGCTCAGTGATAATACTCAGAGCTGGGAACAGTCTGGATGCACACAGACCACAGCCGTCAGAAAAAAGAAAAAAATCACAGCATTTGAGACTTTTTGGCTGAGGCAGACCTAAAGAGGGTCTGGACGTTGACGATGGTCTTCGCATCAGCCATGTAGTCCTCCTCTGCGATCATGGAGCTCTCCTTGTCAACAACCACCATGGTGTCGGCAAAAGTCACTCCACATCGCAACAGGCTGTCTAAACTATTGGGAGAGCACATGACACGGATGAGATCAGACAACATCAGTAAGAAAAGAAGGTAAACTGATGAAGATCAAGTCGAGGCCATCACTGAAAAAGGCCAGCATCATCTTGTGCCAGTGTGTCGGCGGTCATCCTATCTTACTCAGACCGACACTTCCTACCACTAGGTGCCTCCATTTAGCACAAAAGACAATTGTACTGTATACACGGGTGCCGATATCTGCCACATTGGTGTCAGTATTTGAAATACGGGTGCTACTTTCAACCACGTTGGTGATTTAGGTGCCGTAGGTGCGACAATGAGTCTATCTGTCACATAGACCTCACCGTGTGTCACAAGGGTGCCAGTATCTGACACATAGGTCCCACCTTTTGATTCTTAGGTGCCACTATCTCACCCATAGGAACCACTTACAACCACATACAGTAGGTGCCATTACCTATCTCATCAGTGCCAGTACATAGGTCCCACTTTGAACCACATAGGGGACACTTTCAACCTCATCTGTGCCACCATTTGTCTCACAGGTGCCACAATCTGTCATGTAAATGCCACTTTTCGTCTCACAGGTGCAACAATGTTGTGTAGATGCCACTATCCGTCATATAAATGCCACTGTCACATAAGTGCCATTATCTACAGTATCTCATAGGTGCCAATTTCTGTCACCAAGGTGTCACTTTGTCTACCATAGGCACTGCTTTCTGTTACACACAGTAGGCACTGTTATTGGTGCCATATACAATAGATGATTCCAGCCTGACTGAATCGTGAAATGTGTCGAAACCTTTGAGCTTACTTACTTGTCCATGGAGCCAACTGTGTAGAAAACCATTGGGAACCAGCAAATTGCTTCCAGGAAGTCTGCCTCGGGTCTGAATCAATCAAAACACAGCAATGTGTGAGTTTACCCCCAGTTCAGATTTTAAACATGCCATGATGACAACCTGCCCCGCCCCAATTCGAATAAATTTAGACCCTACTCTGGAGTGACTCAGCATTGAATTGCACGACCTGAAAGCATACAGCATTTCACAAATCATGTTCACTGTGGCCCATAATAGCTCGGTTATGCTCTCACGTTGGAGAATAGGAACACGTTTTACCACCCTGTGCAACCAAGATTTATGGTGTGGCAGTTATGCCCACAGCAGCTATTCTGAGGAGCATTATGTATCCTTTTGCTTACAAAAATAGCCAAACAACAGCAAGGGCCATCTCACATGCTCTCCAGCAGCAGCACAATGGGGTTCAACTCCTTTCTGGGCCGGTAGTAGGCCCGTAGAGGCACAATGAAGTTGTAAAGGCCGTTTCCCGCACTCTCAGCAGACACAATGATCAGCTTGTTTTTGAAGCCGTAGGAGCGGGCGTCCTCAAACGGGATATGGTGACAAGCCTGGTGGATTAGGAGGAGAGCGGCCATGGAGAATGAAGTCAACAGAGACGATAGAGGACGGCGAACCATTTAAAGCGCTGACCTTGTCCATGCGCAGGCAGCAAAAAGGCATCTTTTCTTGTAGAAGGTGGCAAAGGGCAGGAGAGCTGCCAATGTACGGAGAGTTGAGCGGGTAGCCCTTCACCCACCTGGAACGCACACTCACAGTTATCCTTGAACAACAACACCTATCAACTCAAACTGCAACTTCAAGTACTCACTCGCAGTGTCGGCCCCACCAGTGGGCGCTCTCGTCTTTGTCACCATCATCTTTGCTCTCTTCTCCTCCCTCATCTTCAGACTGGTCTCCCAGGAGGTCAAAAGTTGGGTTGCTGACGCCATCCACCAACTCCAGGACGGGTGCGATGCTGTGCCGCCTCTCCTCGGCGGAGTCTCCCACAGCAGGCAAGGCCAAAGTATTAGCACCGCTCATCTCCGTCCTAGAGCTGCTCCGGCTTCCTCTTCCGCTGCCAGGCCCACCGCTCCCTGGATCTGGACCTTCTGGACTGCTGTCACTGGAATCCTGCAGGTCGATTGCCACTGTGCCTGAAATAGACCCAAAGCCTCAATGATTATCAGGGTGGAGATCAAGCTATTTGTGTGTGATGTGGTCGGTATGAAAGAACAGCAGAACCCTGACCTCAACCCCATTAGACACGGAGGCTGCCTTGTCTAACATTAGTGGTCTTTTACACGTGTGACCTCACTGACCCATGCTGGCGATAATACTGTGCACTGGAAGGCGGGTGAGTCCATGGTAAATGCTTTGGTGAACGCCCCTTGTGTTCCCTCCGGTGCTGCCCCACGACGGTTCCCTCTGGCCCCGGACAAATGCCGAGTTCTCCTCTTTGGAGATGTTGATGTAGAAGCAGATGTCAGAGGCCCCCATGATATGGCAGGGGCCGGGATTTAGCAGGATGTTGGTGGTGTCCAGCCTTCGCACTCCGATCAAGCACACCCCATACCTGTTGCCACGAAGACAAGAATTAGGCGCCAAATGGCGCACAATTGGCTGCATTTTTCTGTTTCACATATCACTTACTTCTTGTGAGCGTGAAAGGAGGCAAAGGTGAAACTCTTGCCCTGGTATTCCCCGAAGAATTTGCTCTCCTCCAGGCGGATGTGGTGCACCTCATTGGCTGAGCAGCGGCGGTAGGTTCGATGCCATTGGTCCGCAGCGCAGGCGCCACCTTCCCTGAAAAGCGGACATACAGTATAGAATGGTTGGCCATGTGGGGGGAAAGTGACCTTTTTAAGCATCTAATGCAAAGCTTCCTGCGAAGCGACTGGGGTCACATCATCAAGGCCTGGAGAATTCATGTCTAACATCTCTGTCAGAGCTCCTTGATCAATACTTCAATCAGTACACTGACCCAAGCAAGGACGAGCAGTCTGTCGAAACAACAGAGCCCATGTACACTTAAGTAGACTGCCATGTTCTCAGGGGTATACGGCTTTAGATGCGGAGGCCACTGAGATGAGAACAGGAAGCAAGGCTGTGGGGGCAGTGTGAATGTGGGTGGCCTGTGACAATAAGACTTATATAAACAAGTGTTACATCGACTTTGCAGTTTGTACAAATGGTTTAATTTACTTTGTTGCAGCATGGTCATGCATCATTGTCTCAGCCAATAATCCACAAGGAAACGTGGCTTCAGTGTACACTCACTGGCCATAACGTTAGGTAAGAATGTGACCTGTGGAAGCTGAGCAGTATCCTCAAGATGTTCAGTCCGGAAGTATTTAGGCAATCGTTTGTATTGGTGGCTTCAATTATTCAGTAAGTCTTTTTTCTCTTTACATAATTTGTCTTGCAGTTACGAGACGATGGACCACACCTTACAAGTTAACCCCTTGTATGTTAAAGACTTTTACTCTCTCAGACAATACGCTGGTGTAAAATTGTGGTAATTTCTAAATGATAAATGCCTTTATGATTGGATCTAAAATGAGAACATACCTGTTCAGGCCTTGAAAAGCTCCTCCACGTTGCTTAAAAGCCTCCTGGGGTGCAGTCCTAAAAACAGGCCCCCCAAACATAATAAAAATCACTTGCAAAATTAAGCATAATTATCTATGTAAAGGCAGTATTTTTTTATCCCACTCTGATATGTAAGAATGGTTGCATGTGAAGACAAGCACAGGGGCAAAGCTCCGAGTGAACTCACTGTCCTCTGGAGGAGTGAATCAACAGCGTGATGAGCGTTGAAGTACCAGGGCACACGCAGTTTAAAGCCAGCATTGCATACTTAAACTCTTCCTCGCACACCACATGATCTGTGGAAAAAGAGGAGGAAAGAAAAAAAAAAAAAGAATGTCAGTCACATTCAGGCTGCTGACCTTCGTCTGTGCATTTGTGTGTGTGCATCGCATTCTGTTGAGATGCGCCTCACTTCATCAATTCAGGTCTAACCTACAGCGCTAGGATGCATTGAAGCCATTAAATTGCATTGAAATCCATTAAAGGCTTGCTGCGATATTTCCCTCTGAACTGCAAATGTCAGAGTCTGCTTGCTCCGCAGGAAATGTCAGGGGATCTCCAAAGTAAAAGCTCTTTATCCTCTGGCAACACATCATGGCGGTCCATACAGTGGCCGTTCATCTATTTCAGTCTGGGCCAAACTGAGCCGACACAAAAGTCCGTCAGGCCTTTGCAAATCAACTTTTCTTGAGGCATTTAATTGGCTAAGGTTCTGAGGTTGACGTGACATTCTCTGATCCATATCCCAGACAAGGTTGAGTAAGGCAACCTTGACTCGCCCTCACCTTAACAGCACTGCTCCAAGGGAGAAGGAGGCTCAGGTGATCTACTTAATCCCTCTAGTGCGTTCTGGGTCAGCACCAGGGTCTCCTATACTTTTAATCTTTTCAGAGCTCATTCTGAAACTTCATTGGCATGACATGTAAAAGAAGTCAACACTCTATCCTCCTTGACCCGACTGCATTGAA
This sequence comes from Dunckerocampus dactyliophorus, assembly GCF_027744805.1. Lineage (NCBI taxonomy): Eukaryota > Metazoa > Chordata > Actinopteri > Syngnathiformes > Syngnathidae > Dunckerocampus > Dunckerocampus dactyliophorus. The sequence continues at coordinate 8,607,604 of NC_072836.1, read as the reverse complement.
ACGGCGTAGACAAACCTGCTGGAAACGTTGATTTGCACATTTTGTTTTGAACTCATCAATTGTTCCTCCCCAAATCAATAAGTAATTCCCATCCCTGAGCCTTAGGGGAGCCCAAATTATGTTTTTTTTGGTTTTGTTTTGTTGGTCCAAAACGCAGAAATGTCTCAAACAAGCTTAAGTAGTGAGTAGAAATATGTGTTTGGCATTTCCACAGCGATTAGCAAAAGTTTCATTGTGTGCCGATCAACTGAAATTAAGTTACAAAAGACGAAATGTTCCCAATTAAAAGTTTTTTGGACATGTCCTCTGTTAATCTGGTAAACCAATAAACCAGTAAACCAATACACACTATAGGCTACAATAGTTTAAGGACAGAATTGGACTCTGTACCCCTATTTCTGACAGTGTACAGTACCGCTCCTCTGGCACCACTCTGGACAATTTAGGGGTACAATGTGTTGCCATTCTGGTGGTACCATTAGAGGTAGTGCTTCTGTGCCATTGCCATTCAACTTTTACATCCTAGGAACACACCTCTGTACACTATTGCGCACACAAAAGGTACCAACATTTACCTTGAAGTCCAATAATTCACCTGATCGAGTACTTTCGTGTAGATTTTACTTTGAGGGACAGATGTCGACTCCTTGTAGCCATATTTCTGACAAATTACCCTAATTAGTGGTGTGTGAAGTACAGTATGCTGTATGACAAAAGTCAGTACGCCCCTCAATTACAACAACCATTTATCTTCTTGAGGGACCACACTATAGTAATGAATGAAACTCAAATGTTTCAGGCTACTGTTGACGTCCCTTTTTTTAATGACCATGACGTGACGATGACGAGCTAAACATGACTCTTTGATGATTAAAACATGACATGTGCGAGTTTTCGTTGACGAGACTGTACGAAAATGTTAGGGGGTGGTTTGTCAGGCATTCAAAATGCATGACATCTCTGCCTATTGTGTGTGTAATGTCTATCAAAAGCATTTAGGGGTACAATGTCTTGCCACTCTGGTGGGGGAACTGTAGCAGTTTCTGTGCCCCTTGTGTCTAAATCATTGGTTCTCATTTATTTTCTGTCATGCCCCCACTGAAGGACAGAAATGTTTTTGCGCTCCCCCTCCGATTTGAAACTGATAAAAAGTATTTATATATCTGTACTGTACAGATCGAACGGGCCGCATGGTGGCCTAGTGGTTAGCATGTCAGGAGATCGGGAAGATCTGGGTTCGACTCTCCGTTGGTCATCTCTGTGTGGAGTTTGCATGTTCTCCCCGTGCGTGCGTTTTCTCCAGGTACTCCGGTTTCCTCCCACATTCCAAAAACATGCATGTTAGGTTAATTGGTGACTCTAAATTGTCCATAGGTATGAATGTGAGTGTGAATGCTTGTTTGTCTATATGTGCCCTGCGATTGGCTGGCGACCAGTTCAGGGCGTTCTCGCCCGAAGTCAGCTGGGATAGGCTCCAGCATACCCGCGACCCTAGTTAGGATAAGCGGCATAGAAGATGGATGGTACAGATCAAACGCAAAACCCAGCAAAAGGCCAAAAATGGAGAGCAGTAAAGCATACAAGCGTGTTTATGAGTCAAATTGCATGCGACAAATTCAGACATGTTGGTAGGTCTGCACTAATATCGAAAGTCCTCCCTGCCTCTCTGGGTGATTTTTTTAGGCGAAATAGATGAATCATTGTCTAGAACACACAGTACAGGGTACAGTACAGCACAGTACAGTACAGCACAGTACAGGGTGGCTAATGGACACCAATGGATGTTACTTTTAGAGCAGTTTTAAGCCATAAAAACAGCCACTAGTAGGTGGCACAAGTGAATTTGATAAGAGATCGGCATGTGAATTTGAATGGAAAAAAACATATACTGTATGACAGCAAGGAGGAAGTGGAAAAACGTGGAGGAGTGTAGCATGCAGAAGGTTATGCATTGTAGGGAAATGTTAATGCAGGCACACGCGCGCACACGCATGCACACACACAGTTCAGTTCCAAATGTGAAAATGGTAAATAGTTCATGGTGTTAAATTTGTAAATAAATTGTTATTTTGATGTCAAACAACCCCTTTTTGTATTGTTTATCTTGTGGTATAGTTGTTTAGATATTTGAACTGTCACAAAAGCAAAAAAACTGTGTCAAAGCAAAATATGCTTGAAATGTATCTTTTCACAAAAAGCTGGCTTTCTCTTTTTTTTTTAGTCGGGAACTGATATTTTCCTGAAACTTATCTATGTTCTACTGCTGATTACTAAAGAACGGAAAAAGGTAGAAACAAACTTTTTTTTCTGATGAAAGACGGGAGTCTAATCTTTGTTTTGGTAGGTTCCATGGTTTTATAGCCATAGAACACAATATTCTGGGTGCCTTGAAAGATCAGTCAAAATCATCTAAAATGGCCGGTAGTGAAGGGACTGTCTTTTGAAAAATGGCTGGGATTGAATGAGTTAATAAGCTATCAAAACATATTTTTATTATGATTGCTTTCTTTCTTTCTTTTTTTTTTTATTGTTTTACTAAAACTAGACAAAACCTTTTTGAGTTTTGTCGACTAAAACTGGCCTAAAACTATTACATATAAAAATGGCTAAAATTTGACTAAAACTAATAAAGGATTTTCGGCCAAAAGACTAACACTAAGACTAAAACTCTGATGGCTGCCAAAAACAACGCTGGTAGCAAGATAATTGTGTCTTGCTGACAGTCAAGCATGGTGGTTGTAGCATAATGGTCTGGTGCTGCATGAGTGCTGCAGTCACTGGGGACCTGTTTCCAACATGTACCATATAAGATATCTCATTTTTGCAAGATGTTGTACATTTTACATTTGATAACAGTTTGTGTTGTCTGTATTCTTTATGACAGGGCCTGGCAGAGACATGTTGTTGTCTGTCAGAATGTCACTGGCACACCACATCTTACGGATGTGACTCCAAGTGGAAGCCAGGTCAGCTGGAAATGACAAAAACATGAACAGGCAATAGGAGTTTCTTTTGTGATACTCCAAAAGCACACACACTATATTATGTCTGTTTCTCTGAGGTCCAATATCCTTTTTGCGCCTCTTTGCCTCTGCTGTGTTTACACTTGAGACTTTTCCTGCTTTTCCTGCTCTTCCAAGTTCTCACAGATAGTTCTTCTATGTCAGAACATGAGGTCAAATAAATGAAGCAGTCAAAAGATTAGCTACGTCCTCTTTGATACGCACCGGCAAACTTGACGTGGAACTTGTTCTCCGGCTTGAGGATCTGCACGTAGAGGGGGCAGTTGGGAGCGAAGTCTTTCACCGCCCAGGCCCGCAGGATGGTCTGATGATCCTGGCCAAATTGGAGACGGAAGGGAGTGAAATTGATGGAGTGAAATGGAGCCAGAGAGCTTTCATTAGCCGCATCAGATTACAGCGCCTCTCTAATAGTCCACATGAACCACAGGCTGCACGGAACATTTTAATGGCGCACACAACATTTTGGGTTGCCGTCTTTCCCACAGAGAGATGACCTCGCCTCATGAGCATCAAGAGAGTATCTTATTAACATGCAAAACAAGGAGTGAGAAAAGCCGTTTGGAACATACAGCAGCGATGCGGTCCACTTCAAAGCGGTTACTGAGGATGAAGCAGGCCTCGGCGTCATCCATCCTGCCGGCGGTTCGAGGAGTGCAGTGGGAGCGACAGGGAGAGAATCAAGGGAAGACAAAGGCAGGCAGGTTTTGTTATTTCACTCACAAGCAGATAATAGACAAACCAGTGTGTTATTTCAGGCGTGCACCATTTATAGATGTGATAGTAGAAGGCAAAAGAGACAGAGTGATGAAAGTACAGTGGAAACTCTGTTTTCGCACACTGCAGATTTCATAGGATTCGTTTTTCGACAGATATTATTTATTTATTGCCAAAAATATATCTCTTTCTTTGTACACTGGCTTGGTTATTGTGTGCCCAAACAAAGCATCCATGCTTCGGTGACTCAGTCTGGATAGTGGCTCTTTGAGAGTTGGAACACCATAGATACGTTCCGGCCAGGAAATAATTTAATTTATGTTTATTGTGTGTGTGTGTGGTTTATTTCTTCATAGAGCGCACCCATAACTTGTTTGTGTCTCCTTTCTTCCTCTTTTTCTTCTTATTTCACCACTTAAGTGACAGTTAAGATATTAGATAATGACAGTACGGCTGCTATACTGTGACGGGCATTACACTTTTGTTTGTTTATTTTCACTGAACAATGTTCATGTGTTCTATTTGCATGATTTCATAAGGCCACTATTGTATTTGACATTAGATGTGAGTGTAGAAACAATCAAATTACATTTTAAATTGTAGAAATTGTTTTTGTTTCGGTTCTGGATTATTAATCATAATTTGGACCTCACATACTGTATGTTATCTTTAATTTAAGGGTGAATTCCCCGAGTTTGAGTTCTGAGTTTCTACCGGATTCTCTGACAGTTATTAGTTAAAAAAAGAAAGAAAAAAATTTTTTTGTGCATTATTTTTTTCTACAAAATAGTAATTTCCTTGGTCTTCTGGTGTTTTTGTTTTGCTGTTGTAGCGACTCACTTGGCCCTCATCAGGTCCTGGTCTTTGAGGGCAGACCCTTGCAAGTAGATGACTCTCTGGGCCCACAGAGGAACATGCAGGACTCTTCTAACCTGGACATCCATCTCTGCTGGACACAGGATCACCACGTAGTAATCCTACACACACCCATACATAAACACTGTATGACGTGAAGAATATTACAAAAGTAGAAAAACAAGATCAAAAGCTAATACGAATTTAGTAAGATATTAAAATGACACTGAGTACTTTCTATGTTGTCCTTAGCGAATGCTCTCTGGTATCAACAAGTCAATATGCGCACATGTCGTGCAAACACACACGGCTGCTCCTGCATGAGCAAGGCAGCAGTGCCGTGATCCAACCAACTGCTGCATTAATCCTACGTGTTGACCTCAAACGGAAAGGCTTACAGACGACCAACACGCCCTGACGCCTATTGTGCAAAACAAAACCCCTTTGGAGAGCACCTGCAGGCGGGGATGAGCGAAGAACTCATTGAGGAAGTCCATGAGGAGGTCGATCTTGAGACAGCTGACGCACAGCACCACATGCTTCTCCGTCTGCGCCCTGTAGCGGCTGTAGTTCCCACCGGATTTCTGACGCTCCATCCACAGAAAGGCCAGCTGCTCAAACTGCATTTGGGATGACATCAGGCATAATCAACAGATGGACATGAGTGAGAAGACTCAATGGAATAAAAAAAGGTAAAATACGTTTATTCATCACATGACATGAAATTCAAGGTGCAATTTAGTACAATTTATCTGGAATTTGACTGAAAATTAAGTACTGTATTATGTTCATAGTGGGCTTTTTTTCCAGCAATATGAGCAGCACTGCACTTTTGCAAGCTCTCTGTCCAACCCCCGCAGTGACGCACAAGTCCTGCTGCAACACATTCCACAAAAATGAGGACAAAGCTATATTATGGCAAAAAAAAAGATCTATTTTGACACAAAAACACTACAGTTTGCCATAAAACGTTAGATTTAAGGCATATTGTATTACTAACATGAACAAAAAGATGGTAGAAGTCTGGTCACAATGCAGATACGCTGTGCTGGAAATTTAATATTGAGGCATCGAAATCCTACATTCTGGCAGGAAAACATGAATTTGTCATGGTGTTAAAGCAGGTAGGTTTAGGCTATATTGTTTCACGTAATTACAGTAATTAAAAACAGCTAAAGGTCTACTAACATGAACTAAAAGCTGGCAGAAGCCATGACTCAATGCACACAAAAGAGTCATGTTGACAAACGTCACAAATAATGTAGTGCTGCATGAAAAATCATACATGATTTAAAGCAGCTAAGATTTAGGCAAACAGCTACAAGCAAAAACATGCATTTAAAGCAATTATGGCATAATACTGTATATTGTAGTCTGCCATCATTTCAATGTGTTTAGATTTATGCCATGTTGTTTTAAGTCATTTTAATTAAAAAAACAACTTTAATGCCACAAACAGTGGTGTGAAAAAGTGTTTGTTCCCTTCCTTTCCTTTTTTTCTATTTTTTTTGCATGTTTGTGACACTTAAATGTTTCAGATCATCAAAATATGTAAATATTAGTCAATGACAGCAAAACCGAACACAAAATGCGGTTTTTAAATGAAACCTGTTATTTAAGGGGGAAAAACAATCCAAACCTACATGGCCCTGTGTAAAAAAAAAAAAAAAGAAAAGTGATTGCCCCCGCCCCCCGTTAAAATATAACTCAACTGAGATTAATTGAGATCCATCAGTGTGGAAAAGGTTCTTAAGCCATTTCTACAGGCCAAAACATGGAGCAGTGGTGAACCTTCCCAGGAGTGGCCGGCCAACCAAAATGATTCCAAGAGCGCAGCGACGACTCATCCAAGAGGTCACAAAAGACCCCACAACAACATCCAAAGAGCTGCAGGCCTCACTTGCCTCAGTTAAGGTCAGTGTTCATGACTCCACCATAAAAAAGACACTGGGCAAAAACGGCCTTCGTGGCAGAGCTCCAAGACGAAAACCACTGCTGAACAAAAAGAACATTAAGGTTCATCTCAATTTCGCCAGGAAACATCTTGATGATCCCCAAGACCTTTGGGAAAATACTCTGTGGTCTGACGAGACAGAAGTTGAACCTTTTGGAAGGTGAGTGTCCCATTACATCAGGCGTAAAAGTAACGCCGCATTTCAGAAAGAGAACATCATACCAACAGTAAAATATGGTGGTGGTAGTGTGATGGTCTGGGCTGTTTTGCTGCTTCAGGACCTGAATGACTTGCTGTGATAAATGGAACCATGAATTCTGCTGTCTACCAAAAAATCCTGAAGGAGAATGTCCGGCCATCTGTTCCTGACCTCAAACTGAAACCAAATTGGGTTCTGGAGCAGGACAATGATCCAAAACACACCAGCAAGTCCACCTCTGAATGGCTGAAGAAGACAAAATGAAGACTTTGGAGTGGCCTAGTCAAAGTCCTGACCTGAATCCTCCTTAGATGCTTTGGCATGACCTTAAAAAGGCAAAGATGAATGGGCCAAAATTCCTCCACAGCGCTGTAAGAGACTCATTGCAAGTTACTTGCTAAGGGTGAACCAACCAGTTATTAAGGTTTAGGGGCAATCACTTTTTCACACAGGGCCATGTAGGTTTGGATTATTTTCCTTTCTTAATAATAAAAGTTTTGTGTTCAGCTGTGTTGTAATATTTAAATTTGATTGATGATCTGAAACATTTAAGCGTGACAAACATGCACAAAAATAAGAAATCAGGAAGGGGGCAAACTCTTTTTCACACCACTGTAATTGCTGTGACTTCAAAGTGGTTAATTTTGTCCAATACTTTTTCAGAATTTGGTCTCACCCAGTGTAAGTAGCAGACGCAGCTTCTTTACAAATCCAAAATAAATGTAAAAGTTTTTAATCGCTTGGTCATGCCTTGCGTTATATCGTAGTACTAAATAGCTGATTGTGTTTTCTGGACACAGCCATGTCGCACACGTGTCAAAATCATTCAAGTAAAAATTTGTTTGGATGCTGCTTTACTGCAGGTGGTAGTCCAGATAGACGTCATTGTCATTTGTGCTGTGACTATGACATCCTGAATCCATGACAACCAACAGCTTCCTGCAAAGGCATTTGTTTCCAGAAAAAACTCTGCGTGGTATATTCTCGATGTTTGAGGGTAAAGAGAAATCAGGAGGTGCAAGAAAGAAAAAGAAAAAGAAAACAAAAAAACAATAGCTGCGCTCGGAGGCTTCCTGGTGCAGGTCATTACAGGACTCCGTGTCTCCACTGACACACGCGCACACACACGGGCCGGGGGGTTAGGGCTAAGCTGGGCCAGTTTCTAAATGTCAAGGGGTATTTATGGATGGACATAGGGAGTAGAGAAGGACATGGCGTCCATGCTGGTGATTGTCATTCCCTCCACAGGAAGCGAGTGCAGGTATCTATCCATATTTGTCTCCCCCAATGCACATCCACAGGCCCACGGTGTCCTTAGCCCCTGGATTTGACATATAGGATGACTACTACCCTATTTTCTCATCACAATTTTCTACAAAAGAAGAAAGGGTAAGAAAGGTAAGAAAGGGAGAGTTTTGTTTTTGTTGAATTAAAGTGTAAAATAAGTATAAATGTATAATAGTAGTAAGTGCTCACAAAATGTTGAAAATTGTGAAAAATAAATAAATACAAAATCTATTTAAAAAAAAGATAAATAATGACAAAATAATAAGTACATAACGAGATAACGTGTATAAAATAATACATCAAAATAACCCTTCCTAACCTGCATCGTCTTAATGTAAGTATTTTTTATCAATATTTTTATAATAAACATAAAAGCCACATTTTTCAATATTTTCTTTTTTCTTTTTTACTTTTTTTTTTTTTTTTAACTTTATAATAAACATAAAAGCCACATTTTTTGATATTTTCTTAATTAAAATGTGAAAAATGCTAACGCCTCTTTTTGCACACCCACAAATGGTGCACTAACTGCTTTAAAAGCTAAAAGGTTTCCATGGTGTCAATAGAAAACTATAGAAAATTAAGCAACAGCCAACTTTTTGCGTGATTTCCTTTTAAATCTGACCTAAAAACAAATCTCATGCGGTGAAAGTAGTTCTAACCAAACTCGTTTACAGAAAAACAAATCATTCCTCGTTTGATTTGCTCCCCATAGAGACCTTCCTTTGTGTCTGCACACACACACACACACACACACACACACACACACACACCTTGTATTAGCAGTTGTTTTTCTGCAGGGAGAAGCACAGAGATTGGGAACAGATCTGATAGGATGTAACTAACACATTTGTCAAAGTGTTCTGTGTGTGTTTACAAAAAGCAGCTAAATGGCAGAACTGGGATTTGGGGAAGTCATTGACTTCTCGGAATAAAAATAGTGTTGTAAATTGACGTAGGATGCAGTGAGTCATCACAGTGTGTGAGGTTGTTGTCTAAATGTAACCTTCACTGAAATGAGTTTACTAGGGTAAGTTTGTTTTGCATGATCTTTCCGTTTCAGGCGTCATTATAGCATTGCGTGCTCCCAGTGTTATATAATATAATACAATATAATATTTTGTGATGTTTTTATGAGCTAAGGCAGGTGTGTCCAAACTTTTCCAGCAAGGGCCACATAGTGAAAAATGAAACGAAGGAAGGAAGGGCCACTTTGAGATTTTGTAAATGAAAAGAAATAGGTGAAAAAGCCTATTATTAGTATAAACTTTGATCTTAGCTCTTTTTTCCCCTCATTTTTTTTGTTTTTGTTTTTAATTTTCCAAACATTTCAACTTTCTTCATTTTTTTTGTGTTTCTCATAATATTATGACTTAAATTGAACATATTTTTGCTTTCATATTTCAACTCTATGCTACTGAAATGACATTATTTTTTCTATAATGTAGTACGAGCTAATTCTCGTAAAATTGTGACTTGTTTTTCTCATTAGACACTACTTTTTTCTCTTAATATTTTGTCTTTATTGTCGTTAAATTGCAGCAGTTTCTTCCATTCCTGCTGTTTTTTTTTTTTTTTAAATTTTCCAATTATTTCAACCCTCTTCTTGTACATTTTTGTTTTGTAATATTATGACTTTATTCCCATAATATTTTTACTTTATTCTCATCACATTATAACTTTTTCCACAACCTAATTTTCCAAAAAAACGGCAACTTTATTTTGTTTAGTTTCTTTCTCATAATATTACAACTTTAAAAAATAACATTTTTCAACACTATGCTAATAAAATGACATTAGTTTTGCTAATAATATTACAACTTTTGTGTCTTAGTATTTTGACTTTTTGAAAATTATTCAATTTTTGCCGTTTCTTTTTTAAGTGTTAAATTTTATTTTTAGAATGTGCTGCGGAACAATAAAAAAACAGCTGCGGGCTGCACTTTGGACACCCATGAGCCAATGCGTCCCCTTTTTTGTAATCTCTCTCTGGATGTCTCACCTGGATGGGAAGCACAATGAGTGCCACAAAAATCATGATGACCACCAGGAGCTGCGAGGGCCAAATCTGAGGGGTGACGTCGCCGAAGCCCACGGTGGAGAAGGTGACGACACAGAAGTAGAGCGAATCAAACAGGGTCAGGTTGTTGCCTGCACGCTCGAGGTGTTGGATGCCGCAGATGCTGTTTATGGGTAAAAAGAACATGGTGGATCTTAGAAGCATTGGTCAAAACAGATATGAAGATACTAATACAGTTTCAGAGACGTACAGGTGGTCCTCGGGTTACAAATTTATATCTAAATCACAGAACACATGAAGGACATAAAATGCAGTAATAAAAACCCGAAATACAACAATGAAATTAAACAGTAATAAAAAAAGAGAGGACAAAAAAACATCACTGCTTAGTTGTTACTGTCGCTTTCAGAGGAGCAGATCCTTTCACGTGCTCAAGGGCACGGCAGCAACATGGCAGTCACTGTATGTGTAGTGTTGAAATATTAGACTCCCGTCTTTTATGAGAAAAAAAGGTTTGTTTCTACCTTTTTTTCGTTTAGTAACCAGCAGTAGAACATAGGTAAGTTCCAGGAAAATATCAGTTCCCGAAAAGGGAGAAAACCAGCTTTTTGTGAAAAGATACATTTCACGTTGACACAAATTTTTTTTTGCATTTGTGACAGCTCAAATGTCTAAACAACTATACCACCATAAACAACACAAAAATGGTTGTTTTACATTAAAATAATTTATTTACAACTATAACAGCATAAACTGTTTACAATTTTCACATTTGGAACTGAACGATGTGTGTGCGCGTGTGTGTTTTCATGCGTTAAAATTTCCCTACAATGCAGGACTTCTGCACGCTACACTCCTCCACGCTCTCTCACGTCCTCCTTCCTGTCATGTGTGCTTTTTCCGTCCACATGATCTCTGCAGAGCTCTTTTCAAATGCACTTCTGCCACCTTGTGGCTGTTTTTATGGCTGAAAATTGCTCTGAAGTGAAATCCATTAGTGTGCAATTGCGTCATCACCTCTTTTTGCCTCTTGCGCAAAAACCCCCAAAAAAGACGTATATATATATTGGGGTTTATAAAAATGTAAAACTACATCTTTGGTATTGAATGAGTTAACGATGGTTGCAGTCAATATTGTACTTTTATTGTTTGTTGTTTTATTGTGATATTGCATTTTTATTGAATTTATTGGTGCGTGTTTGTAACCACAAAACTTTGTAACACAGAACTCTATAAACCGAGGCCCACCTGAATGCATTTATACAGACTGTGTTTGTCGTTTCTAGCCGTGCAGAATTGCAGAGCATCATACTTCCTCATATTTTGGTTACCTTATTTAGTTACGTTAAAGGTTTTCATGACGTTAAGAAGGAAAAACAGTTCTCCTCTTGACCTTCATACTACCGCTGACCCACCCCTAGCTAGATGAGTCCGCCCCTCATGTATACTCCCACCACCACGGAGGACAGCTTTGTAAAAAAAACAACCCACAGGCTTCGCTACACATCTTAAAATAAAGCTCTGGTGTAGCTCACATAGCTATGCTTGTGCTGCTGGCATTTATTACGTTGGACAGTGTGTGCAGAGTTACAGTGTTTGTGTACAAAGTGGATATAGAGCACAAGGGCACGTCTTGGAGACAGACACGCTGTCAGAGGCAGGTGTGGACAAACACAGCTCATTAGCATTAAAGCTGCAGACACACAAAACGTGTGCTCCCAGTGGGGCTTACTCAAAGCACTTTAAAACTCTCTAAAGCCCCGCATCAAGGTTCAATCTTGAGCAACACACTCTTGTCGTAAGTGCAAACAACCCTGCAATCCATCTTTCACTGTCATCTTTCAATGAGCCTCTGAGGCATATCTCGGACAGGATCTCATGAGATATTGCTTGTGTACCTAATGAGGTGTTTGTGAAGATGTACGTAGGTGTGTGGATGCATGCCAGAGCATGAGTCTGTGTGGATCATTGTATATTTATATACTCGCGTCCGTGTGGTTGGCTGATTTAAAAAGGTCTGCTGTTGTACTGTAGATCCTTAAATATGAGATGAGCCCCTGTTGCTTTGCAACAATCGCAAGTTGTCACATCGCGTCGCCATCTCACTCACGCAGCCACCAATTACCTCTCTGTTTTGTTTTTCTCCTCTCTGTTTTCCTGCATGTATCACACCATCGGTTCTTTTCCTTTCCCTCATGCCTCTTTTCTTTCAATTCTCCCCCGCAACCTAGCCTCACTTCCTGTCCATTTGATTTCCCACTGAGTTCATAACAAGTGTGTGTGTGTGTGTGTGTGTGGGTGGGGGGTACCTACCATGTAAACATGAGACACACCAGCGTGCTGATGAGTATCACCACCTGGTTAAACATAGCCGAGTGTGTCCGCTGGATGGCCCTATGGAGATCATTCTGCAGAGAGAGGGATGTAAAAAAAAAAAAAAAGGGGCCAGCTGAGGCGTGTAAAAGGAAGCAGGTCTTGCACTGATGTGACGTGTACTTGGTGGAAAGTGGAAAAAAGAACAACGGTCGCAACATTCGGCATACCTGCACAAGCCAATGTGATCCAACGATGTCATTATAAAGATAATAATGCTCAGTTTTATGTTTATTATTGGGTTAATATATTGGCTTGTTAAATAAAGGCAGAAATACGTTTGATGGACTGGGTCTCATTGAAGTGCGCAGGTGTACCCATTCAAAAGTTTGGACGTTCATTTTCATGACAACATTTGCATCCACTCCAAACTTTTGAATGATAATGTACTGTATGTATTCAGCCACTAACGCAATGTGCAGTTTTACAAACAATATTGAGCACATGGGCATGCGAGTGCTTGACTCACTATCATGTTCTCCAGAGCATGTTTGGCCAGCCAGCAATTGAGGAAAACAGGGATGAAGAGATTTCTGAAAGAGGCCAAAATCACCTGTCGAAAAGGAAAAGCACTTCAGTCTGCTTGTGTCGCTATTTGTTTTGCCCCCTGCTATCATGACACACATACTGCCGTGTAGTAGGAGGTAATAAGCGTGTATTGTTTGCGAGTGATTTCGGTGCTCAGCGGTGCATGTTTTTCCACTCACAGTGATCATGAATGGGATGGCGCTGATCATCTCCAGAATGAAGGGGACACGTAGCACTTGCTCCCAAACGTTGCCCTGGAAACACAAAGCGCGCACAAGGGGTCAGGGAACTCCATTGTCATGGCGGCCCCGGGGGTGGGATTACCCAATAACAGGCCCGTTTAGCAGAAGGGAACAAATTGAGGCTTAGAATAGATCCACGGCTTCTACAAGTCACACGGGTACCGTTTAAAGGGGGGAAAGGAAAACAGCATTTCATCTAATCGGCCTCGAGTTAATGTGTCAGTCACAGACGAGTGTAGGTGGACGTGCTCGCACCCCCTTGTCCACAGGAATCAGTCAGCTTTAAATGCTAAAGCCTCTGGAGTAAGGCACACATGGAGCCCTTCATAGGATTATAGTGTCAAGAACATGAAAGGCAGGGGCACACGTTGATTGATCAGCGCTCCGCTGCAGCAACACAGGGGCTTCCACTATAGTCTGTCTCATGTGTCAATACCAGGACATGTTGGTGGTCGTGCACCACAACTTTGGTTACACAACAAAGTAAGGTGCACACAAACAAAGCATTTTAGTCAAACATAAACAAAAAACATGGTTCACAACCTGGATAAGCCTGTTGTTTAGCATTAGCAATACACTACAAAGAGACTTTTTGATCGCCGAAACAAGCTTTTATTGCAGATTTGAATGATCTAATAAAAACACTGCTGCTGTTGAGCTAAAACTCAACTTTGAACCCCTGACATCACTTCCAGTCCGCCTGCCACTCAGCTTCCCTCGAGAACACATTTATAGCAACACACTCGAGCACTGGCTTATTTACTCTTATTATGTCTACTATATTGGGTAATACAAGTGCACTATAGGTGACTATAGGGGTGTTATTTCATGTCTAGGAGGCTCTTATGATGTTCAAAACTGTATTTACAAGATCACAAACAGGTTTTCACTGCTCCAACTACAAAAATATTCCACTTACAAATAAGGAATCCTACTTCTTAATGCTCATATCTAACCAATAAATACAGATAGGTATAGTTTATATCAAGGGTGGGCAACCTGCAGCCCCTGGGCCGTATATAGCCCACCACAGCATTTGAGCCGGATCGCTGTGCAATACTCAAAACCACAGAACTGTTATGAAAAGCTCAAAAACATTTAACCCTCGAATTCTCATAATACATAACGTACATTTTGCATTATGATTTACTGTGGGGCTCTGAAGATTTTATAGCCCGATAAGGAAAATAATAAGGAAAAATGTCAGCCACGCCCATTTGTCTGTTTGGGTGACAGGAAGTCAGAATTATCAGACTCTTCTTTAATTTAAAACATCTATTTTGCAATTTAATACAATACTCATTTTATATTTAATACAGAGCAAAAAAAGAAGGGAAAAAATGGCTTCTGCTGGGGCACCGCCACAGTCCCCAAGATAAAAATAGGCCTTGCCACTGCGGGACAGGAGCAACTCACCTTGTAGCTGAGATACACAAGCAACATTGTTTCTGAGAAGCTGATAAAAGCCACGAGCACCTGCAAAAAGAGAGAGAGAGAGAGAGAGAACACGAGCATTAAAGAGAGAGAGAGCAGACGGCGAGTTGAGACAGTCTAGAGAAAGAGCGAGAGAGAAATTAGGCATGGCAGAGATGCAAGAGGAGAGCGTGGGTGGCGTCAGTAGGCGTGCTGATGATTGAGCTACAGAGAGAAGCAGATTTCAGCAAAGAAGGGGAATGTGTCTGATTGTGTCCACTTGTATCTACATGAGGACCCCATCACTCGCTTCTCATTAGACGTATGCAAATGCACAATACATGTAAGGTGGCAAAGCAATAACCCATAATCCTACAGGGAATGTGTACTACGTATATGTGTGCACTGTATGTCACAAGTACATTTATTTACACATTATCTGACCTGCAGGGCCCACAGCGGTAGGGGTCTATCCACCCAGATGATCAGCTTCCTGCAGAGTGGAAAGACAATAGAGAGCAGAGGTAAAACAAATAAAGATGCAACACCACGGCTGCGGCATCATCTCGTGGGAATTTAGTAGGATATTGTACACACAAAAATTGGATTTTATCTGTGCATTTGCATACACAGACTGCGTGAAACATTATTCTTACAGCTCTATCAAGCTCAGTAGTAAAATATATTAAAAAGCTAGACTGCAAACACAGTAGGAAAAATAGTAGTAGAAACATAAACATAAAAGGAGACAATTAGGAGCCATGCTAAAAATGCTGCATTCAAGTCCGTGCTAAAGTGGTAAACCGTATGCAGACAATTTATGACATAGTTCATGCTGTTTCTGCACTAATGGAGTTGGAGCTGCATGTGAGTGTGTGTGTGTGTTAGCACTACATTAGGTTCATAATTGGACTATTTTCCAGCATCAGGAACGTCACTGCGCGTATGCAAGCCGCGGCAGCAATGCCCTGCAGAAAAATACAAATTAAAAGCGAATCTTGCCACTACACACGTGCCAAAAAGGACAGCAAGTATTAAATATTCATGAAATACTTCCACTGTTAGTGTATTACTTTTTCGATGAGAACAGGCTCGGCACTGACACAACTGGACAATATACAGTATTGACTTAATCATTTTGCCCTTGATTTTTTTTGCCATTATTTACAGTTTACTTTGTGAATAAAATCTTACGCAATCTCATTTGAACAAGATCACGTTTTGTTGAAACCTACAAAATTGTGATGAATTCTGATACACTCAATAATGACTCAAGTGGCTGCCCGACACGGTGCAATATAGACATTTTTCTTTCAATGTTTTTTGTCTGCCAACTGCAGTGCTTCACTGATGTGTGCCAGACCCAGTGACGTGCGGTGAGGTTCATGACTCATGAGGCACTGACTCCTTTAGAGTTGTTTTATGTCAATACAGGTCGCTCATTAAGAGGACAACCAAAAAAAGAGAGAAATAATTCACTTTGGTTAAAAAAAAAATGTTTTAAAAATGTTTTCCGATACTTCTTAGATCCGTAGACCCATTAGAAAAACAAGTAAGTTCATTTGAAAAAGAAAATTCTAATACTTTGTTGTAAAAGCCTGATCAACCTCCTGGTGAGTTTGGGTTTATAATCCCCCATCTTGGCATTAATTCATTCAGCAGACCGTACAAACATACTGAATGCATTTGATTTTCTGCTCGCTAGTGCTAGCAGAAAAAAATGCTGGCTTTTCCTCTGTGGAAGGACGGCCGTTGACAAGCACCTTCCAGCTCAAGCACGCCACCACACCTTCATGATGCAGCACTACTGAAATTGCCTCCCGTATGACATTTCTACATATTTCATTGTCTGATTAGCAAGAATAATGACATCACACTCACATTAAAGACATTACACAGAGGTAGAAAGTCATGGTGTACCATAAATGTTTCCGCAACATGATATTTTTGGCGACATGCTGACAAACAACATGGCGACCTGGTGCACTCAAACGGTAGGCGGGGCTCACGGTGGCCTCATGTTAGGTTTCTTCCCTGTATTTGATTCGGAAATCTGTCAAATCAGCAATTTTTACTTATTGGAATGGTACAGAAAATACACTTATAATACAGTTCAATGGCCAAAGATTAATATTTATGTTTATTTGTTTGTCTATTTTTCATCATGCCTCCCCTGACTGCGCGTCACTGGTCAAATCCGACTAAATTCTAATACTCAATAATGACTCAAACAGCGGCTTTTTTCACATTTTTAGTCATATTTATTCTAATTATAGCGCATTGTTTTTTGTATAAAATCCTACTAAACTTTTGTGTCCATTATTGACTGAAATTGCCACTAAAAGTAGTTGCAATAGTTATATTTTTCCACCCATTTTTTTCCACATTTTAATCAGTTTTATACTACTTTTCGGATGAAATCCTGCTAAATTCACACACTCAATAACGCCTCAACTAGCTACAAAATAGCATTTTCCCAAAGTGGTTTTTGGTGAAGTTTATACCTTATTATACTTTTTTATATGAATTTTTATATGAACGCTGACTAAATTCTGGTAAGAACATGCTCATTGTTAATACAAGTGGCAGCTCTATTGAACATGATATTTATGTTTTTAATTATGTATATCACATGTCTTTTTGTATAAAATTCTAAATTCCGATGAGAACAGTAAACACTTCTTGGGAAAAAGATAATTACATTCAACAGCATAAACAGCCGAAGTTCTCATATTGTAGGCGAAAAGTGATATTCACACAGTACAATGGAAATTTACAGCCTTATTGTGAGAGAAAGGCTCCCACCCTCGCTCCAAAGACACCCTGGGGCCTATCATGGCTGCTTGCCCACTTGATTCGCTCCTATAAGTCGGCAGCCTGAAGCAGCAGGCGGCACCAGAACCTTCCATTCGCTCTGTCAGCCTCCTTATTCATTTGGAGCCGCAGCTTAGCCTGTATCACTGGCCACCAATTAGATCAATAGGTCCCCGGGTTGGAGACATGGCGTGGCGTTCCGGCGTGGCTTGTGTCCGCCACTTCCTGTTTCGCCATTGTATATTACAAACTTTATCTCCACTAGATCGCTGTTGATTAGGCTGCACAGGCCCTACATATACATTATGCTGACAGCTAATCTATACAGCCGGATTGTGACAAATGAATGCGGATCTGGAATACTCAATATCGGCATATGAATTGTGTCAGTTAAGTAAAGTCGCATTGATCGCTTTATACAACGTCGGAGCCAGGAAGCATGCGGGCCCACCTGGAGCCATCACTCCTAATTTAATGACTTGGTGCGTGCTTACCAGTCAAACTCGCTCCAGGGGCGGGTGGATGTGGTCTGTTTGGTGCAGTTCACGCCACTCGTGCTGTGGCGAGAGACACAACAAAAATTTGAAAAAGATCAAGTAAGCCTTGTACTGTAAGTAAGCCTGCTGCTATGTGGTTCTCACCAGTCGGGCCTCTCCTCTTGCGGGTTGTCCAGTAACACTCTGACTATGTAGAGGAGGCAGCTCAGCACTTTGAGTGCGAAGTTAAACATTCGCACTCGCAGACCTACAGCGGAAAGAGTTGAGTTTTAGCCCTTCATGAAGCAAGAAAACATACTGTATGTGGTACCTTAACTCTTACGGGTTAAAAATGGCCCTGAAGTAAGGAAAGCGGTCACGTTGAGATTTATCGCCTTTTGTCTGTTAAAACACTAAAGCCAGTCCAATGTAGTTTAATCAGGTGGAGAATGTCTGTCATGACGGGATGAACAAAAAAGTCAGCGTCGCCCATGTTCCATTATGCATCCCTGCAAGCTATAGCTCTAAAAATCTACTTGTTAAATAAATTAAAAAGTCTCTTGACATCATTTTCATTCAAACTAATCGCTACTACTCATCTCGAATGAAACACACTTCTTGTTCTTTAATCGAGTTAGAATGCTGTTAAGAGTGAGGAAAAAACGACTTGCACAATCAAATGAGTTGCAATACAAGACCTGCATAAAAGGAGCTGTTTCGTTATAGTAGATTATAGAAATCTATCAGTATAACAACTCCTATAAAACACATATTGTACATTAATACCTCTCTGACAGTGTCAATCATAGCTGAGCAACATTATCTATGATACAGCTCATGTATTGGTTCTCATTCGATTGTGCAAACTATACAGTATATAAGTTTTATCACACAAAACAGGCGATGCATGACATCAAAGTTAACAACAATCCGAACCACTCATGTAGAACAACAAAAGGCAAATTGACCCGACTAATTAAAGGCAGAGAACGAAAGGGCAACTCACTGGATCTTTGGTTTTTGATGAAGAACAGCTTGAGGCGTTCCTTGAACGTGTTCTCATTCACGTAGAACTCCACCTGCACCCTAGGGACAGGGGAAAGAGAGACTATTTGTTTTGAACATGCATAACAAGTTACACTGAGGAGCATCACATGATTACGCTTGCAAAATTCAACATGTCCGGAAAGGAGTTGGAAGCAGCAGAGATGATTTAATCCAACCCCTTCTGTCTCAACAATTACTGAGTTTGTTCACTTACTCGGTTTCACATGTTAGCATTTTCTAATAGGGAGAGACAATAATAGCAATGGATAGATGGCTTATGCAGTGATGAAAGAAAGAAAAAAACTAAGGAAAAAGTGTAAAATGAACATATACTGTAGTTTAACTCAATCTAAAAATACCACACATCTGAAAATGTATTTTTCCAACACTAGGCTCATTAATAGTAGCCGAACACCATGAGCCATGAGGGGTTGCGTTCAAAGTTGCGTAATTTAAGTTGAATTTACACGTTATGAGTGTGGATGTATTTTCTGGGATTTCTGTGGCCAACATGCTAACCACCGTGCGGCCCCTAATAATAATAACAATATAAATATAATAAATGATGAATTAGTTGTTTATTGTTGACATTGGCATCCCTGTTTTTGCTGTTAAACTTCAAATATTTAATATTGCTGTTGTATTATTCCTCAGTGTTCAGCATCCTTTAGTTGCAGTGTTAAAAGTGTCAGAATAAGAGGCAGCTGCATCATATCTAAGGTTGCTCCTCTCTCACTTGTCCACTAACCCATAAGGCCTGGGTTCATCTCGTTAGCCGAGCTGATTGAATATGGAGCAACAAATGAGTTCCCTCTGATGTTCCTGCTGAACATGGGAGGCCATAATTACTGCTTTTTCCTCCCCTCTTCCATCCCGGCACCCTTCTGGCGAAAGCGACACATGCGCGGCAAAATCACTGGGCTGCATGCGTTGTGGGGTTGTTAGGATTATTAAGCCACTCATGCAGAGACATGATGGAAAACAACAAAGAGGCCCACTGGGCTTGTCCTGTATAGAAGCAGAGAGACTGGAGGTGACTGTATTTCCTATTTGACCACCCCGTGGGTGGACAATCCACACCGGGTCTCCTTTCATCCCTCCTTTGGGAGGGATAGAGTGGATGACGCTAGGCTGGGCTCATGTAAGACACATGAAAACAAGGATGCTATTGGCCAGTAACAGGGTTCCACGGTGACCCCATCTTTTGGCCGACAGAGGGGTGGGACAGCTTTCCCGTAGTTGCCATGGCAACGGAGACACGACTCGCCTCCTGCTTCCCTCTCACATGAGCGGTTGTGAGCAAACACATCCTCGTGAAGTGAGCTCAGCCATCGGATCCAAACCTGTTGACGCCAACCGCAACCTCCCCCCACGCCCACCTCCACCCCGAGCCATTCATCCCCACACGCCATGTGCTGACAGTAACACTTTTACACGTATGAAGGAAAATAAAAGAACATGCTTGGCGTGGGTGTAATTGCACCTTTCCATTGGAACGTCACCGGGTACCAAGTGCTGCAGATATGAGAGGCCCTGTGGTATATTTGCATTCATAAAGACAATGACAGGGTTAGTGGATCATGTCTCTGTGAGTCTGAGCTAATCGATGAGCAGAGCAATTAAATGATCAATAGCAGGTTGTCGGAAAGCGAAACATTAACAGCCGTCCCAAAGCAAACATTTTGCGTTTACATTTGAAAAAACACATGAATTGGAAATGAAAGATATTATCATATATTAATCATTAATACATTTTACATTCACACAATGCAAGATGTTTGAAAATTGAACAATCATTGAATGTCAATGATTGACAACCTCAGAAACAAATGGTTTTGCCAGTATTTATTGTGTATTTTGCATGGTTACATTTTGAATAATGTTTCACATGAGCGCTAATCAATCAAGTAATCATCCAAATACTGAACATCGTTAATTGGTTAATTAATTTTAAAGTAACTCTGTTTCAAAATGTGTATTTTCCACAGTCACATTTTGATAAAGTTTCCCATGAGAACTGATAAATAGATCGATGAATCATCCTACATATATTTTATTCCAGTTTGATTTCCGTTTGAATGACATCACTTTTTTTGTCCACTGACGATGGCTGCAGTTTAAGTCTGCATATAAATTTAATGCCAAATTGAAGGGGAAAGTTTAACAATCACGATCAAGCAGTATCTGAAGTACAAAACTACATACAACCAACGATAGCCCCACTCACAGTGGCAGGTTTCACCGCTGCACTGTGCGGAGATTGGAACACCAATATACTGTAAATAAAGTCTACACTATTAATGCACAAAATAATCATCAAACTTACTTACTGTATTTGTTCATATAATGCACATAGAGCAATGAACAACATTGTGTGCTGTCTCCTTCCTGCTTTTGGCCATTGCGCTGTGAGGCGTTCAGGCGTATTCGGAATTGAGAGTGTTAGGCGCTAATTGTTTTTCATTTGTATTCACGTACCCCCATTACAATTGGCGTACCCCACTTTGGGAACCTAGCCGTTAAATAATTACAAATTTGAATCAGTTTTAATCAGTGAAAATCTATTTGCCTTAAACTAGTCTCTGTAATTGTAGCAGAACATTTGCTTTTAAAGACGCCACATAATTTAAGTTGAATTCACATGTTTTGATGTTCGGAGTTCGGGGTGTCTGCGAATGCACCTCGCGATAGTGTGGCAAAAATGAGGACGTTTTGTTCGGAGGTCAAATGGAGGGACGTGTTTGAGAGTTGGAGATACAGTACTTACAGTATGAGGGTTTCCCCTAGGATTTTTTTGAAGTTGTGACGGTGGACTGCATGGGAGGTGGATTGCCGCCGCTGTGTCGTGCCGTTAAATTTACTGTCAGTAATGTTGTCAACATTGGGGTCGTTTTCACCAAGAAATGCATTAATTAACCTTACCTTTCTCTCTGCTTTTCTTCCTCTCCTTATTTGTCATCAAATGAGTAGTATGTCAGCGTAAATAGCTATGTAGCGTTCATTATTCATACATTTCATGTATTAAGTCCTGTTTGCATTTGCTGTAAAACATTACAGATATTGTATATGAGAAATTAAAAGGATTATGCAGAAGACAATGCAGCCGAAGTCAAGGCAACATATTAAAAGGTTTACACCAGATTTGATCACCGGAACAACATGCTTTTATTGCAGGTTTAAATTATCTCAAAACAGGCACAATAATAATAATGATAAAAGTCATAATAATAACACTAGATTATAATAATTCTGCTCCCCTACTAGCACCAGGCGCCTGTACTGTAGCACGTTTGTATCCTTGTTAAAAATATTGTTGCAGTCCGCCTCCTTCAAACCGAAGATTAATTTACAAGCTTGCAGGTAAGCAAGCTAGCGATGACACAGGAGACGTGGCAGGGCTGCGCGAAGGAGATTGATTGACAATGGTCTACAGCCAATCAGGACGCAGACAACAAAGAGCGGTGCAGACAGACGAGAAAGGGAAGAGAGAGGCACTCAACTTCGCCACAATACAATTCTTCTTAAAGGGCCAGACTCGGCGTGTAACAGAATTCATACGTTGTAGTAAAAAAAAAATAGAAGCACTAAAAAAAATTCTGTGAAACAGCGAATCCGCAAAAGGTGAACCGCGACAGAGCGAGGGAACACTGTACTGTATTCCACCAGCCAAAGAATAAGTTGACAGTGGAAATGAAGGAATGGTTAAATAGCAGGGATTTGTTAATTGCCATTTACACACATAATGACCTGATAAAAATCATTCCTTCATTCCTCCATCTCTTTTACATCAGATGCGACTTCACTGGCAGGAGAGCTCCAATTCAGGTCTGTTGGGATTCTTGTAGTCATCACGAATCTTTACAAACATTTTTTAATATTGCCTTTTGATTATTTCCTGCGTTGCACTCTGAAACACATAAGGTGAACTCTTGTCTCAGGCCGAGCATCCATGCTTTCCTTCAACCTATTCAGTTTCTATCAGGGTGAGCTTGTGATGGCATCCCAAATGAATGAGATGATTTTAAGGTCTTTGTGCCCTCGATGTGTTTCTTTAAGCTACACTCTTCCCTCGAGTGAACATAAAGAGCAAAGAAGCCACGATAAGACTTGAAGGGAATCGCGGGGAAATCACATTAAAAGTTCATAAAGAGCATTACTTTATAAGAGAAGACATAAAGGTACTATGACATTGCAGTAGCCTCATGAACAACCCTGGTAAGGTTAAATCCCAGAAGTGAGTTCATGCACTCTTATGGGAAGGCTTTCTATAAGACTACGTGTAGATGTGAGAGATGTGTCTTTATGTGTTCTACAACATCTCAGTGTGGCCTCTCTTTGTCTCTAAAATGTCTAGGTTGGGCTTTTCCTGTCATCAAATCGATTACTGCTCAGCATGCAACTGAGGTCGTCTCGTAGGATTCCGTGAAGCAAAAACAGCAGGAACATGACATTTGAGGATTGGAAATCCCCATTTGCATTCACAGCGCAGTGTCGATGTATGTAAGCATGCCACAAAGGATTGACACAGCCTGTCTTTATGCACACGTCAAGATGTGAAGTTTGTAGGTCTAATTTGAAGTGATTGAACACCTGAAACAACATGCAAACATCAAAAGGGAAGGAAAACAACTACAGTCAAACAGTACCTCGTTTATCGTGGTTAATTGGTTCCAAATGAATTTCCACAATTTGGATTACTTATTTATAAATCAAATATTTTTGTAGTTAGAGCACAGAAAACCCATCCATCCACTTTCTATGCCGCTTATCCTCATTAGGGTATGCTGGAGCCTATCCCAGCTGACTTCTGGCGGGGTACACCCTGGACTGGTCACCAGCCAATCGCAGGGCACATACAGACAAACAACCATTCACACTCACATTCATACCTATGGACAATTTAGAGTCTCCAATTATCCTAACATGCATGTTTTGAAATGTGGAAGGAAATTGGAGTACCCGGAAAAAAAACACGGACACACGTGGAGAACATGCAAACTCCACACAGATGTCCAAGCGGAGAACCCAGGTCTTCCCGATCTCCTGACGGTGTGGTCAGCATGCTAACCACTCAGCCACCGTGTGGCTCCACAGAATACCCGACCTTCTAAATATGGGATTTATCACTGTTAGACCAATCTAGACGTTAAATAACACCCCTTTAGTCACCTTTACACTCTGATTCCTCCCAATATAGTAGACATAATAAGAGTAAATAAGCCATTAAAGACATTAATAAGACTTGTGCTCTTGTGTGTTGCTACAAATGAGTTCCCCAGGGGAGTGGAGTTGCGGGCAGACACGGAATGACGTCGGGGGTTCATAGTTGAGTTTTAGCTTGGTGTGTGTTACTGCAGCAATATTAGCCCGTGTTTTTATTGGGGATTTTTATTAGGGATCATTGTGGCTGTTGTGAGATAAATCAAACCTACAATAAAAGCCTGCTGTTCCGGCGATCAAGTCTGGCGTTTGTATGTCTCACCGAGCATTACGGTAACATTACCGACAACTAGTGGCAAGTGTAGAATACCACATATCATTCACAGCGTCTTTGAATGCATCTTATTAATGCCTTAAGTATGAATTTCAGTGCATTTAGCCATTTTTATGCTTGAAAATGCTTGATTGAGGCAAAAAAACATAGAATTTGCTTCACTATGCAATTTTTTTTATACTAATAACAGGCTGTATTAAACCACAAAACAGCATCATTTATTAATTAATATTTTTTTGAAAAGCCGTGATAGTGTGAAGCCGTGAAATTCGAACCATGAAGTAGCGAGGCATGACTGTACACGTAAATTAACAAACATTAAATGTTACATTCTGCTTAGTTTGGCTTCAACCAGAGATGGGAAAACTATGGTCCATGGGCTATATACAGTACATGTATGAATATGCCTGTGTCATTCTCCAGGTCATTGTATTCTCAGGGCATTGACTTGATCGCAACTGGGCTGTTCAGGTTGTTTTAGAAGACGTTTCGCCTCTAATCCCAGCAGGCTTCATCAGTTCGAGTCATACTAGATAGGACAGCTCTGAGAACTTGGTTTGGCTCTTTAGTGGTGTGAAAATGATCGTTAGGATACAATGGAGTGGGGCCTCTGCCTGCCAACGATGGTCGTTTGGGTGGTATCGCCTTCGTTAGCACCCCATTCAGATGTAGTGATGGTCATGGAACCACCTGAAACCAATGTGGCTGTGCCTTGTTTATGTGTTAGAGGCTAAATGTGTTTATGTGTTAGGAAGGGCGTAAAAGGACAGCATTGTATGTGAGAGAAAGGTGGTGTCATAGACCACCCCCTCTGTTCAGAGATGACTTCTCAACCTTAAAGTAGATGGCTTCCCTCACTCCTGTACCTTGGATCCTGCACCAAGTTCTCAGACTAGAGCTGTCCTATCTAGTCTGACTGGTGTGTGTCTGAGCATGAACTGAGAGGCCTGCTCAGATGAGACGTCTAAGACAACCTGAACAGTCCAGTTGCCATTGATTTAATGCCCTGAGAATACATGTATGAACTTTTTAAAAGATATATTTTTTAATCCTTTAACATCAAAGTTGTAGCCGGTAATAGGATTTGCAATGCTATTTTTAAATTACTGTAAGTCTTCAACTATCAAAAGAATGTTTCTGAAGCTAGACTTGGATAATTACGGGAATCATAGAGACTCCGTCAAAGCAGCTCCAAGAAGACGAGGGGGGTTTGTTTACAGAGTGACGGAGAGGGACAGAGAAGAAAACTCTACGACAAAGTTCTGCAGAAAAGTAATATTTTATTGGACATTTGGGTTTTTTACAGTTTGTTTTGCTGTCACATTTTTTCTGTTGTTTTGCTTGATTGGGAAGTAAATAAGGAGGATGTTGACATACTGTTTTATAGTTCACAGTTGATATTGTAAATCCCAAACACCTTATTCCTGTACAGTATATTCTAGATATATTATTCAGAAATGAAATTGCATTATTTAGTTTGGTCTGTCACTAAACCCTGGTAAAACCCTTTTCGCATGCAGTACAGAACAACTGCCAGATGTTTAAAGTAACAAGTAAAAAAATCTGAATTGGGTCACTTGGACCATGTAGTGTAAATCCCCCCAAAGAGGCCAGAGAAAGAGACACAGACAAGACAGGGAGGAAGGCAGGGTTGGGGTTTCTGCTTAGGAGGCTGTGTGAGAGAGAGCGTGACAGTTGAACCTTCAGCTCTCCCGCTGCTTCTGCCCATGCCAACGCTCCAATAATGACACAGCATAGGTCCTGCTAATTACACAGTGGCGAGATGAAAGAGGCTCGGTGAGCGCAGTCGGTGGCTCATGTCAACCTCCACACTCAAGCCAGAAATAGTAGTCATGCATACGTACGTGGCGAGGTCAGCGCTCACACCCTGCTTTATTTCTTACCTCTCCTGAATACAAGTTATGGCAGGCAAGGTCAAACAATCCTAAACTGGATCAGCACCATGTCATAGACCTTCATAGATGACCTCCCTCCTGAATTTTGTCATGTACGGTAGCATCACATTTCAACGTCACAACATCACCTTTCAGCAAACATTTTATTACAGGCGGTCCTTGGGTTACGTACGAGTTGCTAGACTGTGACGTAAGTCCAATTTTGATGTCAGCCGAATCTACAGTGGTGTGAAAAAGTGTTTGCCCCTTTTCTGATTTCTTATTCTTTCTTTCTTTTTTGCATGTTCGTCACACTTGAATGTTTCAAATCATCAAGCAATTTTAAATATGAGTCAATGGCAACACAACTGTGCCCTGCGATTGAGTGACGACCAGTCCAGGGTGTACCCCGCCTCTCACCCGTGGTCAGCTGGGATAGGCTCCAGCATACCCGCGACCCTAGTGAGGATAAGCGGCATAGGAGATGGGTGGATGGACAACACAATTGAACACAAATTGCAGTTTTTAAATGACACTTTTTATTATTAAGGGAGAAAAAAAATCTGCTGCTGCTTAGGGTGGCCCAACCAGTTATTAGGTCTAAGGGGCAATCACTATCAGACAGGGCCATGTAGGTTTGGATTTTTTTTTCTCCCTTAATAATAAAAAGGTTCACTTAAAAACTGCATTTTGTGTAAAGCTGTGTTGTCGTTGACTAATATTTACATTTGTTTGATGATCTCAAACATTTAAGTGTGACAAACATGCAAAAAATAAAGAAATCAGGAAGGGGCAAACTTTTTCACACATACCATGCAGACCTAAACACATCAGGGTCAGAAAATACAGTAATAAAACACAAAATACTGAACAAGAATTAAATGACACAGTAATAAAAAAGAGAACAACGTACTTTTATGTCTGTGGTTTATTTGGAGGACGCAGTATAAGAGGCTGGAGAATGTGCAAAAGGTGCTGAGGTACAGGGTGCAGGATTCTTTTCTGAATCAACATACGGCTCACTGGGATAGTGTCAATTCTATTCTTCCAACCGAGCACAAGCAACCTTTCCATTGCACATGCACTTCATGTATTACGCCCAGTTAGCTAAGTGCAAATGCTAGCATTTTCTATCAAACATTATAGATAGACAAGAAATGTAAGTGATTATGCAGAAGATATTGCAGCCGAAGCCAAGGAAACATATTAAAAAGCTTTCTTCAATGGGCACATTGCAATTAGGTAATTAATTAATTTATGTGTATGCATACGTAACCACGAAACGGCAAAAGTCGGAACGGTGTAACCTGAGGATCACTTGTATATCTTCAATACTAAAGCTTTAATAATCTTTAGAGTAGTCAGTGTACAGCTTGTATAGCAGTATGGATATACTGTCCACTTAAAATAAGTGTTCACACAGCCTTTATTGTTTAAATAGTCAATATTTAGTGTGACCACCGTTGTTACCTAGCACTGCCTTAATCGTCTTGGGCACGGAATTCATCAGAGCTGCACAGCTTGTCACTGGAATCCTTCTCCACTCCTCCATGACTTTGTCCATTTATATGCAGATATAATGTAAATGTCAGTCTGAGAAGGCAGTGAACTGGGTCATCCTGCTAACTAACAAAGTGGCAATAAAAACGTAACCTTCTTTGCGCAGTTAAAAAACGCAATTAAAATTCAAGACGCCAGGCGGTACTCTACTGACCGTTATTCAATGTGGAAAAATCAATTAAATGGATTGGTAAATCTGAGTGCAAGACAGTGTTGTGACAGTAGAACAATGAATGATTGCAGCGGATGCTTTATTTCCAAGATCAAATAAGGACGAGACGGCAGAGGAATTCTAATTTCACCTCTAAATGGAGACAACACAAAGGGAAATACTTGACTTCAATCATGATGTTCTCATCAGTTACGAGAAATATGTTCCTTCTGTGGAAAAATGATGAAGGCCATAAAGTAGTGGTAAGTTTATTTCGATGCATTCCGTGCTCCGTCACATGAACGTATGAATTGGTGTCATCTTGAAAAGGAGGTCAGTGCTGAAAACAACCCAACAACACAAAAGGACACACAATAATAATCCAGCCACTAAAATGAGGCCAAGATGACAATAAATTGCACTTCAGCACCTAGCTGCTCTAATTGCTTAAAAGAGCCAAGATGTACTCTTCTTCTCCAAGCCTAACAACAAATGATTGACAGGACAGCTTGTCCCTGACCCAGATAGCAAACCATGGCAAACAACAGCTTGGGCTTGATGGCAGGTGGATTGTGTGGAGCCTGACAATAAGCTCACATGAAAAGAGAAAGTGACATTTGTATTAATTCCACACATCGCTGCCACAAGATTGATCTGAACACTCCAGGGTACCAAGCAAAGACTTTCATGAGCACTTAATATTGCCTGAAATCTAAAAATGCTCCCCCTAAGTGCGCTTGAGTCTTTAATTCAGGAAGGAAAATCAGCAAGATTCTGATGTTATTAGAGCGTTAAATGGCTGTCTTATCACTTCTTATCGCTACTCTTCAGGCAGGGAAAAGCTGTAGTCGGTCAGCAGCCACTGATCATCTTTGATTATCAGTAGCCTCTTTTACGCAGATGTCCTGCAAAGTTGCCACATCAGCACTGTAAAAGAGGATAGTGTGGCAATGGACACGGGATGCAATGATTGGACAGACTACGGGACATACCAGACAACTTTACATAGAGCTCGGGTCCTTACGTTATAGTCGTCCCTCGCTATATCCTGGTTTGAACATTTTTTTAATAATGAATAAACAATGGCAGTTTCGTGTTTGAATACGGCCTATGATTAGTCAAAAGAAATGCATTTTTAAGCAAACTACATATGCTTGGCCTAAATTAAGCGTTTCAAGCATAAAAATGGCGAAATGAACAAAAATACAAATATAAGGCATTCAAAAGACGTGACATGAAGTGTAATACGGTATCTGTGACCTGTGTGAAGAAGTGACGTGTGCGACGTCAGCTAGCCAGAGGTGACTGTAGTTGAGTGCTAGCAGCAGGTGAGCAGTGTAGACTGTAGAGAGTGGATGCATATGTGCTCTCTGCTTGTTAATAAAGTGATTTAAGTGCATTTTAAGGCTCTCCTTAAGGCTCCACAAACAGCGGCAGTATTCTACACTGGTCACTTGGTGTTAGTAACATTACACTGATGACACAATAGCCTTCTCAGGAAGTTCGCTGTCCATGCTAATGTGAGTCTTATCTATTATTAGGTCTACTACATTGAGTATTACAAGTGTACGGGTGGCTATAGGGGTGTTATTTCACGTTTACAGGGCTCTAATAATGTAAAAACAGTTTTTAGAAGGCTCTTAGAGGAAAGTACTCCATGTATTAATACTGAATCCTACTTCGCGGAAATTCACTTATTCCAGTTGGATCTGGAACAAATTAACCACGATTAAAGGACGTATGACAGACGGTGAATGACGAACAATGGATGATAGATATTGTAACTTGCAGATTGCTGTTATATACCTTTGACAGAACAGGTGGATGTCAGACTTGACTAATAGCTAACTATTTGTAGCAAGCTGTGTCAGGAGTAAACAGATACATCTATAAGACATGGACCATGTATGTCAAGGCATGTATTTTTCAACTGAGAGCTGTTCCTTTGCTCAGGTTTCACTCTGCAAAGTGCATTCTATACAGTGGTGTGAAAAAGTGTTTGGCCCCTTCCTGATTTCTTATTTTTTTGCACGTTTGTCACACTTTCAGATCATCAAACTAATTTAAATATTAGACCATGACAAAGCAACTGAATACAAAATGCAACTTTTAAATGAATCCTTTTATTATTAAGGGACAGCTCCTTCTCAGGCTGTTGAATCAATCACAACTGGACTGTTCAGGTTGTCCGAGGCTACATTCACACTGCAGTTTCCTGCAATTCCCATTTTTTTGCTTATATGTGACCTGTGTCCGATTTTTGAACGGTGAAGTCGCATATGTCTGACCTAAACGTTATTGAAAGGCGTGTTTTGCCGTGCGTACTGAGACTTGAATAAAGGTACTAACCAATGTAGGCAAAAGTTATTCTTGTCATCCGTAAATTATTTTAATAAATTCTCAGTGAAGCAGCTCACGTCAATGTCCCACAACTTGTATTTGGACATCCTTACTATTGCCACAACATGAGCTGCACTGTACTTTTTAGTGTTTACGGAATAGACACATGACCACGGGCAGTTATACCCCCTGTCCCACACTTACCATGTTCCGTGTGGGAACTTGGTACATCTCTGTATCGTACGGAACGCTCCATACCAGAACATCAGATTATAAAGACATGTACTGTTACTGTACACCCCCAATTGCTAAGATGAAGAATTAAGGGTGATTGAGGTTAAACTAAAGGGGTGTAGACCAACCCTTGATTGATTCATTAAATAATGCAATATTGCGTCCAAATACTTTCGTCCATATCATGTTTAAGTGTGCTGTGTTCAGATGTGCCTGGCTTTCTGTGTGTTACGACCTCCATACATCATCCTTGGATGTGCTCAGGCCTTTGCTCCCTGACATCATCAGCCTTGCCTCATCCGTTGCTGAAAAGAGCATTTGCAACTCACAGCTTGTGGAAGAGCATCCCTCGTTATCAGCAATATGTTTCAGAAACGCAAAATAATCAGCGGCCTTGAAACATCATATCGCCATCTTACTCCGTGCTTAATGGCATTAAAAGCCATCAAATGTCAATCTATCTCCACGTCTCCTCGCGTTACATTAGCCTGAGATGTGTGCAGACAATTGGCACGGTATCAAATCAGCACCAAACGTCCATCTGTTTTATCTTTAAATCAGTGCTGTGAAAGGAATGAAACATGAGTGGGCTGACTGGCCAGGCTCGGGAAAGACGATTCCGGTGGCGTATCAAGCTAACCTTGTTTGGGAATAAGGGAGCTGCCGGGGTGGACAAGAAGCGTTTGTTATCCGCCTCGCAACGCCAGGGGGGCCCTCTCGCAACATCCGGCACCGGCCTGGACCACAGTTGTACGGACATACACCAGTCGGCTCCACAGCGTTGTTTGGCAACAGTTGCAACAACAAAAGATGAAGGAAGGCTGAAAACTTCAATATTTGTTGTATTAAAACCCACCGGCTGCACCGGTAGTCTGCACGTTTTCTTTCTTGTTGACCATTCATAGATTTTGTAAAAAAAAAAAATGATGAATTGTGTAAAACTAAGACATGAATAACATCAAATGAAAAGCAAACAAAATGAATGCCGACCCACCATCCACCAAGTTTTTCCAGAGAGATTAATACATCGCTGTTTGACGTGTGTGGTAAAAGACCGGCGCTAGCATGAATTCACTTGAGACAAATGTGCACATTAGCACTCAATAAGTCATCAAAACTTACCTTTATGCATTCCCACAGAGTATCAGCATTTGAGACCAAATATGAGGTGAAAGAAAAATGGTAAAAATACAGTAGTAGTCTATCTGTGCGGCATATGAGAGAAAGTTAGCACACGCACAATGGACATGCGTCAAGTGAGACGGATGTAACAGAGAGAATCCGGACACTTTTCAAAATAAAACATTTAAAAAAATGAAATAATGGAAATAATTTTTTCTTTCTGTGTGGCCTGGTGCCAAATGACCCACGGCCCGGGGGTTGGGGACCACTGTCGTATGTGATTGTTTGTCCCTTTGTATGTTAGCAGGACTGTACCATTTTTGATTCTGAAAGGTTCAGTTGGCAAATCAAAAATGAAAATTTCCATCTTTTAGTTTCTTCCTGTTCTGCTTCCTGTTAGCAAGCTTCATTCTGGGTCAGGGATGATGACGGGACTCTTACGGTGGGTGTCTCCGAATAGTCGACTATTTTCTTAGTTATCAGCTAAAAATAGCGATGTGGCTAAGTTCAGCTACTAATGTTAGCTATCATTGAATGTATAATCACACAATGACTCCAAATTGTCAGTCGCTTCTCTGGGGCTGCCTTTGTGTGTGTGTTTGTGCTAAGGACACTTGTCTTGTACGTTCGTGCTAAGGACATTTATCTTGTACGTTCGTGCTAAGGACACTTATCTTGTACATGTGTACAAGACAGCAGGGAGTGACAGCCATGAACGCCATTTTTATGCAGTTTAATTTGTTAATGTGAGAAATATAGAATCTTTTTTTGTAGAGTATGTTCTTTTAATGCACTATGCTAGCCGGTGGTGGTGTTCTTATATTGGTTGATTTAAAAAAAAAAAAAAAAAGTGGTATGGAGCAAGTTGCATACAGTTCCTTTAATGCTGGTATAAGCGGTTTGCTCCTTACCGCTAGTTGTTATACTGTATATAATGACTTTCAAATTAGGGAAATAACAACCTCTCTGTGATTACGACCTGGTTCCAATTAACGCCTCGTCTTCTTTGCGGTTTCGGTAAATAAACTCCCCGGCTATAATTAGAGCATTTACGTGATCCACTGTATTTGTGGAGTGTGCATAAATAGTCCAATGGAGAAGTCATGGAAGGCTTTGCAACCTTTGCCAATATCAATTAGGCTTTGTTTTTTAATTAACCCCAAAGAGACATGCGTCATGTCAGATGCAGTGGTCTTATTAGGCCATCGACCATGTTGCAGCTCTCCCGACTAATTCCTGTTCCCTGTTACCTCTGCAGACATTTTTTTTTCCAAAGAAATGCATGTCAGTTGCGAGAACCACAGTATAAACTAAGGCTATTCCCCTGTAAGGCACTCCATACATTGATGATGCTCTTTCCTATACAGTAAATGGAACAACTATATGCTCAAGTCAAAGCACACATCTGGCATGATTATTGACTTTAGTGATGCAGCATTGGCCAGAGGACATTAATCCTTGACTGGGGGGATATTAGCAGTGAGGCAAAGTTGGGTGGAGCAGCAGACAGAGTGTGAGAAGACACCAAGATGACAGTTAAATATGACATTGGTTTGAGGACGAAAGGCTTGTTTGGTAATTCCGGAAAGCTCCTGCTGAGGCCGGCTATTGTGCAGCGATGGAACTGTAATGTTTTATTTGGAGTGGCACTGTGCTGGGAGTTGTTTGTGTTTATGAGCACGCTTAAAAACCGAGGAGGAATATGGGTTTGAAGCCAGGAAAAGGCAGATAAATGGGCTGTTTGAGGATTCTACATATGCACCGTAGCACAGGAGGGTTGTTTGTAGCAAGGATCCAGGTGAAGTGTAGCTAATCAACGCTCATGACAAAAGTCACCCCTTGAGATAATAAATAAATGAAGACAGCTCATTTGAACATTTCTGGTCGTCACCCTGCTTTTGTTTAATTGTCTAGTAATCTGGCATCCTCTCAAAAAAAAAAAAAGAGAAAAAGCCACTGACTCACTGCCAGAGAATATAAATAGTGTCTGTTTGATCAGAACGGTGACAGGAAAAAAAACTTCTCATCTTCAGCACGGACACACACAAAAACATTCACATTTGCTAAAGCGGTGGTTCAAATTGGCAGGAAAAAACGAAAATTTCAAACATCAGAACGGCTTAATTCTCTCATCTTGGAACAAAATGATATTTGTCCAACCGGCCAATGAGCATAGCCAACGCCAACTACAGTACTCTCTCTTCTGATTGGCTCTTTAACTTTAACTTATGTTCCAAAAGCAATGTGACCATAAAAGTGTCAGGAATGATAAAACTTTACAAAAGAAACAAAATGTTAAATATCTCAGAAACACGTCGGCATAGATCAACTCTGATTGCTCGGATTTCTGTTTCTGTTCGTGTCACTGCCACTTGTTGCGAGGCAGAGTTCACAGAGGGCTCAAATTTAACTGCCTCAAAACTCAATGAAAAATGCGTATGTGCCAGCCGCCCCCCGGGCTGACAAGTGGATAACGACACTTTGCCCTTCGACAGGGAACTGCGCTGGAACAGAACACATGCATGCTCTTTTAGGAAAAGGGTTGTGAAATTTGGGGAATTTACAAATTTGAATGAATGTGAATTTATGGGAATTCAAAATGAAAAATAATAATCATAAAAACATTACAGTTACAATTACAGTAATCCTTCCCCACTTTGCAATTGGAATTTTGCGGCTTCACTCTATCAGGGTTTTTCAAAAATAAGTAAACACCATCATTTATTAATTAATAATAAATCATGCTATTTCATGGCCGAATACGGCCCACTATTCATTAAAAAGATGCATATTTCAGCAAATCTTACATATTTTTGCATAAATTAAGCACTTTCAGGCATAAAAATGGCTAAATTAACTCAACTATAAATACAGTATAAGGCATTCAGAAGATGCATTCAAAGACGCGATGATATGTAGTGTTTGACACTGGCCACAAGGTGTCAGTAATGTTACTGTAATGTTCGGTGAGACACACAAGCACAAGACGTGATAGCCGGAACAACAGGCTTTTATTGAAGGGTTGAATTATCGCACAACAGCCACAATAATCCCGAATAAAAATAACTAATAAAACCACAGGCTACTGTTGCAAGCTAAAACTCAACTCTAAACCCTCGACGTCACTTCCTGTCTGACCCCCATTAAGCTCCCCTTTAACCGGAACACATTTACAGCAACACCCACAAGCACAAGTCTTCTTTATGTCTTAATGGCTTATTTTCTGTTATTATGTTGACTACAGGGCATGTCGGCCACACAGTCACAGTCAGGAGATCGGGAAGACCTGGGTTCGAATCTCCGTTGGGCATTTCTGTGTGGAGTTTGCATGTTCTCCCCGTGCGTGCGGGTACTCCGGTTTCCTCCCACATTCCAAAAACATGCATGTTAGGTTAATTGGCGACTCTAAATTTTCCATAGGTATGAATGTGAGTGTGAATGGTTGTTTGTCTATATGTGCCCTGCGATTGGCTGGCGACCAGTCCAGGGTGTACCCCGCCTGTCGCCCGATGTCAGCTGGGATAGGCTCCAGCATACCCCCGCGACCCAATGAGGAGAAGCAGCATAGAGGATGGTTGACTATATTACGTAATATGAGTGTAAAGGTGACTATGGGGTGTTATTTCATGTCTAAAAGGCTCTAATAAAGTTAAAAACGGCATTTAGAAGGTTGTAAACCTATGTTCTTGTGTCTGGGACCAATTCACGGCAAAATTATTACCCTATCATGTTTTTTTTAAAATGTTTTTTCAAAAATATATGAATTAATAAATCATGGTTGAATACAGCTTATTATTAGTTGAAAATATGCAAATTTAAGCAAATGCTACCTATTTTTTACCTAAATTAAGCATTTTGAACATAAAAATGGCTAAATGAACTAAAACACAAATATAAGGCATTCAGAAGACGCAAATTGTGATATGTAGTATTTTTTTCACTCGTCACTAGGTGTTAGTAATGTTACTGTAATGTTCGGTTTGACACAGGCGGCAGACTTGATTGTTGAAACAACAGGCTTTTATTGCAGGCACAATAATATTACTAATCAAATAAAACAGGTTACTGTTTTGGCCGCAACCCACGCCAAGCTAAAACTCAACTCTTCCTGTCCTCCACACATCTGGAACATTTTTACTGCAAAACACACGAGTGCGAGTTTTATTTACGTCTTAAATAGACTCTTTTCTCATATTATATCTGCTATATTAGGTAATGTGAGTGTAAAGGTGACTATAGGGGTGTTATTTCATGTCTAGTGGGCTCTAATCATGTTAAAAACTGTATTTAGAATTTAGTTTTCTGTGCTCTAACTACAAAAATATTCCATTTGTAAAGAAGGAATCACTTGTTGCAGTCAGGTCTGAAACCCCGCCATAAACGGGGGTTTAGTGTATATCAAATATGGCTCTGAGTTGCAGTATTGTGTTTCATTTCAATCCATCTTCCAAGGTGCAATGTTAAAAGTAAACTCTAAAAAATGTATGAAATACATTAGACAGGCCAAGATTTCCTATCTACTCAACTGCTGGCAAGTGGGGAGTGCGGGGGCGGGCTACAAAGGCAATCAAAAAGGTGGGAGACCCTGTGTGTGAGCCATAAATTATGAATAGCTGTCATCTTTAACGTCTTTTGTGGTGAAAACTGTGTCACCTGCGGACACATTCTGCTGAGTTCGACAAGAGCTCTTGAATGAAGGATAAGCCACTTCAATCAAATGTAGAGGAGGGGAGCGCTGAGGAGGCGGAGGCGCGGGTAAGGGGTGGCGAGGGTGAGGTGTAAAAGAGTGTGTGGACACACACCCAAGGGGGATGCACACACAAGGTTGTCACTGTCTTGCACTGACTTTTTAGTTTGTGCAGGGCATGCTAGCTAAAGGCAGCTCCCTTCATTAATGCAGCGTGGCAGCAATACGCCGTGTGATCCGTCGCTAATTAAGCCCTCTGTCACTATCAATCACAGCTCAGCCTTGCTTGCTAATCTGTCCACTTTATTGCAGCTAATGATCCCCATGCATGGAGGTCAGCAGCTTCACCTGATGATTTCTCTGTACAATATTTGCTTATAAAAGTATCTGGGTAATTACACACATGCACACTCTCTCAGTGTTTGTGTTTGTCCATCTGTTTATCGATCAGCAGGCTACTCCCTGCTTCATGCCATAATGATTCTGGGGGGGTGAAGAGTTTCCACTGATGCCATAGGTACGACAGAAAAAGCCAGTTCCTCACCGAAATTGAATGGTAGAAGTGGGTGGATCCAACTGTCATTAGCAATACCAGGTTAGTATTGGTTCTGAGATCAATATTTTTCAGGTCTCTTCTGTGTTTATTTTTACAAATATATGTGTGTTGTTCAAATGTTTTGTATATATTTATTAGGGGTGCAACGATTCATTCACTACATCGATCTGGGTTCTCAACTTTCCATTCAGGACGACATGCAGTATGTATCGATCTCTAAACATTGTTTAAAAGGTAATCAATCGATCGACTCAATCCTAGGAAATGGAGCATTGGATTTAAGCACGGCAGGCTTTATATGGATGTGCTTTTTTTTTTTTTTTAGCACTTTTTATGATAAAGATGTTACATGTAAACTTTACAGTCTGCCTGTCAGTGACGTCATTGTCTTTTGGGTATGTGGTGGTCACGGGAGTTGTAGTGGACCTGTGAAATACACTTGATTCGCTTCTCCTTCTTTTGGTCAGTTCATTCACTTCATTCGGCATTCCTACTTAACTCATCTGGCCTTATTTGAAACTCTTTTTAAGTGACATTTATGGGGAAAATGTGCAAAGTAAGGACGTTTTGTACGCCTCTGGACGGTAGTTTGCGGTCCAGTAGCAGTGACGCTTAGTGACACTGGTTGAATTTTTGGCTAAAACGTTATTGAAACGATTTAAAGTTACTGAATCGTTTCCGATCGTATCGTTCTAAAGGAACCAATATCGTCCTTGAATTGTATTGGCAACCACGAATTGTGATTAAAACGAATCGTTACACTCCTAACATTTATATATTGTTATGTTGTTCACAAAGGAGGGCTTTGGGGGCAAATAGCCAAGGGATTTGAATGAGAGCCAATAGTAGTTTTTGGATCTGACCTTCTATGGACTTTATGTGCCCAAATAATTACATGTTGTACAAGGGAATAAGCTAATCATTCTATTATTTTGTTGATATTGTTACATTGTGTTATATTGTTGTATTTATATATTGTTCAATTGTTCAATAATACGCCTTTGATGATAACCATGATCATCACATTAAAGCCAACACCCCCACCCCCACGTTGCCATGATTGGTAGGATGTTACCATTCAATATTTGTGCAATCATACATAGGTTATCTGATGAAAAATATTTTTTGATTATTGGAATCATATCCAATTTGAACAGAATTTGCGATGTGCCTGATTTTATTGTCAGAAGCGTGTAAATGTCGAGCCAAGTTTAATCTGGATCTGAACCAGATTGTTCCTTTGACTACTAATTTAAATGTTCTCCTTTTTGCAGGTGCCACAAACAGATCGCAGTCATGTGGAAACACTGCTATCATACTGTCTTTGCAAGATATTGCAGTGCGCGCACACACACACACACACACACACACACTTGTCTAAAGTGTGTAACAACCTCCCTACAAAAGCAATCTCGAACCTCCCTTTTGTTTCCCTTCCCTTGAGAAATGACCCGACTGAGGCGTAACAAGCGAGAGGCAACCTCCTGTGCCAAAGGCCTCTGCAATCAGGGGAGTGAGGCCACTTTACAAACTAGAGAAGCACTCGGAGAGCGCAGACCTCCGCCAGCGTCATAGTTCCCCCCCATATTGTGATTCACACACCAAAATAATAATCCTACATTTTTTGGATCAGTCTTTGATATTTTGTAGAACCTGTTGGAAACCTGTCCTGTATTTTTTCCCCCAAGCGCTCTGAGCATTTTTTGTGGGGTTGTATGCACAAATGCTGAAAATGGTCCTATGTCGCGATGTTAAAGAATCCTTTAAACAAATTCCGCAAATGATCCGCATCACCCCTAAAATTGAATCAGTTCTTCCATAACCCATTTCCGACAATTCCTGAAAATTTCATCCAAATCCATTCAGAACCTTTCGAGCTATTTTGAACAAAAACAAACAAACAGATAAACGCTGGCAAAACGTAACCTCCGGATCGCTGCTGGGCAGGGAGTGAGCAAACTTTGTTAATAAAGAAACAAATCCATACTACAAGCAAACTACACAGCAGCATGGTCTTATGGCCGTGCAGCAAGTACAAACCAGACTAGCACACAATAGCCAAACAGCCATCACAAAAGATTTAGCAATTAACATTCACCTGTTGCCTTTCACACAAAAAGAGCATTGTCAGGGCGGGGTAATGCCGCAACTGTGTTTGCACCTGATCATCTCGCAAAGAATGTCAATACTGTATATTGCATTTATCTTGAGCTTTTCTAGATACACATCTAAAAAAGAAGAAGAAAACATCTAAAATAAAAGTATATAAGATGAAAACGTATAAATATATCAGAGCATAAAGATAAAAGAGTCATACAAAATTAAAGAAAAGTCAATTCAAATAAAAAATAATTAAAATGATGTTATACACACACAAGAGTGACGTGGGAAAAAGATTTGTGGTTTGTGACTCTTTAAAAGGGACTTCAGTTCCTTCATTTCTTTCACACAAATTAATTAAAGCAATGAAATTAATGAAAGTACAGTTCAACCTTGGTTAGCATGTTGCTTGGTTAACGTCGAAAATGTACAGCAAGACTTGTCTTGGTCTGTGTACATTTTAGTGTACAGCCTATTAGCTTGCTAATACATGGAAACTAGTGGTGGGGGAAATAATCGATTCTTAGATGCATCGCGATGCGAACATTGACGATTTTTATCGATTCATAAATGTCAACAACGAATGTTGACGGAACAAAACGCCGGAAGTGCCGCCCGGACCGTTTATGGTGGTGCACCTAAGTATAAGACACTACCAGAATGGTTGAGCGTAAACCCCGACCCGCACCGACTGGACTTAAAGTGAGCATCTGGAAGCACTTTTGCTTTCACAAAGTTGAAGGTAAAAATGAGCCAATAGAAAATTAAACCCAATAGACATTCAGGTTGATT
The DNA here is from genome assembly GCF_027744805.1 of Dunckerocampus dactyliophorus. Classification (NCBI taxonomy): domain Eukaryota; kingdom Metazoa; phylum Chordata; class Actinopteri; order Syngnathiformes; family Syngnathidae; genus Dunckerocampus; species Dunckerocampus dactyliophorus. The sequence continues at coordinate 8,567,728 of NC_072836.1, read as the reverse complement.
CAGCTTGGGGTTGGAAAATATGCTTAAAAATGAGAATATGGTCAAAATACTGACTTGCCTAAAAATTGTGCACACAGTGTACTGAAGTCTGCAAGCATTATTCTTGTATGAGAGCCGCTGGTACAGAAATCTGTATTTTGTGTGAAAGCTGTTTTTCACTTTGCTAAACAGCAAACATGTTTTTGTCAAGGATTCCATGCTCAGGATGTTTGTTTGAATTCAGAAGTCTTTATTATTTGTTTGTGAATAATGGCAGATTTTTAAAGTCTTGGTTATTCAGAATATGCTGGTTCTGTGCAATAGGAAATATGTTGGTAGGTTTAACCTTCCAATTATTAAAAGATAATGGAAGTAAATTCATCTGTTTCATGTTTATTTTAATTGTGGATCTTTACAAATATGCTTTGTTTTAAGAGTACATAGTGAGTAAAAAGAAATTATATATATTAAAAAAAGGACAAACTATTGATCACAAAAAAAAAGATGCATCGAGATGCATCGATATTCGTTTTATTATCCCATCGCGGGCCTCTGAATCGTAATCGCGTCGAATCATGAGGTGGCCAGAGATTCCCACCCCAAATGGAAACAGGAACAGGAACGAAACAGGAAGTTACTGTAATTCTGTCACCCGTCCATGATGTCATCAGCGGTTGACTAATTCTGTGCTAACTACCACAGTTGCACCTCTCTGCATCTTTGGATCACAGCTGCAAAATAAGCCACAGTGGAGCCAAGGAAAGTTGCAAGTGCCAGTGTTTTGATAAAGATGGTGAGAAACACCATTGAATTCAAGAAATAACTCATAGGCGTGACCCAGCGAATCTTGCTGCCGCTTCGCCATCCTTGTCAACAATAACATCTTCAATCAAGGTAAAAATAACCTTACATGTTCATTTTATCCCATTCATTCATCATTTGTATACATTTCAAAGTGTTTTCTGCATGTAAAACTATAAAAATGTGTGAAAATGTGTTACTTTCTGCAACAGATTAATTGGATTTACATGATTTCTTATGGGAAAAATGTATTCTCTTAGCATGCGTTTTGCTGAGCGTTGGACCTTCAGGAGCGAATGAATGAAGCTAATCAAGATTCCACTGTGTATGTACAGTGGTGTGAAAAAGTCTTTGCCCCCTTCCTGATTTCATATTTTTTTGCACGTTTGTCACACTTAAATGTGTCAGATCATCAAACAAATTTAAATATCAGTCAAAGACAACACAACTGAACACAAAATACAGTTTTTTAGTGAAAACTTTTATTATTAAGGGAGAAAACAAATCCAAACTTACATGGCCTTGTGTGGAAAAAGTGATTGCCCCCCCCCCCCTTGTTAAAACATAACTGAGATTAATTGAGATCAATCAGTCTGGAAAAGGTTATAAAGCCATTTCTAAAGCTTTAGGAGACCAGCGAACAACAGTGAGGGCCATTATCCACAAATGGCCAAAACATGGAACAGTAGTGAACCTTCCCAGGAGTGGCCAGCCAACATAAAATGACCTCAAGACTGCTGCAACGACTTATCCAAGAGGTTACAAAAGACCCCACAACAACATCCAAAGAACTGCAGGCCTCACTTGCCTCAGTTCAGTGTTCAGTGTTCATGACTCCACCGTAAGAAAGACACTGGGCAAAAACAGGCATGGCAGAGTTCCAAGATGAAAACCACTGCTGAACAAAAACAACATTAAGGCTCGTCTCAGTTTTGCCAGAAAACATCTTGCTGATCCGCAAGACCTTTGGGTTCTCCAGCAGGACAATGATCCAAAACACACCAGCAAGTCCACCTCTGAATGGCTGAAGAAAAACAAAATGAAGACTTTGGAGTGGCCTAGTCAAAGTCCTGACCTGAATCCTATTGAGATGGCATGACCTTAAAAAGGCGCTTCATGCTGGAAAATTGAATTACAGCAGTTCTGCAAAGATGAGCGGGACAAAATTCCTCCACAGCGCTGCAAGAGACTCATTGCAAGTTATCGCAAACGCTTGATTGCAGTTGTTGCTGCTAAGGGTGACCCAACCAGTTATTAGGTTTAGGGGGCAATCACACAGGGCCATGTAGGTTTGGATTTTTTGTCTCCCTTAATAATAAAAGGTTTCATGTAAAAACTGCATTTTGTGTTCAGCTATGTTGTCATTGATTAATATTTAAATTACTTTGATTATCTGAAACATTTAAGTGCGACAAACATGCAAATAAATAAGAAATCAGGAAGGGCCAAACACTTTTTCACACCACTGTATCTGTCTATATATGTATATTTTTGTCTCATCAACTTTATATTTATGCCATGATAAAATGTGCCTCAAACATGCTTGCAAGAGGCCTCCTCCAAATAAACACCTGGTGCTTTCTGCCATTGAGTACTTAAAGCCATCCACATCACATTTTGATGAAATGCATCTTTTTTTCCCGCAAAAAAGGCTTAGAACTTTATGTACCAAACAGCCTGTGGACTGTTAATTGGCCGTGTAATCTGCATGAGGTGACAGTAGCAGATGGCAGGAGCTGATGTTTATGTGTGAAATGTGTCAAGCGCTTCTACTAAAGGGTAAAATGCATGTGATGACATCCATGGTTGGATCATGTGGCAGCATTTGCAGCAACATCGCCACTGTGTGTTCAGCAGTGTCTGGCCACCACGGCTCTTGCAACTTTGTGGTTTAAAAGAGCCTCACAAGCCCACACAAGCAAGAAAGCGCTCAGATGGAGGTTTCCATTAGACGTCCTAATGAAATATCCATGTCAGGCAGTGCATATCATATAGCACGTCAAATCTTCCCGGCCTGCACATGGAGTGTAAGCAAAGGTTAATTGCCTGTTACTGTGAGCAGCCTCTTAGAATTGCCTGACTAGGTGGCAGATGGTCCACTGTGAATCTCAGGTACTATGACAGCAGGGAGACGAGAAGGGTGCATGCAACTCTTCTATTCTTGAATCATTTGGTAATTTATAAAGTCTTCTTTAGCAAAATGCAAAGAAATGAGTTAAACAAGTGAATGCGTGCTCCTTTCGCGTAGAGATGAATGTGCGTGCTCAAATGAGGCAAGAGTGGACCTGTTGCAGCAGCATCCTCCACAGCTGGCGGCACAAGCCCCACCAAGCAGCGACCAAACCCCACAAGACGCACACTTAGTGAACCGAAGTGACGCTGCGCCGTGCGTAAAAACGAGTAGCTGGCTTACCTGTCGTCGGCCTGCCAGTCCCCGAGCAACAGGTCTCGGAACCGGTACCGCGGGGGCAACGGGAGCACCTCCTTCTCCAGTTCGACCATGGTTCTTCACCGAGAGACACGGCGCACCGCAAAGCCTCCACACGGAGGAGGTGGCGCACCCCCACAACTCCCCCAAAACCTTCTTCTTCTTCTTCTTCTTCTTCTGTCTTATAAACGCATCGTCATCCGCGACATGATCATCCTTTCATTGACTGCTTTCTATATTGAACAATTCGGGCTCTCTTACTTCTCCCCCCAGCCGAGGCAACAGGTAGCGGCTGAGGATCCACTTTGACAGCTGGAGAGCAACTGGTTGCTTGTGTCTCGCCTCCTCCTCCTTCGCAGCAACATCAGCATCAGCATCCTCCTCCAGTCTCCCCGCCTGAGCTCCAACATGCATGGACGCGCTGGCTGCAAGTGTGTGACCAGCCACTGGGGATTAGTGGTGCCACTGCCACAGGACACTTCATTAGGTACACCTGCACACACCACTCTGGGTTGCTATTCATTTGACAATATTATTGTGCTTATCATTGTGTTTTGTGCATATACACTTACACTGTATTAGGTACACAGGTAACGACACTCAATACAAGGGGTCTGCAAAGTCTGGCCCAGGAGCCATTTGCAGTGCAGGGCTTATTTTTTATTGGCCTGTCTTAAAACTTCTTAAAACCAGGGGTGTCTAAACACACACATACTGACAAATCAAAGAATGAGGGGTTTGAGAGGACTTACTTTGATCTTTTGTGTATATACAGTATTTTGCAAAAAGGCAAAAAAAAAAATTATATCCCATTATAAAATTATATCCAATCCAAAATTATATCCAGTTTTTGTCATTTGTTCCAAAAGGTCAGACGAAAACTGAAACATACAAAAACGGGAACAAATTTTCCCATAGGAAATAATGTAAATCCAAACAGTCCGTTCCCGACACCCTAAAATCCATTCATCCATTTTCTATACCGCTTCTTCCTCATTAGGGTTGCGGGGGCATGCTGGAGCCTATCCCAGCTGACTTCGGGCGACAGGCGGGGTACACCCTGGACTGGTCGCCAGCCAATCGCAGGGCACATATAGACAAACAACCATTCACACTCACATTCATACCTATGGACAATTTAGAGTCACCAATTAACCTCACCTGCATGTTTTTGGAATGTGGGAGGAAGTCCCCGGAGAAAACCCATGCGCACACGGGGAGAACATGCAAACTCCACACAGAAATGCCCAGGGGAGAATCGAACCCAGGTCTTCCCGATCTCCAGGCTGTTCCTGTATTGGCCAACATGCTAACCACTAGACCACCTAAAATATTAATTTTATTGAGAGTAATTGTAGTTTTACACACATGAATCAATGCAAAAATAATCATACAAGACAAATTAAATGGATAAATGAATATTTATGGTAAAAGGGTAAATGATCTTTCACTTGGAGAGCGCTTTTCCACCTTCAAGGCACTCAAAGCGCTTTTGACACTGCTGGCACATTTACCTACTGATAACGCAGCATCAGGAGCAACTGGAGGTTAAGTATCTTGCCCAAGGATACTTTGACATGATCACGGGAGGACGGTGTATCAAACCCGCAACTTTCAGGTGGGGAAACGACCACTCTACCACGCCATGCCATGCCGCCCCCATGTTTAACATCACTTTTACCTTTATTGAAGACTTTAAGAGGGAGGAGGTGAGGGGAGACAGGTAACTTCTTAATAACTTCTCAACATCTTTGATCGTTTGTGATCTCTGTTTCGTTAACACCTTTACCCCTTTCGCAACATTAGCTTCCTTGATTTCTTCTTTCTTCGTCAGGATCAAACTTATTGTCGATGCGACAAACGGACTAGTTTGCCCAACATACTCATATATGCCTCAGGATATCGTAGGATTGTGTAAACTCCTGTCGTGAGATTTGGTGTTGGGTGTGTGTGATCCAAGCTGGCTGAATAAACAAGCAATGCTATGCTAGGAGTAGTCTGTTCACACTTTTATTAGGCCACAAGATTCACAAAGTTTGTTATGTGCATTATTGTACAGGGTCAGGCAAAATGATCTGACACATTTGTAGGTTAAATAAAAGGCAAATAAAGTAAAGAAACAATAAAGTGTTTTTATTTTCGAAAAGTACATATGCCATTTTTTCCCCCATATAATGCCAATCTGTTTCATTATGTTTTAAAAATTAAATCGGTCAAATTATTGTCCAGCCGCACGGTGGTCTAGTGGTTAGCACGTTGGCCAACACAGTAACAGATGGAGATGGAGATCGGGAAGACCTGGGTTCGATTCTCCCCTGGGCATTTCTGTGTGGAGTTTGCATGTTCTCCCCGTGTGCTTGTGGGTTTTCTCCGGGCACTCCGGCTTCCTCCCACATTCCAAAAACATGCAGGTGAGGTTAATTGGAGACTCTAAATTGTCCATAGGTGTGAATGTGAGTGTGAATGGTTGTTTGTCTATATGTGCCCTGCAATTGGCTGGCGACAAGTCCAGTGTGTACCCCGCCTGTCGCCCGAAGTCAGCTGGGATAGGCTCCAGCAGGCCCCCGCGACCCTAATGAGGAAGAAGCGGTATAGAAAATGGATGGATGGATGGAAATTATTGTCCACACACTCAATGCAGATGCAGTAGCTGTGAAGTTGGTAACCCATAACAAGATGGTGTTTCGGGCTGGTACGGGATCATGTCTACCAAGATTGACGTGCAAACCGAACGCTCGTTGTGTTGCAGTTACAGATTCGTTTGTTTTGATAAACGTTTCCACAATGAAAGCGCGATGCTCACCAGTCCAATTCATGGCAGCAACTGAAAAAGAAACAAAAACAATGGCATTATAAAGAAACAAAGCAAAATGGCATCATTTGAAAGAAATGGCATTATATGTACTTTCCGAAAATAAAAACACTTTTTGGTTTCTTTACTTTATTTGCCTTTTATTTAACCTACAAATGTGTCAGATCATTTTGCCTGACCCTGTACAATAACAGACAGTGTACGAGAATCGATGCAAAGTTTGGGCGAAAATTTGTCAAAAACCTAATCAACCGAAAACGGGCAGCTTTTTCCTCTTAATATTGTACCTTTTTTGCTCTATTTTTTTTTTTTTTGTTTAATTTTATTTCTACAATGTGTGAAAAATGAACCGCAATGGCCCCAGGCCAAGCTCTCTGCCAGGGGTATGTTCAAACGTTTTCCACTGAATTTGATAAACTTTTATGGACTTTATAAATAAGCTGTTGCAGTCTAACAAGAACCTCATGAAATGCTAAAAACATCATCTGATCACCACCTGTGTAACAAAGTAGCGAGTAACATTTTGAGACATCCTAGCAAAAACATGTAACATCTACTGGAGGAATACTATTTGGCACATTCGGGCCCCAATTATGCCTGGGTTTGTTGACTATAGTGTCAGTTTGTATATACAGCCAGAGCACTGTTGCCCCCAGTACTGGGAGCATGAGGTTAATAACAAAAAAAAAAAACAGAATGATATGAAAGAGGTACCAAAAAATTGAGATGTAGGCTGTTAACTGCTGAGCATTTCTGTATCTGTACAGTATCGACAAGTCTCCCCCATGGTTGTAGATGGCCACCATGTATCCCAAGGGACATTTTCTGGCATGCCTTCCATGTCAGTCAAAATCAGGCATTATAATCTCTTAAGTGGCTGTATTGGATCTGAATATGTTGTGCTGGAATGTTGAATGATTATGAAGTCACACAATAGGTACAATAATCAAGCATCCTCCATCGACACCTGCGCCTCATTAGGAGGAAACCATCAGCGGTTAACATCCATGTGGTCCCTTGAAGGTGTCACGCCCAGCATCGACGTCCATCACAACCGCCGTTCTTAAATGTTGCTGCTGCGCTTTTAACGAGCACAATTTGCCATGTTGGTTTGCTGAAATGGGGCCCTGATACATGACAACACGTCCAATTAATTTTGGTAAAACCCTTTGGTGCATAAACACTTTCCGAGGCCCGGTGACACGATTCTGCACGGCTTGCCAACTAAGCCCAGAGTGTTCCGTCTCGCCTCAAAATAAACAACCTCCTGAAGAATAATCCTGCGATTAATTAAGATATATCATAATCACAGAGTCACGGACAGAATGTGGAAGAATTTGGAAGGGAAAAAAATGCAATTTGTAAACGTACTTTTAGTGTGTTTAATCACAGTATTTGCTGCTTGAGCGGTGCAGCGTCAGTGCTTTGCTTGGCATTGGAGCTTGTGGTCATTCAAACACTGAAATGCAAATGAAGTGTGAAAGAGGACAAAGGCAACAGGTGTCTTTTGGAATCACTCGTAATTATCCTCAAGTGAGCATTATTCCTCAGCCCAAAATGAATGCGTTCTAATTGGATAGATGCTGATCCCTGAGTGTGAATGTCAATGTTTACCCGCCCTTTCATCTTCAGACAGTTTTGTGTGTACATTACAAGGTGATCCATGTTGAAATTTTGCCCTCTGCTGGCCGTCAGACAAGCACACATTTTGTTGTCAAGGGCTCGTCTCTGTGCCAAAATACATTTTATTCATCTCGAGCTGGCGGGGATAATGACGCGTCGCCTTTATCGTGTTCATCCACGGAAACGTGCAAAAGGGTTGACAGGCGCCGGCAAAAAAAAAAAAGAACATTTCAAGTGGGTGGGCCTGTCCGCGTAACCATGGCGACAACACAAAAATGTAAGCACACCCGACGACGCCGTTGGTGTGTTTTCACAACGCTCGTTTCAACCCCATCCAGTCGCATATTATCATAACGTGCACTCAGAGGACAATTTGCACAAGCTGCACCACAAAATAAAGCTCCATCCTGCTGAGCTAAAGCTGCCTTTTCCCCAAGCGCCCATGCAGCCACAAAATGGGTAATGCACACATAAACAAAGTAGAAAACCATTGTCCGTTTAAAACATGTTTAAAAAAAAGAAAAAAAGAAAAGAAAAGTCATTTAAAAAGATATAAAAATCTGTCACAGTTTATGCCTGTGCAGCACAATAAAAACAGATGGTCTCCGAGGTGTTATTCCAAAGTGATGTTGACGGAGGCCAAAGCGTCCACGGCCCAGCTGGGGTACTGGTCGCGGGAGGGGAACATTCGCTGCATAAACGTCCGTATAAAATCCGGGAAGCGGCCTTCCACGATGCTCTGTCGCACGGAGCGCATCAGGTTGAGCTGCAGTTGAAGGGAAAAACAGATTTTGTTGCTTTAGCAATGCTATAATGACCATATTTAACCAGACGTTCATTAAATATTCTCATCTTGCAAGTTAATGGGGTCGTCAGGGTATAAAATATCCCCACTGGGGCGAGCCTACATTGACTAAAGGGACAGGTAACAGCCTTGGCATTTGGTAAACACAGCCGGGCATGCTAACGGCGCTAAATAAAAAGGCCAGTCCACTGAAGTTCACCCTCAGGGGACCAAGAATCATCCACCAATCAATGAGTCACCCAGATGGCGCTGCTTAAATGGGATGGGGAGGTTCTCTTTTGAACAGTGATGTGTTGCATAAGCAGCCAGTGTGTGTTTGTTATGCACATGAGTATTATGTTTAGGGACACATGTGTCACTCGAGGACACTCCTCACTGTTTGCACAGTTTGAAGTATGAGTCAGCACTCACTGTCCCATCACTGAGACTTTTCTCACTCGGCTCAAAATGTCTTTCCTTGTAATAAGAGTAGAAAATGAGCGCACCATCTTGATCCCAAGGCAAATAACTATAGTTTCTCTCGTAGGAAATAACAGGAAGACGTATCGTTTGTTCCAGGGTCAGACTAGTGCCCTCATAAAACCTCTTATTAACTCTACCGGCAAGTTAAAGCAACACTTTAACACTCTTGACTCTCATCCAAGTGTAAAAAGAAGTTAAAACTGTTTTCATTTAAAGTGTAATATCCATAAAACACGCGGTCAAGCAAGAAGTCACAGAGGTATTTCAGTTATCAGTTATAACACAGCTTAAAAATAAGTTGTTAATGCACTGTTAAAGCAACAACCTACTGTATATAGCGTTACAGTTACAGCTTTTAGTATGCTTGATTTGTGTAACTTTTTGTTGAGGCTGGTCCTTTTTTTTTGGTATAAGTGTCAAAAAACAGCATCTCCAGGAGTTCCGTGTGATGTTAAGAGCAGTATTTGACCTCAAACGGTTTGTCTTATTCTGATTTTATAGGTTCCATTGTACACGTTATAGTGTGGTTTGAAATAAAAATGGTGGCTGAATATACTTGGTTGCTATGGTTACCTGGTAGGCGATGTTGTGGATGGTGACATGATGCATGGCTGCCGTGTCGCTCTTAAAAAGAGCATGCAGGTACGCCCGGCTGTGTCTGAAGCACAGGACAGAAGAAGAAGCCTTATGTATCAATATCAGTGGTGTGCAGTCTTCCAGTACATTTGTGTATGTTACATTTTTATTGTCCAATCAAATGTCAGATTCAATGTGCTGCCATGTCAGTGTAATTTTACCCAGGGCCTTCAGAATCAGTAGTGCTGGCCTGATGTTACTTAAACCCTATTAGTAATGGGGCTGTTTCTTTAACCAATCAGATTTCAGATTCACCTCATAGGGCGAGCTAACAGGCGTACAGTAACGTTAGCATTTTTCCATCCTCTGATCGGTTGATGTCTGAAAGCCTATGCCTAATGGGCTCCGCACACGGGAGGCAACGTCGCCTCAAGTCCATTCATTTTCAGTGGACGAGATCCCGGAAAGTTGAAAAATGTTCAACTCTTCATTGCTGTCACCCAAACGAGGACCAATCAGCTTGAGTTTCATTGACTGACCAATGAGCGGACAGGATGCTATTCAGTACTCTGATGATACTTGCCGTGTCAGATTTCCCGGAGCTAGTTGACATTTCTATATAAGAACATAGAGATATAAACAAAACGCAGCGGCATGGGAACTTGGTGCCAGAGTAAACATATCAGGTACGTTTACACGAACATTTATGTAAGTTTATCTTCGATACTAGCAAAAGTACACGATCAACACCAGCCGCTTTTCCTCCTCGCTCTGGATGTAAGCGTGTTGCTGGCTGCAACTGCTCGTCGCCACCTGTGTGTGGAGCCCATTTACACCCACAGTTACAAGTTAATCATGCTGTTTCGTGGTTGAACACGGCCCATTATTATTAAAAAATATGCATATTTCAGCAAATGTTGTGTATTTTTTGCCCAAATTAAGCATTTTCAAGCATAAAAATAGCTAAATGAACTAAAATAGTAATATAAGTCATTAAGAAGAAGCATTCAAATTGTGATATACTGTATTCTACACTGATCAATAGGTTTCAGTAATGTTACTGTTATGTTCGCTGTTCGCCAGAATTGATAGCCGGAACAGCAGGCTTTTACGGCAGGTTTGAATGATCTCACAACAGGCACAATAGTAATAATCATTATAATAATAGAGTTACTGTTGCGGCCATAACCCACGCTCATCTAAAACTCAACTCTGATCCCCCCTCCACACATCTGGAACACATTTTTTCCAAAACACACGAGCGCAGGTTTTGATTATTTTTTCTGATTATGTCTACTATATTGGGTAATACGAGTGTAAAGGTGACTATAGGGGTGTTATTTCATGTCCAGAGCGCTCTAAAAATATTGGAACCCGTATTTAGAAGGTCATAAATAGGTTTTCTATGCTATAAACTATGAAATGATTCCATTTCCATTTATAAAAGGAGTCCCACTTGGCGGAAATTCACTTATTACTTATTACATTCCTTACCACAGTAGATAAACCTTCAATATTTAATGACATTCAACACAAGCTGTATGGAGTTGTGCCTTTACAAAGTTCTGTTGTTTACTACATTAATCCCTAGTTTCGCGGTTCATTGGTTAATTGAGTTTTAGCTTGGTGTGGGCTACAGCAGCAACAGTGGCCCGTGTTTTATTTGGGATTTTTATTACGGATTATCGTTTGTGTGTCTCACTGAACATTACGGAATGATTACTGACACCTAGTGGCCCGGGAAGAATACTGCATGTCATTGAGTGTCTTTCAATGAGTCTTCTGAATGCCTTATATTTGGATTTTAGTTCATTTAGACATTTTCATGTTTGAAAAATACTTAATTTACGCAAAAATACGTAAAATGTGTTTCAATATTCTTATTTTTTTACTACACAGCTTACTAATAAGCCGTGCTCAACCACAAAACAGCATGATTTGTTAATACAGTAGAGTATATTTTGGAAAAACCATGATCGACTGAAGCTGCGAAATTCGAACCGCAAAGTGGCGAGGGACAACTGTATTGACTATTAATGTAGAAGTCACCTTGTGCATGTGGGACACTGGCAGTCAGGGTCAATGGGCTGGAAGTCTTTGGCATACTGCTTCTGTTTCACCTGCAAGGATCCCCAGGGCACCAATGCAGAGCCAAACCTCTGAGAGCAAACAGATAGTCAGGAAACATCATTGACATTTGGGGAAGCTGAAAAGATCTTACAGCAGTCCGGGTGGGAAACACGCAGTCGAACATATCGCACCCAAGAGCGACGCATACCACCAAATCCACAGCATATCTGCAACACAGATTGCAGATCATTTTATCGAGGAGCCTTCAGATCGTTTAAATTGCTAACGTACCCTACGCCCATGAGGTAGCGAGGCTTTTCTCGGGGGAGGTGGTCCGTGCTGAGGGTCACCATCCTCCAGAAGTCATCCTTCTCTTCACCTCCACTCAGGCCTCCGATGGCAAAACCAGGGACGTTGCGTTTAGTCATTTCTACAAGACATAAAAGGGAAAGTTTGATTATTAACGTTTATTAATAGAGTTTTTAATGTAGCTAAATAAGTATTAGAAATAGCTCTCAATTTTTAGTCATTAGTCTAAAAATTACAGAACTGTGATGTAAAGAGTTGTTTCTTGTATTTCCCGAGTATGAAACATAGTGGTCATCTACTACCATGCATTTCTAGTTATCACTGACAAAGGCACTGTATTTTATACGACTCTATTATTAGCTTGCACTGGTGTACCTAACATTGTTTCTGGTGAATTGGACAAAATGATCAGATTCCTTTTGACGTTTCTTGTGCCAAAGTAGGCAATTGAGAAATATGAATTAGTACCGTCTAGACAGGTTTTCCGAAGCCCGGCGTTCAGCCCACCCTGGATGATGGCAAAAAGGTTCTGTTTGTCTGGATTTTTATTGGCCGCGATGCAACGATCCAACCAGCGAATGGATCTGTGCATGGCCTCCTCCACCCGCGGCCCCGTCACTGTGCTGCTGACCACATCGTCCAACTGCATCATGATGTCTGACCCTGGAAGAAAATATGGATAATAATATTGAGATGTTGAGAGGACAGAGGTGTAGTCTGGATATTCGTGTTTGAATCTGCATTGGAACATCTCTGCGCGGAGTTTGCGTGTTACGGGTACTCCGACTTCCTCCCACATCCCAAAAAACATGCATTTTAGATCAACTGTAGACTCGAAATTATCCATAGGTGTGACTGGTTAGTTGTCTACATGTGCCCTGTGACTGACTGGCAACCAGTCCAGGGTGACGACAAGCTGTATAGAAAATGAATGGATGGACATTAAGAAGATGGCATTGAATAAGGCTTTGTTTAGCATCTGAACCACACCAAGACTGTTCTGTATGCTGATGGACTTCTCAGGACTCAGGAGGATGGTTTCGCCATCATAAGGGGACTTGAAAGTGACCCCTTCCTCTGTGACCTCGGAGAGTTCAACAAGAGACACCATCTGGAACCCTCCACTGTCCTTCAAAGCAAAAGACAATGGTGTTAAAATGTAGAGCACAATCTGCAGGTTGCAATTTAGTCTTTCAAAACGTACCGTTAAAAGGTTTCTTTTCCAGTTCATAAATCCATGCAAGCCATTGGCCTTTTCAATCAGGTCAGGCCCCTTTGGAAGCAAAATTGAAGATACCACCTTAGACACAAGTGATGTAACTGTATGCCCTTGTGTCACTCACGCTATGATCTGCTGTGATGCATTAACCAGTGAAATCATTCTTGACTGAATTTCACGCAATTTTACTTCATTAAAAGCTGTCCTACCGGCCTCATTCCCAGGTGGTATGTGTTCCCCAAACATATCTGACAGCCCAGAGCCTCCAGCTGATCCGCCGTGATTCCCTTCATGGTCCCCTGAGTACCCACCGGCATAAACACCGGCGTGTTGACGGTGCAGTGCGGCAGCTTCAGGTCACACGCTCTTGCTTTGGTCACCGGACACTCTGCGATGATGTGCAAAGTCAAGGGGGACGCGACGGAGATCGCTTTCTTTAAAAACATGTCGTGATCCACGGCGTTTCTACAAGCAGTGGTGGCGGCCATGTTTAGATAACCACATGACGCGGACGTGGGTTAAGTGGCGCCTACTTTGGCCAATCGAAATGAAGGAAACGGGCTCAGTGGCGTTCTGAAAGTCCAATCAAAAGGCCCTCTAGAGTAGCAACAGCAGAATAAGCCAATAGAACCCTGAGTTTGGCAGACAAGAGGCGGAACTTGACTTGCCGGTTTCTATAGGATGTAAAGTCTCCGCTGACCGGATAGTGTTTGTGGAGAGGAAGTTTAGTTTTTCGACTTTTTCCGTCCTCCTCGACTCCACTCAAAGATTAGCTAATGTCTTTAAAAGAACACGACATGTTTGCTATATGAATTACACATCTGGGACCTTACCGGCGTTTACCGTGAAAGTCAAAGTCAAATTCTCGTCAGTACCCAACAAGCTAATCGACGCGGCTAGCTAACGTTAGCCTCCGCTTCTATTTTTTGTACCGCTTGTGTGGAGCTCACCGAGCTAAAGAAGCCATGGGGAACCGGGGCATGGAAGACCTGATTCCCCTGATCAACAAACTCCAGGACGCCTTCAGCTCCATCGGACAGAGTTGTAACTTGGACCTTCCTCAGATCGCCGTGGTCGGAGGGCAGAGTGCCGGGAAGAGTTCGGTTTTGGAGAATTTCGTGGGCAGGTAAGCGACGCTGGCTAGCTGAGCTAACCCGGCTAAAGTGAATTAAACCGGTTGTAAATATTTTCAACATTGTAAACGTGATATTTTCATGTTCTGCAGGTGTTCAAACATTACTAGAAGTGCAATGTTAAGCTCACCTCAATGCTAATGCAGTCCTAAGTAACTACTGCGATATTTACACTGACAATATTTGTTTGATTCACCCTATTTGGGACTTACCTTTATACATTTTATCAGTACAAATTTCCTCCATGAAATGTTGACAGTTGGCCAACTAAATCAAGGTCATGTATCTTTTACTAGTTCAAATGTGTTAAAGGTGCGTAAACGTTATATCAATCATATATCATATATATATATATATACAATCATATAGTATCGTATTGATGAATGAGGATTATTTTTTTAACAATTAAACGCCACACCCACACCAATGACTTTCCATTGGGTTTGTACTGAGTCAAAGCAGCATAGCTTGTTTTGTCTTAATTTTGACCCCCTTTTCCTTTTAGAATGTGGGTTATAGCAGCTGGAATTACAGAAATTCCCTTTTGTTGTGGCTCTCTTGCAACGTTTTTTGGTCCAAAAAGTGCAGACAGGCAGCTTCCTTTTGCATCTTCCTCTTTTGCTACTTTTTAGGTAAGGAATTGAAGGGTATAGACCACGACGTTTGTCACTCTCACCCGGTCCTGTTGTCCTCTCCCATATCAGTAGCGAATAAGATCACCCTGCAGATAAAAAAGGAACCAAACAGGCCCGTTCTCAGCCAGCTCGTTTAGCAGGTTTTCACGGCAATAGAACTGCTAATGTGCAACCTGCTCAGGGAATGAGCCGTCACGCAAAAAGGAGGAAGCACATTGGCTGTTAAAGTGGTGTAAGACAGAAGTTGTCTTTCAGGCGCCCTTCATGACGAAGAGCTTGTCAAAACTTGCTTGTGGAGAAGAAAACGCACACGACCTAGACTCCTACACAGCGCATAATTTTGAGATTTTGCACCGTGAGAGACTTGACATGTCAGATATGACTTCGGTTTTATTGCTTACTTCCCTTAGGTGGTGTGAACCACATGCAAATGTCCAAGTGACCTTATGTACATTGTCATTACCCCTCTGCACTTTGCCCAGTAAAGCTGCAGAGCAGATAATAACATCAGGGTCGGCAATTGCAACAGGAGAAGTCAAACATGGGAGTACTGGGAGGTGCCCCACAACAACATAACACTGGGTGTGCTCCTGTCACCGTGGCTCATTGTTGATCTAAAAGGCCTGACCGTTCTTTGTTTTTGTTTCACTCATCTGCCACTCACAACTGTATGGTGTACGTGTTTTCTCCAGTGGCTGAACTCTTTGATGGAGCTTTTTGGCTCCATCACTGTGTCCCCCAGGCAAGAAATGAATCCCTCTTCCCTTTCTCTCTTCCTCCTGCCACAATAGAGGCGGAGTAGTTTCATGTGGTGGAGACACTCGGTGCGCAACCTCATAAAATTGAATGCCCCTGAATTCGTACAATACAGAATTTAACCGTTGAAGTCCCAACCGTCATTGCACATGACAGGATGCTAAAATTTCACAAGGCTGGTTAGACTTTTGCGTTGTTCTGATTCTTTCTCGAAAATTATGATAATGATGATAAAAACAAAAAGTGCAATGACAGCCATAGACCTAGTAATTATTGTGAAGAAGCGTTGCAATGCAAGCCGTACACACATCTCTGTCCTTTCTGCTTAGTATAGTATGGCTAAAATGACATTTAACTGAAATCCGTAATAAAAGAGAGTTGTAATATTCCCCTCAAAGTGAGTGAGGATTTCCTCTCAAGCACCCCAGCTGTGTCACATGTCATCATAGCTAAGGGTGGGTACACATTTTTAAAGTTTGTTTTCTACGGTTCAAATTCTTTTCACAGTTGTTAAAACATAGCCCATATAATAATAATAATAATAATCATAATAATAAAAATAATAATAATAATAAAGCTTTGAGTATGGTTATAGTTTGACCCTGCAACAGTTATTTTCTGTTCGGTTATTTTCTATGTTCCACCGTCGAGGCTTTTTTCATTCTGATAAGAAGCATATGTCCTCCGCCTTTTTTGTCTCCTGCCTAGAATTTGACGTCACAGTCTGCACGTCTGGCATTGTAGTTTCATCACTATATACACAATAGTGTTGTGCAGAAAGGAGAACATGTTTTCATTCCTGCTGTTGACAACAGTCCTCATTTTAACCCAGTGGATCTAGGGCAGATGAATTGAGTTTGCTCACTAGTGCTGTGTTGGCCCGTCTTGTGGATGTGATTTGGGCCTACATTCCCTCCCAAGTGTGTCACAGGTGAGCAGAATGAACACATTCGATGCTTTTTGCCGGACGAAAGATAATCAAATAGCCTCGGCTTAACGGCCTCGGGAATTTTGTGAATGCTGCAATTTTTGTAAGCAAGGAATAGGAGAGTTTAGGGGTAGTTTCAAACGTGACGAGATTTCTCGTTTGGAGAAAAGCTATCTCGCAAGAATAGGGCAGCCAGAAGCCAATCAGACTGAACTATGGTATCGCTACTATAAATTATAATACATGTATAACGTAGCTCATTGCAGAAATAAAATACACAAAAAACAGCAAAAGTGGAAAAATAGAGCAAAAAGGCGTAATGTAACTAGAAAACGCTAGTCTTGATACCAATAACAAATAAAAACTAGGGATGCTGCGATATGTCGAGCACCGATTAGTATCAGCCGATTTCTGTAAAAAACGTGATCGCCATATGCCGATTAAATGCCTTTCAAAGCCGATGACGAAAACCGATCGCCATGCGGCGGCGATATGACAATTAATGTCGCGACAACACAGACATGACATGAATGTGCATGTGTGTTGTGTCACGTAGGATTGACAACACCTGTTTTGAGCCGACAAAGAACGCACTTTGTCTTGTATTGCCGCGAGAATCAACACTATTCACTAAACCTCAAATGGTTTCAGTTTGACAGCTTGACACCAATCAATGCCAGTGTGTTTGATCACTCCCTTGTCAAACCTATTGGTGTTCGACTTCTCTTGCATCTTTCTATACATGTTTTGCCTAGCTGTCCGCAGCTAGCTAGCTAGCTAGAAATATCCGCCTAGCTTTTCGTCTTTGGAGTCCAAATGTGACTTTTTACCACAGTGACATTCTTTGTTTTTAAAACAAACAAGCAATGGTTGGTCAATGCTGCAAACGTTTGACCAACAGTACAAATTGTGTGGAAATACATGTCATAAATGCCAATTTTGCAACTTTACAAAGTGAAAGATGACATATTAAAGGAAATATTGCATTATTATATATTATTATTATATATTTTCATAACAGTGATTTATTGCGTCTCAAAAAATGTGACAATGACTGTAATGTAGTTGTGGGACACTAAACTATTAAACTAAATTATAACATTTCAAATTACATTTTACCATTGTTAACTGACATACCACGTGTCAGGTGTGTTTGTATTGCTACCTTCCTCCTTATCGCGTGCGTGTTTTTGCAAAAGCAGATTTGTGGTTATGGCAAAATGAATAAAAAAAACTAAGATGGGTGGGAAGACAACATGAAAAAAATTGCCACTTACAGTACCTTCAAAGGTTAGACATAGGAACAAACAGTCTTTGGACTCAGCTGTTCTTTCATGCTTCTTTCTGTAACATTTTATATATCGCACTAAACAATGTGAACAATCTACCTTCTGTAGATTAAAAAAATCCTTTAATATTGCCCAATAGTAAATGTGCATGCAGTGGCAATCTTTGGTCGACAAGCGCTTATGTTGGCATGAGTCAGCCAATCCGAGGGATGTCAACTTGCATAGGTTCCACTTTATTCTTGTCTTCTCATGTCAGCGTACTTTTTTCATATCTTTCAGGGTTCTGTGTTTCAGACTGGTCTGCCTTCAGTAGTATATGTTGCAAAAGAGCCAAAGAAAAAGCAGAATGTGAAGAGTTAACCCTTGGATGCTTGCTGAACTGAGCACATACAGTACACAGACATCTTGCGGGCTGAAGCTTTGAACAGTGAAGTTTTAAGAGGCTTTCAGAGACACAGTTGTCTTGAAAATATGATTTCTAAATAATGTGACCGATAGTTTCCATTGTATCATAGCAATGTTCCTTTTAGGTGTTTCCTGGTTTGCACCCTTCAGCTACAAGGAATTTGATTTTAGTAAATCCAATTACAGTAGACGCCCCTACAACGTAAATAATTAGTTCCAAGAACCTTTATGTTATAGCGATTTTATGTTATACGAAGCATAAAATACATGTAAATAGCCTAATCCGTTCCAAGATCTTCCCAAACTCGCACCTTTGGGCCTTCAAAATATTCAAAGTCCACCAAATATGGTGGGAAAATATAACAAAACAGCATAAATATAGTACAGTAACATTCCAATATAAAATAAGGTATAATGGTCGATGGGGAACGGCCGTATAGTCAAGCAACATCACTTAATTTCATACCACCGTCATGCTTCTGGATCATTTCCTGCTTTGTTTCGATCGACAACTTTTCCCTTTTTTTCTTCTCACTTACACTTAGTTTAGGGCCCATGACTCTGGTAATTTTAACACAAAGAAAAGTAAACAAATTAAAAAGAGATTTCAATGCGTGCGAACTAGTTTAAGGGCGACCACAATGAGGAACAGAGCAGCATGTCTCTCATAAACACACCGACGCGCTGGATTAGTCAGCCAATGAGATGAGAGTGTAGGCGGTGCTCCGATAATCAGCCAATGAGAGCATGAAGCGTCAGAATTTCTGCATAACTTCCTGTTTCGTTTCAATCGACAACTTTTCCCTTTTTTCTTACCACTTACACTTGGTTTAGGGCCCATGACTACGGTCATTTTAACACAAATAAGAGTAATGAAATTAAGAAGAGATTTCAATGCGTGCAAACTAGTTTAAGGGCGACTACAATGAGGATGGGAGCTCGCATACAAACATGGACGCGCTGGATAAGTCAGCCAATGAGATAAGAGCAAAGGCGGTGCCCCGATAATCATCCAATGAGATGAGAGCGTAGGCAGTGCCCTGATAATCAGCTAATGAGAGCGTGAAGCCAGAAGGCGTCACCAAGTGTACTCTGTTAGTCTCTCTGTCGCTTGCACGGACTTGACGCTTTATGTTATATGAAATTCCTTACGTAATACAATGCGAAAAATTTACATAAATTCTTTACGTTCAGTGGAATTTACGTAAAAGGAGGTTTACGTTATGCGAGG
The DNA here is from genome assembly GCF_027744805.1 of Dunckerocampus dactyliophorus. NCBI lineage: Eukaryota > Metazoa > Chordata > Actinopteri > Syngnathiformes > Syngnathidae > Dunckerocampus > Dunckerocampus dactyliophorus. The sequence continues at coordinate 8,548,267 of NC_072836.1, read as the reverse complement.
TACTACTGTATTGTGATAGTAACAAGCTTTTAGTTTTGTTGATTATTCTGGCTAGCTCTGCGGTGACGTGGAGGAAGGGCATCATATCTCAGCACTGCAAGCTGTCCAGGGTGGAGGTTCTTCTTGTACTATCTGCTGCTATCAGCCTTGGTGTGAAAACAGTAGTGCTGGAATCGTATCTTGGTTTCAAAGCCGCATCAGATCTTTATCGCAAATGTTGTGAATGAAACGCTGCAGTGCCATTAAAAACCCATCAGTTGATGGATGATGATGATGATGATGATGATGATGATGATGACCACTTGGGCTCATTGTTGGTGTCTTGGATTATAGAAGCATGAATATACACTTGCTTGCCACAACATTACTTATACCTGCTTAATTTAATGATATAATACATCAAAAATGATCTCTTTACAAAGACAATAATGGGTTTTTTTGTCCAAGAAAGGAGAGGGGGAGAGGAAGTTTCTCTCCACCTTCTCCCTCTGCCCTACTCTCCCTCTTTTTTTGTGCTTTCTCCAATGGGAGACTTGCACCGCCGATGCTCGTTCCCATCCATCCATAATGCATGAAACGATACACAATCTGCTCAGCCTCGTCTATCATTTACAGCCCATCAATAATGGAATCCGGGCCTCTTGCTTCCTTCCAATATGCCACCGTTATCAAACCAACTCGCCACCCTAGTGACTCCATTGTTGCTGCTTTGTGACTCCGTTTGATCAATGTGCTTTTTTCATTGTGAATGGTTGATGCTTGACAGTGTCGTACTTGCAGCAGCCCATGCTGTCCAACTTTCCACCTTCATGCTACATCAGGTGTGTCACAGTTGGTATGCGGTTGCCTAGCCAATGGCACGTGAGCTATATTTGTATGATACTGCAAAGACCCCCAGAGTGCACGCCAAATTAGCTATCTGACAGAACCACAATCAATTGCACGCCTCAGATTTATGATAGTCGGCCCCATGACCTACCTGCCATATTTCTGTCTTCGTGTAGCTTATTGTGCAATTTTGTCCCTGTACTGTATTAAGTTTAGCACTCAATAACCAGTTTGTAGGAATGCTATCAATGTTAAGGTTCAATTGTTTCTTTGGAATGGCAGCATTTTGTATATGACTGTAGAAACTGTTTGTGTAAACTAACTCGTCTACTCCTAAACCACTGCACACAAAAGGCGCTGGACATAGTCATTAATTGTCCATAAGTCATTGAGCATGTATCTAATGATTATAAAACGTTTGAGTTTATCTGTATTACATGTATGCTAGCATGTCCTCCCAAGCGTTTTCACCACGACCCGTAGGGGGTGCCACAAATGTCATTTGCAGTCATGTGGGCTTTAATGTCTTCATTATAGGAGAAAATGACTAAAATCTTGCTAAGCACGTAGCACTGACATTTGTGAATAAATGCACATTTTCGTGTAAATTTGAAATGTTGAGTCGTTATGACTTACAAAGGTCGGTAGGGTGCACTTACTTACATGGACATTTTAAAATGGCACAAAAAGGTTGTTGACCAGGGCTTGTTTAGTGTTATGAGCTTTCTATACTGTCTGTGGCTTGAACAAGTTCTGCATGCTCCACATTATGTGCATGACACAGTGCTGTTGGCTTTCTGCTGATGTAAGAGCCTATCTCGAACATTCCCCAACGTGTCCCACTATAACTGCTTCCCTGTTATAGACGACAGCCCTTTCTTCCTCTCTGGTACTGGGGCTGACTCACTGCTTCCAGTATGAAGTCAGCTGAGCCTGACCGACGTCTGCTCAAGCGTATACGGTCCAATAGAGTGCCGCATAAGGACAAATGTAGGCTGGTGAAACGTTCTGGTCGCCCCATCCCAGAACAGAAGTGGGTTATTGCCACCAGATGTTCAGAAGTGGAAGGGGGAGTTAAACATTCCATGAGTTTCCTGTCACTTATAAAGATGAACAAACCATGAGCCATCCTATATGTGTCATCTTCCCTTAACACACCATGTTGCAGTGGCAGCGTTTGAATTGTAATCACCATTGTCGTTTGCATGTAGCAAGCATGAGGCATGGCTCAAACCACTTGTATTGACACAGGGTGGGTTCTCACAAAAGCTTTATTGAGACCATTAGTCCAGCTTGTTCCCGTAACTTGCACAATGGCCTGTTTGTCATATAAAAGAGCCATGTTGTAGATCACGTAACGGCAAATTGTGCCCTGAAAGATCATGTACTGTTGAATGACTCTGTCTTTATTTAATCACTTTATTAAGTGTATGTTTAATAGGAGTACAAACTCACTAATGGGTAATGCTATTCATATAAATATACTGTATGTTTATTGTTGTGGTTGCAGTGGCGTAGCACTGCTGCTTTCTGCTAAAAGGTGTTTGTAATACGTTGCCAGAATAATCAAATAAGGATATTTTAGACAGCGCTTGTGTTGAATCTCTCAGTCTAAAGCACATTCTGGTGAAATACCAGTCAGTATGTCATTGTCCACGTCTGACATTTGAACAGTAGAAACAGTCCAAAGTTCACTAATTACTGTAAATACTTTAATAAACACATGTATTCAACTAACAGCTGAGTTTCCTATAGTTGCCAATTGCATGGTCTACAAAACCAAATACTGTAATCGCCTGCCTGCAATTAGCACCCGGGTCAAAAAGATTGGTATCAACAGCTGTGGCTCTGCATGCTCTTTAAAATGTTGGTATGGGTCCACGGCTGTTGGTGAGAAACTCATACCTGTTACACTTGCAGTACAATTTTTTTTAATGTTGATGTCGTCAGTGGTAATGGTGGCTGAGCAGTGTGATCCTTGCTGATATTACAACATTGGTTCTGTTGCTGCTCTATTGTGCAATATACTTGTTAAATAAATGACCATGTGGTCTAAGAGAGCTACATTTTCCTTTCTACTTTCTCATGCACTCCAAGATATTATTAAAGTAAAAAAAAAAAAAAGTTACACAGTTTTACGGTTCACCTTTCGCGGATTCCCCAGAATTTTTTTGTGCTTTTTTTTTTTTAATTACAGTTTATCAATGCTTTGGTCCTTTAAGAAGAATTGCATTGTGGGAAGTTGAGTGTTTGTCCCTTTCCTCTATCGTCCGTCTGCACCGCCCACTGTTTACTTTGTGCCTCCCTGCCGTGTCATCCCTAGATTGCTTGCTTGCTAGCTTGTAAATTAATCTGCGGTTTGAAGGAGGAGGACTGCAACAGGAGTACTGCAGCAATATGGTTTAACAGGGATGCAAACGCTACAGTACATCAGAACAGCGCCAGGACAAAAAGGCACGGTCACAGGAGGGTAATACACATGAGTGGCTTAATAATTTCTTGTGTCCGACCTGTAGGTTGATCATTAAAATTCAAAGAAACATTTGAACTTTTTCTTGCTCTTTTGGTCACTACCCAAAGTAAAGTGAGGGTAGGAACATAGATTGACCGATAAATTGAGAGCTTTGCCTTTCGGCTCAACTCTCTCTTTACAGTCCGGTACAGTGACCACATTGCTGCAGATGCTGCACCGATTCACCTGTCGATCTCTGTCGAGTCTTCCCTCACTCGTGAACAAGATCCAAGCTGACGACCAAACCGCTGCTTTTTGAAAACAATGACGTCAATGACACGTTGCCGTCACGTGACCAGAAGTGAGCCTTGATGACAAGCCAACATAATATCTGAATATTTCGAGTGTCTCACCGCAGTTGATATTCTCCTGTTTTTTTTCTTGTCTTATACGGCATATCATAAGTCTAGACGAGCCTTGGAAAGCAGGAGACGACTGACTTAGGCGCCTATGTTCTTTCTTCTTCTATGGTATGGTGTGTCACAGGGTTTTGTATGCGTGTCTGTTCACAGCGTCACACGTTGGTGTGCTTTGTGTGTTAGATCGTTTTCACTCAGTGATCCATTCCCGTCTGGATACAACTATTTACTAATCCAGGACAGTCTGGACGTGAATTTTTTGTTTTTTAACCCGCCAAAATCTCAGGAGTGATCCTGTGTGTAAAGGGCCTCAGTCGCCAAACCAGTGATACTCTTCCTGACTGCCAGGCAATGTTGACAAGACTAGTCAATCAAGGCAGTCCCATGTTGAGTTTAAGCTTGTTTGTCCCCATAGCAGGCAGGGCTGCATGTGCATAAATAAATCTTCTCAGCATAAAAAGATCTTCTCTTTGTGCCGGCATTGTTACCCAACATGTTTTCATTCCTGCTGTTTATTGAACTTTCTCTGTCTTTCTGTCTGTCTCTCCCAAGGGACTTTCTTCCGAGAGGCTCAGGCATTGTTACTCGCAGACCTCTCATTTTGCAGCTGGTCAACAACAAAGCAGGTGAGCGAGTCAGTACAAAATTTTATAACCACAAAATATTGTCTCCCTGCTGTGCTTCATCACTCCCCTGTCTCTCAGTGCTGCCACTTTGCCTGAGGCTTCATTTTTAATTTAATATTCTCCCTTCCCTTTTGTCATTTCCCTCATCTTCCATTATCCTCTCTTGTGTGTAGAATATGCTGAATTCCTGCACTGCAAGGGAAAGAAGTTTGTGGATTTTGACGAGGTGCGCGCGGAAATCGAGGCGGAGACCGACAGGATAACAGGCTCCAACAAGGGCATCTCTCCCATCCCAATTAACTTGAGGGTCTACTCTCCACATGGTAATACATTACAATGAAACACGAACACAAACACTAAATAATGAGTCTTACTACCAGGGCTTCACTCCCACAGATGACCGTCGCAGTGTATATGTGAGTGTATATACATGTAATACTGTATAAACGCCTTCCAAACAAAAGTAAAATGGATCTTGTAATATTGCATTTACTCAAATAGTGGCTGGTCGGTTTATTTACTCAAATGCAGAAAGTACCAGACTTTCTATTTGCAGTGTGTTTACATTTAATTGTAGAGTTAGTTTCCTATAGCAATGAGAATTACTCTAATCAATAATTTATTTTCTATAAAAATGTGTAATCTCCGCCACCCTCCTTGTCACAGTTTTGAATTTGACCCTGATCGACCTTCCGGGAATGACTAAGGTTGCCGTGGGAGACCAGCCGGTGGACATTGAGCACCAGATCCGGGATATGCTCTTGCAGTTCATCACCAAGGAAAGCTGTCTGATCCTCGCAGTCACGCCGGCCAACACCGACCTTGCCAACTCGGACGCGCTAAAGATCGCCAAGGAGGTGGACCCCCAGGGTAAGCACCGGGTTCTCTGGTGCATATGCCATTTAGTTTGTGATGCTCTCCCCGTTTTATTCTAACCGGCTGCAAATTTGGTACGTCTGTGCAGGCTTGCGCACCATTGGCGTGATCACAAAACTGGACCTGATGGATGAAGGCACTGACGCAAAGGACATCCTTGAAAATAAACTGTTGCCACTGCGCAGAGGTACATTTATTCAACGGCTTTGTTGTGTATCCTAAAGCAAGTGAGCGTTTTGTGCGTGTATTTGCAGGCTACATTGGCGTGGTAAACAGAAGTCAGAAAGACATTGATGGCAAGAAGGACATCCGTGCTGCTCTGGCAGCCGAGAGAAAATTCTTCCTCTCCCACCCAGCTTACAGACACATGGCGGAGCGAATGGGTACGCCACATCTACAAAAGGCTCTCAACCAGGTGTGTATCTCGTTTTTGTTTCCAACTATTCAAATGCAACTTGCCTAATTATGTGTTGTCTGCCTCCAGCAACTGACCAATCACATCAGGGACACACTTCCTGGTCTGCGCAGTAAGCTGCAGAGTCAGCTCCTCTCCCTGGAAAAGGAGGTGGAGGAATACAAGAACTTCCGTCCAGATGACCCGACACGCAAGACCAAGGCTTTGTTGCAGTGAGTGCAGCTGACAGCCACTGCTTGCTAAAATGCCAAACACTTGGACAGTCTACGCATTGCATGTATTCTTATTTGGCGCCTCTTCTTCTTCTTCCACAGGATGGTGCAGCAGTTCGGCGTGGACTTTGAGAAGCGTATTGAAGGCTCTGGAGACCAGGTAGACACCAACGAGCTGTCTGGTGGTGCCAAGATCAATCGCATCTTTCACGAGCGCTTCCCATTCGAACTAGTCAAGGTCAGTCTGGCATCATTAAGGGGATTAAAGAGACCTCTTACTCAATTAATTTTTCAGAGGCAAATCATGTTGTAATAGATGCACACTGGTATATTTTAGGTGTGTAAATTAATATTTGTATTTTCCTCCCTGGCGACACAGATTGTATTTGATGAGAAGGAGCTACGGCGGGAAATCAGTCACGCAATCAAGAACGTTCACGGTGTCAGGCAAGTGGGAGCAGAACTGTCTCACTGTAAACATGTACTCTCTGTCTTACACACAAGGCATTGCTGATTTCACGCCCAAATCATTCAAGGTTGATAATTAAACATAGCAGTCAAGGATGTGGAAAAGGAATTATGCATGTAGAAATGTTATTTCCTATATTCAACATGTTCTCTTTGTCCTTCCTGTTTTTTTACTCTTGAGGAATCCAGTTATTGATGTGGTATATGTGACTTTTGTCTGTGTTGTCATGCGTTGCCTTACTTTCAAGCATGTTCTGTGTTTGGGGGCTTAATTGTGACTCATGGGATCATTGGATTCCACATAGATTTTTTGTGTGTGTGAAGAACATTTATGTGGAATGTTTTCTATTTTGTGTCTTCCTTTCAGTACTTGAGTTCTAATCCCCTTAATTATGACCAATTGAAATGTGTAATGAAAACCATCGGAACACTGCTGAAAATGTCAGTTTACATTGTTTGTCTACGAGCATACATATATTGCACCGTCATTTTGTGCATATAATTTTGTACATATATTGTACCGATCGCTGCATAAGACGTCAAAACGTGATATTAGTTTCCACTTCACTCACGCACATCACTACTTCCTGATGCTGCACACCAATCATCATGGGAAAGTTAGTTTTTAGCCATAAATTAGCCTCATCACTGTGCAAGCTGCAGGGTTCAGCAGGGTGCGTAAGAAAAAAAGTTGCGGCCTACAAACCAGTAATTGCAGTAGTTAAATTATTTGTTAATGTCTTTGTTGGTGTCTTTATTTGCCTCATCCATCTGTCTGCTCGTCTATTGATTGTCTTATTCACATGTTGTTTTTTTGGCCCACACGTCTGTTAACTGTCCCATTTGTCCTGTGTCTTGTGCCTCTTGTCTCTCTGTGCATCCTCAGAACGGGGCTGTTCACTCCAGACCTGGCGTTTGAGGCCATCGTGAAAAAGCAGATCGTTAAGCTGAAAACGCCCTGTCTCAAATGTATCGATCTGGTCATTCAGGAGCTCATCAACACAGTCAGGCAGTGCACCAACAAGGTACTGCGGGGGTGTCCAGCATCTCCTGACCCAGCTTGAGACACAGGGCGACCGTGGTCGTGTCTGACGGAGGGTAGACTGACGTAAAACCTTATATATTCCGGACAGTTTGCCCTCCAACCCAAAACGAGTCAAGTGAGCCCTGTGTTCAAGCGGCACCGTTGTGTTGTGGAGTGTTGTGAAGGATGACGTGTCGACATGGATACCAGATGTTTCAGTACTTGTCTGAGCATCTCTGGTTTCTCCCGGACAAGCCGCAGGTCGCACAGCTCAGAACCCTAAAAGCCAGCACAAAAATCTGGTGGTCTTAAGCTCTAAGACAGGCCTTGAGAGGGAGTTGACTAGTTGACGACTAGAAGAGCTGGCAAGTCAGGGACGAGGATGTGAAAACCTTTGGCTTGTCTGCCTCTGCTTGATTCTTCTAGTCAACAACTAAAAATTACTAACTCAACTGAGACTTTCTCTTCTTTCTCTCCCTATTTCTTCTTTTTATTTCCTTCTTTTTATTCCCACCCCCGTGCTACCCCTGACAAAATGCACCCTTCTTCTAACACCGTGGAAATCCAGAACGGGGCTCTTCACCCCTGACCTGGCTTTCGAGGCCATAGTCAAAAAGCAGATCCTCAAACTCAAAGAGCCCAGCCTCAAATGTGTGGACCTCGTGGTGTCCGAACTCACCGCACTGGCCGTAAAGTGTGCCGTTAAGGTAACCGCTGGACACACCCACTGGGGGATGGTATTGAAATAGAATCCCAGTAAAATGTTCACCCTCATTGAAACTCCCCTGCCATTCGTGTCTCCTCATTTACACTCAATATGCAAATCATGTCTTAAGATTTTAAGCACAACTTCAAATTTGTACCAGCCTGCTTCAATTACGTGTGAAGTCATCATCCGCTCATTAAAGTGTCGCCCCCACACCACCTCCACATTGCTTCTCTCCCTCTAACCAAATTCCAACCTGGCCTGCTCCCCCACAGAGCCACATTGGCAGCCTGACATTCATATGGGCTGGGAGTGATGTGGGGGGTTGTGGATAGTACCATACTGGGCCCTTAAGGTGCAGTGGTTGCCATAGTAACAGTGTTCCTCTGCCCCCTTCTGGACAGAGGGAGACACTTCACTGTGTCCCACCTTTACGTTTCTCCCATCCTGTCACTTTGCCTTCTCATCCTTTCTTTTACTCACCTTTAACACTTATACTATCAACCAGATGTAACTCTAATATTTTTGCTTACCAGTGTGATATGTGTGTAATTAAAAGCCCACATCCTTAGAAATGTACCTTCTTTTCCTGTGGCTGATGGTAAGAAGTAATGTAAGAAGAGATGGACATGCAAGTGTCTTTTGAAAAACCTTGTTGCCCTGAACTGGCACTTGACTGTCTCCTTCCCTTTTCTTTGTTCTCATCTTATTATTCTCACTTCTCACTCCTGTCCTCTCTTTATTGGTAAGTCTTTACTAGGTTCGACTCACATGTCTACACTTCGCAATGTCTTTGTTCAGTGCTGCATCAGCTGTGCGTCACTCTTGTCTTTCAGCTCAATTCCTACCCAAGACTGCGAGAGGAGACGGAGAGGATTGTGACCACTTACATTAGGGAAAGAGAAGGAAAGAGCAAAGACCAGGTGGGCTGGATGCTGAGGTTCTGTCAGCAAAAAAAGAAAAGAAAAATTCCCATTTTATGTTGTTTAGATTAGATGAAACAACTGAGTATTTGCAGTCTGAGCCATCCATCTTTAATGTTCCTCTAACAAAGTGGTGAACATTCACTTATTTGTTAATCGGACGTAATGTTAGAGAATTATTTTATTCTATGTGTTGCTAGTGACTTCTAAGCATCGCATTTGATTGCAACCCTTCCGCCCTAATTGTGATTTTCTGCTTCAAATGAAGGTTCTGCTGCTGATTGACATTGAGCTGTCCTACATCAACACCAACCACGAGGACTTCATTGGCTTTGCTAAGTATGCACGCCATACCCAACCCCTCCCTCTCTCCTTCACTCCCGTAACATACTTATGCTTGTTTTTGGGTGTGCCACATTGGGCACAGACGTCAAATTCCTTATTAAGTGCTCTGCATCATATGATGACACTCATTAGATAAAAAGTAAACTTCATCTCCATTTAACACGTTCCAAACAAACAATTTTGCCACTTGGAAGCTGCCATGCATCCGTGTGCCTGAACATTCCAGTTGCTGTTGCAGCTACATAAGAGCATGTTTATCTTCAGGGTGGGGGGTGGTAGTCACTTTAAGTCAAGTTCCAATTAACCTGCCACAGGCTGTTTGACTGTAAAGGTTGCTCAATGGCGCCAGTCAACAGAGCTGTGCAAATGTTGGTTTACTGCACTGACACCTAGCTGCTGTTGTGGAAATGACGGACTGGAATCTCTTGGTCGCCTTCACATTTTGGGTGTGACGGTAGCTGATAGTCTTCCCTGCTCCCTGTGAGTGTGTGTGTGTGGTGACATTTAACTTATAAACAAAGTCAGTCAGTGTGTGCAATTAGTGCCTTGCATCTGCATGGCGAGTGGATTCCCGTATAACACGTTGGAGGTCCGCCAGGGCTCTTTAACAGTTCTTATGACATCACTTTCAGTCTTGACCACAGAAGGCTGGATGATGGTAGCCCCCCAGGCTACAGCAACAACAGGTGGGCTGACCAAAACAATGTAGGGTTGTGTGTAAGTGTGTGTGAGACTGAGACACTTTCACCCTCTTAAGATTTCCAGATTTCTTTGTACAATTAAGTGTACATTTTTACCACTTGGTTTGTTTTTCTGTCACTGCTTATTGTCTTCTCTGTCCATCTTCGTTTAATGACAGTGCACAGCAGAGGAACACAGTGGCCAACAAGAAGCGGGCCATTCCCAACCAGGTATGTTTTATTACCCATCATTGGCCTTATTACTAATGTCAAATTTAATCTCCCTTGACGGACGGCTCCCATTACCAAGCCCATTAATTATACCCAACTGTAGCACCTCAACCTACATGGCTGCTAATAACATCCACCTTGTACAATGTTTTAACTGCAGAATGTCTTGTTTATTTAGATTAACAAACCCAGGTTAGTGTACACCTTGTATGTGTTCAAACTTAGCTACATCATGAAAGGGAAGAGCTGCTGTTTTAGTCAACCTAGAGAGCCTTTCCACCCTGCTTTGCTGCAGCCCTCACCCTTTTTTCACCTTGCAACTATGTTTGCATGTGACCCAGGCATGTTCTTCTGCTGCAATTAAGCATTTATTTGATCTTATTTTTTTTATTTGCTCCGTTACATTAACTCTAACTTGCCGACATCTTTTTTTTGTTGAAATTACGAGCGTGCATGAACCTGCGCAATAGAGTATGACATAACCAAATTGTGGTATACGTGAAGTAATTCTAATTGCATGTAACTCTCTTGCTCTGTCTCTCCCCGTCTCTCTCTTATCCTTCCAACCGCTTTCTTTACCCTCCCATGTACTTCAATCTTCCCCCTTCTGCTCTTCCACCCTTTCCCCTCTTTCTCTGCACTCCTCTACATCTGCCTGCTTCTTCATTTCTTCCGACTGTTTTTATACTACCTCCTCCCCTCCCTTATTACTGCAGGGTGAGATTCTGGTAAGTACCTACAGATATAAGCCACACATTGCCAGGCAAGGCAGCAGAGGTAAGGCTGAGCAGGCAGCAGAGCTGAGGCTGTCACATACAGGTCAGGCTGAAGCAGTTAGGCCAGGAGACGAACTACCATGTGATGAGGGACCAATGCAGACATCATCACAGTCAACATACTGAGTTGTTGTACCCCTCTGCAGCTGGGCATGCTCGGAGAGGTCCTGGAGGAGCAGGTAGAGTCTCAGGACTGATTGCAGTCCTCACAATGCCTTGCAGTTACCACTAATTTGGAACTGCCTGTGCACTCACTTTTTTAATTGTAATTGTCTATAATTATATCCACACCACTAACATCGAAAGCCACTTTATACACACCAGGCCTCCACTGCACCGCTGTTTTGTTTAGTCTCCGACCGTAGACGGCGTCAGTTCTCATTGTCTTTAGGCTCTCCCCTCTGCTGCCGCCTCGTGACCCAAACGTTTGCCTTGTGACAAATCATCCCAGACCTCACTGGGGGGTCGGGGCAATCCAATCAACAATAGACGTTCATCACCTCATCAACAATGCATGCAGACTTAACTTCATAAACAGTGAATTAACTAACTTGATATTCATATTCACATTCACAGCCAATTCATTCATTTTCAACCATAGAACACTTTGTTATTGAATATTGATTAACCCTCATTATGCCATTGCAGTCTACCTTTTTTCTTATATTCTGTAAAAGCATTTGTTTTCCCCGCCTTTTTTCCCGTGTCGCTGTTCTGTACAAACAGCACGACACAATTTGCCACTTTTGGGGGTAGCGTCAGAGCCGTAACAGAGGCCTGACAGTGCCTGTATTTAAGGCAATTTGTCCAATACATTTGTGTATAAATTCTACACATCACACCAGTGCCACCACGCGCTGGTGTTGATGTCCCACATTAGATAATCTCAGTGCCAAATTTCATGCTGCTGTGTGAAAGCACACACAGTTGCAACAATATGCCTCTTAGCTAGGTTCTGTGTAAAAGGCACAGGTGAATAAACGATCTTCTGTTATGGTCTTGATGCTGCAATTTAGCAACAACTTGAATTGATAGCCTACATTCTAATCTTGATTTTTAACCCTCACAGTTAATACTTTTGTGACTTCTTCTCAGACTAGTGCAAACAAATGCACACACGCACACACACACACACACACACACACACACACACACACACACACACTTCTTATCTGTGTCACAGCATCTTTTTTGTTGGCTCCTGCAGAGAAACAATTTAGCATTTCTGAGAAAGTTATTTTGCTGCCAAGGCAAGCTGCTGGCTGAGCTTTTAATGTGCCCCGCTTTTCCTTCCATGTTTATGTTGGCGCCTCTAAACTATAGGAGCTTTCTTTCTCATGAGGTAGTCTGCTGGATGAAGAGGGAAGGAGTTAGAAAAGATAATTAGTATAAATAAGTCTCTGGTCTGATTTGAGCTCCCTCTTTATCTGCGCACTGTTAAGTGAACAAAATGAACTTTTTCTGTTTCGTAGCATCTTTACAAAGTCTGTCACTGCTTTTCTGTGCTCTGTTTTAATGAAGCTGATTTTAACCCCCCCTGGCAAAGCCTCTTGTTCAAACGTTGACACTAACATACTAAACTTGCTGCTGCTGTCTTTGGCTTCATGAGGTGTGAAAAAGGACTAATTTGTTGATTGTTTTTTTGTTGTACACGTACGTATATTCTCCATGACTATCATCATGTCTTGTTATGCATGCTTTATTGTCTTTTGGTCACTCCATTGTCCGCCTCTTTGCCGTCACACACATGAGTCCTATAAAGAAGATAAAATGTTTGATTTAGGATAGAAAACAGCAGTGAGCGTGCAGGTAAGTTGGTAAGCTTTTATTAGTGTTTTTCACATCTTGATACAAATGATGCTACATGCAACCAGGGTCCTCACATTACAAAGCTGTTTTCATCTAGCCTGACACCCCCTCATCCCCTATTCTTCTGATCAGGTGATCAGGAAAGGCTGGCTGACCATCAACATCAGCATTATGAAGGGGGGCTCCAAGGAGTACTGGTTTGTCCTCACAGCAGAGGCCCTGTCCTGGTACAAAGACGACGAGGTAAGAGGTGTCCTCATCCCCTCCTGGTCTGTGTGTGTGTGTGTGTGTGTGTGTGTCCCAGCCCAGCCTAACCAATGTGCAGACTACTGTTCAGCTGTAACCGGATGAACAGGTAGTCTGAACACTGGGGAGGCGGGGGGGTGAGGAGGCCTCTGATGGGAGGAAGGACCCCGAGGTCACTGTGGCCGGCCGTCGCTACTTAGGACAGAGTACACAGGGATTAAACATTACCTTTAGGGCAACAGTTGCATTTTGGGGCCAAAAGGCACATACAGAAATCACCATGTATGTTTTCGATATAGCACATGCACTATATCACACTATGATGCAAATGTGTTTCTTCCGGCAGTGTTGATAGGGAATTGCAAGAAATGAAAGCTTATTAAAAATGTAATTTTGCAAAATAGTAATGAGTTACATATAACTACATACATATAACTCATATGCAACATAGGTTCATAAAAGTAACATTGTAAATGTGCTACACACCACTCCGCCGTCCTCCCGAGGCCTCAGTCCCATCAAGTCCTCCAAAGAAGTAAAGCAATGCATTCAAGCTGCAGCACTGGTCCAGAGTGTCCGTCTCAAAACACTAACTGAACACGTTGCACTTTCTTGCTGGCTGCTGTTTGGCCCAAAAATGCAAAAAAAGAGGGGGCGAGCGCCGACGTGAGCGGGAGGATGGTGGAAGGCAAACTGACGTGGCAGGCGGGCTGAAGTGTTCCAGCCGGGATCCGACTTTGGAATTTGCAGGAAATCGTACTGGGTTACGGGGGCCGAGGGGGGAGTTGTGATAGTGTGTGTGTGTGTGTGTGTTAGCGCTTGCCCTTTTTAAGGTTTGGACTGTTGGACCAAAAATGTATGTTTGCTCTCCCACATCACGTAGCATGTTCATGCAACAGGTATAGACTCATGTATGTTGCTTAGACTTTGTACGTGTGCTGAGGTGCTTGACCCTTCTTGTGTGTGCGTGTGCGTGTAGTTGAGTGACGTAACAGTTGAGCCCGAGCCACCCTCTGCAGACATAAATGCTTCCAGATGTCTCTTCTCACTAGTGAAAGCTGGCACCCCCTTCCTCCCCCCCACAACTCCTTCATGGTTTTCCTCTTCTTCCTCCCCTCCAGCCATCCCCACCGCCCCCAACCCTTTCTGATCATGCCTTTTTTGCAGTCAAAGATGAAATGAAATTCAATGTTATACAATAACATCACAGACCGCATTTCCTCATGTAGTCACTAGAGGTATGTTTACTCACATGTTGACAATAACTGGGGTCTTGTTCTTTAAGGCATTTATTAGGTGGGAGACCTTTTATTTTGTAAAAACAAACCCCCTACAAATACATAATAATTGCAGCCATCCCTTGCTACCTCGCAGTCCGAGCATTGCACCCTCACTCTCGTGTTTTTTCACAAAGTAATTAACAAATGATAGCTGTTTTGTGGTTGAATATGGCCCATTACTAGTAAAGAAATATACGTATTTAAGCAAATTGTACTTATTTTGGGCCTATGTTAAGCATTTTTAAGCATAAAATGGCTAAATGAACTAAAACACAAATACAAAGAAAAAGAAATATTCTAATTGGGAATGTAGTACTGTATTGTACATTGGTGCCACTAGGGGTCGGTGAGACGAGGGCCAGATGTGATCGCCAGAAAAGGTTGAAATGATCTCAAAACAGGCACAATCATAACATAATAACACTGGCTGCTGTGCATAAAAAAGGGTACATCCAGTTAGTTTGGGCACGACATCTATTACGGGATGGGGGGCATTTTTTGAGGAACTGCAATTGTCATCTTTTGCATCTCTTGTGTGTCAAATTCAAAATGAATACTTATTTTGCCGGCAGGAAAAAGAAAAGAAGTACATGCTGCCTCTGGACAACTTGAAGATCAGAGACATAGAGAAAGGCTTCATGTCCACAAAGCACATCTTTGCAATCTTCAACACTGAGCAGAGGTCAGTAGCCGCAGCTGGTTGAGCCGCTCGCTGACCTTTGCAGACACGTGCACGTTTTGTGTAGAAGTGCACTAATATTTGTTTTGATGTTTGCAGGAACGTGTACAAGGATCTACGACAGATAGAGCTGGCGTGCGATTCTCAAGAGGACGTGGACAGCTGGAAGGCGTCATTCCTCAGGGCCGGAGTTTACCCGGAGAAGGACCAGGTTAGAGCGTGGGCGGTTGTACACCACTAGCATCACTAGCAGAGCTGCAACAATCAATGCATCCAAGATTCATTGATTATGCAACTGATCGACAATTATTTTGGTATTCGATTGTTTTTTTTATTTAAAAATGTCGTCCCTCTTTTATTGTGGTTAATTGCTTCCAGACTCGACCGCGATAGGTGAATTTCCACAAAGTAGGATTCAATATTAATAAGTGGAATATTGTTGTAGTTACAGCATAGAAAACCTGTTCATGACCTTCTATAAACGTTTTTTAACATCATTAGATTATAAATAATACGACATAATAAGACATAATAACTCATGTTTAGCATTGGTAAAGTTACTTGTTGAAGTATCTCAAATGTAATGTGGGTTGGTTGCAGGGCATTAAAAAAAAAGATCTTCCATCGTCACGATGACGTTTGTCACATGAATGATATTCAGGACAGCCAGTCATACATTGACGTACACACCGACAGTACTGCTAGTTTTGTTTACGCCACTTAGTGCACTGCTTATGCACAGGCTACGGGATCTCTGTAATGACATGAGACCGCCATCGCTTTAACAATAGCAAGCTACTTAGCTAACTAGCATCTAATTTACTTATGCTTAAGAATAGGTTTGATACTGAGTGGGGACGAAGGACAAAGAAAGAAGCCAAAAATGTACCACTTCCACATGGAACGGGGAGAGAACTTTTTTTCACTGTCATGTCGGACTGTAAGGTATATCATGTAAAGAAATGTCACATGAATGTAACATTACTGATGCTTAGTGACCTTAATACTACACATGACTTGTCTTTCAATATTTGTGACTATAATAGGTGTCTTATCTCATATGTCGCCCAAACCACTAACTGTTTGTGTTTGGTTCATGTTGATTCAGTCAGTCTAGGGCCTAACCGATTACTTACTCATGGTCAGTTGCAGCCCTAAACACCAGCATAGCTATATTAGCTACTGTGCTAACATTGCACTCACATTTTAGCAACATCATCATGCGAGGTTAGCCTATTCTCTGAAGGAAAAGATAAGTGATCAAACTTTCAGCGCGCACATCAGTAGCTGACTGATGGGTAGTTTATTTTAAGATGTGAAGTGAAGCCCGCCTTTTGAAAAAAGGCTCGTCTAGCTAGGGGGCGGGTCAGAGGCGGTACCACGTCCATGAGGAAGGAGGTCTTTTCTTCATGAACTTGAAACATTTCAGCGTCTCTTCTTTCAAAAGTGGGGAAAACAAATGTGGGAGATGATAGTTTTCTCATGTTTGGTGCTCATAAACAGACTCCACTGTTAGAACATCATTAAAAAGTCAATTTGCCACAATATGGAGACCTTTTAATTGTAAAAGTGATACAGACGTGTGTTGTCTGCTTATGTTTTGTGGCTTCCGCAGGTGGAGAGTGAGGAGGTTGCTCCGGCGGACACGTTCTCTATGGACCCTCAGCTGGAGCGTCAGGTGGAAACGATCCGCAACCTGGTGGATTCGTACATTGGCATCATCAACAAATCCATCAGAGACCTGGTACCCAAGACCATCATGCACCTCATGATCAACAATGTGAGTCTGCTTACATCCTGTCAAGCACCCGGAAGATTATGCAGACATTAACTCATTCAATCCCAGCCATTTTTCAAAAGACAACCCCTTCGGTCCCTCACGTCCTCCTTCCTGCCGTGTGAGATTCTTCATTGGTCCCTGCCGAGTTCTCATCAAATGCACTTCGACCACCTTTTGGACATTCTTATGGCTTAAAAGTGCTGTGAAATGTTGTGCATTAGTGCTAAGTTCTTTTTGCCTCTCGCACCCCCCCGAAAAAGACATAGAAAGCGGGATCGGGTGTTTGGGATTATAGAAACATGAGTTGATGATCATGTATTCTGTTGATTTGTGCTCCAGTTGACCTCCTCTCACCTCCACTCAGGCGAAGGACTTCATCCACTCAGAGCTGCTGGCCTACCTCTACTCCTCAGGGGACCAGAACACCCTCATGGAGGAGTCAGCCGACCAGGCCCAGCGCAGGGATGAAATGTTGCGCATGTATCACGCCCTCAAGGAGGCGCTGCACATCATCGGCGACATCAGTGCCAACACCATCGCCACCCCGGTCCCCCCACCTGTAAATAACACCTGGATCCAAGACTCCAGGTGAGCTGGAAAGATGATATGTTGCTCCATGTCTCACACACATTTTGTTACTGTAAATTGAACACATACATAGAAATGTCATAGAGGGCTGCCAAATGTCTGACTCTGGATTTGATCCGGATTAAACTTGTTTGACCTCCAGCGTAAACAATTTCTTTTGAATGAATTATGTGACAAAGACTCGTTCATTCGTAATGTTTTTCGAGGCTTTGCCAGTTACTATTTCAACTTGCATTTCTACAAATATGAATGGATTTGCATTTAATGTATGGATTATAAATAGATTTGTAATTATGTTTATTTAAATTCATGATTTTATTTTAATGAATGTTATGTAGAATGTAATCAAAATTCTAGGGGGAAAAATAACCCGATTGTTCAATAAAAAAACAGCCAACAGGAAGTCACCCACAAACAAATGATGAAAATGTCCTTGGTGGAGGTAATAAGAAATATTTCTGTCATCCTCACAGCCCAACTCCTCAGCGCAGGCCGCCCCCCACCACAGCCGCACCCCCCAGCCGCCCACCAGCAGTCCGGGGCCCGACGCCCGGACCCCCCATGAACCCTTCTCCTGCCTTTGGCGCCTCGCCGCTCAACCCGTCTTCCGCCTTCGGCGCCCCCCCCATCCCCTCTCGGCCAGGACCGCCCCACAGTGCCTTCAACAACCTCCAGGACCCCTTCAGTGCGCCCCCGCAGATCCCCTCCCGGCCAGCCCGCATCCCACCCGGGGTTCCCAGGTAGGACGTCATTAAAATGTTGTGTTGCAGGCCCCTCCGCCATCCGCCCCCTCCCCCACTCCGCTCTTGCTCTTCTGTCGGGTTGTTTTGGTTTCTGTCACTTCTGTGAGCTCTGCGAGTCTCACGTCTCCCGTCTTCTCTCCACACTGCAGCCGAAGACCCCCTGGGGCTCCCTCTCACCGGCCCACCATTATCCGCCCTGCTGAGCCCTCCCTGCTAGACTAGACCCCCGCGGTGGCCGAGCCTAATTCTCTTGTTTGTGTGCGTGTGGTGGGGATAGAAGGTTCCGCCTCTGTGCTGTGCAAAGTGTACAGAAAATAAAAGTAGGATGCATTGACAGGCTAGTTGTTGTTTTACATCTTGAAATAACTTATTCATTGCCTCGCTCACCCCCCCGACACTTCATTTCCTGATAGCATTCTAATCAAGCATCTTTTTTTATTCAAAAGGATATATGTAGCTTTAAAAACAAAAACAAATGCCTCCCGTGGTGAAAAGTCCGAACACACACGTGAACCATGGCGCCATGGCTACCTGCATCTATGCATTCAACCTTTTTGTAAATACGCGGGCCGCACTGTGGAAGGTAGCACTTGTATCTTATCTAACATGTCATGTGACTAACTCGTCTCAAATGTATGGATTCTATCGAGATGCTTTTATTTATAACCCACATGTCAGGGGGCGTCATTATTTGCCATTATCGATCGCTTGAACTCATTCTAATCACTCATTTAGGGGCTGCTTGTGTTCAGCGGTGGTGGGGGTTTGGCTGGTTGAAGGCACATCCTGTCAAGAGAAGCCACAGAATATCCCAACACATGAATAATCACTGTAAAACTATTCCAACCTCTCGACAGAATGTGCTTCTTTCCGCCTTCAATCATTGTCAGCACGTACACCTTCTCTCCACTAGAGGGCGCCTGTAACTGAAGTCCAGCCCAGACTGTACAGTCCATATAAGTCCTGTATTAAGACTTAAGTTCACTATGTCCTCCTTCCTCCCTGATTTTTTTTTTTTTTTGTCCAAGTGCCTGTGTAGACAACATGACATGAAATGATGTAGAAAAGACACAAGTCAATAAAAGCGGTGTTGTGTACAATAAAAAAAAAAAAGAAAGGGACTGCTTCTTCTGGTGGTTGGTGTCTCCTTGTGTCCTCACTTTCATCTCTCCTCCTCTCTTTCACCATCCCAAATTTCAACAGTGGGTCCAAACTCAGTGGACACTACATTAGGTACACATGCACAATGTCAGGTGTATTGAAATGCCACGGAGCATTACACTGTTTATTACTACTTAATACAGTATTATGTAACTAAATAGTGCAACCACAACATGTGAAACACCTCATTCTTGTAGTTCAAACACTAAGAATTTGGTTTGATATTTTATTATCATTTATGCTTACGTGTAAATACAAACATTAGCTTTAATGGTATTTTTTTAATTTTAAATTTCATGCATACTTAAGAATGTACAGTATTGCTATTTTACATCCTGTTATTTTAAATTTTATTGCTAAACATTTACATTACTGTTGCATAAATGCTATTTTAAATGATACTTAAAAATGTACATTCATGCAATTGTACATTCTATATGTGCATTTAATTTACTTAAATGTATTACTTTGTGTGAATGCCACTGTACATATAAAATATATTCACAATAGGAAATATAATTCTCGCTCATTTTACATTAAGAAAAAAATGCGTAAACATGTATTGCATCACTGCTGTTATTTTGCATAGTTTGCATTTTTAGTTTAGCATAACGAAATATTTCAGATTGATATGCAAGATTATTTGCATCCACTTTATTCCATTATTGTAAATATAATTCTAATTTTAAGAAATTTAAAAATATTCCAAAATATTTAATTTGCTAAATGTTCTTTTCAAGCGAACGCTTAGAATCATTTTAGTTTATATTTATTTAAAATTCACTGTGATATATACTTCATTTTTAAATGTTATTTTTCTTCGGTCCTCCATTTCTAACGATCCCCAAGTTATTGACATTTCTTGACAGGAGGTGACAGTACGGGTATCTTCGTCAAGGCAGCATTTAACGTTGATTGTTGTTAAAACAGGCGGCCCGCTCCTCGGCGATACTAGTGCTGACCTTGAATGACCTTGTAACGATGGAGAAGAAGGAGGGTGCCTTCATGAGAGCTCCGAACGAACAGGCGGAAGCCTCATGTGAACGTCTTCAATAGCTGTCGAGCTGTAAATGTAAGGGATATACTGTATAATAAAGGGATTAGATGGGGTGCTGGGGGGGAGGCTGCCCAAACTAAAATGAGAGTCCTCGTTTCCTCTTAATTGACTTTTTATTGTATTGATTGGTGTGAAGGAGGCGCATGCATGTGCACTGCATGTCCACCGTAGCAGACACGCCCATGTGAGCGGACGTGGGCTGTTCAAGTTCCAAATGGATCAGGGATTGTGTGCTTTGTTTGTTTTTTCAAGTTTCCTGCTGCTGACTTTTGGCTACATACTGTAAATGTGTAAATTATTAAAAACAAATATGGTTCTCATGGCTCACATGTGCATGATCAATCAGTTATTGTTTTAAATGTTGGGAGTTTTTCTTGTAAAATGACATGTTTTTAGTCATATGATTTCACGTTCTCACAGTATTGCATCTTTATGCTTTTATTTTTAGATATGTCAGCTTCATTTGTGTTACATCTTTTTTCCACCTAATATTTTGGGGGCTTTTATCACAAAATTACAATTGTCTTGTGTTTTTTTTGGGGCAAGACTGTATTCCTAAAAATGTCTTTTCTGGTCATCTTAAATTTCATCCTTGTGTTGTTATTGTAACGTAAGGACACATTAGGCCTGTTCTGAGAAAGGTGAACCGTGAGAGAGCGAGGGAACACGAATCTTTTCATCGAAATTTTGAGAGATTTCCTTCTTAGAAAAGTATGACTTATTGTCTTCAAATTAGTAGTTTAATTTTATTCTTCCAATGTGTATTTTTCCCCCCCTAGTTTTAGTTTATTCATGTATAATCTTGTAATATTAAGACTTAAGTCTCTGAAAATGTTTTTTCTTATCTGAGTCATCTTTATTATCTTTGTACTGTGAGCTTTTTTCCCTGAATATTTTATTCTTCAGTTTTTTCTGTTAATATTAAGTTAGAGTTATTCGCGTATAATCATGTAATATTAGGGCCTTAGGACTTTGCTTTTAACCCGAACCGTCATTTTATTTTTCCTTATTCTCTGATAAATGTTTTATTTCTGATCGTATTTGATTTTAACTTTCTACAATAATTATTGTATCAATTATTGTATTTAATATTAATATTCATTAGGATTTTGTGTTTCTTACTAAATTATGACTTAATTGGCATATTTTTAAGTTTTTTTTCTGTAATATAACATTTTTTTCCCCTTATATTAAGACTTTAAAAGGTTATTCAGTAATGTAGCTTTGTCATCTTTTAAAATGGCTTTTCTGAACGTAACAAATGTATTCTTAGGAATTTAGAAAGTCCAGCATTAATCTTGTATCATTTTGTTTAAAAATATGAATGTATTCTCAAAGAATGTGTTTGTTTTTTCCCGCGTAAAAAGGGTTTGGAAAAGCCTGCATGTGGTCAGCAGGTTGTGTTTTTATCAAAGAGGGACTGCAGCACGTAGACCTGAACGCCAGCCACAGTGAGGATGGACAAGACGCCGACGGAGGACCAGAAGGTCACCCTCCACAGGTTGTCGTCCTGGAGGTGCTGGTCCCTGGTACTGAAGTTCCTCAGCATCAGCTGGATCAGATGGCTCCTCTGGATGGACGAGTACATAGACTTGAGCTTGATCTACAGGACAACAATTGATGAGAGTTTGTATGATTTTAGCTGAATGATATTTGTGTTCTTGCAATGTTACCAACTTATAGTTCACAGCACATTCCATTTTGACATGTTTTATTCAATATTTGTTGCAGTAGCAGGATCAGTCTCACCCTGATGTCCTCCAGTTGGTCCTCCAAGGTGTTTTTTGTGGTGTCATCACCGATCAAGTCCTCGGAGTCGGTGTTGCTTGGACTGGTGATGACCAGTGCGAAGAACAACATCTTGTCCTTTAGCGTGCTGAAGCTGTTGTCAAAGCACAGCTTGTAGTCTCCTTCCTCTGTACGATCCACGCTGGAGGACCAGAACCATCACAATATTAGGACTGCCCTAATATATAAATATGTACACATGCATACTGGTTTGTGATGGCCACAGGCTAACCCTGGAAGCGATGAGTTGCATTGTTTCCTAAGGGAAGAAATGACTTCCTAATGAGTGAAATGAATGAATGAAAAGCGTGAATGAAACTCACTTGTGGACGGCGTGAGTTCTCCTGTAGTCGTACGCATGTCTGATGCCGCTGGGTGACACCATGACAAAGCCGACGTCCTGATTTCGCTCCCCAATCACCTGCAAGACACACAACACTTTTTATTTGCATATACAGAGTGGTGTCAAAATGTCTTTTTCCCCTTCCTGATTTTTCATATACATATGAATTTTACATATCTATACAGTATATACACATCTATATATATATCTATATATACTGTATATATATACACACACACACGTACGTATACACACACACATATATACACACACACATATATACACACACACACATATATACACACACACATATACATATATACTGCAAAAAAAAAAATTAAAGGAACACTTTGAAAACCCATCCGATCTAAACTGGGGGAAAAATGATCTTGAATATCTTTCCTGACAATAATTGGGTGATGTATTAGTAACAAAATGATGCCACATAATTTGATAGAAATGAAAATGGTGGTCTAGTGGTTAGCACGTTGGCCAACACAGTAACAGATGGAGATGGAGATCGGGAAGACCTGGGTTCGATTCTCCCCTGGGCATTTCTGTGTGGAGTTTGCATGTTCTCCCCGTGTGCGCGTGGGTTTTCTCCGGGTACTCCGGTTTCCTCCCACATTCCAAAAACATGCAGGTGAGGTTAATTGGCGACTCTAAATTGTCCATAGGTATGAATGTGAGTGTGAATGGTTGTTTGTCTATATGTGCCCTGCGATTGGCTGGCGACCAGTCCAGGGTGTACCCCGCCTGTCGCCCAAAGTCAGCTGGGATAGGCTCCAGCATGCCCCCGCGACCCTAATGAGGAAGAAGCGGTATAGAAAATGGATGGATGGATGGATGAAAATGATCACCCTATAGAGGGGGGAAATCAAAGACACCCCAAAAATGAAAGTGAAAAAATGATGCAGCACACTGGTCCATTTTGCTAAAATGTCATTGTAGCAACTCAAAATGATTCTCGGTAGTTTGTGTGGCCCCCACGTGCTTGTACGCATGCCTGACAACGTCGGGGCATGCTCCTAATGAGACTACGGATGGTGTCCTGGGGGATCTCCTCCCAGATCTGGACCAGGGCATCACTGAGGTACCTGGACGCATGGAGGAGATTCCAGGAGACAGCTGTTGTTGTTACGTTGTTACTCCAGGAGAGCTGGACAGGGCCGTAGAAGGTCCTTCAACCCTCAGCAGGATCGGCATCTGCTCCTTTGTGCAAGGAGGAACAGGATGAGTACTGCCAGAGCCCTACAAAATGATCTCCAGCAGGCCACTGGTGTGAATGTTTCTGACCAAACAATCAGAAACAGGCTCCATGAGGGTGGCCTGAGGGCCCGACGTCCTGTAGTGGGCCCTGTGCTCACTGCCCAGCACCCCAGGGCTGGATTGGCATTTGCCATAGACCACCAGAATTGGCAACTACACCACTGGTGCCCTGTGCTCTTCCCTGATGAGAGCAGGTTCAACCTGAGCACATGCGACAGACGTGAAAGGGTCTGGAGATGCCGTGGAGAACGTTATGCTGCCTGCAACATCATTCAGCATGACCGGTTTGGTGGTGGGTCAGTGATGGTCTGGGGAGGCATATCCCTGGAAGGACGCACAGACCTCTACAGGTCTACTGCTGGTGCAGTGGGACCTGGTTTCCTCCTGGTCCACCACAATGCCCGACCTCATGTGGCTAGTGTATGCAGGTAGTTCCTGGAGGATGAAGGAATTGATACCATTGACTGGCCCCCACGTTCACCTGACCTAAACCCAATAGAACACCTCTGGGACATTATGTTTAGGTCCATCCGACACCGCCAGGTTGCTCCTCAGACTGTCCAGGAGCTCATGGATGCCCTGGTCCAGATCTGGGAGGAGATCCCCCAGGACACCATCCGTAGTCTCATTAGGAGCATGCCCCGACGTTGTCAGGCATGCGTACAAGCACGTGGGGGCCACACAAACTACCGAGAATCATTTTGAGTTGCTACAATGACATTTTAGCAAAATGGACCAGTGTGCTGCATCATTTTTTCACTTTCATTTTTGGGGTGTCTTTGATTTCCCCCCTCTATAGGGTGATCATTTTCATTTCTATCAAATGATGTGGCATCATTTTATTACTAATACATCACCCAATTATTGTCAGGAAAGATATTCAAGATCATTTTCCCCCCAGTTTAGATCTGATGTGTTTTCCAAGTGTTCCTTTCATTTTTTTGAGTAGTGTATGTATATATACATATATATGTGTATATATATATATATATATATATATATATATACACACATATATATATACACACATATATACACACACACACACACACACACACACACACACACACATATATATATATATACATATATAGATACACACACACATATATATATATACATATATATATATACACATACATATACATACACACACATATACATACATATATACACATACACATATACACACACACACACATATATATATATATACATACACACACACACACACACATATACATACATATACATACACACACACACACACATATACATACATATATACACATACACATATATACACACACACACATATATATATATATACACACACACATATATACATATATATACGCACATATATACACACATATATACATACATATACACACACATATGTATGTGTATATATATGTATGTGTATATATATATATACACACACACACACACATACATATACACACATCTATACACACATGTATGTATGTGTATATATATGTATGTGTATATATATATATATATATACACACACATACATATATATATACACATACATACATATATATATACATATATACACACATATATATATGTATGTATGTGTATATATATGTATGTGTGTATATATATATATATATATACACACATACATATATATACACATACATACATATATACAGTATATACTGTATATATATATATGTATATATATATACACACACACATACACATGTAGAGAGAGAGAGAGAGAGAGAGAGAGTAATAATAATAGCATTAATACCAAATTTTAGCAATGTTTAAAATATATTTTTAAACAATATAATCATAAAACTGAAATAGTAATAGGATATCATATAGGACGTTTCATAACAAGGATTGGATCATGTCAAGCAGCATGGACACAGCAAAGCCATATGTTACTAAGTAACAAGTGGCAATTTGACAATACGGCAGCAACCACACCTTTTTGCATTCAGATTGATTAGCGGATTAGCATGCTGCATTTTAGGCAAGGTTTCATTTACGGCGCCAATAAAATGTGTCCCGATAGTCAGCAGTCAATATAACGAGGAAGAAGGTTGGAATTACTTGGTATTCAAACTCCAGGCTGTCGTCCTTTGCTGTGCTTTGGTAAAAGCACTCTCTGCTGCCGGCAGGTAGCAAGAAGGTGAACTCCATGTCTTCACTGGGCCTCAAGTTCAAAGCCCAGCTCGTCTTGAGAGCCCAACAAGCCAGCAAAGTCAGCAGCGAACACCTCAGCTCCATCCTCAAATCACAATGACAAGAGATGCTTGTTGCACACAAACAAAGACAAGACGCCAACGCTGAACATTTGGTTAAACCTGCTGATCCAGCCCAGCTTGGTGTCATTCCGGCTTGTTGGCCTGGAGCTCAATCAGTGGCGTCAGCATCCACCTCAGCCACGCTCCTCACGTGGACAGCTTCACTTCGCTTTTCACTCGCTTGCATTTCACTCTTACTTTGTGCGGCTGGAACAAAACAAGTTGCCTAATAATGGTGCACACCTTGTTGGAAGGTGATGATCTGATACATGTAGTACAGTACCCAGTATGTCCACATGCAAACGCTTTTCTCATAACATGACTCCATTGTTAGAAAATCAAACAGTACTGTGTATATTTTTTGTCACAATTATGGCTTTTACAAATTTGAGTGGTTTCCTCGTAACTTTATTTTTTGAAAAAGAAAAAAAAATTCTCATATCATTTTGAGCTCTTATGCCGTGAAATAGACACTTTATTCTTGTAAAATGAGGCCTTGTGACTTGTTTGGATTGGCGTGATTATGAGAATGAATGAGTGCTGAAGGGATGCACGTCGCCTTTGCAGCTTCTCTTTTCTGCCTGAAACCTCAAGAGGTGCGATCAACGACAAAGAGGCCCACCCAGATTCATACCACTCATCTCTCACTTGGGGGCTGATGCGCTCCGGAAAGATATCTGCACTTGCAGAAGACTTGTTTAGCGTACGGACATGACGGCTCCTCCTGTGTATGTGGTCGACAGCCACGCTACGGCCCCTCCGCTGCCACCCCGAGCAGCCCGGGGTCGAGGACGGACCGGAGGCCTGGCTCAGAGCCTTCTCTTCGTGCTGGTGAGCGTAGCCTTGGGTGGGGTCATACTGGAGGCTGTGCTGATCTTCTACCTCCACCCAAGTCGACCTGTAAGGACAACATGCATTTATGATTCTCATTTAGAATGGATTTTCATGACCAGCTCGTTGTACAAGTTTTGTCTAGAATTTTGAGGTTTTCGAGTATTTCTAATTTATTTTCTTCACTATTTCTAATCATAATGATTATATTTGCAACATAATATCAGTTTGAGTTGAACATTTTCCATGAAACACACATCACGTAAAGTATTGTGGTCTATTAATAGTATCATACACACAGCAGACATTTCATTAGGTACACCTGCTTAATCTAATGAACGGAATCAATTGAATACATTTAATAAAGTAGAGTAAATGCTGTTCTGTACTTAACGCAGGAAAGTGGGGAAAAAAAAGTGCATTTCCTGCTGTTGGTGTTGCTTTTAAGAGGCTGCACGCAAACAAATGTGCAAAGTGGACGGCGGCGAGAGGAAGGGGTGTATTTCCTGTTTCCTGTGACCTTTTCTTTTCAAAGCCAACACAGCCGACAACAAAAGCACCTACTTTACTACAAGCGGTGGCGGCTTATGAATAATAAGTCCAATATTGAACGAAGAGGCACTGACATGTCACGTTTGCATCGCAGGAACGAGCATCAGCTTCCTTCTCCGAGCTCACCGCAGGTATTCGTCACACTGAACACCAACTGGAATAACCATGCGCCGTTTTCACACTAAACTGACCATGTTGTGGTTGCCCCACAGAAAAACTTGAGCGGCCTCCTTCTCCCAGTCCTGAGGTTCCGCTTTCTAAACCAGCTGCACATCTGATGGGTGAGACGCCGCAATACGACTTTCTGTGAATAAAGCCTTTTCATTTCAACGAATTTTAGACAGCCCTGCGATTGGCTGGCGACCAGTGCAGGGTGTACGAGCTGGGATAGGCTCCAGCATAGATCAAGCAGCATAGAATGTGAATGAATTTAGTGCTAAATGTATTCATTTACTGTTGTGGTAGTAGCTTGCATTGCTACATCCCAGTTTTATTTGCACAATGATTTTGATCATTAGAAAATCAAATGTCAAGCAGAAAATTATAATTTGTAATAATTATGAGGGTTTATTCTAATTTTAGTCAGATTTTTTGTGTATATTTTTGAGTTGTCCCCCCTTTTCGTATTATAGTTTGTGCAGCACATAATTTAGAGTTTTTGTCATATTACAATCCGAGCTCATTTTTCCAGGTTCTAGTTTTTCCTCATGATAGTCAAATGTGTCGTGTATGATTTGAAGGGTTTTATATCATATTCAAATGTTTTCAATGTAGAATTTGATTAATAGAGGGTTTTCCCCCCTCAAAACCCACATTTTTATCCGTTTCATTTTCTTTGTCTCAGAACTTCAATGTTTTTCTTGTATGACTGAGGATTTTTCTCACAATTTTTCTTGTATAATTCGATGTTTTTTCCCCTCATTATATTAAAATTGTTCTATGTAGAAGTTTTCCTCCTATGTCTCATTGGTACATGTATCATTTTGCGCTCTTGTACCCCATAATATTCCAAACGTTTTATTCTGATAATATTCTGAATATTTTCATGTATCACATTGAGCTCTTTAAAAAAAAATCAATAAAATAAAATAACTTAATAAAACTAACATTAATATTAAAACATTTTTAATGTCGAATTCTGCCCCCTCTGGTCTACGTTACTTTAGGTTTGGAGGTAGTACTAGTAGTAGTAGTAAGTAGTAGTAGTAGTTAGTAGTAAGTAGTAGTAATGAAGTGTAACGTAATCATGGCTGACTGTCTCCAGATGGACCAGATGCTGTTCACGACAAAGCAATCCTGGGCTGGAGCACCATAGCGGACCCCCTCCTCCACCAGATGGACTACAAGGACAGAAGTCTGGTCATCCGCAAGGACGGTCACTACTTTGTCTACTCCAAAGTGTTCTTCGTGGACGTGGGCGTGTTCCACCACACCATGCACACTCTCAGGGATGAGGAGAGCATCCCGCTCTTACAGTCCAGGACGTATTCCACAAAGACGGAGAAGAAGTCCAACAGCTTCCTGGGGGGCGTCTTCCACCTCCACAAAGGCGACGCCCTTTTCGTCAAAGTGAGCAACTCCTCCAAAGTAGCGCGCCACAAAACCTACGAGAACGTCTTTGGCGCATTCATGATCTAAAGCAGGGGTGTCCAAACATAAGAAGTTGTATTTCTTTTATATTTTGGAAAAACCGTGATAGAGCAAAGCCACAAAACTCGAACCACAAAAGGTGAGGGACGACTGTACATTTAACACACCGAATGTTAATAGAAGAACTGCAAAAGAACTGAAAATGTAAATTTAGCTCACATGTAGTACACAGCATCATGTAGTCCTACCTAGCGCCTGCTTTTGTTGTGTTGATGTTTGGAGTTTGGAGTGTCCGTGAATGCACCTAGCGGCAGAGAGGTGGAGAATGAGGAAGTGTTAATAGTAATAATAATAATAAATTTGATTTAGAAGCTCTGTTCTAAAAACACAAAGGCACTTTACAATAGGACAAGCAATGCACTCAACACAATGCTCAATAAAGCAAAAGAATACATATACAGCTCAAATGGGAGTACCACAGGGAGGTGACGGTGAAACTAAAGGCTCTGTTGTCCCAGGTAAGGTGCTTGGCCACAGCGGTTATGCTGTTGATGTGTTAAGGTAGGAATAAAGTTAAAGTTAATAAAGTTACTTGCCTCTGTCCGCATCATAGAGGTGTGTCTTGCCATAGTTTTAATGTCATTAATTCAATGATGCGTTATTTCTGACAGCCCTAGTTATTGATATTCATTTTTCAACTTTCCTTAGATTAAGTCTGCTCTTTTTTTCTTCTTCAATTGTACTTTTAGAACGTGCGGGCCAATAGATTGAAGATGCGGGCCGCAGACACCTCTTGTCTTTTCTATAGCATCTGTTGTGATTGTGGCTTTTCTGGTGTCGTTAAGTCTCTCAAACGAGAAGAAATAAGAAGGCTGCTTTTCCGTCGGCACTGTTTTTTCCATGTTACACCTCTTCCTGTCTACTTGTAAAAAGATGATCACCAACACGCCCTCGTGTGTAATCCAGGAGGAAGCAACAGTGGAAGGGAGAGTGGAGGTGTGGTGTTGATGGGTTGGGGGTGTGGGTGGGTGGGTTTGGGGGCGGGGGGTGCATGTTCCACTTTCCGCGGTCAAACGGGCCATGCAGCACATTGTGTACGTAGCAGTGAAGCGGTGAAATATCTGGGAGTGGAAAGTATGCATCATGGCGGCCACGATGACTAATAGGTTCCCATGAGCTGCATCGCCCGTGTGCTTTGCGGGGGGGGGGTGTTATACTTTCCCGTGGAGCGGGTTGTGATTGACAAACTTTGACTTTTGCCTGTAAAAATAACAAATGCTCGCATGCTAAACTTGAAGAAATTTGGAGTACTCACACCCCCTTTAGCCTTTTTACAAATTGAAAAAAATTGAAAAAAATCAAATAAAAATTTTAAAGCTCTTTGATTTTTCTCATTTCCTTATACATTTTGTTCTATTTTTCCTTTTTTCGGTTTCATTATTTCTCTAGAATGTCAATGGTCCAATAACAAACAAGCCATGAGCCGCTAATGGTCACTGTGCCACACTTTGGACACCCCTCTCTTTGTTGTGTTAAACATGTTACATATCAACATCTCCAAGTATTTAGCTAGCTAGCATCCTTCGAAGTGAGAGAACAATGATAATTAAAGAGAAGCTGATGTTACCCATCTGGTCTAGCCAGCCCCGCATTCCGCCCCGAGAGTCAAGAGTGTTAGCTATCAAGCTAACAGCCCGAGGTGTCAACTCCATGTCCAATGAGACTCTTTAAGAGTCAGAGAGTGAGCTTTTCCAACGTACTCTCGCACAGCTGCACCAGCTGGAATCCGTTTCACTGGAACTAGTCGATGCATTACAGTGTACAAAAACTGTGCACATGTTGGCAGGTCTGTAAATGTATACTTCAATTCATTCCAAACTGCTCGCAAACCGTAACGTTTGGTTTATTTTCCGTACAGTAAGAGAACAAAATGCTAAACATAAAACACTTCAAATGTCTTAGTTGTTTTGGTCTACGCCAGCAAAACAATTACCGTAAATTCCGGCGCGCACCTGAATATAAGATGCACCCACCAAACTTAAAAAGGAAAATGTTGTTCGTTTGTAAGCTGCACTTGCCTACAAGCTGCAGGTGTCCCCGTTGTAAGATGGGATATTTACATAGAAAGACATGCTATAAACCTTGCAACCCTACCTACGCTCGGGGTGTCCTGCATCACTTGTTAGCTCCGAAGTGTAGGCATGGGCCGGTATGAGATTCTAATGACACGAGAACTTTGGGCAAAAATATCACAATTTCTCTGTATTATAATTACAGCTGTAAAATGTGGTACAGTAGACGCCCCTACAACGTAAATAATCCGTTCCGACAACCTTTATGTTATAGGGTTTTTATGTTATACGAAGCGTAAAATACATGTAAATAGCCTAAGATCTTCCCAAACTCACCCCTTTAACACTTCAAAATATTCAAAGTTGACCAAATATGGTGGGAAAATATAAGAAAGTTAGCATAAACATAGTAGAGTAACATCCCAATATAAAATAAGGTAATAAATAAGATTACTGTAAATGAATAAAACTGAAAAACAAAAATCTTACCGTTCACGAGATGTCTTGATCAGGAGGAGCACGCAAGTGGAGCCAGAAGAAGGAGGAGGAGGAGGAGGAGGAGGACTAGCCAAGAGTCAGCTGGTCTCACAGACAAAACGCACACGCACTCCACGATAATGCTGTGTGTGTTACAAATTAAAATTAACTTAAACTAATTGTTTAAGTTAGTTTAAGGGCGACTACGAAGATGGAGGAGGTTGAAGGGAGAAACCTGTCTCTCGCACAAACTCACGTACGCGCTGTATAAGTCAGCCAATGAGATGAGAGCGGAGGCGGTGCCCCGAAAATCAGCCAATGAGAGCGTGAAGCGTCAGAAGGCGTCACCAAGTGTACTCTCTTAGTCTGAACTTGCACCGACTTGAGGCATTAATAAAGTTGATTGAAAACAACAAAAAAAAACTTTTGCGAGGTACTACTGTATTTTGAAATGAAAGTCATTTCTATACCATATAATAGAATACGATGAAAGTAACATATGTATTTAAAATGAAAAAATATCAAATAAATCAATGTTGTTAAGTGGTTGTTGCTTGTTGTTCAGTGGAAAGTAAACTGTTTATACCACCGAGCCTCGACTCGGAGGTATGATGAACAACTTTATTGGTTTAGAAAGCGTTACCTTTTCATACTGTGGTGTGCCTTGAAACCGGGAAGCAGGCTTTGCCTACTTGAGACACCTTTTTCCCCCCATCGGATTTCAACAGCTGCCGTAGTTCCAAGCAGTCCGAGCAGAAGCTGTAGTAATTCTACACTCGATCAAACTTACTTAAGATTTGTCAGATTAATGTGTACTGTGTACTCTGTACTTCTTACTGGAAAATCTGATTACATGTACTGTTACACCCCGCAAAATTGGGCAATATTATCTCCGAAAAGGCTCTCATTGGATTGCACTGGATCATTTTAGGTGTACCTAAAGTTGTGACCTGTGAGTTACACTGACACAAGTCATCTGTTCAGACCCCAGTAAACACTTTTATGGCAAATAAAGGACAAAATCAAACATCCATATTATGCACCAATACTGTATATTTACATTTTAAAGCAAACTTATGCTTGATAAATAATAAAAATACACAGATGAATTTAAATAAATCAAAGTTTACTCATTAGTACAGTAGGTAGGTATTTAAATGTGTTAAATATTGAATTATCACCTACCTATTCATACATTAAAATCATTATGTATGTGAAATATAACAATAAATACAAATATGAAATAAATCATGTTTGCCATTCACAATAAAACATTCTGCCTTTAAATTAGAAATCCATACACACATCTTAACTTAAATTTCCCAACAGAAAGTTGTAGTGATGATGCTTTAATCACTTTAAATGGTATTTTTTGTAAAAAAAAATAAAAACAAATGTACTGCAAGTGTAATGTACCTCCATGTTGACTCCAGCCTTATAAGTCAGGCTTGGCCAAGTAGATGATGTCCAGGTGAGTCAGCCATTCCTTGTTATTGATATTCCTGCTTGCAGGGCTGATGGTGACCTCCAGGCTTCCTCCTGCAAACAGCTCCTCCACCTTGCCCAGGAGGCCTGTGGTGTACGTGTGGGGGTTAATGGTACCCTGCAGGAGGACTTTCATGTTGCTGTTGCTCTTGCGCTCAAGGGTCACTATTTGGGGCCGCGTTGTCTCTTGGAACGAGTACAGCGTCACCTGCAGACTCAGGAAGTAATAGCCGTCCTTCATGATGGTCAGAGCAGAGCCTGACTCCGAGATCAAGTCTGTGTCCGGATGCTTTGCCGTCCATTTAATTGCTCCTGTGCCTGTAGGAGACAAAGAAGATGTTTTAGTGTTCTTTAAAGTAACAAGTAACAATTTGACCTTTTTATAAACAGCTTTACAACAACGTCCTCTACGTTATAAGCCAGAATAGAGTTGCTGTCAATGCCATGGCAGATCACTATGTCATTTTAATAACAATCAATCAGTGGACCAGACTGGACATTGTCCATCTTGTGTTAGCACTAGCATAGCATAGGAATGAAGGCTGTCTTTCGATGATGGCAATATAAAAAATACTAAATACAAAATATCAATTTATTCTTATTATTGTATTAGTTTATATTATTTTAAAACAAGTACAATACAAATGTACAATAAGCAATATTAAGTGCAGTTTTGAAATGATAATTTTTTCTTTAATCATTAATATAGTTTATTTTGCACAATTGAGATGCGCACACACACACACACACACACACACACACATTATACACACAATAGTGAATAAAATATGATCCATCATTATTATATTTAGCACAATTCATATATTATAGTCAATACAAATTTTATTATTTATATCAATTAATCACAGTTTATATTTTATAGTCAATAAAATCAACAATTTAGCTATTATAGTCTTGGTATTATTTATTTAGCACAATATATATATTATATTATAGTTGATAAAATATACACATCAAACCATCCTTTTAGTATAGTTAATTCCTCTGATTTTTTCATTAGTTGGCTTTAATTTACGTTTATATATACAGATTGAACAGTTTTGGTCCCAGTATTGACCCCTGGGGTACGCCACACGATACCTTCAAGCTCGCAGATGTATATTATGTATGAGGTCACGCTTTTTGGATGGAGCTTGAGGTCATTTGAATGTTGACATTTTAATAGTTGATTCTTAAAAGCCAGTAGGGGAAGCCCTAGCGCAGGGGTCTCAAACTCAGTTTACCTGGGGGCCGCTGCACTGGAGGTAGAGTGATTGAGGCTGGGCTGGAACTCTCAGGGTACCTCATGATACGACACGCGATACATGGATCACAATAACAATAATATCTTGAAACAGTGATAGTGCGAATCAAATAAATCATTTCATAGTTCATATTTTGCTGCAATCAGCTGGGATCGTCTCCAGCTTACCCGTGACCCTAGAAAATGGGTGGAATTTTTTGCCATATTTTTTAAGTGACTCACTCACTCTTAGTTCAGTGTGGGTTCATGTGTGCATCCTACGAATAACATTGGCTTGTCTCAGACGTCGCAGGCCGCATTAAAAGGAATCTTTGAAGACGAGTTGCTGCGCAAAATGTGACTCGGCGGGCCGCAAGTTTGAGACCACTGCCCTCGAGCAAAGAAAAGCCTGATAAAGTTGAGGATCACATAACTTGTTTCCATTTGACTGCTGAATAATGCATGAATATTTGGTATTATTCAAGGCGGTGTACAGTTTGGTACTCATGCCAAATTAGGATAGCTCGGCTTGAGGCTCTAGTATTGAATAGTGGCCAATTCCCTCACTGAGAAGAAAACATTGGCAAGTTTACCTCCAACAGCGGTGTATGTGAGCATTTTGCCTTCGCCCCCTTGATGCTCTGCTTCATTTGGAGACTGCTAAAAGAGGACACAACAGTGACATTTAATCTAAACTAAGCTTGAAGTGAAAAGGGAGAGTCGCACACCACAGCTTCATTTCCCAGAATAAGGCAGAGACGAAGACTATATGAAAGAGAGCCCACAGACAGGAAATAACATGAAATGGTGAGTCAGGTGGGGTGTGTGTGTGGCGTACACATTGTTTCACCTTCAAGCATGACATCAGCACAAACATGATCACTCAAGTTGGCGAAAAATATATGACACAAGACAATAGAATGTATGCAAGTACAAACTGTGAAGATCTTACTGAATTGTTACTCTTAAATGGCTCATGTGGGACATGTGACACTTCAGTGATCGGCTTCCGGAACTGTGAAAGGAGACAAGCAAATCGAAATGAACAAACTTTGTTGTTAAGATGACCCTTTTCACATTATTAAACATAAACATAGTAAGACAATAAAGACAGATACGCAGTTGCACAAAACTTTCTAAAAAAAAATATATTAAAAAAAAGCATATGGGCAAAGTAAATTTCCATTCAATTGTGCTTGAGTTAAAGCTGGAACAGTCACCACATTGAGTCGTGCAGTGAGCAACCACGTCCAGCAGAGGGAGCTGTGTTGCACTCTGTATTCCACTTTGGAATGCACAGACAAGGAGACAAAGCATCCACTCTCACATTCACACCTGTTGCCAATTTAGAACGTCCAATTAGCCTAGCATGCATGATTTTGACCAACTAACATTTTTTTTTTTACAGTGTATTCCTTCAACCAGAAAACTCATTCATTCATTTTCTATGTTGCTTAATCCTCATTAGGGTATGCTGGAGTCTATCCCAGCTGACTTTGTGCAAGAGGCGGTGTACATATAAACTTTGAGAAGCGTTTTTGCTATACACTCTGATATACTGAATAACACTGATATACTGTGAAAATCTTTTTATGTTCTTTCACCTTAAGCTTTTACTGTGTTCATGCCACAAGACATACGGTATCTAGTTAGACAAACACTATACTACTGAAGTACAACATGATTTGCTTTGTCCTCTACAACCTTAAGTAATTTGAGCCAACATCATTTTTAATTGTGTAAAAAGTACTCCATTGCATTCTTTTACTTTCATTGTACTACAAAAAGAAGATCAGAATCAGAATCAGAATAAATTACACATTGAAACTCCAGTTTTATGACTGTTTATTAGAACCCCAGTAAGCGTCCCATTGGACTGACTGCATATTGACATTTCAATAGCACATAAAACTGCAGCTTCCATAAAATAAATGCCATAAAACATCCCTGTAAAACCATCTCAAGATGACTGAACATTTTGACAGCCACGCTGGTCGGACTGATTAGAGTTATTTTGTATTAAAGTGACAGTCTTGTGTAAAATGAACCCGGAGTCTTTTCCTGTGTGAACACACATCAAATATATAATTCAGGCCAATGGCAGATGTGTGTTATCGTATATTAGCCAGTATTTAGCTTTCCAAGATTAATGCCGTTAGCCCTGCTAGCCATTTGGGCTCACAGTGATAACAGCTTTGGCCGGTGCGCCTGCTTCTCGCTTTAATGCTTCCTTTAATATTGCTCAAAATAGTACCAAACCTCTGCAGTAGCATGACCAGGGCCCCTACACAGAACAAAGCACCAACAACGTAGTTAGCGAACCCAGAATTCATTTTACGCGGGACTTTTGCTTTCAAGTACCGGTATTAGTTCAGGTTGTTCAGGTTCAGGTTGGAGTTGTAAAGTATGAGGTACAGTCAGGGGTGATGATCCCTCGACTTGTGCCCAAGTGCCGCACTACTCCACTGATTCCCCCTCCGAAACCCAAGTTCCACTGGTTCACAGCGAGCTTTCCAGTCTTTGCTCCTGCACTCCGACACCAGCTCTGTGTACTTTGCTCTTTTACGCTTATTTGCCTCATCAAGCCGGTCTTCCCAAGGGACGGTAAGCTCCACTTGCATCACTTGCTTCCTTGACTCTGATGTTTGTTTTACGGGAATTTAAGCTGTCTACCCAGGTTGACTTAGTCCCGTGCAGTGGTGAGAAGCCCTCCAGTGGACCTTACGCAGTGTTGTGCCTTCTACCCAGATCTGATTAACACGATGTATTGCTTTGGGGAGTGCGAGTACCTGTTGTTGTTGATTGCTGTGCTGATCGAGTCTGCCAGAACCCTGAGGACCTGGTCATGGTGCCAGCTGTACCAACCGTCCCCTTCGGGCAACAGAGGATGTGTTCCAAGGTGCCTCTCTTTTCGCACAGTTGGCATGCTGGAGTGTCTGCTAAGCCCCAACAGTGCAGATTGGCTGGACTCGTGAGAACGTCATAAATGGATTGAATGAGGAACTTGATGTGGTGGTTTTCGGCTCATCAAAGCTCTGACCAGGTGACTTTACGCTGTTCAGCATGCTCTCACTTTCTACAGTCATCTTGATGGTACATGCTGACCGACTTGGTTTGACGTTTTTCCTCCGCCTCTGCTTGAATCTCATCCTGAACTATTTGATGTTTCTCCCGTCCTGTGGCTCTTTGTCACAGTGGGGTTTACAATAACTCCTTCGGCCCACCCTTCCCACTGCCACATTGCCAACCAATATGCTGTGCTGTAGCTGTGCTTCTGCTCTGTCCAATACTTCTTGTGCCTTCCACTTCCTTCCTGTCTTTACAAGGATTCCTTCTGCAGAAACGTTAGCATCAGAGGAGTTTCAGTACATCATAACCCTCCCTAGTACGAGCAACCTTGAACTCTTCTAACAAGCCACTGATGTGAAGCTGCAGCTTGTTGGTGTGCCCATATAGGGCGATGCTGCAAAGGGACAGCGAGTCACCGCCACCTCTGGAGGAACCGGATGATGCTTCTTTCCAGCGCTTCCACAGTTGCCATGGGGACATTCATAAATAAGCAGGGGCCAGAGAGGCCTTAGCAAGACACCATGCTGACTCAGGCTTCGAATTTACCTGGGAGCTCCGAAAGGTTTAATGCTGTAAGCCAGGATGTAAGGTTACTCTTGGAAGGAAACGTCCAAAAATCTTGCCCAGGCTCTTGACAGGCTTTTCGGTCACAATTGGAATTGGTGTTCCTTCCATGGTAAAGCGGAACTGATCAGTTACCTTTCTTTAGAACCCAAGATCTGGACTTGGTCGGCTTGACGCTCATTATTTCTCATAAGATGAGTCGTTCAAGCCCCTGGAAGAGCCATTTGCACCCGGGAACAGAGGTTGCTGTTACTCTCAGGGCATTTATGAATTTTCTGATGGGAGAGGAGGGGTGGGTGGGGGCTGCTGTGTACCATATCTAAACATGGGGCCGCTACACTCTACATCAGCTGACTTTACAATCATGTTCATGGCCAAGGAGAAGAGTGGCACCGAGATTGTATGGCCTGTGATTATGCCCTTCTCCAGGTGATACCAGGCAGATGTTGATAATCCGGTTGAGACTCCGATGTTGTTGCAGTTGTCCAGAATGAGGTTTCGGATTGTCAGAACTGTTTCAACCAGCTTGTGGGGGATGGATCCATAGACATTGGCTAGGTCCAGCCAAAGCACTGCCAAGTCACGGATATTTTCCTTTGCATCAATTGTAAATCAATTGGTGTGCTCGAGGCAACCAGATACTCCTTGGACTCCCCCTTTCTGTACTGAGGTGTCTAGGTAGCCATTCCTCAAGAGGAATTATGTTAGTCATTCAGTCTTAAAAAAAAAAGACCTTCCCTTTGACATTGAGCAGCGAGATGATGCAAAATTGCTCGATGTTACTTGAATCCTCTTGTTTTGAAAGCCACACTCCCTGTGTGGATAAAACAAAATTGTACTCACCAAGTTTTGAAGTTCAATAAACGTCTGCGCTAAATGACATTCCTCCATCTTCCTTCTCTGCTTCCCTCTTTTATGGGCCAGGCATAGTCTGACTGCAAGACCCCCTGCACTAAGGTTTTAAAAGATGCTTACAAGATTTTTAAGCTGTGCTCACAAAATGCACTTTTGTGTTACGTTAATGCACAAATGTATCTTCAAAATCTATATACTACTGAGTTAAGATAGTATTCTTTATTTTCATTTAGACCAGAGCATTATGATAATTTATCAACTGATTAAAACGTGTAAATGTAACCAACTTAATTTTTAATACAGAAAAAGCTATTGATTTTAAGCTTAACGTACTGCTCTCACGAATCATTTTGTAAGCGTGTATGTTCTTAAAAACAGCAAAGTGCTCTTGACATGTAGAGGATCTTTGATTAAGTTATGTTTTGAGTTTTCATGTTTGGCCTCATGACATACTGTGAGTATTAGCCTTTTGGTGAGTCATGGCAGAGCCTTTCATTGAATATATTGTACAAATTAACTACAATGCAGAAAGCTTTCTGAAAATGTTGAGTTAAATAGTGCTTTGCTAAAACAACAAATGTACTGCATACTGGAGCTATATTACAAAAATCAACTCTATCAAAGACCTGCTTTGACTGTCAGACCGCAAACAGGTGAAAATTTCCCACCAGCTGTGTAACTGCAGGGACCACAAGAAAGAGAAGAGACACTCACAGCTGGTAACACCCTCATCTTACTCTTTTACTTTTACTGTGGTGGCCGTACAATGAAAACAAAACATTTTTACTGTCAATCAAGATGTCTCACCGTGCCATTACGTCCTGCTGCTGTGAAGAAGAAGACCATGCACACCACCTGTGTGATGGAGAGGATGGTGGTCCACAGCAGGAGGATGTAGATCAGGGCCTGCTGGGTGGGAGCTGGCATAGTGGGGTCAGACAGCGGCGCTTCGTGCAGCCTCAGGCTGGGGAGGAATAGCTAAAAAATCAGCACGACAAAAGACGTGGCTTCCTGATCTCAGGTTGTGATGCGTGTGATGTCTGAAGGTATGTGTTTAGAGCACAATGGAATCAAATGGTACTTTCCCTGTACTAGTCAACAGATTTTGTGTGTGTGTGTGTACACCTCGTGGTTGGCCCCAGTACCACATCTCTCCACAGGAACACAACCTCAATAAGCAAGGAGAGTGTGAAGGGCTCTATAATGGGGCCAATGCAAATGAACCATCCACTTCCTTGTTCCCTTCCTCGCATTCGCTGATAGTCGATAATGTTTGGATGAAACATAACGTTTTAACCTTTAACTTAACCTTTTATTCACTAACACTTTATAACTTTGCCACTTCAGCCTTCTTTGAGACTAGTTTTCATGTGGTGATAAAATGTTGCATTATATCACAATTATATTTGACAAT
Organism: Dunckerocampus dactyliophorus; assembly: GCF_027744805.1. Lineage (NCBI taxonomy): Eukaryota > Metazoa > Chordata > Actinopteri > Syngnathiformes > Syngnathidae > Dunckerocampus > Dunckerocampus dactyliophorus. The sequence goes on along the minus strand of NC_072836.1, from coordinate 8,508,106 downwards.
AAGTGCTTCATTGTTAGCATCTTTTTTCATCACTCACTGCCTAACTGACTCACATTTAAATTCAGCAGATAGGAATCTTTGACTTACTTTGATTTGACAGTTATGTTTGCTTTGCAGTATTTACCCCTCCTGAACTCATGGTGGCGCCACGGTGCCACAACCCCCCTCCCAAAAAGCATTACGCCATAATGTAAGTCCAACAATTAAGGTGGCGCTAACTAACCAGGACTAATCTGCTGAATTTTGTCCCCAATATTACCTTTAATATAGTGCCTCAAAAACATTTGGTCTAAAAATTTTTTAGACAATATCGTTTACTGGACAATAATCATTTCAAGACACACCTGTACGTTTTATGAATCAGTTAAAGCACTTTTCTTCTTGCCTTGTCCTCATGGACCAAATCTCGTATCATCTTGTCTGGTGACACCCCTAATTTAGACTACTCAAAACGTTAGGGACATTAAAATGCACTACAGTATAACCTTTTACAGACGGGCTAAATTTGACGTTTTCTAAACATTTGAATGCACATGTCCAATTGTTCAATGTTTCAGTACTTTTTGCACAACTTTTCTTGATCAAGTAGCTGAATGACAAAATTCACGTGTGATCTCTGAATAGACCAATAAATGTCCTGCTTCAATTACAGCAGGTATTTAAATAGAAGACCAAGACAAGAACAAGAAGACAATTGATCAACAGTACTTCACCATTGCGTGGCTTCAAACTAAATGTTCTCAGAGGGAAGTGGCCACTGAGCTTAGAGTTTCACTTAGTGTCATCAGCAGCTTGCAACAGAGAGACTGGAAGAGTAACCAAAGGGTATACTGTATGTCACTTGTTGTGAATTTTGTCATTGTGCTCTGTATTAGAGAACACCAAGTTGTGGAAAAAGTACTGAAACGTTGGACATTCAAAAGTTTAGAGAAGGTCACATTAGGTTCACCTGTAAAGGTTATTGTGCATTTTTAGGTTCATCATAAATTTTTACCCAAAATCCAAATGTCCCTCACAGTATATACAGTAGCTAATGCAGGTCACTTCCCATTGTTTTGCTCATATGTCACCTGTATCAGATTCTTTTCAGGTCAGTGTGAACAGTACAATTGTGATTTTTTTTTTTTTTTTTAAATAAACGCAACATAGGGCTCCTTTTGTATAGACAAAAATCCAATATATATCTAACACTACTGAAGTCTGACCGTTTGGGTCACATACAGCCGACCTATACGTCATGGAAATGCGTGTTTTGCCAAGTAACCGTTGGAGAACTAACAGATGTCGGCAAATGTTTTTTTTGTCTGAAAATAATTTAACAAAATCTGTGTCAGTGAAGCGGCTCATGTCAACGTCCCATCACTTTTGGCTTGGACATCCACCCAAAAGCTCCTCGGAACAGACGTCTTGTTTGGGGTTTGACAGCAAAAAAATAATAAACGCCAATTGATTACAGTACAAATTTTCTGTCAAAATTCACAGAACAAACATTTAGCTAGAAAAATAAGTGTATCTGGGGTATTGTTGTTATAATTTTTATGCGATATAGTATACATATATTAAACAAATAAAAATAAAACAAAATTTATATATATATATATATATAGTAATAAAATAAAAAAAAAAATGAATTACATAATTTTCAAATGTCTTTTTGACATGCATATTTCCAGGTTTCCCCGGGCCACATTAAACGATATGATGGGTACAATCTGGCCACCAGGCCTTGAGTTTGACACCTGTGTCCTACGTAAATTCATTTGGTTAAGAAAACGTATGTATCTAACAAACAAATACGTACTGCATTTTTGTGGTAATGTGAACGACTATATGTATATATATATATATATATATATATATATATATATATATATATATATGTATATATGTATATATATATATATATATATATATATATATATATATATATATATATATATATATCAGCTTTGAACAAATGATTCGAATTGGGCATCATACCCTGCAGTGTGAACGGAGCCTATGTGGACAGTTTGTTAGGGCTGGCATCATTATAGGGGCTAGATCAATGCTCTGCTGTAGAGCGTGGGGATCGAACATGTCAGCTCCAGATTGACTGTTAGATATTGATGTTGTCTTGGGCAGGGATGTCCAAAATGTGGCCCGGGGGGCATTTGCAGATTGTTTTTTTTGGCCTGCGGTACATTTATACAATATTTAAAAGTTGTATTGCACTAAGACCTGCTATTTGTTTTGACAACTATAACACACACATCTGATCTAGGCGGTGTTTCCTACAAATATATTTCTATCTATATACTTCTATTTTGTTTATTTTGACCCACATTGGGTTGGATTTTAGGGTGTTAACAATGTGACCACGCAGTCTTTAATTGTTGTGTATCTCGGCCCTCAGTGGAAAAAGTTTGAACTCCCCTAGTCTCCGGACAGCAGAGTAAAGTTACATGAAAACACCGGAAGTAAAACGCTTTCCGCACCAAAATAAAGCAACGATTTCCTACTCAACCGGAAGCGCGCATTCCAGAGTGGAGATTTAACTTTACTTTGGCAAAGAGGGAAAAAAAAAAGTTTTTCCTCTTGTGAGTTTGACACAAACGTGACTGCAGTCCAGGAGAACGAGTTGAGAAGCTGTGGATGCGGACGAGGTGCAGTGCACTCTGTTTTTTTTTTCTTTCGCAGTCAACCCACTTACTTCCAGCTGTCTTCCCCCAGACGCTCACCCACCGGATGCCGGGCGTGAAGCACTGACTAGCGGCTTGCTCGCTTGTTCGCGTCTCGCTGTCAAAGCTTTTCCTTAAAAATGGATTTCTGGCACCGACGGACGGACTGAAAGAAAAGGTTCTGGCAGTTTGTACCGGAAAGTGACCTGCAACGAATTCCGCATTTGAGCGACTTTTCTGAGGGGGGCGAGCGAGTTGAAGTGAGGGGACATGCAGAAGTTTAATGCCCGCGGGAGCAGCACGCTGCCCCGGCTCGCTGACAGTGACGGGACTGCGGAAGGGAAGGAGAACGGCGCTGGGAAACATTTCCTCAGCAAACCTGAGGAGGAGGAGGACAGCTCCATCTGCACCAAGAGGAAGATGCTCGTCGGTTTGGATGTAATATGCCTGTGTGTCGGTAAGGCTTCAAATAATACATACCACCCTTTAATTACTCTGAGCCACATTTTGATTGCATGTAAAAGTGTATTAAGACACCTTTGGGGCGCATCAACACAGTGACAGACTGGGAGGAATTTGTTTTGTTTTCTCCCAAAAGTGAAAAGGAAAGTGTTCCCAGTGGGGGCAGGAGGGTGGGAATCATGGTGGTGGTGGTGGAGGGGGGAATGCACAGTTGTCCAGGGAATTCATCTGTTCCCATGGTAACCCCCCCACCAAATTCCCAGGAGAAGAACGTGGGAATTGGGATGAACACATAGTGCTGCACAGTGAATGTCAGCCACATAATTTACAGTCTTAGTTGGGAGGCTGGATCATTATAACAACAACAAAAGGATAACCTTTTGCTGACAATTAATGCAACCAAAAACAAGGAATCTGGAGTGTAAGCTAACAATACCTTTTGATTAAAGCTCATTTGGTAGTTTTGCAATGTTGAAATCCAACATTCATGCACAACTGATTGCCACATCCACTTTAACACTTAATAATCAAATATGGAATATCATAATTGTCATTCCTGTCCACTCTAAAGTGGTAATGAGACTGTTTGGTTAACTGACCCATAATGCTGCACGGATGTGACATGAAAGGTCTAAACTTGAGGCGAAATTTCCACATATTCAAGTTTGCATTGCTTCTTGCATAGATTACTGATTATATACACACACAAGTGCAAAAAATGGGTGTTGGTTCCAATCAAACAAGAGCTGCTATTACGGTTGCTCTTCCAGTCTGTGGGCTTACTGCCAGAGAGAAAAATTGAATATTTTCCACAAACACTGACAGGCTGAATATCGATCTGCAATCAGTCAGAGGTATGTTCTGCTTTGCAGCAACTTGATATTTGCTGACCAGTGGGAAAAAAGAAATATATACAAAATATAATATTATACAGAATAAACCAACGACAGAGAGAGAGCGAGAAAGAGAGGTGTAACCTGTCTCGGCAGACTGACGGGTCTGGTGTCTTGTTTGACAGTTAAACTTGAAAAACATCGGTTCATTATTTAACCTTGAATGTTTTTTCTCATAAAACACTCAGCTGCAACTTAACTTAGTTTAGGAAGGAGCGAGCATCAGTCAACATGATGGAGGAAAAAGACTAAGAATACCACTTGGACCTGGAAGTCCTGACCCCCCTTTACTGTATATCCTCTCCTGGGCGTTTCGGTATATCCCCACTGACCTTACACTGCACTGAAGCTGAGCCATGGAGCTGCAGTGCTGGAAAAAAGGAAGCGGATGTGGAGTCAGATGTTATTGTGAGTGAGATAAGTGGGATACAAGCTGTCCGATGGTCAATATTTGTAGTCAACCAGCATTTTTAGGGGTGGAGGAAACATCCATTTACATTGTTATATTTAACACTGAACAATTATTAAGAGAAATCACAAGTAATGGGTAAAATTATCAAAAAATTAATTCTTTGTTTGGAATTGTAGCCATTGACCACAGAGCTGAACTTTCTTTGTACAACACAATTACAAAGCAGATTACTTCCTGGTTCATGGAGGATAACATACCGCATTACGAACTGGCATGCGATACAGATACAGATGTGATACAGATTCTGGACACTTGACAGTTCAACTGACAATTTAAAAGGTTCCCAAAGTATTGCTAACATTTGTGTCCTCCTGTCTCAATCCTTAACGTTAGGTTGTTGTATATGGCATCTATTACATTGGACAAGCGCAACATTATAGTAAACAGTCGCCCCTCGCCACACCGTGGTTCGAATTTCGCGACTTCCATCACCATTTAAAATTTATTTAAAAAAATTATTAAATCATGCCGTTTCGTGGTTGAATACGGTCTATTAGTCGAAAATATGCACATTGAAGCACATTTTGACTTCCTAAATTAATCATTTTCAAGCATAAAAATACCGAAATGAACGTAAATACAAATATAAGACATAAAGAAGATGCATTCAAATTGTGATATGCAGTATTTTACACTGGTCACAAGGTGCCAGTAGGTGAAACATACAACCGCCAGAATCAATTGCTGGGAAAAAAACAGTTTGAATTATCTCACAACAGGCACCATAATAATAACAGAGGCAACTATTGCGGCCGTAATCCGGCAAAAACTCAATACTGAACCCTCAACATCTGGAACACATTTTTTTTACAAGTGTTATTTATGTCGTAAATGGCTTATTTTCTCTGATTATGTCTATTATATTGGGTAATACGAGTGTAAAGGTGACTGTAGGGGTGTTATTTCATGTCTAGAGGGCTCTAATAATGTTAAAACTCTTATTTAGAAGGTCGTAAACAGGTTTTCTATGCTCCAACTACGAAAATATTCAATTTAAAATGATGGAATCCTACTTCGTGGGAATTCACTCATCACAGCATGAAAGCTACATACACTCAAAACAGTGTAAACAGCAAAAAAACAACAAAAAAACACTTCAACTGTCAAGGCAGGATTTTGGCCAACGCACTTCCAATAAGCTATTGTGGGACCTCTGAGACTTATTTAAGTTGGCCTCACATTTCCTGGAATGTAAGCGTGCAGTACAAACTCAAAAAACAAGTAACAAACGAGCAGGACTTATTAACTATTGGATTACGTGCAGATGGCCACCAGTCTGGCGTGCATCCTGCCTCGTCTCTTCTCTTCGTCGCATCGTGCTGCTTATCTGCAGAGGCATGACCTTGACTCATCTGGGGGTAACAGACAGTGAATGCCACGACTTATTGGCAATGAATTGGCTCCTTCATTTGGCCAAATCCTCTTATCTCTGACTAACACAATTTGCCTTCAAAAAACGCCATCAGCAGATGGTTTGACCTGCCAGCATAATTCATCCCATGAAGGGGCTCATTGAGTACTGTAACTGTGGAATTTCACCCTGAAGCATCCTCATTATGTTATCAACTCAAGAGGGACTCCACAATGCTCGCAGCTCTTCACAGCCTCACTATGCTGGGATAGTATTTACCTCTCAATAAAGTGCCCACACGAAGGAGGAGGATACATTGAGAATTAACTTTCATCTGTTTGCGATGCTTCTCAGTCATCAAGCGCTTTTTTTTTCCCAGGTCTTTTTCCTCTCGTGATGGATGTTCTGTGGAGATGGACCCGTTCTGGTTCAGCTCTGTTTGCGTGTAAGCTGCAAAATGCTAGTTTCAAGTGTTTTCCTTGGCTGTTTGTTTGTGTGCGTGCATTCCTGATGGTGCTTCGGGGGGTTTGACCGCGGGTGAACTGACAGACGCTAAACCTGAGATGTAGCGTCCAGCCACCCAGAGGTCACAAGGCAGTTGTCATATCAGGCGAGCGAGCAGGGACAGGCCCTCTCAGGCTGCTGTTTGGCTCCTTGCACAGGTGGTTGTTACCCTAATAAAGCCAAATGCAGCCCTTCTCTCCCAATTTCTATTAAATTTGTATTTACTGGAGGTTGCCCTTAAAACTACTTCACTGTCCTCTGACTTCTTTTAGAACAGTGTCTGGTAGATGTTAGATGCAGAGGGTTTTTGGTTCTCGGCGTGAGGAGGCATGCTAAGTACCTGTTTCTGCGTGACCGTTTCAAAGTGTCAATTTGGAGTCTAACATTTGGAAACAGGTCTCAAAGTGGAAGCTGAAAATGACAGGTGTACTATTTTAACGTAAACGCTGAAAAATAGAAAACGTGCATGTGAAGGATTCAGTCAGGGCATTTGCATGTGTGTTACACGCATCGTCAAACACAAACCGTACATTTACTTAGGGCCCTGTGAAATCCCTTTTATTTCGTTACAAATTCTGTTTTCATTTTTCAGAATGCTGATCTTTTTTTTTTATTATTAATTAAATGCAAAAATCCTTACGTTTATTGATGCAATACATCACTGGCCAATTTTGTCCACTATTTCAGAGACAGATGTAGCTTGGCTAACTTTTCTAATAGGATGTCAATCTCCGCAGCAGGGTTGGGCGATAATTTTTATATACCTGTGTACCGGTAGAAATTGTTTCAATGATAAGAAAATGACTTATACCGGTATAAATGATAGTTGATGACATGTATTTTCTGCGACTGCGCGCTAAGGCAAGGCTGAAGGCGGAGGAGAAGCGAAGACGGGGAGGTACCGCTCTAATATGGAAGTGGTTTGGTTTCGACAGAGCAGATGTGGAGCAAGAGACCATAATATGCAAGGTTTGCAAAACGGTGACGGCAAAGGTAGGAACACAACTCATTGCATCGATGCGATAAAGCTTTGAAGGATACTCGAGTATTGTGTAAAGTAAGGATTATGCGATTTAGTGTTGAGTGTGTGTGATCCAAGAAGGCTGAACAAGCAAGCAATGCTGGGAGTAGTCCGTCCACATCTTCATTAATACCACAAGATTCAATGTACCAAAAGATAATATACAAGTTTGTCACGCTCAATATTGTACGATAACTGAGGCAAACTTTTTGTCAACAATCGAATCATACAATAAATGGACCGTTCGAAAACTGAGGTGCCACTGTTTTTATTTTACTTATTTTTATTTTTAGTACATTTGGCCATATATCTTAAGCTACATTAGATTGGTTTTAGCGTGTATAATAAAGTTAAGGAATATCAAAGCAGCCGGCGGCATTTCTAGGTTGTTCGGTATGGGAACATGTTTGGATACCCCAGCACTAAGATGAAGGCTTTCAGCCCAATCAGTCAATTTATTGCTGCTTTCCTCCGCCTCCTCATAAAAGTTCAAGTTTAAGAATGAGCTCATGCTATTTGTAAGGCGTGTATGTGTTGTTTTTTTTCTTTAAACGTCATCTCGTGTTTTAGGCGGGTGGTAGATTTATATTAGTAAGATTCCATTTTTCTTGGCAGGGAAAGCTGTGGAGTGAGTGAGGCTGGAAGCAGCCAACACGTAACAACATGTCAAGACGTACAGGCCCAGATTTATTAAATGGTCTCCTGCTTGGGTGTGTGTGTTTATAAAGAAGTGTGAATGTGCCATGCCAGCTGCCATTGTTTGTTGACAAATTTGCAGAGAAATTTACCTCCGTTTAACTTGGCGTGACCTCTGTGGCTAACAGAGGGAGCACCATTAAATATGCGGCAGTCAAATAATTAGCCAACGGAAGAAAAGCTGACTCTCCTTTGTCAGCGTATTAATGCACTGCTGCAGCCATTAGTTTCCCCTGATGCAATCACTGAGCTTTGCTTTTAGTACCTCACTCATTAGCCCACAAGAGCTGGCTTAGAAACATCTCAATTACCTGCAGGTTGAGGGGCGACTGATAGCCTGAAAGAAGGGATGGCCTCAGGGTGGGAGAGTGAATTGTCAAGGGGAGAGAGGGGATGTTAGGAGATAAAGGGTTGAGGATGTACATCAGGTTCCTCTGGGATGTTATCCTCAGTTGCCTGCTTATGTTTTATCATGCAAGTTGAAGTATCGGAACATTTCAAAGAGTAAATAGTTTCAAATGTACTTTTAATGAGGTTTTATTCTCTTTAAGTTGAAGGCTCCATTAGTGGCCAATGTTGTCCATAGCTATTAGTTGTAATGAGGAAATCTTCAATGTTCATTAGCTTGAATATGACTGATACTAAGGAGACTAATGCTGCTGCAAACACTTTTTTTAGGCCACTTTGTCAATTTTTTTCAGGCTTGACTCAATGATATTTATGTATTTATTTGTACAATTTATCCTTGTATTTACTTATTGTCCAGTGGAAAATATTTTTGCGCCAGAAGGTCAGAGTAACCGAAACTGATGTTAAGCGAATCCATGTTTTTCATAAGAAATAATGTGCAGTAACTCCAATTAATCTGTTCCAGAAAGCCAAAATTGTTAATACAAAACACGTTCTACATGTAGTAAACAATTCTAAATGCTTATAAATGCATATAAATGAATGAAAGGGATACATGAACATTTAAGGTTACTCAACCAATCTCTTTCCTCAGACTTCTGATTGGTGTTTTCAGATGTTTTTTCAGGTCTTGTGAATTAGAATTGTTTTCATAACATTGCCGTCTGTACGTGAAACTTTTCAAAAACTCAAATGTTTGTTATAAAGCTGCTGTTGTGTAAACGCACCCTCAAACAACAACTCACGGCCCGGGGTGTTGTTATCCAGACTACTGTATCAGTCTATCACATCTCACCTGATGGATCCTTCCATCCTCTGAATGTCTTCCAAGCACACATTCCTCCTGCCAACCAAAACAAGCAGACAAAACATCCCCCCAAATCACTTTCATACATCCCACCACAATTGTGCCCCTCCATGCCAAGCCCCCCTCTGCCATTACCCTCCTCCCTCTCAGTCTGAACCACAACCCTGTTTCGCTCTCACATTGCAGCCTGCCAGACTTTACCTTACCTACCAAAAACCACCAATGGTCTTCTTTAATGTTTCCAAGGTACATACCACATTGACGGGTCCTGCTGAGTCAGGCTAGGCAGGCAGACAGATACCTCAGAGCTCACCGCTTTTGCCCTGAGCTCCAGAACGAGCCTCCAGGAAGCGGGTCAGTGAGGTGTGGAGGGAATAGAAGCAGCTGCGTCGAGCATGGCATGGCACAGCTGTAACCGGGAGCAAGGAAGAGCTCTCCTGGTGTGCTGGTGGAACATGACACAAATGTTAATGGACAGGCAGTCATGTTGGCTCTAAATGTGTGGGAACCTTTGGAGGAAGGTCCATAGAGGCATGCTTTGATGAATTTTGGTGCAGAAGACCTTGACTAAACCCTGACCTCAACCCAATCAAACACCATAGGGATGGTCTTGGATGTAGCGGATTGAGCCACGCCCGACTTCCTTCCATTATCAGTCCATATAGATGTTATCTTGTATCGGATCCCATTAAGGTTGTAGCCTGCAGTCATGTAAAAACAATACGACTTCTCATAAATTGCTGCACACAACGGTGAAAATTTGTCAAAATATGCACCCCTACTGTATTGTCTGAACTATTGTTTTTCTGACAATTATACCACTTGGTGGCATTGTCATTAAACTCCAATGTTTGACCCCATAAGTTGCATTGACTTGAAATGTCTCTCACAGCTCAATGCGCTCTGTACAAGGACCACTGCAACCTTAGCATGTTTAGCTGAACCACCACCAAATTTGGTGCACATCTTTCGGGGACTGACAAGTACTTGTCTGTAAAATATGACCAAGATTGGTTGAAAAACATTGCTGCCGTCAAAATGTCTCTGCAAGTACATGGGTGGAATATAGTAACTAATTGCCAAACCAAACCATGGTAAAACTTTGAGGATATCTATATTACATGTAGGCTAGCAAGTCTTTCAAAGCATTTTAAGCACAAACCACAGGGGGCGACACAAATGTCATTCATGTACTGTATGTATAAAGTATGTTTACATACAGTAGATGTTATCCAGCTTTTAAAGCATTGGGGCTCATCAGTCTCCCTTTGTTCCTCATTCCTCATCATCTCTTTGTGCCGCCATCAGGGTAGACATAACAGATTAGCCTCCCAAACCAATACAGCCGATTCTGAGGGGAGAAAAAAATGGAACTCACTCTTATCTTACCTGCAACCTGCCTCAAGCCCACCAAGGACGACTGGGAAGAAAACTCCCACAATCTCCTTTTCTTTGAGCTTGTTCTAATCACAGCCTCGGTGTGAATGACTTCACTTCCTGTAAGAGTGTTACCTTACAGCACAATAGTCTGCATGTCCCTTTTTTTGTGTGTGCTTCAGCTGCCGCATACCGTCTCTTCCTGCCCTGCCTCTTAAAACAAAGACCTGCTCACATAAATCAGACATAACTGACTCAGACTACAGCTAGAAGCGGGAACAGATCAAGGCAACTTTAGGACGCCAGCTTTGAGCAGTCATCGTGCAGCAAAATAATTGCGCGAGCCCACCCAGACCAGCTGCTGCCTGCTGTTTATGAGCTTATAAGGCGGACATCGCATCGCCTCTTATAATGACGTTACCGCGGATTATCAGGCTTGCAAAGAAGCAAATTACGACACTTGGAAATTCTCTAACCCCGCCTGTGTTTTTCACTCCTGAGGTTGTCTTGAAGCTAAACACACATCTTAAAATTTAGTTGGGAAATACTGGCATGCTGGCAAGGGGGCCCCGCCAGGGTGGACCACCCTAGAAGGGCGCTGGGATACTGCCTAGTCTCAGCCTAGTCGTAAGCTGTCGGTCCTATTGAGTGTGTTGACAGGTCACTGATTGTGTGCCCTCTGGTTCTATGAAATGTAGGGCAAAGCCTTTGCAGTCAAATATTATTGGATGTGATGCAGCTTTAGGCTAAGTGTGGTGCTAATCTATGATGATGCCGTAGTGTTCGCAGGAAATCATTTGGGTCAATAACGATGACTTCAGTGTGACTGTGTTTTGGAGCCCAGTGTGGTTGAAATAGTTATCATTGGTTGGTTTTGTGGTTGCCATTTGGTTTTTGAGTTTTGTTTGGTTGACTGTTTGTTTATATGGCTGTGGATTTGGTTTGTTTGCATCCCGGTGTGGTTTTTATGTGCTGAGTCTAAGTTGGGGGTATTCAAGTTGAGGCAGGGTCGTGTTTACAGAGTGGGTCCCAGCAGAGCCCAGATCGCCTGACCCTTGCATTCCAGAACCACCGCTAATCGCCTCCGTCTGTTGTTCTCTTGCCTTTGCCGCATCACTCTTGTTCAGACCCATCTTTGCCGTATCTCTCCAGCCCCGCCCTCGTTTATCAATCTATCGCATTTAACTCTGAACTAATGACGGCTTTATCAACAAAGACATAAAGCAAACCCATAAATAACGACCATCTGCCCTCTTGTTTTTGAGCCGGGCTTCACGTTCTTGCTGTTGGTTGTTGTTCTCTCACAGTGAGCTCATTCTGGGCTGTGGTCATAGATGTGTAAATTAGAACCAGAAGACTTTCTCAGAGTGAGGCACACATCCCTTCTGCTCTCATTCCTCCCCTCCTCTCCCTACTTGCCTCCCTCCCTCTAGTCTTTCTTTCTCTTCGGACCCTTTTGACTATGTGAAAGCATTCCTGCCTTTGAGTAGCAGATCTTGGACTGCGACTGTAAGGCTCCATTCTGTCCCGTGTCCTTTAGGGTCCCCTCGCCTGGCCCGCCTGTCTTTTGAGTGAGCCTTGACCAGGTGTTTTGGTTTGTTCACAGCTGCCTGACACATGATGTGAGGTCCTCTGGAGAGTTTTGGGCTCTTCTTGTGAGAACTGTTTTAAGGTAGTTGTAAAAGGCTCGAAGTTGACTGTGACACTGTCTGTGGGATGACACAGATGCTGGATAACCCAGCAGAGGTAACACGCTTTCATGCAGACATTGGGTCCACCTTGTTTCAATGATCTTTGGATTCTGGCCATGTGGGCCATTAATCTCAGGCCCGAGGCGGTAAAAAACAAGCTGCTATACGTGGTCAGCATTTCAGGGTTCCCATTAGACATCCACATGTATCAATATCCCTCAAAAGGTCTATGCTTCAACTGTGACTGCAGTGTTTAGGTTGTGATAGAAGGCCTGTCTATTATACTGCTGTCAATGAATACTAAACATTGTTTTCTTTACTGGAAAATTTAAGGCAGGTTGTTGTATGTTTAGAAACAGACCTGTTGCACATACTGTACTTTGCATGCATTCGTTGAGCTAAAATGTCACTTAGCATGGCACAGACCTGCACCAAAGCTGACAATTCCCAGTTTGGATTCACCCCAACCTGCTGGTTGTATTCATTGGTCATTCTGATCACATGCATTACTCACTGACAAATTAAAGAAAATATTGCACACACTGCAAAATCCTGGATCCGTTCCCAAGCTAATTGATTTTTCCTCAGCCATTGCTGCAGCTCATGAAAAAAAATTAATAGAAGTCAATACTTTTTGAGTAATCCTGCAAAATAACAAACAGCAGCACCATTCCTGGCTCATTTTTACTTCATGTCTGTTAAATCTGTACAACTTTTAATGCAAAATATTGGATCCAATGACTGAACAAAGCCATAGCCGTGCTGTGTACTGCAGGTTTCCACCAAGCTGTAATATGTAATATATCAGGTAATTACAAATAAGTCAGGAAGGAACAAGGACAATCTCATTGCAGATATCTGTTTTGTAGTTTAAAAAAAAGTGTCTAAAACACTGAGATACTGATGGCCGCTCGGCACAACTGAACTGCTTGCTATAGCTAACAAGCATGGATGCCACTGATCTTAAAAACAAAGCCACTATAGTAGAGCCATTGTAATAAACTAATCACATAAGGGCTACTGACACCAAAGCAGGTCTGCACTGTCAGAGTGTTCTCCCAGTTAATGAAATGTTATCAGGAACTCCTGCACCTGCATGCAACTTGAACCTGTTTGAGTTACAGATACGCTGTCCATGCAGGTCGTAAAACCAGAACCTGCATATTGTACATGAGGGTATTCCTTATTTGGGAAGGGCAAGATGTTTCCTGTTTTTTTAACACGACATAGTGCCTGTTGCTTTTCTCTCTCTCACTTTCACGTGCAGTCTGTTTGACGTTTCTGTTAGAGCAGCGTGACTTTGACAACAAGCCGGCTTTCTAAAGCCATCGGACAGGCCACGTCATTGCATGAAGTTAAATAGGTCTCTGCTTGGTGTTTTTCTGCTCTGATTGCCTCAAACCTGCAGATTATTACCCACTGCTTAATCTTGTTTATCAGTCTGTTGATGCTGAATGAGCAATAGAGGCGTGTTCTGGGTTGACTGAGTGTGATTTTGTAGGTCTGGTGTTCATTTGTTCGTGTGCGGCTGATAGGGTGAGCCCGAGAGTGTGTTCAGTCACGAACACTGCGAGCCTCCCTGGCAAAGAAGAATGTTTCTGGCCTGGGAGCAACGGGCAGGCCTGTGAGGACAGAGGTTAATGATTAGTTCCATGGTCTTGCTGCACTTTGTAGAATGAAGAGGGGGTGAAGTTTAATACCAAACACTAGTGTAAACTGCAGAATGGAATAAACCTGCGCTTTTTTTTTTCTTCTTTTTTTAAAGTTTGTTGCCATCAGGAGTCATTGCTCAACTTTTTCATTGGTGATCTTTCACCAGTAGCCTGTGAGGTTTGTTTGCAACAGGAACCAGACCTTGACCTCTTTTAGTCTGATAAAGAACAGCTATAATTAGCAACCAAGCAGAATATGTAGGTTATATCCTCAAATAGTGGCCTCCTCTCAAATAGATGCCATGTCTCAATTAACACATACGATACACATAACACACTTGTGTGGTCTTGCAGCCGTACAGCAAGGGCAAACCTTACCAGACTTAACCTGCGAGAGCTTGTCTGTGTCAGGTGTTTATAATGTGACATTTTGGAAACAGTCTCTGCGGGTTGAGTAAATGAACAACACACACTATTTGAGGAACATGATAGCATGCTCTATGCTTTTCTTCTTTCCTTATCACTCTTCATGCCCATCTCCAAGCTGTCTCTCATCTCATCCCGCTCTTTTTGTGAAAGCAGATACGTATGTGCGGAATGCCTAATCCGCCTGTAGTCTGTCAGATCTCCAGATGACTGACACTCCTCATGTTGCTTCACCCATGTGTGGCAGAAGGGGGGCGGCCACCTTTACGTTGTTATTGCTATATCATGCTTTCCATCTTGTCTCTGTGATCTGAACCCACAGAAACTCATCAAGCTATTTTTTGTTTGCCTCCTTTCACTTTGCCCAATCTCATCAGCCTCCATCCCATTTTTTGCTTGCGAGCTGAAGGCAGTGACGCCATACAGACGGGGGTTCTTCTGCGGAGACACCAGTATTACGTATCCCTACGTAGAGAGAGAGGCTATTCCTGATGGTCTGCTCATCGCTGGTGGTATAGCCATCACAGGCCTCACGGTAAGACAATGATGGTGCTATTTTAAGCACGAATGTTAAAATTGACTAACAGTAAAGTGTGTCCCTAGAGCATTGGTGTCCAAACTTTTTCCAGCGAGGGCCACATACTGAAAAATGAAAGGATGCAAGGGCCACTTTGATATTTTGTAAATCAGCTGAGAAGTTACAGTGTATATACAGCGTATATTTCAGCAAAAAACTGATCTCAGCTTTGTGATATACAGTAGGTGAAAAAGGCTATTATTACAAGGAACTTTGGTTTCTTCTCCCCCCCCCATTTTTGCTGTTTGTTTTTTTTTTGCCTTTTCCAAATTTTTCAACTTTCTTCTAATAAATTTTGTTCTTGTAATTATTACTATTTCCATAATATACCTTTTTCTCCAACCTAATTTTCCAAATTTATAACGTTAGTTTGTTTCTCATAGTACAACTTTTAAAAACATTTTCATTAATATCTAAGTCTATGCTACTAAAATTATATTATTTTTGTCATAGAGATCGGCGTAAAATTGCAACCTTTTTTGCCTCATTAAAATACGACTTTTTTTCCTCGTAATATTTTCACTTTATTCGCGTAAAACTGTTGTCCCCCCCCACCCAACTATTTCAACTTTCGTAAGTCTTTCGTAAATATTTAAACTTTGCTACTAAAATGAAAATTTTCCTACTGTAAAATTAAAACTTTTTCTTGATAGACTAAAACTTTTTTCTCTTAATATTTTGAATTTGGCCAATTACTGCCGATTTTTCCATTTCTGCTGTTGTCCGCTACACTTAAAACACAGCTCTGCCAACGATATCAATCGGCTACAGACGTTAAGTGGTGTATCTCAAGATTTTTGTCCATTTAGTGTACAGTACAAAGGAAGAGCTACTGTATATTCCTCAAGTTTACCCCTCTCTTTTTTCCCCGTAGATCGCACTGGGTGAATGTTACCGAGTGCGTTTCCGAGGCGTGCGCTCACGGGCGTTTGTCAGCAACCGCTATGTGTCGTGCCTGTACAAAGAGCTGGGAAGCTTCCTGTTTGGTTGCTGTGTGGGCCAGTCCCTCACCAACATGGCCAAGCTAAGCGTGGGACGGCTGCGACCCAACTTCCTGTCAGTCTGTAATATCACTTATGCGTCCATCAACTGCACGCCAGGCAGCTATGTGTCCCAGGTCAACTGCCGGCAGCCCAACCAGAAGATGGTCGAGGAGGCGAGGCGAGTGTACATTTTATCAAGGGTGTGGCATACAGTAAGTACTTTGACTCATAATGTTAATGTGTAACCTGCATCTTATGTTTCAGGAAGTCGTTTTTTTCCGGCCATGCATCCTTCGCCATGTACACCATGCTCTATCTAGCAGTAAGTCCCCTTTCCTTGATCACACTCGCTCTTCTTTCTGCTATTAGACACACCCTCAGAGAGCACTGTGCACATCTCTTATCTCGACAAGCTAATTACACATGTGCAAATACACTAAGACGTGCGCTGTTTAATATGAACCAGCTTCCTGATCACGAGGGAGGGCATGCCTCTCCAAAGGTGTCCCGCTTCCAGCTTAAAAAGTCGAGAGACAAGGAAGGAGGAGGAGAATGAGGGAGACTGTTTTCCGAGGGAACATGAATAGATGAAGAGCCTACACAGAGGAGGCCTTGTTGTGGGACTCATTTAGGGATTGAGAGGAGGCAAGGGGGTGGCGGTGAATGAGTGAATATGCCGCTGAGAGATCGACAGGCTTCTTTCACCACCATTTCACTTCCCCCCCCTTCTCCATCTTTTCATCTTTCTCCCACTGCACAGCCCACCAGTCATGGGTGCACTGTGGGAGAGATATGACAGTTACAGCAAGACAAAAGAACATTGTTATTACTTTTAATCCAATATCTCCTTGACATAGCGACAGGAGCTGATGTACTACAGTAGGAGCCCATTTCTGGCCCCCAAGATACAGTCGTAAAAAATTAGGACACCCCATCAGTGGCGCCCCCTATAGCTTATGTTCAAAAGGCTTTGGAAGACATGCTATCTTACATGCAATACAGATATCCTCAAAGTTTTATGACATGATGTCATCTAATTTGCATAATCTGCAATGATGACCGAAATAGATGCTGCAGGAGAGGGGGATAATTTGGGAGACAAAATGTCAGTAACAAACATGAAAAGCACAACAAATATGTTTTGAACTACAAATGAACATTGTTCTGTCGCTTCTTTGTTTTGCTTTTATTTATTTATTTATTTATTTATTTTTAAATGTCACAGACAAGACCGAGCCATCTGTGAGTGCTTTGAGATGGGGACCGGCACACAGCATCACCCACTGCTCATTGAGAAGAGCAAAGCATGACTATATGTCAGCCCACAATTTTTTCACGTTTGTCTCTGTTTCACTGATAATGCTTTTCATCAAGCATTAAGATTTTGCAATTTGTTGAGCGGTATGGATTGTATATTCTACTGCATAGAGTTAATTAGGCGACTCCAAAGTAACCGTTAGTGCCCATTTCAAGCTCCACAAATTTAGAGATTTGTTCTGAAGCTGTAAATGGCAAATGCCAAGAGTACAAAAGTAGAAACATTGATGGTACTACCCAGTGAAAAAAGAACACTGATGTACTGCACTGTAAAAGGAGACCATTTGAGCTAATAGTTGGATCCTAAAGTAACCGTTTCTATCTTGCCCATGGTCAAGAGTCACAAAAAGGTGTGTTGCTAAACCGTAAAAGTCAGGGATAAAGTGTACAACAGTGTAAAATCTGAGGCATGGCCAGCTGTTTAAGGAGCAGGAATGGGCATGTTCTCCATTCTGCTCGTTTAGACGTCCAGCCACCTCATAAAGCTGCATCTGCATCACGCTCGATCCAAAAGTGACCCAGTTTTCATTTATTTTATGCACGAGGTGAGGATGAACAAAAGGAGGAAGTGGGGTTAAGACAGTGTTAATGGACCCATGACCGGTTTCTCTTTTCCTCCCTCCGGGTACCAGACAAAAATGATGCTAACATGAAGACACTGGCTCTTGTTCACAGGTTGTTTGTTCTTTTTCCTTCCCTTTTCTCTCTCTCTCTCTCTCGCAGTTTTACCTGCAGGCCCGGTTGTCGTGGCGAGGGGCTCGGCTGCTGCGCCCCCTTGTACAGTTCATCTTAGTGATGATCGCCATCTACACCGGGCTCAGCCGCATTTCGGACTACCGCCATCACCCCACCGACGTCCTCACGGGCTTCATTCAAGGAGGGCTCACTGCTTACTGGGTGGTATGTTAACGATAATGATGGAATGTTCTGTATGCTATGCACCTATTGTCCTATTTATTTCACATGACCATAAATGACAATTGTTCTGCCCACTATGGGTGTGGTCAAAATGCTTTGGAAGACATATCCTAATAATGACTTATGGACAATTAGTTGCAAAGTCCTGCCCATGCCCCTGCAAAGGTATTCTGTTGATGGCGGCCGTGTTTTATAACCAATTTTGCTCAAATTTCACAGGCACGTGCTTGTCGGTCACCTAAAAGGTGTGTAGCAAATTTGGCAGAGATTTGACTACACACCCTAACGTTACAGTGGGTGTTTTGAGCCATGTGAGAAATTTCACATATGGGATTAAACTTCAGGGTTTAAAAGGGATAGTTTTTTTTTTTTTTGTTTTTACATGAAGTCGTATGACATCCCCATCAGCAGTGTACTACATCAACAGTGACTTACCTCCCAATTGGTCTTGCGAGTCCAGTTCTGGTTGGATTTTCGTTTAGTATTTAGTTGCGCTTAGTTGCTGGGTCTTTTAAGTAAAGAGTTTGGCTTCTCAAAACAATACGTGTTCAAAAGAGTGATACATTTGCATCATAAAAATGCCTCCTAGAAAAAAAATAAATAAATAAAATCAGACCTCACAAATCGCTCTATTATATTTGTCTCCCGGGGTGTCCCTGCGCACTGCACTCTTGTGTATGTGATGAAGACGTTCGCATCTTCCTTCGCTGTGGAACACACATGTAAACAAGATGGCCACGGCGCTCTATCACTGAAGAAGATGCGAGCGTCTTCATCACATACAGAGAGAGAGACAAATATAACGCCAAGCGATTTGTGAGGTCTGATTTTTTCCAAGAGTAATTTTTATGATGCAAATGTATGACTCTTTTGAATACATATTGTTTTGAGAAGCCAAACTCTTTACTTAAATGACCCAGCATTTAAACAAAACTGCGTTCAAAAGGTAGTAGGTAAAGGTAGTAAATATACTTAGTCATTCCTCGTTTCTCCCAGTACATTGGTTCCAGCCCCGACTGCGATAGGTGTATTTCCATGAAGTAGGATTCAATATTAATCAAAGGAATAGTTTCGTGGTTATAGCATAGAAAACCCGTTTATGACCTTCTAAAAACATTTTTTAACTTTATTAGGGCCCTGTAAGCATGAAATAACAGCCCTATAGTCACCTTTATACTTGTATTACTTAATAGTCGATATGATAAGCAATAATAAGACAGAATAACTCACCATTATCATGGGGAAAGTTCCTTGTTGCGGTATCGTCAACGTTATGTGGGTTGATCGCATTGCATTTAAAAAAAAAAAAAAAAAGCGACAACCTATCATCCATCCTCACTATGACGTTTGTCACTTGATTGATAAATTCGTGCCAGTTTGACATGAATCTAGTATACAGAGATGTGCACTCTGACGCTACTGCTAGCTTTGTTTACATCACATTGTGCAGGCTACGGGATCTCTGAAGTGACAAGAGATGGCCGCTGCTTTAAGTATAGCAATATATCGATAACTAGTTAGCCTCCGATTTATTCATTCTAAGCGTAAGAACGGATTTGAAACAGAGTCGGGAAGAAAGACGAAATAAGCAGCCAAAAAACGTACCACTTCCACACGGAATAATCGGCCATAGTCAACCATGAAACAGCGATCGTTTATTCATTAATAAATTTTTGAAAAAACGGAATACAGTGAGCAAGCGATATTCCAACCGTGATGGGATGACTGTGTATATGGAATTTATTTTCAGGATATGCCGAGGGCTATTAAAAAGGAGCTGTGTGCTGAAAATGCCCCCTGGGCTGCACTTTGGAAACCCATCCATTGGGTGACTACATCTTACAAGCAGCAGCTGTGGTTTGTGATAACCAAAGGCAATACAGTATGGTTGTGTAGGGCCATGCATCCCGAATCAATCAGAAATTGGGCTTGATCCCTCACCCTCAGTTCTAGCTGACAGTATGTGTCCAATCTTGTGAGAACAGTTTGGGCAGCGCCCTTTTCTGTCCACAAAAGCAGGGTTTGGCAAGTCTGGTGTGGAATAACTCAAGAACCCTGACCTTAACCCATCTCCAATAGAGCCAGACTTTCTCAGTGGCCTCAGAAGGGGCACTCTTTCTTCCTGAAAGCTGTTGTAGGTGCAGTGGCCACATTGTCCTCCATTTTGACTTCCTGCCACAAGTCCCAGTATGTTTGTCCACATAATGTACTACTAATTGTCTTTGCCGGATTTGTTTCTCCTTCCTCTCCGTTATCTTAAACAATGATGTCTATATGTTAGGCTCTTCCTCACGCTTGCCTCTGGCGGTGTTTAGAAAACAGCAGCTGATTGACAGCGTGTGTGGTCTGCATATGTTCCCTGACATGTTGTGTATCTGTGCCTGCAGGCCTTCTACATCTCCTCCATGTTTAAGCCTCGCACCCGTCCAGACCTGTCCCCGACTAGCATGTCGCTGGAGAGTCCTCTTTCCAGCCAGCAGACTGTGTGTTAGCATGCAATGGCTGCAAGGATATGAAAAACATGGACACGACAAATGTCACAGCGTCGGCGAGCAGCTGAGCGACCGGTTCTTTTTTTCCAAGAAAGGGATTCATTCCAAGGAGATGATGTGATTAAATGTTGATGGAGTACAATCTAACACATTGACACACAATCAGTCACGCAGCAGTGATGTAACCTCTCACACATGTGAAACACAAGAAGCACATTTGACTCAAAGTCAAACCCGTCCAGTGAGAAGAACTGCATAGTGATATTATAGATTTTTTTTATGAAATATATAAAAATGTTTTAAAAAATGTATATTTTTCCAGATGATTATTAGAAGCTGCTAATATCGATAGTTAAAAATGGTTGTTTTTATCTGTGGTGGAGGTCGAGTGCGCTGGGTCAGCCGTCCAAGCCGAACTTAGGCTTATAAAACGTCATCTTCCTGAAAAACGGCTGCTGTGAAATGATGCCATGATGCCTCAAAAGAAAAAATGACAAAACACTTGGTGAGAAAAAAAAAAAGCACTGGCTTCAACTTCTTTAACCTGTCTGATGCACCACTGCTCTAGTCAGACTGCCACTCCACTAAATGATGACAATAACTTGTACTAAAAATGATACTGTATTTCATATGTTTCTGTACTAACCATTTTGTGTCTCAGAGACTGAGGTTTGACTGAATTTCTTTTGCAACTTTTGCCCCCAGGTTCCAGCCTCTGAGCTGCACCTTCACTTGTGTGAATCCCCATGCTGCGTGTCTTTTACTAGTAGCACTTGATACTTCTAATTCTAATCCATATTACATATTTGATCACAGGTTGGAAAGAAAAACAAAGAATGATCGGTGTTTGGTTTTATCTGGATCACTTTTATGAAGGACTATTAGGACTACGCTGAAAAGAAAAAGAGTACTACTATTAGAATAAAAACAAACATGTCAAAATATGAGAAAAAGTTATAAAAGTTATATTTTCAAAAAATTGTACTTGTTTCTTGTTTGTTCAATCATGGATCACCAGTGTTTTTAATCTTATTATATCTAAACACATGGAATACCTTGAATAAAGTCTTAAATTACAAAAACAAAGCGGAAGTATTATGAGAGTAAAATTGTCATTTTATGAGGAAAAAAAATATTTTTAATGAATTTTGTTTGTTCAATCATCTATAGTAAGCAGAAGGGTTTTTATGTTTAATGTAATTACCTGATTAATATATAGCAGCTGTCTAGAGAGCAACAAGGAATTTTGACATTGACTCTAATCTTGTAAATTTGAACTTTCATATGATTTATATACGAATATATTTTTTTCCTAAAATGTTATTTTGTTCTTCTTGTCAGCGTGGCCCTAATTGCTCCTGTTTTGGTTCTCCCTTGAAATGACAATTGCTCCAATTGAATGTAAATAGTCTGTCATTTTATAAACCACACACTTTTACGAGTATTAGGTTTTACAATGTTGGTGTGCGTCGATCAGGTACGGAGAGTTGTACTATTTGTATGTGTCGTAACAATTAGACTGAGCCATAGATAGTCACAGAGCTATTATTGTTGTTGTGTTCCCACATATTGTTTGTTTTGTCTGTGAAAGCCAGAAAGGCACAAAATAACCACTGTACTCTGAGAGAAACCAAACCAATAAAATGAATGTTGAATGTTTTTTTAATTGCTTATTGCCCCCCCCCCCCCCCCCCCCCCCCCCCCCACCTATGTCGTGTGACAGGCAGAAACAACAACTGAAACAACTTATTAACGTCAAAATGATAATTGCTTTAAACTCACGTTATGTTTGGAAGCTTGCACTCTGCCACTTTTCTACATTCTTTCTTGATTCACTCTCTCTCCTTCCCTGCTTTGCCCCCTCAGTCCTTTTGGAGTGCACTGGAGCATGATGGACCCTTTTAGGGGGTCATGCTACCATGGAGATGCCTAGCCTGATAGAGATTGGAGCTTTTGAGGGCATTTTCTTTCACTTGCCCACTCCAAAACCCCCCACCCCTTGCTTCGATCCACTTCCAGGCAGCGGAAGGAGAATAAAGGGCACATCAGAGAGGGAGGCAGGGCTTTAATAAGCTGGGAGACATACAAGATGGAAAAGGAGTCCACTAATGAAGGGAAGGGAAGAGTTGGCAGAGTGAGATGTGGGGCGGGTGATGGGGAAGAGTCGGGGTGGGAAAGAATGCGATCATGGTTTTGCGGCCTGTTTTGTTTTAATAATACTGTAACTAGGGAGACATGTTTCATTCCACAGCGACGTATATATATGCCTGTGCTTGTATGACAGACTCGTCTGCTTTGCTGCTTCCTCACTACATCGTGTTTGGGTGTGTGTCTGGGATGCGCGCATCCAAGTCTGTTGCTGCTTCAGTAAGCCGATTCTTGCATGCAATGTCAAACGTGACATTTTTTAAAAAACAATCCTCCTCTATGTGTCGAAGAATCAGACTTAAATCCATGTGTACGTGTGTATTTTACAAAAGAATTTTAAAATCCCCTTTTATGCAAAGTGACTTAAAGTAATATGTGTTCCTGGCGCCTGTTAAGAGCACCAGGAGATGAGTGTTGAATGTTTAATTGCTTATTGCCTTTTTCGCCCCACCTACAGTATCTCGTGTGACAGGCAGAAACAATTTTTCACTTCAGCTAAAACACTAAGATAAATAAAAAAAATTGTAACAATGTTTTATTTTATTTTTTCATTTATTATTTATTTTTTTATTATTTAGTGACACAGAAAGCAGTTCACATAGATGCACAGTCCTCTGTTCTATCAGCCTCAGGTGTGTGGTGGTCGGCTAGCGGTACTCTGCTGTTTAGTCACGTCTCAGTGAAAATTATGACGTAGTCCAAAAGTCTCTTAATGTGGGTGATGTGGAGTGGTAACATGTCCATTTTATTCACGAAAGACTTCAAATTAGCGTGGACAATTCTCGGTGTGGTGGCGAGGACTTCCGCCCAGCTGGGTGGGGTGTGTACAGTACGGTACTCGGGGACGAGTTCAAGATTGGTGATAAAAACATTATCCAATATCTAAAAGCAGTTGTCGAGTATAAAATATCAAACCAGACCCAATATGAGCAAAATAATACGACAAAACGGAAAATTTGGAATAAAAGCTGGGCTTCGTTGTGTTTACACGCCGCCATCTTGCAAAAGTATAGGTCTTCTGTTAATCGCACATCATTTTCAATTCTTTATTAACACAAATATGCGTGAAAATGTATCCAAATAGGCTAGTTATAACGAAAACAAAGACGTTCTATGTAAAAATGTATGCTCAGCAGCAGCTGTGGGCAGAATTGTACAATTTTGATCACATGACATTTTCATATGATTCGACTGCGAGACTGATAGTCGAATCAGATTCCTCCGGATCTAACCGTCAAATACTATTCTAAGACACCCCTACAGCGAAGTCACTCCGCCAGCCCTCTTGATGGCGTCTTGATCTTGTTATGCGCTTTGCAGTGGGGAGCGCGTATGATATGCAATTCTCTACCAAAACACTAGGGGCACTGTTTCCCTGAGTGCAGAAAAATACAGCTCTTGTTGACTAGCTACCTGTGTACTTGTACTAGTAAACAATGGCAATTTTCAAAGCGACATCCAGACTGTTAAAACATCTGGCAATCCTTGTAATGGGGCAGGGAAGTATTATATAAGTGCTTATTATTTATGACTTTCTTCACCAAGATGGCCATTTTCTCCGTTGTTTCTTTTGTTTTGGCGGATTAAATGGTGCTTTCGCGAGAGGGAAATACAACAAATGATAAAAAAAAGGCAGCCAATCACAGGTCGGTGGTCTGTGTCACGATTGACGCAATAATTTTTTGCACGCACACATCAAGCTCCGCTGGAGGTTATGGAGGGGGAGGGGCCAGATGGCGTCACATACGCCGGCGCTGAAACATAACGAAGCCTCAGCTCATCACCAATCGCGTATACCAGTCAGTCTTTGGGACTTTGCCAGACAATCCCGAAAATATTAGGAAAAATAAATGCATTACTACATCAGTGCCCTCCCCTCCCAGAGAGTGACCGACAGTCCTGCCAACAGGGATGCCTAGTGGCTCTATAGGCACACACCCTGCCAGCCACAGCCTTAAGTCCAATCCCCGAAACTTAGAGGTGCCAGTGCACGCCACACCGGCACGCCCCGCAAGCAGCAAACACTGCATGATGTGCACCTTCAATAAAATCTTTGAGCTCAGGTAGTGTAATGTCTCAATGTTTTGTGTCATTGCTGCCGCCTAGTGACCAAAATACTCCATATCACTTGTATTTCAATATGTTTGGACAAAAATAGACCATATTCCACCACACCACGAAAAACGTAGCTAATTAGCTTTAAAGCTGCAGACACACAAAACAGCGTGTTCCCATTAGGACTGGCTAAAAACAATTAAATTGTTTGAATTCCAGCATCAAGGC
This sequence comes from Dunckerocampus dactyliophorus, assembly GCF_027744805.1. Taxonomy (NCBI): domain Eukaryota; kingdom Metazoa; phylum Chordata; class Actinopteri; order Syngnathiformes; family Syngnathidae; genus Dunckerocampus; species Dunckerocampus dactyliophorus. The sequence continues at coordinate 8,482,967 of NC_072836.1, read as the reverse complement.
TAGATTTTGGCCAAATCACGTCTAGTACAGTATTGTGGGACCTCTGAGACTTATCTGAAATTGTTGAAAAATAGCGTATGGGACATTTAAATGATAAAAAAATGAATGTAAGTATATTACAACGTAACAGCTAAGGATGTTTATTTTATTTTATTTTTTTTTAACCTGCCTGTCCAGCCAATAGGGCATATTGTATTGTTGATCTAGATTCCTTTCCATGCTAAACAGATTTGCTCTGCCAGGGAAAGCTGTAACATACTTTTCTCCTGCTCCATCCAGTAGTTGGCATTTGACTTTATTTGATATTTTATTGTGATGCGTATTTGGAGCGTCCAGACCGGAGTATGAGGGGATAGAGAGGAAAAAAGGAGACAGAGGAGTGAGTGTGGGGACAAGATAGAGCAGGGGTCACCAACGTGATGCCCGCGGGCACCAGGTAGCCCCCCACGACCACATGAGGTGCCCGCAAGCCTGCTTTTCATTCAGGTTTTCATAATTTAATAATGAAAGAACAGTAGAAAGAAATGCATTCTGAAATACAAAATGTGAGTTGTGGACACCAGCATTTTGTTAATGTTCTGGTAAAACAAGCATATTCGCTTTGTTTGGGTTTAAAATAAGCTCTGAAAATAAATGTTACAAAAATGAGTAGCTCTTGACCATTTTCATTTTGTAAAAGTAGCTCTCACAAGGAAAAACGTTGGTGACCCCTGAGATAGAGGGAGACAGCAACAACAACTGCTAAGGGTGTTAACACCGCTGACCACTGTCGTTTTGTAATAAGTGAGACCCTCACTGTTGTGATGTGCTATTGTAGTGTGGTGGCTCATTGGGTTGTCATGTCCTCATCTTAAAAAGCGTCCACGTAGGCCCCTCACTTCCTCATTCTTTGCTTTTGGGATTTCCTCGATAAGATCTGGATTTAACTTTGCCAGGTGTAAATAAAATAAGAAATAGACTTAGCAGTGCCGGGAAGTGTTGATTCAGTTGAAGGCTCAGATAAGCGTGCCGCCGCAGGCACGTAGCTCACCTGGGAGGGACACCTGTGTCGTACTTGTTATGCACCATTTTTCTTTTTTCTTTTTTCCTAAATGATAGCATCACTGAGGCATTTGAAGCTCTGCCAGATTCCATTTACTCAGCTCGGCCTCATTTTGAAGCGGTGAAAGGACCACAGTGTACATGCTAAATGGACAAAAGTTTCGGGACACCGGGCCAGAGCAATAACTAGATAGTGGCCCCCTACAACAGTCTCTTCTGGGAGGACTTTCAGAGTGGGCCCTCTCTGTTCAAATTCTGTTCTCACACATATGTTTCCACACCATTGGCCATGATGGAACACAAAAGGGCCTTACCTCAAGCTGTTGCCACAAATCATACACAAGTCCAAAATGTATTGCAAAGATGAAGCATTAAGATTCATGGGAAACTACAAAGAGGTCTAGCCCAAACTAACTAATTAAGAGGTGGGTCGCAATACAGTGAAACTCAAACCATCGCTGTCATATGCCAAGACAGAAAACAAGTGTCACTGATAGAACTGCTATAGCACTGTTGGCCTCTTATCCAGCACTAGTGCTTAGTCCTAATAGAATTTAAAAGGATTAACAAGCTCTTTGGTATGCTCAAGTTGAGGCCTGCTCCCTTCAGCCCTGCTGGCTGCTTTGCATAATTCTCTGCCAGGGTCTGCCATCGTCATGCCAGTGAATGCATTGGTTCTAGTCATTAGCAGTGCAGGCAGCAACACTGCCTTTGCACAAGTCAGTGAGAAAGATAGGCTTGCAAGGTTGAGGGAAGACGAAATGTTTCTTCTCTCTCAGCTCATCCTGGATATAAGGGATTGGGACACTTCATGGTCATCATATCCTCTTACATTTACTTTTTTTCTAGATATTACAGCCCTTAAATTTTTGCCAAATGCGGTTATGTGATGTTTGTCACATACTTAAAGGTAAATGGCCTGTTGATCAGTGTGTGCATAGCTGCTACACAATACTATCTGATGATGACAGTGTCATTGCATTATCGGATGAGGATCCTATCTGCTGCATGTATGCTGCACAGGCCTGGAGCTGAGGGAAGGCGTGACATTCAAGTTGGGATTCATCCACAAAATGGGAGGACCAAGCCATTTTGCCAATATTCCTCCTTGTTAGGGTTGTAATAGAGCACGGACAACGCCGGCTTGGCGAGAGGGTTTTCACACACTGCGGGATATCGGTGCAAAATAAAGCTACGAAAAAACTTCAAAATATATTAAAAGGGTATCACAGCATAATTATCTGTGAGAGACAACTAAAGTAGCTTGAAATAAAAAGCACAAACCCATTTTACAGGTTTACAGGTGGTCACAAATTATGTTTTGCTTGGAAATGGTGGAAAATGTCAATTTGTAGTCAAACAATTCCCTAAGAAATTGTGTGTGAATGCCTCAGAACTTTTGATCAGTTGATGAACAGCCTATTTCAATTTAATGGTTGTTTACAATACATTGCTTACTCAAAATTTTTATTTGTATCACTCCCATTTTTTGTGTTTTTTGCACTGTGAAGCTCTACTTAGGTCCTTAAGATCCAAATTCTTGCAATTTTTCAGCTCGTCTTAAAATTATGATCATGAGTGTAGTTTCCTTTCAGCAGTCAAACTAATCTCTGTTTGTTGTGAAGCCAAGCTGGCCGTGACGGAGCAAATGGAGCAGAAATCCAGTATTTACCGTCTTGGAGGTCATACTATTTGTCTTCACAAGAGGTTACCTGATAAGACAAAGGCGCCATAATGTTTCAAGCTGAATGTCTAGGCTGACTTCAGCATCTCTTTGTAGGGGTCGAAGTGATATTCCAGCCAGCCATATTTCTCCTTTGCCATCTGTGTTGCTCTGAAAACAAGCCAGAATAAATATATTTCAAATCACCTTTCCAGAAGAGAGAATAAAACTGATATCAGTGTGAGCACCACAGCTGCATTTGGACATGCTTTTAATAAAACAAGCTTATCTAGGAGGACATAGACAAGACGTGGTGCAGGAGATACACCGCCACTGTGTTTACACTGCACCTCTGAAGGATGAGAGATGTCTGCTATGTGTGCACGCTCGTGTGTGTTTATGCTTGTCCTGTAACCCGCAGGCTGTCGAGGCCAGACTGGAATGCAAAAACAAGATCATGTGAATAAAAACAATAGCGAGGATCTGGAAGGTGTCAGTGACGACACCAGTGACAGAGGAGAAGACGTAGGTGGACAATTTGGGTCTCCAAGGTCGGCTAGCTGAGCCTCCCCCTGCACATAGTGTAGTACGCATGTGTCACTGTGATGTAAGTGTGCTATGACGCTAAAGTTAACACAAGTTGGTCGGCCATGAAGAATCACTTTAACCAACTACTTGCTTGTATAGCAGTATGTATTTACACACCATCATTGTCTAAATAGTAAGTAGTAAGATAATTGTGCCTAGCCTACAGTCAAGCATGGTGGTGGGTCGTGTTTTGGGGGCTGCATGACTGCTGCTGGCACTGGGGAGTTGCGGTTCATTGATGGGAAACATGAATTCCGACATGCAATGTGACATTCGGAAGCAGAAACTGGGCTACATGGCAGTTTTCCAACACGATAGGGAGCCCAAGCACACCATCAAGATGACAAGTGCCTTGGTGAGGAAGCTGAAGCTGAAGGATTGGCCAGGTATGTCTCCTCCAGACCTGAACCCTATTGAGCACCTGTAGGGCAAGTCTATGCCCAAGACGATTAAAAGGCAGCACTAGATAACAAATATCCACACTTTGGACATCGACGTAACGGTTGTGTGTTGACTCATTTTCAGTGGATATGCAGCTACACAAGCTGTACGCTGACTACTCTAGTGTATATCCAAGTTTCTCTTGTTTTCCGTCCCTGGAGAAGATAATAAATAAAATTCTTGATGAAATGAGTGACATACTATAACTTTTATGGATAAAATTATATTGTAATTAAGTATTTAAAAAGTGCATACCATTTTGAATCAAGATTAAAATGAATTAATTTGCTTAAACACTAAAATAAAATTGCATTATTGGAAAGCATGAGAGAGAGCGAGAAACTAAGTGTGGAAAAATTATGCTTTTATGCAAGAGAGGACGCAGCGTGCATTGGAGCGTTAATGTTTGTGTTGGACTTCCTGTGAATGAGAGGACGATCGCGTGTGAGAAAAGAATGCATGCGGTGCGGAAGCGTAGTGTTGGGGCAAAAAAACGGGGGGTTACATCTAAACTCAGGAGTCTCCTAGGCAACAAGTAACACTACAGACAAGACAATGTTTAGACATGCGTTGTGATGCATGAATGTGAGGATGGACTTTGAGTCACACCACAGCATTCCTCTTTGGTCCATCACATCTTGATCTTTAATCGAGAAAAAGTCCAGGATTTCACTGTCCTCTCATCGTTCATATAGTATGTCACAACCATGTTTCAACAACAATGCCATTACATCTGCAATCAATATTTATAACAGTAGTAAAACTATTAATAGTACTAACAGACAACCATCATGCTTGCTAATCACTAAGGTTGTAACAGTTCGGTAAAAACACAAAAAAATTGCAAATTGATAACAGGTACCGTAATTCTCCAATAAATACAATTCTCAAATAAAAAAAAAAACCCACAGTGAAACCTCGGTCTATGATTCATTTTTAGTTGAAAATGTTCGCCAAATTGTTTTTCATACAATATTGCATGTAAGTAACAAACTAGTCCATTTACACTGTACTGTATTGTTCCACAAAACTGACTGCACTCTACGCGTTGCTGAATCACAGTCCGTGTACTTTTTATTTTATTTTATTTTTTTTAATCGAGTATGACTGCTAAATAACCCGCCAAGGGGCCAAAGGAAGTTGCGTGTGCCAGCACTTTGATAAAGAAGGTGTGAGACACTATTGAATTTGATCTTGCCAGGATGTCCGGGAAGTCCGCATTAACAATAAATTGAACCCATTTGACATTTAGAATTATTTAGCATCGTTTTCGGCATGTAAAACAAATTATTTTCTATAAAATATATTTTTGTTAATATTTCTGGGTGTCTGGAATGGATGACTTAGATTTACATTATTTCGTGTGGGAAGATTGCCATGTTTTACGTACATTTCGGTTTTGGAACAAATTCCTAACAAAAATCAGGCTACTGTTGTAATACAAATAAATATGAAATAATATACTGTATAATAGTATATGTTTCTTTTTAAGAAAGTGCAACAGTTTGAGAAGTGTGAATTAATAATTTATTTTCAGGAAAAGGATTCTTATGAACTGAAGTGTAGCATTAACAGTTCCAGCATGTACAGTAGCCCTGTTCCCCAGCTCTACGGAACAATGTCGGCACCTGGCTTTTGTCTGATCCACTTTATGTATTTCACCAGGAAAGCCAAGTTTTCCCAGATAGCAGGCTTTCACGACGGAAGGGATTTTCAAGTTGTGGCTTCTACTTGGCACTATTGCTAACCATGACTCTTACTAGCCAAACACTGGGCTGCACTGCACTGTATTTGTGGAAGACTTACACCTCCTGTCCCTCGCTAAATGTGTTCCGTGTCGGAACTTGGTACACCTCTGCACCAAACCGAAAAACCGGAACACGTGCCGTTAAACCCCTAGTTATCATCATAGCAATTACTCTCAGTCTCTATCTCAACAGTTCAAGGCGGCTGGCCTCCTCACACTTTGTCTTTGGGGTTTTTCCCCTGAGAGTTTGCCTGTGTGAGATTTAGTTGGTTTCCTTCAGTGCCTTGAGATAACTTCAGTTACGAAATAACACTAAGAAATACAACAGATTTTTATTTTGGTTGTGGTGTATTTGAACATGGGCAAGTAATAACTCACCCGTCATCAGAGTCTGCGCTATTGCGATGGCAGGGCTCTAAGCATTCACACGCTGAAGAGGAGTAAAAGATGTGAGGATGAACATGTTTAATCATCTTCCTCTGTTAGCTGGTTGTCTGAGGTTATTCTGAATTTAATCCTTGTCTTAAATGAGGTGATTCATGCAATATATATCTGAAGAAGGAGAGCTTATGGGTTGTAAGTACCACACAGATGTTACTTAATGACGATTATATATATATATATATATATATATATATATATATATTTTTTTTTTTTTTAAACCTTGTTACCATGCATCTTTTCATCTGTTTTAACAGCTCTTAAAATAAACAGTCCTTTTCCTGAGGCTTTCTGGCAACAGGTGGAGCCCAACAGCTTTTACGATGAATTGTTTACAGTCGTTTGGGTGTAATTGCGAAACAATGTCACGGCTGCTGGCTACCATTGTTATTAGTGTTAACCTTTGAGCAAGGTGGAGGGGTGAGTTATGGTGGCGTCTGTCCTGTAATTATGTTTTCCCTTCCTCTCGCTTGTGGTGCTCGATGATGACGCCGGTGGAAAAGCCTGCAAAGGCAAGCTCCAGTTGGGAGATGAGGAATGACGGCAGTGACAGGAAGACAATCCCAAGCTGGAAGAACAGAGGTGCACTCTTGTCTGTCTAGACAAGAAGCAGCTGTCTTTGGCAAGAGACGGCATGTGAGCAAAATGCTTTTTAAAGACGACAATTGGAAATTCAACAAATTGACAAAAGGTGTTTCATACGTTTAGCAGTTGGAACTGTAGAACACATCACGAGATATTCAAGTGTCTAAACAGGATTGACCATCTATCTACAGTCGTGCAAAAGCAAAAAGGGAAAAAAATGACATTTGCATCAAAACAAAACTGTTACAAAACACGTACCCCTAATGTGTGGCCTGTGCTATTATGTTTCTGACATGTACACCACAAAGTGATGATGCAAACCCCATCAGTCAGATGAACTTGAAATTTGTCACAACTTAATACGTTCTACAAAAAACCCACTGTAACTAAGTTGTTTAGTAGACTTACCAACAAAGTGGGCACACACCTCATTTGGGGACTGACAAGTGTCTGTAAAATTCTGGCAAGAGTTGAAAAACATGGCTGCCATCAAGCAAAAAGTATTTGCAGGGGCCATGAGCATAGCAACTAATTGCCCATACTGTAAGTCAGGGATGTCCCAAGTGTGGCTTATGGGCCGTTTATGACTTGTGGCTGTTTTGTTGTTTTTTTTTTTACTCTCTGCACATTGTACAAATACATATAAACAGGAAAACTAAAAAAAATAAAAATAAAAAAAATAAAACAGCAAAAATGGAGAAAAAAAAGCAGTAATTTTACAAGAATAAATAAAACATATTAAAATAAGGCCCTAATTAGGCATTGGCTGGTATGAGATTCTGACAGTATGATAACCTTGGGCAAAAATATCACGGTTATAATTACAGCTCTAAAATTTTGTTATTTTGAAATATCTTTATTGAAAAAAAGAGAAAAAAAAATTCTATTGGTCAGTTTTAAATAATAGAACATGATGAAAGTGTAACATATATATTTAAAATAAAATAAAAAATAGAACAACTTTATGTTGTCAATGTAGGCTACAGCGTTCATTTGTTAGCATTTTTCGGCTGGTGGTGTGCCTTGTGGTTTTTTCATTTAAAAAAAAAATATGCCTTGGCACAAAAAAAAGTTGAAAAACACTGTTCTATGCCATAACTAAAAAAATATTCCATTTATAAAGAAGGACTCCTACTTCATGGAAATTCACTTATCACCGTTGGCTTGGAACCAATTAACCATGATAAATGAGGGATTACTGTAATGTTAAAATACCATATATACAATATTGTGCATCGTCTCATCTCGTGAGTTGAGTATCTTTACAAGCAATAAAAAAATCTATTAAAAAAGCACTCTAAGCATCCCAGTACGTTTACCAATAAAGTACACAAAATGGATCAGAAACTTTTTATCAACTTTACCTCGTACATCTTTGTTTTATCATCCTGTTCCAAGTTTCAATATCTTCTGTGCAAAATGTAAACTTGGCTTCGGACTTTTTGAACAAGCAAGTCATAACAGGGATTTAACAGGTGGATCGAATAACTCCCATGCAGATTTACTCCGTAGGGGTATCCTAATAAACAGACCATTTGCTTCTAATGAAACTCTGAAGCTTTTTTTTCCCCCGAACAACAAACGTGAAGTCGGTGTGATGCTTCCTCCGTTTTCCATTGTGGCTCTCCAGTTTTCCAGGTGAGTGCCCAATTGCTGCACTGATCCATAGCAAAACCAAGCACAAAGCTTTGTTTATTTAACCACAAGGCTCAGCCGAGTGTGAAGCGCTACACAAGGTGCTGCAGCCTTAACCAAACACCACAGTGATAAACCAACCTGGCTTTTTTTTTTTTTTTAAAACTCACCATTGACTCTGAACCTGGAGTCACTCGTCATTTTACGTGAACGGCAGGAAAGCATCTGTATGCAAAGCGAATACGTGCATTTCTTGCATACTTTCTCATGAGCCCAGCACGTGTACACTGCGTGCTAGCACATGCACTGTTTTTACATGCTCGGAGTCGCTAGCCTCCATGTGTATAAAGCATATTTACATGTCAAGCAACAGAGACTGTGGTTTAAAATAATCTTGATTGTTTCTGAAGGGATTAACTTTCACAATGCAGGGCCTGGGTGGCAGTAACAAGACACGCTCACACGGCAAATAGCGAAACTGAGAAAAAGATAAGGAGGGGGAACCTCGCAAAAAACCCCAAAAAAAACAAAACAAAAAAAAAGCCTAAAAATACTTCCTTCAAATGTTGATACAATTTAACCAATAAAAAAAACACACTTTTAAAGTCACAAGAGCTCAGGTCAGCATGCACAGAAATAACCCTTGTGCGAGTTTCCTTTCCTTTGGCTTCATTGCAACACTTATTTAAAAGAACAATTAGGACTGTAAAGAGAAATATTTTATCATTCGTCAGTGACGTTAAGGATGTTGTTGTTTGACCTCTTACATTAATAGCGGTTAACTTATTTTTATGCTTGTATGAGGGTGAAAAAGTTTAACATGCTATTTAAAACATTGCCAGTTCAGTAAATAAAAAGTATAAGGCCTCAATTGCTTCATACACTGTACATACATACTACAACAACTATAGCATTACTGTTAGTACAGTCGTCCCTCGCTACTTCGTGGTTCAAATTTCGTGGCTTCACTCTCATAGTATTTAAACAAAAATTATAATGAATAAATCATGTTTCATGTTTGTTAGTTATTAGTAAAAAAAAATTTGTATATTGAAGCAAATTTAAATTTATATTAGAGTAACAATTTAAGCATAAAAATGGCTAAATGAACCAAAATACAATTATATGGCATTCAAAAGACACATTCAAAGAGTCGTTGTGAATGATATATAGTATTCTACATTGGTCACTAGGTGTCAGTAATGTTCCTGTAATATTCAATGAGACACACAAGCGCCAGACTTGATCACCGGATCAACAGTCTTGTATGATCTCACAACAGGCACAATAATCTCTAATAAAAATCTAAAATAAAAAACAGCAGTAAACCAACTCTGAACCCCCAACGTCACTTCCCGTCCGCCCGCTACTCAGCTCCCCTAGGGAACACATTTATAGTAACACACATGATCATGAGTCTTATGTCTTAAATAGCTTTTTTTCCCAATGTCTAGTATATTGGTTAATACGAGTGTAAAAGGTGCCACTATAGGGGTGTTAGTTCATCTCTAGATGGCTCTCACAATGCTAAAACACGTATTTTGAAGGTCGTAAACAGGTTTTGCTCCAACTACAAAAATACTGCATTTATAAATGAGGAATCCTACTTCATGGTAATTCATGTATCACGGTCAGGTCTGGAATCAATTAACCGCAATAAACGAGGGATTACTGTATACTTACTACAAAAGTAAACTTGTTTTACTCAGGGTGCTCTTTTAGTATTGGTTGAATTTAAATGTTTGTTTTTTCAGGGGACGAGAAGTGGCTTAAGAAAGGAAACGTGAGAGGAAACAGGCGTCGGGGAGGAAAGTGAAAAGGCAGAAGAAGTTGAGCTGGAGGCCACACTTCAAACAGACACGTTTTCTGACCGAGATCCCTCTCAGGAGACTATGCTGGAACGTGGATTCATAGAACCGGAGTGCGGTGCTCTCTGACATTGAGCAACATGTTCCTTCAGACTGCCACCACCATTCCAAAAAATTGGATTCACAAATTAAGTTACCAGAATTTGTTAAAGGGCAAAGGAGGAAAGAAAATAAGCAGGGTTGCATTGGGTGCTCTGGTAAACAAAAAAGCAAACTTTACTATTTGACGTTTAATCACTGTTCCCAGCAGGAAGTAGTTTTTTTTCCAGCAACTTTGACTGAAGAGGGTATTTTAAGAACCTTCTCTCGTGAGAATGTAGGAATTCTAACAGCAAGTTATGCACTCTATTTTGAAGAAAACCACCATACTTTAAGGTGAATTGAAATGTTAAAAAAGCAAGATTCTACTTGTTAACTGCTCTGTTAAAAATAAAAAATCTAAAATGCATAAATAAATAAAATTTTATACAGGATATACAAATGTGGCAGGCAATGAATTTTGTATCTGGGCCTTCAGTGGGGACTTAAAGGGACAGTTCGCATTTTTTGACATGAAGTTGTATGACACCCCCATCAGCAGTGTAGTCCAATAACAGCGACCTACCCCCCCACTTGGTTTCCTAAGACCAGTTCTGGTCAGATTTCCGTGATGAATGTAGTTCCACTTAGTTGTTGGTGACAGTTAAGTAAACGACTTTGGCTTCTCAAAACAATTTGCATTAAAAAAAAGATTACTACATTTGCATCACAAAAATGCCATCTCAAAAACAATCTGACCTCACAAAACACTTGGCGTTTTTATGTTTGTCTCCCGCCGTATTCCTGCACACTGTTGCCTGTGCGTTCATGTGTATCTGACGAAGACGCTCGCATCAGCTTCCGCGACACAGCGCTGTAACCATCTTGTTTTGCAGACGAAGATGCGTCACATTCACACGAACACACAGGCGACAGTGCGCAGGGATACGGCGGGAGATACGCCAGGCGTTTCCTGAGGTTTGAGTTTTTGAGAGGGAATTTTTGTGATGCAAATGTTTTAATCTTTTGAACGCATATTGTTTTTAGCAGCCAAACTCTTAATTGTCCCCAGCAACTAAGCGGAACTACGTACTTCATCATAGAAATCTGACCAGAACTGGACTTAGGAGACCAAGTGGACTACAATGCTGATGGGGATGTCATACAACTTCATGTCAAACAAATCTGAACTATCCCTTTAACCTACTGGAATTTTTTTCAGCAAACACTGATTAATAAAATGTGCCGTGCCAGGGTCTCAAACCTCGATTGGCCATGTAAAGCGATATTGTCATTGCACCATGCTGGCAGATTCAATGGGAGAAAACTGCAACACAATAAGCGTCTGCCAGTGCCTGTGACATAATACTGTATCGCTAATCATGTAAGTCCCCTTATCTTCGAACACTGTCACCAATACGGCTGACCCACATTACTTGTAATTTCAGCTAGTGACTCACTTCCTATGGTGAGCGGTGATACATCGGTGCTTGCAAAGTTGGCGTTCAGCCAAATGTAACAGCGTACATAGAACGGCTCAGTGATTTAGGGTTTAGACAGCTCCACTACAATTACCTGCAGAGGTTCATCATTAATATTTATCTAATAACATGACAAAAACATACAATTAGTCTCCATAGATGTCAATTTCTCCTCCTCGGTCTGCCATTGTGGGCAAAACTTGGCTTCTTGACCAGTGTTGCTTTGATCAGAGGATGGAAAACTGCTGATGTCACTGTGCGTCGGCTTGCTGGCCCTGAGAGGTGAATCTGAAGTCTGATTGCCTAAAACAGCCCCATTGCTAATGTGTATGTGATGTACGGGTAGGCCAGCACTCCTGATCCTGAAGGCCATGGACAGATTACATTAACATGGCAACACATAGAAGCTGAAATCTGATTTGACAAAAAAATCTAATACACAAATACTAGACTACTGGAAGCAGTGCAGCTACGAAACGCACAGACATGAAAATAATTGACTGCTGGAATAAATTAATACAACTTCATGGAACATAATACTACAATTTAAGTCGTAAATGTATGTCAGTGCTTCTGACTGTGTTCAGGCCAGCAGAGAAGGCCTTGCTGGCCCTGAAAGAAAACCACTAATAAATAATATGCATATATTATAATGTTGCATATAATGATGCACCGTTTACCCATAATATTTTTCCTGATTTAATGTAAATTTTGCTGTAAAATCATAAATCATAAAATCAAGGTCCATGTGAAAAAACAAACATCATCCTAGTAGTTTGAACAAAGCCCAAAAAGGTCCCACTTTAACAATTGTAAATACAGTGGAACTTTGATTAGAGTCATTAAACCGTTCCAGAAGGTCCGACTCTCACTAACTGAATCAATTTTTCTCATAAGCAATACATTAAACCCTCATTTATTACGGTTTCACCCGACCGTGAAAAGTGAATTTCCGCGAAGTAGGATTTCTCCTTTATAAATTGAATATTTTTGTAGTTATGGCATAGAAAACCCGTTTACGATCTTCTAATAATGTTAAACTTATTTCGAGCAATGTAGACATGAAAAAACATCCATATAGTCACCTTTACATTTGTATTACCCAATATACTTGATATAATCATTAAAAATGCCATTTAAGACAGTATACCTTGTTGGCGAGCCGAATTAATGGCAGACAGATGTGATGTCGGGGGTTCAGTGTTGAGTTTTAGCTTGTTGTGGGCTATGGCCGTAACGGTAACCCGTGTTATTATTACGATTGTTATATTAAGACTACCAAGATGTCAATGTAGTATTCTACGTTGGTCGCAAGGTGTCAGTAATTGTTCGGTGAGACCGCCGCTAAAGCACCAGACTTGAACAACCGGTCACCACATTGGCCAATGACTTTCTGATCAGCTCACTGAAAATATCTATTCACCGTAAGGCTGTTAACGTGCAAAATGGAGCATAATCTGAATCTTATAAATAAAATAATACTAAATATAATATTCTTGTCAGTAGCGAGCGAACATGCTCTGTCTGGTATACCTTGTATTTTTTTGCCCAAATTAAGCATTTTCAAGCATGAAAATAGCTAAATGAACTAATATTTAGTACTCCATGCAATTTGCTTAAATATACATACTTTCTGGCTAATATGCCATAGCCAACCACGGAAACAGCAACCATTTATTAATTAGTTTTTGAAAAAATTGCATGAGGTGATATTTGAAACATGATGTAGCGAGGGACAACTATTGTAAATCCAATGAATCTGTTCGAGAAAGACAAATTTATAGTCGTACAATTATAGTTTTACATGTAGAAAACAATTCTAAATGCATATAAATACATATAAATGATGAATGAAAGGGACAAATATTTATGCTTACTTTTATCTTCATTGTAAACGTGTTGTTTCTTAAGAAACAATGTGGCAGCGAGAGTAACACGGACAACACCTGCCTGTTTTGCCATGACTTATTTCTTGAATTCAATAGTGTTTCTCACCTCAATTCTCTGCTTTTCTTTTGATCATGGCTGCAAAATAACCCACAATGCAGCCAAAGAAAGTTGCAAGTGCCAGCAACTGAAAAAGAAGGTGGGAGACACTTCAAATAACTCATGGCAAAACAAAAAGGTGGTGTCCGTGTTGATCCCGCTGCCACATCGTGTCTTTCAATTTGAGCCATATTGTCAATGAAAGTAAAAGGTAACGTCAAATGTTCATTTATCCCTTTTATTCGTCATTTATACGTATTTAGAATTGTTGTTAGAATTGGACTTCAGGCCAAACAAAGTTGAGCAGGGTGCAAACAGCCAGCACTTTTGTTTCAAAGCTGCTCAGGATTCTCCAAGCGTGGTTTGGCTTTCGCCGTTGACTCCACAACTCACAGGCCCTCAATAGCAAACACTTTAAAAAAAAAACAAACAAAAAACAAACAAACCTGGGCTTATAATAGTGAACTTTTTTTCTCCGCTTCTTTTGTGTGTAATTATTCCCAAATACCAGAGCCTGAATGATCCCCCTACCCAGTGCCCCTGAAAAAGAAGGGGTGATGGTGTGAGCATCATTGCTAGCATGTTAATTATTTACTCTAAATGGTCTGATTGGAGAACCCACCTAGACAGGCATTATCTTCAAGTCGCTGTGTGTTTGAAGGACAAGTGAGAGAGGGAATGGTGAAGGTGGATGGAGAGATGCACCCAGGCAAGTGGATGGAGTGATGGAGAGGGGCCCACATGCAGTGGTGACACAGACGATGGTTTGTGTTTTGTCGGTGGACCAGAGAAGATGTGCTCTCAATGAAGCGAACGCCACCAATGGTGGCTCCTGCTTTATCTTTGCACTGTCTGTGTGCGTGTGTTCGAGAGGCCTCACTGTTTTCTTTCAGAAAATGAAACTTTTCATTGCTTGATCTTCCTCATCAGTAAGTGCCTCCATATAAATGTTCATTTAGCTTGCCAAGGGCTCCCCCTTGTGGTTATGTTTTACACTTATGCTACTTACAGTAGTATTAACCATATACTTGTAACAATCTATCACATTACACTTATTTATAATTAATTAACTTTCTTGACAATACTCTGTTGTTTCAAGCCCCCATTTTGCAAAGCATTTTAACTCTGGGGATTGTTTAATGTACGTATCACAAGATGAAAATGGAATGTTGTATTTTCACAGTTTTGAACGTGCTTGAATTTCTGGTTATAGTGTTATGATGAGCTCAAACAAGTTATCTAACAGTAGTTCATGTGTTTGTTGGAGAAACAACATACAGTATGTACATGTGCGTTTCCTTTTATTTCAATGAATAGTGGTTGTATTTGCATTAATGCTTAATGCACAGCTATGACTCTTTATGCTCCTCCCTCATTGCGTCACTTGCTTAAAAAGCATACCTAACTTCCTCAAAAGATCAGACCTCATACAGATCTCAGCCGCCCTTTCTCGTGAGGCTCGTAATGGCTGCAGCTACAATGTTTTGTTTTAAACTTTTTATCTTAATTTACTACTTTGGTTTTTGTGTCAGTGGACAAGGTGAGTGATGTTGGAAGTCTGTATTGATCACTAATGTCCTGAATTTCTCTTGGAGATTAATGAAGTATCTGAGCCAGGGCAACGTCTCCATCCTGCTAACTTGGTTTTACATTTGTTCTATTGATCATCTCATATTATTAATTAATTGGTGGGGAGTACATTGTATACTTTATAATGTGTTTAATAAGTGTAATTTAAGTATTTCGGGCTTTAACCTGTGTTGCGCTTCTATGCATTTAGCATGTTAGCTTCCTTAGCCACGAGCAATGAACAATTGATTGAAAATATGGCGAGGGATCTCAACCTAAATATAATGTAATTATTACAAATTACAACAGTCAGTTTTTTGCAAATGTTGATCCAAAATTAGAGGACAATATCAACATCAAGCTAGCAGAGGAACAAGACAGCAAAATGCACGGTTGCACCTCGACGATGACTCGCTTTTATTTGCAATCCCTTAGCTTAGCTTTTTCACCAGGAGCACCGGTGCTCCTGAGTGAAAAAGAATTAAGAGCACTGAAAAATATTTGGAGCAATGTGAAATTTGTTAAGTAACTAAATGTTCGTGTAACACAGCCTGCCATACTACATGCCGTACACACGTGTACTAAGCTACACATGCAATTACATTACTAATGGCCACTTATCACATTGCACAAGAAGAACGTTGTTAATATCAACCCAACCTACGACAACCATGTCAGACAATTATTTTAATAACCGATTAATTGGTCAATTTTTTTTCCGATTCATTGGATTAAAAAAATAAACAAAAAATTAATTTCCGCCTTTTCATTCACAGTTGAACTGGCAGAGTAAGTAAGTGCCCAAACATCAGGTTGCAGCTTGAATATTCCGTTAAATAATGTTAAATAATAAAAAATCTAAATTGTCAAAGTGTCAGTAAAACAATAAATGTAAACAAAACTAGTATCATGGTCATTTTCTTACTCCATTAATCGAAGCTTGTTGTTTCAATTAATGGAGTAATCGGTTTGGCCATAGCAGGACCAAATTAACATGAAGCAAAAACCTACAGCTGACAGTTCATTTCCAGTGATTGGGTCCACAACGTATCAAAAAAAGAGGCAAACATGTCCATCACTATTTTACAAAGTCAAAGCTGATATGTGTGAATATCGTGTTTTGGCTAAAACACAAAAAGGTAATAGGTCTGCTTTCATGGCTGACTAAGGAAATGAAAAAATAATCACATTTGAGATGTTGAAACAGAGGATCTTTACATAGTTATATCAAAAAACAGTTAATCGATTACCTATCCAGGGGTGCGGTCATGTAACTAGTTACATGACTCATGACAGAGACAGCTGTCTCTGCAGGTGATGTGTTGTTTTTTTACCTGCCTGCTTCTGCCCTTTGCAATAATTACAGAACATGAGGTTGTTCACAAACTCTAGCCAAGAGAAGAGTTCGATCCAATCTGATTTAAACGTGTAAACTTTGCTAGCACCGTCAGTAACACTCATCTCTTCTGGCTCGACACAGTCAGCTATCCTAGATTCCACATTTTCTCTCACTTTCATCTCCCTCCTTGGTTCCATTTTGTAAATACGACTCGATTTCCATTTCTCACCGGACACAATGTCAGTCAACTTTCCAGCAACGCTCCAGTATCCAACTGATAACAATTAGCTACGTCAGTGAGTGCTGCTTAGGCGTCTGAGACGTCATCGCGCGTCAAGAGGGTTCTGTGTTTGGCAGGTTGTCGAATTATATAGAAATTCTTTAAGAGCTTACTCGAGTTTGATCCATTTTGTATACTAAATTTATTTTAGCAGCAAAACGCAAATGAAAGAGTTGACATCCGTACTCGCACGTGGACTCCCTTTTATTTTTTCTACTCGTACAATCTATTTGTAGGCCCATATGTGAAAGAAATGCTCGCACTGTACAGCCCTGCATCTGCGAGTGGTCTCGTAACGTAATGCACACGGATTGCCGAAATCGACTGTATCTGGTATTCTAAATGACATTTTCAGTTAAAATACTACTAATATTGGTGTATTAACCATGACAGAAATAGAAAAGAATTTTGGTAAAAACTAATTTGAGACAAGCTGCATGACTAAGCAAACATGTTTGTCTTTATAGGATGTGAACAACACAACGTGTCCTGCAACAACATTATGATTGGTGATGGCTTCAACTTCTTCATTCTGTGTAAACCATCAGACAAAACACAAATTCAGCAAAATGGGGTATTTTTATTTCACGCTCTGTTTTTTTTCCCCATCTGAAAATATACTGTGAGGTTTGAAGTGATACAACTTCCAATTAATGTGACAATTCTTGTTTGTTTTCAAATGAAAAACATGCTTGTATCCCAACAGATTACCATCGCTCACAGGAATTATGGAAATATCGAGCAGCTTCCAGATGTACTTGAAATGGACAACGACACCATTTTGACAAAAAGTTGTGTGAACACCACAATCAGGTGCAGCTATAAGCACCCCGTGAGTTCTGTTATCTCTCCATGTTTAACTAGGATTACATTCTTTCTGCTATACATGGGAAACATACAACAAAACTTTTTTGGGACTTTCTCTTCTCCTATTTCAGAAGACCATGGAAAAGGTCGAACGCTGTGTGACATTTGTAACTACTGGTAAGGTCGCAAAAAACCTCTTACATGTGTATGTGTAATCCATTACTCTACTGATTCCTCACTAAAAATTCGGTCAGTTGTGTAGAATTGATCGTTGTACATGTACATAGAAGACCACTGTGGCTAAGCTTGGGTCAAGTTCAAACATGAAGGAAACACTTTTGCTGTACACATTAACAAAGATCAAATAGACAACATTTCCCATGTGAGCAGCCATGGATGGGTTTTTAAACATTTTCATCTGTTCTTCCAAGACTGGGGAGGAGGAGCAAGTGACATCTTGCACCCCCCACCCCTGTACCAAACCAAAAGATTCTGTACTGAAAAATCTCATTCCTAACGTGTACCGTTACAACCTCTATTATTTTCTCTCTCAAACAGACACAAATCCAAGTGACCAAAAGAAGCATGCCAGTGTCGGGGGGATCATTGGCTGTAAGATACTTTACTTTGCAAGTACTTTTCCATTAAGCACTAATACTAACTATTTAAGGTTGTTATATAGTTAACCATTCAAATACAGTGGAACCTCCAAATACAAATTTAAATCCAAATCAAAATGCCTCTCAAGCACCAAACGTACGTGATCTCATGGAGTGCGTGCCTTCAGCTCAGTGAGCATCCAATAAGTGGGCAATAATATTAAACAATTATATTAAATAAGCAGAATATAATGTCATTTTCACATACATTACACGTATTTTGTAATGTTGTGTATATATTTTTTTCAACCAAGCACATTACAAAAATATTACACACAATTGAATTTTTAATGATGTTATAATGTAATACAGCATGTGTACTTATGTAACCCGCCTGCTTCAAACTGCCCGCACGGGGGCTGTAACACAGGACCTTCGGAATGGGAGACGAGAGAGCTGACCGTTCGGCCAAAAGCTCGGGCTGTCAACCAAGCGTTCAACGCAGCTCTTAAGGCCGAGGGAGTCCTTCCGCATGGACTATACCCACCACATCACAGATGATAGCTTTGTAAAAAAGCAGGCTTTGCGACACATCTTAAAATACAGCTAAGCCTCCTACATGTCAGTCACCTAGCATGATGTTGCTGTTAAAATGTGAGTGTAATGTAATAGCTATGCTAGTGTTGCTATCGCTTATGTCCTCCTGTCCCACTCCTTTACGTTCCAATCGTTGTATGTGATACTGTATATGGCATGTTTTACGTTGGATAAGTGCAGAGTTAGTGTATCTGCAGAAAGTGAATAAAGTGCACGATAGCGCTTCTTGGAGACACACTCAGTACGTTGCCATGCACTAAATTAGCCGAATTACTGAAATAATTTGGTTTCTCCATTTTTGTTTGAGTGTGACGTCCCTGTTTACATGCCTTATCTCCAATGCGATTACTGGCCATACACTGTGTGCCTCTGACCGTTTATGTTCCTCCATTCATATATACTGTACAAATTATGTTTTTAATAGTTACTAATGGTAGCCACAGTTTTCTGTTTTACTCCACATTCATAAGCAACCCGGCAACAATTTAGATTACAGCTAAAGTTACAATCACCGAACATGGACACATATTAGCTTGAACCACTACTAGCAATTTCGATAGAGTCATGACCCACCCTGCCAATATTTATTCCGAGTTATATGTGGCGTGAGGCGGGTATGTGGTTGGCACGTGCGCAAAACACTGGCTCTACTGTACTGTACATGCAAGAGGAAACTAGTTTCCAATCGCATAATCTGGGTCAGGGGTGGCCATTACGTTGATCGCGAGCTACCGGTAGATCGCCAAGGTAGTTTGGGTCGATCGCGTAAATGTCACTTTGTAGTTGTCATATGACATATCAGTCGCCTGACATTAAGCTCCCCTCCTGATTCGCGCTTGCTCCCCCGCAGCGTTTCAAGCTACACACGAAAGATGCAACTTTCATCTTTATTATTCTGATTATGGATAAAATAACTTTGCGGTAAGATGTCTAGATCTATACCAAAAGTTATCTGTTCACTTGTAGCGGCTAGTTACGTAGAAAAAAAAAAAAAAAAAAGTTTCGTTTACTGGCTTTGCTTCGCGTCATGAACTCTACTACAGAAATCAGCGTTTTCTCCACGTTCGCTTCTTAAACTATAATTTCATGATGAAATTAAAAATGTGCCCATTGGTGAAACCTTTTCAATATGTTGCCTTGACTTCGGCTGCATTGTCTTTTGCATCATCATCATCATCATTTTCAATTCATATATATAGGTAATGTTTGATAGCAAAAGCTAACTGGATGTAATACATGAACTGTGTGCCCTAATGAACGTTACATAGCTAATTTGACTGGAATAATACCAGTACTGAGGTTATGTACACAACTATTTAGGAGTTGTGTAATTATCTCTATTTCCATATTGAAGTGAATTATGATAGCAACTACTTTGATTACCTGTAAACTTTGAAAATGTGAATGTGAAATACTAATCATTAATATTTACAATAGAATTTCAGAGTTTACCGGGTACATTTTGTATATGTTATGTTTTATAGAAAGAGGTAGATCATTTTGACTTGTACGTACTTGCATGCTGAGCAGGTGCGTGCACTCCTGATATACATGTATAACGTACTCATGTAAAAAAAAATAAAATATTATATATATATATATATATATATATATATATATATATATATATATATATACACACATATATACATATACATATACACATACACACACAGTATATACACACACAATGTGTTTTTCCTCAGTGCATGTAAACATACTCTGTCAGAGACAGGCAACCAACCCTGCTCATTAGCATTAAAGCTACAGACACACAAAACAGTGCTTCCATAATAGAGCTTACTAAAAGCACTTTTAAACTGTCTAAATTCCAGTATCAATTCTAATTCACTATTGTGGGACCTCAGAGAATGATTTCAAATGAACAAAAAAAAAAAAAAAAAATACAAGTAGTATCACATGGGACCCTTCATATTATATGCACAAGTATGCCCGCCCACTGTGAGGAAATTCTTATTGTTTCAACGTCTTATTGCTTAACGTTAAAATGTTACCTAAAACACTGCTTGTACAGTTAATGATATTTCAAAATGGTTTGACTCGGTTATAAATTAGAAATGGTATGGTTTGGAAATAAAAGGATGCAATTTGCTTGGTTTTGCGAGTTCCACTGTGTTTGGAAGTTTGCATTACTCTTTGTGGAAGCTTGCTGATAGCATCTATGTATTGTTTAGTTTGGGCCATGGGCGTGGTTGCTGTTCTGGTTGGATTTGCTTTCCTGGTATTTGTGTGCCATTATTGCAGTTGGCGAAGAACCAAGAGGTGACATTAAAAAAACCTAATTTTTCCTCCCACTTGATTGTCAAGATGACTCAGCGTGACAGCAATGTGTTTTCTTTTGTATGGCAGAAAGCAGAATGTTGCTGCAACATTTGGAGGCTATTGCAAACATCTGGGAACCACTCTCAGAATTTGGTGAGATCACATGATATTCTCTGATGTTTTGCTATTTCATTCAAAACTTGTATGTTTACAGTTGCATTAGTAGGCCGGATGGACAAGGTGACATTGGTCAGAGCCATGATGACAATCATGACAGGTTGGCTTTCCATTCATAAATGACATTTGTATTCAATTCAAATTCAATTCAATTGAGTGTAACATTTGGCATGATTCTTAAGTTGAAGAACCACAGTGGTGCAGAAGTACTCACAGCTAATCCACCATCCAAACGATTGGTTACAGAAGTGGGACAATATTTTAGAAATGTAACATTAACATGAGTTCGGCATCTAAGACTTGATTGATGTTTACTGTCCTCCATGTATGTGGGAAGCTCTACGGATGCTGGGAACACTAGAACACCTATGCTTCCGGGGTGAGTCCTTTTTCTTTCGAGAAAACAGATACCCCAAAACATCAAGTTAGAACTACGCAGACGATGGAATGACTGGTATCTTCTTTTTTGGCGTTTGTGTCTGTAGAGCTGATGAACAATTGGAAATGCAAGATGTTCAGGTTGGAAATGGCTCTTCTGCAGCAGTAAGTAAAATTTTTCTTTTTCTTTTGAGTTAATTATTTTCACCCCAATGGTGTATGCCTATCTGGATTTAAAAACTTTTTTTTTTCTCCTCTTGCCACAGTATTGACGTGGAGTCACCATCTGGCCAGAAGAACCAAAGAGAAAATAAATACGATATATATATATATACATACATATAAATGAATCAATCTATTTTATAATACGATATGATACTGTTTGCGAGAGTGAATTCCAATGCGGAATACTGATGGATGCGGTGGACGCATACACAGATGTATTATAAAACAAATAATATTTATATTATTTATATTATTCATATTTAGGGGCCGCACGGTGGTCTAGTGATTAGCATGTTGGCCAACACAGTAACAGTCTGGAGATTGGGAAGACCTGAGTTTGTTTTTTCTTTGAGCGGATTCTTTGATACTCCACAACTGCATTCTGAATTGGACTACCTCATGTCATCTTCTGAGGAATGGAAAGAAGAAACCTTTTACTGTTGGATAAGCACGGACTACAACTTTACCACAACCTCATCTGTGCAATCAAGTGAGGAGGAGATGAATTCAAAAGAACTTGAAGTTTGCCATCAATGCAGTTCTCTCCCTGAACCATCTCAGGAGCAACTTAGAGGCTTGAGAAGTTCCAGGTGTTCACCGACCCGTACAATCGCGCCGGGATTAGGATTATCCCTTAGCAGTGAATTTTTACCTGTAGAACTATTTGTCTTAACTGCCGACATATCAACCGGTGTAAGATTACGAGACTTCTTTGGAAAATAACGGTTCTTCTTATCCAGATATATGTGAAGGGAGCTCATTTGTCATCCTTCAGGCTAGCTTTACATGTATTATTATTTTGTTTCATTTTTACTGCTTACACGCCCTTGCTTTCCTATTAAACGCTTTTCCCTTCTGTCAAAAGAGTGCCACCTTGAGTCTTCTGTGATATGAAAGTATGAAAAAAATTCCTTTTTTCTGCTGGCGAATACATGAGTAAATTATCCCTAGCCCTTACCAAAAGCAACTAACCATAAGAGGGGGCACAGCTATAAATTAGAGGGTTCAGCATTAGTGCGTAGTCTGGATGTAGTGCGGCCGCCTTTTAGGGTTGGGCAGGTTTGAATTTGAAGGATTCTAATTCTGATTTCTTGTTTTGATTCCGATTCCTAATGAGTCTCGATTCCGATGCTTTTAAGAGGCAGGGTCATAAAAGTTTGCATGGTTTAAATGAGGGCACCAACCAGTTATTTTTGGATGAAATGTCTGAACTTCTCCATGGATTTTTAAATTACATGAACTTTCTATCAACTTTACTATAATTTTTTGACAGGGCTATTTTCAAGCAGTATATAAGTATCAAGTTACTTTTTACAGGTGTACACTTTCATAAAAGATGTTTACTTTGTACTTTGTGTGAGTTGAGACGGTCCCTTGACTGTTGCTACTGTGCAAGTGAATAAACTTGCCTAGCCGTAGCTCCCGACAATATTCAAGGCTGCAATACACTCGATCCCCAATTTACGAACACAATTGGTTCCAGACGACCGTTCTTAAGTACGGGAAAGGGGGGGGGGGGGGGGGGGGGGGGGGGGGTCTGGTACCGTGTAGTTCCTTGAGCACCTCCTCTTTTTGCATTCTTCATACGGGACAGAAACAAAGTAACGCTGATTCAGCACGTCGATCAATGGTTGGTAGGTGTATGTTTGTATTAATACATAAGAACAATAAAATGACACACTTGATATGTTGAGTTGGTACAATACAACATTGTATTAGCGGTGCTAGGCTATGCTATTCTATTCCATTACACAAGTTGGCCACGCATAATCAATCTTTGTTAATGATTTTTTTGCTTCCCCCCCTCCCCCAAAAGGGGGTGAATGGTTCAGTATAACATATTATATTAGCAATGCTGCTATGCTATTCTATTCCATTAGACACATATGCATACCTGCTGTTGTACTATGCACATGACAATAAAACTCTCTTGAATCTTGAATCAGTTGATTGTTCTTTTTTTTATTTTTCCAAATACATCACAATGCATCACCATTTGTGTATTTAATCATGATTTCCTTTCGTGGTTGTTTGTGTTTCAGTTAGGCATGGGTGTTGTTGTATCGTATGTACTTCACAATACCGGTTTCAAGGTATATCACGGTATGAAAAAGTCACAGTTGCAAAATAGTCCGTCATACCGTCCTACGGTACGAGAGAAAGTGGAGGTCCACCGTGGAAATACAGTACTTTGTCATGTCCTGCGTTATTCCTCGCAGTTGGAACTGAGGTTTGATGTGGCACGGCCATGAGCTGTGTTGCCAAAAGTCGGCAACTTAACCGTCGTGGCATAGCGAGCACTGACGTTAGGTACCTGGTTCGCATCAAGCAGTGCTGGTGTGACAAGAGCTGTACCCTCATACAGTTTTATATATGTGGATTTAGTGTTTATTTCACATGGCTTTGCAGCTGTCCAGCTAATGTGTAAGCACCCATAACACTATTTAAGTACATTTTCGACAAGTACATTAACATCATAACCTCATAAGTCGCAAATGTCTTTGTTTCATAGCTTGTAGTGTAAAACTTGTATTGACTGTAAATTTTGCAGCTTAAAACGTATGGTAAATGACAAAATACACTAATATAGCATTATTAAGTGAAAACATTGTTTTCACATAAAAAATTCCTTCAAAAAAAAGGGACACACTTAGAAGATTTACCCCATTCACAGCAGGTTTCCTTGTTATACGAATGTGTGGTATCGCTAGGTGGCAGACCTCGAACGCAAACGTGTACGGTACGGTACGGCCGTGCTGTTGTTAGTTGACATATTACTCACATCGAGAGCCCCCAAATGTGGAGATGTGATTCCGAACGAGACAGAGGCCGAGGACAAGTGGTATAAACCGTTTACTCTCCACTAAACCATCAACAACTACTTGGCGACAGTTTGTAACAACAATCACATGACCCGGAAACAGAAGTGGAAGTTGGTGATGCAAGCGAAAGAATAAAAACTCAATACACAACCCAAGAATTCCAAAACACTTGTGGACAAGTTGTGACCTGCACATTCACCATGCTGTGAAACAATAACCTAACATTACATGTTTTTGTTTTTTTAATTCATGTTGTGAACTTCATTAGCTACTGATTGCATTTATTTGCATTTTGCTTTTTTTTTTTTTTTTAAGTAAGAAAATATTTATGGTCTTGTGACATAACTTGCAGGATTAGCCACTGCATTAAGAAGCGCATTTTATTTCTTTTTTTTTTTTTTTTAATAATTGTTATTTTTTTGTCATTTATTTTAAATACATTCCTTCATGTTCTATTATATTGTTTAAAAATGACTGTTCAACCAAAAGTTTTTTCTCCTGTTTTCAATAAAGATATTTCAAGCTAACACATTTTCGAGCTGTAATTATAATACCGTGAAACCGTGATATTTTTGATGAAGGTTATTATACCGTCAGAATCTCATACCGGCCCACGCCTCGTTTAAATCCATGAATTCATTGCATCCTTGAGAATGTTGCAGTAAATGCAGTCAGTTTGCAATTAATATACTGGATTATATATTTGAATAAATATATATTGTACATTGAATATTTTTTCTATTTGACGTATATCTTTACAATTACAGTATATACAATTATCCAGAGTATCCATCCCAACCTGGTAATAAATCTGAAAAAACCTACAGAAACCCCAAAACTGTATCTGTTGTGAATCGATTAACTGTATATTAGATATGATACATTTTCTTGGTTATGAATATATGCTGAATTTTTTGGACCTATTTTTTTTTGCATGAAAGGGGGAGTACCAACCGCATAACAGAGGAGTGCAAACAAGTCAGGATATAATTTAAGTGGCAACACTTATTTTATATATTGCTTCTTGAAAAATGAAAGACTGGGATAATATTGTCAAAATGTAACCACAGTTGCTGTCATTTTTATACTGTTAGAATTTTGCTCACTAACGAAGTAATCAAGAGACCCTCACTCTGAAACTGTTCCGTATGCTGCAGTATGATGTATGGCGTCATTACCTGAATGCAAAAAATGCCATGTATGACTGGGAGGTGCTTTTAAGATCAGTTCAAAACATCTCTCTGCTCGATCTCCTGGGATCTCCTGGGTCTGGGTTCGTCAGTACGATCTATTTTAAGTGCTAATGTGCAACGACCGGCAGCAAAAGCACCTTTTCTTAACCTCTTCAATGGAGAGAGTATTTCCGGTTGAGAGGCTTTGTTGGGAGCGTTAGTCTAGTACGAGGAGGGAGTTAAAAATGGGGTGAGCGGATGGTCAAGGCCTTTTCGGGGGCAGAGGTAGTGTGACGTGCACTCATGTACTGTGTACACACTGGAGCTCAGCACACTGCGGGATGCGAGAGGGAGAACGAGCTACAGGAGAAAGGCTGTCATTTTTATGCTCGGGTGCACAGAATAGCTTCACGTGAGCTAATTAGCCGCCAAGCGGGTTGTAACGCAGCCACGTTGAGAGAAAACACAAACCTCCAAGTGTTTATGCCATTAAAAAAAAAGCCTTTGACCTTTTACATGGATACATTGTTCC
Organism: Dunckerocampus dactyliophorus; assembly: GCF_027744805.1. NCBI lineage: Eukaryota > Metazoa > Chordata > Actinopteri > Syngnathiformes > Syngnathidae > Dunckerocampus > Dunckerocampus dactyliophorus. The sequence goes on along the minus strand of NC_072836.1, from coordinate 8,456,693 downwards.
CAACTAGAAAGGTCACATCCGGTCTCACCAACACCAAGCATGATTAATCCATCAGTTTGCATGTGTTTACACTCCGTGACCACAACATTACGTATATTCAACTTCTGCTTAAAAAAAACAAAAAAAACACAAGTTCTGAGTGACACTTCGACCTTATCCTCAGGAGTGCCCAGTCCCAATTACAATGTTAACTTACTATACAGGCCAAAGGTTTCGACACACATTCTACAACCCCATGGTCCCAGCCCCACTAATAAGGCAAGAAATTCCACTAAGTAACCCTGACAAGGCACACCTGTGAAGTGGAAACCATTTCAGGTGACTGCCTCATGAAGCTCGTTGAGTGAACACCAAAGGTTTGCAGCGCTATCAAAAAAAAAAGACACATAAAATATCTGTCTAAACCATAAGATATATTTAGTTATTCACACTTTTTTGTTCAGTACATAATGCCACATGTGTTCATTCATAGTTTTGAGAATCTACAATGTAAACAGTCATGAAAATTAAGAAAACGCATTGAATGATGTGTGTCCAAACTTGTGCCCTGTATTGTATGTATGTAAAACAATAGAGGAAATAATCCTTACAAATCACTGACGATCAGCTGAGATAGAATCCAGTTTCCAATACCAGGGTAGACGGAAGAATCTGGACTACTTGAGTAGGTTATTGATATAACCTGAGGAAAAGACAAAACATATTACACAACATTTCTCTGTAGACCATATTGCCGTTAAAACGAATTATTATTATCACTGACATGTCACAAACAAGACTGAAATTTAGATTGGAGCACTTACCTAAATGCCTTTTGTCCCTTAAATCCCACCATATTTCCTGATTAAGGGACATTACCTTCGACGCTAAAGCTAACAAATGTTAGCTCGGTAGCTTATAGTCTTGAAAGTAAGGACAAGGCCAAGGACGTATAAAATTGTAATTCTTCGTCGTGTCTATATATATATATATACAGTATATATATATACTGTATATATACACGTACTTGTTAAAATGAGCTGACGCGAGTGCTAGTAATGAGCGACTAATATATTGCCAATAGAGACGCTGGAGGAGCCATGTGACAATTTATCGTGGTGCACTGTGGGACTTGTAGTCACAACTGTAGTGGTGAGCGTAGTCTATAGTATTTACCACCCGATTTGGACTTAAAAAAAAACCATTTTTTGCTGCCACTCTAAGTCCATTACACTTTTACAATGTAACAATGTAATGCCCCATAGCTACTACTGTCACTTAAAGTGATTCTGACATAATATTTATATGACAGTAAGGCCTATCAACTCGGCATCCATTTTCGTAGTGCGCCGTGCGCGGGTTTGGCCGCCATGATGGTGAGCAGAATCAAGAAACATTGAATAAATGTATTGCAGTCAATGTGAATTGGACGAGGGGTAGGGTTAAATAAGCTTTGTTTCTTCCTACTCCTTTTGGACATGTGGAACTGGGAATTGAACTATGTGATGTATACCATTGTGACTTGTTCAAATAAAAATAAACCATTACCATACTGCTGCTCAGTTTTTTTACTGACATCTACACGTAGGTCATACAGTATTTCTGCTGTAGGCCGAGAAGGGGGTCCATGTTGAATGGGCAGCACATGGTCTCCATACACTCTGCCCAGGATTGCGACCTTCCCCTGGGGCACTGCCATTTCCTCTCCAGACAGAAGGATGCCGACTACTACTTGTGCGCCCAGCCCCGCCCATCTCTCTTCCTCTCCATCATGGCGGACTTTCTGCTGGATGGCGGACTAAACTGTGTTCCATTCATTTACAGTATGATCGACAATCTAATTCATTTAGCGTTCTTGGTTTTGTTTGGTACACACAAACAAAACTTGCACTTTTACTTACTTGTTCCACTCCACTTTGTGCCATCACAGCCAGTCTGATGGCTCCATCACACTTAACACATAACACCAAGGCTGATCATGAATCAGTTTCCCAAGCTTTCCAGATGCACTGCACAACGCTGCTGAAACCTGCGAGGCCTGCTCATGAATAAAACATGGCCGTCAGTCCATTCACTTCCAGTGTGAGCCATGAGGCTCTTCACATGCAGATTTTCAAAGATTTATTACATCACTGCCATTTGTCACACACACGCACACACACAAACGCTGCATTTTTATTTTTTATGTGCTGATTCAAGGTATTTTTGGCTGCAACACTCTCAATAATAATATCCTGCTTCATGCAACCGTGGATACACTGTATGTACAGGAAACCTCTCTTACATTTGTTGACACTAGAAACCCTTTTAATAAGATACCTACTTCAGTGTATTTCACATTTTCGGTTTTATGGAAGCAAGAAGTGTTAGACAAAAAGGACAGTGATGTTTTTCAGCCTCGAAAAAAAGCGCCTTTATTCTCGTGCTTTGTGTGTGAGCGCTAACGTGTGGACTGTAAATGACCATCAGTGTCATTTGAGACAACAGGGACTCACCTCATTCCCTCATGCTGACAATAAGCTGCAAGCTTGAATAAACAATACAATAAAAAGAGTACAAATTAGCACCTACAGTGTAATCACAGGTTTTGGGAGCGCTGAGAAAGACTGAGGAGGGTAAAGCCTCGGTCTGCCGGCGTGGGCCGCGGCCTTCCTCCTGCATAATCATCATCATTTAGCGCAGTACGTGCAGCCTCTGTTTATTGCGATATTAATCTGGGATAAACAAAGCTTTTGACAAAACAAATTAACACCCTGAAAGAAGGGCGCCGCTAATGGAGTCTACTGAGAATGATATTAAAAAGAGGGGATGAGATTAAGGAAGGTGCTGGGAAAGACTAAATCAGGCCCAAGGTATCTAAACGGTGTTTCACCCCGAGCTCTGGAGACCAGCATCAGCACATCATAACCCAGGAGGGAGCTAACGCTGATGATTATAGTGTATGTTGATAATTAGCATTACTCTCGATGATGAGAGCTCTTTCCAGCCCTGTTTGATAAAACAGTCATATGTTATTAGCTTACCAAATCCAACCAAACTGCAGTACTGCAGAACCCTGTTATATTAATAACGTGTTCAGAAGAAATATTAACGCATTTTAAAGACAGAATATACAAACAACTATTAGGAGCAATAAATAAATAAATATATATATTTATATATACTGTATATGTACAGTATATATTGTATATACTTTACTCTCGTAATATTACGACTTTTTTCTCGTACATTTACAACTTTATTCTTTCAAATGTACAACTTTTTGTAAATTTCCGACTTTATTCTCGAAATCTCACTAATACCCAACCCAACTGTGATATGAATTTTTGCAAAATAGGATTCCTTTTTCATAAATGGAATCTTGTCATAGTTAGAGCATCGAAATCCTGTTTACAAGCTTATAATTCAGTTTTTTAAAACATGATTAGAGCCCTCTAGACATAAACTAACACCCCTATAGTCCCCTAATACAGTAGACATAATACAAGTAAATAAACCATTTAAGACATAAATAAGACTTGTGCTCGTGTGTGTTGCTATAAATGCGTTCCCTAGGGGAGGTGAGTGGCCAGCAGGCAGGAAATGATGTCGGGGGTTCAGAGTTGAGTTTTAGTTTGCCGTGGGTAACGGCTGCAATAATAGCCTGTGTTTTTATTAGGAATCTTTATTCGGGATCATTGCGCCAGTTGTGAGGTCATTCACACATGCAATAAAAGCCTGCTGTTCTGTGATCAAGTCTGGTCACCGAACATTCCAATGATATTACTGACGCCTAACGATGAGTGTAGGATACCACATACAGGTATCATTCACAGCGTCTCTGAATGCGTCTCTCAAATGGCTTCTATTCGTATTTTAGTTCATTTAGCCATTTTTGTGCTTGAAAATGCCTAGTTTAGGCAAAAATCTGTTAAATTTGCTTCAATTTGCAAATTTTATGAATAATAAGCCGTAGTCACCTGGAAAACAGCACGGTTTGTTAAATATATTTTTGAAAAACCGTGATAGCCATGAAATTCAAACCGCAAAGTGGTGCGGACGACTGTATACACGAGAGTGAATTTACAGATAAGGTTAAAATATTCATATAAAATCTATTTGAGGAGAATAAAATTGCAATATTACAAGAAAAAACTTGGAGTGGCGTAAAAATTAAAGTACCTATAACTTCAAAATACACCAACCTCATGATACGGCGCTTCCACATCACGTAGAACGAGAGTAGAACATTTTAAACGTATACAGTACAAAAGTATGAAAACTTAGGAATGTGGACTAGCGCCCCTTTCAGTACCTCATGAGAGAGAAAAAGCCCATCCATCCACTTTCTATGCCGCTTATCCTCACTAGGGTCGCAAGCATGCTGGAGCCTATCCCAGCTGACTTCGGGTGAGAGGCGGGGTACACCCTGGACCGGTCGCCAGCCAATCGCAGGGCACATATAGACAAACATACCTATGTACAATTTAGAGGGGTCAATTAACCTAACATGCACGTTTTTGGAATGTGGGAGGAAACCGGAGTACCCGGATAAAACTCACGCGCGCACGGGGAGAACATGCAACATGCTAACCACTCAGCCACCGTGCGGCCCAGAAAAACCCAGAATTTAAATATTTGCATCATAGTCGTAACGCTGCATCGAGATGAGGGCTGTTAGATGACAACTTGTTAAGATGCAATTTAATATACTGTACATTTTACAAATAAAATTAGTTTTATTGCTGCCATAACATTTTTCTTTAAAATTTTACTTTTTTTTCTAAACAAAACCAAAACATGCCATGTCATGATTCTTGTGAATTTATGATTTTGTTTCTACTCTTTCTCGCTCATTTTTCCACCCGAAATTCTTTGGCTTTGTTGTGACTTGTTGTCTTCTTGTGCCTACATACGCTTGCCAAATACTGTATGTTACACAACACTAAATAAATACACGGTAATAAGCTCTTGTAACCCTTTTTGCTTGTCTGCTTTTGACCTGCTGCACGGAGACCTTCCTTTGCTAAAAGTCCCGTGGGGTTTTTCCTGAATGAGTCACACAACAGCGAGAGAATCTATTTCCTGCTCACATTTACAACCACATAACACAATGTGAGTTGTAAAAGGAAAACTAATGGTAAGAAATACATATTTTAGATTTAAAAAAAACTAATAAATAAAGCATGTCCAAATGGTTCTAGACAAAGTTGAATTTGGCTCTTTGAAGGTCAGTGGGATTGTAGCTGGAGGGCTTCTGTTCTCTCACGACAGCTCATTCCTCAAACGTCCTCCATGCACTCTTTGGGACTTTCACCGCTTATCTAGCACTCCTTCGTCTCGGAATGCAGCATGATTCCCGGAAAGAACGTCTGTGTGAGAGGCAAGAGAAAGTCAACTACTAGCAAACAGGAAACTCATCAATTCAGGCACGGGATGCATCAGTCTTTGATGGAGAAAACATGTCGTTCATTACTTTTATTATGGCTTCTTTCACAGAAACTTTGCAAAATAGCCATGACAGCCTTGGCCTGTACCTTTCACACAGAAGCCAGCAAAGCAGAATATTGACTGAAAAGGAAGAAGCATGAAAGGAAGGAGTCCCAGTCACACGTGGTGGACTGCTTCTGTTACGGCTCGGACACCACCTGTGGAGGTGCAACATTTTCAGGTTTACTGTCACCACCATTCCGCACAGTCAATGCCATTTGTAACGGTGGAAAATTGCCAGGTTAAATTGCCACGCCCCATTTCTCCTCGTCCGTGCAGTTTATATAGATCTATAGCACCAAAAAAGACTGCTTTTATCAGTACAGTGAAAGGGACTATTGCCTGCTAACACCACTTCATTTTCCACAGGCAGTATACTGATTTTGGAGGTAGTATCAGAGCCCTGACAGCGGCTGTGCAAAAGGGAATACCAGTAAGGCAGGACATGAGTGTGAAGAGTCACACTTCTCCCTCCATGTTGTGTTCAAAGCAATTTGTCTGACTACCTTCAAAGTCAGGATCTTGGAGATGGAAAAATCCTGGCTTTAGCAGGTTTTACCCAAGGAGGTGTCCAAAGTGCAGCCTGGGGATCATCTGTGGCCCACGGCACATTCTAAAAATATATTTAAAAAAAAAAAAAAAAAAAAAAAAAACACAAGAGAAAAAATTGAAAAATCAGCAGTAATTTTACATGAGTAATTTTAGGGAGAAAAAATTGTATATTTCTATAATTAAATATAAAATAACATCACAATATTATGATGAAAAATAATTTTGGAAGCATAAAGTTGAAATATTAAAGAAAAAGTCATAACATTATAAAAAACAAACCAAAATAAAAAAAATACCAAATAAAGTTGTAATATTTGGAAAATTAAGTTGCAGAAAAAGTTATGTTCCGAGAATAAAGTCAAAATATTGTGGAAATAAAGTCACAATTCCGAAAAGAAAATTTACAAGAAAGTTGACGTAGTTGGAAAAGTTAAAAAAAACAACCCTGCAGAAAAAAACAGCTGTCATTTTACGAGAATAAAGTTAAAACATGAAGAGAAAAAAGTCGCGTTCTAAGGAGAAAAAAAGTCACAGTTTCTTGGAATATTATGGGGGAAAATAATGTTAATGCATATTTTTTCATTGTACTTTTCTGAAAAGTAACATTAAATTCAGGGCTGTCAAAAATAGCGCATTAACAGCAGTAACAAATTAATTCAGTTAAAATGTTTAGCATAATTAATGCATGCGCACCATGTCAAGCCACCCCCCCTCTCTGTTGTGACGGCACACAGAGGCACAATAGTGTCCCCACAGAGTCTAACACTCTTTTTGGACTTTATTCTGACATGAACACATCAACAGCGTCAGCCTATCTACAGTACATGTGCTGCTTTCCAAAATATGATACAAAAGTGACCCTGACATCCTTTCATTTTTCAGTAAGTGGCCCTCGGTGGACAAGTTGGGACATGCCTGCTTTAATCCCTTTCACTGTGACGACATAAGCTGTTTTTTTCCATGGTGTAGCTCTGTGTAGACTGCAGTGACTGGGGGCGGCGGGGACGAAGTCTACCTTCTGAGGCTGTCGTATGGCTGGAACATCGCAAATGTTCAAAGTGACTGTTGGCGTCAGGCTGCCTATAAAGTCAGAATATCAGGCCAGGAAAAAGTAGAAAAATTCCGGCTTCAGCAGGCATCGTACCCTTTCATCAAGTTTTTTTCGTGTTGGTGTTCTGTGTAAAGAGCACAGCAGCCGTCACCGTCCAACAAGCACTTTGTATCAGGCGCGGACGTCAAAGTATCTGACTGTGGGATGTTGTTTCGCTGTGTGAAAGCGCAAAGTGCACACAGTTACAGCTTCTGCGTAAAAGGCACAGGCAGATAAATGACAATTTTGCAGGACCTCTGCGTAAAATATCAACTCATAAGTTATTTTACATTTAAAAAATGTGTTTCTTCAGAAGACAGACATGGAGCCATTTATTTAACTCCCCCCCAAAAAGAAATGTTTTATTTTTCTCCTTTGTTGCAAGTACAAGAAGTCATCTGTCATAGCGCTTTTGTTGCTTTTGAACATCCGCCGTTCTCTATTTATTTACACAGTAGTTAGGAATAAAGCGGATTGTGGTTCTTATGTACATGGTTTATAGAGTTGTCGGTCACAACCACACACACAGGAAACAAGTCCACTTCAGCTGGCTATGTTCTAACAGCAAATACAGGAGGACCCCCACAGGATGCAACAGAATGAATACTCTCAGCAAAACAATAGCAAGGCAGTCATGTCACTTTTTCCAATGCCTAAAAAGCAAACAGGCAGAAAGGGCGAAGCGGGTCATGGTTCTGCAAAAAAAAAAAGAAAAAAAAAAAGAGGAGGGGCAGAGGGAGTGGTCGGTGCCCCCGAAAGCCCCGCCTCCACCGCTGTTCTTCAAAGGAAATGAAGGCAACTCCTCTGAATTGTCTTCCTCTGAGACTGATGATGAGGAACAGTTCAATAATGAGCACTTCTGGATAAGTCTGTGTGCGCGTTCTACTTTCTGTTCTGGCTCAATAAAAGATATTTTTGGCAACAATGAAGAGACATTTTTAACTTCTAACGGTGTACTAGACGACTCCACGCGTCTCCACAGCAGCTAGCTATCAAATGATGATTGGTACCAAAGGGCAAAGGAGCAAATACAAAATGATAGTCTCCAGAAAGGTTTTTTTGTTATAACAAAGTTCTGAAAGGTAAAGGGGTTGGGGGTCGGTACATTCAGAGTGCTGGACTTGGCCTTAAGGTACCAAAGGAACCGGGAAGGACTCAGTTTGGATGAACACTCCTTAAAAAGTCAAAGGCTTCTTCTGCAGAGTGAGCAGCGACGCCCCCTGAAGGTCACTCTGTTTGCTCAAGAGAAAGAAAGGCAACCAAACAAACAGGAAGTGGATAGACGCCAGGACCACATGGCACTAGAAGCCCATCACTTCAGTCCCTTCTTTCGGCCGCCGGTCACAGGCTGGTAACAAGCTGCATCTGTCCGTCCCCCTCATTGTGGGCGGGCTCCTGAGCCTGGTGGTCCCCGCTCGGTCTCCGCGGCGGGGCCTGGTAGAAGGTCTGCATGGGTGCCCCACGGGAGCCCAAAGCAGGCCTCCCGGAGCTGTAGTACAGTTCCTCGGGGGGCTGGGCCGATCGGGGCACCACCTCCAGGGGCTCGGGACTGCTGTCCGGGTAGGGAGAGTCTCGCAGGTTGGTGATGCTTGTGTATAAGGAGTCACGAGCTGGCGAGTCAGGCGCTCTGGTGCCTCCCTGCCCGCCAACACTGTGGCCGCTGTGACCCAGACTTTCGGTGAGGTCGGCCGTGTAGCTTTCCGACTCCTCCGGGTCGCTTTGGTAGAGGACGGATTGGGCGCGTTGCAAGAGCAGCGGCTCCTCCAGTGCTTTGTAAAGCAGCTCCACATCCTGCGGAGTGCGCTGCCGACCATCATCTTGGTCTACACCCGTCTCCGGCCCGGCCCCTGCGGCTCCACGTCCGCCCGCACCGTGAGGATGCCCCTTGGCCAGGCTTCCGTCCCCTCCCACGTTCCCTCCGCCCACGCCGGCACCACCTCTCAGGTTGTTGTGCACAAGCTCAGAGATGATCATCTTCTCAAAGGCAGCAGCATCGGAGAGATTGCGCCGGATACCCCCGCCACCCAGTGTCTCCGAGCCGCGGGGGTTGAGTAGAGGTGGGGGACTCTCTCCACTCCCGCCGCTTAGGAAGTCACAGCTGCCTCCGCCACCCGGACCACCACGCAGGGAGTAGCTGTTGTTGAAGTTGCCGTTCAGAGGCAGGGTCTCCATTCCGCAGGGGTCGCGGCCCTTGGATGTGCTCTCTGGAGCCAAACACAGAACACAAAGGGGATAACGAGGGTGGACATTAGCAAAGCTCTAAAATATCAAGGCGTAAATATGACAGAACATGGCAGGGCCATTGACGGAGGAGAAGCACACTTACTTGGGTCTCGGAAAGTTCCTGTCCAGCCAAGAATTGTTGCGAAGCAGATATAATGACAAACAGGAAGCGTCATTTAATGCAACATTAACTCCATCAATTCATTTTTAAAGCTTTTTGAATGGCCACCATTAATAGGATGAGAAATCTATCAGCCTTTAGCCGTCTTTACGTCTCTTTCTTGTTCTATGAATTAACTTCCCAGTTCAAAAGCGTACACACTGATCCAAAACAGGTATTTGACCAAAAAAAAAAACAAAACATTTGGTGAGGTTTTGGCCTTTCATCATCATTCACAATGCATTTTAGGCCAACGAAACAATCAAACTCCGTTGAACGATAACACTGTTGTACTGGTAATGCCTTACATTTGCTGATTTGAATGTTTTTTGGGTGCGTTCACACTTTTCACGTTTGCTTTGGTTAAAAGGAACTCTGGTGCGTTAGTCAAGTATGAACCTAATCATCCGAACCCTGGAGTGCACCAAACAAGTGGACCGAGACCGCCATCACCTTGCAAGTGAACTTGAGTGTGGTTCGCTTCACTTGAGCTCAAATGGCCAAAGACCCAACCCAGCGTTAAAATGACATCAAAAAGCATGCAGAAAAGACAAATATGGAAGGGACAAATATGTATGATGGGAGTGCTGTCTCTCTGCTCGGCTCTCTCCCTCCGTGTCTGACATCGGTGCTCTTGAAAAGTATATTTGAAAAGCTTTTCAGGAAATCTAAGCTTCTAAATATAGTGAATATAAAAATAAGCTACATATTCAACCCAGCATTTTGGTTTGGACTATACGAGTTCTGTCACGCAATACAGGAAGCTGCCCAATGAACAAGTTCTTTACTGAACAGCCTTTGGTCCCATGACAAAAATACTAGCGTGAACATTAACTCATTGACTGCCAAAGACGTCTATCGTCTTATTCATCTTGTGTGTGAAGGTCAGACTTGTAGGCAATGTATTTCTGTCCGAGTAGGGGGCAACAGTTCTCTTTTTCTGCAACCGGCAGCGACAGTCCGTCTATGAAGAAGACGGAAATTGGTGGATTGCGGGTTGAGAGAGGAAAATGGCGAAGCGCATCGGGAAATCATGCGGAGACAAAAAATACAGGCAGCTAACCCTGTCACAGAACTTGTGTGGCGGTGGATCTGTCTTTATTAGATGGTAATAGATGGAAGTGACATGGGTGATGGTGACGTAGTTGATAATGGAAGCTGGAGCAACAAGTGAGTCGTTAGCGTTGCTGAGCCATGTGGCGCCACACCGGAGCCTAACACGGGAAGCAGTTCAGAGTCGTACACACACACATACTGTAAATAACTGAATAGTTTACACACACACACTTCTATAAATAGTTTACATACACACACATCTGTAAATAGCTCAAAGACTGTAAATAGATGATTATTTTGTCTTATGTTTTATGCGTTATGTTCTAAATCTGTGAATAAATGTTATTTTGTCATCAAAATCCTTTTCCCCTGTGTTATTTTGTTGTTTCGTAGAAGTAAACAACTGTTCAGATGCTAAAATTAAACTAAAATTAAAATTAAAAAAATATGGACGTCAGTCACCGTTCTGCTTGAATTTGCTCCTCCGCAGAAAAAGCTCGTTTTCTGCGTTTTTTGGTCAAAATCGGGTGTTTTTGCTGAAACTACCCTACGTTGTACCGCCATTATCTAAAGACCCAGAAAGGCTAGAAACAAACATGTTTTTCTGATGAAAGAAGAGAGTCTAAAGTTTCTTTAGGTAGTTTCAATGTTTATGTCGTCCGAAAACTCAAGATTCAGTGGGTCTTGAAAGTTAGCAAAAATGGCCAGAAACTCTGGCCTCCGATATCGTATCGGAAGTGAAAACGTTGTATAGGGACATCCCTAAACCGCATTCAAGTTTGCACCGAGTATCTTTTTTAAATCTTTGAACTGGGCCACAGTACCAAACCACACGTGTGAACGAAACCGGAGTATGTTTTTTCTTTTTTTAAATAATGAAGCACTCTCCTGCCTACTTCCTCTCCTGCCTACTTCCTCTCCTGCTCTCCTCTAAATTTGGCTTGTCAGAGACAGAAGGAAAAGTACTTCCTGCCCGCGTGGTATCATTAAGACTATGTAAGCTGTTTTAAAATGATATTTCTTAGCTACCATTATACAAATCAGATCATGATTGATTCTAAATGCTGATGAAAACTGCTACCAGCATCGAAAACTTTTGTATCACTTGTGTCAGTATTTCTGTATTCACTCATCATTCACCAACAGTACAAACTAACTCCAATGGATGTCCTCACAAAGTGACCAACCATGTCTTGGCGCTACAATTCTCCGTACAAAGTGCATCCATTTGGCGTGGCGCTCATTGATTCCAGGCTTTCATGGCTGTGACAGACTAGCTGGTGCGGGTGCCGATTCACGTATCTGCTTAGCAACAAGACAACGGTCCCCGGTGATTCCTGGCAGTCAAAGTCGCAGTGAAACTTCACTAATCAGATTGTGATTTCGAGACGAGACCAGATGGCAAAGTTAGGCTGTTTGTTTTGTTCAGTCTGGTGGATCTGTTCGACAGTTGCAACACAAAAGACGGGTGTGTGCACCGGAAACATGACGCACACACACACGCACATGCACACAGACACAGACTGGAGCTAACCGGTGGAGTTGAAGACGCCGGGCGAGGGCGGGGTGAAGCTCTCAGCCAGCAGCGTGTTGTAAGGAGACGTTCCGCTACGAGTCTGCAGCACCGGGTTTGCCAGAAGGTGGTTGCCCATGGCTGCTGTTATATTTGAACAACAACAAAAAACACTTAGTACAAGACATATGGTCTTTATGAAGTACTTGGAAGAAGACTGCAGAGAACCAGTGTCTGATGTCACTTTTGCTGAATTCATCATTTCATAGTCAGTTTAGAAAGTCATATCCACCTATAGTCGTCCCTCTCCACTTTGCCGTTCGAATTTCATGGCTTCATTCTATCGCAGTTTTTCAAAAATATATTAAACAAATATACTGTATAGTGAAGAAGTGTTATCCCCCGTCCTGATTTCTTATTTTTTTTGCTTGTTTGTCACACCTAGATGTTTCAGATCATCAAAAGAATTTCATTATTAGTCAATGACAACACAAGTGAACACAAAATGCAGTTTTTACATGAAACCTTTTCTTATTAAGGGAGAAAAAAAATCACAATCTACATGGCCCTCTGTGAAAAAGTGATTGCTTGTCTCCCCGCGCCCCCATTAAAACATAACTGAGATGAATTCAGATCTATCAGTCTGGAAAAGGTTATCAAGCCATTTTTTGGGACTCCAGCAAAACCACAGTGAGAGCCATTATCCACAAATGGCGAAAACATGGAACAGTGGTGAACTTTCCCAGGAGTGGCCGGCCAACCAAAATGACCACAAGAGCGCAGCGACGACTCATCCAAGAGGTCACAAAAGACCCCACAACAAGAGCCTGCAGGCCCCACTTGCTTCATTTAAGTCAGTGTTCATGACTCCACCATAAGAAAGACACTGGGCAAAAACGGCCTGCATGGCCGAGAGTTTCAAGGCAAGCCGAGAGTTGCAAGACAAAAACCACTACTGAACAAAAAGAACATAAAGTCTCATCTCAAGTTGTTGGAAGGTGTGTCCCATTACATCTGGCGTAAAAATAACGCTGCATTTCAGAAAGAGAACATCATACCAACAGTAAAATATGGTGGTGGTAGTGTGATGGTCTGGGCTGTTTTGCTGCTTCAGGACCTGGAAGACTTGCTGTGAAAAATGGAACCATGAATTCTGTTGTCCACCAAAAAATCCTGAATCAGAATGTCCAGCTGTCTGTTCGTGACCTCAAGCTGAAACCAACTTGGGTGCTGCAGCAGGACAATGATCCAAAACACACCAGCAAGTCCACCTCTGAATGGCTGAAGAAAAACAAAATGAAGACTTTGGAGTGGCCTAGTCAAAGTCCTGACCTGAATCCTATTGAGATGGCATGACCTTAAAAAGGCGCTTCATGCTGGAAAACCCTCCAATGTGGCTGAATTACAACAATTCTGCAAAGATGAGTGAGCCAAAATTCCTCCACAGCGCTGGAAGAGACTCATTGCAAGTTATCTCAAACGCTTGATTGCAGTTGTTGCTGCTAAGGGTGAACCAACCACTTATTAGGTTTAGGGGGCAATCACTTTTTCACACAGGGCCATGTAGGTTTGGATTTTTTGTCTCCCTTAATAATAAAAAGTTTCATTTAAAAACTGCATTTTGTGTTCAGCTGTGTTGTCATTGACTAATACTTACATTAGTTTGATGATCTGAAATATTTAAGTGTGACAAACATGCAAAAAAATAGGGAATCAGGACAGGGGCAAACCCTTTTTCATATCACTGTATCTGGCACAGACGAAAACCGAGGTGAAGCCGCGAAAATCTGAATTGCAATGTGGTGACGGACGACTACTAATTTATTACTAGACACTGGTTCTGTCAATGTGCACTCCTTTAACGATTATTTCTTTATTACTGACTAATCTCCAACCCCTATCTATTAACTTGACTAATGGTAACCTGGTACATGTTTAACACAGGAAGTGAGCAAAGTATCAGTGACTGGTGAGAAATTACTACTACCAACAACATCAGCAAAAATGCATGCAAAACACGGCGCTCGGTAATAATGCCTGAAACGATACAAATATTTACAGTTGATTCAAATGGGGCTGTTTTTGTTTTATGGAGTCATTCCTCAGTCATTGTTTACACTACGCTTCCTGATTGCAACCTTTGAGCAGAAACACCTTTGAAAGGCAAAGTTACTGTGTGCCGTTATTTCCATTTGTTTCCCTTTGGCGCTCCACAGTGCACTCAAATGGGTGTGTGTGTGTGTGTGTGTGTGTGAGAGTGTGTGTGGGGAGAACAGTAATGCATGCCATTATGTAGTCCCGCAGTGCAGCCATTGAAACCCAGTTAATTTCACAGTGAAACGTGAATGCCACCAAGAAGACAAATAGAACAATGGCAGAGTGAGGATGTCGTGTATGGCCTGAGGCACCTCCAGCAGAAAATGCCATGAAATTAAAAACAGGACAGCATGACGGAATGTGAGAGAGATAAGGTCGAGAGCAGGTAACGCCGCCTTGCCGTCATCATGTATAAATAAGCATGCTTGGCTATTTATTCGTCTTTTCACCTCCTCTGTCAAAGGCTCTGGCAAACGTAGCTTGCTGCATTTGTTGGCTCTCACATCCTCTCAACCACACTTCCCCTCACCAGACTCTCTCTTTTTATTTTTTCTTTCCAAAGAGGCAAAAACCACCAAATTAATGCAGCCATGGGAATACCCAATCTGCAAGCTTGAAGTGGGGAGAGAAAGTAGGGCAAAGGGAAGCGTGGAAGTTAAAAAAACAGATTCCAATCTAACATTGAGCACATCGTGTATTCTTCCGCACCGCACCACGCTGTTCGAGTTCTCGAGCGAATCTCGAGTTTACAGGCCAACATTTTTTTAATGATTTGACGGGAGTGCGTACGTACCCGCAAAACACGGAACACTGTAAACTGAGGACCGCCTGTACCTACTGCCAATGTTGGGAAAAAAAGTAAAAAAAATAAGAATTTAGTTTTCCCAAAAAAGTAGTGAATTAGTAACGGTTACTGTAATTTGCCGCTACTTTTTTCTTAAACTCTTCTTAAACTCTGAACCCTGCGGCTTATTCAGCAGTGCATCTAATTTATGGATAAGTTCTAATTTCTCTTTTACTTCAGTACTACTAATCGTTTAACTACTCTGCCGCTCGGGAGTCAGTGCTCATGACGAGCTGGTAAACCCACTGGAAATCGCAGGAGGTCATTTCTCAATATAACAGCCTGACTCAAGGTGTCATCTTACAAAGAATACTAAACTCATCACACAGCAACTTAACACTCAAAAGGTAGCTGAGAAATATATAATACAAGTACCAGTACGAGTTTAAATTAAAAAAACAACAGCTATTTTAATTTCTTCCTATAATGCATTTCGTTCCAGCAAAACATTTCATTCAAAGCATTTCAAAGGTGATTCGTTCAGCTGCCTCTGTCCACCAGAGGGAGCCAGAGGGAGCCAAAGGCCATAAATTGCTGCCTGATGAGTTTAGCATTCTTTTTAAGACACCGTCAACACAGCACAAACGTTCAGCTTCCAAAAAAAATATAAAATTAAAATATCATATATTACTATCTTTTTTTCATTTTAAACATGCCAATCTTTGAAAACTTCATATAAATGAAAATCAATGAATGGCATATTTTCCTGAATCAAATGTCCAACAAAACCTCAGCAAATCTTGTGACACTTTAGCAGTTTTGCTTTTTATTTAGCTTTTTTTGTGTGTACTGCAGGCGCGTGGAGGGAGATCTCACCTCGGTTGAGCGTGGGCGTGCTGTTGATGTCCCCCGCCATGAAGGAAGACTCCGTCTGCTTCCGAACCGTGTCATTCCACATCCTGCGGATCCGACTCTGAAGGAAGGAGCGGCGCACGGTGAGCGGCAATGGGGGGGAACAAACAGAGGGGATGGGGGGTTCTTGGCAATCTCTGTGGGGATGCTGTAATCAAAACTGCGGGGTTTGCTATAAGCCACAAACAAGCTGCACTAAAAAGACTACAAAGCGATGTAATGTAATCAAAAGTGTGTGTGTGGGGGGAGATAATAGAGACGTGATTGTATTTGCTGACATGCTGAATGCCTTACTGCATTATGAAAAAGATGTTTTGTTGATTGACACACTTTTGTGTGCATGCTAATGTTTATGTTTTCAATGAGTGTCTTGAGTCCAAGCACCATCTTTATACGTGATAATCTATCTGCTTGGATGTTTCAAGGCATGCAACCCGCTGTGCATTACACTTTATTACAGTAAACTGTACAATTAATTAGATAAAGCACAACCACCTATGAGCTTGATTGGGGTATTTTCTAATTTGTAGCTAAATAAGGGAACCAAAACGTTACAAAACAGCAATCAGCATGATGCAGTGCACTTCTACACCACTGTAAAATACACAATAGTCAATTATTTTATATTCTTCATATTTATTTTAACAAATACCTATAAATAAATGTAAAAAAAAAAAGCCTATTTATGTACATATCGAACTGTAAACTTTTGAAAATGTATTTATTTTCCTTTTGATTTGCTTGTTTTTCTTTTGGCAGCAACTGCATTTTTTTTGTTTAGGTTATTTTCGTGGGAAAAAGAAACTGGTAATGTATGACAGTAATTGTGGGTTCCAATAATGGTAAATTATAATAAATAAACCAAAAAATATGAATATACAGTAGATACAGTGGCACCTCGGTTAGCGTCCACCCCGGTTAGCATGTTTTGTGGTTAATGTCGAAAATTTCTGCTAGAAATGTTGCCTCGCTTTTGCGTGCATCCACCGGTTAGCGTCTTGTCGTGTTAGTACACTGTGTGAGTCCACCTGTATTCTTAATTATTTTTTTTCTTTTGCCGAAAACGTACTTCCTTGTGAGGATACTATTAGCTAGCTAACAAAATGACAATCAGAACCGGAAGTTATGTTGAGTCACCATCAGTGGCTGTTTACTCTCAAAAATGTTAACACAAAATGTTTTTATAGTTTTACAATTATACTTTATACATTATACATGCTTAACATAATTCTAAATGCATAGAATTGCTGAATGAAAGGGCTAAATGAGCTCTTTCACTGCCAAAGACGTCTACTGACTGACTGCCAAAGACGTCTAAAGACGTCAAAGACGTGTGAGCTACAGATCAAAGTCTTATTCATCTTGAGTGTGAATTTCTGACTTTTAGTCAATGTATTTCTGTCCCAGCAGGGGGAAACAGTTCTCTTGTCCTCCAACCGGCAGCGACATACTGTCTATGAAGAAGACGGATTGTGGGGAGAGGGAGGAAAATGGCGAAACAAATGCAGAAATCGAGCGGAGACAAAAAATACAGGCAGCTAACCCTGTCACAGAGCATGTCTGGCGGTGCATCTGCCTTTAGTAGTGACATGATAGAGGTGACATGGGTGATGTAGGTGACGTAGACACAAATGCAGTTGACAATTGCAGCCGAAGCAACAAGCTCGTGGTTAGTGTTGCTGAGCCATGGGGCGTGACACCGGAGCCTGACACCGGAAGCAGTTCAGAGTCGGGTGACTCAGAACCTGACCCTGATTCTTCTCATATCTAAAGACCCAAAAAGGCTAGAAACAATAGAAACAAACTTTTTTTTCTGAAGAAAGAAGAGAGTCTTTAGATAGTTTCAATGTTTATGTAAAAGTCAATATTCTGTGGGTCTTGAAGGTTCAGCAAAAATGCCCCAAAACTCTGGCAGTATGGAGCGCTCTGCTCTGAACATGGCTGGCAGTCAGTGAGTTAAGGTGACTTTTACCTTCAGTGAAGACTAATGTTCCCAAAGATATGATGTGGCAGCGAGACACCACACGGACACCATCTTCCTGTTTTGTCATGAGTTACTTCTTGAATTCAATAGTGTTTCTCTCTTCATAAAAGTGCTGCCACTTGCAACTTTCTTTGGCTCCATTTTGGGTTACAGTCTCGAGGTGAGAAACACTCTAGAATTCAAGAAACCACTCATGTTAAACAGTGGCAGACTTACATTAGGCAATTTAAAGTACATACTACTGTTTTAGTCTTAACTCACGTGCTTAAAACTACATCAAAATGCATAATGGTTCATAAGCGTTTTGACAACAAACGTAGCCACGAGGACAGCGGCACCGCTACTGTCCGTGTCAGCAGAGGAGAATGCAGTAGATGAAGCTGAGAGCGACACTTGTCATCACAAAGACGTGAGTATTAAAGCGGTAAACTATGTTAAATGTTGCTTAATGGTCTTATCAATGACAGTAAAAGCATTGATTCACTTGTTAGGTAATAATAATCCCGCAGGAGGATTTTAAGGACTTTATCTACTTCAGGAAATAGGAGAATTTTCTCATATTCACTCACACTGACTAGCAACTTAAGATCACAGATAACCGTAACATATTTAAAAAGCAGGGAAAAAAGTGGCCTGAATTACATAATGACATTTTGAAAAAATGGGGAAAAAAAAGAAGGATGTGGAGGGCCCCAGTGACTACAAATGAGAACATAAGTTAGCAAAATGCCTTTTGAAAAAGGTGGGTATACGTGTTTAAAAGCTTGTAATGATCAGTTTCAGCTCCAAAACCCTCCCCTTCTCTCTTCAATTGCCATTGTACACTCGCAACACAATCCAAGTTGAAGCCCTTAATATGCCTCACACACTTATTCAACGCATTTCAAGTATAAAATGTGCAAGTATTCGACACTAATGAATGACAATGTAAGATGATCGATGAGCAGATGGAATCAGAGTCACTTTGTTGCCAGTCACAGCACACAACTATGGTGCCTTCAGGGACCATTGAACAAAGTGCAAAGTCTCAATGCTTTATCAGTAAAGCATAAAGACATAAACATGTAAAAACTGTGGGTTTTCTAGCAGTGGTACCTGTATGCTGTGCATTTGACCTGTATTAACACGTAAATGGAATGCCTATTTTCGGAAAAATAAAAATAAATTTTTTTTTGGATACTTTGTCATAAAAATATTCTGGCAATATTTCAACTTCTGTGTTAACGGTGCATTTTTGATACAGCTCTTCTTGACGTTGTGCCAATAAGCTTAGAAGTTAAGCAAGTTCAGTCCTTTTACTCAACACAGCTTGCGAGCAAAACAGAAAAACATGCGGATTGTATGTCTGTCATTTCCAATGCTATTTATCCTGTTATGACTCACAATGTTGTACTAAAATATACCACATCCATTCAGGTGAAACACAGGCAGAAGCGTGCTCTCGTATGAGATGGCACTTTTCATTTGCACACAATTTCCCGTCTCGACGGGAGACGCGCAGAGAAAGGAAATAAGCGGTGAGAGTGCTGATGGTGTAATATCATGTACTGTATGAACGTCTTGGCTGCACCTGTCTGTGTGCCGCCGCGTGGCGAGCCTGGCTGCCGCTGTAGTAGCGGTTGTTGGTGCGCAGACCCGAGTTCTTCATGGAGCCGTGGGAGCTGGTGGTGGACGTGCGGCTGCAGCAGTAGGAGTGGCGCAGGCATTTGCTGTACTCTTTGTGGACCTGCAACACAGGAGGCAAAGCATTAATAGCTCGGACTTCCTGCTCGCTCTTCCTCTTCTCCTTACAATGTCAGTCATTTGCTTATCTTCAGGGATGCGGCGTACCAGTCAAAAGTTTAGAGACACAATCCAATTCACTTGCATGAGAAAATGTCTCCAGACATTTGACTGCTACTACATTCATCTTAAAATAAGCAAATTTGACGTGCCAAAACGGCGTTTTGCAAGTAAAATTTTCTTTTTTTGTGTGTATTTAAGGACAGATATTGTTGAATTCAGCACGCACACTACCAGGCAAATTTGTCGTCCACTGGGACGACAAGGTGACTCCAAACTGTTGACCCGAGTAATGTACAGTACTTTTTCATTCAATTTTTTGAGAAAGTGTCTTCAAACTTGTTACCCTTGCCATTCAATAGCATGGGAAAGTATCTGCAAACGTGACTGGTACAGTGCAATACTCAAGTCAAATGTTTTGAGACGCCCTCTCCTTCACTTGCATTACAACGTGTCTCCAAACTTTTGACTGGTACTGTTGGCAAAATTAACAAGTTCATTTGCATTTATTGTGTGATTCATTCATTTATTTATTATCGTCCCAGGCCCAGTGCCCATGAGACACTTTTTTTTTTCGGAACGAGAAATCTTGTCACATTTTAATCTCGTGAGATCTTGTGACTACTAACTTGGGTATCTAAAATTTATCAAATTGTCGGAAAACTGTGTTTTCAAAGCCGGAAGAGGGCGGGACATAAGATTGCAGCACATTTGAATGTCGGCACTGTCCAGGCAGCCAACATACTGTAGAAACCCCCTCCATACAGTCCCTTTATGTCCATCCTTTATGTTCTTCTGCTTATCCGAGGTCGGGTCGCGAGGGCAGCAGCCTAAGCAGGGAAGCCCAGACCCCCCTCTCCTCTGCTAGTTCATCCAGCTCCTCTCGGCGGATCCCGAGGAGTTCCCAGGCCAGCTGAGAGACACAGTCTCTCCAACATGTCCCCCGAGGCCTCCTACTGGTCTGACATGCACTGAACACCTCCCCAGGGAGGCGTCCGTGAGGCATCCTGACATCCTCACCATCTGACTCCTCTCAATCAGATCTTCCAGATGACAGTGTTTCTCACCTTATCTCTAAGGGTGAACCCAGCCACCCCACGGAGAAAACTCATTTTGGCCCTCTTGTACCCACGATCTTGTTTTTGGTCACTCCTCAAAGCTCATGACCATAGGTGCAGGTATGTGTTTACGTTAAAATGTTTGAAGACATTGTAATTGCTTTGCATGGGATCAGTACCAGTCAGAAATTTGGAGACACTTTATTTAATTAAATGAAAAAGGGTCTCCAAACTTTTGATTAGAACTGTACATTACTTAAGATGAGCAAATTTGTCAAACATATTAAGGCATGGCAGGGAAAAACACTTTAGACCTTGATTTCAGATATTTAAGTGGAAAAAGTCAGTATAACATAGTTGAATATGGGTGGATATCACATCGTGGTGTCGAGGAGTTTCTAATTTTGTTGTAACTGGATGTGGTCGTGTGTTAACGAGGGGGCGGATTCTGCGTCCTGCTTAACCTTCCTGGTGTGGTGACTCAATAAACCGGCCGACCACGCCCTACGGCCGTCTTCTTTCGTGCTATACAAATTACAAAATGAGCATCAAACCATGGCTGCAGATGAAACACCATAAAGTCATGAATCAAGCAAAAAGTGGTGCCATTCAACCCCCCCCAAAACGCCTTTTTGTGGAATCAATCTCAGCTGCCCATTAGGACCCCCACAGTTCTGTGTCACCCGCACTGTGTCATTTGGCTCAAGGTAACCCTAGCACACATAATTATGACAACAACAGACACGTTGTTAAAGTGACACCTCTCTAACAGTGTCCATCAAAAGTGAGCGTTATTGTCTTGTTGTTGGTGATACCTTCTTCTGCAGAGCACAGTGGAAGATGAATATGAACATGCCCTGGAAGGCGTTGAAGGTGGTGAAGAGGTACGCCATGATGAGAGAGTTCTCGTTGATAAACATGAGACCAAACGCCCACGTCAGCCCCAGGAGGAACAAGAGGGTGATGGCCCCTAAGACCCATGACCTGAAGAAAGAACATGATCACATATGAATAACACAGCCACACTGGAACCTCTGGTTATTTACTCTAAATAAGGTTAGTGCTTAAAAATGCTTATTAAGGGCTTCCTGATGGTGATAGATTATTTTTTAGTTATTTACTATGGGAGAAATTAGCGCTTTTATGTTAATATATTTTAAATATGTGACCTAAGATGTATAATATACAGTATATTTCAATTTTTTATCAAGGTGAACCATCATGAACTATATTTTGTAAACATCAGACACATTTCTGGGTTGGAAAACCTATGTATATATTATATTATAGTGGCATCAAGTCACATTATGAATTAGTTTATTTTTTTTTAAATATATAAACTTTCAATGGCTGGATCCAATTTTAATTGAAATAAAAAAAATTGTGAATACAGTAATCCCTCGTTTATTGCGGTTAAATGGTTCCAGACCCACTGAAAAGTGCATTTCCGCAGAGTAGGTTTCCTACTTCCTTTCGAGCTCAGTCTGTACAGTACACATAAATAAAAAGATTTGATCAGTTTCTCAATAGTATTTCAAATCACGGGGACGCGAAAGCAGAAAATAATTGAGAACCACTGGTGCATTGCAAGCACTTAAATGCCCTAAACATTGAAATAATTCAAGATTTAAACTCTTCATTACTGGAGTATATCTGGCAAAACTTTTGTATTTTTGTAATTGATTTACTTATTTTTATTAATGTTCATTAAAATGAAAATGTAAAATGACATTTCTCATGGTGAGACGTGCTGGATCCATTTGAATGTAAATGTAATATAAATCAGCTATATCGCCCGTCTGTGATGGGTTGACTCTCAGAAATGTTAAAACAAAACACTATTTATATTACAATGATGGTTTTACGTGCAGAAAACAGTTGCAAATGCATAGAAATGTTAATGAAAGGGATAAACAAACATAGAAGACCTGACTGTTCCCAAAGACAATGTGGCAGCGAGATCAATAACTCCCTATTCCACACCACCTTCAAGTTTTGTCATGAGTTATTTTTTTATATTTCTTGAATGTATTTCACCTTCTTTATCAAAATGCTGGCAGTTGCAACTTTCTTTGGCTCCATTTTGGGTTACTGAGGTGAGAAACAGTATTGAATTCAAGGAATAATTCATGGCAAAACAGGAACGATGTTGATCTCGCTGCCACATCGTGTCTTTGGGAACAGTCATGTCAAGAATCACGTCTTCAATGATGGTAAAATGAACCTTAATTATTCATTTTGCCCTTTCATTCATCATTTATATGTACAGTATTTATGTGCATTTCAAATTGTTTTCTGTATGTAAAACTATAATTCTAAAACTATAAAAACGTGTTTTGTGTTGACATTTTTACCTTTCTGGAATGGAGTCATTGGATTTACATCATTTCGTAGGGGAAAAATTGATTCAGTTAGCTGTTTCGGTTCGAGTTGGACCTCCTGGAACGAATTAATGACCACTGTTCCACTGTAGTTAGTTACCTTTGAGCAGGGGTGTCCAAAGTGCGGCCCGAGGACCATACAATACAATACAAGCAAGAAAACTAGAAAAAAGTAATTACAAAGACCAAAACACAGACCAACTGTCATGTAAAAATGATAAGTTGGAATATTAATACTAATAACACTAATATTGGTACCCTTTGTCACCTGTAACACACAGCTTTGATTTTTCAGTATGCAGCCCTTGGTGTTAAAAGACTTAGAGGTTCCACTCTATGACTCTAT
Source organism: Dunckerocampus dactyliophorus (assembly GCF_027744805.1). Lineage (NCBI taxonomy): Eukaryota > Metazoa > Chordata > Actinopteri > Syngnathiformes > Syngnathidae > Dunckerocampus > Dunckerocampus dactyliophorus. Next base: position 8,433,307 of record NC_072836.1, on the reverse strand, counting down.
GTTAAAAAAAAGAACAAAAATATATAAAAAAATCAAAAACTTTAGCTGAAAAGTCCATCTCACTTGATGTTATCCAGGCGGCTGGAGTCAGGCTTGAGCGCCGATGAGTTTCGAATCATCTTGTGTAACGTGATCATCAGGAGAACGAGGTTGAGCTGCAGACAAGACGGAGGGAGAAGAATCGAATGAATGTGCAGCCAGGCGTGCTGTAACGACACCCGCCTTTTGCACTCTTGATAACCTCAAAAGAAAGCGTTTGTGTGCAATATTGAAAGGGAGGGAGCCATCACGCTGGCAGACAGTGAAGTTAATACCATAATAACAAATGAAACGGGTCCAATGAAGCTCCAGATGAAGTAGTTATCCACTCGTAGCCAGCATCTGGAGTGGCACAGAGGAGAAGAGAATTAGACCAGGGAAGGCGTACGCACACTATTTGTCTCGGTGGATTATTATGTGAAGGCTAATCATCAGGCTTTGGCTTTAAGTGTCTTCACAGAGCCCGGTCCACAGGGAGGTGCAAGAGTTGCACTCCATAATACATTCCCTGCTTCCGGAAGAGCCTACTTCTCAATTTGGCACGTACGCTTTCTTGGTCCCATAGCTCCTGTAGTCTATGGCTGCCGAGATGCCCACCACCAGAGCCGGGAAGCAGTAGCCGCACAGATAGTAGTACTTTTTGCGGGAGTACTCGCTCTCAAACACCTCCACCAGCATGAGATAGAGCTGGACACCCTCCAGACACATCCAGGAGAAGGCAGCCAAGAAGAAGAAATGCAGAAGTCCAGCGAAAATGGGACAGGCGATCTGAAGCAGGAAGGAGTAAGATGGAAAAGTGTGAAAAACAGTAGAAGGAAAGAGAAAGAAACTACTGTATCTGACAAAAGCGAGGACAGTCCTCACATTTCAGCAGTCATATGAACCACACGGTATCTTCCCACGGGACAATACCATAGAAATGCATTTACTTCACAGTAGTCAGTGTACAGCTGTATAGCAGTATAGATTTACTATCCACTGAAAATGAGTCGACACATAGCCCTTATTGTCTAAATAGCTGCCAACACAAGTGTCATGGTCTAGGGCTGCATGAGTGCTGCTGGTTCATGTACTGTGATATTGTCAAACTGGGCCGCATGGCAGTTTTCCAACATATCGAGCCCAAACACACCTCTAGGATGACACATGCCTTGCTCAGGAACCTGAAGGTTAAGGTGATAGAGTGGCCAAGCATGTCTCCTCCAGACCTGAACCCAACAGAGCACCTGTGGGGCATCCTCAAGCAGAGGGAAGGAAGGAAGGTTGAGGAGTGAAAGGTGTTTAACATCCACCAGTGATGTCATCATGGAGGAGTGGAAGAGGATTCCAGGTAGGGTCAATTCATGTTTCCCTCAATGAACGGCTGTTCCCTCAGTGCCAGCAGCATTCATGGAGGTTACCACTGCTGTGCTTGACTGCAAGACTCAATTATCTTGCCACTCCCTTGTGTCGCCACCTATTTCGAAAATAATGGCTGTGTGAATAGTAAATCTATACTGCTTTACAAGCTGTACACTGATTACAGTACTCTAATCCCTCGTTTATCGCAGTTAATTTCTTCCAGACCCGACCGTGATGAGTGAATTTCTGCAAAGTACATGCCTACATTTCCATAGTTAGATCATAGAAAACTTGTTTACAACTCTCAAAATACGTTTTTTAACATTATTAGAGCCGTCTAAACATAATAGGACTAAATAAGCTATTTAAGATCCATCCATTTTCTATGCCGCTTATCCTCACTAGGGTCGCGGGTATGCTGAGGCGGGGTACGCGGGTACACTGGTCACCAGCCAGTCGCAGGGCACATTCACACAAACAACCATTCATACTAACATTCATACCTGTGGACCATTGAGTCGCCAAATTCACATGCATGTTTTTGGAATGTAGGAGGAAACCGGAGGAAACTGGACTACCCGGAGAAAACGCACACACGCACGGGGAGAACATCCAACCACACAGAGATGCCCAACGGACATTCAAACCCAGGTCTTCCAGATCTCCTGACTTCATGCTTTAAGGTAATGTAATGTAAGGTAATGTCTCATCAATGTTTTGTGTCCTTGCTGCCGCCTAGTGACCACAATGCCACATATCTGCAATATTTCAATGTTTTGACTGAAAAGAGATCACAGTGTACCACAAAACAGCGATTACTTATGAATTAATCAATTGAAAACATGCGATATAGCGAGAGAGGGATGGCAGTACTCACTTTTGTCAACTAGCACAACATACAGTAGGCACACTCGCACAAGATAGCACAAAACCTCCCTGACGGCGACTCACATGGTAGTCTGTCTTGTCGATGCCAATCAGGAAGAGCAGCTCGGCAATGAAGAGGTTGACGTACAGATTCTTGTGGATGGTGTTGCGGTCGGTCTGCAGGCCGCGCAGGAAGCAGAAGGTGGAGATGCAGATGGCAAGGCACACCAACGAGATGACGATGCCCACCCAGGTGATCACGAACAGGATCAGCTCATGCATGTGGCCCTGGAACTGAGGTAAGGGTGATGTGTTTTAGGGTTGGGCGGGGGAGACGAAGAACAAATGAGACAAATTGAAGAGGCAACAACCTCAGACAAAAGTGCGAGGCCGACGGAGGGATGAGCGATGAGAAGCGAGGGGGGAAACAATATGCGGATAGACAGACAGAACAAAGAGAGAAACATTGCTTTATTTAATATTTGTAAATATATGCAAAGAGCTAAAGTGTGAAGACAAGAGACAAGATGTCCTGAGTGAAAGGGGAAAAAAAAAGACATTGAAATTCATGTGAATGTCAGCCTGAAATAGCGGGACAGGAATTTGTAAGCCTCTCTGAATGTCAGCATGAAAGACGGAGAGAGAGAAATATTTCAAAACAAAGAGCTTGTCAAGCCTGGAGAGCATTAATGTGCGCACATCTGCATTAATTACTCCGCTCCCGCTGCCGGGCTGCCTGTCCGTTAATGGTGGGGCACTGGCAGACATTTCCTTCATCACTGATCAGGAAAATTAACAATCAATTACCCATTCATTGCTAATATTCTTACATTCATTAGCATGGCAGAAAAACAGAAAAAGGGCATGTCTCCTCCCAAATATTAAGTTATAATGCAACAATTACCAAACACACCTCATTTCCCATATGTTGGAAACAACTTATAAAAGCCCACCATTTTCACATGCTTATGTCTTTATACTTCCCGTGTTTTTTCATCAAGCGTGGCGATTTCGTACTTTGTCCGGCTGTCCTTCAAAGCATCATGGTGCCTCATGTAGTTAATACTTTACACTAGGAGGAGGCGGACATCTGTAACTTCAATCTGGTCAACATTTGTGGCCGCGTTTCTATGCAAGGTTTAGGAGTTTATAGACTTTGAACCACCGTGTGCGTGGCGGAAGCGTGTCCGCTCGCCATGACAGTCCACAAGCAGCATTTACTTGAGCCGATACTTTGCTTCCCCGTGTTCGGGGTGGCAGGAGGGGATGTGGTGGCTATAGCACGGGTGGTTAAAACATGGCTAATGGTCAGGGGGGGTAGCAGCAATGTAAAAACACGCAGAAATAGCGGCAGAAGCGCTAGAAAATGCACTGCTAATAGATACAGTAGATAGATACTTTATATCTATCTATATAATAATAGTGGTGGAGGCAGCAGTGGCGTTCAAGAGCCTGCTGAAAATGATGATTATGATGATGATGGCTGGGTTTGTGTGAGAGATGAGGAAGAGCATCCCAAGTGGATCAAATATTTTGATAAGCTTGTTGGTTATCGTGGATACAGGGATCCGACACATTCTGAGCCTGGTGATGTCATAATATGCATATTAGATGAGTGAATCTACTCCCATCACAAACTTTGGGTGATGATTTTTCTCGTTTACAGTATGCCTTCATCTCTGGACATTTTCAAGGTACAACCTTTTGAAATAATAATGTCAAACCTGAATATTGTCTTTAAAAAAAATGAAGGCGCCTAAAGGGTTAATTGTTGCTTTCTCCGAGGCTGCCGCAGCTTAATAAATCCACCACAGAGAAGACAAACTGCCGTGTTCTTTAACCTGAACACACTCAACTTTACCTTGGCCGCTCCAAGGCAGCTGCATCCCAGGAGGCATGAAGACGTGGCTTGGAGAAGATATTGCCAGTCAATAAAATCAAAGAGTATGAGTCCACACTGGGATAAACCAATGTTCTGGCCTTTTGGACTGTTGTTCACCAAGCTGGTCAGCAGTTTTGCTGCACAAGATATGCCTCTCTGTTTTATTTCACCGTTGTTTTAATGCAATCTACCAGTTGTCTTATATTTTGGACAATAGCATGGTCTTATGTTTGGTATGGTACGTTGGAAGTACATCACATGGATGAAATGCCAAGATTCTGAATGAAAGCCGGCTGGTCTACTTACATCGCTGTCGTGGTGAGTCATGAGCACGGCGAAGTTGGTGAGGTGGCTGCAGGAGCAGGTGGTGTGCGTGCCGTTGGTGTCCAGCAGCCTGCAGCCCTGCGTGGACCACTGGCCCGTCATGGTGCGCTCCGAGTAGTTCCAGAAGGAGCAGTTCGGGCTGTAGTAGTTCTCCAACTGGAAAGCAGGGGGTGGAAAAAGCAAGAAAGTAAACAACAGTGTTTCATGTAAGCAATATAGGATATTTTGAAAATGCATATTTTTCTGTGTTTGGGCCTTTTATCCTGACGCAAACCTAGGTTTTTGTGAAGACTATGTCCAGGGTGAAGATTTACCAAAAGTCTAACTAGAGCGTTTTGTGTACAAATGGGTAAAACTGAGCTTTATATTTTTACATCTTATAACAAAAGAGTAATAAAGTTACTGACTTACGGGTGCTGATTTCAGGAGTGTTTTCATATGAATATTCTGGTAAAACTAAAATTCAAAGCTTATGGAAGTGTTTTCTTTCAGACCAAAAACTGAAACATCTCAGTAGCACCATAGACAAATGTAGACAAAACAGGCCAGTTGTCCTTGTTTTCTCACGTATAATTTCAAACGATCAATATTAATAGTAAAAACATATTCCTATAATATATTAACTATAATAACATAGAAAATACCAGAAAATGTTTTTAAAAAAATAGAAAAGAATAATAAAAACATCCATTCTATACCGCTTCTCCTCATTATCCCAGCTGACATCGGGCGACAGGCGGGGTACACCCTGGACTGGTCGCCAGCCAATCGCAGGGCACATATAGACAAACAACCATTCACACTCACATTCATACCTATGGACAATTTAGAGTCTCCAATTAACCTCACCTGCCGGAAGCCGGAGTACCCAGAGAAAACCCACGCGCACACGGGGAGAACATGCAAACTCCACACAGAAATGCCCAAGAGAGAATCGCACCCAGGTCTTCCCGATCTCCAGGCTGTTACTGTGTTGGCCAATGTGCTAACCACTAGACCACCGTGCGGCATAATAAAAACATATCTAACATAATTCTAAAAAGAAAAGAAAAATGTTGAAAATTACGCATAGTATGAGATGAGGCAGTACTATTCGTATCTAAAAGTAATTATCAAAAATGATAATTACACAAAAGTTGTAATATTGCAAAAAAAAAAACCTAAAAGTTTTTGGAAAAAATCTAAAAGACAAAAAAGGCTGATATATAAATTTTAAAATAATGTCGGTGTATAAACTGCTACTTTTTTCTCACGCTTTGAACCCTGCGGCTTATACACTGATGCGGCCAATTTATGGTCACATTCTAATCTCACGACATCTCGTATACTTCAGACCACCGTCATCCTGGAAAACACAACGACGTGCATACGATGCCGCTTTCACGTTCAAGGTGATCTATCTAGCAACTCTCGCTCGAGTCTGCCAGTGAATCCTGACAGTGTGGAGCGGTGTCAAAAAATCCACTATTACCAACGGGGGTGATGAGGAGGACAGCACAAGCTCAAGGGCTAATTTGCCTCGAGACGAAAGTGACACAACAAAAGAGAGTGAGAGACAACACCACAAAGTGTGTGATAAAGGAATTGTGAAGCTGTTCAATTCTGACAAGGAAGATGAATGACTTGTCTGGTAGGCTCCGTGTTTGACTAGCTGTGTTACACACTCTGTTCCGCATTGTTTGGAAAAATGCACGTATTTAATTAAAAGTTAAGAAAATCTTTCTGTGTGCTAAATATCCCATGTTCCAACGTGGACACCTGCGGCTTATAGAACGGTGTGGCCTGTATTCTGAGGGTACAAGTCTTTTCTTCTAAATTTAGTGGGTGTGGCATATATTCAGCTGCGCTAAATAATCTGGTAACTGCAGCATTTATTGAGAAACTAAATGATTGAACAGCTGACAAAGATTTTACATCCCCCAAGAATAAAGTTGTAATTTTAATTTTTGTTATTGTTTAATGTAGTTTGTTAGTGTGCAACTTTCTGTGTATTTTACGGGTGCTCATTTCATTTCATGCAGCGGTAGCCGTGCGTCCATATTGTCAGTGTGACATTTAAAGATATTGTCTATCTAATATGTCACTGTATTGGCTAGCTGATGTTACTTTTTTGCGGCTTCAGATTGGCCAAAATATGCACGACTTCTGGTGAATGTGCTGTTTATGTGGACACAACGCCACTGGTGCGACTTTAGTGGGAAAATTGTGCATGGATGAAAATATCATGTGGACATGGGAGCATCGCCTCGCACCACCTGTAGATGTCTGAGCGTGAAGACCACCGGCTCGGTGAGGAAGACGCGGCTGGACTCTTTGTTAATGGAGGCGGAGATGACGTGGGAGTTGACGGCCAGGCGCTTCCGACCGTGGCCGGACTGCAAGTCCATCTTGACGGTGGCGTTCTCGGTGGACAGGAAGGACCCGAGGTGCTTGTACAGGATGAAGACCACCTTGACTTGCCCTGTGAGCGGCAGGGAGACATTTAGAGGGGGAAAAAAACAACAAACGGAGATGTAATATGGTAATGGCGTCAAGAGTGACAGATTTGGAGGGTGGGGAGTGACGGGGCGAGACAAAGAGAGGGAGTCAGTGAAGGTTAGAATGATGGTAAGGAGCGTTTCATTTGGATGGGCGGCGGAGAGCCAGATTTAATGTGGAGGGCAATGGAACATTCATCCCTCAAGCATTCGCACATCTCTTATTATTCCATATGAATATTTCATGTGCGTTTGTTTCAATCATTCTAATCTCGTTCCCGCCGCAGAGCCGCGCCGAGACAGAAAACAGAGATTGGAAGGGGGGGGGGATGGCACCCAAGAGGAGGAGATTGTGATCTACATGCCTGCCCGGCTATTCTATTAAGACTGCTGTTAAGAAACCATCAAGGAAGGAAAAAAAGAAATTGTCTCAGCGCTTTTGTTAATCTGATTAGACAACTATTACGACGCACTAACTTTGCATATTGCTTTCTGTCTGCATAAAAATGCAAATGGACCTATAAGAGAAGTGAACGCTGCAAGCGGTTGGAGCCTGCTGACCGTTACGACTGTACTGTTTGATGGTGGACGCCGACAGATGGATGGTGCTGTCGTTGCCGTAGTTGAGTGGGAAGGACAAGTCCTGCAGGTCCATCTCCGTGTTCAGGACATGCACCTCCAGATCTGCAGGGAGGAATAGAGCATACAACTTTTCAGCTGAACATGGAAAAACCCATTACATAGCATCATTCATAGTACTCATCACATACAATACAGGATGTATTGTACTTCATTAATACAGTATTATTCCTGCCACCTATGCTTAGTTCTTTTGTTTTGTTTGTTTCAGCACTAAGTTACACCATGGAAACAAACATAAAAGACAAATCAGGCCAGTTCTCCTTGTTTTTTCATGGATAATTTAATACCACCTATTATTAATACAGGCAGTCTTTGTTTTACGTTTTGTGTTTAAGGTTATGGTGCACTCCCATAAATTATTAGTACGGTAGAAAAGAAAAACAAATAACAGAAGAATACGTAGGCGGAATAATACATAGGTGTGCATAGCTATGCTGAGGAAGGACAAAACCGCTTTTGTTCTTTTTGGTAACTTTTTGCCCTTCTTTACGTCTTCCAGGTAAAAGACACTCTTTTCTGATGCTAGTGTGTCAAAGAAAAGGAAAGCCATCACCATGGAAGCGAATATAGACATTGTAAAACGCTCAGAAAAGGGAGCAATGCTGACCATTCAGTCTTTATTCGTATTTAATCTACTTATTACTGGATTTTACATGTCCTTCAAGTGTTTTTTGTACAGTGTGACTGACTTAGGTATTAATTCAGGTATAATCGACTTACACTAAAACTTGACTTACAACGCCGTCGTAGGAACAAAACTCGCAGGTAGACCAAGGTACTCACTGGAAATAACAACTGTGATATAATAAAGGTTGTAAAATTACAAGAAAAAAAAAGTTCTTAAGAAAAAAAAACCACCAAAAAAATGATTTAAAAACTGACAAAAGGTCAGCTTTTATAAAAATATTGTATTTTATTGTATTATGTATTTTATACTATATTACTATTTTATTGTATTATTAAAATTGTAATAATAGCCATGATAATAATAATAATAACAATAATAAGAATAATATTTATATTAAAAATATATTGCTATATTTGTAATTTTTTTTGAAAGAAAAACGTTTGAGAGAAGAATGTTGCACATATAAAAAAAGTAATATTATGAGAACAGTCAGAAAATAATTGTAAAACAATATGGGGGAAAAAGTCACCATTTTCAAAATGATACAGTAGCTTTTCTGAGAAATATAAAAATATATAAAAATGACTCAAAAATGAGGGGAAAAAAGTAAATTACAAATACAGGAAAAAAGTTATTATGCGTTTTTTTTTGCCTTCATTTTTTGCATGATTTTGCACGATGTTTGCAAGATCGCCCCCCGCCCATATAATTTTGGTGAAAATTGTAAACTATTGTTTACAATGGAATAAAACTTTAAAATATCCTTGTGAAATATTACAATTAGAGAGGCATTTGTATGTTATATGTTGTATTTTACAATATTGTTTTTACCATTATTATGTTGACACTTAAAGGGCCAGGTTGCAATCAGTCAGGCTTATGTAGGAGTTTATGACATGATGTTTCCTTGGACGCTTGCGTGTGACAGAGTGGTGGCTATCTTACCGATGTTGGGCGCTCGGTCTGAGAAGCGACTGCCATACATGTTGTTGGCCAGGAGGAAGGCGCCTTTCTCCAGGATGTCCACTAGCATGGTGGCGATGTGCGCCTGCTCTGTGCTGTTCATATCCTGCCAGGACTCCAGCGCCTCGGGGCGGAGGAGGTTGTCCACCGTCTGCACCACCGCCTAGCACCAGCAGGGGGAGATTTATGTATTATTAACATTATTCTCAGAAGCACCTTGCTTCTTCCCTGCACTATGACAGACATATTACACATTCTATTTCACACTTAAATTTTATTTAATGGAACTTGGAGGAATCGTGTCATTCTTTTTCACGCAACTGCTGGCAGAGGCTGATGTGGTTTTTGTTTGGCGTAAAAAAAAATAGCGTCGCAGTTACATGTTACACAGCAGTCGGTCTGTGAAGTCTATTCTTCTTGCAACAAGAGATCAGTGTTATATTACAGTGTGCTGAAGAAAGGTCAGGACACGCGGCACAAAGCCACATTTCATCATTACAAACACACACACAAAGATACACACACACACACACACACACACACACAGATATAGTAGGTTTTTTCATGATATTACCTTACAGCTTTCTGAGAAACACAGATATTGCAGAAATATTGAAAAAGCACAGCCTGGTAACACAAACCGTTTCATACCAACGTCAAATTAGATCTTCCCAGAAGCAGACATATTGCATTGTGTCTATCAGCAAAGCAGTGTGGAGGGTTCCAGTCAAGGCTTTGGTAAATAAGTGCATGATATTTTACATGTATGCCCAGTATGAATGATTTCAATTATTTAAAGAGATAAATAAAACCACAAGTATTGACGCAATTGCCCATAATGTCTTTACATAAGGCAGAACTAGGCCAATCTTTAATTAACTACAAATGGCGTGGTTGTATAGCACTGTAATGTATCTAATTTGACATTTTTTTCCTCATGTATTCGAACATAAAAATGAATTTAAAGACAGTAAAAGCAAGTAGTAAGTTGGTGAACTAGTATCCACCCTTGTTAAGGAGGTACCATGTCTGGCCTATATTGAGATTTCAGAGAATATAACAGGACTTTTACGATGCATTTTTGCGTTAAATACAGTATATGTTTTCTAATTATTTTTGAAATGCGTTTTATTTGAGTTCAAATTTTCCACTACCAGGGTTTGCCTCTTGTGATAAAAAAAAAAAAAAAGCTATTTATTTTTTACCAAAAAAAATCACTGGAAATTTGACATATGTTTTATGCCTCCTTGTTATTTTTTAAATATTTGTATTATTATTGTAATGTTGTATTATTATTAAAATTGTTTTAAAATTTTTTTAATTTTCCATTTTCTTACGTCTTATCTGTTTAGTACAAGGGTGTCCAAACTTTTTCCACCAAGGGCTGCATACTGAAAATCAAAGGATGCTGGGGGCCACTTTGACATTTTGATGTATTTTTTTTATTTATTTTGTAAAATGGCAAAAAACATTTAAGACAAACCTTTGTTTTATTATTAGTTATTATTATTATCAACAGATTATTTTGGCCTTTTTGCTCTATTTTTAATCTTGTTTCTACAATGTGCTGCAGGCCAATAAAAAAAGAAGCCGCGGGCCGCAGATGGCCCTCGCGCCGCACTTTGGACACCCCTGGTTTAGTATGTCCGTTCTGTATGGGGGTTTTAGAAATACAGGAGACTTTAAAGCTATGGAAAATAAAGTTATGTAAAATGTAATTTAGTGTTATCCTTGTAATGAAAAAAAAATGCAGTGACACACTATAATGATATATAATGTGTAGGAGTACAAACATTCAATTAATGCCCTGCTAATGGAGTTCTTGGTGCTTGCATTTGGATTTTTTGTCTTTCACATAAAACTGGGACATGCACACAAAAAAAATATATATCTTGGCCCCGGACCACTGATTGTGAGGTGTGTTATTGACCACAAGCTACAAATTGTATGTGACAACTAATAAAAAAGAAAAATCTCATCCGCAAAGCCAGTCTTCCTTGAGGATTCACATCCCTCCAGTTCTTCCAAGACTCACAGGCATTTACTGTAAAGCTGGCAGATGAAAAGGGAAAATGTACCTGGATGTAGGCCCGACAGGTCCGCTCTCGCTTCTGAAACTGGAGACCAAAAAATGACAGGGGATTAAAAAGCAAAAAAAAAAAAAAAAAATCAGTCAATGCAGGTTCCTGGTGGAGGAGTGCGTGCATCCTAGGCTACCTTGTTGTAGTTGCGTGCTGCTGACTCCTTGTTGCCGGGCCTGAGGGACTGCAGCTGAGCGTCCAGGATGTCCAGCAGTTGCTCAATCAGTCGCACCGACGAGCTGATGTCCCCCGCCTGGATCCGCCCTCGCGTGTGATTGGCTAGCTCAATGGCGATGTTGGCAGCGTTCTCGCCACTCTTTATCTGGACGAAAGAACATAGAAACACACACTTGCTTACTAGGGCTGTAACAGTGCATGTATTTGTGATGTGATTTTTTGGTAGGGCTCAGGGCTCACATCAAGTGAGGGACGCCAAGTGTAAATGCCTTGCATCTACACCGCAAACCAGCGGTGTCCAAAGTGCGGCCGGGGGGGCCATTTGCGGCCCGTGGCTGTTTTATTGGCCCGTGGTATGTCTTGAAAATGTAATTGAATTAGAAAACTTAAAAAAAAAAAATAGTTTTAGTAGCATAGAGTTGAAATATTAAAGAAATGCGTTATTTTTTTAAATACATAATATTACTAGGGCTGTCAAATTATTCAACTTTTCACTCAAATTAATCACAGTTTTGAAATTAACTGATCATGATTAATCACCAATTACCACTATGTGTGAAATATGCCCATTTTGCTGTATTTTATGAACAGAAAGATAAATGACAGGAGACAATTATATATATTTTTATGTATCAACAGCTCCAGGTGAACTGAAAATGTACATAGCACATAATGTATGTCTGAAAGTGTTATTTGGTAAGCACGAGTCTCTTTAATAGTAGCAGAACATTTGACTCACACTTTAACTGCGTCATTATGAGCCATAAAGGGCTGCGTTTCGAGTGTAGATGTATTTTGTGGGATTCCCGATCATACTTAAGCCTTTAGGCGGCAGAGTTTTTGAAAGAAAATATTCAGTTTTGACATTACTATTTCAAAAGGTTGTAGCTTGAAAAGCATTCGAGATAAAGGCATACTGTAAATGAGAAAAGTCATCAGTATGACCCAAAGTTTGTGATGAGCAAATTCACTGATTTAATTCGCATATTATGTCACCAGGCTCAGAATTTGTCAGATCCCTGTCTCCACGATACCCAACCGGCTCATCAAAATGTCGGATCCACTTGGGATACTCTTCCTCATCTCTCAAGCAAACCCAGCCATCATTATCATCATTTACAGCGTGATCCTGAACACCACTGCTGCCACCACCGCTATTAGCAGTGCATTTTCTGCCGCGGAGTGTCCCGTGGATTCTACCGCGTCTGCTGCTGTTTCTGCATTTTTTTTTACATTCCTGCTACCTCCTCACCATTAGTGGTGTTTTGACCCTCCATCACGTCCCCTCCTGCCATCCTGAACATGGTGAAGCAAAGAATCGGCTTAAGTATGTGCTGCTTGTGGACTGTCATGGCGAGTTGACTTGCTGCCGCCACACACACGGAGGTTCAAAGTCTATAAACTCCTAAGCTTTGCAGAAATGTTGCTCAGATTGAAGTTACAGATGTCTGCCATCTCCTGGTGGAAAGTATTAACTACATGAGGCACCATATTTGCAGAAACGGCTTGTTAAATTCAGCAGTGTCGCTTGTCGCAATTATGCGACTTTGGCGCTTAAAGGGTTAAATGCAGCAAATTGTACTTCCACAGTAACAGTTACATTAGTGAGAGACAAGAATATCTGCTTCATATTTTTCTTTGTCCTTCTGTTTATTATGGGCGAGAGCGCAGGCGGAAAAAGTTGAAAATGTTCATAAAAAAGTGTCATAATGGGAGTGAATGAGTGAGTGAATGAGGGAAGCACACAGTGTGCAAAAAAGATGTGAAAATTGTCAAATGAATGGTTTATTTAGAACACGCATACATACACGCATAATAAAGACGACGTGATTTGCGGAGTGTCAGCGAATGCACCTCGCTGTAGCCTAGTGATAATGAGGAAGTGTTGTCCCCAGGACGAGCTGAGTAGAGGCGTGATTGTGAGTTGGAGATACCCATACGGTGTTGGAATTGCATTGCTGTTGATTGTTGATGTGTTCCAGGCAAAATGAAGTTCTAAAAGAGCGGCAGACTGGGAAGATGATACTAAAAATAGGCTTCTTCACCTATCGGACGAAGCTGAGATGCAGTTTTTTCTTGATATAGATCTCACTTCTTAGCATATGTACATGTGGTGTTTTAGAAAATGTCAAAGTGGCCCTTGTATCCTTTCATTTTCTGTGTGTGGCACTTTGTGGAAAAAGTCTGAACAGCCCTGCCGTAAACAAATGCTGTGCAGTCCAGCTTTTGGATTAATGGCTAGAGATAGTGCCAAGGAGAAGTCAGAGCCTGTAAACCCTCTTCCAAATCATTAAAGCTGTTTATACAAGCCCTAAGCAGTTTGTTTTGCATTTCGTTCCTTTACTGTACCAAAAATGCTCTGAACCGTGACCGAAAAGCCAAAATGCATACCAAACTGTGATTATGATATACCGTTACACCCCGAGTATTTACATACTCTAGTCACTTAAGTTCAAACTGGCAGCTGCTCTCAACCAAGTAAAAGAAACAACGTACCAAGTACTCCAGACCTTTTCATCTCAGCTGGTCTTGTAAACAAACCTTGTAGAACACACTGTGAAGTCTGCCCAGCGCACTTCACAAATCACACCCTGAGCGAAGTGCTGCTTTGCCTGCCGCCATCGATTTTCGCCAAAAGCAGGAGGTGTAATGGATTATTCACACCGTGATACATTTCACTGTGAGGCTTCGGCAGCTTGTGATGGGACGCGCGCAAACGCAGCTGCTAATACAGTGGCCTAAATGAACACCTAATAGAGAAATACTTTGCAAACTTTTACAAGCCTTTTGGGACATTCAGTTGTTTTTTTGTTTTCAACCCTGTGTTGAACGAATGTAGGTTAAACTGGCCATACGATATTGATTTAGAAAACAAATTAGAACTGTCTCAGTTCCTTACATGAAACTACAATGTCCACGCTATACATTTGTTAAACGTGACCTAAACTATCCCATTGAAAATGCCATTTTTGACCCTACATTTATCTCAGCATCAACAAATGTAATCCTTCATGTTAATATTTCATTTTGGAGTACTGGCTTTCAATTTCAGATTTGTAAATTTGTCCCCCAGATGGTGTGACTTTTACCCATTCAAAGCATGCATCAACATTTTGTTTACTATTTTCTGCAAGTGTGCCTTCTACTAAAATAAAAGTGTGTGTCTCTATTGATACTAGACAATGGTGCCTATTCTCGTGTTATTTTTTATGTGGGTTATTATTTTAGTTTTTTTTGTTTCTTTTCAATAAAAAACAGTCACTTCTAAGTAAACATATTGGCATTGTAAGGGTTAAAAATCCTGAAATATTCTTAGTATTTAATACAAACATTTCAGGCTCAAGAAGTTTTTAAAGATTGACTTGTTTAAAGTGAGAAAAAATGGAATATATAATATATTCACTGCAGTTTTTGAAGACATTTTTGGCCCAAGGACCTTGAGTGTGATTTTTTTTAATGTGAAGCTGTAGAAAAAACGACAATGCATGAAAATCAATGCTTCTGCCCATCATTGCCCCATCTCAGTGCCTTTTTAGAATAATAAACAAATTGTTCAAATCTATTTCATGGAAATTATTATTACTCGATAACAAAAAACAACCTTTAAAAGGTTAAAAGCCCCCAAAATACAATTTGTATTTGATATGTATATTCCAGGCTGAAGTCATTTTTGAAAGTTTGACTCGTTTAAAGTGAGGATGTACAATATTTTTTTTTACACAAGGTTCTGGGAAGCTGACATAACTTCACTGGGGTGGAAAAAAAGAGCAGTAATTAACTAGTAAGAGCAGATGGATCCTAACGAAGGTCCATTTAAAATGTATATTAATCAGACCAAGCCGTGGGGATATGCAAATATATGATGCGTTGTGGGGGCAGTGTCTGGGGCCACGGGGGCACGGGCCCCGGGCCTGCGGGCCAGGCGGAGCAGCTCCAGGGTCTCACCTTCTGGGCCACCTGGTTGACCCACGGGGAGGTGCAGTTGCTGAGGTCAGGACCACGCGGGTTCCATATGACCTGCTCGGCCAAACACTGGAAGGAAGCGATGCCTAGGGACCAGCACAGTGGAAAGGTAAGAAGCAGCATTAAGTGTGTGCAATTAAAGTTGGTTTAGAATGACATTCTTTCCAAAGAATGAAACACTTAATCTAATGAAGCAATTTAGACATTTGGTTGCACCCCTCGAACAAGAATAAATACATTTAGTACGACACTTATTGCCACAACATTGGCGACATTAATGATAGCAAGAACAACAGACATTCATTTATTCCAAATAAATACAATATATGGAATTACAAAGAAAAAAAAATCTAAAAATAATTTGAAAATTGTATTCAAAAAGGAAAATATCGTAACTGATTATTCACAATAATATTGAATAATGTGTGTACTAATATTTACATCAAATATAATTTGAAATCGCTTTATTTATTTTAAATGCAGTATATTATTACTTATATTTATATATGTAACAGGAGTTACAAAAGAAAAGGAAAACATATAGTGTATATATTCAACTAGCTTTTAAGGTCAATAAAAACCCTAAAAAACGTTAACGCACTGATGTATCATCAATGGGCCAGGACTGGCTTAGTGTGAAAATATGAAAATATTGTTTTTATCAATGGATAAAACTGCAATTTATTATTTTTCTTGCCTCATGATAAGCAAGGCATGCAGAATCCATTTTAACACCAAAATATGTTTGCTCGGGCGATAAAGACTAAATAATGCAGGAAGTGGGGAGGTTGGGTGGAGACAACAGCATTGAAAAAAAGCCGTCCACAGCGTTAAAAAAAATATAGCAAGGATTCAAAAAGTCACAAACGCAGACCAACCACAAAATGTTGTACTGTACTTGGCACACAACAAAGACATCACACATGGTGTCCCTCTCTGTCAAATAAAAGCACCCAGAGGGGAGCGACTTCCACACACTGGCTGTCATTTGCAGCCAGCGTGTTGTGTTTAGTGGAGCGGGTTCACGCAGAGGACACTGCTCTGGGATCAGCCTAGAGAAGAGTCCGTACGCTGACGATGCTGCTGCTAACACAAATAATAACACACGGCGGGCGGCGAGGGAAAATAAAGACGAGAAAGGAGTACAAAAACAACATAAGCAAGCAGACGGATCAGAGAAAGTGAGGCGTTGCATTTAAACACCCTCCACTCTTTGAGAGCTAATTTAGCGCCGCTAATGTAACCCTCATGTATTCCCACTGAGAGAACAGGGACAAACAGCAAAAGACAGGAAGAAAGAGTAGCTAGCTATATGCATGTTTGGGAGAATAAAAGGTAGAAAAAAATATAAATAAATAAAAGGAAATGAAGCTTGTGTTGCTTCGGCTTTTCATTTCATTATTTGCCACTTTCAATCAGCTCGGTTTCTGCGGGCGATGAGCCTTTCATTTGTGGAGAAGTAGTTTCCGTCCTCAAAGTCCTCGAGGACGAAGACCAAAGACTTGATATTTTTCACTCACCAACATGTGGAAATTTAGGGTATGGAGCCATAACATTAGGTACACTTTCACAGTCTAAGGCTGTATTGCCACTACATGGTTCAACTATAACTACATAATAATGGAGGCACACAACGTTGTGAAGCGACCACAAAGGTAACTGGAACGCTAGGACTCCTTTATCTGAGAATATTATTGAGAGAAAGAGCAGGAAGTTGGCGGAGGCAGACCCAGTAGAACAAATCTGATGGCACATACTGTAGATAACAAGAACATTACAATGGAGGCACACAGCACTGTGGAGCGACTTCTCCATCTGAGAATATCATTGAGAAAATGGAAAGAAACAGCAAGAACTACACAGCGGCAGACCCAGTAGAAGCAATCTGAAGGCATGTGGACAACAAGAACTGTAAGTGTTTAGTCATTGCATTGTATTTAAAAAAAACAACAACAGAGAAATCAGTTCTGCTTACCAAGAGAACCTTTGGGACACGGCCGGTCCACCGTCTCCCCTCTCAAGGTGGTGGGCCATTGGACCCCTCGCACCAGCTTGGTCTCGCAGACATGGGGGCCCTGTGAGGACTGAGGCGTCCAGCGGGTGACAGGCACGGTGGCTGTGATGGCTCGAAGGTCGGGGCCGGGGAGGTGGTGGTGGTTGTTGTTGTTGACGGAGCCGACGGGGCGCAGCGTGGGGGCCACGGGGCGGGCGGTGGAGGGGCTGGCGCTGGAGGTGAAGGGCCGAGCCGGCACAGTGGTGGTCACTTGCGTGGTGGTGAGCGGACCTGAGGCAAAATAGCAAATAACAATGCCTTATTAAAATGCACAATTGAACATACAGTGTGTTATGTGAAACCTAAGTGCACACAAAAATGACAGAAATGTGAAGACTGAAACTATTACAAAGCAAATGCAAAGAAATGGTAATAACTATGCTGAAAAACACATACAGTAGCTAAAAGGAACATAAAAATGGATGCACAACACTGTGGAGTAAGAGCATTTACTCATTCATCTGATATACTTTTACTGAGAAAATGTGAAGAAACTGCAAGAAGGGCGAAAAGGCAGTCTCAGGAGAACATATCTGAAAACACGTAGCTCCCAGTAACATACGCATGGACGACAACAACACTGTGGAGCGAGATCATAGACTCATCCATTCGATACTGACAAAATGGGAAGAAACTGCAAGAGCTAGGAAAAACATGGAAACAACAACATGGAAACGCACAATACTGTGGAGCGACTAAAAAGGTGGATGGAACACAAAGATTTATCTGAGATTACTATTGAAAAAATACAAAGAAATGGCAAGAACTGGTAAGGCTGGCAGAGGCAGACAAGGAAGAACAAATATGAAGGTGCGGAACTCGCTGGGACAGAAAAATGGAGGCACACAACGCTGTGGAGCGAGATTTTAGACTCATACATCTAATACTATTACCAAGAAAATGCAGAGAAACTGCAAGAACTAGGCAAAGGCAGACTGAAGGACATACAATATCTGAAGGCAAGTAGCTCTAGTAAACACAACACTGTGGAGGGACCACAAAAATGACCAGAATGCTAAGACTCATTCTTCCTAAAGTATTATTTAGAAAATCAGGACAAATAATAAGAACCAGCTAAGATAAACAGAGTTAGAATAAGCAGAATAAATCTAAAGCCATGCAGCTCACACACAATGCTGTGGAGCGACCACAAAGGTCACCACAAAGCTAAAACTCATTCATCTGAGAATATTATTGAAATGACAAAACCAAGGCAGAGGCAGGCCTAAGCAAAATACAGTCTGAAGGTGCATAGCTCCCCAGGAACATAAAAATTGGAGTCACACAATGCTGTGGAGCTACCACAAAAGTGACCTGAACGCTACTCTTGTTTTGGTTAGCAGAGTTCAGCCTTCCCCCGTTACAGTGGTGTGGGTTACATTCAAGACTCCATTAACAAAAAGCTAAAAACAAGATGAAATGTGACAGACACGTGTAAGTGGATATGATGTCTGCTGAGATTGCAAAGAGAATTTAAAATAGTGCTTTTGAAAGTGGGGCCACCGCTAATTGGGGTTACAAATACTTTTTGGAGCCCTTCAAAGCGTCATCTCCTGAGAGCGCAGGCGAGGGGGAGGAGATGGCGAGGGAAAGAAGGCGTCATCATCATCACAAGTCAGGCACAAGTAAATAATTGATCAAATGTACGGTCGCCATCGCTAACAACAAGACCTAATGTGAAGATAAAAGCCCGCACATCACAACTGCAAAAATCCAAGTGATCAAACGCAGCCGCCCATCGGCACATCTGCCTCTCTCCGGGCACAAACCAGAGAAGACCCCTTCATGTGGCTCCAGCGCCGCCAAAACCTTCCTCTTCTTCTTATCCTGATGGACTGCCAAGACACTGCGTCCCCTCCCCCTTTATCACTTCACCGTGACTTTTTCATTATCCACCACAGCGAGCACTCGCTTGCTATCAACACGCAAGAAGAGAGCAGCTGCAGATTTGCATGCGGCCAGATGTCTGTTTGAAAAAGCTTGGTGGAGATGCTGGCACAAACTAAATAAGAGACGCTGCCCGGTCATAACATTAGGTACACCTGCACCATCAAACGTGAATTCAGACAGTGCATACAGTATGCAGGTGCAGCTCAATAAATTAGAATATCTTGCAGAGGTTATTTGATTTTAAGTGCTCAATAAGAGACTAATGACATTTTTTGCAGTTCAATGACGAATTAGAGCATAAACCAGTAGTTTACAATATTGAACTTTCCATTTTTTTTTTTTTATGAATACATTTCATTTTATTAGTGGTGAGCTATAATCATTAACTATTAAGAAATCAAGAAACACGTTCTTGAAATATTTATGTGTAGTCTTTCTATAGAACAGTGGTACCCAACCTTTTTGGACCCACGGACCGGATTGTGCTCCCACAAACCTCCGGTGGGTCATTGGGGGGTTGGGCGGTTGCGGTGGGGGCTGCTGGCACATTATAGCAAGCAAATGCTACTTATTAAGTATTGTGTAAAACTGATGAAACAATATTTCTTTGTGAACTGAACTACTGATTATTGTACTGTACAGTATATCATATGTTATATTTATTATTGTATATATAATTTTACTCTAATTTCATGTAGCATTTTATTTCTGTATTAATTTATATTATTGTATGTGTATATTTTAAAACTTGTTTATATTTTGCATAATAATATATGAAATCAATCCAATGTAGGTCAATGTACGCAAGCTAAAACATCTTAGCTTTGGTGCTATAGGTGACAAAGCAAATTAGTGTAATATCTAATAATATTACTTATGAATGATGAATTTTCAATATATGCTGAGGGCCAATAAGAAACAAGCTGTGGTCTAAAAATGGCCCCCGGGCCACACTTTGGACAGAACTGGTATAGGAGATTTTATATATAGGGGCTATAATAGTATTATTATTAAATTATTGTTATAAAACACAGTGCTGCAAAGTAAAATTAAAGAAAAAGGGCCTGGACAGCTTGGAAATGATCCAATAAAATGGATTTTTAAGTTGGCTAGAGTGCGTGCATATCGTCAATAAATTTAAACGGAAGACGACTGTGGGCTACGTTCCATTTATAAAATTTGCTGTCACAGTCAAGAGCATTCCTTTTATATGGAGTGTCAAGTTTTAATAGTACACCATCACTTCTAGATTGCTTTTACGACTCTGTCGGGTCTCTCAGAGGTTTATCTTGCTAATTTGTACTTTATTACTGTGTGACAAATGTCTTCCAAGAGGACGCTCCTACCCGTGGTCGGGTCCGGCGGTCCAAACTCCAGCGGGTAGCGCAGCACGTTGTAGTTGTTCCACACGTACAGTTGGTTGTCTCGGGGGTTGTAGTCCACGGAGGAGATGTACTGGTACGGGTTGGGGAAGGCGATGTTGACAGGCTCCTCGCGGCCGTGGTTGGTGTTGTAGGCATACATCAGCAGGTCTCCGCCCGCCTCGCTGTCGTCGTCCTGGTAGACCGAGCGCACAGCGTAGAGCACGCCGCACGCCATGAAGGCGTTGGATGCCACCCGCTTGTCGAAGCTGGTCTCCCAGGTGCCCTCGAAGCGCAGAGTGTACGGATTCACCTGAAGGACAGAATCATAAAAACAATGTCAGTGTGTTGTAGGTCATAGCTATTAAGGATGTTAAAGACATCCACAGTAGGTCAAGCATTTTGGATTGGAAAAATCAATAGGGCTCTTACTCTATCATAGAACATTTGAGGCAAATGAGTTTAAATTGTGCCTGGAAAAAGGCCCGGAGCTCCAAGGAACATAAAAATGGAAGCACACAGCGCTGTGGAGCGACCACAACGGTGTTGGGAAAGCTAAGATTTATTCATCTGAGAATATCATTCAAAGGCAAAAACTAGACAGAGGCAGAATAAACAGAATATAGTCTGACTGTGCGTAGCTCCCCAGTAACATAAAAATAGATGCACACGATGTGTAGCGACTGTGAAAGTGACCAGAATGCCTCTGGTGTTTTGTTTAGCAGAGTTCAGCCTTCCCCTCTTCGAGTGGTGTGGGTTACATTCAAGAGTCCACCAACAAAAATCTCAATATAAGTGTGACAAACACATGCATGTGAATATTAGGAAGTCTGCCTGAGGGTGAAAGGAGAATATAAAATAGTGCTTTTGACTTTGACTTCGGCTTTCTTGCGGCTGGAAAACACATACGCTACAACAAAATCCCTAAAAGCTTGATTTTTAAAGAGGTGAAAAGTAGCACTCACATATTTAAAAGCTTTAAAAAAAATACCTAAAAGCTTGAGTAAGTGGAATAAAAATGAATACTGACAGATTTAACCATTGACCTCATATATCCTGGCCCCGTACTCTTTACACCATTACAAAATCAGAAGAGTTCTTGCGCTCATACTTAAAAATAGTCCCTAAATACTTGAAGAAGATAACACAGTTGGTCTAGTCTTTGAAAAGATATAACGATTTAACACTTGTGTTACCCCATACATTTGTGCACGCCACAAATGGATTTGGCGGTACCTGTTTGCCCTCGCTCATAAACATATTCAAATGGACTGTCTGCGCATGCAGCACTGGTACTACACCGTACAGCAGGTGGCGGTATGGGTCGCAACCCCGCTTCTTCACACGCCTCATCGCTGCCAGAGAATAAGATAACGCAGCAGGGGTGATCGATGTTGCCAACTTTGCCACTTGGTTGTTCTTGTGGCGAGCTTCAGTTGCACAGAAGCTCGACAAAAAAAATCATCAGGGAGTGCTCATCATTTGCAGCTATCTGCTTAGAAAACATTTTTGGAGACTGACATGAAAGCACATATCGCTCTTTTCAACGAGCCCCCATCTAAAATCATCTAAAATCTTCTTTGTAACATAACAAAAAAAAAAAAACAACAAAAAGAAGCAACAGAGGAAAGTTCCTTTGTGTTTGGAAACACATTTGTCTTGCTTTTCATGTTTTTTTTTTTGGCTCGCTTTTGAGTCTCCCACATGCGTCATGGCCAATTATGCAAATTGGATGATAAAATCTGTCGGGTTCTTGCTTTGACTTAGTTTGAGGTCGACCAGTTAAAAAAACACGCCTGTAAGAGGGGTTAAAAGCAACATTACTATCTACTATACTAGGGCTACCTCACCTCTCGCCTGAAGGAAGCTGGGATAGGCTCCAGCATACCCCCACGACCCTAATGAGGATAAGCCGCATAGAAAAAGGATGGATAGGGGTGCAAACTTTCTCCACCGAGGGCTGAATACTGAAAAATCGAAGGCTGTGGGGGCCACTTTGATATTTTACATGTTGTAAACCAACCCATGTGATATACAGTATCTTTAAAGAAAGAGCAGCCTCCATCAGCAGCTTTGTGACAAAGTGTATTATTAATACGACCTTCTATTATTCTATTATGACCTCTTCTATTTAAAAAAACATTTTTTGGAAAAATACTTCAACCATATTTTTGCAAATCTTTTTTTTCTCATACTATTATGACTTTATTTCCAAATATTTTGATTTCATTCCCATAATTTTAAGAAATTTTAAGTTTTAACATCCAACCTAATTTTCCAAAAGTTGCATCGTCATTCTATTTTTTTCCAGATATTATGACTTTTAAAAAAATATTTTTTTTCTTTTACATTTCGACTTTATGCCTCCAAAATGTATTTTCTACTCACACTATTAAAACTTTTTTTTTTAAATTCTGACTTTTTCTCATAAATTTACTGCATTTTTCTTACATTTTTGCAGTTTTTAAAAAATAAAATCCTGCTGCGAGCTGCAAATGACCCCCGGGCCACACTTTGGGCACCCCTGACTATTCAATAGGATGCTTAATAACCACTGAATGTTTAAAGTTCATCTGCAGTCATGACCATTAACCTCTTTACAGTCAAAATTTATGGGTCAAAATGAATACGATTCTTGCACACATACCGTACGTAAAGCAACAGTGATTAGTCTTCTTATTTTTCATTCTGTAAAGATGCTAAATAAGGTCAAATTCCAATCCATGATTCAAAATAGTAGGAAAGTTTAGTATGAAAGCCGCATGAACAGCACATATTATTCAGCAATTGATGTTTGCTGATGAAATTTGCCCATAAATTATAACGTCTACCACAAAAGCAACTATATGTATCTTGTGCCACGGCTGTGCTTAATGTAGCGTCAAAGAGCGTGCGTAGGCATAATGTAACGTCGGAACGAGCGTGACAAATAAAGCGAGTCAGCAGAAAACAAACAATTCCTGGATGATTAACGCAAGCGCTTATTGCTGTGGTGCTGTTTCATTAAAAACGTAGGTAGGAATTCAATTTGAAGGTGAGGCCAAAGATTAAAAGGATGTTGCGTGCTGATATAAAAACATGGCATCCACACTGATGGATTCATTTATTGATGGAAATAAAAAATGATGCAGCCTGCATGCAACGAAGCATTCTTTAGCAAGATTAAAGAAATGTTGGAACTTTTCCCCAATTCCCTGCCCTGTGATTGTGCCGTGTAATCTCGCTGGTGACATTTAACCTGCCGCCTATTATTGAAATGAGATTTCAACCTAATCCACTCCTGCATGTTTAATCCTCGCTGCTCACCCACCTGGCTGACCACCAGCCGCCCGTTGTTGGACTCTGTGGCGTAGATCACCCACAGGCCGTTCTCGTCCACGGCCAGGTCGATGTCGGACTTGCCGCCCCATCGGTAAGGCGAGGTATCGTGGTAGTTGGCGTTGGTGATGATGGCCTCGCCGCTCTTGATCCGCGTGCGGAGGTCGTACTTGACGATGTTGCGCGTGCGCTCTTTGTTGTAAAAGACGGCGCCGTCGTATACCACGAACCCCGTGCCGTCGACTCGGTTTGGCAACCTGTGGAGGGGCGAGAAATCGGGAAGATCATGTGATTTACTCTCCTATGTGGTGGGCAAATAGGGCTCAGTGGGACGTCACCGTCTCCAACTCAATCGACACAGGAGCTGTTTGATGCTCACTTGTAGGTGGTGGTGGCTCGATTCTGTTTGAAGTCCTCCCAGGAGGCGTATTCGAACAGCATGTCGGTGCGGTAGGGGGTCCAGGGCATGACATAGAGGCGGTCCCCGGACTGAAGCGGGTCCTTGCACCAAGCTCCTGCCTGGTGCTCCGCCTCCTGCAAAGAGCTGGGCGCCTGCACCCGCAGCAGCGTCCCCGGACACACAAAGACTGTGGAGCACAAGGAGGAGGTTGGAAAGCAGAAGAGAGGGAAAACATTTGGAGGTTTTGGTAAATATTAGCACTACGAGGAGAATGGCAGGCAGTGATACTGACTACAGACAGAAATGGATGGACTGGAAGTTAAAAAAAAGGCTCTTTCGCCTGATTCTACAAAAATGCAGCATCAGAGAACATCATGACAAGAGATCCGGCATTTATACACCTGTACATTTTACACAGAACCCAACGCAGGATATTACTGCAATTGTGTGCACTTCCATCCCGCAGTCGGATGTCCGACAGCAACAATTGCAGCAACACAACAGGGCAGGAAAAAAGTGTGAAACATCACCCGTCGTCCTTACACACCTAGTGTCCCGCCTCTGTTACCGTTCTGATACTACGTCTGAAGGCGGAAAAATGCCAGATCTGCTTTGTCCACCATTTTCTGTGTCAGTTCTATTTATGGAGAAACAGGAAAAATGCTGGCTTTTATAGGCAGTGCGAAAGATTGGTGGTGTTGAAAGTTAGAAAAGAAAAAGACACAAAAAGGTTAGGAAATATGAAACAGGAAAGAGTGGGAAGGATGGAAGGTTACACAACAAAAGCCTCTTTTGCACAAACCTCCCGCATTACACGGAAGATCTGCCATTTATCCATGTGTGCATTTCACACAGAGCCCTGCAGTGCAGGACATGGCTGCAACTTTATACAGTGATGAGATGTGTGAAACTTTCACACATTTAGTGTCCCACCTCGGTTACGACTCCGATACTACCTCTGAAGGTGGAAATTTGCCGTCTTGAATTCCACCTCTTTTTCCCCCCGTGTTGCTGTGCCGCATAAACACAGAAAAAGGTGGAAAAAATGCCGCCCTTTGTGAGCAGCGTGATAGGAGCTAAAGATTGGTGCTGATAAGAGTTAGTTGGTAATTTAAAAGAAGGGACCCACAGAATAGGAAGGATGATAATAGGCAGGAGTAGAGTGAGATGAGATGCATTATCAGATTTAAAATAAAGCTCATTTGTAGGACATCAGCGTTGTGGTCGCAGCGCGTCTGAATATGATAAATGGGAGCGTCCTGGCAGGCACCGCCGACGCCGCCGCCGCCGCCGCTTCCCGCTTAGGTGTAGTTGCTAATCTCATTTATCTCGGCCTACTTTTTATTTGATTGTGCACTTTTATCTCAAAGGCCTCTGCGTGTTCGCTCAGCTAGCGGGTGGAAAATGTGCGGTAATTGTGGAGCTTGCTTTATTAGGACTTCAATTTGGCTCTCAGTCAAGAGTAACAAGCTACATTCCCACCAAGGCGTGTTTTTATCATTCATTTGCTGTATTAGCTTGTTGATGACGTGCATGTTGGATTTCTTTAAGCATTTTTAAGCACTGGGTTCTTGAGCAGTAAAAAAAAAAAAAAGTTAGGAACACCGATCGACACTAATGAGCTCATTATTGGACTCCAATATAACAATTTGGGGGGATTTTTTCAGGGCGAAAAAAGTGCGACGAGTGCAAAACCTCAACCCTTCAGTGGCAAGTTATTATACTCATTAAAGTAACATCCTGAATTAAGTGCAATTTTGAAATTAATGATTGTGCATTGTGTTTGTTCTTTGGCTTTTTGTGGATTTTATGCAACGGTAAAAGGACTTTTTGGAAACGGTTATGCGGCTGTCTACAGAGCGCTAACTGGCAAATGTGCTTCGAGCATTATATCCCGCCCTCTTCCTGCTCCAAGCACATGCCCCACTGAACACACACACACACACACACGTGCATTAGTTATGTTTGTTGACAGCTAATGATAGTGATTTGGCAAAGTTTAGCTACAACCTTTACCCATGATCAAATGTATACCCCCGGGGTGTCCAACGTATGGTCCGGGGGCCAATTACGGCCTGCGGCGGTTTTTTATTGGCCCTTGGCACATTCTAAAAATACAAATAAACAAGAAATCTGAAAAAAAACAAACATTAAAAATGGAAAATAGTGTTGCAATTTTACAAGAATAAAGACAAAATATTAAGGGAGAAAAGCCACAATATTAGGAGTAAAAACACCTGTTGAAAAATGTAAATATTAAATACTAAAATATGTCTTTTTTAAAAAAAAGTCAAAATATGACAAGAAAGAAACAAAAAGAATAAAGTTGCAAGTTGATTTTTTTCACAATAAATGTAATAATCAGTATAATAATAAATAGAGACAAGCATAACAAAACAAGTTCAAGGCTCTTCTGCTTGGTATTTTGCAAACATCAACTGCTTGTATTGTTTTTGGAATTCGCTCATCTTCGTGCATTGTTTGCGTTCCTTACTCCATCCGTTCCATACTTTGATTCCACACGCTGGAATGCTGTGGATTTTTAGCCTTGTTCTCGCATATAAGCGTTTCAAGTTTAGTTTTTACCTAAGATCATATTTCTCCTCTCTTGTAGAAAAGCACTGTATGACATTTTTGGGTAACATGTTATTGTTAACTTTATGTATTATTTTAACGGTTTGAAAATGTACTAAATCAGCAAATTGTAATATTTGAGATTTAAAAAATAAGGCATTTGTATATTCTCTTTATGCGGCATTATGGATTATCCTCAATGATCTTTGCAGCACATTTTGCTTTGATAGTTACTTGTATTACCTCATACTACTAAAGAATAAAGACATAATATTGTAAAAAAAAGAGTACCAGAAGAAAGATGAATATTTTTAACAAATAATAATAAAGATGGACAAACAAGCAAAAGAGTGTAATGTAAAGAAAAATAATTCATACTAACAATGCGCTTTGTTACCGATAACACATGGGATGGGATGGGCTGGGATGCAGGTTGTAGTTTTTTTCTTTAAATATAAAAATGTCTTTGGGTATCTACTTGTATATGGGTTGGTTTAAAAAATGTCATCCTTTGATGCCGCATCCTTTGATTTTTCAGTATGCGGCCTTCGGTGGAAAAGGTTTGGACACCCCTGGCTTAATGGCTTTAAAAAAAATAACAAGTCAAACTAAGAATTTGGCTTCACCTCCTTTTCTTTCATAATTACAAGTCAAGCGCTCACACAGAAGATATGTGCTTGATTACAGGTGGAGGTCACCCACAGAAGCTCTGCCATGAGACACCAAGCATGTCAGGTGATCCGCAAGCAAAGCCGCTGGCATCCTCACACACAACAAGAGAGTTGGACTCACTACAGGACAAAACAGCTGAGGACGACAACCCCCCACCCTCACACCGCCCGTACAGCCCCTCTGCCAGTTGATTAATACGACGCTCTGGCTTGAGGTAGTAGTCACCTGCTGGTCACCTCGTGATTGAATGCGTCTATGAACTAATTGGACACCGCGGGGGTATTTGGACACACACGACATACAACACACACACACACACGAGGCTCCGTGACATCGCTACCTGCACACATGTGGAGAGTGCAGGGCATCTATGTACACACTGACGGTGATGGATCAAGCTAGGCTCAAAATGTGGTTAATATTGCATGGAGTCTGGTCTAAAAAGAGAGTTTATTATGTTACCAGTCCTGCCTTATTAGTCCTGATGCAAATATTATTCGAGAAGAGACTGAGGGCAGCAAGAAAATGAGATGCTACAGCAAAGTGGACATTGTGGAGTATAATACTGCAGCATCCGTAGCTAAGGGTTAGCTGTTACAGGAAAGCTGCAAATTCTATTCTAGAGGAGGCTGCGGGCAACAAACAGGGTAAGCGAACATTAGCATGCGGCTTCATTTGTGCCATTTCTAGCTGTGTATCATCAAAATTTCGAAATCTTCTCGTCCAATGAACAACCAACAGTAGTAAATGGTACTTTGTAGTATCTGGTACTGCCAATGTGAAAGCCTCAACAAGAAGCAGAGCAGTGAATATGGAAAACAATGTTTGGAGGAATGACTAAATCTGTCTAGTTTTGGTTTCATTCATTCATGTTCTATGTCGCTTAATCCTCATCGTGGTCGTGGGGGTATGCTGGAGCCTATCCCAGTTGACTGTGGGTTAGAGGCGGGGTACACCCTGGACTGGTCGCCAGCCAATCACAGGGTACATATAGACAAACAAGCATTCACACTCACATTCATACCTATGGACAAGTTAGAGTCACCAATTAACCTAACATGCATGTTTTTGGAATGTGGGAGGAAACCGGAGATGCCCAACAGAGTTTTGAAACCAGATCTTCTAGATCTCCTGACTGTGTGAGCAACATTTTTTGACATCTGAACTATAAATTCCTCCACAAACAGCAACGGCGACTCTCGCCCACAACTATCAAGCATCATCTTCATTGATCCAAACACAGCGTAATAGACATGAGGCAGGTGGACACTGGACAGGGCCAGATGTTATCACACTTAGAAAAGTAGAACACCCCCGACCATAAATCGACTGTACAAGGAGGAATAAACACTGCATGCAGAACTGTGATGGACTTACTGGGCATGTAGGTGACCCATAAACAAAGCCAGGAATACCCCGCCTCCAGGTAGAATTAAGGACAATAGAATCATGCAAGTCTTTTGCGTGCAGTCACAAACAAGACACGATTGCTACAGAATGCAGTACTAACGTGCACACCACTGCAGTCACAAGCGTGCATACCAGATCTCAGAGAGGTCAATTATTTTGGCCCATGAACAACAGTTGCATCAAGAAGGCACTGAGCAATGCAGTTACATTTTTATTATACAGTTGTCCCTCGTTTATCACTGTTAATTGGTTCCAGACCCGACTGCGATAAGTGAATTTCAATATTAATAAATGGAATATTTTTGTAGTTAGAGCATAGAAAACCTGTTAACATTATTAGAGCCCTGTAAACATAAATAACACCCCTATAGGCACCTCCATCCATCCATCTCCTATGCCGCTTATAGTCATTGGGATCGTGGGGGTATGCTGGAGCCTACCCCAGCTGACTTTGGGTGAGAGGCGGGGTACACCCTGGACTGGTCGCCAGTCAATGGTAGGGCACATATAGACAAACAATCATTCACGCACACATTCATACCTATGGAGAATAGGAATGAAGTCACCTTTATAGTTATTATTCTTTGTTTACACCATATCAGCTGTAACGTGCAGGCGACAGGATCACTGCAGGGATACAAGAGACGACCGCCACTTTAAACATAGCAAGCTACGTATGTCCTGCCTCGGGAGCCACTAGGACCGGGACGACAATAAATCAATTAATTAATGTCACAATGAATGAAAATGAACTTGATAACTTTGCCATCCTCAATTGCATGCGTGTGCATGCGTGCCTGTTTTCCTCGGCCGCCTCCAGACAGGCAGGAAGAGAGTTCGCTCTGTGCATTGGTTTCAGCACCTTGGCAAATATGTTTCATAGACTTCACAGACAGACGGCAGATTGCGATATTTTGTCACATGTTTTTTTATATTTCTCATTGTACTTATCTTAAAAGTTAAAATCTCATCTTGTCTTGTTGTGGTGGACTCAGTCTCGTGCATCTTCACGTCTCGTGAACCGAGTGTCTCGTGACACCCCTACTGTACTGTCAAATAAATAAAAAAAATGTAAAAAGTGTGATTATTGAATGAAATGGCCCACATTTGATGCGTTGAATCTGATTAGATTTAGCAGGTTTACCTAATGAAGTGCACAATGAGCCCGTCGGGATCTAATGACACTGAAAGTCAATTGTGAAACTCCGACCGAGTGGGTGCTCACATCATTAGCGCTAGGAAAAGCAAAAATGAGCCATGCTGCTGTTATTATGCACCAACAATCACTGGCTGCTGAAATAAGTCCATTATTGCGCTGACCTCGTAGCCTTGGCCCCAAATTGATATTAGCCTGCATTCTCAGAAGAACATTAAGCTGCTGCCTGAGTGAGTGTCATCCTTTGTTTCACACCTTGCAAAGCCAACCTAGACCCGAGGGAAGACTTTGGTAACTCTGACCCGCGGTCCTCAGCCTTCCTGTTTGCCTCGCCTCGCTCCCTCACCCTCTCTAATTGAATGGTTATTGTAGCAGCGGGACGCCACAGCGTGTAAAACCTCCAGCAGCAGCAGTGGTCTTACAGTGCAAGCGTTAATATGGCTACAGTATGAATGTGGTATTAGGTAACAGGCATTAGGAATTAGGCATAAATCTTGAGATTATCCGGGTCTGGCTAGCTGGAAGCAAAAGCCAAGCGGAATTACGCGATGCAGTACGATTAAATCGATTAATTCGTGTATGAGTGTTGATGACGGGCAGGACACTTATTTGGCCTGCAAACTAGCCAGATGGCGAATTAAACTTACCTTATCAGGGATTAAAAAGAAAAAGGCAGGCTTTTGCTATCACACTCCAGCATGCCTATTTAAAGCGGCACAGACAGGGGAAATGCTGCTGTAATAATTGACTATTCATCTCCATAATCCTTCTCCCAGGCACAGGTCAGCTGCTACTTGTCAATATGAGGCGGCGCCACAAAAATGGGACCGGGGACTGGATAAAACACTGAGCTCCCCGGTGTGTGAGCGAGTCATTTTCTAAATGACTTGTAAAACTATTAAAAGGTGAGGCGCTCGGAGCTAAATTCCGGATTTTAATTTTGGTGTCCTCTGCTATTTCACCATGCTTGCAGTGTTACAAAATTCCTCATCTGCACGTCACAATGAAACCATTCTTCTCCCAATATGCTGTTTTCAGGAGATATTTTTAAATCTGCTGTGTGCCTTTGCCCAGTTTGCCTTCACGGGACGATGGCAGCAGCTCATCGGACCGACTGCTGAGCGGCCCTGCTGCTCTAATTGAATCCTGCACCTGTTACTGGCAGATACAGCATGTGGGCAGCAGGGGGCAGAATGGAGCGCGGTATGCTACCCCGTGTGCCATGCTGCAAACTTAATGGGCGTTAAGGCGTGAATGTGCAATGCAACCGCGCACGCTTTGCTGACTTCCTGCCTGCAATACCCGATATAGTCCCTCAAGTCATGTTCCTCAAAGTCTGGTCCTGGGGGCCACTGGTGGTAGTCATTCTGTGCTTGGATTTTGGCAACATAAGTGGCGTTTTAGCGTTGTTCCATGTCACATAAGAGCAAAGTACAAATATTACTGCTTTAGTTCTATTCGGTTTTATCATCATTATTATTATTATGATCATTACCGATAGCGTTGTGAAAGCGGACACACAATATATAAGCACCAAGCTGTCTCTTGTCTTCCTGGCCCATTTTTGTTTGGATTCTGGACTCTTGGCCATTGAATTTAAGGTCATAAATTAACCTTGTGTCCTCAAATGTCAATTTTTTATTCTCCCTTTTTAAAAAAAACACAATCCTATAGTAGAATATATTAAATATATCTTTGTATATTGTTTTCATCCCCCTATATATATGTCATATTATATTAATGTTTTTAATATTACCTGTATATATTGTGGAGTCATGAGTCATCGAGTTAGTCAGCTGCAGAGGGCACCAGGTGTGTATTAGGGGTAAGGGTGGAGGCCTAACTCATTTTTATAACCTAAGTTTGATTTTTTAATAATTTTTATTCACAAATAATGATTAAAAAATGACAATATACACTATAATATACAGCTTTAGGCTATATAAGATACTAAACAAAAGTACTGGGGCAAAAAAGTGAAAATGGAGGAAATGATAGCTGGTATAATAATAAATATATATTATACTATTATAGTTTTGGTTAGCAAGCTGAGGCCATTACAATAACCTTTTACTGGGGGGGGAAAGAGGTGCTTTTCTGAAAAGGGGGTGGGGGGGGCTGCTAATATGCAGCGTGTGCATAGCATGTGTATTTGCGTGTGCAGAGAAACTACAGTATATGCGGGAGAGAGGAGAGGATCACATGAGCGTGTTCTGCATCATGAAAGCAGAGAGAGAGAGAGAGCGAGAGAGAGAGAGAAGTAATAAATCGGTTATTTCCTGTGAAATGAGAATTTAAAGTGAGTTAACCTGCTGAAGAGTGACAAAGTGACAAGAAAGATGAAGCGGGGGGGGGGGGGAGAAAATGATAGAAAAATTGTGGAGGGGGTCCCCATTGTGCTTCTGCTTCCTTTATACTACAAAGGGGACGGGGAGGGGGTGGGGGGGGGGTCAAGTCAACATTGTGAAAACACAATAGTGTACAAACAGCCATGCACATGACACGCCACACACAAACACACACAATGCAGACAAGAATATGCTCTTCAGTACAGCGGAGGAAGGCAGGTGTCAAATTGGGGCCCTTATGGAGTCAAATGTTGTCCCCGGTGAATCGGCTTCACCGACAGCACGGGCTGGCAGCACAAAGAAATCGCGGCCATTCAAGCAATCTCTTATCTGACTTGGTGGTGCTCAGTGACAGCCATGTTGGGATGAGACACGTCTGCAAAGGCTGCAGATGGACACTATGACAGGAGGACATTGACTCACCAAACTATGTATTGTATTTCTATGATTGATCGTAGATGAGTGTAAATATACTAATATATGATCTGTACATGGTATTTCTTTTATGATTAAGGCTAGTAAAAAAATGCAAGGCTCCAAGTGGGCTATTTCTGACTTTTTGCAAGCCTTGAATGCAACACAAGACAGCTGGTCTTGGCTAAGACCCACAAAAAAAAATAAAAATGGATGCATGAACAAGCTCCAAAATGTACCGTACCACTGCAGTTAGCAACTTGCTATTTTTCCACTCACAGCGCTACAAATATGGGGATTTCTTTTGGACAAAATGGTTTTTTTTTGCTCTGAAAATAGGCCGTTTTTTTCCTGCAGAAAACACATCATTCACCCTAAGCCGGTAATATTTGATAAATATCATACGTGATACTACAGGTAAATTGTACAGCATATATGTACCACTTTTTACATGTTTATGCTTGACTGACTTGACTGCTGTTTTTTTCATCAAGTGTTGAGATTTCCCACTTTGTTTGGTGGTCCGTGAACGCACGACAGTTGCTGTGATACGCAGAAGGCCGTGTGTTCATTGATCGTCTGACATTATCATTCATTAGCGGTGAGTACCTATACATTTTATCAGTTGAAATGCATTTAATCCGTTTGTGAGGAACACTGAAGAGAAACGGAGGGAGGGTTCTGGAGCGGAATCTACTCTAAAACCTACACGTCACTTTTACTGCGAACGTTGAGCCACAATCGGCGGAGAACATGAATGCCAAGCTAGCAGGGGGCCGTGATATTTTTATGGACGTCTCAGTTACTTGCAGATTTCCAACATTTCTTGGTGGTCTCCTATCTCCTATCCCCACTTCTACTGTAAAGGGCTAAAACTAATGATTGTTTTCTGAGTCGATTACTCTGAAACTGGTTGTTTCGATTGATCGAGTAATCGGTGAGGCCGTACACGGACCAGATCAATGTGACCCAAACACAAACAGGTAGTGGTTTGGTCCCCAACATATCAGAAAAGAGGCAAAAACGGTTTGTCCAGAGTCAAAGCTGATGTGTGTGAATATCACAAAGAAAATAGGTCGGCTTTCATGGATGACTGAGGAAATTTTGAAATATTCACGAAAGAAAATTGACAGATCAGAGGATAGTTCCATTTTTAATTAAAAAAAGATTAATCGAATACCAAAATAGTTGTCAATTAATTGGCTAATCAATTAATTGTTGCAGCTTTACTGTATATACGCACATAACTATGTTACTATAGAAACCAAACTGTACTTGTTTGGTGGAAATGTGGCTTTAAAGGTCACCTACTATGCAAAGTAAATTTTTTAATGATGTTCTAACAATAATGAGTGTCTCTAGAGCCTGCTAATGAGCACCAAGTGTGAGAAACATCTATCATCTCCCTCACTTGTTTGCTCCATTATCAAGAAAAGAGGCGCTCAAACGTTTGCTTTTGTAGTTGAGAAAGTAAAAACCTCCTTCTTCATGGACATGATTGATACTCCCAGCTAAATGAGCTTTCCCTGTGTGTACACTCACCACTTCATGGAGGCCAGCTTTGTAAACAAAAACAAAAAAAAAAAGAATAGAAAAAGGCTTTGCTACACATCTTAAAGTAAAGCCTGGCTCTCTGCCACGTATATGTTCGTCAGCTAAAAGCGTGAAAGCTTGTTTGTTTTTCCTTCTTTGAATAGCATGATGCCAACCTACCATGATGTCACCCCTATTAGATGTGTGTGTTATGTTAGCATTGTAGCTCACATAGCTATGCTAGTGTTGCTGACGTTTGTGTCCCCCTGTCCTGCTCCTTAATGTTTCCTTGCTGCATGTGTCTATGACCTTAGCTTACCCTAACTGTACAGAGTTACAGTGTATACAGTATGTAAAAAGTGCACAATAGTGCACCTCGGAGGGCGTGTAAAAACACAGCTCATTAGCATTAAAGCGCTATAAAAACGCTTGTTCCAAGTAGGGCCTACCAGAATTACTTTTAAACTGTCGATTTTGTCCAACAGACCATTGTGAGACCTACAAGGTGTATTTAAAACTGTTGTGGAATACTACAATGTGATTTTTCTTTTTGCGGTGTATTGATGACTTCCATCCTTTCATTCTTCCCTAGCTGGCTTTGCCTCTCGGTCACATGACCATGTTTAGCCGTGGTGGGTCATTCCTAATGAGGCGCAGCTCGTCGTCTCTATGGCGACGGCTCGGCCCTGATCTCTCCATCCACAGCGGAGCGCCTCTTCACTCTTTGGCCATTCACTTCTACAAATCACAGGTGGAGCTATTTGTGAGAGTGATGTGACTGCCCTCTGCGGTGGCGCCAGCATCGCGCTCTGCAGTCTGACCCGCACAAGCAAAAAGGGTGGATGCGAGGGAGATAAAAAAAAAAAAGGTTCTTTGGTGGTGACAGCTGTTATAAAGGGAATACGGTAATGATGCGGGAAGCACGCTCTATGTCAGCGTATAGAGGTGAAGAACGGAGAAGCCGCAGAGGCTGCTGACACTTTGTCTTAAAATAGACAGCAGGTACTGGAAGCTGACAAGGACGGTGCTGAAGAGAACGTCAACACCACACAACATCCCAATCCCAATCAGCCCAAGACTAATTGGATGTTGCGTGCAAGACATAGGTCTGGAATGTCAAACAAAGGAAGGCGGGCAGGAGGGCAAAGAGAGAAAAAACTGTGTTTTCCTCTTAGTGTTAGTGGGAGGAAGAGGAGTTAACAACAAGCAGTAGGGAGGGGATGAAGGCAGGAGGAGGAGGAAGGGTTGGTGCCGTGCTATGCCTCTGCAGGAACAGCGACAACGGCTGCTTGTGCAGGGGGAGAAATGGAGGACGTGGACATGGAAAAAGGTGTATTTTTCAACATATGGATCGAGACACGCGGCCAAAGACGGGATTGATAGGCTTCTAAGGTTCATAGAGGGTCAAGAAATGCGTAAAACACTAGAAAAGTACATATTTACAGATTTCAATTGACGATCCTTCAACGCATGAAACTGATTAAACAACTGAGGCAAAATGGAGTGCACTGCTGGGCGGAAACCAGCAGAGGCGCTGTTTATTCAACTTGTTGGCTGTCTAAAGCATGTGACGTCAGCTATGGGAAGTTGAGTTATGATTTCCCATTCTACGACAAATAATAATAAAAAAGCTTCATTTAGTGTTTATTTTTTCCATGAATCAAAATGTCCATCACTAATCTATGCACGGGTACTTATTGTTTTATTCACAACCCCAATAAAAGGGGCTTGTGCCAGGAAAAGGTTTAGAATCTAGTTTTTTATTTAAAATAGAATTAATAAACTGAAATAAACACATTATATATTTACACTAGGGATGCTCCGACCGATCAGCCACCGAGCAGCATTGGCCGATTTCCTTAAAGCAACGGCGACCACCTGTGGCTAGCACTATTGCAGGCCGCAGCGACCAGTGCAGTGTCTTGACCAAACTAACATCTTTCATCTTTGGCAGTGTCATCCTCCCGCTTCCTTCAAAAACACAAACAATCATGTCTGCCATGTGGAACCGAACTGCTAACACATGCCACAAAAAATACCTGACGGGGGTACACACGTTAAAAAGCTTTGACACGGCACTCGAAAAACAACACTTGGCGGAGTATGGGGAGCTTTGGAAGCTCACAGTCACGGCAGCTAACGCAGCCATGTGGCTAACACTTGCCCGTATGTGTGTGGCAGTCAGATGGCTAAGCTAATAACCCAAAAAATAATTGGATTCATCGGATGAGATGAGCAGCCTTTCACCGCGTTCGCCAAAGTCTCCTTAAAGAGGGTGTCTCATCTTCTGGAACTTTCAGCGTGATATAGTGTACAGTCATGGAAAAACCGATTAGACCACCCTTGTTTCTTCAGTTTATTGATCCATTGTAATGCCTGGTACAACTAAAGGTACATTTGTTTGGACAAATATGATGATGATAACAAATATACTGTAGCTCATAAGAGTTGAATTTAAGAGCTGATATCTCGCAACTTCCACGGTTTTCTTGATAACAACCAAAATCACATGAATAGCTGTAGCATTGTCATGCCCAAACATGGAACTCGTATGAGC
This sequence comes from Dunckerocampus dactyliophorus, assembly GCF_027744805.1. Taxonomy (NCBI): domain Eukaryota; kingdom Metazoa; phylum Chordata; class Actinopteri; order Syngnathiformes; family Syngnathidae; genus Dunckerocampus; species Dunckerocampus dactyliophorus. Next base: position 8,396,237 of record NC_072836.1, on the reverse strand, counting down.
TATTTTTGTTGCCATTGTTATATTTGTCCAAACAAAAGTACCTTTAGTTGTATCAGGCATTAAAATGAACAAGAAATTGAAGAAACAAGGCTGGTCTAATCATTGTTTCTATGACTGTACGTGTTGTCTTCAAAAAGTAAGTAAAATATGCTTTTGTCTAAATTAAAGTGATTTTATGGTTCCTTTTTTCATATCATGGAGCCAGTAGCAGGGGTGCAGTCAGGAATTGTGGGTCCCATGAAAAAAATTACGAGTAATTACCTATTTTTGGGCCCCCTGGCAGTCAAGGGACCTTGGAACTGTCCTGAATTTCCCCCTTTATAAGGCAACCCCTGGCCAATAGCACTCATCTCAAATACATTTTAAAATTAATGTGATCGATATCAGCCAATTTCAGTCCCGGATGATTGGATGCCAATTTCAGATGATCGAAATTGGCAGCATAAAACCATGATCGGAGCATCCCTAATGTACACACACTCATATATTAAGCTATAATTATACAAAATACAAATTAATTTGAAAAATTATAGCTTTCTTATATGAATACCTTCATTTTTATATGACGATATTATATGAAGGTATATATCTTCATTGACAGCAAGCAAAATCTTTTAGTATATAGCTTATTTATTTATTTTTAGCAGCATGAGTAGGCTGAATGTTGATTTTGCCAGAATTGTAAGGTGATTGTGACGCCACAGTACAGTACATGGTTTAAGAGGGGACAGAGACAGACGACAGCCATCTCTTTAAAGCTCATTAAGATAAAAAAAAAAAAGACAAACTTTGAATCTTCTAATCAGTACATCTCCAAAGTTTAAGGGGATATTTTTGAACCCTACTACCACTCGGTCAACGACCTTGGAGACAGACCAGGGCTATTTCCTGGAGAGTCTAGTGATTAGGGCGGCTGGCCACGCTGATTGGGGCTCTTTAGGTCCGAAGCCCGGCCGCATTAGAGTGGACGTCACAAGGAGCTGGAGTAGGGATACACTCCTTCCCCCTCTGTGGACTCGCGCTGAAGCTTGAGGGGGTGCTTGGTGGCTCGCCATAAAGAAAAAGCGGTGGCGGTGACAAACGGTAGAAAGATGAGGGATGTGATCTGAGAGATAAACCGATCGAGGAAAGATGAGCAGGAAAGGGAGGATGACAAGATCCAAATGATTAACCGAGAAGAAGACAAGGCGGTACTAATGAGGGGAGGACCATGAGAACCTGGAAGTGGGATCTTTGGAAGCTTAGCCTGTTAGCGTGTTGGGCCATGCCTGAGATTTAACAACAAACAATAAAAGATTGAGAGAATGGAGAAAAAGAGCAGTAATAGAGAGAAATGGGACGACACGACAGAAGAAGAGGATTCTGTCTTTGGTCTGTGTGGGGAGAGATGGAAAAAACACACTTTATGTGAGTGGGAGGACGAGACAATGCCGTAAGAACGTCAGTAGACTTCCGTTTATCTCTCATTGTTTGTTTTTGTATCTGGTGTCGTCAGGTGGAAATCTAGAAGGGTTTTAGAGTTGTTTTGGTTATCGAAAGAAGAAAAGAGAAAAAACTGAGGAGGAGGAGGAAGGGGTCTCTGGATGTCAGACATGACCACAACACAAAGTGCCGGGTTAGGAAGGGTGGGGGAGGAAGGGAGACAAGGAGGACGAGGAAGGGAGGAAGGGACGAGCTGTGGTTGTTATGTTTACTGTGGTCTTTACCTTTTTGATCCACTTCTATTCAAGCATCGGAAAGAGAAGGGAGACAGACAGAGAGATCCAAATAGACAAGGAAGAGAGAGGGGAAAGAAAGAACAAAAGAAAAACAGGTGCAGGAAAAAAAAAGAGAAAATTGAGATTAAATAAGACGCTCTTCTTTAAACGAATCTGTTTACTGTTACGTCAAAGAAAGGGCTGACATACTGCATGAGGAGGGCAACCTGACCTACATCTATTTTATTTCATCAATAATCCCCCAACAACACACTCTCGACCCGACCTCCACATCTCTCCCCTACTTCCCTCCCCAAACTGCAGCTCCTGGACGACCTGTGGGGGAGAAAAAGCATCTTGGCGTTGAGCTGTGGAGGCAAAAAGAAGAAGAAGAAAGAGAAAGAGAAGAGAGGGATGATACGGGGTGGTGTCCTCATTTTTTCACATGACATTTGTGGTGCCCCCCCATGGGTTGTGCTTGGAATGCTTTGGAAGACTAGCATATACAGTCGTCCCTCATTTATTGGGGTTAACTGGTTCCAGACCCGGCCGCAATCAGGGAATTTCCGTTAAGTAGGATTCGATATTAATGAATATAATATTTTTGTAGTTACGGCATAGAAAACCTGCTTACGATACTCTAAATACGGGTTTTAATATTATAAGAGCCCTCAAGACCTGAAATAACACCCATATAGTCACCTTTGCATTTGTATTACCCAATATAGTAGAGAATTAAAAAATAAAAAACGATAACAGACTCACATGTTCGCAGTTCCTTTTCCTTCTGGACGGTGTAGTTCCACCATTACATCAATGGACTGTAATTTGGATTTATGGCTTTACACTCGTATTACCCAATATAGTAGACAAAATAAGAGTAAATAAGCCATTTGACACATAAATAACACTCCTGCTCAAGCATCGTCACAGTAAATGCGTTCCCATGGGAACCTTAGCAACGAGTCTAGCGCCTGTCTCACAGAACAATTACTGACACTTAGTGGCCAATGTAGAATACAGTACTACATTCACAATTACAATGCTTCTTCTGCCTTGTATTTGTATTTTAGTTCATTTAGTTCGTTCCTTTATGCATTTTTATCCTTGAAATGATTCATTTAGGCAAAAAATAAGTACAATTTGCTTAATATAAATAAATAAATAGGCCATAGTCAACCACGAAACAGCAATCCTTTGTTAATTAATTAATTGTTGAAAAAACGCAAGGGAGTGACGTTCAAACCGCAATGTAGCCAGGGATGACTTTGTAATACGGACATCCTCAAGGTTGTTTCGTCATGACACAAATTCTCAATGACCTCAATGACAATTAGTTCGTGCCCCTGCAGACACTTTGTCAGATGGCGGCCATGTTTTTTCAACCAATCTTGTTTAAATTTTACAAACACGTGCTTGCCAGTCCCCTAAATTTGGTGGCGAGTCTGCTCAACACCCCGAAGTTACAGTTTGTTTGTAGGGTGCACTGAGCTGTGTGAGCAATTTAAAGTCAATCCGACATATGGGGTCAAACAACAGCACTAGCGTCAGAAAAATAGTACTCCATCACAATAATAGCAGGACATTTTACGCAATTACATGCTTAGAAATTTCCACTGACACACCTTAAAACATTCTTCACAGAAGAGTTGACCATGGGGGCCAACTCCATATTTTCACTTCCTGCGAGTTAATGGCCATGTGTCCCAATACTTATGGTCTATACAGTGTTGCTTCAATTAAAAAGCTGCCACAAAGACATTTCACTTGATGTCGGTCATAGTTTGTTTTTTTTAACCAATCTTGCTCAAATTTGACACACACATGCTTGCCTGCCCCCTACAGGTGTGTACCGAATTTTGAGGTGATTGGACTCAACAGACGGAAGTTAGAGTGGGTGTTTTGTTGGGTGGATTGAGCTGTGTGAGAAATTTCAAGTCAATCAGACAACCTTTAGGGTTTGCTAACGTGGTGTATTTGTCAGAAGAATAATAGCACAGGCAGCACAGTGGGGGCGCATATTTTGACAAATGTTCCCACATTTGTGTGCAGTGGTTCAGGAGGAGAAGAGCTGTATGTGAAAAGAATGAGGACAAAGCATGGAGGTGCATGATGGACAGGTGGATCCTGGATGGACTGTCTATCCTTTCTCTCTCTCTCTACTCTACAAGTACAGTTGGGGTTAACATGGGCAAAGCCCTTCTCATCGAAAAGAAGTGTTGCTTTTGGCCGGGATACTCAAGAGGGATGCCAACAAAAACACTCAAAAACCCATCGAGCGGTTCATCCTTAGGCCGCCTAGAAGAAGCTGGGTCTTTAAAGAAAACGGAAAACAAACAAAAAGAGGAAGGGCTTGACCGAGCCGTGCTCCTCTGGAACGCAAACCCCTTTTATTTGCTTTTTTCTACACAGAGACTCCTTTATACTGCTATTAAAAAGGGGGTAAACTCTACAGTATTCATTGAGCCACAATGAGTGTCACCCGCTCTTACTGTCTTAATGATGGCACCATTGACACCCTCCCTACTACATCTAGATCTTTTAAAGGAGGGGTGAGGTCATACTAATAGTAGCGAGGCTGAGAAAGATACCTCATTCATTGCAGCATCACATGATCTCCTAGGAAATATTACCTTGTACTCTGCATTAATCACGCCAGGTCCCCCTTTGGATTTATGGTCATTTCGCCGAGAGGATTTTCCTATTTCTATCTGCACATTTCTAAATGTAAGTAGCTGAGAAGAAACTTGACTAAAAAGTCAGAGAATACAAGAGAAGAAGGGCATGCTGAGAACTAAAAAGGAAAGCGGGGGATCTTGATCTGTTAGTGGAATCTGAGCGTCAGAACAGCATCTGATCATTTTTTTATTATCTGCCCAACATCAAACTAGACAATGAAGCTCTATGAAGATGAGGGCAATGGTGGAAGCCTGGAGGGGTAAACATGGCTGAAGCTATGGATGCAACCTGAGGAGGGGAGCAAGAACAACGTATTGCCACCTACTAGGAAAGGAATCATTAAGTCCAAGGCTGGTTGGGGGGCCAGACGTTTCTAATCTACGCATGTGTAGAATTTAGTAGGAAATTGTACTCATGTTAAGCGCAGGCCCAATGAAGAAACAATTTCATCATTAAAATCAATCTAAAAAGTACATTTTCACCTTTTAAATATGTTTTTTTAACATTATTTGAGAACTCTAGACATAAACTAACACCCCTATAGTGACATTTACACGTGTATTACCCAATATAGCAGACATCATCAGAGAAAATAAGCCATTGAAGATATAAATAAGACTTACACTCGCGCAAGTTGCTATAAATGTGTCGCGGGAAGTGAAATAATGTGAATTAAATGATGTCATCGTGACGAGAAGGAACGTTAGAGTGGGGAAGTATTTTCTCTGTGGACCGCTCAATCGTGGCGGGATCTCATCACAATCACGAACCCGCCCGCCTCCCGAACCAAACATGTCAAAACAGTGGCAAAAAAACTTGGAAAGTCCTCTCTTACGGAGCGTGAATGGAAGCTAGCGGGATTAGCTTCGCTCAGCAGCGTTTACAAGTGCGGCCGAGTGTATGCGACTGAGCCTGGTGTGTGCTTTACCGCTTTCATGTAAGCCATGCCCGCTAACAACGTGCAGGTTCAGAGTTAAAAAAAACAAGACGTTACTCAACACACACAACTCGCTTCCAGCTTTCAAAATAAGAGCACCATTTGACACATCTAGTCTAACTGTGTCAACAAAATAAGGGTGTCATAAGTTTTATATTTTAAATTAATAATGCGATTGGAATTACATCGGTGACTACATCTTCCTTAATGACAAGCATGGGCTTGTTGAAGATTTTGTAGCAATGTGCAGCGGTTGACATCCCTTTAGAGAAGTCAGCCAGGCTACCTCCATTTCTCAATTACTAGGCAAAATTAGACAATGATGTGTTGCATCAATAAATGTAAGGATTTTTGCATTTAATTAACGGACATTTTATTCACTAACCCAATAAGCACACTCTCTATGCTGGTAAAATAAGTGCAAAAGGTAAAAAACTGAGTGTATAGGTCCCTACGTATTAAGGCTACTGTAGAGATTACACATGTTTTCCTCCAGGGTAAGAATATAACATGGCCAGGTAGTATAAAAAATACCTGGTACTACCCGTTTTTGTCAATAGAAAACCGTTCTAGCGACCAAACAACAAAAAAGGGACATTCATAATAGGTTTTGCATCATGCTGCTAATTACATTTTGCAATCATTTAGATCAGGGGTCTCAAACTCAATTTCACTGGGGGCCAGTGGAGGTAGAGTCTGGGGTGAGGCTGGGCCGCATCAAGTACTGGGAGTAGGGCTGGGAATGTCAGGGTACCTCACGATACGATACCATTCACAATGCATCCATGTGATAACACTACTGTTAGTTCAGCGTTGGTGTTTACTTGCCCCTGTAAGTATGGAAGTAACACTGAGCTTGCCCGGATGTCGCGGGCTGCAGTTACACTACTCTTTGATGTCCAGTCGCGGGCCGCAAGATATGATTTGGTGGGCCGCAAATGGCCCGCGGGCCGCGAGTTTGAGACCGCTGATTTAAAGCATATTATTTTCAAAAATGTATTAATTAAAATCACTTAAACACAATCAAAATTTCAACTAATTTCACTGCGTTTTGTACAAAATCCTACTAAATTTGCATGCGCTCAAGCTCATGTGTGACATTCCAGTCCCTAATGTTTTCCTACAGTGTGAGAATAAGATATGATATATGGAAAGAGAGAGAGAAAGAGCTGCAGAGAAGAGATATGGAAGACTTCTATTTACGTTATTTGCTTCCTCTTGGTGGTCCTGAAAAAAAAAAAAAGAGGAGACGACACACACACACAAAGAAAGTCATCACATGAAGCTGGGGACAAACAGCCACCGAAAAAGCGACACAAACTATTCAAAGTGTCATCCTGCTGAGCGCTGTGTTAGTTTAAGGCCACCTTGGTCGCTTGTCTGATTGCTTCAGCCTTCTTCCTCTTCTTTTCAAGGCCCTTTTGAGAAATAAACCACTGCCCTCTCCCCCCTTAATCACTCTGCTCAATGCTTTCTACAAGCCTATCAATTACTCCCTCTCTAATGAGTACAGCAAAACACACACACACACACACACACACACACACACACACACACACACACAGATAATCCTCGCTCTCCATAGTGTCTCCTCTCCAGTTTCTTCAACCCTTTTCTCCTGCGACAAAAGCAAGCATTTTCGCACGACGGCTGTCATATCCAAGCCTGAGCACGGCACATTTCCCTTCCTTTGGCACGATTGGTAAAGGTGGGCGTGACTGCGCTAATGCGGTCGCTGCTTGCAAGTTGTTAGTGACAACCCACACGTTATATAATAGAAATAAAATAGAAAGACTCTAAATAATCCAAAAGTCTAAACCACAGCATGCTCACTCACCCGAGTGTCATTCGTTTGCGTAAAAAAAAAAAAAAAAAGGTGTGTCAATTAATTACTGCTGTTGTTCCTCTCAGAAGCCACCACCTTCCATCAGAATGACTCAAAATAAGACTGGAAATAATATATTTAATATATATATATATATAGACATTTGTACTGTATAACAGTGGTATTATTCCCACTACTAACGAAGCAGACAAGCCACTTTGTGTGTGCTGTGAATACATAGTCGATGTGCGGCCCAGGCTTGAAATATGAATACACGTAAACGTGGCCTCTGTGTAGGAATCCACTACTTTGAAAGCCTGAGTAGTCACTTTTAAAGCGTGAGCTAACCCATTGCATATTAACAAGATAAATCACAGCTGATGAAATAGCAAGGTGGGCTAATGGCTCAGGCACGACCGCTATATGGAGAGGAATCGATAATGATGAAGTGGCGTGCTCCGGGGCCAGCAGGGAGGACAGGTGGAGACCTCTGCTAAGGTAGATTTACTTTGACTTTGTGTATGTGTGTGTTAATGGTGCAGCGTGTCCACCGCAGCATCCACACACCCATTGATCTCTGATGTCTAAATGGGGCCCAGCAGACGTTACGCCGGTGCTGCTGCAAAACCGTGCAAACAAAACCTTCCGACTGGACTAAAGTGTTGGGACACCTCCTGTATATGTTGCAATTACAGGAGCTCTCTTCAGATGCAGCTGTTGGGTGATGGAAGGACACCATGAAGCTCCAAAAGATTTGGAATAAGGTGCCGTAACTCAGTTAGTTAGTAGTTAGTCACGACTTGGTGCAAACAGTGGTGGTTGACTTGTTAGGATTACTAAACAATAAAGCCAATTTCATGACTTGTTACAACAGTAGTGAGCTATTGTAGTACCGCAACCGACATAAAAATGCTTACAAATGCCGAGTCTCTCATCCATTTAATACACACAGAAAAAAATAACCGAGACCATCACTGTTCAACAAAAACCCTGTAAGTCCGCTTTGTGACAACCTTTTCATATTTGAGTGCAATCTTACACGTTCTGTCAAGACTATTAAACTACCTGTGAAAACAGATTTTATTAAAATGTATTTTTAATCTACTTACAGTCATGGCCAAAAATATTGTTGTGCCAAAAAGGCCAATGTTTTCGGCCATGGCTGTATAATTTACATTGACATGGTTGTATTCCATACATGCATGGCATATTTGGCATGCCAATATTTTTGGCCATGACTAAGTATCTCCATTGGTCATAAAAACCTGCAAGTCTACTTTTAGGACAAATTAGACTTTTTGATGTGTCATGTTTTCTCAAGACTGCATAATTTAAGAAAACCAAACAAAAAAAACAACGTAAACAAGTTTAATTAAGTGGTGTTTTTTTTTGTTTTAACAATATCTCCCACTGGCCACGAAAAACCAACCTTAAAAGTCCAATTGATGACAAATTTGCTTTTTAATGTGCTTTTGTTGTTTTGTCATTCTCGTACCTGTTTTTAGAACAAGTATCTCCATTGGCCATGAAAACCCCCCAAGTCCACTTTATGACAAATTTGTCTTTTTAGTGCGTCTCTTTTTTTTTTTTTAAAGCTATGAAAATATGTTTTATTAAGCTCTGTTTTTTACAAGTATCTCCACTGACCACGAGAAACCTGAAACATGAAAACATATTTTATTAATATGTAATCTGTGTTTTGAACAAGTATCTCCAATGACCATAAAAAATGTGTAAATCCTAAAAATGTTTTTTTTCCGGATGTTTTTGATGTATTAGCATTCTTTGAATGTTTTTATAACGTGAATCTCCACTGGCCAAGAAAACCAAAAAATCTGAGTTTTTCGTGTTTGTAACAAATATCTCCACTGGCCACAAAACCCTGTAAGTCCACTTAATGACAAATTTGACTTTTCAGTGTGTCATGTTTTCTCAAGACTACATAATTAAAAAAAACAATGTAAACATGTTTTATTACACTGTGTTTTTAACAAGTACTCTATATCCACAAGACACGCAAAACCTGTAAGTTACATTGAGCATTCTCCTACATGTTTTCTGGAGACTACATTGTTAACATGTTGGTGTGTTTTTAAGGTATCTCCACTGGCCATGAAAAACCTGTAAGTCCACATTAAGGCCAATTATGACTTTTTAATATGGAAGCCTCTTTCAATATAAGCCCTCTCTCAATGTGGGAATGTTTGGGAGGAAAAAATAAGACTAGGAATATACAGAATGTACCAAATCACAATCTTCTTGCTTAGAACTGAGATCATAATTCTCAATACGTACGAGCACACACATACACACCATGTCTTTGTGCTTACATTGTTTGTTTTTTTTTTACATTTTTATCATCATTTTAAATAAACTTCAAATGGTCTTTCTGCCGTTCCTCATGGGAGGTCCCGGGAAGACAGTTAACAGGGGCTTTCTTAATAGAAATTCACAGAAAGAATGAAAATAATCTATCAAGTCACTCGATAGTACAATCATGCACGTAATAAAGACAAGTCAGAAGAAAAGTTAATTAATTCACGCAAATTGATACACTTTTTTGGGTCACGTTGGCGTGAATTGAGATGATCAAGATTATTATTTTTTTAGTTTTTGTGCAGTCCTATGTTATATGTTATATTAGTTTTTGGAAACATGGTGTTATTACTTTGGCTATCTATCAATCCAAGCAAAGAGACAGCTAAAAGTAGCATTAGCGTAGCCTAGCAGCCTGGCTGGTGTAAGATGGTAATTGGACATCCACAGCTGGCTGATGTTGAACACAAGCACATGAGAGGTGCTGTGTCAGAGGTGTTGGTGTGTGTCATTTCCTGCTGTCACGTCCCTGTTCCAGGTGATTGCTGACGCATTGCAGACATGACTCACGCAAACACACAGAGTTGTAAACATCGCACGGAAGCATCGACATGCGTGCGTGCGTGTCACCTACGTGTCGCCCACCTGACGCCCCACCAAAAGAATACCCGGGAGGACGCCACCGCGGGAGGGGGGGCCAGCGTTCCTGAACGATGACGGGAGCATTACCGCAACGATTAGAAGCGGCAAATTCAATTAATCTTGACAAATCTCCTTTGAGGCAGAACTGGAGGGAGCGACTCCCGCCATCTCTCCTTTACGCTGGTAATTAAAAATGACCGAGTTGAGCGGCGTGTGACGAGCTCGGTGTTTTTTGTTCCAGCTTGGAAAGTGACGGTCAGGGAGGGGTTCCTAAAATCAGCAGAAAACTGTAATTTAAAGAATCTCTCAGTAGAGTCCTTTTATGCAGTAGATCCTTAAAAACAGCAGAGAGCTCTTGTCATATAAAGGATCTTTGACTAGTATTTTGTTGTTGCAACAGGGTCCGTAAAAACAGCAGAACACGCTTGTCATTTAGAGGATCTTTGAAAAGCATTCTTGCAGTAGATCCTCAACAACAGCAGAGCTACTGCTCTTATATTGAGGATTTCTGTCATATCAAAGATCTTTGACCAGTGTTTTGTTTTTGTTCAGACTGTGAAAAACAGCAGAACACTCCTGTCATATAGAGGATCTTTGGCTGGTGTTTTTTTGTTGGTTTTTTTCAGATCCTGAAAAACAGAAAAGCAATCCTGTCATATAGAGGATCTTTGACTAGTGCTGTTTTGCAGTAGTGTCCTTAATAGGAGCAGAACACACCTGTCATTTAGAGAATTTTCAACATTTTTACAGTAGATCCTTAACAACAGCAGCTACTGCTGTCATACTGAGGATCTTTGACTGGTGTTTTTTTTTTCAGATTCTGAAAAACAGCATAGCAATCCTGTCATATAGAGAATCTTAGACTAGTGATTTTTTTTCATTTTGCAAATAAGAGCAATAACAGCAGAACACGCCATTCATTTAGAGGATCTTTAGCATTTTTTCAGTAGATCCTTAACAACAGCAGCACTACTGCTGTCATACTGAGGATGTTTGACTAGTGTTATTTTTGCAGTAGGTCCATCAAAACAGCAGAGTGTTTCTGTCATATCGGAGATCTTTGACTGGTGTTTTTTTTTCCTGAAAAACAGCATAGCAATCCTGTCATATAGGGATCTTTGACTGGTGTTTTTGCAGTAGGTCCTTAAAAACAGCAAAATGTTTCTGTCATATCAAGGATCTTTGACTGGTAGGTTGTTATTTTTTCAGATGCTGAGAAACAGCAGAGCACTCCTGTCATATAGAGGATCTTTGACGAGTGACCTTTTTTTGCAGTCGTGTCCTTAATAGCAGCAGAACACGTCTGTCATATACAGGCTCTTTAACTAGCATTTTTAGCAGTAGACTTTTAAAAAAACAGTGCTCTTGTCATGTAGTGGATCTTTGACTGCCATTTTTGACCCTTTTTTCTCTATCTAGGAAGACATTTTCATCACAGTGGGATCAGCTTCCAATTTTCTAAACCACGCCGTTCTCCAGATTCAACCCTCTTCAATTCAATCAACAAAGTTTTACTTTTCTTTTTTTTTTTTTAAATAAAAAAAAAATTCAAAGTCAGCAGCTATTTAATTATCCGCTTGATTGCTTTATGGCAATAGAGGCAGCAGCAGCAGCAGCGGCGGCAGCAGCAGCAGCACAGTGCAGCCAGAAGGGACAAGGACAAGGTGAGCATGCACAAAGAGGAAGATGCCAAGTACAACAAGGAGGCATGTTTCCATGACCTCTCTGGAGGAGATGCAGCTCGAAAAACATCACCACATTACTGGCGAGCAGGAGGCGCACTTTATCTCGTAACTAGAAGCGCATGGTGGTAGACGACCAGAATGTACCCCACCAGTGGGGTATTCTCATTTTTTTCCACATAACATTTACAGTCATGGCCCAAAATGTCATGTTTGTCATCCCCACAAATGCTGCTTGTTTTTTCAGTGCATAACAGACACGAAAACAGCGAGCCTGTATTTGTTTGTGTAAGCTGCCCCTTCTACGCCGAGACAGCTGCGCACAAAAGGGTGAACATTTGTCATGCTGCCCGTGCTATCATTTTTCTGACAAATACACCATATGGCGGCGCTGTTTTTGAACACCTTAACTGTGATTCGCTAGAAATTTCTCCCACATCTCAACGAAACACCTGCTGTAACTTTAGGGTGCTTTGCCAAATCACCACCAAATTTGGTACACCCCTTTAGGGGACTGGCAAGCACATGTGTGTAACATTTGAGCAAGATTGAATGAAAAACATGGCCGCCATCAAGCAAAACATCTTTGCTGGGGCACAAGTGGGATTTAGCAACTATGAGTTGGCCATAAGCCACTGAGCATTTGTCTACTGATGATAAAAACGTATACATACGCTAGCATGTCTCCCTTAAGCATTTTCACCACAACCCATAGGGGGCGCCACAAATCTCATCATCTCATCTCCACATTTGACTAACATACAAGCCTATCGTGCTAGTCAGCCTTGTTCTCTGCTTAAATTGGTGTGGAACGCTTCAAGATGTGAACCTGCAAGCTGCAAGTGTGATATTTCCTACTTCCAAGTGGTCTTGAACGCAGCATAACATAACTACAAAGCCAGTGCACGCGAGTGTGCCACAACAAATAAAGTAACATCCTCTGTGACGGACGGAGGACACTGGAGAGGAACACTTGAGGAGATTTACACACCAGTCGCGTGACGCAAACTTCTTATCTCCGGTTACTGTATAATTCTCTCACAAGGTAAACTGAGGGGCACAAAAGCATTGAGCAGAGGAAGGGCAAAGACGGGGGAAAAGCAGCACTTGGACGTCCCTGAGTTTCCTTTTGGAGAAGGACGCTTTCACCTGGAACAAGAAACAGCAGAGACAGCAGAGGAGACGGCGAACGATGGAAGAAGGGTGCAAAATGAGGAGGAGTGACAGGAGGCTTTCAGGAGCTTAGAGAGCAGATGTAGGATGCGAGGAAAGGGAAGGAGGAAAGGTCATGAAAGAGAGCGTGACTAAGACAGTGATGATGAGGAGGAAATGGAAGAGAGCAAAGCAGGTTAGCAGGGTGGTTTTTTTGTCACCATCTTCACGTGTCACATTTGCACCTGAAGGAAAGAAAAAAACCCACATTTATGGTACCCCAAGTCCAGCCTGGTGGTCCTGCACAGTGAAGGGAAATAACAATAATAATAATAATAATAATACATGTGTGTAAAATGAGTGTAGATTTTCACATGAGCGAGCATCAACACTATCAATCATCTTTAACGTCCACGTGTGTGATTCCCAACCACTGTGCCGCGGCAAGGTAGTGAGAACTCATCAGAGGTGCCACGGGAAACGATCCAATTTCACGTAATTGGTCCAGAAATGATTATTTATTGACTACGAATAATGGATCTCTGTTCATCTATCTACGGGAGCGATGTACAGAACAATTAAACGTCTCCTCCACTAGGTGGCGGAATGTATAGTTATTGTGGCAGGTGTGCTGCAAGATGTAAAATGTATATATAACATAGGTAGGAAACACGGGTATAGAGGATCTTTGACATGTTTGCAGTAGGCCCTTAAAAACAGCAGCGTGATCATGTCAATTACCACTCCTATCAGGTGGTGCTGGACCGTTCTCAATGCCTAAAAAGAGCTTACATTTACTCGACATTTACTGGGTGTGCTTTTTTTTTTTTTTTAGGATGGGTGGGGGGAGGGGGTGGTTGGGGTCCCTGTGAAAATCATGCTCAGCTCTTGACTGGTGTGTCAATGGAAAGCCTGTGTGTTTGTATGTACGTGTGTGTGTGTGTGTGTGTGTGTGTGTGTGTGTGTGTGTGAGAAGATTGCGATCATGCGTGTGCGTGGACACAATCAGTGTCGGTTGTGGTGAATTTAAAAGGTCTCGCAAGGGAAGGCGCAGGTTTGGGGAGGGGGGGTGGTGGTTAAACAAAAAAAGGGTGATTGGCTGTGGGTACTCACTGTAAGGGACGCACTCATACTGGATCTCCAAGTACTTGTAGGTTCCAGGGCAGGGGTCTGGGAACACGTCGGACCCCGCCACCACCACACACTGGGTGCGGTTGTTACACCTGGCAGGCAAAAAAGAGCGGGAAAAGTAAGCAACCCTGTTGGAATAAAGACAAAGATACAATTCCTAAAAACAGCAGAAAACTACTGTCATATGAGGACCCTTTTTTGTGCAGGAAATCCTTAATAACAGCAGAGCGCTCCGGTCATACAGTATAAAGGCTCTTTGACCAATGTTTTTGCTGCCAATACCTAAAAACAGCAGAGTGCTCCACTTATATCTGAGAAAATTTTTGAATCACATTTTTGCAGTCGATCCTAAAAACAGCAGAGTGCTTCTGTCACATAGAGGATCTTTGACCAACATTTTTGCTGCAGATACAGTACCTAAAAACAGCAGAGCAATCCTGTTACAGCCTACAAATTTTGCAGTGAATCTTAAAAACTGCAGAGCACATCTGTCATAGAAAGGATCTTTAACCAACATGTTTGCAGTAGATTCCTAATAACAACAGAGCACTCCTGTGATATAGAGGATCTTTGACCAACGTTTTTGCTGCAAATACCTAAAAACAGCAGAGCGCTCCTGCTATATGCTGAAAGATTTTTTATTTCAATTTTTGCAGTGGATCCTAACAGCAGCAGAGTGCTTCTGTCACATAGAGGATCTTTGACCAACGTTTCTGCTGCAGATACAGTACCTAAAAACAGCAGAGTGCTCCTGTTACAGCCTACAATTTTTGCAGTGAATCTTAAAAACAGCAGAGCACATCTGTCATATAAAGGATTTTTAAGCAACATTTTTGCAGTTGATTCCTAAAAACAGCAGAGAGCTTACATAAGGATCTTTGTCTACCATTTTTGCCATAGGTTCTTAAAAACAACACAGCTCTCCTGTGATATTGAGAATCTTTGACCAACGTTTTTGCTGCAAATACCCAAAAACAGCAGAGCGCTCCTGTTGTATGCTGAAAGATTTTTTTATTTCAATTTTTGCAGTGGATCCTAAAAGCAGCAGAGGGCTCCTGTCATATACAGAATCAGAATCTCAACATTTTTGCACTAGATTCCTAAATACAACACAGCGCTCCTGTCATATAGAGGATCTCTGGCTAGCATTTTTGCAGAAGGTCCTTAAAATCAGCAGAGGGTTCATGTCATATAACGGAGCTTTGACACATATATCGTCATCATAAATACATAGAGTAATATGTATAATCTGTATAACGATGAATGCCTGCGGTTGGGTGTACCTGCCTCACGCCCCAAGTCAGCTGGGATGGGCTCCAGCTTCCCTGTGACTCTAATGAGAACAAGAAAATGGATGGATGGATCAATGTCATATCTAAAAATAAATGCTATTCTCTGTTGTATGATGGACTGCCACACACTTGAGTTAATCTCTCTCTTTCTTAACTTTATCTGCATATGACCGAGTTGTGTTTTAAAAACGTTTAGCAGGTTCTTGCACCAGAATACTGTTCTTAAACTCCACTGTACACCTCAGCTTTACAGACGCCATGTCAGCGCATACTAAAAGTCATTGCAGCCACCTCCTGTTTTTATATTTGTGGTGAGTCATTTAATTATTCAAGTAGTGGCCCACCTGGCAATGAATTGGGGTATGGCATCTATTAAAGCGGGGACCACCAGCTGAAGAAAAAGGTCAACAAAACAAAGAAAAAGGTCTGCACTTAAATGAGCGTCAGTCTTCTATTTTGGTGTTTTTAGTTGTGATGAAGCAGATCGGTTGACAAAGTTCTTGTATTGGATGCCACCTCAACCTGTGACCAGTGGGTGTGCAGTAAATCACCTCCAGCAGATTGTGCAGTGTGTATCAGCGTGCAAGTGTGTGTGCATGTGTCTTGTGTATGTTTATATTTGTATTATTGTTGCAAGTGCATTCTTAGGGCTTCTCGCAGCTGCTCTTGGTGTTTGCGCTCAGCATCTGCTTCCTCTGAACTCAGATCAATGAAAACCCTCTCCCCGCTATCCATCACACATGTAATGGAGGCGCAGCGCTTGTGTGTGTGTGTGCGTGCTTGTGTGTAAATGGCAAGATTGTAGGAGAGAAATGAGAGGGGGGCAAATAAAGGACTGCGAAACATGACGGCGAGATGGTGTGAAAGCACCAGAGGTTTAAGAGGCAACATGGGAGAAATGCTTGAAAGTGAGATAGAGCTGGATTATGTGTGTGTGTGTGTGTGTCGTGAGGAGGCATGCGTCGATGTGCTTTTACACGGCGGCATTGCGTGCATATGAATGTTTTCTCCCCGCTGCACGCGGCCAGGAGTGTTTGCCGTCGTCCTTCCATGTTCTCTCACCTCTAATTGCTCTCACTCACGATCCCCCTGGAGAGCGCCCACTCTTACGTCACTCGACTCCCCCCCCCCGCTGCGTCCTCTGTCCCCCCTCCCCCTCAGGTGCAGCTATCACATGATCTAGTCTAGTGTGAAATTACTTCCTCCCCTCGTGTTCCCTCCATCTTTTGGACCAGGGCTTTTCAACTCAATTGTTTCTGTGGCCATGTCTTCAGACGGTTAAGGACTGGGGGCGAGACTTGGAAAATAATTAATGAAGTCATTAAGACGAAAAAGCGCCATGTTAATGCTAGCCAACAATCTAATATATGACAGGAGCGCTCTGATGTTTTGAAGGAATCTTCTGCAAAAACACTATTCAAGGATCCTCTGTATGACAGAAGCTAAGCCAACTTTATTTGCATAGCACTTTTAAAAACAGCAACCACTGACCAAAGTGCTGAACAGGAGGTAAATGAGGAAGAAGATAAAAGATGCATGAAAATAACAAAACTAACTAAAATGTACAGGGCTAAAAAATAAAACAGATAACAAAGACAACAAGTAAAACACACACCTAAATATACGTAATAACAATAAAATCAAGCAATAAACAATACAATCAAAATATGAAAGCGCGCTGCTGTACTTAAGGCATTTACTGCAAAAACACTAGTCAAAGATTCTCTATAAGACAAGAGCACACTGCTGTTTTCAAGGATCTACTGCAAAAAATGCTTGACAAAATACTCCAGATGACACGAGCAATGATAAAAAATAGAACTAATAATTAATAATACAAAACATTCATTCATTTTCTACGCCACTTATCCACTTATCCTAGGTGGTATGCTGGAGTCTATCCCAGCTGACTTCGGGGAGAGGCGGGGTACACCCTGGACTGGTTGCCGCCAATCGCAGGGCACATATAGACAAACAACTCTTCACAATCACATTCACACCTATGGACTATTTAGAGCCACCAACTAACCTAACATGAATGTTATTGGAATGTGGGAGGAAACAAGAGAAAACCCACGCACGCACAGGGAGAACATCCAATGATCATTTAAAAAAACGCTCCAGTGAGGCGAGATTACTCTGCACTGTGCAGGTGAGCAAATCAAGCGCTCCTTTTTTGTTCTGCCTGTAACGTTAATGGCCTTTCGTAACTTCCCCTGAGCTCACTTGTAAACAAACATTCACTTTCTGAGGAAGACAATTTGCGTAGTGGTTGCACGAAATGCTCTGCGATTGAGGGTGGTGGTGGGGGGGTGGGGGGTGGCATACATCGGGCACAGCAAAATTTTATCGGCCACTTGAAACGCCAGCACCATAGTGTTTGAAAAGTGCAAAAGGTTTGCCTGAGACCTCCGTTGCGTCACACCGGCTGCTCTGAGCTTGTGTCCGAATACAGTGCGCCTTGCTGGGCCACAGCAGGTGGCTCCCTCTGCTTTATACTCTGGTTCTCCTGATAGTAGTGATGTGGCAGTAGTAATGTCAGGGTATTTGATTACAGCTACAGTTGATTTGCTCCAGTCCTTCTTACATCCAGGTGTGCACAAACTAAAGTTAAATCAAAATAAAAAAAAAAAAATCAATATAAAAAAAAGTTAGCAGTACCATATGAGTCTTGAGAAACAAGATATCGTGCATCTCTGCATATTACTATTTCACAGTACAAATAAATGCCATCCAATATTAACCGCTTATCCCTAATAAAGCCTGGTACTCTCGGCAGTTGAGTAAATAAATTGATATTAATATTAGAAATAACTCAGTATGGTGCACTCCAAACTAAAACCACATAAGTACACATATAGTTATTATATTATTATTATCAACTGGATGTCATTTGATGGAGGTGTACCTAATGAAGAGGCCAGTGGGTGCATATTACCAGACAGTCCAGACAGATGATTTACCTCTGTGACATGATCTTGACGGCGTCGGGTAGGTAGCACTGCACGTTCTCCATCTGGAAGGGGTCGGCGTCGCAGATCTTGTCGTCGGTGCGGCCGTAGTTGGCCGTCTCGATCATGATGACGTCGCTGCCGGGACAGCGCAGCTCGATGGGGTAGCCTTCACAAGCCAGCTCTCGCCGCATCAAGCCAAAGGGCATCATCGACCGGCTCAGAGCTGGGGAGGAGAAGACGAAAGGGGGGGGGGGGGGGAGAGAGAGAAATGAATGATAACTCCACCAACCTTGATTCATTTCATAGGAGGAGGCGCTTTGTTGCTGCTGCGCTGTAAATACGATGTGAGGTGTTTGGCGAAACTTTGCATCCTCATGGAAGCCATGCAGCAAAAGTATCGGGATGCGAGGCTATTACACCTTACAGGATGTGAAAATGTCAACTTTCAATGGTTTTTCCCCATTTGGGAGGATGTGGGACCTGAGAGAGGAGGTGATTCACGCCAACGGTGTTTGAAAAGGTTGAGGTGCACACAAGAGTGCCTTTATGGAGCCAGCTTAGTGCACAAAGAACAGAAAAGGGCATTCTGCTAAATTTTCACAACTGTATGATTTAAAACAAAATAAAACAAAATAAAATTTCTGTCCCCTGGGGGGCATGACAAAAAAGTACAGTTATCCCTTGCCACTTTGTGGTTCAAATTTTGTGGCTTCACTCTCTTTTACTGAGGAAATTAAGCTATTTAGTCAAAACATATGCATATTTAAGCACATTTTAAAGTTTTTTTGCCTACATTAAGCATTTCCCAGCAAGAAAATGGCTAAATTAACTAAAATACAAATAGAGCACATGCAATAGACGCCTTCAAAGACTGGTCCCTAGGTGTCAGTAATGTTACTGTAATGTTCAGTGAGACATGCAAGCACCAGACTTGATCGCCAGAACAACTGTCTTTTATTGCAGGTTTGAATGATCTCACAACAGGCACAATAATCCCTAATAAAAACATGAGATGCGGCCGTAACCCACGGCAACCTGAAACTCAACTCTGAACCCCCAACGCCACTCAATGCTCCCCTAGGGAAGACAGTTATAGCAACACACACGGGCACAGGTCTTATTTATGACTTAAATGCCTTATTTACTCTTATTATGTCAACTATATAGGGTAATACCAGTGTAAAGGTGACTATAGGGGTGTTAGTTCATGTCTAGAGGGCTCTAATAAGGTTAAAACCGTATTTAGAAAGTGGTAAACAGGTTTTCTATGCTAGAACTATGAAAATATTCCTTTTCATTGCCCTTTTGTCTCATGATTATAACATTTTAATATTTGTATTACATGTATGCTAGCATGACGTCCTAAGCATTTTGACCACAACCCACAGGGGGTGCCACCAATGTCATTTACAGTGGATCAGTGACTGAAATGAGTGTTCTTCTTATGACACACACACACACACACACACACACACACACACACACACACATCGTCACATTGGTGACACAACACATTATATATTGGCAGACAAATAATTTCCAGCGACTCCGACAAGACACGGCGCCGCTCGCGAGACAAACTGTGAGAGTGTCAAATGTTAACAAACTCCTACACCCGAGCTCACTGTGGGAGCCGCGTCCTTCACGGCATCGCTCAGAGTAAAGAGCTGAATACGAGAAGAGAGGGAAAAAAAAGAAAAAGTTGTCAGTCTAGCCTTTTGTCTCTAGTGTGTGCTGTTTGACATGCGTGTCAGCGCACGGTGGTCAGCTTCTGTGTGGACGGGAGACAGCAGGGAGGAGGAGGGGAGAGGAGGGGGTGATTGGGGTACGCGGGGTTAATCGGTGAGCCAGGCTGAGAGGCATGAACGACGGATCCAGAGAGGTGCTGAGAGAGTTCTTCTCTCCAGTAGTCTCTTCAACTGTACACCCTTCACTGCCTCTCTTGGATTGGAGAAAAAAAAAGTTTTTGCAGCAGATTCCTATAAATAGCCGACAACTCCTGTTGTAGAGGATCTTTGATTAGCATTTTTGCAGCAGATCCCTAAAAAAAAGCACAGCTTTCGTCTCATATAGAGAATCTTTGACTCGTGTTTTTGCAGTAGTTCCTAAAAAACAAACAGAGCGCTCTTGTCAAACAGAGGATCATTTTTGCAGTACAGTCACCCCTCGACACTTCGCACGTCCAATTTCACAGCTTCAATAAACCATGAGTCTTCAAAAATCATGCTGGTTCGTGGTTGAATATGGCCTGTTATTTGGAAACAAATATGCATAGTGAAGAAAATGTTACATATTTCTTGCCTAATTATACCTTTTAAGCATAAAAAATAGCTAAATGAACTCAAATACAAATATGAAGCGTTCAAAAACGTTGAGAATATTTTGTATTCTACACTGGTCACTGGGTGTCTGTAATGTTACGGTAATATTTGGAGAGACACACAAGCACCAGACTTGCCGGAACAAAAGGCTTTTCTTGCGGGTTTGAATGCTCTCACAACAGGCACAATAATCCTGAATACAAACACAAGATACTGTTGTGGCCGTAACCCACGGCAAGCCTGACATCACTTCTTGTCCGCCCCTCACTCAGCTCCCCTGAGGGGAACACAATTATAGTAACACAAACGACTATAAATCTTATTTATGTATTAAATTGCTTATTTATTCTTATTATGTCTACTATATTGGCTAATTCGAGTGTAAAGGTGACTATAGGGGTGTTATTTAATGTCCAGAGGGCTCTAATAATGTTAAAAAACGTATTTAGAAGGTCATAAACAGATTTTCTATACTTAACTAAAATATTCCATTTATAAATAAGGAATTCTACGAAAATTCACTTATCATGGGCGAGTCTGGAACCAAATGATTACTGCAATCATAGAAAACATGTTTTCTGGCTTGCACAGACACAGAATTGGAGAGAAAGAGAAATCAGTAATCTGGAAGTCCAGTCCTCCGTGTTGAAGGACAGCCAGCTTTTCTTCTCTGAGCCTGCCAGCCGAAGTGAAGCGGTCAGAGCTGCTGTCCGTGGTACTGAACTAACAAAACTTGTTGTGGGGGGGTGCGAATAACTGAATCCTCTGTGAGCTGGAGCGTGGCGTCAGAGGACTGCTAAACGGGTCGGAGCGCAGCTGCCAACTGTGCTGGAGGAGCAGACGGCTTTGACTCTCCATTGATAGTCGAGGAGGACGCTCTGCATGCTGTCAAATGTAAAAACGGAGTGAGCTCAAATTTCACGGGGGGGTGTCGCTTTTACATTTCCACCTTGAGTCAGCCCCACTTTCCTGACACTGCTTGGGTTTCATCCACTGTCCGTTCCAGTGGACAGGGGCGCCCATGTGGGTGAATGTGGACGTCAGTCATCCTGCAGCAGTGTGCTACATGATTCACTGCCAATTGACTTGTTCATATTTCTAAACGTCGTGTAACTAACTCCATCAGGGCTGACTGACTCGCACACCTCACATCTTTTCTGCTCTGCCAGCATGCGAGCGCCAGCTCACAAAGACCTAGATGCAAAAGCGCATACTAATTAAAGCCGCAGAGATGCAAACAGCAGGCGCGGCCAGCCAGCAAACAAACACACACACACGCGCGCGCGCGCACACACACACACACATTTATGCAAAAAAATAACAAAGCAAACACCTCGTGACATCCACTCAGTTGCGTGTGCACACGTGGCGTGTTGGTGTCACAGCAGCATTACAATGTGTCAGTGTGTGGCCTTGTTCTGTTAACTAGCCTGTGGTGAAAGTACACAGCAGCTGGACAGCCATTAGAACCTCACACTGAGACCAGGGAGGTGAAAGAGGAGTCCAGGAGGGAGCTTGCAGAAAGTTTTGAATGATATGCTTGCGTGAAGAGTAGAAAGACAATGTGTGTGTGTGTGTGTGTGTGTGTTTGCATCATCCAGATGGCTTGAGGCCTAGCTGGAATGGAGTTGAGCTGAGATGAGCAGAGGATGAGCTTGGACTGGCCATGAGCTACGATTGTCCTTCGCTGTGCAGGAATCCATTACGCTCTCAGGGTCGACTCTGCCAGCACACACACAAACAAACACACACACACACACACAGAAACACTGCGCATTGAGTCGTGCATGTCACAGCAACCCGATGACAAAGTGTCATGCTCAGCAGGAGCCATATGCATAAATGGCGGATTTTGACTCATCTCCTTGCGGATGCAAAAACAGACAGACGAGCAAATACTGTATAGTACATAAGATGTGCATGTTCCTTTAAATACTAAACAATCAGTGTAAGTAATGTCAATAGCTTTATTTTGTGCACCCACCTTGAATAAAAACACCTGAGGTAAATCAAAACCTATAGGGCGAAAGGATACACCCTTTAATATGCTTAAAATATGACATACCATTAGCTAACAACAGTTTGTTACTTATTTAATATTTTCTTATTGGTGACGCTCAACAGTGAATAAAAAAAAACAACTGAGGCAAATCGAAACTACTGAGAAAATATTATATGGCTTAAGTAACTTATATTAAAAGTGCGTATGGAATTAAATAGTATTATCTGTAAGTATGTTGAAGTATGTTGAATATTTGTATAATTTACTTATTGGCACACAGAGAGAGAAAAAACACAGAAAGCAATTTATGTGGTATTTATGTGGTTTAAAAACAGTATGTGCATGTGCCATTAACTAACAACAATAACTCTACGTCATGTTGAATATTTTTATTATCTACTTACTGGTAAACACCCACGGTGAGTAAAAAAACAAACCCAAACACCCAAAGTAAATCTAAATCTAAAAACTATCGAGAAAATATAATATGAATTATGTATGTCACATCAAAAGTGCATACAGTACATAATACCATAATCTGTAAGTAACGTTGAATATTTGTATTATTTACTTATTGGTGACCCCCACGGTGAATAAAAAAAACACCCGAGGTAAATATGGTTTGAATATTGCACATAATATGCGCCGAGTTTCCTGGGCGTGGTTGGGTTGCCGAGGGCTCGGTGTTACTTGTGAGGAGCTGAAGTGCTTGCCTTCATAATGGAAGCTACAAATTAAGAGCAGGAGAGCTGATTGGATTTGAATCATTATCCTTGCGCAGTAATTAAAGCCTGAGGGTGAATGGATGTTTGGACCGGCTGACAAGAACCTTTTTTTCTTTCTTCTTCTTCTTTCTTTTTCGCACACGCTCGTTCTTTTCCACCAATTCCAACTCTCTGCAGCCGCTCTATTGAAGCACGCTCTTCCACCTAAGACAAGATTCAATGGAGACGAGAACTTTAAGCTCATCCTTTAACGCAACACACAAAGGATGTGTCCTTAAACCTTCTTAGCAGCCTTCCGTCACTACTCTATTTACATGGGTTTTTATGTCAGTCATATCCGACACCACAGCAAGTAAATCATACAAATATGAAATGTATGCACTTAAACGTGCCCTTCTAATGTGCTATATTTACAGCGCATTTAATGACATGCTTTTGGCTGTCCTTTTGGCATACCTCAGGTGTTTTGTTTCGTTTTAAATCACCATAGGTGTTCACAGATAAGCAAATACTACAAATATTTAATATTACAGTTATTAGTTACTGGGACACGCACATATTTGAACTTGTTTTTTTATTTCACTGTGGGTGGTCGCCAATAAATAAATAATACAAACATTGAACATCACTTACAGTTATTGTTATTAATTAATGGTACATGTAATTCTACTGTAACCATGTCACGGAGTGATTTACTTTGGGAGTTCTAATTAATCACCAGTATATATTAAAAAAATGAATACGACTTAGTTGTTATTATTATTAATGCACTTCTAATGTATTATGTTTAATGGTGCATGATTTTGCTGTACTTTTGTTTTAGCTTGGGTGTTTTTTTTAATTCACCGTGGGTGTTTAAAAATAAGTAAATACGATATGAAATATGAAATGTTACTTACACTTATGGTTATTATTCCATGGTACACATACTTTTGTTGTAACGTATTTAAACCCTATTATATTTTCTCAATGGTTTTGATTTACCTCGGGTGTTTTTTTCCCCCCGATGGGTGCACAGCAGGGATTAACTGTAATAATCTTCAAGAATGCTATTGAACATACTGTATGTAAAAATTAGCATTTTAAAAAATGAGACATTTTGGTCACAGTCCTGCAAATTACAATAAAATTAAATGAACAAATACCTTGAAGTGCAAAATAGGGCACATTTAAATTGTTGTCAATGAACGGAAATGTGTAACTGCTAGCATAAATGTATCATTGATATGTATCATTCAAATTCAGATGCTGTGTGGAACTTTTTCTCGCCGTATGCATGTAGACTTGTCATCTTTTTCACTTTTTGAAGGCTCGCAAGCTTCGTCTTTGGGATTTGTCAAAGTTTTTCCAAGCGGATCTGACCGAGGGATGGTAGTTTTGACATTTTGGACGACTTGTGCAGAGCCTCGGAACATCTCTAATAATACATCCAGGCAAAAGGTGTCCACAAAGTTGCTAAGTTGAGTCTCAACAGGACGTCCTGTACTTGTGGAGCCAACTTGTTAGGCGGCTGGTTGGCTTTCTGGGTCCGAAATGTGACGAGCCCCTCTTGGCCCTCCTGTCAGTTCCAGCAGTTATCTCTTAATTCTGCTCATTAGCATTGCACTCGAGCAGAGTGCCATAGAACACTCATGCCAAGCTAAGTTGAGTAAGTCCTGCTTCCTATTCATCCCTTTTGTCCTTAAAGTGACCCCCAGGCTTGTAAAGAAAAACAACTCACAGTCCCACGGGGAGAGGGCCAGTGATCAGTGATAGGGATCCCTCTGCAAAAGCGAGACGCATCCCCTGGCAATTTATCCGGCGATTCATCAGCTACATTTTAGCGACTCGGAGTTAGCCTAATGAATCGCTGGAGCGTGGCCTTGTCGAGGCGATGCGGATAAGACTGTCACATCCGCGCAGGCTTCACGCTGACGAGTTGTGATGCGGTGACATCCTGAGACCGAACCTAAAGGACGAACATGAGGGTGCACGGAGGACGGCCTTGGTGAAGCTGGAATAACGCATGTGGACAAAAGTACCTGGCCACCTTGGCATGAGACATGCAGGAAGTAAACATGGAGCAATCGGCCCACAGCTTCTATTTTTGTGAGACGACTTTCTACAAGATGCCTGTGGTCAGAGGTGACTAATGTTGGACCTTTGTGACCAAAGAATTGCCCAAATTATTAGAGAAATAATTAAGATTAAGCAGGAACTATGAAGCCTGGATCTACCTCTGTGTTTATGGCGCTACATATACAGGCCCTCGGTTTACAATGACCATGCTCTCAGAAATTAATTAAAAACTCAATTTCGGCCCGTAAACATGAAATTTGCTCGTGAACTAGTTCCGGTGCAAACGCCGGAAGAACGCACACGTACGAATACAGTGTGCGTGCAGCTTCACTGAGGAAAGATAACGTCGCAAACGCGTTAACTTTTTGCACGTAGCAGTGCGTCAAAGAAAAGGAAAGCCATCGCCCTGGAAGTGAAAATGAACGTCAAATAGGTCAGAGAGGAGAAACGCCCACCAATAATCTAAAATTTAGAATCAATTGATTTGGAATGTAAATGAATTGATTCATCATGTCTTGAAGTGTTTGGGGAAAATTGCAGCGGTGCAGCCAGCAGAAGCACCGGTGAGTCAGTTGAAGGACAAAATGAAGCACAATTACCCGCCAGCAGTTTGCAGTTTTTTCCGTTACATTTTAAAAATCATTAAAGGTGTTTATCATTTCCGAGGTACGTACCAAACCGTGATTATGGTTTACTGTTACTCTTATGGATTCATGAATTACAGTGCTGTCCGCAACATTACATCATTCACAGGAGAATTCATACACAATGGAAAAGGAATAAACACACCCTGGTTGCAACGAACATTTGCAAAAATTCACCCCCAAAAGTCTTGCAGGCAAACAACAGCACCCCACCCCAATAAAAACTCATCCAGCTTCGACCTCGGGAACTCTTGCTTGTTGACAAACTCTGCTGTAGGGGGAACTAGCAGGCATGGCGGGGAGATTAAGACAGCCACTGAGACGCCCGGCAACACAACACACACAACACACACAACACACACACACACACACACACACACTTGAGGAGCGAGGCGAGACGGGACGTGCTCATACTGTCAAAGCGCTTCATTGCTAGCTCTGCCGCCTAATTATGCAATAAAAAAAAGAAGCCTCAGCGGGGGGGAGATTTAGGAGACGAGGGGGGGTTGCATAGCCCTAAAATAAAAATCAGTCCGTCCAAGTATGAGATGCAACCGGTGTAAAATATCTTTTTTTCCCTCCTCCCGAGGGAGGAGAGCTGTGCTACAGGCCGTGTACAACTTTGTTTGCAGCACGAATCACAGGAGCAGGCGCACATTGTGTCTCGTATCAACTGCAGCAGGGAAAGTGTGGCAGGCATGGCGGAGCTGCAAAGTCAAAGTCAAGCCCTGTTTTACACTTCACTTCTCTATGTATGAAATTTTGGGTAAAGTTGTGACAGGAACCAAAATAACTGATTCGAGTCTTTTCGGCTACGTTGACACTGGTGTACAAAGTGCAATGGTACCGTCCCTCTAAAGCAGGGGTGCCCATTACCAGGGTAGTGTGGGTCCATCGCATGTGTTACCCAACTCATAAACATCACTTTGTAGCTTCCCTCCTGATTCGCTGTTGCTCCTCCCCGGCAAAGATTAGAGTCACTGGTCACCAAACTTTTTGAGACCAAGATCCCTGGTCTCGGCCGTGGACCTGCACAAGATCTACCCCCCCAAACAGGCAGGATATATATGTGCACACACAATCTATGCTTTGTGTTATTACTGGTTATTGGTTTCAACATTTCATTTGGCGGGGAGTCGGCGTACGAGTCTGTGTACGAGGCAATGCGGTGTACTAGCATGTACTAGGAGACTGGGCTTCTTGCTGGGGCTCGCCGGTTGCTGCCTGGACCGGGACGAGGCGTACGGGCGTGTTCAGTGGACAAAATACATGCGTGCTGGTCACCGTCCGGGAGATGAGGGCACTGATATGATCTTTTTTTTTCCCCAAAATGTTCTCGCGATCGACCGGCAAAGTCCCAAAGATCAACTAGTAGCTCACGATCGACGAGAGTTGGCTACCCTCGGATTAAGTGGTGACCAGATGAGTCAATAAGGGGCACACGAAAATGCAACCTCCATCTTTATGATTCAGATTAAGGATAAACTAACTCAGCGGTAAGATGCCTATATAGTGGAACCTTGGTTAGCATCATTCATTCTTTCCACAGGGTCAACTCTAACCAAAACGGACGTTACCTGAATCTAATTTTCCTATAAGAAATAATGTAATTCCAATTAATTTTTCCAGAAAGCCAAAAAATGTTAACACAAAACACGTTTTAATTGTTTTACAACACGTTTTCATTCAGAAAACAATTCAAAATGCATACAAACACATATAAAGGATGAATGAAAGGGATGAATGAACATTTAAGGTTACTTTTACCAATTAATTGAAGACGTGATTCTTGGTGTGACTGAAAACTGGAAGGTGGTGGTGGTTGATCTCGCTGCCACATCGTGTCTTTGTGAACAGGTCTTCAATGAAGGTATAAGTAACCACAAATGTTCATATTTATCTCTTTCATTCGTCATTTATGTGCATTTATTTCAAACTATGAAAATATGTTTTGTGTGATTAACATTTTTGTGACATCATAGAGCGGGGACGTAACTTCCAGTTCAGTTTGCAAATTTTGTTTAGCTAGCGAAACTGTGATTTTAGGAAAATGCGCCCGTTGTTGAAACCTTTTTGATATGTTGCCTTGACTTCAGGTACATTGTCTTTTGCATAATCATTTTCATTTATCGTATATTTGCAATGTTTGATAGCAAATGCTAACTGGGCACAACACATAAAATGTGTGTATAATAAACGCTACGTAGCTATTTTGACCGACATATGGCTCAACTATTGAGGAATTATGTGTAATTATCCAATTATCCAAACAATTGACAACCAATATGTTTCTTGCGATGTCTGTTTACGTAAACTAACACTTGTACTCCTGAACCGCTGCACACAAAAGGGCGAAAAACTTCAAAACATGCACTACTACTAGGCCTGTCACGATAACAAATTTTGCTGGACGATAATTGTCCTACAAATTATTGCCGATAAACGATATTATCGTGAACATTATTTTGAGACCAGTTTTTCATGAATGTAAAGATAATACATGGCAAAATAATGTGACTACATGGTATCAAAAGCAACAAACTTTAATTTCTCAAATTTAACATTATAATTGGAATGTGAAGAGTTTTCAAATAAAAATAACCAATATAATAAACAAACAAAAAAGACAAAAAACTTGTTACGCCAGATGCACAGAGTGAACTCTCTTGTCATCCAGCCTTTTTGGTAGCGAGGGAAGAGGCAAACAGGCATGCATGTCAATATATTGAGGCTGGCAAAATTATTGAGTCCATTTTTATTTACCGTGCGGTTAATTGATTTATTGACAGGCCTAACTACTACTACGCCATTTGTGCTATTATTGTTCTGACAAAATTTGACTCCATAAGTGGGATTGACTTGAAATTTCTCACACAGCTCAATGCGCTATATAAAACACCCACTCACTGTAACATTAGGGCGATTAGCCGAATCACCACCAAATTTGGTCCACACTTTTAGGAGACTGACAAGCACGTGTGTGACAAATTTGAGAAAGATTAGTTGAAAAACGTGGCCGCCATCAAGCACAACGTTTTCATTTACAGTCATGTGACAAAATGAGAACCACCATGAGGTGTCCTAATTTATGTTTAATACAGAGCAGTGATTGCAAATTGAGAAGTTATTGTGTGTAAATGTTCTTCCATCAGCTGCTGGTTTGCCTGGCATATGCTAATTGTGTCATTAGGATGATTAATGAATTCTGCCTAGCAACAAGTGAGAGGTTGATGTGATCAAGAAAAAATATCAAGCAAGTAATTAGTTTGATCTGTTTACAATTTACAGTATGTGCCTGCAATACAGCTAAGTACTATTTGCACCACTACAATAACTAGCAAAAGTTGAAGTGTCTGATAGTTGGCCGGATACTACAAGATCTGACGTAAATCGTGGATATGCACCAAAATCGAATGGGTATGGCTTCTGGTACTCGGTGTCTGTAGTCAACATGCCAAATGTTACATTGTATACATGTTGTGATTCGGTGACCTGGTCCAGACCAAACGTTTTTAAAAAGATACTTTGGTGCTGTTCATTTTGGGGTCACACTGGTATTTTTGTCATGGGATCGAAGACTGTGCAGTAAAGAAGAAATGCATAAAGCAAGGACTTGATTGGGCATTTTTTTGGTGACATATTACCTGATGTAAGTCGAATATTCCAACCCTTATGGGTTCTGCTATATTTACCAGCTTAGATTTCATAAAGACTTTGTACAATATACTTTTAAACAGCGCTGTTATCACACACACACACACGCACACATACAGAGGGAGAGAGCAGAGCAGAGAGACAGCACTTCCAAACGCATGTTCTCTTACATATTTGTCATTTCTGCATGGTTTTTGCTGTCATTTTAACACTGGTCTGTGTCTTTGGGCCGTGTAGCGTTCAAATTTGAGCTGAAGTGAAACGAACTGCTTCAAAGTACACTTGTCATCTCAGTGCTTGCTTGGTGCACACCAGGGTTGGGATGATCACTTTCATCCTTGGCCGAACCTTTTAACTCGGGGGTGTCCAAAGCGTGGCCTAGGGGCCCTTTTTATTTAGCCCAAGGCACATTTTCAAAATTTAAAAAGAACACAAAAAAAACACACAACAACACAATGGAACAATCAGCAATAATTTTGCAACAATAAAGTCAAAATATTAAGTTATATAAAAAGGTGTAATCTAATGAGAAAATGTAAAGATAAAATATTTATCTTTACATTTTCAGTCTAATAAAATCCCCATTAAATATTATGGGGAAAAGTAACATCATTTTAGTAGCTTAATGTTGAAATATTAAAGAAAAAATGTGATATTTTTTAAATGTAGCAATATTATGAGAAGCAAAACAACAAATACATTTTCGAAAATTATGTTGCGGAAAAGTTATAATGGAAATTATACATTCAAATATGTGAATGAAGTCATAATTACGAAAAAATTATTTACTGGAAGAAAGTTTAAATATTTGGAAAATGAAAAAAAAAAAAAAAAAAGCAGAAATGGCAAAACCAGCAGTGTTTTTACAAGCATAAAGTCACAATATTAAAAGAAAAGTCATATTCTAACGAGAAAAAAGTTGTATAAACATAAATACTGCTCAAAAAAATAAAGGCAACACTAAAATAACACATCCTAGATCAGAATTAATGACATATTCTTATTAAATCCTTTGTTCTTTACATAGTTGAATGTGCTGACAACAAAATCACACAACAATTGATTTATTTGTTATTTGGACGTATTTATTTATTGGGGGTGTCTTGCTGTCCACCTGTCTAAAATAATGTCATTTTAGGAGCATAGAGTTGAAATATTAAAGATTTTTTATTTTTTTTTAAGTCAAAATATTATGAGAAACAAACAAAACAATGACTGAAGTTGTAATTATTGGAAAATTATGATGGGGGGGGAAGTCCTAATATTACAGGAATAAAATCAAAATATTGTGGGAACAAAGCCATCATTACGAGAAGAAAATTGACTATAAGAAAGGGGAAATATATGAAACAAAAATCCCAACAGCAAAAATGGAATAAAAGAGCGAGTGCTTGCGAGTGCTTCCGAGTGCTTGGACATCTCTAGGTTTTAACGGAACCAAACACGAACACTGTCAAAAACGGCTCGGTAGCAAACATGGCCGTACAGCGACAGAGAGAGAGAGAGAGAGACAGGGCAACGCGAATGAAGAGAGAACGGAGGCTGAGAGGCAAAGAAAGCATGGAGGCAAAAGAGAGACAGAGAGGGCAAGGCCGAGCGCCTTACGAGGTTCACTGCTGTCAGAAAAATGTGCACGTACTTGGAAGAGTTGCAAATCGCATCCAGAGACCTGTTAGTGGAGATGAGTGTCAAAGCCCAGTGCTGCCGCTGCATTAGACACTTAATTAACCTCCTTAGATGCCGGGCCAAAGGCTTGGCTGCGTGGACAGTGAGTGTGTACGATAGAGTGGTGTGTTAATGCCGAGGCTCCAGCGCTGGATGTTTACGAGTTGGCAATACGTACGTAACGCTCATCGTGCAGTAACTCCAGCACCCCTGACCTTAAATTTATGTTCGCAGCAATAAAATACACTTAGCAGTATAACGCTTGTTGAACGCTCCCATCTTTGTCGCGCCGCCGTGCTATTTGGACCCTTTTTAACACTGCTTTCGTCACCTAAACGCCTAATTAATTTTTATTCACCAGCAAACATGAACACATTTACACTTCCTGTCTTGCTCTTTCCACGCCTCCACTTGCTTTGTCTATCTCTGCCACTTCCACCTTGTGCATCGTCTCCCATACATTCATTTATTTGTGGCGGCCCGCCACAATTCATTTTGGACTGTACAGTATTTGAAGCCATTTTAAAAACTTTTACAATTTTTTTTTTTTTTTTTTTAGGTTCGGCGCTATCTGCTCACCCATCGCTTATCGTTACGTCATCCAGTAGATGGCGCCATAACTCTGGATAGTCAGTGAAGTACGGCTTGTTTGGAAAATGCACAGTTCAATGTGCAAGCAGAAAAATACATACACTTCTCAATACACGTAACAGGTAAATTAACACACAGCAACAATGAACTTCCATTGTACATGGGTGTTCTGAACATCCATTTCCCAGGATACGAATGTGAGAAAGGGTTTGTGTTGTTCTGAATATTCACTTCCCACTGTATGTCTGCTGACCTTGCCTACCAGGTGCTTGATACGAATGTGAGAAAGGGTTCACTTCCCACTGTATCTTGTTATGGTCTTGATACGAATATGAGAAAGGGTTTGTGTTGTTCTGAATATTCACTGATACGAATGTGAGAAAGGGTTTGTGTTGTTCTGAATATTCACTTCCCACTGTATATCTGCTGACCTTGCCTACCAGGTGCTTGATACGAATGTGAGAAAGGGTTTATGTTGTTCTGAATATTCACTTCCCACTGTATATCTGCTGACCTTGCCTACCAGGTGCTTGTTAAAAAATAGTAACTCTGCGTGCGAATGCCTGAGTTTCAGGGCCGGCCACCCCGTTCTCACGCTCGCACGAACAGACTGGTATAAAGAGGGGAGAGCGAAAACACCTAGACGGAGTCTGCTGCGGGTTGTGATCGAACGCCCAGCCGATTGACGCGAACTCTTCCACGGGTGTTGGCTCTCCACTCTGTTGGCGTAGGTAAGAGGCTTTTTCGCTGCAATCATATATCTTGTGTGTTGATGCTTAAATAAATACGCCCTTGTTTAGGCTAAAATACCTTGATGTGTCTGTGTCATTCTGTGTGCCGACTGAACACGATCCTCTAAAAAATATTCTAAAACAATGGGCAACAACAACTAAGCGCTAACTGCAAACATGTGACTAGAACTGCCATTTAAAAAGCGCCCGCAAGGCATGCTGGGTACGCCAGTGTTAACTCCCTCAATGCTCTAATATAGTGACATATTAGATGCACAGTAACTTGTACATTATCTTTAAAATCAGGAGCCCAGGGCATGATATTATTGGGGTTTTTTCATCGCCAGTGTGTGTTATATACGGCACATGCACGCAAGTCAATAGGTTCTTGTTCTGTTGTTAAATAAGGTTTAAAAACATGTGATAATGTCGCACATTGCTTATGACACAGACCAAAAAGCTCCCTTTTACCCGTCCGCACATAAACACTGAGTTTTGCCTCCTGGCCAACTTCACAAATTACATTTAGCACACATACACTGCTGCAACCCACCGTCACAAGTAAGTGTTTTTTCTTTTCGAAAAGTAGATAACGACAAAAGCTATCTTCACAGAATGGCTATACAGTCGTCCCTCGACACTTGGGCTTAAAATTTCGCACTTCACTCATTCACTGTGTTCCAAAATTATATTCATTAATAAATCACAGCTTATAAATGCCTAAAATAAGCATTTTTAAGCATAACAATGGCAAATTAAAATGCAGATACAAGGCATTCAGAAGACACATTCAAAGACGTCATGAATGATAAGTAGTACTCCACACTGGTCACTAGGTGTCAGTAATGTTACTGTAACGTTCAGTCAGACGCACTAACGGCAAACTTGATTGCCAGAACAGCAGACTTTTATTGCTAGTTTGAATTATTTCAGAACAGGCGCAATAATAACAACAAAATAATTAACCTAATATTAATAAGCCTGTCCCATCCCCCAACATCACTTTCTCTCCTCCGCATGTCCGGAACACACTTTCTTCAACACACACAAGAACGAGTTTTATTTGTCTTAAATGGCTTATTTACTCTTATTATGTCCACTATATTGAGTAATATGAGTGTAAACCTGACTATCGGGGTGTTATTTCATGTCTAGAGGGCTCGAATAATGTTACAAATTGTAATTAGGAGGTTGTAAACAGGTTTCTTATGCTCTAACTACAAAAATATTCCATTTATAAATAAGGAATCCTACTTTATTCACTTCATTTATCACTGTGGGGTCTGGAACCAATTAACCGCGATAAACGAGGGATCACTGTATACCCAAGCACAGCAGATTTTCAATCACTTGCACATACAATACATTTAAAATTGCTGAAAAATACTATAAAACAGAATCTTAAACAATACTAGCATGCATGGACATGAAAGTGAAGCTCGGTGCTCGGACTTGAGTGAAAAGGAGTCCGCTAGCACACGGCTATACAAACAGCCTGCTAGCCTTCATGAACAAGCTTGTTTGCGTTGCCTGAATCAATGCACACAAGCTAACATACATGCAGTACATCCAAACACAAACACAGCAACAAAATGGACACTGCAAACAAACAAACAAAAAAGCCGCGGGCGGTGTGTACCAGCAGAGTGTCAGCTTAAAAAAAAAAAAAGGACTGCTTAAAAGAACACGCCGCCATGTTGCCACGGCCTCTCCCTTTCTTCATCTGCCGGCCCCACCGACTCTCCCAATATATGCTCAAAGGCTGTCCATTAACCTTTGGCGCACACTGGCCCACCGTGTGATCCGCTGCTCTCAGCCCAGCGCTTTGAAGACCGCCACAAACCCCCGCCTGGCGCAGGTAGGTGGCGAGAGACAAGAAGAAAAAAAAAAGAAATGCGGAAAGCGGACAAGGAAAACGATAAACGATCAAAGGAGGACAGACGTTTGGCAGCCCGAGTTGCCTGAAATCTTCGATAACAGTGCCAACACCATTTTCTTTGAAACAATCAAGATAAATAAATGAATACCTGACTATAAATTTGAAATACAGGAAATGGATTAAGCGATCTTGTAAACACCACTTTGTGCCACAGGAGGTGGTAGTGAGTCATGTCTGCCTTGACCCTTTTTTGTAAGCAAAAGCAGGGAACTCAGCAATAAACGTATTTATGCCTATTCATTATTCCAACGCTAACCTTTCATTTATGCACATTTGGATGCAAATTAAAAACAACAATCAGGCGTGTATGCATTCCGAACTCGCGCTTTGTTAGCGGCAGTTCACAGGAGAGAGATTTCTTGAGGCGCACGTGCACGTTTTTGCTCGAGGCACGTAAAAAGAGACAGATCGTCAAGCAGACGGATGCGCCTTTGAGGAGGATATTGTCGTCATTGATGAATGTACTGTGCAGTAGGAATTGATGACTGCATATTATGCTGTCTGCCATTGCAAGTAATAAACTATCTTGATAAAAAGGACGCAGCAAACAAAAGGAAATAGTATCAGGGTGTATATACACTGCATAGTAAATTACATAAGACGTCAACAGCAGGCTAGCGAGGTTAGCGGCACACCTGCCACTCGCTCTCTTTCTCTCTCTCTCTCTCTATCTGTGATGTTATTGCGACTCGGCTGTCAGGAAATCAATTGTTATGAATTAGAGAGGCCAGCAAAATTACAATTTTAATATTACCCAATTGCCACAATGAATGTGTGTTGGCCTCGCTCAATAGTAGAACACAATACAATATTCATCAGATGTACAAAACTGATGTATAGTCATGTGACAGGCCACAGTTTGGAAGTGACATTTGTGGCGCCCCCTATTGCTGGTGGTCCACATGCTTTGGAAGACATGCTAGCGTACGTGTAACACAGATATCCTCAACGTTTTATAATTATCAGAAAAATGGTCAGTGGGCAATTTTGTATGTGTGTTTCTAGCCCCCCTCCCCCGTGCCCTGCAATGACTGTGCTTGACGTACCAATGTTTCTGATCGCATTTGTGCTGTGCACTGGTGTAAAACTACAATGCATGTACTACAGCTACATTGGAGCGCATACTTATTTTTGTAAAAGCATAAATTGTGACCCCATTCTTGCGTTGAAACATGCAGGCGTTCCTAATGAAGTGTCCAGTGAGTACATCTATCACATAAATAATGCAGGCTCGTGTGAGTCATAGAAAATGTAATTGAAAAAACACAGGCAAGACAAAAGGAGGACAGTTATATTCCACAAGATTAAGCTGGTACGCCAGTTCACACACGCTGGTGTACAAAAAAAAAAAAAAAAAACAAGACACATGAGCCTACGTGAGCGCATTTGCAAATTGAAACCTGCCACATGTATTACATAGCAAAATGACTTACAAATAGCCTTATAATGGCCTCGGCTGCCACCGTGGTGAAATAGCATGCACTGCAGCAAGGTTAGCGCGCGTGCTAAATGAAAAGCCAAGCATCGGGGCTCCATCACGTATGCCGCCGCCGCTGCCGCTGCCTGCCATGTTTGCCACATTAAGCAAACCTAATGGACTATAGGGAGCGACATTGTATTCTCCAGTATTCATGTACAATCAGCGGAACATTTTGTCAGGATACATGTGGCATTCCGTCGGGAAGTCCCCGCAGGAGGGTGGCGGCCCAGGTAAAGCATTAGAATGCAGTAAAGGAGAGTTCAAAGAGAGTACGTAGCATTTTATGGTAAAATGCATCGACGGCCACCATATATCCTACTAATAGACATCATATGTATTTTTTAACACATTCCAATATACAAGTTGGAGTTGAATTGCTCTATCTAGTGAAAAAGCCATTTTATTTCCTAAACTAGGAAGCACTACTATAAACTAGGGCTGTCAAAAATAACGCCTTAAATAATTAAGTAAATAATTCATTTAATGACTTCATTTTTTAGTGTAATGAACGCATGCGCACCAGAGCAAGCACGCCTCTCTGTTATGACGGCAGCCCAGTGGAGCGTCCCCACACAGTCACACGTAGTCTGACGCCCTTTTATAACTTCACTCTGACCTGAACACATCCACAGCAGTACAATTCCAACACCGTACCCTGTACAGTATGTATCTCCAACTCACACACGTCTCTAGTCTGTTCATCCTGGGAACCACACTTCCTCATTCTCATTACAAGAACGCGAGATGCATTCAGGGACACTCTGAACATCACAAAACGGCCTTATAATGCGTGTGTGTGTGTGTGCAAATAAACAGGAAGATAAAGAAAGGGTATTCTTATCACTCACTTTGTAACAATTTGCTACATTTAAATATGCTGGAAAATACAAGGAAAACAAGTACATTTCTCATAAATTACGTGATGTCTTTGACCGCAACCCCTCATCGCTCATCATGACACGGTTTAAAGTGTGATTCACATGTGATTTGACAAATAGATTTTTAGACTAGTGTGGTATTGTTTAGTTTGATTGACATACTCAGTTCATTTGGAGCTGTTAAAACATACAAATATGTATCATCCTGGCCTGTCATGGATCTTTATGTTCATTAGGCATATTTCAGACATAGTCGCTAATGGTGATTAACAATTATCGGGCCGATACTTGACGTGATATCTGCCATCGTCTGAATCGTTTTTTTCCCCTATAATAATAGCCGATACAGAGCTTTTAGCGCCAAGCTCGCAAACTTGCTGCATCATGAAGTTAACACTGTACTGCTCACAAGTCTATGAGAATAATGGGAGTCTTTCTTTAAACACGCAGACCAACAACAAAGCTCACAATTAAATTGCAGGGGAGGGGGGGGTTACCATTCCACACACTCACTGTGTTTTTTAAAGAAAGAGCTAAAACAACCATTACACAGCAACGTAATAGGTAGATAACAACAGATAAGACGCTACTAACGGGTAATGCAGAATAACCGACAACTATGTGAGCTCGAAACAGGTAACTTAGCAGCCGTTTACAACAAAAGTACAGCAAAGCGCGCTGGGAAACCGGAGGCCCTGCTGTCAAAACCATATACGTAGACGCCGCTTCGCTGAGCCGTACGTCAGCGTCGCCGCCATATTGGATGTGGCAAGGCTGTGCTGTAAGTGCATACAAGGAAATGTACTTCATAAAACGCCTTTCCACAAAAAAGCTAATGCCTCTCGTTTATACATTCACACACACACTAATATACTTGGGAAACTGTGATCTTCTCAGATGGCTAAGATAACTTGATTGATCCAGGACAGTACTCATTCACATTACATCAGCTATATATATATATATAGTAGTTTTAATGCAATTAAATAAGAATTAAATTAGAATATAAAATAAATATTGATCCAGGACAGTACTCATTCACATTACATCAGCTATATATATATATATAGTAGTTGTAATGCAATTAAATAAGAATATAAAATAAGAACATGAACGTTTTCAATCAAAATAATAATCAGCAAACTCATGTGTTTTAAAACGATACCCCTTTAACTAAAAATAAATCAAATCTTTCCAGAAATAACATAAATAAAGGCACAAGAAATACAAATGTATTCTTCTTATTTAAAAATATGTAATACATGAATGATCTACTCAGAGATGTGTGGAGTAGCCAACAAAACAACTGCACTCATTTAAGAGTATTGTTACTTTACAACAGTTTTACTCAAGAAAAAGATACGAGATGTGACACATATCTGGTATCGGTGTCTGGAAATTGAGAGTTGGACAATATCGGCATATCGGTTTTTGGCAAAAAAGCCAATATTGGACATCCCTAGTGATTAATCATGATTAATTTATTTAAAAACTGATTAATCAGATTAAAAGTTTTTTCCAATTTGATGGACATATTATAAACATTGATCAAATGTGCTCAGGACACACAGAGCCTATAAATTCAAAGCATTCCAGTGTGATACAATGAACATCTGCAGCTCAAACTAGCATTGGGAGGTAAATATTAGGTTTAATATGAAGTTTAAACCTGGAGGAGGAGCAGGCGTTCACATTAGACGGTGAAGTCAAGTGTAAAGAACCTGCAGCTTCCTCCATGACTCCTGATTAGCCCGACAGTCATTCCTTCTTTTTTTGTCTTTTAAAAAGCTCTCGTCACATCACAAAAACGTCCTATTTGGCTATAGTCCATCTCCATTGTTCTTCTTTCTGTTCAGTCTTGGCCCTCAGGTCATGGCAATAAATGAAAAATGATTTCGTTTATTTAACTTGATAAATCCAGCAGTGCGGTGCAGTAGGTCAAAGTTTTTGGAGGGGGGGAAGGGAGGGGTGTTTTTTATATATACACACGTGTGCCTGAGTCCACTAAAGAGAGACAACATTTGTGCTTTGGTGGCTGTATGCACATTCAATTGATTACTAATGCATAATTGTCTGTCCTAGGGGACAGCTCCGATAGTAGGAAGCCGAGAAAATGTAATGCATGCAGAGGTACGGCAAAATTGGAAAGCCCCACTGGTTGTGACATTTTTAAGTAGTACAGATGAAAAAGAAAACAAATACTACGAGACTAAAATCAGAACATTACGGGACTTTATTACCGTATTACCATAACATTGCAAAAAGTCATATGTTTCCTGAAGAAAAGTTGTAACGTTGTGGTAATAAAGTCGTATTTATTTCCCCCCCAAAAACGTCTTAATTTTGTTGAGTGGCCCTTATGCTGCTTCACAGGGATTTGCAGCGTTTAACTTTGTATTACACTTATATGACAGTTTTCCCGACACTTTTACTACACCCTCCTTATTAGTCATAAAAGAGCGTTTTGACACAATACTACAGCGGTTACTTCTTTTTACGCTTGCATGCCAGCTAGGAATGTTTAAATGTTATTTAAAACATCGCTCATAAAGCTTTTATGACAGCGACAACACTGGAACATATGAACTGAATTTCCATTACGGGGGAAATCCAAACAAATTGGAGGAAAAGCACCACCAGAGGCCCAACATGTCAAAGGGAAGTGTTACAAACGGAGAGGAGAATGAAAAGAAAACATTGCATCCTCCACTTCCTGTCCAATGACAACCAACACAGCACTAACGCTAACACCACTGCTGACACAAGCATAAACTATAAAAATGTAAATCCAAGCCTCCCTCTCTTTTTCTCTCTTGGTTTACTGCTTCATCAACTGGCACCGCACCATGGCGACTCTCCTTTGTAAACCACCCCTCCCCCTTCCGCTCCCCCCCCCAAAGCACCCTTCTTCTTGCTAAATGTCCATCACCCAGAGGCTGCTTGGCACAGCGCTGACTGGGAGCATTGCAGCAGATGGTGAGCTGCTGTCTCTGTGTCAGGCTACTAGCAGGAAACCCAGCATCCCTCCACCTCCTCATCATCCACACACACATACGCCCCTCCAGCACCATGCAGCACAACCAGGTCACCTGCTGCCGGGCGTAAAAAGCATCCACACACACACATAAGAATATATACAGTAGTAATAAAATGGAAATATGTTATGGTAGACAGTCACACATATGGTAGCATTACATGCACGGATTCCACCCCCCCCCCTTCCTTGCCACGCTCTGACTGGTCAGCAAATGTTATTGACATTCACACACACACTCCACCTCACTGTGGCTTAATCAAGTGCTTCTTCCAGCCTGCTCAGCAAGTCGATACGCTTACAAGCTCCATAGCGCAGCTCACATGTAAATATTACATGCTCGTTTGCAAAGGGGTGGGGGGTGGGGGTGGGTGGGGGAGACGCACCCAGAGACGCACCGCTTTGAGCACCATGCACTATGTTTCATGACGCACCTTGAGAGGACGGAGCGACGTTACTGAGAGCCACGGCGCACATCAAGACAACCCAGACCGCCAGAGCCATGATGGATGTCGAGAGGGCGGGGTGGTGGGCTGAAGTTGGTCAGCAGGCAGGGGTGATGAGGCGGCGGTGGGACTTCTTCAGCTCTTTGTGCACAAGAACCTAAAAGGCAGAGAGAGAAATACATTACAAATACGTCATAAGCTATTCAAAAACTGGTTAATGGTTGATGCAGGATGGGAGGGAAAAAAGCAGGCTTCACTACACATCATAAAACAAAGCCTGTCAGTCGGCTACAGACGTGAGAAACTGTACGTTTGATCATTTTGTTTTTCTTAGATTACGTCTAACCGAGCAAATAGGTAACCAAGGCAGTAATGTGTGTCTCTCGACCCAAATTGTGAACATCAAACATGAGGGAAGAGGCGCTCAAACGCTCCCTGTTGGAAGATGATACCTCCTACACACCCCCGCACACAAAAAACATCTTTGCTATACATCTTAAAGTAAAGCCTACCAACTGTCAGTCAGTCAGCTACAGACATGGAGGCTGCAAATTTCAAGATTCAAGATTCAAGAGTTTTATTGTCATATGCACAGTAAAACAGGCAGTTATACTATGCAATGAAATTCTTATTCTGTTCATTCTCCCAAGAAAAGAAAGAAAAACACAGGAAAATGAATAAGAACATAAGAAACATGAATACCAATAAATTAAGCAACAACAGAAGAGACATTAATACAAATAAATAAATAAATAAAGTGCTATGAGTGTGTGCGTGTGTTGCGTGCGGCGTGTGTGAGTGCTTCGTTGAGAAGCCTGATGGCCTGTGGGTAAAAGCTGTTTGCCAGCCTTTGTGGTCCTGGACATCAAACTCCTGTAAGCGTCTGCATTGTGTTGTTTTACTTTAGCGAATAGGCTAATCCAGCTGTTCAAACGTGAGTGTCATGTGAGCACCGGAGCTCACATAGCGATACTACAGTAGTGTTGCTAAGGTTTGTGTCCTCCAGTCCCACTCTTTAAAGTTATGTCGCTGTAAGTGATATACGGCAGAGTTATGTAAAAGGCGGATAAAGTGCACACATCTCATTAGCATTAAAGCTACAGACAGGCCAAGCGGCGTGTTCCCGCTAGGGCTTGCTAAAAGCACTTTCAACACCTTTCCCATACACCATTGCAGCACCTCTGAGACTGATATATGATATAATACGGGACCTTTACCCCAGCCACACAAGCCAGTGATGGTGGTCAGGTACGTTTGATGGATGCAGCACGGCATGGCGACAGCTGTCACCGCTCCGAAGCGATTGAACGCTTGATTGAATTAGACATGCGACATATGTTGTGCAGCCATATTCAACAATTCATGTGCAGACTAGGAAGTACTACTAGTCTTGTGTGTGTGTGTGTGTGTGCGTGTGTGTGTGTGTCAGCAGTGCCGCAGGACTCTCACATCTCATTTGCTTAATGAAATAAATCACAATCTGGAACTTTAGCTCTGATTTTTTGACAGTAAAGCTCGCTTCGGTCCTCTGGGGGCTTAAAGAGCATCCGTAAACTGAGACAGAGACGCCACTGCTGCCGAGGTTCCCTCCTGCTGAGCTCCATGACGCTACACCGCCGCTTTGTGTGTGTGTGTGTGTGTGTGTGTGTGTTGTTTTTTGATTGCGGTGTCAGGTTGGTGGCTTTCAGGGGATTGTGTTCATCCCTCCAAGCCTCTATCCCTTTTTTGATGGATGGTACCAACTATCTACTGTATCTATGTACCTGCCTTGCTTTTTCTATTTCAATTATTTTTATCGCTTAAAAACGTGCTGGTCTTTCATGTCGGAGGTGTCAAAGGATGCCATGGCGGTCCGCATCGCCCAGCCCGCTCTTCATCATCCCTGCTTTTGGCGTCCCCTTCTCTTCCACCTCCACAGTCCCCTCCTGGCGCTGACCTTCTCTGATATTTACCCATCTCCCCAGTGGCATTGCCCAGCCCAAAGCTACGACCTGCTGGGTAGTCGCCGTGCGGATTAGTGTGCTGAATACTAGCATGACGAAGCCAGAGAGCGAGAACGCGTCTTCTTCTTTGGTGTTTCTGTCAGCGCCGACAATGACCAGCAGCTGAGACAGAAAAGGACAAGGCCGGAAGGAGTGCAGACCAGACACAAACAAGCGCAACGACACAGTAATAACGTCTACTAGATGTGCTGCGCTGTTAACCCAATATTGCAATAGGAGGTTTCATATATGCCTACATGGTCCCACTGATTCCCATTATACTGTAAACCCACATTTTTAACCTGACACAGAATGTGAGTCAAAGGCTTGATCAAGAGAGGACAGATGGGCAGATGGATCTATTTTAGGTGCTGTTACAGATTTGAAGCGGTTAAAGTGAAAAAGAAAAGTTGTTTTCTTAAAAAAAAATATTATGAGAGGGACACTTTTGGGAGAAGAACATGAATATGTTTTTATCCATCCATCCATTTTCTATACCGCTTCTCCTCTTTTTTTTAGGGTCGCGGGGGCATGCCGGAGCCTGTCCCAGCTGACAGGCGGGGTACACTCTGGACTGGTCG
The DNA here is from genome assembly GCF_027744805.1 of Dunckerocampus dactyliophorus. NCBI lineage: Eukaryota > Metazoa > Chordata > Actinopteri > Syngnathiformes > Syngnathidae > Dunckerocampus > Dunckerocampus dactyliophorus. The sequence continues at coordinate 8,353,199 of NC_072836.1, read as the reverse complement.
CCAGCCGATCGCAGGGTACATATAGACAAACAACCATTCACACTCACATTCACACCTATGGACAATTTAGAGTCTCCAATTAACCTAACATGCATGTTTTTGGAATGTGGGAGGAAACCGGAGTACCCGGAGAAAACCCACGCACACACGGGGAGAACATGCAAACTCCACACAGAAATGCCCAGGGGAGAATCGAACCCAAGTCTTCCCGATCTCCAGGCTGTTACTGTGTTGGCCACCATGCTAACCACTAGACCACCGTGCGGCCCTATGTTTTTTTTATCAGTATCAAAAATACTACACATGTCGAAACGGCGGCGAAAAACCTTGGTAACTCCTCTGTTACGGATCGTAAATGGAAGCTAGCGGGGTTCGCTTAGTTTAGCTAGTGCAGGTGTGTGTGTGTGTGTGTGTGTGTGTGTGTGTGTGTGTGCAAATCAGGCTGGATGAGTATATTTTCACTGTGTTGTGTTGCTCTGCTTTAATGTAAGGAACATTTTACAACGCCCACTGACGACGTGCAGGTTCTGAGTGAAAAAAGACGAGAGGCACGTTTATCTTGCACCCAGCGTGTATCAACCGGCAATTGCCAATTACACAACACATTCCAGCTGTCAAAATAAGAGCGCTCTTTATCACTTTTGTCTAATTGTGTAAACAAAATAAAATATCTTACATTAATAACATGATTGGAATGACATTTGTGACTCCATCTTCCTTAACCACAAGCACGGGCATTACAGTTTTTTTGTAGCAATTTGTGCTGAGGCTGACATCCTATTAGAAAAATTAGCCAAGCTACATCCTTTTCTCAATTACTGGGCAAAATGGGTCAATGATGTATTGCATCAATAAATGTAAGGATTTATGCATTTTATTCAGTAACTCAAATGGCACACACTCTATGCTGGTAAAATAAGTGGAAAAGGTAAAATTCTGAAATTTGGGAAAAAAATAAAACGAATTTCATAGGGCCCTAAGAGAGTTTTTTTTTTTAAAGTCATATATCACACACCAATCACACCACAAATTGATCTATAACCATGTCAAATGATTAGTCCTACCCTAAAAGTATTTTGCACGCCCATTTTTTCCAGTTTGATCTTTTATTGGATGGACTTTTATTGGATATTTTATTGGATTAGGGACCTGACTCACAGGGGTTTGTTACAAAAGCCAAACAATATTATTGGTCATGTTGTGTAATAAAAAAGTACATTCAGCAATACTTTGGTTGCATTATTTTTAATGCTTTCAAGAGCTATTTTCATAACCATATTCAATTCAGTCACCAAATTCAGTTTGTTATTATTATTTAAAAAAACAACAAATGATCGGTACCGGATCAGATCAAATCGGCAAGACTATAAAAGAATCGGATCGGAAGCCAAAAAATGTGGATCGGGACATCCCTACATGGAACAGTGGTGAACCTTCCCAGGAGGTTCCCTCCCACCCAGGAGGCCGTCTAACCCAAATTACCCCAAGAGCGACTCATCCAAGAGGTCACAAAAGACCCCACAACAACATCCAAAGAACAGCAGGCCTCACAGTGTTCGTGACTCTATCATGACAAAGACACTGGGCTAAAAATGCCTGCATGGCAGAGTTCAAAGACAAAAACCATTGCTGAACAAAAACAACATTAAGGCTTGTCTCAAGTTTGCCAGAAAACATCTTGATGGTCCCCAAAAGACAAAAGTTGAACTTTTTGGAAGGTGTGCATGCCATTACATCAGGCATCAAAGTAACGCCGCATTTCAGAAAAAGAACATCATACCAACAGTAAAATGTGGTGGTGCTAGTGTGATGGTCTGGGGCTGTTTTGCTGCATTTTCTGTTCAGTTGTGTTGTCATTGACTAATATTTACATTTTTAGGATGATCTGAAGCATTAGGTCTGTAGTTAGTCAAAACATTTGACAAAAAGTCAAATAAAATTATTCATTAAAAAATTACCTTTTTCCATTTATGCATTAAAATTATAACTTCAATTTAAAGAAGGCCTCAAGAGTTAAAAACAATCCCTTCCTGTTCTTTCATTTGTTTTTTGACCTTAAAAACGTGATATTTATGCGTAGGTCTATTGGAAAGACTGAATGCAGTGAAAGTGGAAAAAAAAACGACATCTCACATGTTTCTTTTATGAGAGGGATCTTTTTTGGCCTAAGGGTAAAAAGTGTACGTTTTCGGAATAAACTGGTTTTCTTCAAAAATGAATAAAACTAAATGCTAGCAATTATAGTCCACTTTGCACTTAACCTATGAAAAATACTGCATATTTAGTGTTTTTCTCATTGAAAACAAAAACAGGGCTTTTTATGGCATAAAAGAAACATCATATGTCCTGTAAGGTTAGGTCTGAATTTAGTCAAAAGCTTTGATAAGATGAAAGTGAAATAAATGTATTTTTATTTCATATTTCATTTGAGGGACCGTTTTGGGACCCGAGGGGGAAAAAGTAACTTTTTGGGACTGTAAAAAGTGTAGCTTGTTTCAAATGGGCTGTGACGGTTTAAAAAAAAAAAAAAAAGTACCCACTTTTTCAGCTTTTAACAAGAAATATCCAACTCCCTCAGATGATTTTTTACACCCAAAAAGTGCGCTTGATTATTGTGCAATCGCGCTCCTGTGTCCTGGGCAGATGAGGAGAGCACAAGCGAGGTCATAATGACAGTGGAGGAAAGGCAAAATGCTTTCTATTTTGTGAGCACAAGGTGGTAGGACGGAATGATGGATTAAAGCAAACAAAGGCATGACAAGAGGAGGAAAGGAGGCAGCGTGAGTTAGTACCCAACACATAAATGAGGTAAGGAAGTGTTTTGGGATAACAATAAATAGTCACAGTGAGTCAGCCCACCTCAGGGTGCAGCTTGGGTGACTTTAAGGATGTGACGAGCCTGAAGCTGCGCGGCGACCTTATGCACCGATCGCATCCGCCGTCATTAAGTGTCTTCTTTTAATAGAGCAGGAAAAAAAACATCATATTCCTACGAGACGAGAGGCCGCAAGACGGGGGAGCAATTTCACGCTGCTGGTGGGAGCGTTTGCAGCCATGAAGAATCCAAAAAATAAATAAATAAAATAAAGCAACAGTCACACAAAGATGGCGGGTTATCTTGTTTTCCAAACGCCGCCGTCTGTGCCTGCCTCTGTTAATTTACGGGCGGCCTTGATCCAAAGCAAATAGGCTCATTATGCTCTTCTACTGGATCATTTTGATAATCACCATGATCATTAAGATCACTCTGCTTCAGAATGGGGCGGCAAAGGTCTTTTGAATAGGAAGGGTGCATTTTCCCATCACACACACGAAAAAAAGAAGAGGCTTTTCGGAACATTACCCAATCAGAATGGAAAAAGGAGAGCGAACAAAGAGTTTGCGTCGACGGGTTTTTGCTGAATAATGAGGAAAAGCACCCACTGTTGAACAATGGACATCAAACTATTTTACAAAATACAGCTTTTTTACAACATTGGTTCTGTTGCAATATGCCTCTTAATAAACGCCCATGTAGTCAAAGAGCGCTACGGTTTCCTTTCCACTTTCTCATGCACTCCAAATCATTATGAAAGATAAAAAATGCTACATATACAATATGTATGAAAGGTGACCAAGCAAATCGGTATTATTCTAATGTCTTAATGCCAATATTTCAACTTTTTCTTGTACACTTTTGCTTGCTTTTCAGTTTAACTTGCATTTTATTTTTTAAACATAAGCAACGGGTCCACAAAAAACAAGCTGAGGGGCCACAAATGGCTCTTGCGCCGCACTTTGAACAGCCATGCACAACATCACAGGTGTCAAACTCAACGCCCGGGGCCCCCAAAAGCCTGGGAGACACCTCTGCACTACATGGACTACGCGGGAGGAGGACACAGACTTGGTCTCTATGAAGGAGTGTTGGGGCCACAATGACATGAAAATAAAATGGTAAAATTCGGTATTTCTTGAGAAAACATTTACAAGAAGGTATAAATTTACTAAGTGACGGTCAAAATTCCCACACAATCCTAAACGCAACAGTCTGCAGCCACTGCCTGTCTTTAGAGAACTGTCCTGAAGTGTTAATCAGCTAAGAACACTTCAACAAAAGCAAGAGTGGACGTGGTTTCAGCCCAAGCACGTAGAGGTTTATTATATATCATATTAATACAATAACAAGACGTTATTTTTTGATAAAACTAATTTTTTTCTTCAGCAATATGACATTTTACCATAAGATTGAGGATTTTTTTTTGCCTTAGATGGCATCACAGGCGTCCCCTATGCAACTATGGTCAGACTTGACCTTTTTCCAGAACACAATCTATACACTCCCTAGCAAAATGAAAGCTAATTTCCCATTAGTCTCAACAATAATGGTCGCTTTCATCCTGAGGTTCGTTGTTAAACCTCCAAATCTCCTTTCTAATTCATCCCAAAATTGAAGCCTGCGCTCTCAAATTCTTCCCTAAACTATTCCGACAGAGTCAGAAGCAAAGAATAGTCCACAAATATCTTGCTAAGATGAAGAATTAAGATTCAGGGTGAGTGTGATGTGGTCTTTCTCCACCCTATAGAGTGGTGTGATAGTGAGAGGAGTCATTTGCTGCGCCGCACTGCTGCTGATTGAAGTTTCACAAGTAAATGTCCAACTGAAGGGGTGCCAAAGACGTTCCGCGCCACAAAGCCCACTGGCAACCGCAAACGTCTTGATGAGCATTTCAACACATTTCAAGACGAGCGCCGTGTTTGACAAAGGAGTGCAAGCGGACCACAGGAAGACGAAGGCAAAGTGGAAACAAAATGTGTTTATTAATCGGTTCAAACTTGCATGATTGAGTTTAGGATGTGACGGAATATCAAAGAGGTAAAAAGAATTCATGCACCAAAAGAGAGAGGTGTTTCGTATGTTTTTGTTAGAGTATCGTACAATACGGTACAGATGCGGACCAGGTTACCAGACGGAACGCATTACGTGAGGAACAGGAAGTGTAACTCCCTTGCGATATATAGTCCCACGTCTATTCCGTAAACAAATACAGTGAAGCCCGGCCTTTGGCTAGCGATAGTGCCAAGGAGAAGCCAGAGCTTGAATAATGCCCTCTTTCAAGTTTAAAGTCTCTATTTTAGGTGGAAAAGATGTAAGCTGTGTGCCGTCATCGCTCTGGAGAGATGATGAACGGGACCACAAGCTGGTACCATTAATGCTCCACTTTCATTTACTAAAAATGGAATAATAATTCACACTGTTCTGACAGTTGCTGTTAGACTTTCCTAAAAAGAAACATGGTAAACTGTTGTTTCTTTTTTGGGGGGGGTTATGTATTTATTTTTATTTGGGACTTTCACTAGATTTAAGTCATATTATGAGAAAACTGTTTAAGTAAAAAAAAGTAATGGTAAGTAATCATTTTACAAGAAAGTATTGCAATGTTATGAGAACAAAGTTAGCATAGGAGGAATATGAATAATGAATAATGGCTACAAGCTGGGGAGAAGCAATGCAAGTGTAAGCCATTGTGACTGCTGTTGTTGTTGTTATTATTGTTATTATTAGTAGTAGTAGTAGCGATGATAAGCGCTAATAATAAAAAGGTAAAGATTGTTGTTATTGTAATTTATTTTGAAGCACTTTGTGTTGTTTTTTGTTTGCAATCACTTGTTTAATTTTTTTTTAATCTACTGTATTATTGTTATTATTATTATTGCTGCTAATACTATTATTATTATATATTAATAGTTTTGTGTCAATTTCCATGTTTTTTCTTAGGATTGGGTTGGATCGGTCGGGGTTGCTTCCTTTCCTTTGTTAATTAAATACATTTATTATAAAAAAAAAAAAAAGAATGCGGAAAAAAGAAAAAAAAAGCCTTTACATGAGAAAAAGAAACATCTACGAGTAAGCAGTTTTACAAGATGAAAGTCAGAATGTTACGACAATTTCTATAATCTCCTAAGAGGTGATCTGCATATATGCCAAAATGTTCTGAGGAAAAAGCCAGAATATTATGAAAAAAATCTAAATTTTACAAGAAATTATTGCAGTTTTACAAAATCCAAGTCATACTTTGACAATAAAGTCTTAGTACTGTGAGAAAACGGAAGTCATTTAATAGGAATAAAATTTAAAAAAGGAAGAAAATCACAATTTTACATGGAAAAAAAATGCACTTTTGCCAGAAAGAATAAAGTTGTAATATTGTGACAATATGTGGACAAGATTTTATTTATTGGCCAATTACCTGTTAGCTTTTTGCTGGTTTTTGTTTCATTTAGAAATCATTGAAGCTGTTTCCACTAAAGCTAAGCAGTTTTGTATTTTCTTTATTTATTTTTTTACCCAAAATGAACCAAACCTGACCTTAAAATTGAGGTGCATACCGACCCATGACTATGGCGTAGCATTAAACCACTAATATTTGCCATTTTCTGTTTGCATAAAAGCAAAACAGTTGAGAGGCAGAGCTCTCGCCGCCACGAAGGCAACGATTCGCCTCCTAGCAACAAGCGGCAAGCAAATGGGCACAATCACATCTCACTTACAAATCAGAGCGTGATGCTGCGTGAAATATTTGCAATCACGCAAAAATAATATACCAATTTGAGCTTAAAAGTGGAATAAATCAAGGAGGAGAGACAGTGACGAGAGACAGGGCGTTTTATTTGAGACTCAGCGAGGGATCGCATTATCTCACTTTGATGGGACTGCTGAGGATGACAAAAAAGGTACGCGTCGCCTGGGGCGGGAGGCCCTCTAATTCCGTCTCTGACTCACTGCCGCTGAAGTTTGGACACACTTGATACTCCGCCAGCGAGAGGGAGCAAGACAAGGTGGTGTCACAATAAAAAGACACTCGATTCATTAGTTACCTCCATAAAACGAATCACTTTTTAAAATGAACATCTAACTGATGCGGTCGACTGTCATCACCCTCACCACTACGCCTTTACCTCGAGGCCGTTAGTCTGGCTGAGTGTCAGCTGTCAACATGCTGAAGCCTGATGCTCAAGTTGATGTAATGCTTTAATAACCTCCTGAGAAAATGACATTATGATCGCCTTTTGTTTGGTTGACAGTAAAAAGTTACCACTGCTGTGATCTCACTTCTGACACCAGGAATGAGGACACTGCAGGCCAATGTGGATTTTATTGGCGCTTAGTGTGTTCAAAGTGCGGCCCCAGAACCATTTGCGGCCCGTGGTTGTTGTTTTTTGTTTATTGGCGCACTCATTTAAAAAGAAAAAAAAAACAGCAGCCAAAATGGAAAAATCAGCAGTAATTTTACAAGAATAAAGTCAAAATATTAAGACAAAAAAAAAACTGATCAAACTACAAAAAAAATCCTAATTTTATGAAGAAAAAATTACATTTTCGGAGCATAATGTTGAATATAAAAACAAAAGATATTTTGGTAAAGTCTGAATATTGAAACAACAATATTCAGTAACAAAACAACAAATAAAGTTTTCATTTTTTGAAAATTAGCTTGTGGAAAACATATAATGTTTCAAGAATACAATGAAAATATTATGGTAATAAAGTCATAATTATGACAAGACAATTTACAAAAAGAAAGTTTGAATATTTGGAAAATACAAAAACAACTGCAGAAATTGAATAGTTGTAATTTTAGGAGAATAAAGTCCACATTTTATGAGAAAAAAGTAACATTTGAATGAGAAAAAAAGTGCAATTTTATGAGAATAAACTCGTAATATTATGAGGAAAAATTATGTAATTTTAGTAGCATAGAGTTAAAATATAAAAAAATATTTTGGAATATTAAGAGAAACAAATCAAATAAAATAAAGTTGTCATTTTTCATTTTTCAAATGTGGTTGGGGAAAACATAACATTATGAGACAAAAGGTCAAAATATGGGTAATGGGTAAAAGTCATTATGAACATTATGAAAATAAAATTTACATAAATATTTATATACATATTACATCTTTGAAAAATGAAAAAAAAAAGCAAAAATGGGGAAAAAAGTGCAAAGCCTGAAGTTCATACTAATGCGCTTCTATATGACAACCATCTGAAATTAGCCATACGCTGCGGTGCTAATCCAAGTTCGCACTGGTTGGCCTCGGCTGAGGTCTGAGCTCCACTGAGCGCCATTCTACTTCCACTAAGCTAAAATGCTAAATTAGCATTAGGAATGTGCAAATGGAAACATGAATGATTTACGTTATTTTCAACACGTTTAAGCGTTATATTGAAGTACGTCAAGTGTCTACACTTGCATTAATCAACATGTTTGAAAAGTATGAAGAATAAGATCTTATAAAAAGGTAAAACTTAGGCACAGAAATGAGTACTACCCCCACCCGAATCGTCCATCTGCACAATCAACAGCTGCCATACAAAGCCTCAATCAATAACGCTGCATAGACTAGAATATGATACCACCTTGTATCAACCACCGCCCTCTCTTGTTATCTTTCAGTTGAGCCCATATCTCTAATCTCCCTAATCCTTTTTTGGGTGACGCTATCACTGGCAGAGGCAACATAATAGCATTAGATATCATTCCTTCAAAACAAGCTGATTCTATTACATTTGCATTGACGCTCAGCATGGCCCACGCTGGTGGTGAGAACTGATAGCCCCGTGCTGCTTCTCTGCGTCGCGGGGAGGACGGGTAATATCGTTAAATGTGGCTACGCCGGAACGTTGGGGTCAGAGCATCCTAACTCCATTTTGCTAAGATGGGTTAGTCAAGGCCGGAGCTGTGGTGAGGTAGCATGCATGCAGTGGGGGTTGTTTGTATAATGACACCATCGAGCTGTGCAGATGGAACATCAGAGCGCTTGTAATGGCCTGCGTATGACGGCCAATGTGTTTGATTACTGACTCGGGCGGAGCGTCTTCAACGGGGAATATAAAACCTCCCCGAGAGCGGGCTATCCGGAGGGGAGGCAGGAGGCGGCGAAGAAACCGAGGCAAGAGACAAAAAAAAACGGGAAGCGTGCTTTAAGGGAATGTAAATGAGACGAGGGAATGTGCAGAGCCGTGCGGGGATATCAAACAGGGCTAGTGAAGTTGTCAAAGAGGTAAAGGCAAAAAGGGGAAAGAGGGAGGAGAAGAGAGCTATTTTCACTTTTTTGTTCAACTGTAGCACTTTTTCAGCATCGCCCTCAGCTGGAGCTCTCCACACAACCCTAGCACACTCACACACCCTCATCTCAAGTCTACAACTGCTCTGTCGCTTTCAAATAACAATAGTAGCTCTTGCAAGACACGCAATATACATGCCACACATTTTTAAAGACACTTTTAAAGGATCTATGCACTTTCTAGTGTAGTCTAGGTTCTAACAGGCCAAAAGAAGCTCATTCGAGTCCACACATATAAAGGTGGGATGAAGTCAAGGGTAAATCCATACTGTCACAGCTACAAGCTATACACTAATTACACTACATCCAAGTATAGATAGTATTATCCCTTGAGAAGGTGTAATGTGTTTGCTGAAACGTGAGGGGTGTACAGTGGAGCCCCGCTATTCGAGGGAGTTACTGCCATTGTAACGAACCCTGCACACACCGGGGATCCAACCCATGACCCGACATTTCCCAAATGAGCGTTAAGTCGAGCAGCGCTACAGTGAGCCAAAAGCCGGGGGCGCTGTCCAGGGGTGTCTAAAGTGTGGCCCGTGGCTGATTTTTTAAATTCGGCCCTCTGCACATTTTAAATACACAAATACACAAGAAAAATGGAAAAAGAGCAGTAATTTTATGAGAAATAGGTAGAAATATTAGAATAAAGTCCATCCATCCATCTTCTATGTCGCTTTTCCTCATTAGTGTCGTCGGGGGTTTTGCTGGGAGCCTACCCCAGCTGACTTTGGGCAAGAGGCGGGGTAAACCCTGGGCTGGTCGCCAGCCAATCACAGGGCACATATAGACAAACAACCATTCACACTCACATTCATACCTATGGACAATTTAACCAATTAACCTAACATGCATGTTTTTGGAATACGGGAGGAAACCGGAGTACCCGGAGAAAATCCATGCATGCACGGAGAGAACATGTAAACTCCATACATACTGTAGATGCCCAAACACACATTCAAACCCAGATCTTCCAGATCTCCTGACTGTGTAGCCAACATGCCACCAACCACTAGGCCACCGTGCAGCCTAGAATAAAGTCATAATATCAACATAAATCTTTTTAACATTACGACATAAAATTTTACAACCATAACGTTGTAATACTAGTTCGGGAAAAAGTTGTGACATTACAAGACTGAAGTGAAAATATCGTGGGAATAAAATCACAGTGTTCTGAAAAAAGTAACAAGAGGACAGCTGAAATATCTGTACAATTTAAAACAGCAACAATGAAAAACCGAACAGTGGGGAAAAAGTAACAATACACTTTGTCTCCTATGACACACAGCTGACATGCAGGCTGTTTTTTCTTTAAAGATATAAAGTATTATCTTGTTCGCTCATCTATAATGGGTTGGTTGACAAAATGTGAAATATCAAAGTCCTTTGATTTTACCGTGTGCGACCCTTGCCGGGAAAAGTTTGGACACCCCTGTCTTAAGGCATCAGAGAGTGAGGTTTACACAATGTACTACTGCACAGTCGCACTAGCTGGCATCCCCCTACACCCTTAACATCCCCCCTTAAACCTCGCTCTCATCAGGGTCACGGCACCACTGTAACAGTGGTCATCCAAGCAGTCTAACTTTGCACACAAACACATCTCTCAAGGCACTGGAGAGTCAGGTTTACACAATGTACGGCCACTCTAGCTGGCATTCGGTACACCAAGAACCCCTTGCGAATGGCGAAACAAGAAAGGGACGCACCCATAAAAAGCCCTAAAAATGCTTATTTTTTTATACTCTAAACCAGTGGTCACCAACCTTTTTGAGACCAACACAATATATGCTTTGTGCTATTATTGGTTGTGGGTTTCAACATTTAAGCTTTTTGTCATTGTGCCTTTTGCTGTATTTTTATCATTTTTGCTCTTTTTTTAAAAATTTCATCTTGTTTCTGCAGTCATGCAACGATAAATGAGCCACGTGCTGCAAATGGCCCCTGAGCCGCAAGTTGAGCACCACTGTGGCTCTTGGGCGAGCGATGCAGATTACGACAGGCAGCCCTTAACGAGCGGCGCCGTTGCGGCTCCACATCCGTGGAATTACATTTGTGCCTTAACTTTGAGGTAGCAAAGGCACATTTGGAGCCCGATTAACATGCAATAGTTATTGTTGTGTGAGCAGGCGCATCGTTGCATGCGCTCTGTCACTCCCTCCCTCTCTCACTCAAACTTTTTGGGGCGGAGTCGGCGCATGAGGCAAGCCAGTGTACTAGTGTACCTCCGAGGCTTGAGGGTTGCTGCCTGGATAGCGGCGAGGTGCACGGGCGTGTTCAGCGGACAAAATGCGTGCCTGTTGGTCGCTCTCTGGGAGGTGAGGGCAAAGATAATACATTCTTTCTAAATGTTCTCACGATTGACTGGCAAAGTCCCAAAGATCGTCTAGTAGCTCACGATCGACAGGTTGGCAACCCCTGCTCTAATCCCTATGCCTCTCAGTTATTCTAAATATATACAGTATCCACTACTGGGCTTACAAAACCTTCAGTTACACATCACACCTTGTCAAAGCATTTTCCTGCTGAAAAATGTTGAGCGAATTGACTTGTGAGACAGCGCCATCTGCTGGATTCATGAATTACAATTTAAAGCAGAGAAAAGAAATCCATGAATGCAGAACCACTCACTTTTGTGAGACCCCGTATTGTAAGATACTTAACTGTCAGACGCACCAGTGCCTTAGCTCACTAAATAGGTAATGCTAACATTATCATGATTTATTATTATCCGTGTCAACTTGTCAGGTCTAAAATGTAATTAAGACCAATTTACTTTTTGAAGAGTCCATTACGCTATCGTTGGAAAGATGTCATCCATGGTTTTATAACAAGAATAGCCATCCATCTATTCGTTTTCTATGCCGCTTATCCTCATTAGGGTCGCGGGTGTATGCTGGAACCTATCATAACAAGAATATGACTGGTCAAAAATGTCTTCATTTGTTTTCAGTCGTCCCTTGCTGGTAGATCGGACAACTGCATGCCCAGAATGACTCTTTTGTGTAGTTTTCAGTGATGTATTGTACAGAAGTGTGCATACAGGTTGGCAGGTGTGCATCTACTGTAGCAAGAATATTCAGGGGACAGGGTGAAGTGGATGACAGCCTGTTGTTGTATTTTTTTTTGCTGCATATCGCCATACGACCCCGGCTGGGCCTTCTCCACTATGGCCCATGATCTCTTTTGGCAAGCGCCGACCTTGTCAGCGTTCATTACATCTGATGGGACAGGGAGGTAGCGGCGCCGCCACCCATCAACGCTCGCCCACCATGGAAGAAAGTGACCTAAGCGTCCACCTGTAGTCTAACGCTAATACTGGCTGCAGATTTGATATCACTGGGATGGAACTACACTCTCTACGCTAATCTTATCTGTTTATTTTCTAAAAGGTACAGCTGTGCTGCAGGTGTCCGGGGTATAGAAGCAAAAATTGGAGGGTACCAAGCGGCAGCATCACATCAGACACGCTACCATATCAGTCAACCTGTGTCGTCAATGTAGTCGGCACAAGCAACCCGGCAAATGAATAGAGGGAAATGAATAATTCACTCTCAACATGAGGGGTAAACAACACCAGTGACTGATAACTACCACAATATGAGCCACCACTGATCGGATGATTATGCTAATGTTATGAAATTCAACTCCCTCCTGTGGATGTTGCATGGAACCCCCGCAAGTCCCATGGATGTGAGTGATCGGCCCAGCGACATCCATATTACCTCCGCCAAGCACAATTAGACATATTTGCTTTGGAAGACATGCAAGCATACAGATATCGTCCAAATTTTAATCATTAAACAAATGTTCAATGACTTATGGAAAATTAGTTGGCAAGTCTAAAAATGTTTTGCGGCCATGTTTTTCCAACGCAATAGCCACTAACACCAAAATTGGGGTGTTTTGTAGCTGTGTGAGATGGTGTTTAATAACAGTGCCACCATGTGGTGTATTTATCTGAAAAATAATAGCACAGGCAACACAGTGGGGGGCATGTTTTGGCCATTTCACCCTTTTGTGTGCAGTTGTTCAGGAGTAGAAGTTAGCTTAACCAAACAAATAGGTCTAACTAACACTAGGATACACAAACACCTGAATATGGTGCAAATGTTCCACTTTTGTTTGAGGAATTAAAAGAGGGATGCACCAATCTATATTTTTCCGATCCGATCCCTGAATTTGGATATCTGCCGACACCGATGCAATTCTGATACCAGAGCTTTTTTCGCTTTAATATGCAGACACGGCAAAAGAATATCAGCCAATCCAGCTCGAAAAGTATCAGCCAACAATCGCTGTTTGTACACATGCAGCGCCGCACACACAAGCACGAGAGCTCAGCCTGACGCGTTCACGGCTTCACAGACAGTCGGACAACACAGAACTCTTGACATCTTAACATAACTTACGGGTCGCTATGTAAGTCTGTGGAGACAGTTTCATTCGCTGATACTCTTCTGGCTACGTTTGCTGATATTCTTCTAGCGACGTTTGCTGACAACAACAAGCCGACAACATTAAAGACGTGGCTTGTGGATAATGTACATTTCCGAGCCCGATACTGGATTGGATCAGCCCCATCCCTAAATTGAAGTGCCTCTTTTTGTCCAATGGGACTATGCATGAACCAGAGAGTAACCTGCTAACTAACATATGGTACGAACAAACCAACAAAAATGTCTAATTTTTCACTTTTGGCTATTATTCTCCATTAACAACAGACAATCCTACAAAATTATCGGGTTTTTTGTTCAAAATTTGAAAGAAATTGAGGAATAAATTTGATATTTTTACCACTGAGTGACAACGGATGCGATCCCCCCTGCCCCAAAACCAAAAATGATACAATACTGCCGCTGCTAGCACGTCATGTCTTCTTCTTATCAGAGCTCATGCTGCTAATTGCAGAAACTGCTGAGAGACTAATTGCGTTCCACAATGACTTTTTTTTGTTGTTTTTTTTGTCTAACTTTTGTTAAAAGTTCAACCTTGAATTGAGAGTACAATGAAGAGTGCGACTCTAATCAGAGAAAAAAAGTGCTGTGACTTGTGTATTATCATTAGCGTTCCAGCAGAGCAACCCCCCCACCCAAAAAATAATAACTTCAGTCAAATTCACAGCAGCCCATCCATCAATAAATACATCATTCCCTATTAATGAGGGTCTCAATAGAGCTTAAACACTTTGCAGTGTTCTCTTCTAACCAGCCTAGATAAAAGGTGATTAAATGAAATGGATTCATAATTGTCGAGTCACCTTTGGGGAATCGTAAACTAAAAGACAAGTGTGCTAAGCGTCTGTGTACAGGAGAGGCGCATCGCCACACACACATGCACTTCCACACATATGCACACAGAGGAGCCCACAGGGGTGCCACATGTGATGTTGACCCACTTTGGATCTGTGGCACAAAGTGGAGCAGGGATTCAGAACAAAAAAGGGAAGAGTGACATTTAAAAATAGGCTGGGGTTTCTTTTCATCCCTCTGCTCCACGCCGCACAATGGTAAAAGTCTCTGTCCTTTCTTTTGTGTCATTGAGAACATCATCGTCTCGTTTATTTTGTCACATCTTCGGCGGGGCCAATTCGACGGAGCCCCGGGTGGATTTGGGCCTTTTTCAGTGTCTCATGTCTTTGTCAGGAAGTCACTGCTCTGCCTTGCCTTGTGTCCTACCCAGCTGTCTCTTCTTGTACATCCACTTGTCTGCTACATTTGCTGGGTTTTGTTTGTGCAGCACAGTCCAACCTGAGCTGTCTCCCCTCGTTCTATTTTGGATATCAAGCTGGCGTCATTATAACGCTCTCTCTCGCTGCCGCGTTCACCTTCCTCCGTGACACCCCAAAACATACCACTGTTCTGATCTTTTTACGATCATTCGGAAATAAATCCAATGCTCCAATGCAAGGAATAAGCTCATGCTTCTCCAGACTTGTGTTTCAGGTTTTGACTTGTATTGTGCTTTGCAAGATTCTAACATTCTCAAAACATATCTTATTATTTTTATCTTACATATCTCGTATTTTTACCAAAACATTATACAATGTTGTTGTCAGTTTTAAACTTCCCGGACTAATTTAATATTTTTGAGAAAAAAAATTAAATAAAATAAAATAAATTTCAATTAATTTAAATTAGACTGAATTTATTTTGATTATTTTAATTTATTTTTATTTATTTATCATATATTCTGCATTCATTCATTATACAATGTTTCTGTCAGGTTTCACCCCTTTATTTATTAATGTATTATTTATCATAATATTACTGAATAAGCAATCTATCAAATGTAGTATTAGATAGTGATGTCACGGGACGAGACGATACATAAGATTGGGTCCACGAGAACGACATGAGATGAGATTTTAACTTTACTTTTCAAAAAAGCACAATGAAAAAACATACAAAATATATGACAATGTATTGCAATCTCCAAATATCATTTGTACTACGTTACAATCTTCTGCACGTGCATGCTCCGTTCATGCTGTTGGTGTATGCTAAAACCAATGCACAAAGTGAACCCTCTTCCTGCCTGTTTGGAGGCGGGAGACGACAAAAACAGACATGCATGCACATGGCCATGTATTAAGGCCAGCAAAATTATCGAGTTCATTTTCATTGATTGTGTGGTTTATTAAGCAAGATCTTGTAACACCCCGCTATTTGATATTATTTGTCCTCTTCTTTCCCTTTTAGAAAATCGTAGCAACGGAACTAGGGGTGCAACGGTACAGGTAACCCACGGTACGGTCCATACCTCTGTATATGGGCAACGGTTTTGTGGTTTGTGCATGAAGAGAACAACTTTTTGTCACCCGAAATTCTCTCTTTATTATTTATTATTATTATTAAAAGATTTTTTAAAATGAAACATGAAAATGAAATGCAATAAATCAAATAACAATAATCCAATAAATCATATTCTCCAACAAAAAATAAAAAAATATTGATCTAGCATAAAAAAAATGGAAGGATGTGGGTCCACTTTGTACATTAAAGATGCTAAAACCAATCCAGTGTAGGTCAGTAGACTGTATTATAAGCTATAAGATTTGTGTTATAGGTGACAAAATAAATTAGTGCAATATCTAATAACACATCTCATAAAAAAAAAAAACAAAGAACAAGCTCTGGGCCAAAAATGGCCACTGGGCCGCACTTTGGACACACCTCTGGTTTACACTGTTTCTTTTTAAGGTGCATGTACAACAGTAAGGTTTTGAACAGGGTGATGATTATTTTCTTTTTCGTAAAGTTCCTTATTATCTGAAGTTGCAGCATGCAGCACCGTTCTCATCTCTACTAACAGTGGCAGCACACTGCTTTCATCGTATTCACTCATGTTTGTCAGTGTGTTCAAAAGTAGGTGCACCGCACCTTGACAATCCGAACCAGGAGGACTGGCGGGCATGTAGCTGATGCTATATCTCCGAAATATCCTCTGCATACTCTAAAAATCGTCTTTTCGTCCACTTTTAGGCAGTGTGTCCCTCACTTGAAATATGTGCAGTGCCTGAAATTGGACATTATGTTGCATCTCTTGGCTGGCTGAACAGGCACGCGCGCAAAAACACACACAATACAAAATGTATTGCAAAACCGCGGTCTATAGGAACAGAAAGTCCTGTGCAGGGTGGACGAACGGTACCAACTTTTCCCCTGTACCGTTGCATCCCTAATGGGAACATAGTACACACAGAAAGTGAACAGCTCTAACAAGATTATATCAACCTTTTTGTCCATGCTAAATTGCGCAAGGGTAAACGTGATGAACTTCACTGTTACACTGTTAAGCATAAAAAATCATAAAAGCATCAAAATAAACTAAACCATCACCATAAAACCATCACTACTGTACTTTGTCTATTTGAACTCTTGAGTTATATTTAGTTTCAGTACTGTCTTTGCATATTAGCAACACTCCCGATATTTCAGATCTTCCCACTAGCATGCAAATAACCCACACAAGCAGCGCAGTTTGCACTTACACAACACTGCTTGCCCGGCTTCTAGCCTTTAATGTGCACGCACATAAATTAGCCCTAAGATGAGTGCACTGGGGCTTATCAACGCAGCGTACTCTTCCCCCAACAAGACAGGCCGCCTGTAAAAAAGGTCCTAATTTAGAGCCATTTTAGCAACCAAACTTTTCCGGATAGCTTCTTTGAAGCTCTGCACCTGTCTGGGGTTATTTGTGTGATTATATTATGCACAGCAAGGACGACAGCTTGCTTGCCTATTCTGGATAATGTAGTAGCGGGGGGCACTAAGTGAGCCAAAAGGAAATGCTTCTGCCTTCAGCACTGCAGCCAACAACAGCTATATTCATCATATTAGCAGTAGTCTCCTTGATAGCACAGTTGCATTACAGCACAGCTACATTTGTTACTGTTATGCTGCTTTTTCGTTTGAACAATTCAAAATAGTGCTTAAAAAATGTGAAAACCAGGCCATGCAATGGCCACAAAAACCACAATGGCGGAGAAGGGGGGTCTCCTCTAAGTGCTTTGGTGATCCAGGAGGAGACCGAGGGCTACAATAAAACAAAGTGAAGACCGTGGAGTATAATACTGCAGCGTCCAGAGCTAACTGTAGCATGTGTGTTAGCAGACCCTGTTGCCGTGTATGAGTCCTGCATGCTGCACAATTATACTCCACAGTCTCCACTTTGTTGCAGTGGTTGGTTTGCTTGCAATAGCATGTGTGTTTATTTAGTCATTTCTATCCCCAAACATAACTCAGACCTGGCTGACCAGTTGTAGTACCTAGTTTTGCCAATAGGTAAGCATAGTGAATAGAACCGCATTAAGGCCAAGTAGAGTTGTTTCTTCTTTCTTCAATGCCATTTGGTGCCTTATAAATAGAATAGAAATGGATGTGAGCCTTTGTTCCACGGTGTGTGTTTGTGTGTGACTGATGTATCTCATTTGATGGTAGTGACCCCAATCTGCCTGCCAAGGTTATCCAGCTTTAGGATGGGCCGAGTGGTCATCAGGAGGATCCTGACACAGCAGGGCCGGCTGCCGTGTCCCAATTCCAAAACACGGCTGTCAACTCCCTTCCAACTCTTGCCTGCGCTCTGTGTCCAACCTTCGTCAAGCACACACATATGCAGAACACGGAGAGATGAAGGTGTACTGACGTTGTCCTACATACAGAACAGCAGCAGCCATGGATTGTAGAATTTCTATTGTGGAAGAAACTGGAGGAATCAATGATGCAACATAAAAACTCAGTTGCACCCAAAATCCTCCACCCATAAAAACCTCCTTGCAGGAGGGAACTAGTTAATACATCATGCAGGGGCAAACCTCTCTATTGTCTCCAACATCTCCTACTGTGCCCTTTGTTTTTTTTTTTTTAAAGATAACAAATCAACGCAAAGACACCCTTGAGGTCTGGAAGGTCCCCCGAGGAGGGGCAAGGTGGTTGGTTTATTAGAGGGGAGCAGTGGCAGACACAGCCCAGAGAACCAGAGCTGGGAGAGGGGGCCTCAGTCAATCAGGCAGTAACAGGTGCTGCTTTCCACTGCTTGCTTTTGTTAATTACCAGAGCTACAAAAAAAAAAAAAAAGCTTTGCCAGAAGCCGAGCCAGGTGAGCAGCCATTAGTGCATGGAGACCATCCAGAGGGCCCTGTGCCGCCTGCCTCCCTTTTGGAGACCAAAGTAAGCGGACTTACACATGACAACACAAGCCTCTCACGCACAAGCAGTTTGATGACGTCCAAGAAGAAAAAGCGGTCTGTCACCTTATCTTTTTAAATGTTTTAATCAGGGTAATAAAAATAGTTTTAGACCAATATATTTGATGCAAAGACACATCAAACTGACCACAATGGTCGTATCGTTGACCATTGTGGTCGCTTAAATGGCCATATTAGTCGGTTATTGACTGTACTGGTCGGTGAATAGACAAGTGATTGCATTGGTGGGACCTGATTGGTTGTTCAGCTGACTGCGCTGGGCGTTCATCTCACTGTACTGGTCGATTTCTACAAGGTACTGGCTGTTTAGTCAACTGTATTGGTTGTTTACATGACTCTATTGGTTTTGCAGCTCTGTATTAGTCGTTTATTTTCATCTCACTGTGTTGGTCAATCAGTTCACCTTAGTGGTAATTCGGCTGACTCTACTGGTCATTTATTGACTGTATTGGTTGTTTAATAGACTGCATTGGTCATTCAGGTGATTGATTGTTTATTGATGGTAGTTTATTGAACGTATTAGTAGTTTAATAGCTTGTTTTGGTCATTTAGTGAACTGCACTTGATAGTTCATCTGTCTATTGTTTGTTCAGCTGCCAATATTGATCATTCATTTGACCATATTGATCGTTCAGCTGACTGTACTGACAGCTTCATTTACAGCACTGGTCATTTAGTTGACCGTATTTGTAGTTCTTCTGACTGTTTTGGTCGTTTAATTAACTGTATTGGTCGTTCATCTGACCCTACTGGTTGTTTAGTTGACTGTATTGGTCGTTCACCAGATCCTCCACGCACACACACACACACACACGCACACGCACATGCACACATTTAAACATCTCTATCTTTTTCTTGCCGTTTAAAGCACATTTATACACCTTCTGTCTCCCGTCTCCAGAGTCCCGAGTACATGGACACAATTGTGGTCTCTGCGGAGCCTCCTGTTTCAAGTGACCTTTCCCTGGCTTTATACCAGCAGTCTCAGGCGGCTGGTCACGCCGAATCGCCACCCCGGTCGGCCATTGTTCACTTTATAAAAGCTTTGTCGAGGGGAGAGGGGAGGCAAAGAATCGGTATGTGCTCACATTCCTCCTATGCTGAACTTCTTATCTTATTTCCACATCTGGTCATCAGATCCCTGTTTGTTTGCGCGCCATCAATAATGGAAGATTTTTGGACTACATGAAAATAATAACTCGAAGGGGGGAGCGTGGAAGTCAGCCAATAGGAAGGGCGCCTCAAATGAGATCAGTAAGTGCGTATGATCTCCTTAAAAGCACGGCTAAATTATTCAGGTGAGTTTCCCCCCTCTAAAAACCGTACAGGCATCTCTCTCTCCCCCCACGGAGAGAGAGAGCACCTCCGCCAATTTCCAATGCAAATAAGCTCTCGCTGACTGACGGCGACACTCTGTCATGAAGCGAAACACCCTTAAAGACAAGCAAACACATGCAAATGAACTGATTAGCCCAATATGCAAATGGAATTATTATTCATAGAAGGCATTAATATGTTAATTGACACGGCGGTGCACTGCAGATTAATTATATATATTATATATTAAGCATGTAATAATCTCAACCAGTGGATTCAGATGAAAAGATAAAGATGACAATTAGCTGCCATTAGTGGGTTTCATTTTTGGCTTCCCATTATGTGTCAAAAATGGAGAGATGCTATTGTAAGCTGAATACAGAGAGTGAGAGTTTAAAAAAAAGCTGCATTGGTCGTTCAGGTGACTGTATTGGTAATTTTGTTGGCTATAATGGTCTTTTTGTTGACTGATTGTTTAGTTGACCGTATCAATCATTTATTGACTGTTGTTCTTTTCGCTGACTGTTTTGGTTGTTTAGTGGACCGCGTTGGTCGTTTGACTGTATTGTAAATTTCATTGACTGTGTTGGTCAATCAGTTGACCATATCGGTCATTTAGTTGACCATATTGGTTGTTTGACTGTATTGGTCGTTCAGTTGACAGTATTAGTCATTTATTGACTGTGTTATTTGTTTAATAGGCCGCATTGGTTGTTCGGATGACCGTGTTGGTCGTTTATTGACTGTATGGTCGTTCATTTTGACAGTATTGGTTGTTCAGCATTGGGTGTTCTGGTGACCCTGTTGGTTGTTCAGTAGACTGTATTGGTTGTTTATTGACTGCATTAGTCATTTCATAGACCATACTGGTTGTTCAGGAGACTCTATTGTTTTAGAGATCTTATTGTAAGGGGAGTAGTAAAAAAAAAAAAAATACTGCTCTGCATGTAAAAAGAAAGGGGTTCAGTGTTCCAGAGGTAGGCCCTCTCATCCCATATGTCTCCCGGCCCTCTGACCTGAGCAGGTCTCACGTTCCTGCCTCCTCCTCTGCAATCGATAGCTCGCCTCTGACTCTAGTATGACTCACTAACCCCTCGTGCACATCGTCTTCTTCCAAGGAGCGTCTGGCCGTGTGTTTTTGACAGTGGGTCTCTGCTTGTGCGTTAGCCAGGCATGATTTGGCAGCACTAGTGCGTGTTGCGTCTTGTGTGTCTGCCAGCTTCATTCTTCCCAACCTCCCACCCCTCCAGGCCCTAGAAGTCACAGCAGCGAGAAAACAGATTGATTTCTCCTCCTCCCACACATAAACAATTAACTACACAGTGCTCAATTAGACACACGCTGAAGACCCCTTCAAGACCAGCCTTTGCCTTGACCTGCTAAGCCAGCATCCAAGGTGTGCAAAATGATAGGAGGAAGTGAGATAATAGTAGGAAAGCAAAAAAAAAAGAGCACTGATTCCTGTTGTTTTGAAGCTAATGATGGTGACAAGTTTCATTATCACCTGTGCTCACACGCTGTCCCACTGCTTGTGACACCATCTCAGTAAAGATGCTATGTTTACAATGCGAGGGAACTCCATTGAAAAAAATTGCATGGAACCTTGTTTACAGTAAATGTCGGTTGTGGTCGAAATCCTTTGGAATTCCAGGATGCATATAATCCTGCTATCCTTAAAGTTGAATAACCATTAGACAAATGCTCAAAGGCCAGTTGGTTGCTAAGTGCCCCTGCAAAGACATTTTGCTTGATGGCGGCCATGTTTTTCGACCAATCTTGCTACCGTTTTACATACTATACACATGCTTATCAGCCCTCTAAAGGTGTGTACCCAATTTGGTGGGGCTTTGGCTAAACACCCTAAACCTACAGTGGGTGTTTTTTTTAGAGCGCACTGAGCGGTGTTGTGTGAGAATTTCAAGTCAATCATCCGACTCATGGGGATTGATAACAGCATTGCACTACCTGACGGAGCCTCACGCATGCAGATGGGCCTATGACCCCTAATGGCAATGCTGTAGCCCAATAAGAAGCCCGAAGAAAGTTCTAGAAAGGCACAGCAACAATTGCAAATCACAACTAATAAATAACCCGTGGAAAACAAAAACAACAACAGTCATCACCTACATTTGGGGCACTGGTGGCGCTGTAACCTCAACTGATCAGGCTGTAGCCAATCTGAAGCCTGAAGAAAGCAATTTGTGGACAAGGCACAATAACACCAATGGTCAAAAACCAAAGAGTAGTCTGCTAACTAGCACACGAATAAACAAAACAACAAAAACATGATGCTCCATCATTTTTCAACATAAAAAAGAAGAAACCATGATTGTGACTGTAGGCTAAAAAAATGTAGTTTAATGCACGTGCAAAAGTAGGGTTGGGAACAGCGTAACTACACCTTTGGTGGAAATGCTTCTGTTGCCAGGGTGCGACACCGACAGGGCAAGAGAACGCCAGCTAACTGCAGTGACTGACAGCTCTGTTAATTCTAACCTGATTAATATTTCACGACTCCAGTGCATGCCTCAGCCAATGACTCACACGCAAACCCGAGCCAGCCTCTGTGGAAACTCACACGACTTTCACGCCCTGTGAGCTTAGCGGGCCAAGGGAGGGTGGTGGTACTAGTGGCTGTGGCGGCGTATGGCTGGGTGACACAGCAAAGGAAGTCACAGGAGAATGGCGACTGTCACCACCGCCACTTCCGCGCCTCTCCATGCGAGATCATCAGAGGGGAAAGAGGACAGGCTGGCAAGTGAGACTTTCAGTCAAGGTTGACCTTAAAAAGCTTCAGATATTGCTGTAACACTCAGCCTTGTGAATATTTCATCACGCCTTGAGCGACTTGTAGAATATAGCAGGTTGGCCACGGTGGCACTGCCATACTTGTGATGCAGCACTGCAACGCACAGCTTTCGCATTTTACATGGCAGCGCAGGCCCTAACTGCATTCATGGAAATCTCCAAGTCCGCTACAAGCCACGGGTGGATTGTAGTGTAGTGTATTGGGGGAGGGTGGATTGTTTGGATTGTGATTACTAAAAGCATTTAAATCTACCCTTGTTCCCGACTGGTGCTTATCTGATCAGAGCAGCAAGCAGCTAGCCCCCCCTCAGCATCAGGATTTAATATCAAACCCGGGCCATAAGCCATGTTCAATAGGCATGACGTGGATAAACATCAGCGCCAGCACGCAATGTATCGCACGCCCTCGTCTACATGGTGGCGCCTCACGCATGCAGGCGGAGCTACAACCCCAAATGGTAACGCCATTACAGCCAATAAGAAGCCTGAAGAAAATCAGGTGTGGAAAAGGCACAAAAGCAACAGGTGATAATCAAGGAAATGAATGATAATAATAACAATAATAATCCCTGGAAAAAAAACAAAACAATAAATGGGCTGGCAGTCCTAGTCTACGTTGAAGGCACTGGTGACACTATAAACTCTAATAAGGCTGTTTTAGCCAATCAGAGGCCACTTATGTGAAAAGCACACTATAAGAATTTAAAGTAAATAAAATGGAATGAATTCTAAACCTACTACTACTACTACTACTAACACCACCACCACCAGTACTACTACTAATAATCAACAGCTCCTATAAAATACATATTTTTGAAAAAGGCACAATAACTGCAACAGCAAATCAAAGACCCAAGACAACTGTTTACGACTTTCTAAATACGTGTTTTAACATTATTACACTCCTCCAGACACCTATACAGATGGCTATTGTCTCATCCATGTAACATTATTGACAGTCAGTGACCAGTGTGGAATACTACATATTACGTCTTTAAATGCATCTTCTGAATGGTTTATATTTGTATTTGCATTCATTTAGCCATTTTATGCTTGAAAATACTTAATTTAGGCAAACAGTACATACAATTTGCTATAACATGCATATTTTTGGACTAATAATAGGCTGGAGTCAACCACAAAACAGTGCTCATTTATTCACTTTCACTTGTATAGTATATAGTTTATTAATGTATTTATTCTGAAAGACTGTGAAAGCCGCAAAATTTGAACCTCAAAGTGCTGAGGGACGACTGTAACAATAAAATGCATAGGCTGAAGAAAGTAATTCCTGGAAAAGGCACAATAAGGTCAATTGCAAGTCAAAGGAAACCCATACTTAAACTACTTACAGTAACGACAAACAAGTGGTTTAGTCAACCCAAAGCACATAATAATAATATTAATAATAATACCATTATTGTGTGCAAAAAATTCTAAATACTATTACTACTACTAGTACTAACATTGCTACTAATGCTAATAATGACCAAAATCATAACTATCCACATCAATAAAGAAAAAATGGATCTCCAGCCGTTTTTAGCCAATCAAAAGTCGGAAGAAAGTCATTTGTGGAAAAGGCATCACAACAACAACAACAACAAGGGCAAATCCTGGAAAAGGAAACTCCAATATAACACCTTGCGGGAAAAAAACAGAACATTCCTGCAAGGAGGTAAATGGCCTGCAGTGTTGATATCACCTTCTACTTAAGAGAACAGGGCAGAGCCCACCTCGCACACGTGCATACACACACCTTTCACACTGAGCGTAACTGCAACACAGACAAAAAAAAAAAAAAAAATAAAAAAATCAGGAAAGAGAAACCAAGCAGAGAGAGGAGGACCCAGCATGGAGGTGCATGAGGTGTGAGCGCCCGTGTGTATCTGTGCCTGCTCACCCTGGTGACTTCAGGTGTTTTCTTCACAGCCTCCAGACAGTCAGATAATTAGAAATGTTTGCACTCACCCGATAAGAATTCTCTCTTTTCATTAAAACACACCCTTTAAATCTATCATCTCCCTCAGCCTCAGACGCTACGACTGATACGCTCAAAGGCTGGAATCACAATCAATGCCAACGACGCCGTCTGTGGGAATAATTGTCACAGTTCAGTGTCTCCTTGGCCGAATTCTCCTCTACAGTATTCTTCTCACTATGCTGGGAAGTGAGAGATGTTGCATTATTATCCGTGTGCCTAACGTTGACGCAGGGCAACAAAATTGTGTCACATGTTGCCAGGCAGATTTCGCAGCGCTCAATCATAAAGGGCAATGAAAAAATACGTTTAAAAATGATTAGGCTCTTTGAATGACAGACGGAAAAAATACTCCAGATATTCAAATAAATATTGCAAGGTATTGATTCCCACTCCTTGCTATCTGTCCACTCTGAAACATGGATGTTTTCTTACATTTGGTTTGGTTTGGTTTAATTTGATTTGATCATGCATGAAGGTTACAATGGAATACATCTCATGAATCAATTCACAATTCCACATGTCCAAAAGCAGTAGGAAGAAGCAAAGCTTATTTAATCCTACCCCCCATCCATTCTACATCTTGTGCAGTACATATTATTCACTGCCTGCATTCCATGTAATATTTTTCCATGTAATAATCAGTGTAATAATAAATAATAAAACATAAAAACAAACATGACTGAGCAATAAGTATAATCAAGACTCGTCTGCCTTGTATTTAGCAAACATCAACTGCTTGCATTGTTTTTTTGAATTTGCTCATCTCGGTACATTGTTTGAGTTCCTTACTCAATCCGTTCCATAATTTAATTCCGCATACTGAAATGCTGTGGGTTTTCAGCACTGTTCTCGCATATAAATGTTTTAAGTTTCATTTTCCTCTAAGATTATATTTCTCCTTTTTTATAGAGAAATACTGTGTGACGTTTTTGGGGGAACAAGTTATTAACTTTATGCATTATTTTAGCATTATTTGCACCATTTTCCCCATAAATGTCACTTAGAAGGAGTTTCAAATAAAGATAGATGAGTTAAATATGAATATGAAAAAGCAAAAGCGAATCAACTGTATTTCACAGGTCCACTACTACTCCCATGACCACCACATACCCGGAAGACGATGACATCACAGCCACAGACTGAATTTCTTTTTCGTCTTTATCGAGTCTTTATCATTAAAAGTGCTTAAAAAAACACACACATCCATATAAAGCCTGCCGTGCTTAAATCCAGTGCTTTATTTCCTTATGTCGATATATGCCATCCAGAATGGAAACTTGCTAAACACACATTCATGTACGGTAGTTGGATCGTAGGACTACAAATCGATGCATCGATGTAGTGAATGAATCGTTACACCCCTAGTATTAGTGTCAAATTACACATATTCTCACAGAATTAAAAGGAGAACAGGTTTTTCTTACAGTATATTTGTACTCGAGGAAGTCCTTAAAAGTGACTATTTTCATGCTTTTGATTGGCTAGAATGGCCCAATATAGTGCAACTGCATTTTGTCAAATTACAAATATCACAGAATTAAAAGAAATACATGTTTTTTTATTACAGCTCTACTAAAGAAAGTTCTTAAAATGACTTTTCACACTTTTTATTGGCTAGAATGGCTCTATAGTGCAAATGTGCTTGTCAAATTAGAAGTATTATCCCGTAATTGAAAGAAAGACAGGTTTTGCTGACATTTGCATTCAAGAACGTTCTTAAAAGTCACTTTTTCATGCCTCTTATTGGCAAGAATGACTTAATGCGAGGACCGTCAAATGATTACAATGTTTAATCAGATTAATCCATTTTCATGACTAATTCACCATTTGCAATTACGTCTGAAATATGGCAACATTTTACTGTACTGTATTTGGTTTTAAAAAGTAAATGACAAAACAGATTATACATGTTTGTATGTATTAACAGCTGTCAATGAACTGACAATTTAAATCAAGATAAAAGACACCACGCAAGTCTGAAATCTATTTGCCTCACACTAGTCTCTTTAATGGTAGCAGAACATTTGAATCACACTTTAACTGTGTTATTATTAGTAATGAGGGGTTGCGTTCAAGTGTCAGCAACGTTCCAAGTTGTCACATTTACTGAGGAACTGTTGAAATAAACACTTTGCACTGTAAAACTTAAGAGAAGGCTATAACCAGTTTTTGGTACTAAATGTTGCTCTTTTCAGAAAGAAATAACTGGCAAATAAAGACAGTTAGTTCTTAAATGTATACTCCAGAAAGTGTTTAAAAGTGTTGTGAGTGTGCAGCCAATCCAGCGTGCACTCACACACGTACCTGCTATGTGGCCAATGTGATTTACCACAGTGAGCCCCTCCGCCCACAGTGAGGCAGTGACATCACAGCCAACAGGGGCCCTGATTGGCCGGCGCATGGCTGCCCTCGCTGGATCCCGGCCCAAAATGTGCTGCTCTGAATCCGCTTGGCTCGTAGCTGGTTTGGATAGTGATCCAGCACCCCCGCCACCCGGCAAACACACACACATCCACACACAGTCCACATTTGCAGAAGCAAAGATGCACTAAGAGCAAGCTGGCACGACATCCAGTTAATTACGCATGCTCATTCATAAAAACAAAGCCACTTAAATCACCCGCCGCTCTATCAATCTGTCTTCTACGTTTTTATATTTCTTGTCAATTGATTTTAAAGTGCTCCTTTTCCGGAAGATTATTGCGCTGTTAAAACGGAGGCGCCCTTGTTTAACTTAGCTCAAACGACTTTCCCCTCTTTGCATGGTGTGTTAGGCCCTGTTTCGACATTTCTGAGCGCTGTCCTGGGAGACATAAAGCCAATGAGAAAGCAAGGGCATAGGAAAAGGAGGGAGTTCTGCTGCTGCTACGGAGCTATGCTTTGCTGTGTGCAGGTTCGCTCCGCGGAGGCTTTCGCTATTCAAGGACGTAAGTAGCTGTTAAGCGCTGATGTTTTGTTTTTAAAACAGGGCAAATGCATGATAGCCATACTTGAGACTTTTGAGAGGCTCTCCGGAAAGTTTCCCTGATTGAGAAAATGCAGCCAGAGAGCTCCTCAAGTCGAGTATTAGTGGGCGAATCACAATACACAATAACAGCCACTGTAACTTCTCAACACCTGCAAATCAAAGAAAAGAACTCATTTAAATAATAATGACGCCATTGCTGAATTCCTAATGTCAAAACTACTACCGACGCGACTGCTTGGGCGGCGTACGCACTTGCTTCTTTCTCCTCCTTTTTGGTTCAATTGTGCAAGTAAACATAGTATGTTCCTTCATGTAATTTCACTATGCATGTTCCAAATAACTGCCACTAATTCTACTATTAAAACTACTACTACTACTACTATTTGTGGCTCACCACATAGAAACATTTTTTTTTTTTACTTTTGGCGATACCTGGTTGCTGTCACTCCTAAGGACATTACGGGACTGTCTGTGTAGGTGGTCGTTACAACTCCATACATTATAACAGTGATACGTGATAAGATGGCTTCTTAACACACCCCATAAGCACCACATAAAAACACATTCACCGCTTGTCATGTGCATTTTGGCCAATCAGAAGCCTGAAAAAGCTAGTAAAATTGACTTGGTCGCGCATTATAACGCAGCTGTTCATCGATATAGTGCTGTACGGTGCTCGGTGAAGAGTGTTTTCGCAGACTTTACTACAGGAGCGGGCTTGGTTAGTGTTTGTGAGGACATTCCGCTATGAATGAGCAGTCCGCTAAGGGACACAAAAACTTTCCTTCTCATGATTACAATATTACATGATTACAATATCCGCAGGATTCCGTGTTTAATAGTAGATCTCGTTTTTATTGGCCAATTCCGGGATTCCGTTAATGCACCTGCAATAATATTAACGATACCGATCATTAGTAGCACTCCCACCCCCCAGCAGCCTTGGTCTTTGTATCACACATTCAGATGGTGCCTGGATGACTTGTAACTAAAGAGGCCGTTTCAGCCAATTAGAAGCTTGAAGAAAGTCATTTCTGAATAAGGGCACAACAACAGCAAAAGGGAACTCATACTTGTGTGGTAACAAAGCCATTCCTCACGCCTACACCCAATGATAATGACAATCATGAATACAAAATGGACCACTGGCCAATTTATCCAATCAGAAGACATCATTTCTGGAAAAGGCACATCAACATGGGGCAAATCCTGGAAAAGCTCACTAAAAAAACTTCTGTATCCAAGTTTCTCTCACCCCTGTTGTTTCATTTCTCCTTGTCTTTATCTTCAGTGCATACTTGAGGCGCCACTCACTCTCCTGTTTCTGGTTGTACTGGCAGGCTGATCAAACACTTCGCATCTGCACCTTTTTCTTGGTAAATCCACCCAGAAGCAAGAGAAGAAAGCTCGCTTAAAAGGCCCAAAAGGCAAGCTAAGAACATTTGGCTTCCTACTGCACCTGTGCATGTTTGGGCAGATCACTTTTTTAGCAAGCCGTGGGGACAACGGGCCTCATTTAGCGATGTGTTTACATAAGCTGTACACCAGGACAACTACAATACTCTTCTTTAACATTCTTTTACAATTACGGGTTCTCTTACAACACAACAAAAACAAGAAAACATTCCGTTGACAATCAGTGGACCCTGGTTCAAGCTTGGGCGGAACGTGTGCCGTGACCCGGGTGAGAGTGAGGTTTATGGGGGTGAGTGTAACGGATGCAAGCTGTGCATGGGTACGTTGGTAAGCCTCACTCCCCGACACTGTACTTTAAGAGTCACGCTGACCGCTCGGGCTTTTATAATGCCTAGCGCCCTCGATTCTCAATCGGTGGACCCTGGTTTGAGTCCTGGGTGTGTGCAGTGGCAGACCAGACGGGTTTCATTTACTGTTGTAAGATAACATTGTTTTATTAACTTGTTTTCTTAACTTTGTTTTTTATTAAATTGTTTACTAACAATTAGCTGAGTAGATGAACAACTGTTTAAGTATGTCAAAGGTCAAACAGAAATAGTGCGAGCTCACACATACTGTACAATCAGCGAAGGCCAGCCGGGACCAGCAGTCAGATATGGGAACAACAAGTCAGCGAAAGCTCCGACTATCACCTGCTGGCGTCACACAACTTTGTCAAAGAATCCAGTTATCTTGGGAGACACTGGCGCCAATGGTCTGAGGAGAACAATTACAAAAAAGCAGAGGGGGCGAGCGATCAAGGCCGACTCTCTCTCCTTCTGGTCAGGAAGCTACAGGAGGACAGGCTAGCCCGGATATCCGAAGAATGTGAAATTATTCTGTGTGATTTATTTTTCAATACATTATGTAAATCTAATACCAGCGTGTGAGTCTCCTTTCCTTCTCATAACTGGAGATTAACACTTAAGGGGAGGTGAAATTGGCTTAATTAATTTTCTAAAGTGGTCCTTTTGACCTTTAGTAGGTTGGGGAGAATTTCATCTCCAACACTGTACATGGCCACTTGTTCAAAGGGCTTAATCATAAAGGCCTATGAAATAAATATTAGGCTGTTTTAATGACAAACGTGGACAGAAACTGAACAGGAAAATAACTTTTGCAAGGTATCTATCCTGTCTATTCCCTCAGCCTGTCCTCTCTGAAAGCATGCACTGTCCAATGGCAAAAATTTAATATAAAATACAACACACTGAACTTCCCATTATCTCCGCACATATTGTATATGCATAAGCAAAGATGGAGCCAGAAAGGGCAGATGACGACAGTGGAACAGCCCTAAAGGTCGTACCATTTGCAACACTGCCACCATTTATGGGATATATAGGGAACAAAAATAGCATCAAATCTTGGAGGTCAAACAAATAATAATTATTGTACATGGTAATCCCTACTATGTATTAAACATAACACAATGCAAAATTTGTTAAAAGTGACTTTTTGTATGGTTTTCATGCTTAAGTGCTTTTATAGTTTAACTACAAATATTATTGTATAATTAAAAACCCCTATCTGGTCAAAACAGAATCCAAAATTGTCTGAAAAAAATCAAGACTATATTTAAGGGTAATACTTCAGTATAGACAATCTAGGTCTTTTTTATTTATAGGCAAGACCCCAGTGAATATAATGCAAGGCTCAATAACGTTCAAATTGTTACATATTCCGAGAAACTATTGATGAAACAAAGCTTTCTAGAAAAGAACATAACCAGTTTTTGGACTACCATGTTAGGCAGAATTATAAATAAATATTAATTATTTGGATGCACAAACCATCTTTCCGAGTGGACCACTAGGACAATAACACACAGCTGTTTGCCGGTCTGCCTTCAGGCCGACATATGCCAAGACGGCCAACATCTTGTACAACGTTGCATTCTTCTTTTCCACTTCTGCAAGCGCTCCCACAGTAGCAAACACTCTCTAATATTTAAAGAAAGATCGCATCTGTTCCCTCTCCCTCCTCAGATGTGGTAATCACCACACAGGCATCAAATAGCGACAAAATGTGTTATCGGCTTAGGGGATGCGATGCTGTGTTTCTACGGCAACACTCCCCGCGTTACAGTCACTTTGCTTTCTGTCCTTTCACTGCCAGTTTGCATTTCTTTGTGTGGACGCTGTCTGGATGCTGTTAAAAGGCCCAATTACAATCTACACAAAAAAAAACATGGAAACAAAAACATGAATAATGGAGTTTGTCTGGCACTTGAGTGCATTTTGTGTGGGTTGCTTCCTTCTTGGTGATCCCTCATGTTATATCTGAGGACGCTCTGACGGCCAAGAAAGGCTTATAAGATTTATTTACTTAAGTATTTACAAGCTACACATTCATCAGTTCCCCTTGTTTATGTCGATGTCTCCTCGGCGGCAGCATCACTCCCTCCCCGCCGGGAGGCAGACATCCTTCAGGGAATGTGATCTGCGTGGTGACAAACTGCTGTCCTGATCAATACGGCCCATTATCGATCGCTGATGATCAATGTCTCCTTCTTGTCTGTATCATCATTGCGGCGACATGGCATTATCGAGCACTGAACTTCCCATTATCCTCGCACATATTCTATGTGCGCAGGCAAGATGGAGCCAAAAAGGGGAGGCGAGGACAGTGGACCGGCCCTAAAACTCGTACAATTTTCAACCATTTATGGGAAATAAAAACTGCAAAAGTAGTATCAAATTTGGGAGGTCGAACGATCATGCATAACGTCAGTAAGCATCTAAGAGCTAACAAATGTTCTGATGACCAAAGAGAAAGATAGAACTTATAGGAAGAAGTCTATGTCCAGGCTGCTCAGTATGATATGGTAATAAGTCCTCAAAAGTAATAAAACAAGAGAATGTACAAGTACAGTATAAGTAAAGTCAGCATCGATGAATGTTTTGCTGTTTTATGGAAATCTCAGAAAAAGGCCATTGCAAGGCAGCTCAAAGTCGGAAAGTCGGTCTTCTAGACAAAACAATCAAATGATGAGGTTTGCTGTCAGTATACGCACTAGTTTTCAGCGTATTGACTTTGACCTTCCTCTAATGCTAAACTACATGATTTTCAAGGTCGTCAGCCATGTTGTTTTTGGTTTACTTTCGACTGAAGACTCAAAAGATTTTACGCCGGATATTCCCCATTTAACATTTCTGTGAAAAAGCAGGGTATCGGCATATGCCGATGGCATCAGTTCCGCCCCCATTGCAGCATCCAGCCTATAGCGACCGTCTCATGCCCACTTTCCCTTCACAAAGCCAAAATAAGCATGGCTGCCGTGTGGGACTTACCTGTCGTTGTGTGAGTGCTATAAGTTTTTCACCCTGCAAAACATGCCACGGAAAACGTCTCGCCGGGGTGGCGCGTTGCCTGGCATTTTGGGGGCGGGCAAATGGCAGGGTGTGGTGAGTTATCGAGGCTCACTATGTGACCATCGGTCTGGCGGCGGCTAATGTAGCGTCCGTGTGTGCGGGAGGCGACAAACAACCGCGACCGGCAAAACCCACCACCAATGCGCAGCAAAACACGCACGCGGGAGGCGACGAGCGGGTGCGACCAGCCACACCGGGCACCCACATCCACAGCGAATTGTATGAGTCTCCCACGGCTTAGATTGGCTGTCAGATGTGGAGAGAATTTGGGGATATCAAAGTAGTTCACAGGAGGAAAAGCGGCCGGTGTTGACAATGCCCACCGGTGCAGCCGGCCATAGCCGCACGGCCCACCATGCGCCGGCGACGAGCCCCGCCAACCGCAGCTGATCGTCGCCTTCCGTGTGTGGCGGCCATAAAGGCGGACAGCCGATAAAGTGATTGGATTCGTCGGGCTGCCAGGGGTCCTGCTGAAGCGCAATCAAGCTGATCTCGCATCCAAATTCTCCTTAAAGAAGGCGCCCGATCCAGTGATTTTGAAAAAGTAAGTCAAATATGTTTCTGTCTAAATTTTATGGTTGCCCTTTCATATCATATAGCCCAGGGGTCACCAACGTGCATCGTGCCCGCGGGCACCAGGCAGCCTCCCACGACCACATGAGGCGCCTGCAAGCCTGCTTTTCATTCAGGTTGCCAGTTAATGTGAAAACCCTAGAAAGAAATGCATTCTGAAATACAAAATGTGAGTTGTGGATACCAGCATTTTGTTAATGTTCTGGTAAAACGAGCATATTCGCTTTGTTTGGGTTGAAGTATGCTATGATTTTTTTTTTTTTAATGAGTAGCTCTTGGTCATTTTCATTTTGAAATGTGAGTGTCCCCTGACATAGCAAATAGTACATTTTAAAATGTACATGTGATCGGTTTCAGTATTGGCATCGGCCG
Source organism: Dunckerocampus dactyliophorus (assembly GCF_027744805.1). Lineage (NCBI taxonomy): Eukaryota > Metazoa > Chordata > Actinopteri > Syngnathiformes > Syngnathidae > Dunckerocampus > Dunckerocampus dactyliophorus. The sequence continues at coordinate 8,319,531 of NC_072836.1, read as the reverse complement.
ATTTCCCTCATGGATGATCTGTATCGGTACTGGCAGTTTATTTCAGCTTTATTACACAGCTGATAGCTTCTTTTTTACAGTTCCACGTCAGTTAAAGAAAGTGCCTTCACCGAACGTCCTTTACATGCTACCCATACAACATGTATCACCAAAGGGCGCCTAACTGTATTTTATTTTAGTTTTATTAAACAACAGCTAACTTCTTTTTACACTGATGTCAGTTACACTCATATGTCAGTCCGTTCTATACCTACGACGTGCATAAGCAAAGGGTGAGTAGTCTCATTTTATTATACGGCATAACACAAGGTATTAAAACGCTATGTGGCAGCAGTTTTACACTGGAAGAGATTATTTCTATTTCCACTGTATTTTGCCTCAAAAATAGTTGCAAGACTAACAAACAGGACTGAGTTAGAGGTACCATTGTGCCTTCTTTGTAAAGGCAGAGATGGAGACGTGAGGCGAGAAGAGGGGGCAGAGCGACAGCATCACAGAGGGAATCATGATGGGAAAAAACGGGGGGGGGGGGAGGGAGGGGGGAGTGGAGACGAGGTGTGAGATCAGGCACTTAGAAGAGTAATTTGCCTAACGAATGTGCCAGCCGAGCTTGTTGAGAAGGAAATTGTGAGCTTGGGAGCCAATTGATGAGATAGAAAAGGTTGAAGGAATAAGAAAACACGAAGAAAGAAGGTCACCCATGCCAGAGTGAGAGGTACTCGGTCAAAGATGGCGGCAAAGAGGACGGGGAGGGGCTGTCTGAGATATTCTTTAATCAAAATGTTTTCCGATTAATTTTACAATTAGGGCAGCGCTCGTTAGCTTTGGCACACACCAGAGATGACATTGCGAGCCCTGCAACGCTTGTCATTAATATAATGATGACAGATTAGTGCTCCGGCGGGACCGCCGCTGCTCTCTGTGACAGCTGGGCCTGGCGTGGCGTCACCTCGCCTTGCTCAACATGGCTGCCAGTGGCAGGGGTGGGGGGTGGGGGGCTGGTTGGGGGTGTCGGGGGGTGCTCCCATGGAAGTGTGTTTGCCTTCCATTAAGGCTGCGATTTGGAAACGTTAAAAAAAGAAGCATTTTTCTTCCCCATGTGAAATAATGTAAATCCAATTAATTCCAGACACCCAAAAATATTAACAAAAAACATTTTAAGCAGAACAATGACTTTACATGCAGGAAACGATGCAAAATAATTACACATGACAAATTAAATCACTTTTACCTTTATTGAAAACTCTTGTTGGCGAAGGTGGCGAAGAGTACAGAAAGGAGGGTTTGTTACGCGCAATATTGTACGATAACCGAGACATTACAAACAAGAAACAAAGCCACATCCATCTATGCCACTTCCTCACTAGGGGTCGGGGCTATGCCGGAGCCTATCCCAGCTGACTTCAGGCGAGAGGCAGGGTACACCCTGGGCTGGTCACCAGCCAATGGCAGGGCACATATAGATAAACAACCATTCACACTCACATTCATACCTATGGAAAATTTAGAGTCACCAATTAACCTAACATGCATGTTTGTGGAATGTGGGAGGAAACCGGAGTACCCGGAGAAAACCCACGCACGCACGGGAAGAACATGCAAACTCCACACAGAGATGCCCAACGGACATTCAAACCCAGATCTTCCCGACTCCTGACTGAGTGGCCAACATGCTAACCACGAGGCCACCGTGCGGCCCCAAAGACAACATTTTTGCACACATTTTTGTCAAAAATTTAATCATACGAAAACCTTGGTGTTTGAAAACAGAGGTTTGACAGAACTTGGCGCAGACTTTGGTGCGATTCGCTTAGCATTCAAACAGGTATTTTTGTTATGGAACCGATGGCTACGCAGGAAAGATCATACGCATAAAGTAAGGACGCTTTTTGGCGCAGCTTTCGCGACATATTTCACAACGTAACTCCATTATGCCGTCTGCTGGGTTTAGTACGTAGTTTATTTTTATATTCTGTTATACTTACCAGCTTAGATTTCACAAAAAGCTTCTAAAATATACTTTTAAAGAGCGCCCTTGTCAAACACACACACACACGTGCTCACAGAAGGAGGGAGCAGAGCAAAGACAACACTTCCAACACATTTTCTCTTACATATTTGTAATTTCTGCATGCTTTTTGTTGTCATTTTAACATTGCTCCATGTTTTTGGTACTTGTAGTGTTCAACCGATGCATATTTCGGTCCCCTCGTTTGGTGCAAACCAGGGTTCAATGATGGCGTTCACACTTGCCCAAATGAACCGTATTAGCACAGCAAACGCACCAGAGCTCCTTTTAAACGAACCAAAGATGACAAGTGTGAACGTACCCGCAAAAACCCACATAAGTGCAAGAAAAGAAAAGAGGTTAGAAAGTCTCTTAATACCCAGAGTGTAGCGGTGTTGCAGCATTGCGCTGTTTATTATCTTGCACACAATCAATCACTTGGGCAGCAGAGCACGTGCTCACACATTCCCATAGCACACACTCCTGCTGGCACTCTTATATGCTGTGTTGTCATGGCAACCCCATTAAGGGAGACACTCCATGCTGGTGAAATCAGCTCCTCTCTCTCTCTGACACACCTTCTTTTTCTTTCAGCCATTTCTATTTGTCTCCCTCCATTACATGCTGGCCCATTGTGTTGCTCTGCTCTCGGCCTTGGCACACACCTGTCTGCCCTTGGCTCTCCATTACTGTGCTACCTGTTCATCTTTTCACCTCTGCAACCTTTATCATGCTTATATCGCCTCCTCCTCGTCTGTCCTAACTCTCTCTGACTGTCCAAGTGTCCACCTTTCCTTTCTCGTGACTCCTCCAATTAATGGGGAGATTTACAAGGGGAATCAGTCAGAGGGCAGCCTTTGGAGGACAGCTTTAATAAGGGCTTTTCATGCTGTCCCTGCCTCATAAAGAAAGGTTTGCCACTGAAGAAACCCCTCCCACAACATTAGAAACACACAAGGACCCGGCGGCTTTAAAAAGACCAGTCGTTCATTCATCAAATCAGAGCGGTTGGGAGAGACGCATGGTGGATGTCTTTCCAGAAGAGTGGAAGCTGGTACAGCGGCACAAACCGCATCATTTCTTCCATTGTCACTTAATTACTGTAAGTGTACTACGCACACTTTGTACTTGTGCTAACTGTAGTGCTTTCCCAAATTGTGCAATCACTGGAAATGACTATCACAATATTTGCTTGCTTATTCTTCTCTTCTTTTTAATGGTGAATTGCAACCACTTGACGGAGCATTATCACCAATAATTGGGTAAATTAACTGCCAGCATTTTTTCTCCCACTTCTCCATTTTACAAAATGAGTAAAGTACCCCCTGCTTCAAATGAGGCGTTACGAGACGTTACGAGATTGAGTTCAAGTTTGGAAAGGTTTGGTGGTCCCTCTCCTTCCTCTATGTAGCGAAAATGGCGACTATTGAGGGTTCAAAGTGTCCAGCCATGCGCGTTCAACATTTTCACCATTTTGACAGCAAACATCCAGGTACTGACAGTGTACTGCATGGGCGTCCAAAGTGTCCCGGGGCACAGCTCTGTTGTGTTACATTCTACAAATTCTAAAACAAAACAAAAAAACAGAAAAAATCTGTAGTAATTTTACATGAATAAAGTCTAAATATTATGAGGAAAAATAATGTCATTTTAGTAGCATAAAGTTACTTTTTAAAAGTAATAATATCATGAGTAACAAACAAAATAAAATAAAGTTGTAATTTTTAGAAAATTAGGTTGTGGAAAATTTATATTATGGGAATAAGGTCAAAATATGAGAATAAAGTCATCATATTACAAGATGAAAATTTACAAGAATAAAGTTGAAATAGTTAAAATAAAAACAACAGCAAAAATGGGGGAAAAAAGGCAAACACCGATACGCTTTTTTACCTACTGTATATCACAAAGTTGAGATGACTTTTTTTTCTTGAAATATATATAACTTCTGAGCATATCTACATGTGTTGGTTTACGAAATATCAAAGTGGCCCATGCATCCTTTCATTTTTAATTTGGACACCCCGTGCATTTTGGCCGTACTTCTCATACAGTGTTCTAAATCGCGCACGTTCACGCTTAGCATTTTGAGTGCTTAAGTGCATTCACACTCAAAGTACGGCAAAAAGCAGTGCACCATCAGTACCCGAATGTTGCAAATTTCTGGTAAGTGCGCAACAACAGTAATGAACTTGGGACAGCACTATACTGCCAAAACTTGCACCCTCAGGAACTAAGCACACAGTAGATACTGAAGTAATAGAAGTGTACTAGATATGTGATAGAAGTGTATAGGGTAAGCTATGCTACAATGTGGTCACTGAGCCGGCCCTTCTGACGGCGTCCTGATCCCGTTATCGCTCTGTGGCGGTAGTTGAGAGCCAGACTTGCATTTCTCTGCCAAAGCGTGAGGGGCAGTATTTTCCTGAGTGAGCGCCCATAACTGTCGTTGACTAGCTATTTAGCTTCCTGTGTAGTCACGGTGATCAATGGCGACTAAAGTGACATACGTGTTGATGGAGCTGGAATGAACTCCAGCATTTTTTGGTTGAACCTCAAATTTGACCACAGTTGCAGCACTCACCTGTAGAGGCTGGACTATGCACTGACAAGCTTGTTTAGATATGACTAATGTGCTCTTAGTCCTGTTAGCACTGTATCACTGAAGCACAGTACCTCTAACAGATTATGGCAGACATCATGTGACCACAAACAACTGCAGCTTAACCTTTTTGCCACCACAAGCAAAGCCGCTCAGTAAGAAGTCGTATTATAGAACTGCCACGTTCGGTATTGTTATGGTTATATGTGCCTCACTTATTTTTTAATTGAGGAATCCTTCTTCATTCCGCCAACAATCCCAATCGCAAACACGTGTGTTCGCATGGGAATTGCAACGTCTTCAATTGGTTCATCCATCCATGCCACTTGATTTACTCGAAAATTGTATTGATTGAGTAAATTAATGTGGTGCCAGTTTAATCAGTAGGCAATGGAACCAGAACGTGGACGTCTCCGAGCTCCGAAATGAATGGAGTGTACACTATCGATCGGGGTTGTCCACAGTATTTATATAGCTATTTGTCCACTAGCTGATTAATTCAGGGTTTGTGTGGACAAAATAATGTCGCTGTGGGTTTCTGAGGTTAAGTGAGTGTGGGTGTGTGATATGAGAGGAAGGGCGATTCACATCCACGCTCAGATATTCATTTAGCAGGGTTTTGTACTAAAACAAAGCACAAAAAATGGTTCAAAATGTACTTTGACTTTTCTGTTTTCAAATGTTTAATAAATGTTATGTAAATAATAATCTATGTGTAATTATGGAAGCTTGTCATCTTTGGATTCATTTGGATTATGATCGAGCCAGAACAATGCTAATATGCAGTTCTGGCACTACAATAATCCCTCGTTTATCGCAGTTAATTGGTTCCAGACCCGTCAGTGATAAGTACATTTTCGCAAAATAGGATTCCTATTTCTAAATGAAATGCTATCGTAGTTGGAGCATAGAAAACATGTTTTTATTAGAGCCTTCTACACATGAAATAACACCCCTATAGTCACCATTACACATATTACCCAATATAGTAGACATAATAAGAAAAAATAAGTTATAAATAAATAAGATAAATAATAAATAAGACATAAATAAGACTGGTGCTCGTGTGTGTTGTTGTAAAAGTGTTCCGGTGTTAAGTGAACACAAGGAGAGGTTCAGAGTTGAGTTTTATTTTAGCGTGGATTACGGCCACAACAGTAGCCAGTGTTAGGGATTATTGTGTCTGTTGTGAGATCATTCAAACCTGCAATAAAAGCCTGTTGTTTCAGCAAGTCCGGTGCTTGTGTGTCTCACTGAACATTAACATTAACTACTGACACCTAGTGACCAGGGTAGAATACTACATATAATCACAGCGTCTTCTGAATGCCTTATTTTTATTTTAGTCCATTTAGCCATGTTTATGCTTGAAAATGCTTTATTTAGGCAAAAATAAATAAGATTGACTTAAATATGCTTTTTTTTTTTTTTTTTTACTAATAATAGGCCGTATTAAACCACCAAACAGCACGATTTATTCATGAATATATATTATAATTTATCATAATAAAATATATAAGACACAAATTCAAAGTGCCGAAAGACTATTGTAGGGAAACAGATGTATAGAAACAAATATTGACACTGAAAAAGGTTCCATTTGAATTGTAGAAGAAAGATTTTTAATTTGGATATTTTTTATGTTATATTATCTTTTTCCAATGTCAGTCAACAGATTTCAACTTTTTTTCCAGTGAAAGTTCTTTTTTGCCCCCCTCGTGTCATTGTTTTTCATTTCCTGGTTATGACTATTTTTTCCCAGCTCCAACTTAAAGGCAGTGATTTTGGCGTGAGTGGCATTGTTCGAAGGGAGGAGCATGTGATCCATCCTTTTTATGGATATTAAATTCTGTCAGGACGCAGACAGTATGCGCCACACTTAAGCGTGTCCGTGCACTGGTGCATGATCAACAAAGGAAGGCGTAATTAAAAATGCTTTGATGTTAGCTCCCTGTGCGACAATTAAACGTGCCATTATGCAGCCCAAATGCAGTAGGGTGCGATATATTGCCATGATCAGTTTGTTGCATATCCAACTAAAGGGTAAGCACCATATTTCAGAGATCATGTGCATATTTTGACATAAATTCAGTTAGGTTTGGTGAGAGGTTGCAATATGATTTACTTTGTAAGACATGGTAGTGAATAAGTGACTATTTTACCCAAATGTGAATAACATAAAAATGCATCCATACTCTACACCCATGTTGCAAATGGTCTGTCTGCTTGGCTTTTAAAGATCATTGTAAGGCTTTTGTCCAAAGTCACGTCAGATATTATTTAAAATACATACACACATTTCTTCTTTATTTTTATCAAGCTGCCATGCCTCCCCTGCCACACTCTTTCTATCGTAACATCACTTTCAGTATGCCGTGTTGGCATAAGCTGTATCCACCTAATTTATTCCATACTTGATGCATTGCTACTATTATTAGCACCCTGGATGTTTGGTACGCTACAGTACATGCAAAATGCTGGAAACAAAAAAAAAAAAGTCAGCTGGGATAGGCTCCAGCATACCCCCACGACCCTAATTTGGATAAGCGGCATAGAAAACGGATTGGATGGATGGATGGAACTGGCCATATCCCCCCAGGTTTTGTCTTCTATTTTGTAAAATAAGGAGGCATTCATGCACATACTGAATCAGTCTGGATGTGCGCGCACGGTGCGAGGCGTCATTGCGTAACAGCGCTTGGCACCTATGTACCGGAACGCTTCACACACACTTGGCGATTGAGCAGTAGCTGTCAAAAGAGGGGAAAAGTAACTGGCTAATTAAAACTAACTGTGGATGCGTGATGCTTTCTGACAGCTGTCTCATCTGATTCAGCTGCCTGTTGAAGGTTTTTTTGCAGACATTTGTTTAGGCTCATTACGGATTTAAAAAGCAACGGCTTTCACCCCACAATCGCATCAGACGCCGTCGTTTACGGAGCTATTTCTGTTACAGCTCTGTAAAAGTCCATTTTAGTACAAACACAAATTCAACTGCAGCGGTCCCGCCTGTGCCCCTGCAAAGATGTTTTGCTTGATGGTGGCCATGATTTTCAACCAATCTTGCTCAAATGTCACACACACGTGTTTGTGAGTCCCGTAAATGTGTGTCCCAAATTTTGCGGTGATTGGGCTCAACACTTTAAAGGGGACCTATTATGCGTTGCCTCTTTTCTGGCCAGCAAGAGAAAAATATGCTCATCTGTCAACGGCATTTCACACGGGACTGCTTTGTGAACATGGCCAATACGAAGCTGGACTATCCGCCAAACTGTTGCTGAAGTCCGACGCCTTTCCAACGTTACTTGCTCGTGTTGAAGAGTCGGGAGAGCAAGCTGTAAGTCACAATCGATCAGTTTTGCATAAGTAATCGGACAAAAGGGGTTCGGCAGCTGTCCAGAAGTCCTTGGGAGCGCTTGGGAGTGTGACCAATCACAGTGGAGTGGACTCGGCAGGAGGCGTACCTGGAGGAGGGCCGGGGATGGAGTAAATTACATAGACCGTTTGGCCGGGAGGCGGGAAACACTGCAGGACGAGTTGCAGAGTCTGGAAGATCTAGAAAGCTTTCTATGCGGGTTATTGTGTGAAGCTGCTCTGTCGGAGTCCAGAAGTCAATACAAAGGCCCGAAAATGAGTATAATAGGTCCCCTTTAAAGTTACTGTAGGTGTTTTGTTGCATTGAGCTGCGTGAGAAATGTAAAGTCAATCTGATTTATGGGGTTTAATAACAGCCCCACCATGTAGTCTATTAGTCCAAAAAATAACAGCCCAGGGAACACAGAATATGTGCAGCAGTTCAGGAGTAGAAGAGTGAATATACATTCATTAATTCATGTATATGCAGTATATATATATGCAGTATATATATATATATACATATATATATACACGTGTGTGCGTGTGTGTGTTACATTGAGTGTGTGCTATTCTTATATATACTGTGTATATATATACAGTATGTGTGCATGTGTGTGTTGCATTGAGTGTGTGTGCTATTCTCATATATACTGTATATATATATATATATATACTGTATATATATATATATATATACTGTATATATATATACAGTATGTGTGCGTGTGTGTGTTACATTGAGTGTGTGTGCTATTCTTATATATACTGTATATATATACATATATATATATATATATATATATATATATACAGTATGTGTGCGTGTGTGTGTTACATTGAGTGTGTGTGCTATTCTCATATATACTGTATATGTATGTGTGCGTGTGTGTGTTACATTGAGTGTGTGTGCTATTCTTATATATACTGTATATATATATATACACAGTATATACAGTATGTGTGCGTGTGTGTGTTACATTGAGTGTGTGTGCTATTCTTATATACAGTATACTATATATATATATATATATATATATATATATATATATATATATATATATATACAGTATGTGTGCGTGTTGCATTGAGTGTGTGTGCTATTCTCATATATACTGTATATATATGTGTGCGTGTGTGTGTTACATTGAGTGTGTGTGCTATTCTTATATATACTGTATATATATGTGTGCGTGTGTGTGTTACATTGAGTGTGTGTGCTATTCTTATATATACTGTATATATATATATATACAGTATGTGTGCGTGTGTGTGTTACATTGAGTGTGTGTGCTATTCTTATATATACTGTATATATATATATACAGTATGTGTGCGTGTGTGTGTTACATTGAGTGTGTGTGCTATTCTTATATATACTGTATATATATGTGTGCGTGTGTGTGTTACATTGAGTGTGTGTGCTATTCTCATATATACTGTATATATATGTGTGCGTGTGTGTGTTACATTGAGTGTGTGTGGTATTCTTATATATACTGTATATATGTATATATATGTGTGCGTGTGTGTGTTACATTGAGTGTGTGTGCTATTCTTATATATACTGTATATATATGTGTGCGTGTGTGTGTTACATTGAGTGTGTGTGCTATTCTCATATATACTGTATATATTGTGTATATATATATATATATACTGTATATGTGTGCATGTGTGTGTTGCATTGAGTGTGTGTGCTATTCTTGCAGCATTTCAAAACTGTCCTTCAGCGCTCTGAAGTGTTGTCACTTGTGCAACATGCGACTTACACAGAGAGACTGCGCCCAGGTAACACAATTACGGCTGCAACTGCAAGCTAACAGGATCCGCCGAGTAGAAATTAAAGGAGGGGGTGGGGTTGGGGAGGGGGGGAAACACCCATTAGCATAACCTTCAAATCCATCTTTGTCTGCGAATCCTTTATGTGGTTTGCCGAAGCGTCACTACAAACAAAGAGGAGCTCATGTTTTGTCGGTGACGGCAAAAACAGCGGCGGAAAATCATTATCACAACAAAACGTCGCCGCTAAAGTCCTCTCTTTTGTTGATGTGGGGAATAAAAAACAAACACCCGGCCGCTTCGTATCAAACAAATCATGTTCGTCATGACGGCAGATACGGGGCCAATCGAGTTACTGTGAACTGCAATCGCCTTGATTTGTTCCCAGTCAACAGCTTAAAGGTTTTACAATTCACACACATATACTTCTTTTGGCTTATATTTGATTTTTTCCCCCTCTACGAACCTTTTTTATGTTTTGTTCACTTTCACCCAAAACAATTGGTTCTGCCCTCACAGGCGTGATTGAATAATTACACTACTTCAGCCCACTTCCATACATTTTTGCTCACAGTTCACAGAGCTGCGTAAATGTGTGTGTGTCTGCTCTACCATGCGTCTGTTGACACTGCGTGCCGTGCACTTGTCCTACACTCACCTCTGCACCCGCGCCAGCGCCAGGAAGATATGGATGGAAATACAAATGGCCTCTGATGAAACTGGATATTGAGCTGTTATAAAGCTGGGAGGCTTTAGACGATATCCTGCGAATATCATGACAAGGTGAAGGAGGGGGCCGCAGCGCCTCGAGACGTTGGGGAGAGGCGGGGTGGTATCGGATTTATGAACCCCGCTTCTCGAGCAGGTAGAATCCCATTATCACAAATGCTGTCGTTATAGCCAGCATTTATTTGTCTAAACTGCAAAGAGGGCGGGGCGTTAATTCGGAGCAGGCTGTTATTTCAGAGATTTCATGACATGATTTCGTCCCTCGCCACATCGCACTTCGGATTTCGCTGCTTCACATTTTTTCCAAATATATTCATTAATAAGTCATCGCTGTTTCATGGTTGAATACGGCCTATTATTAGTTATGCGTTTAAGCAAATTTTACATATTTTTGACCTAAATTAAGCATTATTAAGCAAAACAAAAAAGCCTGAATGAAGTAAAATACAAATATAACACATTCAGAAAACGCACGGAAAGACATGTTGATATGTAGTATTCTACAATTGTCAGTAGGTGTCAGGAATGTTACATTAGTGAATGGAAGTAAAAAAAAAAAACAAACAACAAGAAACTCTCCCAATGCTAACATCTGTGAGTCTATATTATCTATTATTATGTCTACTATATTGGGTAATGCAAGTGTAAAGGTGACTATAGGGGTGTTACTTCATGTCTACAAGGCTCTAATAATGTTAAAGTCCGTACTAGGAAGGTCGTAAACAGGTTTTCTATGCTCGTGTTAGCTAATAAACCCATTGAAACCACGATTTGTACTTCTGCGCCTCCGCTATGTTTTGTTACTAGTAGTGATGTCATGATATTTGGTAAGAACAAATCTACAGGTGCCGTTTGTCAAATTCAACTTTGTTTGAGTAGTTCTTACCTCCAGCTGTGCACAAACTACTTCATGCTGTACAGTAAAAAGAACAAACACGCATGAGTTTCACGCTGAGAGCCAACATTTTAAAGCGCATGGAGAGGTAGATAAAGCTGGTGGATGCTGACGACACATGATATTTCAAAAGCAGCTACTTCCATCGTGCGGAGTTAATTTGAAAAAAAAATAACCCAACACATCAGGATGTTGCCTACAGCCACAACTGTTAACGTCAACGTTTTTATGAGATTTAAGAAGGGTAGCACTCCCTTCGCTTGACCAAACTAATAAGCATGTAGTGACGGCACATCACGACGCAGAAGGAGTAAGACAGAGTATAATCTTTTCTCACCCCTCCTTTGCCAACAGGGCGCTCGCTCTCTCTCACAGGAGATCATCTCCGAGCAATGGCCGTGTGAGACAGATGGGCGGATGATGGATCTGACGTGATAGACAGCGGGGTGATGGATGGATGCTTTGGCTGATAGGGGATTAATGCAGTGGCGGGGCGGCCGCAGCGCACTGGATAGCTTAGCAATAGATAAAACGGACGAGCAGATAAACAAGAGAGTGCTAATCCACGCCCCCCTCCCTATCCTCCGCCCCCTCTTGACTGACATAAAATCAAAGCCAGGCAAAGGAGGGAGGAAGCTTTTTGAGATTGCCATCATGAGGTTGAAGAGCTTTTAACGGGAGGTGGAAGACCACCACGGTGCGGGGGCATCTCGGCATGCGGTCAGTGATAGCACACATCTGTCCATTGGGATACAGACGACAAGAATGGTGGAGGCACTTTTAGTGATATGACACAGCAGGTGACACGCCATGAGCTATTTTTGAGGGATGGCCAACCACGAGACGAGGCCGGGATGAGATGATTGGAAGGCGGGGATTGAAGGAAGATGGGCCGTGCTGCTATATTTGATTAGCTTTCCTCGGTGTGCAATGGCCAAACAAAAACAACGCTTGGGTCTTTATGTTCATGCCCATTCTGCCAAATGGCGGCTTGAAAGGACCTGTCGTGATGAGAGGAAAGAAGAGGGAGTAGCCCAGAGAGAGTTCATCTGAAAATAGGGAGCAAGCTGGCCCATCCTTGTGTTATTATCGAGCGCTAAACTTTGTCTCTGTTCATCGTTTCAGGAGAGACCCCCAGGGGGGCTTCTGGCATCGATCGGCTGTGCTCAGAATGCACTCCGGTGTCACCTATTTAAGCACAGCAAGCTGCCAGCCAGCACACACAGGCCTTTATTTATCAGGTCTCTGATTTCGGCTGCACGGATGACAACCTGATTAGCGCTTAAAGGAGCTTCTAAATCTTTTATTGGAAGCAGTGTGTGTACTGTAGAGAGGGGTTTTATAGGAGACAAGGTGAGGGTCTGTATCATCCTTAGAGGGGCTTAATGAAGGAATGGACTGGAGAAGAAGTGAGAGAGAGTGTGTGTGCTCGGGGACAATGGCTGAGAAATAAGAGGACAGGTGGAATAATATGGGATGAGTGGTTGAGAATAGGATGCACACCACACAAAGCACATTTCTGGAAAATGAATGGGCACTGTCCTGTCTTGTTTTACAGTTTTACCGCAAAGTGTTTCACAGAAACATCCCAAATGGCGGCTGTTGGACTGATTGACCTCTAAAAATGTACATTTGGTAATGTGTATGTTTTACGTCTAAGTTGAATCAGCTCTTAACAGAAGATAGCAAAGACACATTTTTGTACATTGGAATTTTTACATCTTTTAGTGGGGAAACACATACACACACATGCACGCACACACACGAACAAGCGTAACAATCTCTCCTGGACTACTACTATATTTCATAACCACCACCTTCATGATAATCATTTGGGGTTCTCCCCCGAATATGATGGTAGAGGAAACACCGCTATGGTAACAACAAAGTAGCGTGGATTGGCTTTTGTCTCCACCGTGCGTGGGTCTTTATTCATTTTCCAAGCACTAAATGAAGAGATGCAAGTGTGTAGTAGAAGTAATGAACCCTTCTGGTGACCATTGGATGCATTTGTTATCTAAATAGGATGTAATAAAACCTATTTTCATTAGTCGTTGACAGCACACAAAGAAAAACACAGCCATTTACAGTGGCGCCTCGGTTAGCGTACGCCCCAGTTTGCATGTTTTTCGGTTTATGTCGAAAATATATGGCCAAATTTTGACTCAGGTACATTTTACAGTTAGCTTACAATACTGTATGTATGTATTAATACAATCAGATCAATCATGTTTTCCAAACTAATGAATCCTAATTAATCCCCATTTGCAACTATGCTACATATGCTACTAATAGTAGCAGAACATATGAATCACACTTTAACCGTGTTATTATGAGTAACGAGGGGTTGCGTTTGAAGACACCACATCATTTAAGTTGAATTCACATGTTTTGAGTGCATTTTCTGAGATTTCCAAGCATACTTAAATGCAGCAAATTGTACTTCCGCATTAGGAGATACAAAGTGAGTGATACAAAATATCCACTTATTGTTTTTCTTTGTATTTCTGTTATATTTGGACCACGCGGGATAAAGACTCTCTTGCGATGTTAAATGCAGGTCCTGTGGGGGGAAAAAACTCCATCAGGAGGTTGCTTACTACCACGGTTATTTGCTTTTGTAGACCACGCACATGGCGACTATAGTAGATGCTGCAGTTAATTGAATAGAGGCGTGAATCGGAGCATGTTAGGTAAACATGGCTGTCTTTGAACAGCAACAAAAATCCATAAAGTTCTTAACAAATAAGTGGGTGTCAACAGTTTCTGGTGAAGGGACAAGTGAGAGCACGGTGGATCGGCCCAAGCCAGTGAGTAATAGGGGTTAGAGATGGATGTGTTGACAGAACACGTAAGCTTTAACCAAGCTGACCTGCACTTTTCGGTGGCTGCGCGCACAAGTGGCTGAGTTTGAGTGTCACCTTGGACGTGCACCGACTTCCAAAAATTGGATGTGAATATCGTCGACTTGGATGTGAAATGAATGCAAATAGGGGAGGTATGTGGGAGGGTGTTTTGCGCATCTATCTCCATGTGTCAGCTGGCTGACGTTCCGACATCATTTTCCACCGGCCCAGGGGAACAGCTTGTGTGCATTCTCTGCATTCTCATAAACAGTTCGTCTCATTTTATTTCCTGTATTGTTTCAGCCAAGTCCTTTTTTGCCTACACATTATACATTTTGAATTTGTAGATGAAACCTTATACAGTAACCCCTTGTTTATCGTGGCTAATTGGTTCTAGACCCGACCGTGATAAGTGGATTTCCGCAAAGTAGGATTCCTTATCGATACATAAAATATTTTCGCAATCGGAGCATAACCTGTTTATGACCTTCTAAATAGCGTTTTTAACATGAATGGATACCTCTAGACATGAAGTAACACCCCTATAGTCACCTTTACACTTGCATTACCCAATATAGTACATATGACTGGAGAAAATAAGCCCTTTAAGACATAAGACTCGTGCGTGTGTGTGTTGCTATAAATGTGTTCCATAGGGGAGCTGAGTGGCGGGCAGACAGGAAGTGAGTTTAATTTTAGCTTGGCCTAAGTCATGGCCGCAACAGTACCTAGTAGTGTGTTTGTTAGGGCTGTCAAAAATTTGCATTTTATGCTTGAAAATGCTTAATTTAGGCAAAAACTACTTCAAAATGTACTTTAAAATGTTTTTTTTAACTAATAATAGGCAATTTTCAACCACAAAACTGATTTATTATATCTTTTTTTTTTTTTTAACTGCAATGGAGTGAAATTGTGCTGTGAAATTAGAAGCGCAAAGTGGCGAGGGGCCGCCAACATTCCTTGCTGCTTTCTCAAGGAAATTTAGCAGCATTTTGTACCAAAACTAATGCAGAACAATTAGTAATGTTGGCCACTTCTTTGATCAATTAAGGAGAAGTTAGCTTTCGCCAGCATGTCAGATAAGTCGCTTATAGAAACTCATGTTGAGTCCAGTTCAGTCGCGCAAATCAATGCACTAACAAACAGTCATTGTGCGTTCCATCATGTTGACAAGATCAGGTGTTGTCAATAGTTGGCCACTCTGACTGCCTGACTGAAACTACTTTGTTGTATTATTATTCATCTGGTGCCCTGGGAGCCATTTCATTTTATTTAATCACTTGTTTACTCTCGCAGGGACAGAAAGCAACACAATGCCAGCTCTTTCTTAGAGTCGGGTTCTTATTAGAGAGCAGCAAGATAATTCGTCCTGAGGATACCAAAAGCTGATCCATATTCAAAAGGAGTGCAACCATGAGTGTCTATGGACATCATGCAACAAGGCACCAATCAAATGCCTCTCTCCGTCCTGTCATGTGTGTGTGTGTGTGTGTGTGTGTGTGTGTGTGTGCGTGTGATGGCAGTAGTAGAATACAACTGGCTGTAAAATGTCAAGAGAATTAGCATGGCGTAAATGCACACACTCTGTTTACTGTCTCCTCCTTTCTCCTTTGGTGATCGCTCTGCTCACTTGTCTCCCTCACTCTCACCCTTGGCTGCCGCATGCTTGTCCAACCCCGTCCCGGTCTGTTCTGCGCGCGCGGGGGGGGCACCACTCGGCAATCAAACTCAATTTTTTATGCCGCGTTGTGTTTCAGGAGACTATCGAGACAGATATGCCCGACTGTTGCGAAAGCAGAGGTTGGAAATGGGATTAGCTTTAAATGCAATTTAATTTCCACCATTGTTGTCTCTGAAGCCTGTCTACCTCCCAGACGCTGTGACACGGCTCATCTGCGCTTTCAGCGGCCATCCACGAGTGCCACTCGCCCGCTAAAGTGGCGTAATTTCATTGCGCTGAAGTTTTGCGTCTTGCACTGACAACGCGCGGGTTACACGGCGTATGTCCGTGCCTCAGCGCTAGTATGCTATTGCTGTAGCGCTGGGAGGGGAGTTCTTTGTTTTTCTTGTGAAAAAACACACAATAGCGGCATCTGTGACCAACTGTTCTCACAAGGATTTAATATTAACATTTCATGAGAATTAAAACTGACATACTTTAGGGTAGGGGTGTCCACAACGGCCCATGACTCATTTATTATTGGCTCGTGGCACGTTGTAGAATTAAAACTACTCACCATAAAAACAGCTAAAATACTGTAAGAAAGGCACAATGTAAAAGAAAAAAACTGACATGTTAATTCTATTCATTAATACCAATACATGTACATGTTATTTTAGCCTTCTGTAGAATTTGATTGAGATATTTACAGTACTTGTATATCTCATTCTAATTTGATTGATGCATTTTTTAAGTCTGTTCTCACATGAATTTAGTCTGATTTCACACAAAAAGCTGTGTGAATTTAATCAGGAAAACCTAAAACAGTACAGTAAATCAGAGAGATTTTTTTTCCATTGTATTTCACAGGATTGCTTACAAATAAGTATGTTTAATTCGTAGAAAATGTATGTATCGCTAAAGTTAAAAAGGAATTGAGATTTTAAGAATTTTGCATCATTTCTTACAAATAATGCCGTTATTAGCCACAAACGGACATATTATTATGAGTTTTGTAGTACTGTACTTCCGTATATAGTAAGCCTTGTCTCACTACTATTGAGTAGCATTTTGTACATACAGTAATGGGCTTACTAGTCATAGTTTGGAGGGATATTTTGTTAAAAATGGATTTTGAATTGTAGGAAAAAAATGAGTATTGTTTTTGTGAATAAAAACTAGCACTTTGCATGCATGTCTGCTACTAGCTTTAAGCGTGACATCACTCAATTTTTTCCTGGAGTGGCAACAAGAGGATGTTTCCTTTACACACACATGAAAAAAAACACTAAATGAATCAAATCAGAAATGGATCAGTCTTCTGCCAGACTTGAGGAACAGCGGCTGGGCTCTTTTCAGAGGTGAAACGTGCGTAAGTGAATGAATAAGTAAACAGATAAATGAGTAAGAGCCGTTGAAGCGACAATGGATGCTTATGGATCGCCACCCCAAGACTTGCTGTGCCACTGATGAAATGAATGCGGTGTGAGTGCTCGTGTCCTGCCTTCTATCTTTGCGCCGCACCGACCACTTGACAGCCCACCTTTTATTGTGAGGACATTGGTCTTGGCGGGTGGACATTTTGTCTGTTCCATAAAAGAAACTGTTACGCTTCCATTAGTATTTAACAGCACTGCCGTTGGTTGTTTCTTATGCATTCCTTTCACTGTATGACTCTGTTAAAGGCTTGTACACAAACATGATCAATATACAAATTAACACGTGTGCAAAAGAGGTGTGTGTGTGTGTGTGTGTGTGTCTAATGAACACATAATGGAGGTCAATTAGAATGCATTTAGCTTTTTGGCCGCTATTAATGTATTTCATTATTAGTAAGGAGGCGATTATAATTTTTTGCGAGGGTGACTGTAGTATAAAAACGCCACTCGTTGTATTGTTATGTACTTTCCTTTTATGTCCGCTCTCGTTTCTCTTTCCACTGCAGTGAGAGTCGGCTTTACTGCAGCGGCATAAAGATTGACGGAGAGTTCTAGAAAGAGTTAAGAAGATGGAGCGTCTGAAATGGTGATGGGACACACTAAAAGAGGCGGGATGGATGCTGATGCACCATCAAATAGTCTTGTTTTCGTAACACACACACACACACACACACACACACACACACACACACACACAGTGGCCACGAGCGTTTTTGTGTGTTTGTTTTGAGGCAGTACTGGGTGGTGCTTTGGCAGAGTAAATTGGGGTCCTAACAAGCATGGCATCTGTCTCAGCAGCAGGAGCGTCCCGCCTCCCCGCCCACACATGACCTGTCCCCACTTTTATTCACCCAGCAGCCCACTGCCTCCGCCGCTGCATGCGCATCCCGCCCAACCGCCACCCTGCCAAAACGCTCCCTGCGCCTTCCTCCACCTAAGCAACAACCGGAGGCTTAGCGATGTCTTCAAATATTCATAACAGGCCAACTATGCTGTACAGAACTCTCTACTGCTCTCCATTTTGAGAGCTAGTTCTCTGCATATCCCTGCTACTTGTGTAAATATACTACAAGTACACACTACATTCTAAGTTTTACCCCTACTGAAGTACGCCTCTAAAACAGCAACGGGCAATACTGCACATGTTCTTTTTAAAATGCTACTAAGTAAAACAGTGCTTGCTATCTCCCATACCCATCCTTGAACATGTTGCAATGTACTATACATGACATTTGTGGTGCCCTTCAAAAGGCTAGCATACATGTAATACAGACCTGAAAGGTTTATAATCATTAGACAGATGTTCTATGACTTACGGACAATTTGTTCTATGTGCCCTGGTGATGTTTTGCTTTATGGCGGCCATGTTTTTCAACCAATCATTACCAATCAAACCTGGGGTTTTAAGAGCAGTGCCACCATGTGTGTTTGTCAGAAAAATAATAGCACAGGAAACAGAGTATGGGTTGGGTATCGTTTACATATTATCTGATACCAGCGGCAAATTGGTACTTTGAAACAAAGCCGGATGTAAATCTCTTTGTGACAGACGATTCGATTAGAATCTAGATACACAGGTTACGATACGATTAAAAAACAATATATTTTAAAAACAAAACAACTCGATACGATTTGATGCACTGTACAAATGATTCAAATCGATTCGATTCGATTCTACGGTTAATGTTTGTTGGTGTAGACATTAATCTTACATTAAGAAGCCAATTATATGACAGTGGCATTCTTACAGTATTTTCTAATGTATAAAAGAGCACATCACATCCCCAAGCATGCGGTAAGGAACTGGCTAAAATAAAGTCAACAGAATAACATGTGGAGCCACCAAACTAGGTATGTTGTATACTGTGTGCAATGATAATAAACATCCATCAATCCATCTATATAAAATACATCAATGAAAAAACGGAAGTCTTAACCTACACTCCAATACAAAATAGCGCAAAGCCCTTTAAATAATGACACATCTCTTCAAAAGCGGCAAAAATGTGTCAAAGCACAGAAAAGTAAATACAGTAGAACTATTGGTCACATGGGTGCAATAAAAATGGTGTGTTAGCTTGGAAAAGTAAACAGTCCCATTCTCAAAATTCCATAACAACAGTAAACATGCAACATTTTAGACTGAGCATAGTGTTTTCAACACTCCAGGTAGGTAACAAAGGTGCAACATTTCAAAGTAAACGAGTTACGAAGCAAAAAAAGGGACCACACTCGCCTCTGTTGGCCTGGCTGGTCAAGTTTTGCACCCTTCTTGTAAAATCCAAAGACGGTCCATAATTTTGGGTTGTTTTTTTTTTTTTGCTGATATGTTGAAAATATTTTGCAGTGACACTACTAGCTAGCACGCCTGCTACTATTTACATCCATTCTCGTCTTGAGTCATGGCCAGCTATGGCGCATGCGCGACAGTTCTGTTGCTGGCAGCCCAGGCTCTCGCGTTGTTTAAAAAAAAGACACTCTGTCAACCAATTCCTTCTTTCCTGACACCCTGTGCATGTCTCCACAATTGTTTAGTTGAAAAAGTTATGGCTGATTCTTATCAATACAGGAGGCTGATACCTGATCCCTTCTCAAACCGTATAACCGATCGCAACGGTTTAACATTCACAACCTTATATGAACGCAAATATTGTCCAGAAACAATGGCTTTTTGTTTTTACAGAATTTTTTGGGAACAGAATAGTAATTTTAATACTTCACTAATATAAATGAGTCATAAATTCACTGCAAATTGTCATAATTATCACAACAAAACCAACAGCAACACAAAACAAAAAAAAGCAAGATTTTCACAGTACTTTTACATTCCACACAATTAAAGCAGAAATTGATCATTGGTACACCATTCTGGTGACGTGCAGTGTTGTAATAGTGATGTTCTGAAGTTTGGTGTTTGTGAATGCACCTTGGTGGATGAGGAAGTGTTATATTGCGTGTTGGTGTGGCGAGCAACGAAGAAGTTTATCGTGTTGGAATTGAGCACTGCTGATGGTGAGTAAAGGTTGGCAATAAAAATGCACCTTTGCCTGCAATAAAGTTTCAATAGAGCAACGGAGTCTGTGTGTCTCTCAGTGGTGATGTTGCCTCAAATGTGTGAAAATATCTCTATTATCGTCGTTTATATCATGAAATGATTGATATCATTCAAGTATTGGAAACCTTGGTATTTGCAGTCTGAAATGCGACGCCTCCCCTGCAATGAATGAGCATCATCTTACTACAGGGTTCCAACTGCTTCCCACCGCGGCGGAACCCCCGGAGTAATGCAAACTAGCACACGCTGGTGCTGTACTTGTACCGAGCCTGCATGCAGGCGCACATGCCTTGTGTGTAGTACATGCAGCGAGCGTTAAGCAAAGAAATGTCTGCACATGCTGGCCCGCGGAGCAAGCTGAGAGGTGCCTTCCAGGGGGAGGACGATATGGTGAGTCTCCCAGGAAGCCGGCCTGGATAAACACCCTTGCCTCCCTCGTTAGGAGCAACTCCTTACACTGCTATCCCGTGTCTTCTTCTCCACTTGCCGCCTTTATCTCCCTCCTTTCTTTTTCCCTTCTCATCACGCAGGCCGCCCGCTAACTCCAGGCCTTTGCCGCTTCATCCCCTGCATGCACTCATTGTATCTCCAGATTATTTCTCAGGGGGGGAGCTCCTCTCCACCACCACGCCGCCTTATCTCGCTCATCAAGTGGGGGTTTGAAGTGGCTTTTTGGCAAGCAGGTGGCCCCTATAGGGGACGAGCGCTAACGGTGCTCAGCACTAAGACATGGGAGGATGGCGACAGGTTGTGGGAAGTTTTCTACACGCCCTGGCCTAGATATATATATATATATATGTTTATATTACCTGCAATTACAAGCTTATTGCTCACACACCCAAATGTGGGTTAATAATGTTTTGTCTCCCCCACCACTTCATGCAGGGAAGTGTGCTTTGTGTCATTCACATAAAACATCCCCTTAAACACACAACTGAGGTGTTCATCTTTCAGATTTACTTTCTCCATTATTTCCCTTCCCTGCTGTCTCGTGTGGGATCTAATGTGCCTTATTATCACTTTACCACATTTTCCTGTTCGATAGCTTTAGAGATGCCATTATAGAGCGGTAAATGCAGTTGAATGATTTTTTTTTTTTTTTTTTCGGCAGCGATCAATTATTCTGGCAATATCACAAGTTACAGTATCTTGTTAAAGTCACTCCATGGACACAATTGTTGGTGGAGTTGTTGATTTGTGTGCATATAGAATCAATTTCACATATAATAAATAAATAATATCATCCATCCATCCATTTTCTATACTGCGTCTCCTCATTAGGGTCGCGGGGGCATGCTGGAGCCTATCCCAGCTGACTTCGGGCGACAGGCGGGGTACCCTCTGGACTGGTCGCAGGGCTAAATAATACCTGGCTCGTAGATTGTGCTCATGGTGTTTTGTAAAACATGCTGGCATACATGTAAGAAAGAAATCTTATAGACAATAAGTTGCCTGCAAAGATGTTTTGCGTGATGGCGGCCATGTTTTTCAACCAATCTTGCTCCAATTTTACACACGTGCTTGTCAGCACCCTAAAGGTGCGTACCAAATTTGGAAGTGATTCGGTGAAACACTCCTAAGTTAATGTGGGGGTTTTGTAAAGCAGCATTGAGCTGTGTGAGGAGTTTCACACACAAAGTTTCGATCAGCCGACTTATGGGGCCAAATTTGTATTTGTCAGACACATACAGTCGCCCCTCGCCACTTTGCGCCTTCACTCTATCACAGATTTTCAAAAAGAAATTCATAAATTATGCTGTTTTGTGGTTGAACACGACCTATTATTAATCTAAATTAAGCATTTCAAACATTAAAAAGGCTGAATGAACTAAAATGCAAATATAGGCATTCAAAAGACGCATTCAAAGATGACGTGTCGTATACGACACTGGCCACTAGGTGTCAATAGTGTTACTGTAATGTTCGGGGAGACACACAAACGCCAGATTTGATCGCTGAAACAACAGGCTTTTATGCAGGTTTGAATTATCTCGCAACAGCCGCAATAAACACGGGATACTGTTCCAGCCTTAGCCCACTCCAAGCCGGAACGATCTACCAAGGTTTCCAATACTTGAATTGTATCAATGATATCATTGTCGTTGATCAACTGGTCTCTCCACGCAACTGACAAAATCTTCTCGACGAGAAGCTCGGTTCGGGGGAACCCGTATGCCCTGACGGAACATTCACCGCTGGTTACGTGATGGACAGTTGGGGAAAGTGGAGGGTCATGTTCCTGGTGATTCTTTCCGTTGAAGACATCGAAGACATCTACCTGTTTGGAACGCACACGTACATATACTACACACATCCCCTCCCTCATCCCACGGCTCCGCTTCTTCATCCCCTTCAGTGCGGACAGTGCTGTGGCTGGCTGCCGGCCTACACTGGAACACCTCCACGCCCCCTTTCCTACTCCCCGGTGCAAGTCTTCAAGTTCTTATGTTGTAAAGTGTGCTTATTTGTGCCTATGTTGCAGAAGGTTTTTTTGCTAGTCACACACTGTGCTCCCCTATAGCAGCATAGTTAAGTTGCTTTTTTTTTTCTCTTCTCCCCTTTCCTCGCTCCCTTTTATTGCCCAGTCATCCTGTCCTGTCTACACCTGTCATATTGTATGGTATTTTCTATATGTACAGACGGGTGATTGCACAATTTCGCTTGTACATCTGTATTAGTAACGAGTAAAGGCCATTCTGACTCTGAAAACATCATCTTTATGTTCCATCTCCAGGCATCCTTTTTTTTTTAACTCTTGTATGTTAATAATGTTAAAATGTTACTTAAACCATCGCCTTTACAGTCAATCCAAAGTCGTATTGCATTTTATTTTCTAATTGTGCTAGTCGTCAACAGCAGAGTAAGCTCTATTTCCTAAACACCACAGAAGGAATAGAGCCACCTCACATGCAATCTTTGTACTGAAAGGACAGATTGAGGGGAACAAAAATAAATAAATGAATCCGCCACCACTGCAGCCTGTTTGTCCAGAGCTCATTACCACAGCTTCTCAGTGCTGTGGGGGTTAAAGTGCAGCTGAGTGAAAGCAGAAATTGTTTTTTTTCCAAAAGGTTTTTGTCGCTCCATATACCGCAGAGATGTGCGAAAAAGTCAGCTACTCGCTGGAGAGACAGGCAACTACTACTTTAAATTGTTGGGATGGAAATCATTATTTACACAGCACGTTGAGCTACTCTGAAATCACCAAAACAAAACAGCGTATTCATTCTAATTTGATAGAATATTCTCCATTAAGTTACCCTCAATATGTAGGCTAGCATAGCTTTGCTCAATGTTACATAGAGTATACAGTGTATCAAGAGGCCTTGGCAACACATTAGCATGTTTACGCTTATCGTAAACCTAAATAACACAAAACCACATTTTACGAGGGTCAGTTTTGTCTAATTAACATTGACTAGCAGAGCTTATATGGAACTTTTTAAAATTAGCCTTAATAATATAGACATAGGTACACTAATCCGATGGATTAGCAGAGTTTTGCTAAAAGTAACATGTTTACGGATTAAATTAGCCAAATTTTTAAAATAACAATAATTTGAAAAATATTTTACATTTTTATAATTTTTACAGCAACATTAGGTTTACAGACTGACGTCTTGCATAGTTTCGCTGACGAGAACACAAATGTACGAATTAATTTCACCTAAATAACATGGACTAGTCTAGTTCGGCTAAAGATAACACAAGCAAATTAAATTAGCCTAGCGTTGCATAGCATAGCATACCTGCAGTTAACATAAATGTTTATAGATTAAATTAACCTAAATGGCATGAATTTGCATAGTTTTGTTAAACACGAAACTACATGTTTAAGTAATAAAGTAACCAACATAACTTAAGCTGAACAAAACATTTGGTTCACAGATTAAAATAACACAGCAGCTCATTAGCAACATGGGCTGTTGCTGCTTGTACATTTAACAACCATATACAGAGGCGGAAACAGTTATAAAACAAAAGAAAAACTGAACATGTGGCCAGCAGAGATGCATTCAAACAGCATTTTCCAGCATATGTCAAAGCATAATGGCAGCAGAGAAGCTCACAGACTTTTAAGCACGATGGTGGGCAGAGGTGAACGTAAGAAACCAATGAGCGTTGTGTTTTCTGGCGGGGTGAAGAATAGGGTTGGAAAGGGCAGTCTCAGGTGAGCCATGCAAAGTCCCAACATAATTATAATCCTTAATTAATCCACTTCGGATCTTTCCATCACGGAGAATCTTCCTTGGCTCTTTACCTCACGGTAGTCCGCCATAAACTCCAAGGGGAGGGTTGCTAACACAAATCCAAACGCACCCTCAGACGTCCTCTGTGGAGTAACCTCGACAGGTGCGCGCGCGCACGCACACATTCAGTTGAAAACGGTCTCTCTTAATTTTGCAGCCTGACTGAAGGTGTCGATGTGGAGTATTAGTCATTGACTTTGAAAGGAGGGTCAGGTTGAGACAGTGCAATGAAGGATGTCATATTAAGACCAACGTAGTGAGGACAAAAGGTGACAGTATTGACGCCGCTGTGAGAGCATCAGGTGGGGGGGGGGGGGGGGGGTGCGCTGTGCTCACCATTAGCACTCAAGCCAATTAAAAAAGGACCCGTGTCCATAAAAACATGAGGATTGATTAGACGAGCTATTAGGTCAATTGATTAACGTTCTCATCACCGCTCATTTGCGAGTGCCTTGTCTTTTTTTGTTGTTTGTTTGGAAGGACGGGTAGGACGTGGGAAGCACACATTTTAACGACAAGACAGCTCTACTCACTACTAATGACCGTTTTCCATTGACGAAAGCACCATCTTGGTAAACCACTGCTGGTCACTGTAAATAACACGGTAAAATGTGACGCTCCACAGCTAACAATGACAAAAATAAACACACATGATGACGTTATAGCTTAGTATCTGCAGTATTCACACTCCACAGTCTCCTCTTGAGTAAAATGGCCTGCTTACCGTTAAAGTCAAAACAAGGAGACCCTCAATCTCCCGCATTGTAGTTATTCGTCTCGTTCTGACAGATGCTGCATGGTTTTTGCAGTTACATGCATCACTACCCATCACTACCCATCACTGAAGTGGACAAGTGACAGCCCCAAAACCAGGCGAGCACAGCCGCTACTGTACAGTGGAAAAGTGGCGCAAAGTTACATTTTGCCTAACATTTTTTTAACATCCTTTTAGAGTACAGTAATCCCTCGCCACTTCACGCTTCGAACGTGATGGTGTCACTACTGAAATACATGAATTAACCCATTCAATCCCAGCCATTTCAGACGATTTTGACTGATCTTTCACGGCATACAGAACATGGTGTTCTATGGCTCGCCAGTATAAACACTGAACCTACCAAAAGAAAGATTAGACTACCGTCTTTCATCAGAAAAAAAAACAATTGTGTTTGTACCTTTTTCCGTTCTTTGGTAATCAGCAGTAGAACATAAGTAAGTTTCAGGAAAATATCAGTTCCCGTCTACAAAAGGGAGAAAACCGGCTTTTTGCGAAAAGACACATTTCAACCATAACTTTGACACAAATATGTTTTGCTTTTGTGACAGCTCAAATATCTAGACAACTATACCAACATAAACAACACAAACAGAGGTTGTTTTACATCAAAAGAACAACAAATATAACACCATGAACTATTTACAAGTTTCACATTTGGAACTGAACTATGTGTGTGCACGTGTGCGCACGTGTGCCTGCCCACGTGGATGTGGCAGAAAAATGAACTCAAATACAAATTCAGGCATTCAGAATACACATTGAAAAGATGTTGTGATGATTTGTAGTATTCTACACTTGTCACTAGGTGTCAGTAATGTTACTGTAGTGTTTGGTGAGACACACAAGCACCAGACTATATCGCCGGAACAACAGGCTTTTATTGCAGGTTTGAATTATCTCGCAGCAGCCACAATAATCCCTAATAAAAAGGCTACTGTTGCAACCGTAACCCACGCCAAGCAAAAAACAACTCTGAACTCCCGACGTCACTTCCTGTCACTTCCCGCCCCTTAGCTCCCCTATGGAACAGTTTAGAGCAAGACATACAAGCAGAAGTCTTATTTATGTCTTAAATGGCTTATTTACTGTTATTATGTCTACTATATTGGGTAATACAAGTGTAAAGGTGAGTATAGGGGTGTTATTTTGTGTCTAGAGGGCTCTAATGATGTTTAAAAGCATATTTACAACATTGTAAACAGGCTTTCTATGCTCTAACTACAAAAATATTCCATTTATAAAAAAGGAATCCTCCTGTGCAGAAATTCACTTATCACAGACATGTCTGGGAACAATTAACTGCGGTAAGCGAGGAATTACTGAATACGTCCATCGAAGGACAGCTTTGTAAAAAAGCAGGCTTTGCTACACATCTTAAAATAAAGCTGTGTCACCTATCCGTCAGTCAGCTACAGTCATGGGAGCTGCAAGTTTGATTGTTTTGCACTTCCTTTGCAAATAGGCTAAACTAACGCATGTTGCTGTTAAAATTGTTAGCACTGCAGCTCACGGAGCGATGCTAGTGCTGCTAACACAGCTGTCAGAAACACAGCTCATTAGCATTAATGCTACAGACACGCAAATGGCATGTTCCCAGTAGGGCTTATTAAAAGCATGTTTAATCTGTCTAAATTCCAGCATCAAGTCTAGAGTTTGTACAACATACCACACTTGTGAGACCTCTGAGACGAAATACTGAAATATTGGATGACGCTACACGATATTACTATACATTTATTAGACTACAAACACTTGAGTGTAGTATAGAAGTATAGAAAAAACGTTGTCTCTATTGCTGATGGCCTCCATTGTGCCACCATACTCTTGTCTTTATTTGATGTTTGCTACTAGAGTAATAGCATCAGAATCGATTGCGCTGTTTTAAGAGCTGCTGCTGCCCTTCTACACCTTTGGCAGTAACTGCCATTACCGATTCCGCTAAAATGCCAAACAGCCAGTAGGGCAAGGCTGTATTGATTAGGTGACATTATTGTCAAGAGGCTTCAGAATTATATTTGCCTTTAAAATCCATTAAATACATGGTAGGACGTGAACACCGGCCTGAAAAGAGCTGCTTTTGAGATGAATAGGGCAAATCAGGCGGGCTACAAAGCGGGAAATCAAGACCAGTCATTACAAGATTACAGTAACATTACAAGTATTTGGTGAAAATTGTCGCACTTTCCAGTCTGAAGAACTCCAAAACACAAATAGCGACCAAGCCTGATTGTTCCCATTGATTCGTGCGTCGCCGGGAGTCGGTGTCGCAGTCAATAGACACCACCCAAATACAGCAGTCACTCAATCCCATGTGTTGCTCCACAGTCCCACCAACCGCCCGCCCCAACCCAGCTAATTTAACACCCACTCAATTTATGAAAAAGAGTCCTCATCGATCTCTTTGTGTGTGCGTGTTCGTGCGCTCTTGTTGCTCCTGCTCGTTTTCGCCACGCTGGCGCCTACACGCGCGGAAGGCTGGCAGCCACCGAATTGAATTAGCGTGGGGGGAATGGGTTTCCAGGAAAATCGAGCCCTCTGTACACCAAACCTTGAGCCTTGCAAAAGGGAGAACCGTGTCTCCTAGTGTTTATATTTTATTCTGTATTGCTTAGACCAGTGGTTCCCAAATGGCGTACCCCTTCAGATACTTGACGAGAAGCCATGTATCCCCTACTCCTGCACACTTAAAAAACATACACCTTTTTATCTTCATTAACTGGAAATATTCAACATAATTAATTAGTTAATTCATTTTATAGTAATTCCGCGTCAACATTTTGTATTTTGCACGGTCACATTTTTATAAAGTTTGACATAAGCAATGATTAATATATAAGTAATTATCTTACATATCTTTTATTCCAGTCTGATGTTGGCATCCTTCCGTTTGAATGGGTTGAATTTGAGCATCACTTTTTTTGTCCACTCACGATGGCTATGGTTCAAGTCTGCATATGAATTTCATCCCAAATTGAAGGGGAAGGTTTAATAATCTTGATAAAGCAATATCTGAAGTACAAAAATACATACAACCAACGATAAAGCCTTATTTTAGGAGGGAATCCCCACTCACAGTGACAGCTGGTTCCACCGCTGTGCCGTGCAGGGATTGGAACACCAACATAAACAAAATCTTCAACGTTAAACACTCTTAATGTACGAAATAATCATCAAACTTATTTGTTCGTATGATGCACACAGAGCATTTACCAACTTTGTGCTGTGTCTCCTTTCTGCTCCGTTCTCCTTGCGCCATGACGTGTTCAGGCGCACTCGTGATTGTGAGTGGTAGGCGCAAATTGTTTTTCTTTTTTATTCATGTACCACCTATTATTAGACCATCCTATTATGGTAACTATGGTAAAGGTCTTATGTTGACAAAATAAAATGTTATCAAATTCCAAATAAAAATGAATGAATGGAGCAAAAAGTTAATGAAACAAACAAATGAATAAACAAACAGTAACAGAAACAATGTCCAGTCGTCCCGACACTTTTCGTTTCAAATTTCACAGCTTCACTCTATCATGGCTTTTCAAAATAAATGAATGAATAAATTATCGTTGTTTTGTGGTTGGCTACAGCCTATTATTCATTTAAAAAAACAGGCATATTAATGCACATTTTAAGTATTCTTGGCCTAAATTAAGCATAAAAATGCCTAAATCACCCAAAAAACAAATATAAGGCATTCAGAAGACGCATTCAAAGACGTGATATGACGTATTCTACACTGGTCAGTAGGTGTCAGTAATCTTACACTGACATAGGCATACATAGACAATAGCCACCACAGGAAGTACACTCTCAATGCTAGTCTATGTTATGTCTTATTTTATCTTACGTTATTATATCTGCTATTTCGGGTAATAGGAGGGTAAAGGTGACTGTGGGGTTTTATTTCATGTCTATAGGGCTTTAATAATGTTAAAAACTGGATTCAGAAGGTTGTAAACAGGTTTTCTATTCTCTAACTACATAAATATTCCATTTAGAAACATGGAATCCAACTTCATGGAAATTCACTTATAATGTATAAATAAAGCATGATATAAACTAAACAAGGGGTGTCCAAAATGCCACCCGGGGGCCCTTTATGCCCGCAGCTCACTTTTTTTAACATGTTCTTAAATTAAAATTAAGATTAAGGCCACACACACAAAAAAAGACAAGGCTCCATAAAAAAAAGCTGTCATTTTTGAAAATATAACAATACCAATACCCAAAGTGGCTCCCTGGGTGGGATTTTATCTCCCATTTACTACATTTACTTCCAAAAGAAAAATGAACAGCATTGCTTTTACCCTTGTCTTTAATTTGTGTCACCTGATTTACTTAAAAACTAACAAATGCAAAAAAAAAAAAAATCAGAAATATAAATACCCTTACCACAAAATAAGAGTTTGCTACACAGTTTGCTACATTGACACTATGCAATAACTATATACAAAAAAATAAATAAACAAACCCATATACAACTTTATGCAAAAGTATATGCACAAATGATGAGACTTTTTTTGTTATGATTTGTAGTAATATTAATTGGGCAATGCTTTACATTTGGGTATTTTGCATTTGAAAAGTTTTTTTTTTTTTTGCGTTTGAAAAGTTAATAGTAAGAACTAGTTTTTGGAATTATATTGAAGGTGAATTTTTTCCCACAATTTTTCCATCTACCTATTTCGCCTGATGGGCCAGCCGGCTCTGCTGATTAAGTGTTTTGTTTTGATTTTTAAACCCCAATGCTGAAGTTGAAGCTGTCAATCTTTTAAATATGTTGACCTACTTGACCTATTAGAGTTGAAACATTGTGAACATTTTACATCAGGATTATTATTATTGTGACCAAAATGTTATCAATATTGTCGCAATACAGTTTTAATTTGATTTGGTCCCTTTTTTATTGGGGGTGGCGGGCATGAGATGCAAAAAAAAAAAAAAAAAAAAAAAAATGCTCAAATAAAACACTATTCATCAATAAATAGTATACCGTTTTATCCGTCATCTACCATGCATTGGTTTAAGCATATTTAATAAAGAAGTAAATGATGAAACATCATTTTTTGTGTATGTGACACTCTGAGAAAGACATTTCACCTGACCAATAAGATAAAAAATCATTAATTACTTCATTCTGGATAAATACACTGTTCTTGTTAGCGTTCTTATACTTCCATATACCTCGAAAACACCAGTTTTACTCCACATATTAATATGCTGAAAGTGTTTCATGTTGTGGCGCGCATTTACGATAAAAAACAGCCAGCAACGCATTATGAAACCACAACTGGGTATTTTTTGATGGCAGTAATTAGTTCCCGCAGCCATTTCCGCCACATTCTGTTGGCGGCGGTAAAACACAGAAACAGAACAATAAACCGCCATCATAATCGCAATGGGCTTCCTGTGCTGACGAGACTCATCAGACTTGCAACAATCAGTGCCAGGTCAACAGCAGCTACCTTTTTCTAAGTCAAGGATAGTAAAGATCTTGGAGGAAATGCATATCAACATCAGTACATCCCTGCACAGCATCCATCACTGATGCCTCCACAGTCTAATTGGAAGGAATTGCAAGAGGAAAACCCCCTAATCAGTCCTCGCTATTAAGACATTTAAATCATAAGCTACAAAAATCATCGACAAATATCACTAAATGCAACCAGCGTTTCACCTGAACGTCTACAGAATTGAGAAAAAAAATCAAATTCCATTTTGCAAAAGGCTGGTTTGAATGGATTATAATTGCAAACAATCCTCCGAATAACAACAAATCAATACAAAGCACGGACATGATTAGAACCAACAACAAAAAATGACTTCCTGCCTTCAGAGAGGTCAGCTGGCGAGGCTTGTCGGTCTAATCGGATATCATATCTGGGCGCTCGGCATCATCACAAAAAATAATAAGAAAGAAAAAAAATAGGATACAGGGGTTCTGGGAGTGAGCTAGCATGTTTGATAAGCAATGTTAAAATAATGGCTTATAGTGTGATGGCACACAATGATTCTTGCATTGCATTGCACAGGAAATCACCTCTTCCACCCCTAGAATCCATTCTTATACTTTTAATTATGTTATTTCTCTAGCCCAAAGGCCAGTGTGACTTACACAAGACCACCGCTGTGCAAAAAAAGATTGTCCTTGACAGCTTGCAAACAAAAAGTCCAAATAAAGACTTATTTATAGGCACTCTGTTATAATTCATGGTGATGCTGTTGGGGTGCGTGTTTAAAATAACACGAAACCATTTTAGAACCTGGTGTATTATTCTTGCATTGCTTCTTGTATTCACGCAGGGGAAGAAAAACAACATAGCTGTCCTGAGGGCATGGAGAAATGGTATATCCTAGGTCATTTTTATGAAATTCATATTAGTGCTGTCTTTCTGATTAGTTTCCTATTAACATATTCATTGAGGAAGCCTTGTTAAAAGAGCTGTAGGGGGTGCATGCATATTGAAGAAGTGACACGCCAAGGAAACAACAGTATTCACTTTTGGGACATTTCTTCCCTCACCATCACATTTTATGTATGCATCAGGATTAAAAATTTATATATACAGTATGTGTGTGTATGATTTGCATGCATGCACCTTCACCTATGCATGAGCGAATAGCCATTTGTGTTTAGTACATGCACTGAGCAGATATGCAAAATCATGTGAAATGAGGGCCAGGTCGGGTTCATATAAAACAGGGATGGGCAATCTGCGGCGCAAAAGCAACATGCAGCGCGCCAGAGCATCTGATGTGGCCTGCCATTCAATTCTAAAAACTAATTCTGTCTTCAGTCCACGTAGTGAGAGAAAGAAAGAATAGCCAATGTTAATCAAAAATAATATTTTTCCAATCCAGTCCCGATACCTGAATTTGGATATCTGCCGATACATACAGTATATAATCCCAATACCAGAGCTCTGTTATCTTTAGTATTATTAGAACTGTAGCGTCTACTGAGGCTATAAGAGTGACAAAGAGGTGGTCGCTCAGCGACTGACCAAAACGGGTTACTGTCAGCCGCAGACATGCCAAAAGAATATCAGCAAATGTAGCAAGAAGAATATCAGCGAACGTAGCTGTCACCACACATGCAGCGCCGCACTCAGACACACACGCAAGCGCTCAGCATTCATAGCGTCACAGACAACACAGAACTCTCAACATCCCTTCTACAGGCAACTCAGAAGTTGTGGATAGTGCTAGGACTTGATGTCCAGCTGTTTTGTGCCGTGAATGCATCAGGTGGAACGCTTACTTGTCTGTCCGTGTGTGTGTGTGTGTGTGTGTGTGTGTGTGTGTGTGTGTGCGTGTGTGTGTGTGTGTGCAGCACGAGTGAGGTGGACGGCTGCAGTGCATGTGCAGAGACAGCTACGTTTGCTGATATCCTGCTAGCTATGTTTGCCGACAGCACGAAAGCACAGACATGGCTCATGGATCAGAAAGCTCCACAGGTGGTATCGGAAATTTCCCATACGTGAATTACGCTGATATCGGAACCCGACACCGATACTGGATCCGATCAGCCCATTCCAATCTGTAATACAGCCATGCACAAATGTACTCCTGGATGCAATAAAAATAAACAAATGAATAATATACAAAAAATATATACAGTACATATATATATATAATATATCTATAATAAATTATAATAAAATAAATAAAATGCACTTTTGTATGTTGGAAGGCAGGGGTGTTTAAAGTGCAGGTCATTCATTGCCCACAACTAGTTTATTTTCAGGCCCCTGGCATATTCTAAAAATAAAATTAATTCATTATTAATGAGCTATACTATATATTGACCGACATGGGATCAAAGTGGGCCCCCACATCCCTGTTGTAAAATATCAAAGGTCACAAATAAAACCACGATAAACGTACACCTGGATGCCATTCAATTTGTACAGCTTCTGGGTGTACATTTTCACAAAAGTGTACACACAACGTCACATTGGGTTACTCCAAGTTGTATGGCGCCGTGACGTATTTCCTCCACAACTGCTTGCACACAGAATACGATGGTAGTCAAATGGAACACGAGAGTTTGAGTTGTGAACAGAAAATAAATCTAATTACGCCCGGTGACTTCGTTAAGAGTCTGACGCCCGTTAATGCCATGCTAATGTGTGAATAATATTCAGCCTCTGAGAGCCGGGAATAATTTTTTTCTGATGGCGATTTGACGCACAGACAAGGGGGAAGTGTTGGTGGGGGGGGAAATAAATCCCTCTGTCTTCCCAGGGAGGTTATTTGGCAGTAAACCAATTCTGAGTCTGGCTTCTTGAGCGGCCAGATAACGCCATCAGACAGTTGCAATATTGCTGGGTTTTTTCAGCCACCTGAAGATTTGAATTTATAATAGCAGACATGGCAATTTCCGAGGCTATGAATTGGCAGGACAATGTCACCATGGTGGAAATAACAGCTTTCTAGCTCTCTTTGTTGTCTTACCTTAATACCACCCTGCTTCAATTTTATCACAATAACACAGAGAGGAGGAGGAGAAAAAAAAAGACAAGAGGTTTAATTTCTTCTCTTCCACAATAACACCGCAACTCGGGCTGCCTGTCGGTGGCTTTTTTTTTCCTTTTATTATTACATGTTTTATTATGCGGGGGAATTAGATCAGCATAGCACAATATTCACCGTATGAACCCCAGGATGAAATGTTTAATTACAGCAAGACGAGCATTGTTTTTCTCGTTTATGTCGTGAGGAAAATGAGACATTTAGCATCCGAAAGCATGCACGCTTCACACACAAAAAGTTACATTAAAAGCTAAATTAAAAAGCACAAGTCCGTTTGCTGCAGGAACATTTGTCAAGGACTCCTTGGAGGGGGGCTACCTCCCTCCTCCTCCTCCTCCTCTTGCTGAGGGCAAGCGGCCTACAGGTCATGATTTGACAAGGTGGAGGATTAATGGTGTACTCTGGATGGGATGTTCAGTAGTTCACTTTGAGGCTCTGGGCTTCTCTTAGTCAATAATTGCCACAAAAGTCACACATACAGGGAAAGGTGGGGGCTGCTACTGTGAAGTATTCCACGCATTCATAAAAATGTATGTAGATATGAGTCCATGTATATCAATAATGCGCAGTATGTGCTCAAAAGTCTCACCAATCTAACGTGAAATGCATTTAGGACATCCAGAAAGCCCCCAACACATCAGGCAGCCTGCACAGAATCACTACATGGTGCATATGCATGAATAATATAGCATAAAAAACAAGGCATGCTTTTTCCTACCTCTTCTCCTCCAATGTTGCTCTATCTTGGAAGCTCACGCTGTCTCTTATTCATTCATTCATTCATTCTGGCGTCCCGCCTCACTTCTTTGCACGCTGCTTCTTCTTCTCTCCTCCTCCTTTCTGGTGCCACCTTCGTGCGGATGCATACGAATTAAAAATTAATTGCAGCCTGCTATCTTCAAGGGAAAAAAACAACGTTTTATGTAAAAAAAAAAAAAAAAAAAAAAAGAAAGAAAGAAAAAAGAAAGAAAGACAAGATGGGGGAGTGGAGAGATGTCGATCCTCACAGATGGAATAGGTGGTGATTAAAATGTGCCCGAGTGGGCATCATCCAAATAAACAGCGACGACAGCATCGTCCTGATTCAAGACGATAACACACGAATGACACCAAAGTTTCAAGTGAGAATAATACAAAAAAATGAAGTTGTTTTTAAAATGTCCTTGGTGGTTCCCCAGCCGGGAGAGTGTCGTCTCCTCGCCCCGCTTTGCAGCCTCAAATAGGACGGACGAGGAGGGAAGGAGGCGCCGTGTGCGCACTCGCTCTCTGCGCCGATGTGCTGCGCACTGACGCACACACTCAGCGGTTCGTTTTCTCCCCTCCTCGGTCTCAAACACACACACGCACGCCCCTCTAACGCACGGAAAGAATCCACATGCTGCTTTTGGAGCACTGCAGCTTTGCTTTGGGCCGCTTGGTTCCTGACATTAAAACCAGCTGGCGCCTCTTCCTTGTCTCCCTTAGTTTAATACGCCCCCCAATGCCCAAATAAGGGAAATGGCTGTTTTACTTCTGTCCTCGTGCCAGTCAACACTTTGTTACCTCGGCTTATAAAATATATACAGTAATGTTACATATTATTAGCTTGTTTATTTCGCTAAACTGCAAAGTCTTTATAAGAAGCAGCAGAGAGAAGCTAAAAATAACTAAACTGAATTTAACAACTTTA
Source organism: Dunckerocampus dactyliophorus (assembly GCF_027744805.1). Taxonomy (NCBI): domain Eukaryota; kingdom Metazoa; phylum Chordata; class Actinopteri; order Syngnathiformes; family Syngnathidae; genus Dunckerocampus; species Dunckerocampus dactyliophorus. Next base: position 8,283,932 of record NC_072836.1, on the reverse strand, counting down.
ATACAACAACTTTTTTAAACTTTAATAATGAATTGCAGTCAATAAATTGGAAAGGATAGTGTAAATATCTTATTTAAAAGTATATTGCACAACACAGCAGCAATACAACTAATGTTTGAACAGCAGTAAGGAACAAACTGCTCATCCTGCATTATCATCCAGTGTTGCACAACACAGCAACAATAGGACCAATGTTGTAATAGCAGGAAGGAACAAACTGCTCATCCAGCATTATCATCCAGTGTTGTTAAGTGCACACAACAGCAGGGCAAGAGTACCTCGCATGGGTTTCACACCAACAGCCAACTTTTATAGTGCAGGCAGAGGTAGATGAAGCTGCTGCCATTTTGTGGAGTTAATGAATAAAACTAAATCCAGAGGCTTCCTCCAGTCACAGCTCTTGACGCCAGTGTTTGAGACATAACTCAAATATTCCAAACCAAAATGCCGTCTGATGGGTTGAATAAGTAGGTTCTCTTTATATTTTGCTACATTTACTAGCTTAGATTTTATAATAAGCTTCTAAAATATACTTTTAAAGATCACCATTGCCACATGCAGAGAGGGAGCGGGCCGAGTAGAGAGACAACGTTCCCAACACATTTTCTCACATATTTGTCATTTCTGCATGAGTTCTGCTGACATTTTAATGCCGCCCCGTGTAGCATTCACGTTTGTGCTAAAGTGAACCGAACTTGCAGGTGGACCGAGACCCAAAAGAAGCGTACTAGCAGAGCAAACACACCAGAGTTCCTCTTAAGTGTGAAAGCTCCCTTATTCAGCACTTTGTAGTGAGGGTCATGCATTAAATCCCCCACTAGGACTGGATTAAACCGCATTTTTTGGTCTTCGGTGTATGCAATAATCTTGTTCTTCATGGAATAATGACTCCAGAGGTCGACATTTCCAATCCTGGAAGTGCCACGCTGCAATAACCTTGCCAATAAAGCAAAGAAATTTAAATAAACACCGATTTCTGCTGCAAAAAAAAACAACAACACACAAGATAGGTCACACTGCCACATAAATTTAGGGAATATCAGTGTGGCTTGCAGATACTGTCGTTGCATTGTGGACATTTTTGGACCTTCTAAGAAAGGCTTTTGTCGGGTTCTATTAAGATTGCTAACAGTATAGACTGTATAGGGCTGTGCGGCCACTGCTCAGAATTGACCTTCATGGGCTGCCTGACTCATTGCACCAATAAACAGCAAGCACAATATAGTTTGTGCTTGATGGCAACACACACACATAAAAGTCCTTTTGTGTGTGCATGTGACCCGAAGAGACACCAGGCGGGGTAAAGCCCAGCGGACAAGCGTCCCGCTAAAGAAGCAAACGTGAACAGATTTACAGTGTCTACGAGCAGCACTTGTACATCACACCCCGGTCTCTTAGCAACAACAATAGAGACGGTGCAAAACACACAAGGCGAGTGTTAATCTGAGCACCGCACACAAGCAGCCAACCTTGCTTTAAATAAGAAGACGTTTCTAGAAAGAGGCTTTAATGCGCAAACTTTGATGACTTCCGCTGACAGCAAATCCATCAGGAATCATGTACGAGGTATTGTTTGTGGTTTTGAGTGAGGCATAACTGACAGATGTCAGCAGCGGGGAAGTGACAGCTACAAGTCGCAGCGAGCTTTAAAAAATGTCAAAATTCAGCACAGTTGACCTCCCCACTGCAAGCGACATACACGTAGAAAAGGAGAAATCTTAAAAAATAAGAATAAACCTTAGTTTTAATTTGGGAACTGCAAAAAAAAAAAAAAAGCATAAAAATTAAGGTATATTTAAAATATTAAAAAATTATATTTGTGTAGCCTATATATTTTTTTCTTATAACTAAAATTTTAAAATGTATTTTCTGGTTATGCAGCATCTGGGTATGTAGTTACATCATTATTTGAGTAAAAAAAATGTTTTTCCTTGTTTCCTAATTCTATGACTTCCTGTAATGTTACACCTTTATTCTCGCACTTTTTTTTTACTTTATTCTATTGGATTCCACTTTTTTCCTGATAACATTTTTGTAAAACTTCTTGTAATGTTACAACTTTATTTTGAGAACATTACAACTTTTGATCCTTTTTTTTTTCCATATGTCAACGTGTCATTATTATTCTGGTAATGCATTCTTGTGAAATCATGACATTTTCCCCCATTTTATTACGACTTCATTCTGGTTCTCAAAAAAGTACAGCTTTCTTGTAAAATGACAACTTCACTTGCGTAATATTTTGACTATTTTGACTATTCTCCTAATTCTATGACGTTATTCCCATAGTATTACAGCTGTGTTCTCTTTTTTTTTTATCATTTTTATCTTGTCCTTTAAAAATTACGACTTTTTCTGCTTTTATGAAAAATTATGACTTTTCCTGGTAAAATGATCACATCACTTACGTTATATTTCAACTTATTTGTCATAATTATAGCACGTCATTTTCATATTCCTCACATTTTATTTCATTTCTCTGGAAATTATAAATGTATCATTCAGATTATACTCTTGCAATGTTGCAAATGACGGCTTTGTAATTTATTCTAATAGAATTACAAATCGTAACATTTTGGTAATGTTTCAGAGTGTACAGTTGTCTCCCGCCACTTCACGGTTTGAATTTCATGGCTGTTCAAAATAAATAAATTAATAAATTATCACTGTTTCATGGTTGCATGGAAAAAAAGCATATTTAAGCAGACTTCACCCATTCTTGGCCTAAATTAAGCATTTTCAAGCATAAAAATGGCTAAATGAGTGAAAATACAAATATAAGGCATTCAGAAGATGCAAACATGTGAGATGTAGTATTCTACGCTGGTCACTAGGAGTCAGTAATGTTACGTTCTTGCCACCGCAAGAAGCATGCTGTCCAGAAAATGTGCGCTAACGTGTGAGTCTATGTTATTTATGTCTATTATATCTTATTTTCTCTTATTATGTCTACTATATTGGGAAATATGAGTGTGAAGGCGACGATAGAGGGGTTATTTCAGGTCTAGAGGGCACTAATAATGTTTTTAAAAAATGCATTTAGACGGTCGTAAACAGGTTTTCTGTGCTCCAACTACAAAACTAATCAATTCATTAATAAGAAATCCTACTCCATGGAAAAATTCACTCATCTCAGTTGGACCTGGAACCAATTAAGCCTGATAAAAAAAGAGGGATTATTGCATACTTGAAAATATTTGAAATATTCTTGTTGTTTAAGACCTTCAAGTACAAGTACAGGTTGCAACACAATCATTGTTAAATCATTTTAGTGTAGTAGTAGTGCAAATGAGAGTTGCTACCTTTATTTTTTTATTTTCTATTTGCAAACATTGAGTGTGTATTTACAACTGCAATAGGCATATAGAGTGCATATTTACAACACACGTGAGGAGGTTATAAAACAATACACAAGACACAGGACAGGTAAATGGAAGGGAGGTTTGTGCAATGTCGAGAGATTTGACAGAATGCAAAGTGGGCTGAATACTAACAAAAGACTATTCATCAAATATGAGGGGGAGAAAAAAAACACAAACCACATAATGATACATAGTAGTCAAGTAGTTATTGGAGAGAGAAAGAGAAAAAATACAAAATTGCACTTGTGTATAATAAGAGCTGCTAACTTACAGTACTGATTGCCATTCCAAATATGATGTCGATACTTCCAAAAAGTAAGCAAAGTCACCAAGGGAAGACAAAAGAGCTCAACTTCACAGAGACGACTCGAATCGATCCCAAAATAAATTGATTGTTGACATTTTTATCCCAGCCAACAAAACCTTTTCCAAAGCAAAGGTCAGTGGCTTCAAATATCATGATCTGTCGTCCATCCAGACCACCCAGATTGTCATCTGCAGCGTTCAGAAAAAACTCTGACTTATCATCTGGAATCTCCAATATTAATATTATAGAGGATATTATATTTGGGTATTCCTTGTATAAACAGACTGTAGCGTTGATAGACGCCCCCACACACCACCACTGAATCACATTCAAAATGGCCTTCGATTGTCACAACTCACATTATCATAATATGTTTCCTGCTTTTTCTTGCAGATGTGCATGTTGATAAGCGGAGGCGGCCCAAAAATACACAAGCGAAGCGGGCAAAATGAAAAGATAAACGTGGCGGCGTCTTTCATTGTTGTTTTTTTTTGTTTTTTATCATAATGGTGCAATCTCACACTCAAAATGTGTCTTTGTTCAAACTCATTATTTCTCTTCACTGCTGCTCCATCTTCTCTGAAGGAAGTAGCATTTTTTTTTAAGCTTTAAAATGTATAAGGTGTAAGTGGATACAGCTGGTAGATTTTAACTCATCCCTACATCATGTTTGATTCATTTATTTACATAACACCTTGCCCTATTTGCACCTAAACAGTACCTACTGTATTTACACTACCATACAGCAGGAAAAAAACATGTCTGATATTGTTTATTTGCAGAGTTGTTTATAACACTGCATAGTTCACTTTAAATGATGAGTCATATGGGAATTACGATTATTGGAGTAAATTGCTATGAATACATTTTACAATACAACCAATTCAATTATGCTGGTTGTCGTGAGGTTGTAGTTTCCAATGGTGTAGAACTACACTGAATTATACTCAGGTGTTTCTAATACAGGTGTGGACAACTGATGGCACATGAGCCATACTCATCTGACCTCACCCCAAACTCACTCTACGTTTGTCTGTGTAATCTAACTCTTCTACTCCTGAACCGATGCACACAAAAGGGTGAGAATTAGTCACAACATGCACCGCTAGTGTTCTGCATGTGCGATTATTTTTCTGACAAATACACCATACGGCGGCGCTGTTATCAAACCCCATAAGTCAGATTGACAGCCGCACGGTGGACTAGTGGTTAGCATGTAGGCCACACAGTCAGGAGATCTGGGTCGTACCTGTGTGGCGTTTGCATGTTCTCCGGGTACTCCGGCTTCCTCCCACATTCCAAAAAAATTAATTGGAGACACTAAAGTGTCCACAGGTGTGAACGGTTGTTTGTCCATGTGTGCCCTGCAACTGGCTGGCGATCAGTCCAGGGTGTAGAAATCGAATAAATGAAGTCAGACTGACTTAAAATTTCTCACACAGCTCAAAAGTAACTTTTGGGTGTTCCGAATCACCACCAAATTTAGTAGACACCTGCAAGGGACTGATAAGCACATGTGGGTCAAATTTGAGCAAGATTGCTTGACAAATATGGCCGCCCATCAACCGTCTTTGCAGGGGCACACGGGCAAGCAATGGGCCATAACTCATTGACCATTTGTCAAAAGAATATAAAACATTGAGGATATCTGTATTACATGTATGCTCGCACGTCTTCCAAAAACATTTTGAGCACAAGCTCTTGGGGCCTGCAGTAATGTCATTTCCAGTGTACATGTGGGGGAAAAAATTGGACCCCCATCACATCCGCTTGTCCTGTGTTCATCCCCCACATGACAAATTTTATTTCATGCTACGATTACCGAATGTATTTAATAATTAATGAATTAAATTTCATTCTACTAATGAATGAAATAAAATAAAAATGCATTATATTTACATTTTTCTTTTTTTTATTTTATTTAAATTCACTGTGGAACCCTTCCTCTTAAAAGTGGTGTTGTGTTCAGCATGCGGCCGTGTTGTTAAAATATAACCAAAGACCTATTTTCATAATATAAAGATCAATATCCTATTTGTGACGGCTGCCGGAGAAATGAAAATATTTTGCTCCACAATCAGCATCCCTAGAGGAAGTCTTTTTGGAGTGGGGGGGCTTTCATGCATGGCCTTTATATTCATCCCAGCGCAGGAGAAGACAGCCTGTAGGCGTATAGATATGAACCCTGTGTCAAGGAACTGAGAAAAAAAACTGCAAAAAGAACAACCTGTATGGCATTTCCAGGCAAGAGAAAGAGCTTAAGAGTCCGACAAAGCCAAATAGATTTCAGCATTCGATTTCAGCAAAGCGTCGGTGTAACACCTCAGCTTTTATAGCGCAAGCCCCCGTGGCCGCTCATGCTCTTTGCACACAAACGAATGAACCAACCATCATCCAGGCATCCATAAAGACACCAGGAGCAGGACCGGCTTCTCCATATCTCATTTCCTCCCTCCCTCCTCCATGTCTCTTTACCCCCCTTCTGCAGTCCAACACAGTCCATTATCTGCTCTTAGTACTAATTGGTGTATTAACGCCATGCTGTGGGTGACACAGCGAGGGAGTGAGCGAGAGAGGGGGTGAGAGGATGAGTAGGAAAGGATGCGGGATGAATGTGAATGAGACGCATCTCTGGGGGAAGGCGAGTGTGACTCTGCAGGGGTGAGAGAGGATGGGAGGCCAAGGTAAATCTTTTCAGCTGCACAAGTGGTTAAGAGCAGCGTAGGAAAGAAAAATGATGAGTGAAGAGGGGGAAGGAGAAGCACACAAAAAAATCCTGTAATGGCTTTTTTTTTCGTTAGCTTGGCCTTCTCAGCATCGCTTTCACTGTTTCTTTCTCCGTCACCGCTCTCAAGCCAATTATCCACTCTCACTGGCGCCACTGGCAGCATACGGAAATGTAAATTGCAAGCGAGATGTTTATTTATTTTCTCCAAGATGTGTGCAAGGTAGGCAGCTCTTGGAGGAAGAGTAGGAGGAAGAAAAGCAAGCGATGACAAACAACGAAGCAATCTTTAAGTCCTTGGTGGAATTGCGACGTTATCAGATACACAAAGACGCCCACAAGTGAATATTTAGGGGGCTTAAGTTGATTTAGGCGGATACACACACTTCCAAAAACCCAAATGAAGTTTGTGTCTAAGTTGGCAACGATTAGCATACGACTACACGTCATTACAACTACTGGGCGCCCGCTCTTTGAAGAAGCTGCGGCGTAGCATGGGGTTTGCAAAACCCGGGGCAAGTAAAACAGAGAAGGACAGTCTGTCTAAAAGCGGACGAAAATGCAAGGCATTTGGAGTGGAAGCGGGAAGCTAGACAACAACAACCGCGCAGGCGGCATCCTACTTCTGCTGCCGAGCCCGTCTGTCGGCAGTGTGGTTCCTTGACCACGGTGCCCACCGGCCTTCCCGCCTCCTGGCCCCAGTGGGGGTTCTGGCTTGAATGACGCTCTGGGTGGACTGATGCTGACGCCAAATGTCACACAATTCGTCTTTTTGTTTACCTTCGAGTAAGATCTCCGTAGCAGAACTCCTTCACAACTCTCCCGTCAGTGAAAGATGTTTTATTTGCTCTAATGTCCATACAATCCTTAGTGAACACTCATTTGTGCGTTGCTGTGCCATAAATGAATGTGTTATGACTCTTGTGGATGCATACTGGCCACTGAGCGTCGTTATTTTCCATGCTCTCACATCAGACTTCGGTGGCTCCTTCCCCTTGAATGACCTGTGCTTTGTCAGGTTGTCGCGTCACGTTTCCTCTTTTGACCAGCGCTACAGTTTCAGTATATGAGACACAGCGCTTTGGCACTGGATTCTGGAAGAATGAACATATGTCGCTCCGTCCATTCACTTTTAAATGACTGTTCTTCCCACACATTCTTGCACCTTTATATATATGAAGTCTTCCTCACATACAAAGATACCTGTACATATGCACACTCACAGTACATACGTACTTCCCCACATTGCTCACTGAGTTATCCAGGGTGTTATGTTGTTGTTGGTTTTATTACAGCGACGGTGATATCAGCAGTATGACTATAGTTTTTTTTTTGTTTTTACAATGATGTGCATTACAGTAATTTTCATTCTGTTCACTATCATGGATAATCATTTCATTACTACAATTATGTGTGACTGTTTCAATGCGGTATTGTCATTGTGATCATTATCATAGTTCATCATTTCATGACTGCTATTATGTGTGACTGTTTCAATGCAGTGTTGTCATTGTGATCACTATCATAGTTCATCATTTCATGACTGCTATTATGTGTGACTGTTTCAATGCAGTGTTGTCATTGTGATCACTATCATAGTTCATCATTTCATGACTGCTATTATGTGTGACTGTTTCAATGCAGTATTATCATTGTGATCACTATCATAGTTCATCATTTCATGACTGCTATTATGTGTGATTGTCATTGACAGCTTTGTCTTTGTGGTTGTTGATGTTGTTTTGACCTTATGTCCTTGTTCGTCTTTGTGGTTGTCACGGACATTTATTTGCTGATGTTGTCCTGCATGTTTCTGTTGTTCTATCACTATTGTTGTTGTTGCTGCTGTTGTCCTTGTCTCTTGTCGCTCTCTTTTTTTTTTTTTTGTATGTTATATATGTTATTATATTTCCCATTCACTTTAAATGGTCACGGGTCCTTAAAGGGCCATCACTGGATGCGGACGGAGGTCCGCCATTTGGTGATGGCTGCATTACTTACAGTTTGCGAATATTCGTCTGCATTTCAACTTAAGAAGCTCTCATTGTTACTAGCATAAATGAAAACTACTATACCAACTTTAATGAAGCTGAATGGCTGGTTGTGACAGGTCGAGGAAGAAACCATGAAGTAAGCTGCCAATTATTGAGTACTACTGCCCCCAACAGGACTGGAGGGGAACAATATCAACCATAATTTAAAATAGTTTTTAATTCGGCAAGAGAAAAATGTTTAAGCCTTGACAGACTGTTCTTTCTTACTGCCATCGCCTGTAATTAATGCAAAGAGACTGGCGTACAGGTGCACGTCCGCCTCGTCTACAGGGGCCTGAGATGTGCTCCCTTACGCATCTGGCTAGCTGCTGACGATCGAGAAGGTGTCGCGACCGCATGTGACGCTAAGACTTCTGCAGGCTGATTATTCAGATAAGCACATTCATCCTCCCGGGTGGAGGCAGAACGGAGGCGAGTGTTTTGTTTATTATCATTAGGCGCCTGCTCTGTTTGCCTGCGTCCTCGCCGCCTCGCTGTGCTCACATCCCGCCCCCGCGGCGCCCGTGAAGCAGACTCCTCAAATACGTCATTTGCTCAATTATTTTCAATTATGCCACCATCGCCGCTTCTGCCGCCATCCCTTTAGTTCAATTGTGAGCAGAAATCACTTGTTGATTGACAGCGGGAGCTAATTAGAGGAGGAAGGAAAAACCAAAAACCCCCAATGGTAATAAGTGTTGATTGGTGCCTCACAAAATCACTCACTGGCTTGACACAAACAATCCTTGTACTCATAAGTGTCCGTTTTACTTGTCTTATGTTGTGCACAACTCTTCACTTTTTACCATTTATCACATTTTATGCTCAAAGATTTTCTTCAGCTGCCTGGAGAAAATGGTGTAGTGGGAGAGCTTTCAAAGTGAGAACATGAATCCATCAAGGGTGCCATGTCTGAGTGCGTGTGTGTGTGTGTGTGTGTGTGTGTGTGTGTGTGTGTGTGTGTGTGTGCCTTTAGCACATCTACTTCAAGGTAGCGCTTTCTGCAGGTTTGAGAACAAACTCCTCAGAATCAATGACTAACTGCTCCGGCGCCTAATAGAGAGACTCACAAAGCCAATACAGCTTGTTAAACATTGTTCATAGCTTTATGGTAGCATGCTCCCACACAACAGACTCTGCATGATATTATACATTAGAGTAGCCCGTGTAAAGCTTGTATAGCAATATTAGGGATGGGCGATATGGCCTAAAATCCAATAAAGATATAAAATATAGATTGCAGCCTCTTGCAATAAAGATATATATCAAAATATATTTTTTGGTATATAAATCCTAATGGAACCATTTCAGAAAAGGCTACAAGGCCTTAAGGAAAGTCAAACTATAAATTTAAATACAAGAAAATTAAGAGAATCAACTGCAGACACTTCAATAAAAAAAGTACTATTGGGTTTCTTTCCTTTAGTGCAGACCATTCCAGAATTTCAAACAGCTAGTGATTTTTTAAAATGACACCCAAGATACAGAGAACAGGAAAACCTTGTTCATAAAAGTAACAGATACTGTGAATTCGGTATGTGTAAGGCATGGCTGCTCAATAAAGAACATTCTTCAAGTGTAGTGTACAGATATTTCCAGAGGTGGGGGCAAGTCAGTATTTTGCAAGTTCAAGTAAGTCAAGTTTTTAATCTCAAGTAAAGACGTGCAAGCCCAAGTCAAGATAAGAGTCAAGTCGGAGGTTTTGTGTACTCACACAGGGTATTAACACGACAAGACGCGTGCCACATGCAGTGGGGTGGCCAAGGTGAGACCATTACTCACGTAGGGGTGGAAATAAGTTGATACCTGAATTGTCTAGATGGCCAGTGGGGTGGTTGGAGAGTAGCTCCGCCACTGCCTTTGGACCGTCTGTTAGAGCAATCGAGCGGTGTGCCGAGGACATGTTTTCAATGCAGTTCCTGGATTCTGCTCACCATCATGGCGGCCAAACCCTACGACGGGCATTATAAAGAAATGGATGTCGATCAGCACTCCTGTTGTACCTCTAGACTTCACATGCCCACTCATGCTGCTACAAAGAGCTTCCATTATTAACGGATTTATGTGCTGAACCACGCTTCAAACTTGACCGGAACCGACCAAAGTAATCATGAAAAACGTACCTACCGCTTACAATTCATTCAAGACGCGGTTTTATGGAGCTCCTTCACACGGAAAGTTGTGTGCTGCAGTGAAATGCGTCCAAGCAGAAACGGCGGTTCGGCTGAACTAATGTTCTGCACCACAGAGCCGCGTTTGTCAAAATTGTCCCCCAGCCGTGGGGGTGGCCACTTGGTTGGACAGAGTAGCTCTGCCACTGGCCATATGGTACGCTCACCAGAGAATGCAAGCAAACCGAGGCAAAACCGTGGCGTACATTTTCAACGTTAACCAAAAAGCACACCAACAGGAGTGGAACTCTTTCCTTTGGTAGGTTCCATGTTTATATAACCATAGAACACAATGTGTGCCTTGAAAGATCAGTCAAAATTGCCTCAAATGGCCGGTACTGAAGGGGCTGTCTTGAAAAATTGATTGAATGAGTTCCGTGAGAGACACAAAGTGTAACTGCCTCACGAGGTACGCGAGGTACTGACGCGAGGTACGTGCCATACGTGGCATACTTTTACGCCCCTAGTAGGAACTCTGTGGATTTTGACAACTGGACACAAGATGGCAGAGTTAAACAAGGTGGGAGGACAAACTAATACGAGTTCGGTGAGAAAAAAAAGTCCGTGAGTTAGTTAATTAGTGAGTATGCACATTTTGAATGGCGCACGATGCACGATGCCAAAAAGGTAGCTTGGGTGAAAGGTGAAAATGATCAATGCTTCTTGTTACCTATGCGCCATTTCACTCTTTCAGTCCTATTTACTTAAAAAGCACACGTGATTCCCGGTACTCTTCTGTTGTAGCAGCAACTACTGTTTTTGAGCGGTATTTTAGGCCAGCTTGGGTTAAAGGTGAAATTGTGTTGTATGGAATGTTTATTTTCCAACCCTCTGTGGGTTGCAATTTTTCAGCAATATCCTTAAGTGCTAATCAGAGGACTCACTTCTCTTGTGAGTTGACAATCAAAGACGGCTTTTGAAGTGCTATACACTCTGAGATCAATGTAAGTAGTAGTGAGCGTTTTCTAAGAATGGCAATTGCTATACAATAAAGCAGCTTTTGTTTCGGCGTGAAAGACAAAATCAAAACAATGCGTCACTGAGGTGTTAACCCCAAGCGGCGGTTTCTCCTGAATCCCCTAATGGCATTATCGTCTTAATGACTTGTAATTGCAACAAGATCTTAACTTGTGAGGCTAATTGCATCTGATTAAAGACAATATTAGTTTTACTGCTGGCAAATTGGCAGGTGAGGGGTGGAGAGTGGAGATGAGGGTGGGCATTGAGGGGGTGTCCAGTGGCATCTTTGTGGTGAGCGCCGAGTGAAGGTGAAGAGTTCATCCAGACCATTACAGCAATTATTGGCATACGTTACAGCAACAATAGCTTTGGTTCCTTTCAGTCCCTTTGCACGCTCGTATGTGTATTTTAGACATGTTCATCTTCATCTCCAATGTCTCATCAGAGAGCGCTAAAGATGTTCCCTTTTTGGAGTGTAATTTCTGCAACTGACAGACGGTCAATCAATAATAGACAAAAACGATCAACCAGCGAGCTTCCAAAGCTGGGAAAGCAGAGGACCTGCCTTCTCATGCATCCATGCAGCTACTCCAAATATTTGACATGTAATGGAACGTGAAGCTAACCGGCGTGGATCTAGTGCTCTGCGCTGGTAAAATTGATTAAAACTTGCTGTGTTATTGAATCTAAATGACTGTGAAAGCCCTGAGGTCACAAACACATGCACAGACACACGATCTGTTCCGAGGCTTGTTTAGTTGTTTGAAGTCTGTGCTTCCAACTTTTCAATATATTACAACTTTATTCCTGCAATAATATTTTTTTAGTAAGATTTTTTTTTTTTTACAACTTGTCCCCTCAAGAGCGAAATCATTATTGTAATATTACAAAATGTATTATTTTCATCATGGTTCTTTTTTGCAATATTATCTATTACAAAATATGCAATTTATAGTAATTTTTTCCTCATAATAGGCAATTATCATATGCTGGAACATTTATCCTCCTATGACTTATAAAATTAAATCTTTATTTTTATAATAATACAACTTTAGTTTTGTAAAAAGAATTTATTGACAATATTCTTGTACTAAAAAAAATTGTAAAATTCAGTTTTTTGGTAATATTGTGTTAAAATTAGGGCTGTCAAAAATACTGTTAGTTACCGTTAACTAATATATTTAATTAATTACGTTAATTTTTTTTTACTTTAATTAACGCACAACTGTAAGCCACAACTCTCTGTTATGACGACAGACAGCGGCACAGTGTAGCTCCCCACAGAGTCACAGTGTCTGACGCTCTTTTATAACTTTCTTCTTAACCTGAACACAACAGCTGTACAATTCCAACACCATATATGTATCTCCTACTCTTTTGCAACAACACTTTCTCATTGTCACGAGACAGACCGCGTTGTGTTGACTGACACTCCGTACATCAAAACATCATCTTTATTATGAGTGTATGGGTGTCTAAATAAACAGTTATGAAGTGAAAATCATCCATCCATCCATTTTCTATACCGCTTCTGCTCTTTAGGGTCGAGGGGGCATGCTGGAGCCTATCCCAGCTGACTTCGGGCGACAGGCGGGGTACACCCTGGACTGGTCGCCAGCCAGTCACAGGGCACATATAGACAAACAACCATTCACACTCACATTCACACCTATGGACAATTTAGAGTCACCAATTAACCTAACATGCATGTTTTTGGAATGTGGGAGGAAACCGGAGTACCCGGAGAAAACCCACACACGCACGGGGAGAACATGCAAACTCCACTCAGAGAATCGAACCCAGGTCTTCCCGATCTCCAGGCTGTTACTGTGTTGGCCAGCATGCTAACCAATAAGTGCATATTTTTAATCACTCACTTTGTAACACTTAATGAGGAAGTACAATTTGCTGCACTTAAGTGTGCTCGAAAATCCCAGAAAATTCACTCAAAATGTGAATTCAACTTAAATGACATGGTGTCTTTGAACGCAACTCCTCATTGCTCATAATAACACAGTTAAGTCTGATAAAAATATTCTGCTACCAGTTTTAGGTAAATAGATTTTCAGACATGTGTGCCATCTTTTAACTGGATTTAAATTTTAAGTTAATTTGGCGTTGTTAATACAGACAAATATATATATATAATCCTGCCTCGTCATTTATCTTTCTTTCAATAAAATACAGTAAAAATGGGCATATTTCAGACATGGCAACGGTAATTTCTTGTATTCATGTGTAATTTCACAGCGTGTTATCTGACAATTACAACTTAATCCTCAGGGAATTTTTTCAAAAAATGTCTTTTTTCTCTTATAATATTACATTTTTTTTCCACCATAGGAAATAATGGGAGAAAAAATATGTTCCAGGGTCAAAGTGTGGACATGGTCAATGTAAAACCACAGTAAGTTAAACCCTGTAATGTTAGGCTGCAAAAACACCTTAACTTTTAAGACTACATCATTACATTTACATACGTTTTAACAATATGAGGGGATGAAAATATATAATAGCATCCCCGCTTGGTATGATGTAGCGCAGTTGTGCACCATTATATCATACAGATTCAATATTTAAATACATTAAAATGACAAAACTGAGCAATACAGCTCTTGTACTTGAACTCTGTCAACTATGTAGGTGTACCTAATGAAGTGGCATTGAAAAACTGTATAAGGGAGAAGACAGCATTAAATAACAATCACTCTTGTAGTCTCCCTGCACCGACCTAAAATCTGTGGCCTGGACCAGCAGTGATTTAAAGGCAGGCACAGGAGGCAATAGTAAATTATGCTTGTATGATGCATAATTTGCTGATCTTCTTAAGCACTTGCTTAATTGCCATTCTCACCTGACCGATTGTATAATTTCCTTTATTTTCCTCCTCCTCTGCCCGGAGTATGAGGCTATAATGAGCTTTGGTGTCCCCCAAAGTCAGGCACGGCGCTCGCAAATAGGTTTTTCGCTAATTTACCAATTAGTGCACAAGTACCCCAAGTCCACAGGTGCCCCCCACCCTCACATTGATTGTGATCAGTGATCATTATTCCATACTTGGCCCGTGTGGTTCTCTGCCTTGCGTCGTTCATTCAAAGGTCCCAACTGTGCTTTGCATATTACGCCAAGCCTCAGAGGGAGGCGGGAGGACTTTGTGAATGTGTCTACCTCTGCAGTGCCTGCTTTTTGTTCAGCTGGGACCACTTTTTCACTGACCAGGATGATGTGGAAAGCAATGCTGGGATACATGGAGATTAGAAAACCGACGAGAAGTGAGATTGAGTTACTGCAGGGAAAATTGGTGAACGCTTTCGACAAGCTAACTTAATGTTCTTTCTGTTCAGCAGTAGTAGTTTCGTCTTGGAGCTCTGCCACGCAGGCTGTTTTTGCCAAGTGTCTTTTTTATGATGGAGTCATGAACACTGATCTCAACTGAGGGAAATGAGGCCTTTGGATGTTGTTGTGGGGTCTTTTGTGACCTCTTGGATGAGTCGTCACTGCGCTCTTGGGGTAATTTTGGTTGGCTGGCCACTCCTGGAAAGGTTCACCACTGTTCCATGTTTTCGCCATTTGTAGATAATGCCTCTCACTGTGGTTCGCTGGAGTCCCCAAGCTTTAGAAACGGCTTTGTAACCTTTTCCACTTGAACTCTGTGTGATAAACCACTGTTATGTTTTAACAAATGTTTTACCAAGCAACACTGCTGCTGCCTTTTATTTAAACTTTAAACGCAAATAGCTTTTCATAGAATTTTGGATTGGTCACCACTAGGGGTGTAAGGTTATGAAAGCCGCATAAAGCCCTCCACAATGCAACCCAACCCCTGACCAGTAACAGGGCCAAGAAGGCAGAGCTCGGAGACTCCATCAACTGGCAACACCTTGTCTTTCTGGCGAAACATGTATGGGTGTCCAACATGTGGCCCTGGGGCCATCTGTGGAACTTGGCTCATTACAGAAATAAAATAAACAAAACCCAGCAAAATAGAGCAAAAAGACTTAAAGAAATTAGAAAAAGCTAAAAGGTTGATACTAATAACTAATAAAATCAAAGATCTGTCTTTCAATATACAGTATGTATAATGTTTTTTTTTATTATTATTATAAATATCAAAGTTGCTCCTCTGGACAGCCAATAGACAAAGACAAGTAGGTAAGACAAAAACAGTGAGCTGGCACAGTTGAACTTACAAGCTGGAACTATTAATACTCCATTTCAACCAATAAGGAACTTATAAGGAGCAAAAGGGGAAGTGAGCGAGCACACACACAGCGCTCAATGAGATGGCAGTAAAGGCTCGCAAGGGAATTTATTAGAGTTATTATTATTATTTATTAGCTTTTGTGCTGTCTTTGTCAAAGAGGGCAGAATCAAACTTGGATGTGTTGGACGGTGTTCATCCACGCTGCTAAAGTTGCCATACCAAGAAAAGTGTGATAAAGTGTGCGTAAAAGGGTGTTTGTGTGTGCATGTCTCTGTGTTTGGAAGTGAAGTATAAGCTCTAGCCTGACCGCAATACAGTACATGGGCGCAGTCCTACTTCTGTAAACTTCAGCACTTTATTTTTTGAAAGTTGTCAATATTTATTTTTCTAACACCCTGTTTTCATTTTACTTTGTTGTGTGTTTTCACAGACTTTTATTTGTAATGTTAGTTATAATTATATTTTGTGAGATTATTTGCTACACGTTGTACATTGTGTTTGTTTCTTATACACTGAGGTCCATTTTGTGTTAAGCTGTTCAAAAAAACGGAATGTTTAATCAACAAAAATTAGCATAAAGCAAACATTAATCACTCCCATGTTGATAGGTGTATTAAAAACTTGAAAATATCTTTCAAATGTACACTTATTATTAAAAAAAAAAAAAAACTATTTGCAGTTAATAGTTACCTCTGGACAAAATGCAATTAATCACAATTAAATATTTTAATCAATATACAGCCCTATTTTTTTTTACATAGTGTTATGTACTTTTCAGTGTTATTTATATATTTTCAATATTTATTTCGATTTTTTGTTTATTCTCGTAAAGTTACAGTGGAGCAAAGTGAAAGTTAGCTGCAGGCGCAAATCTAATTTAAGGTTTGAGAGGAGTGTGTTGTGTTTCTTGCCTTGATTTGTTCAGCCATTAAAAGCCAACCTGAGGACAAATAGGAAATACAATGAAAAAAAACAAAGAGAAAAAGAACCTTCACAGAGCAAACATCAACACTTCTGCACGAACTGTGCTGTTGCTTGTTATTATTCCGTGTGCGTGTGTGTGTGTGTGCGCGTGTGTGTGTGTGCGTGTGGCAATCAATGGGTGGGAGGTCATTTATCAGTGCCTTCTTTTGCGCGAGGATCATTTATATTATATCCACCATGGCAATAAACACTCTATAATTCTTTCTTATTTCAGTGGATTCTGTTCTGTTTTTCTGTCCTCTTGGGATGCATGACAATTACACACTGAACCTCTCCACTGGGGTCTTGCCTCATGCCAATATTCTAGACATGGCTCTATGGACCTTTGGTGTGTATTTACAGTAATTATTTTCCATGTTTATCTCCGCTTTAATAGTACAATATTTATAATTGCATGGGGGAATCTGTCTGAAAGTTCTCCTATTTCAATGCCAGTGTTGTAAAATCCCAATTTTAGAATAGAGAAAATATGTATCATATTTTTATGTTTATATATATTCCTTATTTACACAGTTCATTATTTCATTTTTTTAAATATTTGTTATTATTGAACAATTTTTTTTCATTATTCTGACTTAAATTCTCAGATATATTCTAGTATTTTGTAAAAAAAAAAAAATAAAATAAAATAAAATAAAATAATAAATATAATATGAATATTTCTTTATTTTGGCTTAAATTATAAACTACCTATTATTTAAAAATTATTTGTATATTTTTTTTAAATACTGGCACTCACTAAGTCCTTAATTCCTCCATCTTCAAGACATTTTGGTCAAATCTTTGCTTCGAACTATGTCGCAACAGTTTGGTGCTCCGATTTTTTTTTCCCCCACCAAATAAAAACTTGCCTTCCAAGTTTTCCAAAAAGCTCTCTCCCAATTATACGTTGCATCACTTTTTTTGTACAAAACGGCGCTATATTCTCGTGAGAGGACCCTGTAACGTGAAACAGCGCGATCGGGCGTTAGCGTCAGCGCCTGGCTCAGATGTTTGTTGTCAGCCGAGCTCGCGCTGCGGTTCATTGAAACTGTGGAACAATTAAGGTTTAATTTAGGAGTGCTGGAATGATGGCGCACAGCCTCCAAATAACATCAAATAGCTGCAGCGGGATGGAGGGAGAACTAATTACCAGATAGAAGAGAAACACTCCTCGTTGTGATCTTGGCTGGCACCATTGTGAGGCAAGCTAAGTGCTGAGAGGCGCATTTGCCGCGTTCCAAATGACATGTTGAAAGTCATTACGGACTCTTAGTTAGTCCATGAACTTGATTCACTTTGCAGCGTCCAAATGAAGCGTTTGGCACTCTTTTACTTCTGCTGATTAAAGTCGGGGCCCTAAAATTTGTCCTGGTTGCTTTCGCTTAAAAGCATGGCCGTTAACAAGCCTAGAGCAGCTAACACACTGCTAATAACACTGCTACCAGTTAACTGCGTTTCTTCCAAAACATTTGGACATTGCGTTTATGAGCTCCTAATGTTTTGGTTTTTTTTTTTGTTATGGTTACACTATTAATGCAGTATAGCACTCTGCTCTTCTTAAGAAATCTGCAGTTTTCAAAGCTTTACTGCAAAAATGCTAGTATGACATGGGGATTCTGCTGTTTTTAATGATCTACAAATATCCTCCTTATGCTGTTTTTAAGGCTTTACTGCAAACATGCGAGTAAAAGAGCCTGTATATAACAGTACAGTATAGGATACAAGCAACTTGCTGTTTTTAAGGATATACAAAAATCATCTACGTACTCCTGATCTACGTACTCCTGACCAGTTGGAACTGAGTCAACCATCAGCTGTATCACAGGACTTCTCTGCTGTTTGTATTTGACTGGAGTGATCTGCTGTTTTTAAGGAGTTACTGCAAAATACTAGTGAAAGATCCTATATATATATAAACACACACACACACACACACACACACACACACAATATAAGACACGAGCGCTCTGGTGTTTTTAAAAGTATACAAAGATCATATATACACAGTACATACTACTACTGCCATATCTACAGTTTAGGTTTTCACAGAGCCTTTTTCCTCTGTCGCTTTTTGTTGTTTGTTCCTGCATGACTGTGAGTACCGCACCTGCTTAATTAAAAAGACTTTTATTTGCACGCTGCTGCCTCTGTCTCTGCATACCGGGGGTCAAAGATTCGACAGCCACACCACATTTCCTGACTGTTTCTGACGGTGGCAGAAGCACTCTGCTGTTTTTAGGAATCCATTGCAAACATCTTGGACAAAGATCCTTGATATGACCGTAGCACTGCTGCTTTTAAGGACCAGATCCTATGTATGACAAGAGCTCTACACTGTTTTTAAGGATCTGCTCCAAAAATATGAGTCAAAGATCATCCCTATGACAGAACTTCTTTACAGAAATGCTAGTCAAAGATCCTATATATACACACAGTATAGGACTCAAGCAATCTGCTATTTGTAAAAATATGCAAAGATCACATATACAGTATATACAGTATATGATACGAGTGATCTGTTGTTTCAGGATGCTAGTTAAAGAGTTTATAAGTAGCAGAAGCACTTTGGGAATCTACTGCAAAAACCTAAGACAAAGATCCTTCACATGACAGGAACACTGCTGCTTTGAAGGACCGACTGCAAAAATGCCAGTCAAAGATCCTATACAGTATAAGACAAGAATGTGTTGCTGTTTTTGGGAATCCTCTGCAAAAATGCTAGTCAAAGATCCTATACATGGGCATGAGCACTGCTGCTTTGAACGACCAACTGCAAAAATGCGAGTCAAAGGTTTTCATGTGACAAGGGTGCTCTGCTGTTTTGGGGAATCTCTGCAAAAATGCTAGTCTAAGATCCTACACATGGCAGGAGCACTCTTCTCTTTTTATAAATCTACTGCAAAAACCTGAGACAAAGTCCTTCATATGACAGGAACACTGGTGCTTTGAAGGACCTACTGCAAAAATGCTCGTCAAAGATCCTACATATATGACAAGGGTGCTCTGCTGTTTGTTTGGAATCTGCTGCAAAAGTGCTTGTCAAAGATCCTACATATATGACAAGGGTGGTCTGCTGTTTTTTTGGAATCTGCTGCAAAAATGCTTGTCAAAGATCCTATATATGACAAGGGTGCTCTGCTGTTTGTTTGAAATCTGCTGCAAAAATGCTTGTCAAAGATCCTATATATGACAAGGGTGCTCTGCTGTTTGTTTGGAATCTGCTGCAAAAATGCTTGTCAAAGATCCTATATATGACAAGGGTGCTCTGCTGTTTGTTTGAAATCTGCTGCAAAAATGCTTGTCAAAGATCCTATATATGACAAGGGTGCTCTGCTGTTTTTTTTGGAATCTGCGGCAAAAATGCTTGCCAAAGATCCTATATATGACAAGGGTGCTCTGCTGTTTGTTTGGAATCTGCTGCAAAAGTGCTTGTCAAAGATCCTACATATATGACAAGGGTGCTCTGCTGTTTTTTTGGAATCTGCTGCAAAAGTGCTTGTCAAAGATCCTATATATGACAAGGGTGCTCTGCTGTTTGTTTGGAATCTGCTGCAAAAGTGTTTGTCAAAGATCCTACATATATGACAAGGGTGCTCTGCTGTTTTTTTGGAATCTGCTGCAAAAATGCTTGTCAAAGATCCTATATATGACAAGGGTGCTCTGCTGTTTGTTTGAAATCTGCTGCAAAAATGCTTGTCAAAGATCCTATATATGACAAGGGTGCTCTGCTGTTTGTTTGGAATCTGCTGCAAAAATGCTTGTCAAAGATCCTATATATGACAAGGGTGCTCTGCTGTTTTTTTTTGAATCTGCTGCAAAAATGCTTGCCAAAGATCCTATATATGACAAGGGTGCTCTGCTGTTTGTTTGAAATCTGCTGCAAAAATGCTTGTCAAAGATCCTATATATGACAAGGGTGCTCTGCTGTTTGTTTGGAATCTGCTGCAAAAGTGCTTGTCAAAGATCCTACATATATGACAAGGGTGCTCTGCTGTTTTTTTGGAATCTGCTGCAAAAGTGCTTGTCAAAGATCCTATATATGACAAGGGTGCTCTGCTGTTTGTTTGGAATCTGCTGCAAAAGTGCTTGTCAAAGATCCTACATATATGACAAGGGTGCTCTGCTGTTTTTTTGGAATCTGCTGCAAAAATGCTTGTCAAAGATCCTATATATGACAAGGGTGCTCTGCTGTTTGTTTGAAATCTGCTGCAAAAATGCTTGTCAAAGATCCTATATATGACAAGGGTGCTCTGCTGTTTGTTTGGAATCTGCTGCAAAAATGCTTGTCAAAGATCCTATATATGACAAGGGTGCTCTGCTGTTTTTTTTGGAATCTGCTGCAAAAATGCTTGCCAAAGATCCTATATATGACAAGGGTGCTCTGCTGTTTGTTTGAAATCTGCTGCAAAAATGCTTGTCAAAGATCCTATATATGACAAGGGTGTTCTGATGTTTTTTTGGAATCTGCTGCAAAAATGCTAGTCAAAGATCCTATATATGACAGGAGTGGTCTTCTGCTTTTAAAGACTTACTGCAAAAATGCAAGTCAAAGGTCCTACAAATGACAGGAGCGCTTTGCTGTTTTTAAGAAGTCTGCTGCAAAAAGGCTTGTCAAAGATCCTCTATTGTACTTAAGATGCATACTGATGTATCTCTTTAAAAGCATATACCATGGAGCTGTTGAAGAAATGCTGTAGACCAGAAGTGTGTAAGAATCCTGGCTCAATGGAGGAACATCTGGTTCCAGTTAAAGGCTTTTTGGGGATGTTTCAAGTCATTGTGCAAGCATTGTGAGAGTGTGACTGAAACATAAGGGACTCTCCCTCTGTGATGGATTAATAATCCAGATGAGAAACGCAAGTCAATGCGCAGGAACGAAACAATGGGTGCATTGGGGGATGCGGTATCTTGAAAAAAAAAAAACACACACATTCTGGGAAGCAGAGAACAGAAGGTTATTGGCATGCATGGAGAAATGTTGGCTCTGTAATGGGGTGATGGAGAGTTCAGCAGCATGCAGGAAACAGTAAATAGAAGGAGGAGTGGATTGTACAAAAACATACGTAAATGATCTAACTGGAAATAGGACTCATTTAGAGAAAAGTTGCACAAAGAGATGAGATATGAGAACCGAACACTCCCTTGTGGCCATTTGTTGATCCAGCCTGCTCTATTACAGACCTGGAAGTTACTTCCTGCTACAATCTATGGACACAACACACAGAGGTAGTCATTTAACAATGTAGTTAGTATCAGAATGAAGTTTTAAGTTCTAAAGAATGACTGCACTGTTTCTAATATATCGCTCACTTGATATAGCTAAATAGTGTTAGATCAGGGCTTTCCAAAGTGCGGCCCAGGGGTCGTTTGCGTCCCGCTTTTTATTGGCCCGCAGCACGTTTTAAAAATATAATTTTTTAGAAACTTTTTTTTTTCCAGAAAAACGAGAAAAAGTCGCAATTTTACGAGAATGTCACAATATTTGGAAGAAAAATGACCATTTTAGTAGCATAAATTTGAAATATTAAAGATTTTTGTTTTTTTTTAAGTTGTAAAATGACAGAAAAACAAAACAAGAAACCAAGTTGTCATGGTTTGAAAATTGTTCTGTAAAAAGTTACAATGTTACAAGAATTACAATGTTACAAGAATAAAGTCAAAATATTGTGGGACTAAAGCCATAATATTACGATATATTAATTTACAAGAGGAAAGTTGAAAGAGTTGGAAACAAACAATAGTAGAAAACAGCTGTAATTTTACAAGGCAAAGTAAAAATGTTGAGAAAAAAGTCGTATGCTAACGAGAAAAAAAAGTCTGAATTTTACAAAAGCAATCTCGTAATATTACGTGGAAAATTCAGTCGTCATTTTAGTAGCAGAGTTTAAATATTAAAGAAATCTTTTTAAATTTTTTTTTTAATTCGTAAAATGAGAAACAAAACAAAAAGTTGGTGAAAAGTTACAGTATGGAAATAAGGTCAAGATATGATATGAATAAAGTCATATTACGTGAAGAAAAAGACACAAAAAAATATTTATTTGAAAAAACAACAGCAAAAATGTGCACAAAAGAGCGAAGTTGATACTATTAAAAGGCTTTTTTTTTTTACCTATTTCACAAGGCTGAGATGCAGTTCTTTCTTAAAATATACATAACCTCCTAGCATATCTTACTACTAAATAAAGTGGCCCTTCCATTCTTTCATTTTTCAGTATGTGGCCCTTGGTGGAAAACGTTTGGACACAAATCACTTGCTCCCTAAGCACGACACACTTGCAACCCCTCGGATACTCTACTTCCTCTACATGCTGGCCAAGGCCAACAAATTTCCCCAAAATTGCAAAGCCTGTGCGTGTGGTAACACGTACATTGGGATGTAACTCCCGCTTTAGCTGCTACAATAACAATGTCACAGTAGCTTGGTGTCTATCCAGGCCAGTTATGTAAATAAACCGTTGTTGGTGTTTTTTGGAGTTGTTTTTTTTTTAGGCCTTTTTAAATTGGTGTGTACCATTATGTGCATTGTTAGCTCCCACATGCTAGATGTTTTTTAGCTATTTTTCGCTCTGTAGAATGCGCAGAAAAGAGAAAGACGTGTGGACATGTTTCACATAATGTGAATGATTGTGGATGATGGGCAAAATTCCAAAAAAAGTGCAGTTTTTCCTTTAAGGGCTGGATTTGGCCCCCTCTTTATTAGGGTCCTATAAATGACAGTGAGAACCCCCGCCTCTATTCTACTCTTCCACTGCCTTTTTAAAAGTTTCAAACGTGGCGTTCAGGGTACCAGTGCCTTGAGTCTGTGTCGACGTTTGAAATGATGTAAAATCCACACAAATAGTAAATAATTAAAGCCCAAACATTTAGGCCGTTGAGTTACAGAGTCATTTAAATGAAAGAATAATGTTTTGTCCCATCGGTGCATAACAAATGTGTTTTTATTTACTTGTCATTTGCTCTGCAGTATCTTTTGAGCAAGTTTCTCAACTCTTCTTGCTTCCATTTCCATGCTAATGGACGGGGCCCCCACCCTAATCAAAAATCAATTAAAAACACCTCGCCACCACGTCTCCAGAGGAGGGCTTCAGGCTGAGGCTGGAAGAGAAACGCTTCCCGTATTCCCCTCAAACGCTCCCCAGCTCTCCTCCTTTCCCACCGCTCTCTCTCGCTCCCCTTAAGCTCCGCCCTCCTGTCTACTGGAAGTTGGCAACATGATTTACGAGAATGGAGAACTTAATTTATATATTTTTTTCTCCTCTTGCATCCTCTCATTTATTTATTAGATTTTTCTCCCAGCCGCCTCTTCCTGTCTCTGGTGAGGAGGAGAGTGGGAGAGTGGAAGAGGAGAGAGAGAGGATGGGATTAGATGGAGAGTGGTCTCAGGGCAGACCAGTAGACTGGCAGGCCTGCAGACATGGAACAGATCTGTCCCACACTTAATGGCATTAGTGCGTCCCTGAGAGGGGGAGGGGGAGCCAGAAGGGAGATAGGCTAACATATTAAAACGGCTTCGATAGCAGACGCTTGTCTACTCCACTCAAACTCCAAGACGCTTCCCTTTTTGGGATTGTGGCGTTCACTTGTGCGCACTTTGTAAAACTTTCTAGCAGAGACTTTTCACTCACCGGGGATTTAAAACAATGTTATATAATAACAGAAGATTTGTTTTCAACAGGTTATGTGTGCTCACTGCGTTTTGAAGCAATGGTGGCTGAATTGATGGCCCAATTGAAGCTCAACAGCCTCAACGGGCTGCGGCAGAAGCGTGTTTTGGGTGGGGCCATTTTTAACCTTTACAGTCATCCCTCGCCACATTGCGGTTCAAATTTCGCAGCTTCACTCTTTCACGGTTTTTCAATAAGATATTAATAAACTGTGCCGTTTCATGGTTGAATACAGCTGGTTATTGGTAAAAAAAAAAAAAAAAAAAAGCATATTTATGGACGAGGGACTACTGAACATAATTTGTAATATAACTGCACACCTCGTGGGTACCACTCACAATCAAAACCAAACAAGGTTCTAAAAAGCAGACTACGGCTCTGTCCAAACGGGAAGGTTCTTGGGATTTTTTTTTTTGGCGGCTTGAAAAAAAAAAAGCCACGCCCACACTGTGCCGGATTACTATATCTATTTGTATCCAGACAGGAACGGATAACTGAGTGAAACTGAGGTAAAACACAAGGCACACCTACGTTTGGCGCTGTGAACAGATACGTGGACGGAACCACCAAACCATAGAGGAAGAAAGAACGGATGCGCATAAGTCCGTCGTCATCAGCTTTTCAATGCTCGTGGAATTACATGTCTGTCATTTTGGGAGTATAACACATGAAAATACTGGTAGAATGTTGACCGCGGTGAGTCGTGACACTCAAAATATTCAGACATGTTGGATTGTCGTCAAAGCTCACTTCTGGTCATGTGACTGCAACGAGGCGGCGGTGGGTCGGTGACGTCATCGTTCTCGTAATGCCTGTCTACATGGCAACGGCAAGCTGGCGTTTTCAGATTTTCCCACTCTGGGGGCAGTTTTGAAAAAATACCGTTTCCCGTGTAGATGAGAGGCTGAAACCATAAAATACTTGAATGAATTTGTTCGGTTTCCCAGCCGAATCGATAGGAGTCGGTCATCGATGAGGTTTAGTGGTGTAGACACACTATCTTGAAACAGTGGAGGCTTAATTGGAGGCTGCTGGAGAAACCAAAACAGCAAATAAACATGTTTTGGCTGGCACCATTTGTAACCAACACATTTCCCTGGAAATATCGCAAAACCATATGTGAAAGACAACACAGACTAATGAAAAGTCAATGGAGTGAGGTTCCACAGGCAGACAAGGTTATCACTGCAATCTATAATGCTATAAACCTTGTGGCTATCACGTTGTCATATAGGAGCCTAAAGGGGTTTTGGGTGGGATTATTTGCACATTTCCCAATAAATTTTGCAATCCCAGCTATACCTACAACACAGGCAAGAACACTGAATGGAGTGAGGTTCCCCAGTTAGACAAAATTAACATGGCAACCTTGAATGTTCATACTTTGTGGTTTTCAACTGACAAAAACAGTTCCTAAACAACCAAATCCATTTACACGAAAATGTTGGGTTCCCCGGGTGGGCAAATTGGTAGCTTGGAATGTCAGTCACTAAGCTTTTTTTTTAACATGTTTACAGACTCCTATTTCAGGAATCAGGAGACTGTATTTTGTCAAAGTTGGCTTGTGTATTTAAATGTGATGACATTTAGATTTGAGCCTCAGATTCTACGTCCTCTCTTGCTCATCTGTTCAAGAAAACAAAGTGGGGTTTTTGACAGTACACACAAGTAGATACAATCATGAAAAAAAAATGGCAATGAACATTTCTTTGTATGTCCGTAGAATCTCCCTAAAAAAAAAAAAAAAAAAAAAAAAGGTGAACACTTATGTTGCACTCATGATTTCAAGCAGAAAGCTTCCCTTCGTGTCAGGTGCAAATGGACTTTAGTCCAAAGTCTAACGTGGCCCTGGGTGGAAAGTGACATCCCTGTCAACTCTGTCCATGTGGATGAAGCTCCAATCACTCCACCTTCAGTCTCTCCTGAGCTCATTTACACTTAGCCTTCTCCACAAGCTGGATTTTCACACATCTCACCATCTCTGTGACTTTGCTGTGATCAGTGTGCGCCGAGTGCTGACTGTCAGCACACCTTCCAAAACGACTGGAGATCCAAGCCCCCCAACGGCAGCCTCTGGGACTCAAATTACCCTCTTCAACCTGCTTGGACAGCACACTGACACACTCCCACTGTTCCACCAGCTTTGGGCAAACGCATGCGGGAGTTGGACGTTAAACTGAGGGATAAAGAGGCGACGGAAAAAGGTGGAAGACTGGCGTCAGCAACAAAAGGCCGGTGTCAGTGAAGACGACAAGTGTGAGTGCGGGAGGGAGGGTGGTATCTCGCACATATCAAGTGTAAGAGAGTCTATGGAGTAGCCCGAGGAGAGGAAGTGGCCTGGGAATGTGAGAGGACACTGACAGACATGTGGAGCCGGTACACTGCGTCTCATGATGGATTGAGCGGAGGTTTTTGTAAATATACATGGACCCCGCCCTTGGGCTGGTTCAGCTGTCTCAGCACAGCCGAGCGCAGATGGATGGCTCGTTTTTTTCCCCTTGCCTTTAAGAAAAGGTTAAGTTACAATATTGTCACAGATCGTGGAAATATTAGTATTACTCCCCACGCGCGCGGATGCCGCCATGCACATTTGATTTCTCCGTGTGTGTATGGGGGGGGGGGTGAGAGACTGGCAGACAG
The DNA here is from genome assembly GCF_027744805.1 of Dunckerocampus dactyliophorus. NCBI lineage: Eukaryota > Metazoa > Chordata > Actinopteri > Syngnathiformes > Syngnathidae > Dunckerocampus > Dunckerocampus dactyliophorus. Next base: position 8,256,897 of record NC_072836.1, on the reverse strand, counting down.
CTAACAGCCTGGGGAGAGTTTTGTCTTTATCTTTGTGTCAAAAAGGCCACCCCGGGTACCGCAGGTGTGTCAGAACGCAACTCCATCGATCCCGCCGAGCACTCCGATGGTGGACAGCCGATCTCTGCCCACATCCTCGAGACCTGAGGACGACTATACGGGAAAAGGCCACCAGTAAAAGGTCAAAGCCAGATGAGGGTGGGGAGATGAAACTTTTAAGTGACTTAATTGGCGGGGCTTCCGGTCTCAGTGAAGTAGCAGTGAGACATCATTCACAGGAGGATATATATATATATATATATATATATATGTGTGTGTGTGTGTGTGTGTGTGTGTGTGTGTGTGTGTGTGTGTATATATATATATATATATACACAGTATATATATATACACAGTATATATATATACACAGTATATATATATATATATATATATATATATATATATACATATACATATACACACACACACACACACACACACACACCGCTCTCAAATGTCTATACAGTATTTGCTGCCATTTATACATGTATTAAGATGTCACGTTTCAGTTGTTTAGCCTTAGCAGTTAATTCTGGACGGGAGTGAATGTCCATTAAATGTAATCTTGTTTTTCAGACCAGCACTTAAACCACAACTTCAGACAATTGGCCCCCGATGAAGACATCATCCATCATCCTAGTGATGCTCTGCCAGAACACTGGGGTATAAATATGGAGGCTTTTCAAGTCCTACCTGTTTTTTTTTTGCTGTTTGTTTGTTTTTTTTTTTTAAATGTCAACACAATCACAACACACACAGACGAGAGTAAGATATTTCCCATCTATTTGTGCAAATCAAAAGCGTAAAAATAAACCCTCTCACACCTATTCATCAAGCACCAATCACTCTGTCAGCGGCAGCGGAAGCGTCGCAGTCTTTTATCTAGCGTCATTATTTCACAACGGCGTGGCAGCTGTGTGTGTCCGTATTTGCGCGCGGTTCCCCTCGCCATCTTATCGCCTCAGCACGTATGAAGAAACCCAACACAAAAGCACAGTTGCACTCAGAAATGTGAGGCTGTTTGGCTTAATGAAGCTGTACTTTCAGAGCTGAGGTCACAAGAACACTTATCTCAGCATCAACAGAGCTGCTGGAGCTCTAAAATGTTTTCTGCACACGGGCTCCACGGGCGAGGGTGAGGCACTGAGGCACGACTGCCAGGCTGGACGGGTTAATAAAGTCCAGACTCATTGGTGTCTTTGTCATCTGATGCAAGCCTTGAGTAAGGCAATACTAATTAGAGAATTGGAATATGGGATTCAATTAGAGCTCACACATGAGGCCCACAAGCTGCCCGAACACCCACACAGTAACCATAGCTAGAAAGTAGTGTGAAATCAAACAACAAAACACACAGATTTTGGACTGAGATTTGGCTTTTTTTGTGTGCTCACTCTACACCTACACATCCATGGAGAGACACACACACACACACACAGAGGAATTCATCTATCAACGGTTCACTGTGCCCTAAAGCAAGCGAGATCTGCAGCAGACATTGATCAAAACGACTTCTTACATGAAGACGTTCAAATCTTGGATATCAAAAGCCTTTTACTGCCAGAAACTCTCCAACACGGCGAGTTGTTGGAGAGAGAGGAAGCCAGCACACACGCAAACACATATAGATACACAAGCTCGCACACACACAAACCCGCCTTGCATGCTCATTATTTTGCAGTGTTGTGCGCATCCCTACAAACACAATCTAAAGATAACAGAATCCACCTATTGCACAATGCAAGGCAGTCGACAATTTTTACCCCTGCACGCCTACAGAAAAAGTATTTTGCGTTCAGCAGGAAAAAATGTGGGGAAATAATTTGAAACATATACAGTAGACGAGTTCACATGAGTTGTTTATTCAATGAGGTTATGCTGTGTAGTCACTGTGTCTTGAAGCATTGGGGGCTTAATTGTAAGGCCTAACTGCCTTAAAAGACTGATGGAGAAACCAATTCCATTTTTGTCATCTTTAACATTTCCAGGTACTGCGGTACCTCGGTTTTCAATCAAAAGGTCAGTTGCCAACACGTAGGGTGCCGTGTTACAATCTACCATGTAATGCTCAAACCTTGTGGCTACCACTCTCTTGTGTAGAAACCAAAACAGAAAATAAACTACATAAAATACCCACTTTTCCCTGTGGATTTTGCAATATCGGATATATTAACAATGCAAAGTAGTGGAATGTGACTGGAGTTTGGTTCCCCATGGTGACAAGTTAACATTTTGTTACCTTGGAATGACAAGATCATTTTCACCCTGCACTCCTACAGAAATATTCTTCCAATAGCAGATGTACAAATAACACAGACTAGTGGAAAGTGAATGGAGTGAGGTTCCCCGGAGTTAGCGTTTAGTTACCTTGGAATTACAAGACCATTTTTATCCTGCACTCCTGCATAAATAGTCTTGCAATAACAGATTTGCCAACAACACTGACTCATGGAATGTGAATGGAGTCAAGTTACCCAGTGTTAGCGTTTTGTTACCTTGGAATGACAAGATCATTTTTATCCTGCACTCCTACATAAATAGTCTTGTAATACCAGATATACCAACAACACAATCTAGTGGAAAGTGAATGGAGTGAGGTTCCCCAGAGTGACAAAGTTAGCCCTTTGTTACCGTGGAATGAAATGATCACTTTTATACTGCACTCCTACGTAAATAGTATTTTGTGTTTTGCAGGCGAATAATTTGAGAAATAATACTAAAACCACATACATTTGAAAATATGTGCACTTGCAACCCCATAAATTCACACAAGTATGTGAGCATTTTTGGGCAGGTTTCTGCTGTGACTGAACTGCAACCTCCAATATGCATCTTTTCTTCCACATTAAATTGATATACTTGATACAGTAATGTTATTACATCACTGCCTGGCTAGAATTGGTTGTGTGAGTTACGCAATCAGATCCACTTTCACTGGCACCAAAAAATTTTTTTTGTGATGTTGCTTACACCTACTTTACTGGATGGAAAATAATAAGACAATACAATGAGATAAATACATTGATAAATAAAATAATAAGATAACACCTATCAGGCTACCCTCAAGAGTGAAAGTTGCCCCACTAGTAGTTCACATACTGTAAGCCTAAGGTGGAAAAATAATAGAAACCTCCTCCGAATAGTCCAAAAGCCTCCACAAAAGTCAAGGAAAAGCACCATCCTTCTGCACAGCTGCTAAGGAGTTCTTCGCCATTCCTCACACTGTTTTGCATATTTAGCCTCCCTTCCTGCCCACATAGATGTTAATGCACTCCCACACAAACAGATCGGTGTGAACAGGGCAAATATATTCTATTCTTCGTCTCTCTCTATCTCCCGCCGGCTCTAATTTCTCACCTTTCCAATGGTATCACACCGCCCAGATTTGTCCATTGCTTGCAGGTGCACAAAGTCGTTTATTTTTGCCTCAGAGTTTCTACATCCCAGCGTGCTGGATCAGCTGAAATAAGATCCCCATCCCCTCAGATCTCGCTGTACCCCTCTCCACACATACTGATGTAGCCTGATCTACCCACAGCCGGCACGTCTGGGGTTCCTAGAGAGCGTCTCTAGGGATTGTCACAGCCTGTGGACTATGGCCGCTAAAGGTTGGTGGGTTTAGAGTGGTACTAGGGTCTGTCACTTTACTAAACAAGCCGAAAACAGTCAAGCATGTCAAATAGTCATAGGTTGCCTTGGTCCAGTTTTAATTTGCCATAGTGCAAAATAGCAGTGTGCCAGCACAAAATGATTTTAATGCGTTTTTATCCAAAAGCTCAAAATTCTTTTAACAGAAAGTGTCTGAAAAGGTTTTGTGTTTTGCTCCTGCTAATGTTTGGTCTCTACCAGCTCGCTGAGCAGACAGATAAGTTCTCAATAAGACTACAGTTCCATTAAAGTACTATCAAGCTAAGCATACAAAATTAAAGCGTGTCAATTACAATATAGTATAATTTCAACATTAAAAAAAAGCATTTAAACACTTTGAAAATCCTTTATGCACGCTAGCAATTTGCATTTTAATGTCGATTTTGAACACCTCTATATACATTAATTATGAGAGTTCCTTTTTTTTTTTTTTTTACTTCCTGTTCTGGACAGTACTTCCTGCGGTGGCAATTCTCTCATCAATGTAATATTAATGACACCGAGTGACCAGTGTAGAATACCACATATCATCACAGCGTCTTTGAGTGCGTCTTCTGAATGCCTTATATCAGGGGTTTCCAAGCTTTTTCTACTGAGGGCTGCATATTGAAAAATCAAAAGGACGAAGGGGACTACTTTGATATTTCTAGCTATTTATTTACATTTTTAAAAAAAGGCACAAAAAAGTTAGCATAATTATTAATTATTAGTATCAACATGTCTGCTTTTTCTCTTTACATTGTGCCGTTTTGCTCTTTTTTAAAAAAAAAAAAAGTATTTTATTTCTACAATGTGACAGAGGCTATAAAGAACAAGCCGTGAGCCAAAAATGACCCCTGGGCCACACTTTGAACCCCCCTGCCTGAGATATTGTATTTAAGTTCATGTAGCCATTTTTATGGTTAAAAATGCTTAATCTAAGCAAAAACTATAATTTTCTCTTCTTTTCTTTTTTACGAATAATAGGCCATATGCAGCCAAAACAGCGATGATTTATTCATTAATATATTTTCGAGAAACCCTGACAGAGTAAATCCACAAAATTCAAAACACGAAGTGGCAAAAGATACTGTCAATGAAATACTTATGATCAAACACATTCAACGTCTTAATGGCAGTAGACTACGAAACGTTGTTGGTCTTCTTCTATGGGTCTCAAATAGCACTACAGAGCCTTGTTGCCACCTATAGGAGTCTTAATAGACGACACATAGCTGTTTAAAAAGGCACAAGATCAAGATGCAGGATCACTGTCCCTTGAGAAAATATCAAATTGGTTGCATACTCACTTCTACACCGCGTCTCTGGAGATTCACCTTCCCTTGGGGACAAGTACAAAGTCAACCTAACACATTTGTGCAAATGTAATTTCTCGGAATAACAGTGTTGCAACAAGTGTACACCAAACAAAACCTTTGTTCAAGTACACCTTGAACTGCTTTTATAACCACAGTCCTACACTGTTGTGGTCCACATTTTATTTTGCAAACTGTGGAAGCCTTTGAATCTGAGCAACTTGTTCTTGTCATGTGTTGTCACTTGCAAACTCACCACGGCTGCCTCTTTCCACTTTTGTTGCAAACGATTGCTGCCTTGTATGAGAGCTCAAGCCACTTTCTGGAACATCTAACTTTGGCAAAGTAGCCTGTTGACTTTTGCTAATCACCAATCCACTGCACAAAATCTTGTGTAGGTCAAGCAGCTTTTGGGGTCCACAACAATGTCACTTACCCCAAAGTTGCTACTTCACTGCTGGTTGTCAACACTGCTCTTCACTATCTTCCAGTATTTATTATTAGTCTATGCTGTCACTGCATACCAAACTAACTATAAGACATTTGTCCCAAATGAGCACTAAAAATACCCCAAATCTCCTCTGAGGAGACACAGTTCCCTTCTTCAAGTGACCACATTTATCCTCATTATACACAACGCTCGGCCAACAAAAGTACCCAAACAGTTTAATCTCATTTAATGTGGAAACAAAGTCTGCTTGCAAGAAGTTTAGGAGAAACTCTGGTGCTCTGATCCAGCAGCCCCGTAAAAACGTTTACGTAGTTAGTTCCCATGGGGCGGTGAAGATAGATACAAATCCAGTAAAAAAGCACAACAAGCAAATATGAAGTTACAGATACGTTGACTGTTATTCTCGTGGACCTAGTGTCTACTTGGCGACGGAGCAAGCCAAAAATCCATGGAAGGGGAGCCTGGCTGTAGACGCCTGAAAGACTCGCTCCATTCAAATTGAATTAGAATCATGGAGGAGCATCGTCAAGGCAAGAGCGCCATTAGATGACTAGATGGAGCAAGTAGGAGGAGGAAATGGTGATGGCGACTCAGGGCAGCCGCTTGCCTCTCATACTTTTCAGGCTGGGCTATCAAGCATCGGGATGGCTCAAATTTGGTTTGCTTGCTTTCGTGGCGTGGCCAACAGTAGCCTTGGGCCTTCAATCAAAATATTTTTTTCTGCACACAGGTATATAAGGCTTTAATACAGTCGTTCCTCGCATTACGGTGGTTCGATTATCGCTCCCTCGCAATATCAGGGTTTTTCATACATTCATTAATGAATGATCACTGTTACGTGGTAGACTATGGTCTATTATTAGCCAAAACATATTGAAATACAAGTGATATGTAGTATTCTGGCCACTAGGCAGCAGTAATTGTTACATGGATGAGACATCAATCCTTATTACATTAACCCATCTTGCACTCGATGCAGTCAGCCATGGATGCAGAGTGAAAAAAGGTTCTCCTCCCATTCTGAGTGGAAGTGATAAATTTGTGGCTTCTTACTTGGTCCGTCTTTCCCACTCCGTTTGAAACCCTTTAAGTTTAGAAGAAATAAATAAGGCTAACTGGTTAGCTCGCTACCTTGTTAGCTAACAGCTAGAGTCCCTGTAGGTGTAAACAATGAATAACACCAGCCCGTGCATTACAGTTGAACAGCGTGTTGTAAAGACAGAATAATAGTGTAAATGTGACTATAGGGGTGTTATTTTATGTCTATGGGGCTCTAAGAATGTTAAAAACTTTGTGTCCAAACTTTTTCCACCGAGGGCCACATATGGAAAAGTCAAAAGGGGTCAATTTGATACTTTTTTATTTTGTAAAAAGGCAAAAACAAAAACAAAACCATTTTATATGTATTTAAAGACAAAACTTTGCATTAGCTTTGTGTTATAGGTGACAACGTGTGTTATTAGCACTTATTATTATTCCTTTTCGGTCTCGTTGTTGCTGTTGTTTTTTTGCTTAATCTAATTTCTAGAATGTGCCGCGGGCCAAAAAAAACAAGCTGCAGGCCATAAATGGCCCCCGGGCCATCTGGACACCCCTGTTTTACAGACTAGATGCATTCCTGCGCCGTACCAAAAAAATCTGATTATGTATATACACTTACATGTACTGTTACACCCCTGAAGCATATGCATCAAAGTTTCCATGTTTGACTACAATGACAAAGGATGAAATATTAGGAGGAGGACACTTGCAAAAGGGGGGGACAAAAGACGCAGCTGCAGCAACTGGGCGGCGTGAGAGGAAGCGAGATGGGTGACAGACTGAGAGAAAGATGAAAGACCGTGGGAGGAAGAAGAGGCGTGTTAAAGTCAAGCTGAAAGCAGGTCAGAACCAAATGGAAATAGCAGGTGATTGATATGCCTGTCAACGCACCATGACTTAGGGAAATATGGCCGGGGAAACATAAGGGAGGATTCAGGAGATTACTGTTAGATGGACGCATTTGGTTGCAGGGAGGATGAGGAGACACTTTCGGAGGAGAAGTGGCAGAGAAGAGGAGGAGGAATGCGATTGAAGTCATTTGGATACAGTTTGGAGAGCATTGTGGTGTGAAAAAGGAGATAGGAGGAAGGCAAGATATGAGAGCTGGCCAGATAGAGATAGATGGACTGGCCTGCAGTGAGACAGAGTTATCGGCCGTGATCGATCAGGCCCGGCTGATGCCAAATGGGGAGTGTAATGGTGGGTAATGATATGTGCCTGCAGAGGCAGCACACTGCATATATGGATGTGTGTGCGTGCGTGTGTGTGCGTGTGTGTGTTGCATCAGTGACCACGCAGCTCACACTTTCATTAATTATCACACATCACACGGAGGGTTTAAACACTTACTGGCCACAACATTAGGTACACCTACGCAATCTAACGAGATCCAATACGAGAGCGGCATCCAAAAATTGTGATTTAACAAAAAGCGCTCACTTTTAAGTCACACCGTTGAATAAGGTGTCCAAAAAATGACAAACAGCTGTCAAGTATGATGTTGTGCAATTCTGCACCAATATAAACAACCGCAATAATAAACGCGGCGTTAAGTGAAGTGTCAATCAAAAGCGAGCTTTGCTATGGGCCGTAAATTTGGGTTGTATTGGGTTAGATCACTCGTCCAATACTTTCTCTTATGGTCAATCTGTTCATTTTGTCCTCATAAATGCAATACCACCAGCACATCAATTGGTGAATCACGTCAAAGGACACACGCACGCACGCACGCACGCACGCACGCACGCGCGCACGCACACCCAGACAGACATACGTTTGTCTGCACGCCCTTGGCAGACCTACTGACTCTTAAACAGTTTCCACAGCAACGTGAAGTGGCCGACAATAATGTATTCTGTTACAGTTAGGGGATGATTTGAATCATCCCTCTGCCTTTCTTCTCTCTAATCGAGCATTAGCCTTTTTTATTTATTATTTTAAGACAGGCGCATCGAAATTGACTGCAAGCCGCTCGTGGACATAAAAGAGACAAAATGTTCTCCTAGCGTTGAATCCCACAAAATACATGCAACAGTTATTCTACCGAGCGATACTCTGGAGGATACAAAAGTATCCCGACGGGCTGAAAAACAGTTCTGACAATGCATGCTCACTGGCACCATTACCTGGACTCGTCTCTGGCCATTACTATGGAAACAGAATCAGGAGTGCAATTCAGAAATTTAGGCCAATAATATCTCTGTGTAACCTCACGTCTCCATTCACAGGCTGACAAAAGACAAACTGTAGGCCTACTTTATTATTTTTTTTAGGATTCATAATAATAATTCTGATATATCATAATTTTACCCGAATAAAGTTGTACTTCCAAAAAAAAAAAAGGATTAATCCTTATTACACGGGGAAAAAAAAATCTGAATTTTATAAGAAAACACATATATATATACATACATATATATATATATATATACACATATATATATATATATAAATATGTACCAGAATACAGTAATCCCTTGTTTATCGTGGTTAATTGGTTCCAGACCCGACTGTGATAAGTGAATTTCCGCGTCTTTCCCACTCCGTTTGAAACCCTTTACGTAAAGAAGAAATACATTCGAGGCTAACTGGTTAGCTCGCTACCTTATTAGCTTGCGAGCTAACAGCCATCTAGAGTCCCTGTAGGTGTAAACAATGAATAACAGTAGCCTGTGCATTACAGTTGAGCAATGTGTTGTAAAGACAGAATAATAGTAATGTAAAGGTAACTACAGGGGTGTTATTTTATGTCTACAGGGCTCTAAGAATGTTAAAAACTGTATTTAGAAAGTCATAGGTTTTCTCTAACTACAAAAATATTCCATTTATTAACACTGAACCCTATATCATGGAATTTCATTTATCGCTGTTGGGTCTGAAACCGCTATTAAGGAGGGACAACTGCATAGTTCAACTTCTGCTGGAATATCTTTCTTTGGTTGTTTTTTGTTTTTTTGCCTTTCAACTTTTCCCGTCCAGGGCTGTCACAGCGTCAATAGCATATTTGCTTTGGCTTAGCTTTTACACCGGATGCCCTTCCGGACGCAACCCTCCCACTTATTCGGGCACTGAACATCTCCAATGGCTGGGTGTTGGAGCCCCAGCTGGGAATCGCTCCCACACTTTCTGCACAAAAGGCAACAGCATGCACCATCACAACCCCAGTGCAAAAGTCTAATTGAATAAAGTAGTCATTTTGATGGTATAAAAGTATCAGTTTAGTGAGAATAAAGTAATTTGACAATAAAAGTTGTAATTTTAAAGTGGTAGTGAAAAAGAGGTTGCAGCAGAGTGCAACACTTGTCATGCACACGTTTCCTGTGGTGGCACAGAACCGGGGAAGTTTAATATGACCGAACTCATGGAAGCAGCGTTACACGGGAAACTCCCACGGCGCAGGAAGGCATGGGGGTTCAGAGTTGAGTTTTAGCTTGGCTTGGGTTACAGCAGCAACAGCAGCCTGTGTTGCTATTAGAGATTTTTATTAGGGATTATTGTGCCTGTTGTGAGATCATTCAAATTTGCAATAAAAGCCTGTTGTTCTGGCGATCAAGTCTGGTGACATTACTAACATTACTGACGCCCACTGACCAGTGTACAATACTACATATAATCCCAGCGGTTTTGAATGAGTCTTCTGAAGATCTAATATTTGTAGTTTAGTTCATTTAATAATAATAATAATAATAATAATAATAATAATAGATTAGATTTTATATAGCGCTTTTCAAGGCACCCAAAGCGCTTCACAATGAAGTGAACCCATTTTTCATTCACTCCTCAGTCACACACTGGTGATGCCACTTTACTTCCCTGGGGTAGTCTGATGGAAACGTGGCTGCCAATTCGCGCCTACGGCCTCTCCGACCACCACCAAGCGTTCATACACCAGTGTAGGCAGCACTGGAGACAATGTGGGTGAGCGAGGACCCAACCGCCAACCTTATGGTTTCTGGACGACCTTCTCTACCTCCTGAGCACTGCTGCCCATAGCCATTTTTATGGTGAAAAATGCTTAATTTAGGCAAAAACATACATTAAATTTAAATATGCATTTTTTTAAAATTGGCCGTAATAAATTAATATATTTTTAACATATTAATATATTTTTGAAAAACTACGAAAGAGTGAAGTCGCTAAATTCGAAGTGGCAAGTCACAAGGGCCGATTATAATCATCATTTTATAAAATCGTAGTATTACAGGAAAAAGGCATACTTTTCTGCAAATAAAGCTAATATTTGTTGAACAAAGTTGTTAAATTCATGATAATAAAATTGTAATATTGTACCAAAAACAACATCCTAATTTCAGGGTAAAAAAAACAGTATTCATTTTATACTATTATTATACTATACTATTATTTTATACTTTAACCAATAACTGTGAAATGTAACATGAAGCACTCCATGTAAACTGTATGCATGTTCGAAATAAATTAAATAACCATAACAATAATATTTCTAGAATAACGATGTAATTATACAAAAATTCTACAAAAACGTATGAGAATACATTTTTATGTTACAAGTCTTTTCCAAATATGACTAGTCGTCCCTCGTTTATCGCGCTGAACTGGTTCCAGACCCGACCGCAATAAATTCATTTCCACAATATAGGATTCAATGTTAATAAATTGAATATTTTTGTAGCTAGAGCATAGAAAACCGGTTTATGACTTTTTAAATACGTTTTTTAGGGCCCTGTAGACATGGAATAACACCCCTTTAGTCACCTTTACACTTGTATTACCCAATATAGTCGACTTAATAAGAGTAAATAAGCCATTTAAGACATAAATAAGACTCGTTCTCGTGTCTGTTGCTGTAAGAGGAGAAGTGTGAGTGGCGGACAGGAAGTGACGTCGGGGGATTCAGATTATTCTTTGTTTACAACACATTGAGCAACTCTTATGCTGCGGGGGCTCGAGACGACCACTAGCTAGCAAGTTAGCGACCTAACCGGTTAGTCTCGAATATATTTCTTCTAAACTTAAGCAGCCAAAAACGTACCACTTCACACAGAATGGGAGGCAAACCTGTTTTCAGTCAATCACGTGGGACAAGCCATGGCTGACTTCATGCAGTGTTAAGGTAATGTAATGTAAGGTCATGTCTCAATGTTTTGTGTCATTACTGCCGCCAAGTGACCAGAATACTACATATCACTTGTGTTTCAATATGTTGTAATAATAGACTATAGTCTGACACAAAACAGCCATCATTTATTCATTCATTTCTGAAAAAAATGCCATACAGCGAGGGAGCGATAATCGAACCGCGATATTACGAAGGACGACTCTACTAATATAATACATTTCAACCGATAAAAGAAAGTAACTATTCTTTGTAGAAAGCATAATAATTACAGTGAATGTATGCATATTTATGTAAAACAACGGTTCCATATTGGTGTAATATTTAATAAACCCATTTAAATCATGCATTATATGGATATAAACTACAAAGGAGGAGGAGGAGAAAAAAAAACATTGACACAAGAATGTGTAATCTTGTTTGATTAAATCATGAAAAAGAAACGTGTTTCAGATGTGGAGTTTAAAGCGAACAAGGGCAATTAAATTTAAATGATTACAAATGCAGCCTGTGAGGATGGGATGAAGCGTGCTGCTCGCTATGCAACATGCTGCTAAAATTCGGGCCACAGCAACGAACAAGAGAGATGGACTGGAGAACATAGATATTTAATTTCTGCATTGGGGAAAAAAAACTATTTTGAAATGCAGCAAGTGGCCAACTGTCTCAATAAAATATAGCTAGTTAGGAATGTAAGTTAAGCATGCCTCCAGCAGGCCGACATACACAATTTCTTAAGAAAAAACATATATGTGATAAAGTAGGGGAAATGTTGCATCCCTGATTAAAAGTCAGGCTCACTTTTATCCAAAATGTTGCTGCAAACTTTCCGTCTGTGGTGTCCAACATCATTTGTGACATTTAAAATCACGCATCCGATGTGTCATTTTCAGTTGACCTCACGCAAGCGATGAAAGCCGAACGAGAACCAGCACCGGCATCTTTCCTCTGCAAACTTCTCGACGCTTCACAGGCCGTGTTGTGGACAAACCGGCGAGTGAGGATGAGGGGAAATAAATGAGAAGGAAAGGCTCGTTAATGAGAAATGCTATTTTTACCGCTTTGATGTCCCCCATGCACATAAGCACACAGCTTAGACAAAAACAAATTAGAGACATCTACAGCCTCCCAAAGACATTAAAAACATATTAGCACCACTACCGTGCCAGGACCCACATTTGCACATGTGCTGTGTGTGTGTGCGCACATTTCCAAACTTCCCAAAAAGTATATTGTGCGTGTTTGCACTTGTCCAAGCTGCATGGCATTAGGCATTCACTGTGACAGCCGTTCCTTATGGCTCGTAATAGACAAACAACATAATGGCACTATAGTTTCTGCAAGGCTAGATGACTCACAGGCGCGCGATGATTAATTTCCCAGCGGAGCGCCTTATAGAATACAAATCAACAAGCCGAGTGGTGATGAATGCACTTTGTCTAAGTTTTACAACTAATACAGATGTCAATTCTCTATCTGCTCCAAGGCTGTTACTCATATTTTGGCATCATGGGGAAGAGATATGAGCTTGAGGGAGAGGGGCGGGGGGCATGACCAAGCGATGGAAACAGCCATGTAGGAGGAGAAAGCTTACAAAGATTAATTAGAGCAGAGACAAATTGCCTTTATGTTGACTATTTAGGATGTTCTTCAGTGAGGATCACTACTGTGATGAAGAGAGGGAAAAAAACATTTTCAGCAACTTTTTTGCTATTTGACCTACTTTTATATGAGTTACCTCCTACCTACCACAGCGCAAAGCTGTTTTTGCCGGTGTTTATCTGTCTGTGCTCAAAATAACGTGAAAATTTTCAGGAATTGTCGGAAATGGGATATGGAAGAAATGATTAAATTTTGGGGGTGATCCAAAATTCACCCTACCTAATTCTTATTACCTGCTACTGCTGCCACATTTCTCAAACCGATTCAAGCGATTCCAACATCAAACTGTTCAACACGTTCAGGCTACCTATATTTATACTTTCAAAATGTTTCCAAAATTCACACTTCGATGACTACGTCCACATTTCTCAGCCGGTTCACCTCATTCCAACATAAACTCATTCAACAAAGTCAGGACATTCATGTTATTCGCCACAGCATGCCTTTGATCTATAGAGTTCTGTCTACTTCCACATTTCTCAACCGATTCAGACCATTCCAACATCAAAACATTCAACTAATTAAGGTCATTAATGCCATTTTCCACATACCAAGAATTCCCACTTTTCTTGACGTTCACATTTTTCAGAATGCAAAATGCCTTTGATCTAAAGAGTTCTATCTACTTCCACATTTCTTAACCGATTCAGACCGTTCCAAAGTCAAACTTCTCAACTTATTCGGGACATTCAGCCTTCCCGATACAGATACATCATGCTAGGTGTTATCATGCTAATATTAGCATTTTAGCATTGCTCGCATGCTCATGTTAGCATACTAGCAATTTTAACAATTTACATGGGTAGACACATAAACACTTAGCACTATTATGCTACATGTCAGCATGCTAACATTGGCATGGTAGCACTGCTAGCATGGTAACATTGGCAATCTAAATATGTAGATAAAATAAATGTAGGACTAATGTTTATGGTGTAAATCACAATATGGGGGGGGAACTACGGTGCTTGGTGGAGGTCTGCGCTCTCTAAGTGCTTTTCTAGTTCCAAATAAATGACCCATCGTGTGATGTGAGACATTTGGAGCAAAAATTACAAATTTAAAGGGAGCTTTTGAATGCACAACGATTAGAGAACATGTTCAATGTACAGTTTAAATATTATCAATATCAAATAAAAATCAATAAATGTCGAACACACTGGTTGACCTCAGATTTATTTGGATTTTGACTCTTTCCATTATGAAATGACAATATACAGTCATCCCTCACCACTTCTTGTGCAATGTGATGTGAGGTACGGCTGTGCTGTCTGCATTTCCACTTTCTCATGCACATATCAGCCTCTCTCCGATGATCGCCTCCTTTCAATTAATGTTCTCCTTGCTGCCCCAGTAAATAAATGCCCCAACGATAATTTGAGCATTTAAAAGGTAAAAGTAGTTTTTGTGGACCTACCGGATGGATGCATTGGTATCTAGCGATGTTCCAGGGCCTTACTTTTTGAACAATTCCTCAGTATACTCAAGCGACAATGTGCTGCTGAAATCAAAGCAAGACAAAGATTCTTTTAAGAGCATCACAGTTGACTGCATGCATGGATTTCAAAATGTTGCTTGACGGACAGAAAGTGGAGAAGGGAAAAAGACACTTACGGCGTATCTGAGTGAAAACAGAGACGACAGGCGAGATCAGGCAGGACGGCTTTAAAATGAGCACACAAAGAAACGGCTGCAATAACTGACCAGTGACTTTGGACCGCAGTTAATATATCTAAATAGATTTTAGCTCCAGCGCCACGGAGCTAATGCGCCGGCGCCAACACGCTGCAAAACAAAACCAACTCACAATTGCTTTAATTCCACCTGCTGGCTTTGAAAGTGAGAATGGGAAGTGACATTATACACACTCATATATATAGACACACACACTGTGCTTGGCTTTGGTGCCTGCCTGCAGCTTCATTGGGTAGGTGGGGGCAGCAAGGTTGCGGGCTGCAATATTAAACCATCAATCACCCCACCCCAAATTAGGCATTTTACATCACACAAGCACTTACAGCTCTTTTTCCCCCCTCTCCCACAGGTGGGGTCCAAGCCCGGGGAGAAGAGATTACATCACATAAGCAATGATGGGGGGCAGCGAGAGCCATGAATACATTACACCATCACTTCCAACACAATAATCAATCATAATGAATAAATATCACATTAACTTGTTATTTCTTTACTCTCCGGTACATGAAGTATGCATATGTTCAAGTTGCAATATGGTTCCCTGCACGCACGCTTCCAGTAATACAATAAGTGATTCACACATTCACATTTTGCAATATTCCCCGAAATGCTATATAGAATTCCATAGCAAATAGGATTCAATGCTTAGGACACCTTTCCATTACATCTGCTTCCACTGGGGGTGAAACGGCACATGTTTTCGTAATCCGATTTTTCGGTAAGGTACGGAAGTACACCCAAACACGTTAAGTGAGGAACAGGAAGTGTAGCTAACTAGCACACGATACAGTCACACATCTACTCCATAAACAAATACAGTGATGCCCAGCCTTTGGCTGTTTTTTCTCAAAATTCTAAAAATATTATTTAACAAGAAAAACTACAAAGAACAGGAAAAATAAAAATTGACAGTAATTTTTCAAAAAAAAAAAAAAAAATATATATATATATATATATATATATAATATAATATAGAAAAAAAGAAAAAAATAGAATAATGAATCAGTGAAAAAAAGTTGTAATCTAACAAAAACTCAAATAATAAATAATATTTTTGTAGCATGAAGGTGAAATACAAAAGTTTCTTTTTTTTATTTGTTATATTCTAAGAAAAACAAAACAACAAATAAAATTGTAATGTTAAAGTTTACAAATTAGAACATTTTCGAATTTTTGGGACATTTTCATTAAAGTCAAAATATTATGGGAATAAAGTCATAATTACGAGAAGAAAATTTACAAGAAGAAAGTTGAAATAGTTGGACAATTCATTGCAAAAAAGTTATATTATGGGAATGAAGTCATAACATTACAAGAAAAAAACGTACAAAGATTATGCAAGGAGAAATGTGAAATATTTGGAAAGTAAAAAAAAAAACAACAGCAGCAAAGCAAAGAAGAAAAATTACAAGAAAGGACAAAATAGAAAATAGGAAAAGTATGCTGTTTTGGTCATTTTATGGTTTTGCTGTCTGTCTTGCTTTTTCTGGGTTTTATTTAGTGCTTTTGTGTTTCTTGTCTAGACACTGGGGTTCCCTGAGTTGGGCGGAGTTGCAGGACGTGCGCAGCTGTTCCTCATCTGCTTCACCTTTTTTAGACTCACCTGTTGCAACTGGATTGCACTCGGTGATTCGACTTGGTTGAGCCTCTGTGCCATGTGCTGCTTTCTTGCGTTCTTCAATACAGCTGATGTTCTTTCCAGTCCACTGCAGTGCTTTTGATTCCAAGAACTGTGATCATTAACAAGCACAGGGCAGCACCATGTAGCAATGGGAGCAAACAAAATGACAGCGAGGCACAGCGGTGGCCTCTAAGGATGGTCTAAGACATGTAGGAGTCGAAAGAAAAGAATATACAGGAGGAGGTTAAAAGACGCATGCGCTTGTCCATCCATCCATCCATCCTTTTTCAATGCCGCTTATCCGCACTCGGGTCACGGGTATGCTGGGGCCTATCCCAGCTGACTTTGGGCGAGAGGTGGGGTGCATGCGCTTGTATTTAGCCCAATTAGCTACACTTGAAGAGGTCTCAGATAAGCTGGGAGACAACATCGCTTAACATAATTTATTCAATTAAAAAGGTGCCCTATTATGTAAAACTGGCTTTTTAATGACGTTCTAACATTAATGTGTGTCCCTATGGAGCCTGTTTACGAACACCAAACGTGAGAAAAATCTATCATCTGCCACAATGTTTGAGAGAAGAGAGAGAAAACCTCCTTGCCTGTGTATTACATACCATCACTTTCTGGAGGGCATCTTTATATAAAAAAATACATAAAATAAAAATGCTTCACTACACATCTTAAAATGAAAAATAATATACTGTAAAATAAAATCCGTCAGTCAGCTGTAGACGTGGGAGCTGTCAGTTTGATTTTGTGTTAAAAGGCATCTATTACTAGGGATAATTGTGATGACGGAAAATCCTCATTATGTATTCACTCTTCACGCTCTGCGATTGGCCAGTCACACACAGCGACCGCCCCTCCCTAGACATAAACACAAATGAATAGCAACATAACACCTCAGCTATCAGCAGTGCACTAAACACATTGAAAACATGCTAACAATATAATAAATTGGTGGCAATGCTGACGAGGCTAACTTTGCTCAGCCGTTAGTGACCAGCTCGGCGGCTGGATGCTTAAGGCACACAACGCATACAATATCACGGTGCAAACAGCGTCTAGCATTGAACGAATGGCAAATAACCAGGTTACTCACATTTATAGACGCGCACTGCAAGTTGAACATTAAAAACGAGGTCCATGTTACGACAACAACTCTCAAAGCTCCGCTGCTGCCCCGGTGCATTCATGCGCCCATCTCGCGTCGTAATTGATAGCTCCGTTTAATCATATGTTAACTTAAAGGAACGAAAGAGAATGGGCACTACTAAAACAGTCTTTTCTACAATTTTTACAGTATTTTTTAAAAATATATTGTCGCTTCCAGTGTGACTTAAACAAGAATAGCAGCCAAAAAAAAAATGACATGCAGCTCGCAGGTAAGTGGTACTATTTGATCTGTCTTTAGAACAGGCTGGCAGGTGACTCACGTGGTCCTTAGGGGCCACCCGGTGTTGGTGACCAGATTTAGACCAGACAAACACACATAAGGACGTTGATGTGATGTTCGGAGTGTCCGTGAATGCATCTCGCGGTCTGTCTAGTGACAATTAGAAATGGTCGTTGCATGACGAATGGACTCAAGACGTTTATTTAGTTTGTTTATAGTTGGAAATACATATATGGTGTTTGAATTGCACTGCTGTTGATGTGTTCAGGTCAGAATGAAGTCAGTCAGTGTGATGAGCTACAGTGTGCCGCTGTCTGTCGTCATAACAGAGAGCAGCGGCTTGCCATGATGCGTGTGCATTAAGCACACTAGAAAAACAAATGACAGTGCACATATAGCTGAATAATAAACAATAAAAATAGCAACTTCTGATCAATCAATGTCAATTTCAGACTTAAAATAAAACCGTTTTAAGCTCCACACATTTCCGGTTAAACCATGTACACTTCCCTTCTATACCCCGCCCATTCCGAGTACAGGTACAAATACAGATCATTTTGATGTGTGAACAGGTACAGATAGTGGTGTACTCGCTCATCTATTACAGTGTACAGTTGTCCCTCACCACTTTGTGCTTCAAATTTTGCGCCTTCAGTCACATTTTTAAAAAACTAAATTAATAAATTATTCTGTTTTGTGGTTGAATGCAGCCTATTTGTCAAAAAATATGTAAATTTTAGGTTTTTGTTGTCTATATTAAGCATTTAAGAATAAAAATGGCTAAATGAACTAAATTAATACAAATCTAAGGCATTCAGAAGATGCCATCATTGATTTGATAATATGTAGTGTTCTACATTGGTCACTTGGTGTCAGCAATGTTACTGTAATGTTCGGTGAGACACACAAGCACCAGACCTGATCACCGGAACAACAGGCTTTTAATCCCTAATAAAAACTCTGAACCCCCGAAGTCATTTCCTGTCCGCCCGTAACTCTGCTCCCCAAGAATCACATTTACAGCAACACACACAAGCACCAGTCTTTTTTATGTCTTGGATGTCTTATTTTCTGTTATTATGTTTACTATATTGGGTAATTCTAGTATAAAAGTGACTATAGGGCTGTTATTTCATGTCTAGAGGGCTCTAATAATATTAAAGCCATATTTATAAATAAAAAAATCCTACTTTGCGGAAATTCACTTATTACGGTCAAGTCTGTAAGCAATTAACCCCGGCATATGTAAAGAGTGGGTAAAGTGGATCAAACACTATGTCGGAGATAGGCGTGGACAAACAGCTCATGAGCATTGAAGCCACACAAAACACACAAAATGGGGTGTTCAGAGTCTTAATTCCATCATCAAAGATTTTGGACAACACACTTCAAATACACTTTGGAACCTCTGAGACGGATTTTAAATTGTTGAAAAATGCTATAATATGGCATCTTTAATCCTACCAAATTATAAAGTTTAGTTGTAGTGTTTGATTAAAAAAAATAAATGAAAAAAAAACAGACGGCATCTTGGCTGGGCCACAACTACACGAGCTGAAGGCCCCGGAGAGCATAATCACCAGGGAACATAATGTACTTTATTTAGGCTTTTGCACATAGAGTACAGCAAATTTTGGGGAGGGGATTGATAGAAAAGCTTATGAAAGCCGCTGCTCTCACTCATGGTAGCTCCGGCGGGATTTTTTAGAATCTCGTTATGTTGGCTGAGATAAGCTGCCTGTGGGCGAACACTTCTCTCTGTGCTTCTGACCCCGGCCATGCAAAACAATGTAACCTCTGCAGCAACTTGTGCACAGGAGGAGAAGGTAATCAAGAGCATGGAGAACATTTGTGGAGCTGAGGAGGGGCGGGGTAGAGAAGAGGGGCTGGGGGAAGGGAAAGAGGAACTGAAAGGCAAAGTGGCGTATCTCAAGGAAACCAGAAAGGAAGCAAGAAGCAATACGGTCCTGGCAACGGGAAAAGGCTCTGGCATGTGAAAAGGGAAGAGGAATAATGAATACAAAGTGCTTGTTGCCTAATGGAATACATTAAACCATGCATTTCATTCTTCTGTGACAAACTGTAATATATATTTATCTACAGAAAACAGCCAGCAATGCTATATTACATCATTTCCTCTGGGTGCGACCTCTCCAGCTTCAAACCTGGGAATCCACTGGAAGAGCGGCACCTAGTGGTGCACAATCAACCCCAATCTACCGCCGCCCCCATCCCTACACGTTCCACCTCAATTGACTTTAGCATGACACCTGCCTCCTCTTCAAGGAGGCTTAATGAAGCCACATTCATCATAGCGGAACACTAACTATAGCAATTATTGGGCTGACGTGTGCATCACTCACCATCACTCTCCGAGTGTGTGTGCGTGGTTTCTATAGGGTTCACAAAATTAAGAACACTGGTTATGGATGAGGTGTCGGCTATTATGGCTGCTCAACACAGAATGTATTAAAAAATACATTTAAAGGAGAAAGGTTTACATTATTGATCGAGAATGATATCACACTCTGCACGCACACACACGCTCGCACTGGGGTAGCAATTATAAATCAATTAGAACTGAAATGAGGAAGCCTGACTGTGGCACAGCTCAGAACGTAATGTTTAGTTTGCTATTATGCAATCAATTTTCTGAAAAAGGGAAAACGAGGGCTATTTTTCTAAATCGTTGTGGGGTCCACATTTTCATAAAGCAGGATGCGGGATGGTGACGTCTCCCTTCACTATTATTATGATTTGGTTTTTAATGCTCACACCTCATAACTGTGACCAAGTGGCTAATATGGTCATAAATAATGTTGCAAATAAGGCTCGACTGCAAAAAAAACACTTGTTAAAGATCCTCTTTGTATGACAGGACTGTTCTTCTGTTTCTAACAGGCGCACTGATAAACAAAAAACAAAAAAAAACACAAAGCTTTGTGTTATTATTGGTCGTTGGTGTTTGTGAATGGCCCCTGAGCCGCACTTTGGCCACCCCTACTTTTGTGGATCTTCGTTGGGGTTGGGCTTGTAGCGTCGGCTCCATGAGCAAACCACAACTTTATTTGGCTTGTTGTCGTGGGCGAGCAATGGTGGTTGAGGAGAGAGGGGTTGGTCAATGCTTTTCAACAGTCAGCCCTCACGAGCTGCGTTGCTGCAACTCGAAGATTTTTTGGAGGTGCACTTCCATGGAGTTATACAGTATTTGTGCCTCAACTTTGAGGTAGCAAAGGCAGGTTGAGCCATATTAACGTGCAAGAATTGCTGTGCACAGTGGCTCTCTCTCGGCCTCTCACTCAACATTTGTTGCTTGCGGGGTGAGGCGAGGTGAGGCGAGGCGAGGCCGTTGTGCGTGAGCTGCTACCTCTATCCGGGTTTTGGGACTGGGCTCCTGGGTGGGGCTTGCGGGTTGCGTGCCTGGAGAGCGGCGAGGCATACAGGTGTCTTTAGTGGACAAAACGTATGCCTGTTGGTCACTCTCTGGGAG
The DNA here is from genome assembly GCF_027744805.1 of Dunckerocampus dactyliophorus. Taxonomy (NCBI): domain Eukaryota; kingdom Metazoa; phylum Chordata; class Actinopteri; order Syngnathiformes; family Syngnathidae; genus Dunckerocampus; species Dunckerocampus dactyliophorus. The sequence goes on along the minus strand of NC_072836.1, from coordinate 8,235,458 downwards.
GGGAGGGCACTGTTGTGATCATACATTTTTTTCTAATATTCTCATGATTGACCCAAAGTCGATCCAAAGATCGACTGGTGGATCACGATTGACGTGTTGGCTACCCCTGCTCTGCATTATGTGACATGCTAGTCAAAGATCCTCTACATAACAGGAGCCCTTTCCTGTCTTTAAGTACATACAGCAAAAATGTGAGTCAAAAATCCTCTGTATGACTTCATATGGTGTTTTTATGAATCTTCTGCAAAAATGTTAGTCATTCCCAAGTCTTGAATTTAACTTGCGGACCGGTCTCATGTCATTCCCGGGGTGGATTTGTCCCATGGACTGACAGATGAAGAGTCCTGCTAGAAACCTTCATAGCCACTTCCTGTACTTGGTTGCTGTTTGCCATTAGGATTCATGTATTAGTCATGAAAAATGTTAAAAGCAAGAAATCCTAAATCCTATACACCAAATCATGATTGCGATCATGATGGTTATTCATGCAACTATTCACATGAAGAGTTGAAACTAAAGGCTTCCCATCACTCTTTCCAAAAGGAACATGACACTTGTGATTAGACGCTATACCGTCACAATAAAAGTTGAGTCATCAACCTCCTCAAGGTGCTCAGTGGGCTTCCCTGATAAAGCCACACAGACATGGCGGCGTTAGCCCAATCACAGAAGTTACAGGGTCGATCTATCACACCTTTATCTGCGGAAGAGGAATATTACCTGGTGCCAGGATAGCCCCCGCCGGGCACGCGCCGATGTAGGAGGCCGATAGCCGAGCCAGCTGTCATCCCTCCAGCCTGATTAATGACGTGCCCGGCCCGGTGTTTAATGCTTTTAATATGGGCCACTGACGAGGCCGTCATGCAGGCTGGGACACGCCCATATCGGTGACTGATGGAGTCACGGTCGGCGCGCTCCTTTCCCATGCAGATACTGTAAAAATAGAAGCACACATCATTAAAAATCACTCTTTTCATATCATACCTTGCTTTGTGTCGTGTGGCGTCGCTTCATCACACAAAGACACACACTGAAGGAACGCTGTGAGAGAAGCATCCATAGTAATGCACAACAGCGCGTCACAATATACTATCATTTCAACCGGGGATGTCCAAAGTGCGGCCTGGGGAACATCTACAGCCAGCAGCCGTTTTTTTCATTGGCACTCAGCACATTATAAAAACACTATTAACCAAGAAAACAAAAAAAAATAAAAAATAAACAGTAAAAAACAAGTTATTTTACACGAATAAATACCGTAATTTCCGGTGTAGAAGCTTTGAACCCTGCAGCTTATACAGTGTACAGTGAATATTGAGACATCTTCCATGCTTCAGAACAGTCATTTTGCACTTCATGCACACACACTCACCATGGAAAACACACAAACAAATGCATATGATGCAAAACAATTCACTATCACCAACAGGTTTTGAAAGCCTGGACTACTGAGCGATGAAGAGCACAGACAGCACAAGCTCAAGGGCTAATTTTGCCTTGAGACGAACGTGACACTGAGGGCGACAACGAAAAAGAGAGAGAGACTGGCAAAGTGTGTGACGAAGGAATAATGAGGCTGTTCAATTCCGACACCGAAGAAGACGACTTCAGTGCTTTTAGTGCAGGAGGAGGAAGGCAGCACATGAAGACAGCAATAAATGCCAAACAATGCAAAACAATGAATAAACTTGCTATTTTAAGAAAATTAGGTTGGGTAAAAATTACAATAATAAAGTCACACTATTATAAACATAAAGACGAAAGTTGAAATAACTGTAAAATTTTGAGCAAAAAAGTATAATATAAAATAAAAGATTCATACTAATAATACACTTTATCACCGATGACACAAACCTGAGATACAGGCTGATTTTCTTTAATTCTAAAAAACGTCTCAGCATATCTGCATGGGTTGGTTTAGAAAATGTAAATGTTGCCCCCCTGCATCCTTTGATTTTTCAGAATGTGGCCTTCGGTAGAAAAAGTTTGATTGATCTAAACTCAAAAAAATTATGAACAAAAAGATGCACGTACTGTATATACTGTAAAAGTACTGTCAAATTCACACCTCTATTTGTTTAACCATAAAGTCTCCCATAGTCATCGGCTGCATGGTCTACAAAAGCAAACAACTGCCAGGGTCTCGAATTAACAACAACAAAAAAACCTTGACATTAACAGTTGTTGCAGGAGGCAACCTTCTGGTGTAGTTTTTATTAACTCCACAAGAAGGCAGTCGCTGCATGTGAAGTATCATGAGTAGTCAGCATCTAGCAGGTTTATCTATCTCTGCATGCGCTTTCAAATGTTGCTACTTGGCTTTTGGTGAGAAACTCATGCGTGTTGTTTACAATGAACTCATAAGTGGTATTAATACAGTGGTTCTTTATTTTCTGTCATGCCCCCAACTGGGGGAGAGAAATGTTTTCATGCCTCCCCCCAATTTGAAATACTATTGAGAAACTGATACCTATTTATCTGTAATCTACAGACTGAACTTGAAACTGAAACCAGCAAAATGCAACAAAATGGAGAGCACTGAAGCATACAAGCGTATTCAAGAGTCAAATTGCATGCTGAATACGACAAATTCATACATGTTAGCAGGTCTGCACTAATATTGAAAGTCCTCCCTGCCTCTTACACCCTCCCTGACAGTTCACCGCCCCCCCCGGGGGGACTATTTCAGGAATAACGGCCTCCATCCACTTACATAAATAAACGCCTCAGCTACAATCAAAGCATTTCTGGTATTTAGTTGACATTAAATATATTTCTGCAAGAGTATCAAACGCAATTGATAAAGCCAATGCTCCTCACAACCACTAGAGGGCACATCGCAATGTAACGTAATGCAATGCAATGTACAAGTATTACGTTCTACTCTTCATTTGTTTTTTTGCCATCTTGTCGCTACAGCCACGAGAGGGCATATTTGCACAGTGTCCGGGTATTGCTATGATATCCTATGATGTATTGACTAGCAATTAAGGCTGCAGCAGAGTTCACTTGCAACATGCAACGCAACCAAGCATGGCAAGTGTGAACACAGCCTAATTGGCTACGCTCCCGCTTTAATTTGTTCCAAAGACATCTGCAATTTTTGACATGTTTGTAATTCCTTCCTTTAGTTTTCACAATACAATGATGTGCTGTCAGCGTTGCATGTGACCTTAACGTTGATCCAGTAAGATGTTCGGGGGTGTCTGGGGGATGCTTTCACCTTCCTTGTACTGAATAATGAAACAGTTATTATTGTAGTAACTCCTCTAGCCAGTTACCACAAACCCTCCTCCTCCTCCTCCTCCTGTTGCTATATCTCCATGATCTGTCTATTACTCTCGGCCCGCCTCGCTATCCTACTCCCACCTGCTAATTTTCGCTTCCTGCCGCCAGTTCTCTTGCTCCTTTGCCGGCGCATCGCTCTGTTTCATCATCCATCACCTCCTCTGCAATGTTCTCATTTAATCATCCCCTCAAGAAATATATTCACCTCGGAACAAGCCGGGCCCCCTTCGAGATCATAGGCTACCGCTGCAAACCACAGCCAATTCCGGAGCTCACGGGGAGGCCTTTGGGAAGGATGGGAGGGGAGGGGAGGGGGGGGCCGCGTAAAGTCCAAGAAAAGCCACAAAAGAGGAGCTAAGCGTAGGAAATGAGACATTTAGAAGGAACAATGGAGGGTGTTTACCAGTGTGTAGGAGTGTAACGGTACGTGTATTTGTGATAGAATTTTTTGGTACGGAACTTTCTTTACGGTACAGGAGGTATCTACTCCGTAAACCAAACTTTTTCCACTGAGGGCCACATAGTGAAAAATGGAAGGATGTAATGGCCACTTTGATATTTGGTAAACCAACACAGGTAGATTTGCTAAGAAGTTCTATACAGTATATTTCAAGAAAAAACTGCATCTGAGCGTATTATTAATATAAACTTTGGTCTTTGCTCTTTTTTGTCCTAATTTTTGCTGGGTTTTTTTCCATTTATTGTCTCCACTGGTGAATAGGTGTCAGTAACATTACATTGATGAGACTACAGCCATGAAGTACCACTGTCAATGCTAACATGTGAGTCTATATTATGTTTTCTTTATGCCAAAAATGTCTTATTTTCTATTATTATGTCTAGTAAAACGAGTAATAGGAGTGTAAAAGTGATTATAGGCGTGTTATTTTATGTCTAGAGGGCTCTAATGTTAAAAACTGTATTTGGAAGGTCATAAACAGGTTTTCTATGCTCTATGAAAATATGACATTTATAAAGAAGGAATCCTACTTTGCGGAAATTGACTTATCACGGTCGGGGTCTGGAACCAATTAACCATGATAAATGAGCCAAATTGCCAAGGAGAAGCCAGAGCTTGAAACCTTCTTCCGTCATTGAAGTTTGGGAAGCCTTCCCGCTGAAATCCGCACAAAGAGAGGTGGATAAGATGAAAAGCAGTAGAGATGGAGAATAGGGCTACAAGCTGGAACTATTAATGCTGCATGTCAGCCAATAAGGAACTGTCATACCCTAAAAATACAATATCAACTCAGACTGTTAAACTGTTGCTACTTCACTTTCCTGAAAATCATATGTATTTCTGTTTTGATGATTATGTCAAAGAGCTACGCTCCTAAGTGCCATTCTATCACCTGAGGTGAGACTACTAAGTGGCAGTTTGGTGCGTTCATATTCTTAGTAGCTGGCCTGTAAAAGCTCGGTTTAGTATTTTTGAGCTCCCAGTAACATTTAATACAACAAGTTGAGAGAGGTGCTGGACCCAGGTGCTAAGTGCTCGTTGAGTCATTCTTAACATGTGTGGGCTGGATTCAAATGTTGTTTTCTCCCCAGTCCAGAGTGGCGTCCCACAGGGAGTCTTCCGTGAGGTAAGCACACATCCAAAAAGAGAGAGGCGGCGCATGGCGAGATCACGATGTGCCCTCAGATTGGGTTTTAATGAAATATCAGTTCTCAGAGAGGCTCGCCTTAAGGCTTGTTAGCTGAGGTGTGCATCACGGAGAGAATCTCAATGACATCGATGCCCAGTCCCCGTAGATTTTTAATAAACACTCACCTGCTACTTCATTAGGTACACCTGCACAATCTAATGAGCTCCAATGGACGAGCTGCATCAGAGTGTCTGCTTTTACAAAAGGTAATGCTCAGTTTTGATGACAATATCAATGTTTATTATTGTGGTTGTCGTTTACACTGGGTCATGCTATTACAGTGGAACTTCCAGTCTCCCCGGGCGTCATACAATTGAAGAGATGTTATTTTAAAGTTATTTTTGCACCATCGCGAGGCGCCATGCCGCCCGGATGGATCGCGCACTGTTTTACAGAGCGAGATCTAAAACTTAAATGTTTCTTAATCATTAAATGACAACTCATTACACTCGAGCCTCATTCGGACTCGGTCACTGACCTGTCAATGTGTCAGAATGTGTGACGGAAGAACGGTGTGTGATAAATTAAACAAGTAGTTCTAACGACAAGATAAGAGGTGGAGGCTGGAGGCGAGTCCAGATGTAATTATTACACCGTCTAGACTTTGAGAGGCGCTGGCCGAGAAAAAATACTACAATTATTTTATTTTGGTGAAGTGAGGGCCAATGTTAAATTAACAAACCAAGAATTAAGGTTATGTGTAGTTCTAAACATAATTAAGGCGTTTTTACTTCGTTTTTTTGTCTCTTCTTGCTTTTTTCCCTACAGCATCTGTTACATCAAATGCAAATAATATGCAAATTAAGTGATGACGTCACCTAGCGACTGCTAGGACAGCAAATAGCTACTTTTTTTTTTTACTGCGTAGTTGGCAACAGTGTACGAAACAGGTTGCATAACTTGTAAGTTTGTGTCTTTGGTTATACATAGTGTTTTGTCATGTAACAATTTTCTATCCATACTTTAAAAGCATTGAAATTATACGGCATCTTTGAGTAAAATCCAACTATCATTTGAGTGTCCTGGTAATCAAAATATGGTCACATTTTAACAGCAACATCGTGCTAGGCTAGCCTAAACTGCAAAGGAAAACAAAATGGTCAAACTTACAGCTTCCACGTCTGTAGATGACTGACTGATCGTTAACCAAGCTCCAGGCTTCGTTTTAAGATGGGCAGCGAAGCCTGTCACACTCAGTATGCACCCATACCAATAAAGTGTGTTAAATGGATGCTATGCAAAACATAAATGCAGCAGGTAGGTTTTGCTCTTGTGGTCTTTTGCTTGTTAAATAGATGTATTATGTGAAAACTACTCAACTGAGGAGGGGTGGAATACGGACCAAGGAACAACTACAAAGAGGTGCTGAGGCAGGATTTTTGTTTGTTTACTCTTGTTAACATTACATTTTCCTTAATTTTTCACTGAATAATGCATGAATCTGCAGTAGGAGTGTATTTATCAAGGTGTACAGTTTGTTGACAGTGGAGCATACTCGGCCCTGGGATTTTTTTCTTGTTGAAGTTATCGTCACGTCATGCTGCACTTCTTTTGCACCTCCTGTGAGGTTAAAGATGCTCCCACTGCTGCCTGCCCTTCTCTGCTCTCGCCACCCCAATCCCATCTGTGTGTTTATTTACACGTGCACCATTTACAGGGAAAGTGAAGACACACACACCATAAAAATGCACGCTTTCATGTGCAATTGCATATGCAGAGGAATATAATGTAAATGTAGTAAATAGTTAGTTACATTGTGCACGCTAGAAGGGAAGTCCATTAGCCAGCATGATCAAGGACGTGTTCCACAAATGAAACGCTCCATACAAAATGTGCCCGCCGCTTGTAAATAGACAAAAGTGTTTTGATGTTTTACTATAAAGAGGCTGTGTAATAATGATTTATAAGTGGATAATCTAAGAGTACAAGCACACAGCATGTACTGTAGATGTGATAAGCCGCAATGTTTCCAGCTCTCAGCTCCCAAGTGATGTATCATAACAATAATCACTGTCAAGCCCGGCATGAAGGTGTTTCTTTCAGAACATGCTGGAGGTGGAGGGAGGAGGAGAGATGAAGGCAGAAGTGTGGTAATTATGAAGCCGTAATGGAGTCGGCGCCTAGCAAGAGCCTAATGAGCTTACAAAAGTCGACTATTGAGAGTTGATTCCCGAGAAAAAGAAGAAAAACAGGGCCATTTGAGGTGAGCACTTCCATTGTTGTTGCATTCGACGGACAGGGAGCCAACATGCAAAATATATTCTCCCAGAGAATGTAATATCATATTAATAATAGTTATCGCATACAGTATATAGAGAACTTGAGAAAGGCATCTAATCGCATTCTGACCATATGTGTCTGACGAAGTACAAAATAAGAATTTCCATTACATAACAATGAAATGAGAAGAACTTAAGACTGAAAGCAATGGAAATGATGACTTCTAGACCAGTACTACGCAGCCAAAAAATGCAAAAGGTGTGTTTGCACATGGAAAACATTGGTTGATTATATCTTCTCAAGGGACATTACAAATAAAAAACTTTATTTATACTTTAGAGTAGTTAGCATACAGCTTGTATAGCAGTATAAAGTTACTATCCACTGAAAGAGAGTCAACTCACAGCTGTTATTGTCTAAATAGCTGGTAATACAAGTGAGTAGCAAGATAATTGTAACTTGCCTACAGTCAAGCATGGTGGTGGAAGCAGCGTCATGGTCTGGGGCTGCATGAGTGCTGCCGGCAGTGAAGAGCTGCAGTTCATTTAGAGGAAACACGGATTTCAACATGCACTGTGACATTATGGAGCTGCGCATGATCCCCTCCCTTGTTCTTCTTGAATTTAATGAGGAATAACAGCATGTAGCATTTCATGCATTGTCTTCCTAATAGAGACATCAAATCTAATCAATTATCCGCAATTTGTAAATCTTGGTCTTAAATTGTTAATAGTGACAAAATTTGAAACTTTCTATTGTCTTTTGGTGGGAAAATTCTGTCTTGCCTGCAGTCAAGCATGGTGGTGGTAGCAACATAATGGTCTGGGGGTGCTTCAGTGCTGCCGGCACTAGGGAGCTGCGGTTCATTTAGGGCAGGGGTGTCAAACTCGTGCCATGGAGGGCCGAGACACTGCAGGTTTTCTTTCCAGCCAGTCACTAAAGCAGGTGATTTTAATGATCAACACCTTCAGTTTGAGGGAAGGAGCTCATCAATTAAATCACCTGCTGAAGAAACTGGTTGGAGAGAAAACCTGCAGCGTCTCGGCCCTCCAGGGCACGAGTTTGACACATGTGATTTAGGGGAAACATAAATTCCAACATGTACTGTGACACCGTGAAGCAGAGCATGATTGCAACAACACATCATCAGTAGGGTAATACTAATCTGTCTCACGACTGTCTAAACCCAGCTCACGATCCCGATTAGCGGGTGAACAATCCAACGCTTGGTGAATTCTGCTTCACAATGAAAGGGAAATTGGGCCACAAGGCAGTTTTCCAACACAAGGATAAGATGACAAGTGCCTTGCTGAGGAGGGTGAAGGTGATGGAGTGGCCTCGCTCATATGTTCACTTGTTGTCAGCTATTCAGACAATGACGGCTGTGTTTTGGGTCAGTTTCAGTGGATGGTAAAGTTATACTGCTATAGAAGCTGTACACTGACTACTCTAAAGTATATCCAAGTTTACTTTCTGTAGTATTGTCCTTTGCAATGGCGGGTGGTACATTTCACACCTGGGCCTTCAGTGGCAACTTAATCCACCCAATCCACCTCTTAATACCACCACTATCATGGTCAGCATTGCAAACGGGGAAGGAGCCAATGATCACACAATTTAAAAAACAATATATTTGATTACATCGCTGGACTTTTATCAATGAGGAAGATCGAGGAACGATCCCAGAGTGAAAGTACAGAGTATATATATATATATAGTATATAACAGTTCTAGAAAGTGAAACCTAAGCATGTGTGCCCGGAAAGTGAAAGCCAAGTCTGCTTGAAAGTGAGAGTCAAGCTGGTGTGAGTAAGAACAATACATCTATTGTGTCTCAGAGTAATTTCCCATGAGTCATAGCTTAGTGTTGAGCAACTCTGACTGTGCTAGGTGAGTGTGATGTGTGTGTGTGTGTCCTGAAGAACCCTATGACAAGTTATTACACTGACACTGCACTAAGCTATTAGACTGTATAATATCTAACAGTGACATGGGCCCTGAGCAGATTACATTGGCATGGCAACACATAGATGCTGATTAAACAAAAAAAAATCCAACATACTGTACATACACATGTACTGGAAGCAGTGAAGCTAGAAACAGAATGAAGATAATAGGCTGCTGGGAAGTGAATACCATTTCATAGAGCAAATACTAGATTTTAAGTAATAGGTGTGTGCTTCTGACAGTGTTTCGGTCAGCACAGAAGGCTTTGCTGGCCCTGACGGCACGCCACGGTCCCTTGAGAAGCTATAATAAAAATGCTTGATGGCTATGTTTATCCAATAGAAGACACTTTATTTTTGTAAATGAACAACACAAAGAAAATCTTAGAAAAATGTCATTTCAGATAAAAACAAAACAATTTGAAGATACATGCATTTTATTGGGCAACATCTGTTATTATGCTGTGATGTAATAGCCTCCTCTGTTTACTTCTTTGTTTAGCTGTTTGAATCAACTTCTTGTCATTTTACTGTGATTTATTTTTTTTGAACACTGGACATTCCTGCTGATGTTTTTGTGCCTAAAAAAACAGGTAGGTACGTTAGACAGGTGAATAACTTCACTTTTAACAAAAGAGCAGTGGGAGACAAAGCTTTCAGGCTCAATTTTCACACATACTTCACTAACTAAGTGCTCTTTGTGGAGCTTTTTGCATGCTTTCCTTCATTACCAACAATTTTTTTTTTTTTTTTTTTACATTTACTACCAAATACAGCAAGTTGAATGAAAATATGCATTTAAAGTTAAACTGGTGCAGTTAGTGCAAGTCACACTTCTAAAAACTCTAATAAACACTTTTCTTAAACCGGTGAGGACATTCAACTGAGTCTTTAATAGTTTTCCAGCGACCAAGGCTTATAACTTAATCCTACATGACATGTTTTGGAGTAAGTGTGAAGATTAGGAGGTATTTGAGTGGCTTTATCAGAGGCTTTCGGTGCACACAAGTCGCATCCACAAGCCCACCACCAGCTCCTGCACGGCTCACACATTTCAAATAAAAGTAAAAGTAAATCGATGATGAAATCAGAGGAGGGGGTGAGCGCACAGTGACAGTTGAACATAATATGCAGTTTACTGTAAGGTGTGGGAACAAAGAGTGCAGTCGTAATAACATGTATGATGAAAATATAGCAAAAAGGTTCAGTTCAGGTTAGTTTGACTACACAGTGGTTAACTTGCCTTTACACGTGACAGCTTCAGTTGAAACGGTACTTCAAACAAATGAATGATATTAATTCACTTTCCATCTGTAATTTTGCTTTAAAGGCGCTAAACAGTAAATGATGGAGAGCAGTACAGCAAGTGAGCCCAAAGCATTTCCGTGGAGAAAAAAAAAAAAAAAAGCAAGTGACACAGCACTGGTATTATTGCACCGCTTTGAATTTTTTGGGTCCGGTGATGTATTACCTTTTAGGGCAATTTCTGGTAGCGCTCCGGTCTAATTAGCCAGCTAATTCATCTCACTTGCGATGTTTTTTCAGTAATACCTCCATGAAGCAGCCCTAGCGAGCAGCGTAGGAGGAGAAGACTGCCGACGAATGTCGTTACAATAACTGGCAGTTGCCAACAGAGGTCAATAAAGGTCAGAGATGACTTAAAAGTACTTTAAAAGTCAGCTAATGGCTCCTTAAAAAGAGGGATGCATTTCTTATAATAATGTAGATGTTGCTTGATTTGTTAAATGCACAAGTGGGTGAAGTTGTATATTAAAAAAAAGTAACTGTTGCCAAGTCAATACCGCCGCACTAAAGAAAGGCGACAACGGTGTCTCAAGTGCAATGGAGTGAAGTGTTATTTTGTTTAAGTGAAGGAGCGTGGGAGCACTTGAGGAAGGCGGCTATCAGGAAGCACGCAGAGTTTACACGTCGACACATCGAGCCACCGAGGCGTGTTGCTATAGAACCGAGGTCAGGTTCTATAGCAACACCTCCCCCCACCCCCCAAACGGGACGTGTGTTCACGAAGTGTTCACTGAATGTGCTCCTGAGGGACCGGCTGGCTGCAGCACGCCATTCATCCCTTCAACCCTCTCCCCTTCTTCTCTGCTGCCTTTCAATCACTGTTGCTCTCTTGTGCAGGCACAGGGTATATAAATCTATGAGTGGGGGGCGGGGGGGGGGGGGGGGGGGGGTACATCTGAACATAATAATACATGTCATTTTCTTTTATTGAGCTCTTCAAGTATTCACTTACAACTACTTTTTGTTCCACTCGCTGCAAATCTTTTAGCTTCCATTTGTCATTATTGGAGATTTTCCATAAAGGTGCACACTTCAATGCCACATAGTAAAGAACGCTATAGACAACTAGAATGGCACTCAATAGGGGACAGAAATTCACTATGTTTTGCTGTATTTTGTAAGAAAATATGAATCATCTTCCAGTAGCTACTATTCCATGGAAGCACAAACAGTAATGAAAACATCCTCCTTGGCAGAGCTAACAGCAACACTCGCTTAAATCAAGCGTGGCGCACATGGAACAAACACGCCCGATCATCACAATGTTCAGTAAGAAGGGAAGGCTCACGTTGACATCAGTGGATGGTTGAAGGTCTCTCCATGTGGCTGTGCCAAGGCCAAGCATTCACAATGGACATTCAAAGCAAATGACATACATTACATAAATAAAGCAATCAAATGAAGTCTTTTTAAATTTATACACCGTGTCTGATTCAATGAGGTTGCCTCTTGCTTTCATTTAGCTTTTCACTGAATCCCAACCGCCCTCGCCGTTTCCCTACACGTTCACAATTTGACCCTGATGATTTTCCAGCGCGCGGGTTAAAGTGCTATTCGCAAGACGTTCGCCATTTATAGAAGCACTTTGCCCCCCCCTCAGGTAGAGTCTTGGCTTCAGTTCCATATCCATCAGGCAGGCAGTTGTGTGGAGGAGGAGGGAAGGATGACAACATTTGCAAGCATGCATCATGAGAGCCTGCAGCACTACAGCACAGTGTGAGTACTACCTGAATGACATGGAGGGGTTGCAATTGCTCACTGATTGTTGACTCTGAGCATCGTTCGAAAAAGTGCGGGACACGGCTGTTGAGAAATGCCAAGCATCAATTAAACGGCTGACATAGACCCTTGATGCTCTTCTGTGACTGCATGGTTGTTGGGATGCATAACTGAAAATTTCACAAACCATAACGTGCACAGTCAATTTGAAAACATATTCATATACGTGCAGGGGTGTCCAAACTCTTTCCACCAAGCGCCACATACTGAAAAACGAAAGGATGCAAGGGCCACTTTGATACTTTGGAACCCAACAAAAAATTGCATCTGAGCTTTGTGATGATATACTGTAGGTGAAAAAGCACATAATTAGTATGAACTTTGGCCTTTGCTCTTTTTTCCCCCCACATTTTAGATGCTGTTTTTTAAATTTTCCAAATACTTCGACTTTGTTGTTAAATAATCTTTGTAAATTTTCTTCCCGCAATACGACTTTTTGCCCAATCTCAAAAAAAAAAAAATTAAAAATATTTGTCTTTAATGTTACATTTTTTTCCTAATAATATTACGAGTTTTCTCTCATAACATTGAGAATTGTTGTCTCGTTGCTGTTTTTTCTATTTCAGCTGGGTTTTTTTTTTCCAATTTCCAATTTTTTCAACTTTCTTCTTGTAAATGGTTTTGTAATTATGGCTTTATGACAACTTTATTTTGCTTTGTTTCTCATATTACAACTTTACAGAATATCCTTTTTTTCTTTAATATTTCAACTTTATGCTATGAAAATGACGTAATTTCCTCATGTTCTTAAAATATGACATTTACCTCATTAGATTACAAGCTTTTTCTCTTCGTATTTTGACTTTATTTTCGTAAAGTTACTGGTGAGTTTTCCATTTTTGCTGGGGGGGGGGGGGTTGTGTTTTCTTGGTATATATTTAGTATGTGCTGCGGCCCATAAATAAAAAGAAAACAGCCGCGTGCCACAAACGGCCCTCTAAAAAGATCTATCAAAATAGGAAACAATTTACCTGAAATGACATGTCTTAAAGTTCAAATTAAAGCTAAAATCGGTATTTCTAACATTTAATGGCTTAATAATTGCAGTGTTTCCCACACTTTCATTTATTTCTAGCAGCCTGCCACAAACAGAATAGGCGCTACCCGTTTGCCTTCATAAACCCATAAAAACGCACCTGGTCTGCCAGAGTATTAGAAGACAGAGCAGGAGGGATCGGAGTTGCCAACTTAGCGACTTTATTGCTTTGGCTCAAAAAGTGTGTAACAGCGCTACCAAGAGTGTCATTTAGTGAGCCCACACTGGGATCCTAACAAAGCTGGCCTGTGGTCTATAACGATGTGTTCTCCCCTCTGAGCATCCCGGTGATACACTTGACCCTGGTCCCTGCAGGCTGTGTGTTCCTGGAGACAATTGTCTACTTATCTGTTATTGGCCGAGGCTTACTGTGACACCAGGAAGTGACTTGGCCAAGATCTGTGGGTCTGACCTCCAATATAAAGACTGAAAGTCTTTATCTGGGAAATACCAAGTGCTCATATTGTTGGTGGTATTGTATTGTCATATTACAATGACAAAACATAGTCGCTAGTTAAAAGCCAACATATGGCTGGTAATAAAACTAATTAGCATCTGGCTTCCTGTGGTAATTAGCATCGCGCAACGCGGAGTGCAGACAGTTCATTTGTCCGGCTTACTTATCAGCCATAAAAGCGTAATTAGCCGTGTTAAGGGCACAGGTGATGTAGTATAATCATTAATAATGGATGGCTGTCACTTCTACTGAAACTACTGGGGTGACAAAATCCACCTGTGACTCCCTGAAATACAGCTGGCATCACTAATATTCTCCTTATTTGCACCTCTTCTCTATACCTCAAGTTCTTGAATGTGCATCCTCAAGGTTTCAACAGGTGCACCTACAAAACATGATGTGCCGATTCCAAGCTGCTATTTTCAAAAAGAGAACAGGAGCAAGCGATAAGGTGGGTCACAGATGAGTCACACTTCAGGGCAAAAGCATGGCTCTGAGTGAATCAAGGCAAATTAAGCAGTAGCTGGTGGGGGGTTGGGGGGTGTAAAGATGCTGAACACTTCAAGGCCAGTGGTGCTCTGGTCCTCCCTGGTGGAGGACTCAATTCTCACCACCTGCACTTTAATTAGGGATGAAGATGCTTCATCCATACCCCGCATGCAGAGAGCAGGGCAGGACAAGAGGGATGAATACTATATGTAAAGAGCCTCGCTAATTAGTGGATCTTAGTGTACACTTATAGGGAGGGTGTATGAAAAAGACTGTAAAGTAATGGGGTATATATATATATATATATATATACACAGTATATATATACAGTATATATACAGATATATATATATATATATATATTTTTTTTTTTTTAAATTTTTTGCCAAGCACAAAACGAAATATGTTTTCTACACTGTTGATAGGTTAGCACGCTAGCAGGATTAAACAAAAACAAAAGTTCTTTGCATTAAAAAAAATAATGAGCCCACTTTATGCGCCCCATATACTGCACACACTTAATGTTTTTAGCTTCGAGATAGCCCAATTAAAATGCATATTTAATACCATAAAGTAAATTATTCATTAGAGTAATCAGATTATTATTTATTTATTTATTTATTTATTTAAATGGTGCTGAACAAGGAAGTTGTTGTGGGGATGAAGTGGAGCAGTAATCCACCAGTTCCAACGAAGAAGGCTGCATTGATATAAGCTTACTGTACAGTGGAACGTCAGTTAGCGTACGTCCCAGCTTGCGTGGTTTTTCAATTAATGTTGAAAATTTGCGTAAAAATGTTGCCTCCGTTTGCATACATTTCAGTGAGCGTACATTATGCCGCACTTCTTGTGTTAATACAGTGCGTGAGTCCGACTGTGCTCCTAATAGGGTTGGTCATTGTTTGAATTTGACCAATTCCGATTCCGATTCTCAATTCTGATGCTTTTAAAAGGCAGGGTCATAAAAGTTTGCATGGTTTAAATTAAGGCACTAAGTTCTTTTTGGATTAAATTGTAATTTTTTCATGATATTAACTTTTTTTTTTTTATCAACTTTACTATACCTCTTACAGGGTTATCAATAAATGTGTCTAGGCGTAAGCGTAGCTCCCCAACTTCCATGACATCCCTCGGTTACATTGGCAGACGTCATCTATTGTTTGACTTCCCTAATTCTGACTGTTTCCAGGAAGTCCGACGTAGCTCATCAAAGACGAGGTAGGAAGTTAAGCCAAACTTTTTAGATGCTTTTTCTTCGTTGTGCTCGCCGGTTTCTTCTTCGTTGGTGATCGTTGATCGTTGGTATTTCTTCAGTCGGCGAAGTGGGCATAGAAACTAGGAATCTAAATAAAAACATCTGAACAATCACGGGAGAATCGCAATGTTAGCCCCAGTTTCCATCGATTCTCAACCCAAGTTCTGGGTGGGGGGGGGTTTTGTTGTTGTTTTTTTTTTTTTAAATCAAAAAAACGCCCCTGTTAGTAAGGAAACTGGAAGTCATTGTCCCCCAGGTCCATCAGAGGAGAGGAGCCAGATGAGGCGGCTCGGACATCTGGTCAGGATGTCTCACGAACGCCACCCTGGGGAGATTTTCAGGGCACGGTCGACCGGTAGAAAACTCAGGACATGTTGGAGGGACTACGTCTCAACTGGCGCATCGGGATCCGCCAAAACGAGCTGGACGAAGTAGCCAGGCACAGGAAAAGTCTAGACTTTCCTGCTTAGAATGCTGCCCCCACGGATAAGCAAAAGAGAATGGCTGGATAATGATGCAAACCAGGGTTCCACTGTATATTTAGCTGGATGCAAAAATCACGGTTCGGTATGTACCACAGTTTTATCGTCGGTTCATTTTGGGTACAGTTAAAGGAGCAAAATCCAAACATCTGCTTAGCTGTTTAAACAGCTTTAATGATTGTTTTAAAGCAAACATAAAAAGTTGCAAACTGCTAGCAGGTCATCCTCGAATAAATAAAAAGTCTTAAATAAAATAATACAAATAATTTAATACATAAATAAATATGAAATAAATAATAGTTTACAATGTTTCTCTTTAGGAAAATGACAAATGTTCAGTACCAACAAATCTGATAACGTGCACCATGACACCCCTACAGTACATACGTTATGATGTGCACTACCACCACCTGGAGGACTGGAGTGGAACAGCCTCACCCAGCGCTAATGCAATCTCAAGTCTCTCCTGAATATTTTACCATTTCTGTGTCACGGCCAGTTACCCTGTTAGCATGAATGAAGTCTTCCAACTTTCCGAGCTGTGAACTTTCCACCGTGCATTTTCAGTCCTTTCCTCTGAGGACATGTGACCATCTAAGGGTGGCTGCCTTCTCCAGGATTAAAAAAAAAAAAAAGGTGCCTGTTAATCCCCTGCCTTTGTGGTGATGGCGGTAAAACACATTTCCGTGCTCATGCTCTGTAGCAGCCAGCTTTGGTGTGTGTTGCTGGCTTAAGCTTGGCGCAACAAGGAAGCGAGCAATGAAGATCCAGACATTTTTTTCCCCTCTGAGAGATTTTTTTTCCCCATACTGTTGGACGCGTGTATTTTGAGGATTAGTGGCTTAATCGACCTTGTAATGGGGAGATCAGAGTAGCATAGAGGCATGGAGAGAACCACACACTCCCACGCCGATACTCAAATTTAGACTATTCTGTCACTTAAAAGGGGTCCCATGGTAAACTACAGTTTCAGACCCTACTGTGATAAGTAGGGGTGTCAAGATCTCGCACGATTAAAACGTGACAAGAGTTCTCGTATAGAGAAAAGCTGTATCGTGAGAACAGGTCAGCCAGAAGCCAATCAGACTGAACTATGGCATCACTATTGTGAATGATAATACAGTAATATGGAAATGACGGTGTGCAAGGAATTATTGGAAGCGCACATCAAGTGCTTTAGGCACACCTTGCAATCCAACCTACCTTGGTGTTCACAGCGTCAGCGAGTGACGTGTGGCTGTTTTTTTCCTTATGAGTTAAAACAGCTGCAAGCTACTCGATGTCCAAGCAGAAGCTGTAGTAATTCTACAGTTCATCAAATTTACTTAAGGATTTGTCAGATCAACCCACGTGGATGCTCGAACTTGTCTGCACCCTTAAACAGAGGGGCCCTATTGACGCTAATTGCATTTGGCTCACTTTCAGGTACCACCGATCACCGGCTGCATTTCATAACATACCTTATACATAGAGACTCGTGCTGATAATTTAGTGACGTGGTAGCTACTGTATATTTGTCGCGTAAGGGTGGTCTGGTTTGGTTTAATTTTATTTGAACATGCATGTAACTATAGGAGACTCGGCAGTTAAATGCCTGGTATGCATGAGCGTAGTACGGAATGGAGAACAACGTTCGCCATGTCAGTAAGCCAGCCACCTGGGAAGGGCTCGGTGCACGGCGAGGTATCTTGTATTCGCTGGCTCTGAGCAAAGTGTAAAATGAAGTTATGCGCTGTGCGTACACTTTGATGAAATGAATAAATGTTATTTATTGAACAGAATGAATATATAAGTATGAATTGGTTGACGTTTGCAGCCCTACATCCTCAACATGATACTCCACATGAAGACCTTGAGTAATACATGTGTAAGAATCATTTATACTGCACAAATATGACTTGTATAACTTTTTCCTTCTTTTGCATAAAAATATAAATGTGTAAGTCGAACGAAGTGATACATGTGGCAGTTAGCGATGCTCCAATTGATAGGCCACCCATCAATATCGCCCGATTTCCGTAAAAAACACGTGATCTGTGTATGCCAATAAACGCCTTTCAAAGACTGTCACAAAAACCAATTGCCACGCGGCGCCAAATCCTATGTCTTCTGTGTCATGTAGGTTTGCCAACAAATGACGCGTCTCGTATGGCCAATCAATGCCAGCGTGTTTGATGACTCTTACCAAATCTATTCTTGCATCTTTGTTTACACGCTTCACCTAGCTGTCACTGGCTGGACTTTGCATTGGCGGCAGCTAGCTAGCTAGAGTTATCTGCCTTGCTTCTGGTCTTTGGACTCCAAATGTGACTTTTTACCACAGTGACAATTTGTTTTTAAAATAAACAAGCAATGCGGTTAGTTCGGAGCTCGTTTTTGTTCCACGGGGAAACTACAAGTGGACATCACGTTCTTGGGGTACATACTAACTTTTGTCACTGAACAACTTTACTATTTTGTTGTCATTATAATAATTGTGTCTTGTCCTCCAAACACTATGTGTGTGTGTTTGTTTAATGAACATGAACACATAGCGTGTCCGGCCTTATGATGGAGATACTATCACATGGGTCGCCTATCTCACCAACTGATTTTGAGAAGCTAACCAAAAGGGTCAAAGAATATTTGCTTCAACTCTTAGTAATTTCTAGTGGGTGGGTTCAAACTAAAGGCGCTACTAAGCTGTGCATCTGATCCGGATGTATTCGTCTTGTGACGTCAAACCCAAATCTTTTCAGTTGGCAAAAAATAAAGAAATTGACCTCACTGCTCCAATGCTTCTGTAGGGTACTGTAAATGATGCCTTGGCTACTGTCCCGCTTATTTATAACTACCAGTGTTATAAATCTATGACCTGCCTATGTTTTTGGCAAACTTGAAAACTGACATCTGAAATCTGGTCTTTTGGATTGTTGTGCAATTAATTGCTGAACTGTGCTCTGAGGTCATCAATCAAAATGCACGATATGGCGATATTGCTTACTCTAATGGCGGCCAAGCTCACCCAAGGTCTACTACGGAAGTAGCTGAGTGGTCTTGCACAGCATGTTTTGATGTTTGATGATTTGGGGAAGCCCTATAAGTCGAGGGTTGAGGGTTCATCCTACCATGTTGTTGTCCGACTTTAGAGGAATATTTGTTGCTTTGGTGGTTACACTGTACACTGTTACACTGTACTGGAGTTGAATATTTTTCCAACTTCCTGGGATCGCGTCGCAAGCCAGCGTGTGCACGGTGACATGAATGAGCACAAAATGTATCACGCATCTGACACTTGGCAGGACGGCGACTCGCACAAGTTCCATTGAAAATGAATAGAGTCGTCCATTTGGCATGACAGCCCCACCTGTGGCATTGGACTGTGTTTTTAAACTACACTGGTGTGGGTTTTGTGTTGCCTGAGAGCATATGATTCATGCATTGAGAGCAGGAGGTGTGTTTGGGAACAACTGGCTGCCTATTGGACCGGCGTGTCGGCACGCACGCTTTGGAGGCCCTGGCAGGTTTGGAGATGTCTGGATTAGGGGAAGATTAAAGCGGTGATTACACAATATCTCCGCTCTAATGATCCCAACTGTTTGTTCATCTTATCAGCCGCGCTGCACCGGATTCCACTATTTGAGAGATAACGCACGGATTACAACTCCAACTCAAACCACTTCACACCAGTCAGGTGGGGGGAATAAATGACGGAGGGAAGCAGGCCGACAGAGACGAGATGGACTGGTGCTGCTGGAAATTCACGGCGGGGTGACTCAGTGGGCAGATCTCTGGAGTCCACACAAGCATTAGCCAGAGTGCTCATTGTTCATTGAGACAATATGCCGACCCCCCAAAGAGACCTCGGTCTACTGTGCAGCCGCAACATATTACCTATGTGGGAGCTGTGGGTGGGGGTAAAGTGTACAATGGACTCTAATACACCATGCCTGAGTACATTTTCTGGCTGTTGAGGGGGAGAGGTATGAAGTTATTAGTGTTCATGTGTGGTGTGTACATACACCCCCTGCGGGAGAATGCAGAGGCAGTGGCCCTTGACAGAACGGTGGGCATGTGATGACAGGTGTGTGCTTTTAATATAGTGCTGCTTTATTTGTTTCAAGGTCCCCGATTATGTAAAATGTCATTTTTAATGACGTTATAACAGTAATGTGTGTCCCGAGTCACGTTATGAGCACCAAACGTGATCTCCCTCACTTGTTTGCTCCACGACTGACGTCATGAAGGACATCCTCTTTCTAGCAATGTTACAAAACCCGTACTTTAGCGACACTGAGCATGCGGGCTCCCTTAGGAGAGTCCATGGGGACATCCTTAAAAATGCAATTTTTTTCCATATGATATCGGGTGGATTTTCACTCGTATACATGTTCGTTAAATTCGATAAATTACTTCTTCATCTTCAATTTCCATCAAGTCAAATTAGTGCTTGGACAGTTAAGTACAACTTTAAGCCTTTATAACTCATGGACCTGAGGTCAAAAGGTATGTAGGATATTAATTTACTTTAACATGCAGACAAAATTTCATTAAAATCTGTTGATGCGAA
This sequence comes from Dunckerocampus dactyliophorus, assembly GCF_027744805.1. NCBI lineage: Eukaryota > Metazoa > Chordata > Actinopteri > Syngnathiformes > Syngnathidae > Dunckerocampus > Dunckerocampus dactyliophorus. The sequence goes on along the minus strand of NC_072836.1, from coordinate 8,215,003 downwards.
GTATGTTTTGTTTTTTTTTTTTACCCGGAAATACATGTCGCGTTTGCATTGTTGTTTACAGCGGTCGCGACTATCTTACTTAATGTGTTGGAGTTCCCCTCAATATAAACACCTGCATGGCGTTTGAAACCTTACTATGGCACTTATTTACCTTCATTATTATGTTTTTTGATACTGGCTCTCACGGTGTCTGGAAAAAAAAATTCTGGCTGTCCCACTTAAGGCCCAGGTACCAAATGCACCGTCCGCCACTGCTGGCTAATGATGAAAGAACAAGTGTATCAACCAAAAGGAGAGCTATGGTTACACAGCACTGAGTTGGGTTAGTCACTCACGCATATTAACTTACATTCAAATGTGACTAGGTACATTGCTTGTACCATGTTGCCGGTTTAACTGTGGAACAAATTAATTTCAATCATAAAGGATTTCAATGGGAAACAGAATGGACTTGAGAATGGAAGTTTCACTATAACTTATTACAAAACAGACACACTCAAACTATTTTTTTTCTAAACTAATAAGAGGCTCAGAAGAAAAATCAATACTCTTTGAGACAAAAAAAAAAAAAAATCAAGAGTTCCTTTATACTGCTACCGCTCACACTGCCTTCCTGGAGTGAAATTGTCCGCCTCCGGATCTCATGGAAAGTCCATGCAGCACCAGTCACTCCCTTCACGCCCCTGAGACTGATCGATACCAATAATAAGATATTTTCCCAGGATGCTCATCTTGTCTCTGTGACCCATGCCCCCACCAAGGCCCAGCCCAGGAAGCTACATATCCACGCACCTCTAGGTCATTCCAGCCCGTGCATTTGGTTGTGAAGGTCCTCCAGGATTCGTCATGGCTCCCTCATCACCCGGGGATATAAAAAGAGCGGAAGAGGAGAGGAAAGGAAGCCATTTGAGGAAACATAGATGCTGCAGAATCAAATTCATCCAATCTGGCATCTTTTCATCTTTAATGGGGAGCAAGACAAAAAGCGGATTTCTCGATTTAGGCTGCAGATGGACAGAAGACTGGAGGCTCTCAAGATGGGCAACAGGGACAGACATCATTCCCATTTCTTGCTGGCTTCCAGTAAATTGAAGGAATTGGAGGAAGACATGAGGAGGCAGCCTGTTTTTTGTTGTATTTATTGTTTTGTAAAGCCTTGGCTCAATTAAAATGCTCCATGCATGCCAGTGAAGCTTGTTTGAAATTAATTAAACAGACAGCCTGCGAGACAAAGACGACCAACGGATAGGTGTCAGTGGTGGGAAAAAGGAAAACTCTTTATGACCCTCAGCCCACTTTTTAAAAAAAAAAATAAAATATATAGAACTCTCTCGTTCCATCTCTGTAGTTTGTTTTATTTATTTGAAGTTAGTGGCTTAATGAGATCCCAATGGTCCTACCATAACTACCACGAGGAACAAGAGGGAGACAATGTCAGGAAAAAGCAGGGAGGGAGAAATGCAGGCGAGGAATGACACAGGAGACAGGAAGGATGGCTTTGGATCAAAATAAGAGAGGGGGTACAGTGTGTATTTGTTTGGGGAAGCTTATACTGCTGTGAATTTCTCTTGGAGATCAATAAAGTATCTATCTATCTATCTACTCCTGATCCGCTGCACACAAAAGGGTGAAAATTTAATAAAACATGCACACCCTACTGTGTTGCCTGTGCCTGTCCAGAACAGAACGCAAAACAGTGTGCGAACCAGTCTTCACGCTACTCAGGCGTGCCATAAATAAATAAATAAATAACACGTATTGCCAGAGCAAAGTGAGGGACAATGCAGAGGCAAAATGCGTGCAAGTGTAAACGCCGCTGTAGAATACGGCCTGTGGTTGAATACTGCCTTTTATTAGTCCAAAAATATGACTATTTAAGAAAATTTGTGGGTTTTTTTTGTCTAAATTAAGCATTTTCAAGCATGAAAATTGCTACATGAACTAAAATACAAATATAAGGCATTAAGAAGACTCATTCAAAGAGGCTGTGATGATATGTATTATTCTACGCTGGTCACTAGGTGTCAGTAATGTACTGTAATGACATACTATAAAGAAGGCATCCTACTTTGCAAAGTTCACTTACCACGGTTGGGTCTGGAACCAATTAACCTTGATAAACGAGGGATTACAGTACTGCCTTGCTTTTAGTTTGAAGCTTACTTTCCACACAACAGGAAGTCAATGTGCACACATTTTAATGCTGTGTAACTAGACAGTAGTTATGTCGCTGTTATCGTTTCACATTGCTTAGCAGTGACATTACTACAACACATTGACAGAAACAGACTGATTTTTAATAGAAATGGCAAAGGCGGTCGACCATGTACGTCGATGTTGGCTTAAGCGGACACCTTTTAGTAAGAAGAAGAACTCGGTCGACATAAACGGGAGCGGAATAAGCGGGTTGCACTGTATTACTTGTATTCAAAAGAAAGAAACGATAGTGTTTTCCAGCCCACTGTTGACCAAATAATAGTCCTCCTGTGGCGTTCAACAGTTGCTTATTGACAAACATCCCTTGTGAGCGACCAGATTGCATACCTCCAGCTCGGCCCGAGACCGATTGGCCACAGCGTTGCACCGGCAGCAAGCCAGCCCCTTTGTGCCCAGCAGAGGAATGGAAAACAGATGCCACATAAAATGCTCTGGCTGTGTGTTGTTGATTCACTCGCTCCATTTTCTCTCTTTGAACAATGCTGTTTTAATACATGGCTAAATATACTGGGGGGGATGTGATGTGTGCTTAGGCTCCACGGTGGATCAAAATCTCTATACAAAATAAGACAGCAAAAAAAAAATCTAACAAATGCTGGCAAATGTTGGGGAGGGGAGCACCATTATTTTATACATTTATCAGGTATTTATGTCTGGTATGAATGCAATTTGCTTTTTAATCCCCTTGTCAATCAGATTTACAGGATGTCAACACAATAAGAGTCCTAGTGCATTCGGGGGAATATTTATTATGAAGTTATTTGATTTCAGGAGTTCAATTCAGGCTAAGAGACCAATTAAAGGCTGAGTTTTACAGGTCATTAACTGATTACAGCACCAACCAGTAGTTTACAATATTTAACTTAGACAGTTTTTCTTATTTTATGAGATACCCAATTTGAGTTTTTTTGTTTTTTTTAAGCTATAATAAACATGAAAAAAAATGTAACATTCTTCAAATATTTCACTCTGTGTGTAGTGAATCTATAGAATATAAGAGTCAGACCTTTTAAATTGAACTACATTGGAACCTTGGATAGTGTCATTAATCCGTTCCAGAAGGTCCAACTCTAACCAAAACATATGCTAACCAAATACATTTTTCTCATATTAACACAGTTTTACAATTACATTTTTACATGCAGAAAACACTTTGAAATGCACATGAATGATGAATGAATGGAACTTTTACCTTCACTGAAGACATTGTTCTTGTCACAATGTCGCAGCAAGATCAACACGGACACCACCTTTGTGTTTTGCCATGAGTCATTTCTTGAATTCAGTTTCTTGCCTCAAGTGTCTGCTTTTCTTTTGATCCCGGCTGCAAAATAACCCAAAATGCAGCCAAGGAAAGTTTGAGTATTTGCTTAATAAGGTCAAAAAACACAATTGAATTAAAACAATAACTCATGGCAAAACAGGAATGTGGCGTCCATATTGATTTGTCATTGACATACATTTAGAATTGTTTATTGCATGAAAAACTATAATGTAAAAACATGTTTTGTGTTACTACAGAGTCAACCACTGATGACGTCATAGACAGGTAACAGAGCAGACTTCCGGTCCCAGTTTCTATTTATCCGCAAGCTAATTGGTTGCCGACAAGGACATTCTGTGATAAAAAATAGAGTTGGACTCGTTCAGTGTATTAATAACATGACAAGACGCACGCCATATTGTATGCTAACCTGTACTGTATGTACGCAAACCGAGGTAAAATTTTCTATGTTAACTGAAAAACCCGCCAGATACAGTCCCTGTAACTTTTCAAACATTTATTGAGCTGTACCTGTATATTTCCATTTTGGAATATTTGAGGCTGCCCGGCTAGAAATGACAAAATACTAACGTTAGTGTACCCTTTTGATGTGTATTATACTTCCACATTCTCCACTTCGCTTCTGCCCTCAGTCTCCTCTTGGATAATATTTGTCTATGGGTTGCCAAGACATTCTAGGTTGCATTAATCTTGCGTGATAGTCCTCAGTTGAGGTTTTGCTTTGGCATTTTTGGCTCGGGCCGCATCATTTCTGACGGAATTGCAATTTGCGGTCTGTCAAAATGAAAGAATGTCTCTGCTACTTGGCAACCCAGTGTGGTCTGATTAAAGGCAAAGAGGAGATCTCGGTCAAAGCTGGAGACAGTCTTGAATATATTCTCCCCAGTCACACTCGAATCGCACTTCATTGTGTAGCACCACAGTTTAACACCTATTCTTTGTCTGCAGAGAATCATCATCACATGTGAACATCCTCTTTTCTCAACTTAATAGCTTCAGTGTTGTCTCACTCCCACGTCAATATCCAAACCAATAGTTCATCACGGTCTTCATTTGAGCTAACTTGGCTTGTTTACCTGTTTTTGGAAGGCATACAAGGACCAGTGGAGGTAATATAAAGTTAAAATGTGCGACGAATCGAGACAAAGGGCGCTGAAGGGCGAGGAGATGTGGGAAGAGAAAAATGCAGAGCTGAAGGGTTTGCAAGTGCAAAATCAGCACTTATGCAAACACTCCACAAAAAGCGACACACACACACACACACACAGCCACACACACACACAAAACTATACACAGCCATTCATGCTGTGTGTTTTGGTGTATGACGACTATCATCCATATCAGGATGTCACACTGGGCAAACGCTTCTCTTTGGAAAAAAAAAAAAAAAAGTGACCGCCCCGTTGTGCTGTGAGGCTATTACATGGTCTAACAGAGCTAGACTAATAACATGGACAGACTGAGTCAACCTTCCAACTTATTTCCCAGATCATCACGTGTTGGACAGGAGATGGACACTTTTTTTTTTGCCTCCTACTACCACCTCATACCTCTTCTTACCGCTCAGCCATGATTGTACACACAGAAACACACACACACTTTCTATGACGCATGCATGACAGCCATGACTGTAAATGACATTTGTGGTGCCCCCTATGGGTTGTGGTTAAAAATATTTGGAAAAATATATTGGCATACAATACACCACAGTAGGGGTGCATGTTTTGACAAACTCACCCTTTTGTGTGCAGCGGTGCAGGAGTAAACAGAGTAAACCAGGGGCGTCCAAACTTTTTCCACCCAGGGCCACACACTGAAAAATGATGCAAGGGCAACTTTGATATTTTGTTGAGAAATAAGATAATTATACATACTGCTCAAAAACATAAAGGGAACCCTAAAATAACACATCCTAGATCTGACTGAACCAAATGTTCTTATTAAATACTAATACTAAAATTAATACTAAACAAAATCACACAAAAATGTATTTATTATTTTTATTATTTATATATTTATTGGGGGTGTCTTGCTGTCCACCTGTTGTCTATTCCATTTGGAGCAGTGTATATTTCAAGAAAAAACTACATCTCAGCTTTGTGATGTAGGTGAAAAAGTGTATTATGAGTATGAACTTCGGTCTTTGCTCTTTTTTTCCCCCCCCTATTTTTTCTGGGGGTTTTTTTTTCCATTTTCCAAATAGTTTTGATAAATTTATGTAAATTTTCTTTTAGTAATATTATGCCTTTATTCCCATAATAGTTTGACTTTAATCCCACATTATAACTTCTTCCCCAACCTAATTATCCAAAAATTACAACTTTTGTTAACAATAACATAAAAAAAATTAAAATTCTTAAATTTTTCAACTATGCTACTAAATTGCCATTTTTTCTCATAATTTTTCCCTTAATATTTTGATATCCATCCATTTTCTATACCGCTTCTCCTCTTTAGGGTCACGGGGGCATGCTGGAGCCTATCCCAGCTGACTTCGGGCGACAGGCGGGGTACACCCTGGACTGGTCGCCAGCCAATCGCAGGGCACATATAGACAAATAAACATTCACACTCACATTCATACCTATGGACAATTTAGAGTTAATATTATTTTTTTTTACTTCATTATGACTTCATTTCTTGACTTCATAGTAATATCCAAAAATTACAACTTTGCTGTTTTGTTTGTTTCTCATAATATTATGACTTTTAAAAACAAACATTTTTTTCTTTAATATTTCAACATCACACTAATAAAACAGTGGTATTTTTCCTCATAATAGGACGTCATTCTCATAAAATTCCAACTTTTCCTCTTTGGATTACGAGTTTTTCTTAATATTTTCACTTTAAAATGACTGCAGATTTTTCCATTTTTGCTGCGTTTTTCTTTATTTTTCCTGTTAAATTTTATTTTTAGAGGTTGCCACGGGCCGCAAATGCCCCTCGGGCTGCATTTTGACACCCATGGAGTAACCTCTAAACACGGGCATTTCCATCATTTTATCACCACCCTTTTTTTTTTTATTACAAGTAGGCTGCCATCAAAGCTGCTTCACCGCTCCTTCACCCATGTCTGCAAACCCCCCCCCCAGTCCGACGTTGCCTCGTGACATTGAAGGAATCGCTTGCATGTCCCCTCACTCTTTTCTCGCTTGCTCCCTCTCCATCTTATTTTAAGCTCCCTACCCTGCAAACCCCTTTTTGTTTTAATCTCTCTAGCTTGCCTGCACTCAATCGTTTTGTTGTTGTTTTCGCTTCAGCCCTCCTCCTTCACTTCTCTCCTTCCTTGGCTGTGCTTCTATGTAATGTCACGGCCCACAGATGGGTGTCATTGAGTTGATGATGGGAGAAATGAGTCAAGGCAAGTGGGGGTTAAGGCTGCGTTCACAATTGTGGCTCGGCACTCTTGTCAGGAGAAAACATTTTAAAAAAGATACAGTGGAACCTTGGTTAGCACCATTCATCCATTCATTGCAGAAGGTCCGACTCCAACCAAAACATACTCTAACCGAATACATTTTTCATATAAGAAATGATGTAAATCCAATTCATCTGTTCCAGAAAGCCAGGTCAGGGGTCGGCAAAACTGAGACTCGTGGTGCAATGCTGCAATACTTTTAACACTTGAGTGAGGAAAATGTGCATTTTTGAAAACGGTTAAAAATATCTGACTTTCTGTAAGGCCGTGAATGCATCATGGCGGATGTCTGACTGGTCATTGGATGAGCGCTACGAACGGAGGGAAGTCGGTGTTTGCCTGCCTGCGTTCGTTGAGAACTTGAGACAGAAACAACTTTTTCCCCCGCAGTCAGCTAACCATTAATTTATCCCCCCAATCTCGAGTTTTTAATTCTGCATGGACCTTTCCTTTGTCTTCTCTGTCAACAATATCGGCCTACCCATGTGCTTGATTTTGTGGCGAGAAACAACAAAAAATGTTGAAAACCATTTTTAAAACAAGGACCCATTTTCTAAAAAGTAGTAATTTATTTCAAAGCAGACCTACACACATCAGTGGTCCTACCGTGGTAAGTGGTCCCTGCAGTATTGTCCTGCACACGCCGGGCGACCACATAAGTCTACTGATTGATCGTTAAGTCGAGCAGCATCAGCCAGCGAGCTAAAAGGAACAGGCTGTCAATTACTGTGCTGCACATTTTTTTTAGGCTTAACCAATGTACTATCACAACCCCCACTGGTTGGCATCCGTTACACATGCACAATGTACTTATGTTTTTGTATTCTGTTCTAACAGGTACAATTCAGAAAGATTAAAGCTTTTTAAAGATTATTAAGGTTGCTGACCCCTGTGCTCGGTATTATATCTTGGGATGGGCATTGAATTTGAACAATTCCGATTCCTCACTCTGATTCCGGTTCATAACGATTCTCGATTCCGATGCTTTTAAGAGGCACGGTCATTAAAAGTTTCCATGGTTTAAATGAGGGCGTTAAACAGGGTTGTTTTTGGATGAAATGTCTGAACTTCCCCATTCATTTTTTTAATGACAAAGTTTTTATCAACTTTGAAAGTATGAATGGAGTGTAAAGGTGAGTATGGGGTGTTATTTCATGTCAACAGGGCTCTAATAATCGTAAAAATCACATTTAGGTAGTCATAAACAGGTTTTCTATGCTCTAACTCCGAAAATATTAAATTTATCAATATTGAATCCTACTTTGCGAAAATTCACATATCGCGGGCGGGTCTGGAACCAATTAACCGCGATAAACGATGGACGACTGTATAGAGACAAAGGCTGATGTAGGTGGTAGTGTCTCGTGTAAGAATGCTCGGTGCATTGCCATCCAGACACACTGCAGTTAGCGCGCTGCCACTTGCAATGGGAGGCCATTCAGACGAGCGCTTGTGTGCGCTCTAATGGCGTTCCATTACATTCCCCCAAAGGACCTCTTTTTGAGGAGACGCATGCATTGTACTGCTGTGTTATTATGTCACCTGGAACCAAGTGCATTGCCTGGAAGATAAGATGTGAACATTTGTAGTTGGGTAGCTCCATCTTTTCCCGGTGAATGGTCAAATCATTGTAGAGGAAAAAAAAATAGCAATGACACCTTTTATTCCCTGCTCTGTTTTCCATCACTGAGAGCAATGAAGCAAATGTGGAGGTAATAGGCGTCAGTGGCAGTACACGGAATCCCAAACCTCATCAAGGACACATTTTGGCTCGGCGCAATTACAACATGGAGATAATCGATATGAGCTCTCTATTAAATACAATGATTTTGCACGTGTCATCTCCCTTTATCGCTCACGGCGGCCCGTGAAATCGATCCAATCAGTGGCAAAGCACGGAAAGCAAACTTTAAAGTCCAAAAAACCTGCTATAGTAAATATTTCCCCAGCCTGTAACAAACAACTGTTTGGGGGAGCAAAAGGTGTGGATGTGCAAAGGATTTGGACCTTAAATGTGTTGTTGTGAGCTTTGTTTGAGCAAGAGACAGATGTTTGCTGAGCCGCAAAAACAATACATTCAGTGGAAAGTGCTTCTGGAGAGCCTCCCACTGCTTTTTTAAAACCAACAAACAATAAAACAGAGCAACCTGTTTCCCTTCCTTTAAATCTAGACTGTATGAACAAAATGTCTTGATTGCTGGGTTGTAACCACGTGACCTAGAGGCAGTCCGCCTCACTTCGTTTTTACATAAGGGGGGGGGAAACATTTCAATGTGGCCACCGTTCAGTTGGACAGAAGAAGTTCCACAGAAGAAAGGCCAGCATTTTTGAAAATTAAATGCATTCTATATATTTTTATACTCTGCTGAATGAATTAATGAATTCAACTGTCAAGGTGGAGAATTATTTCCTCAAACTTCAGACTTTTACAACAATGTACCAGAACTTTTCCTGGGAGCTTTTCCAGCATTTTTTCACCAAAGGGAATTATTCTCCTCTTAATGAGCAACCTGTATTAACATAAAATAAACACCAAAGGAGTCTCACAGCCATGAACCTCACTGCACATTGCTGAATACTACATATTAACGTCTTTGAATGTGTCTTTTGAACTACTTATACTTTTATTTTAGTTCATTTAGCCATTTTTTGCTTGAAAATGCTTAATTTAGCCAAAAAAATACCTAATATTTGCTTAAGTGTGAATACTTTTGACTAACAATAGGCCATATTCAACCATGAAACAGCATGGATTATTACTATATTTTTGAAAAATAGTGATAGAGTGACTGAGAAATTCAAAGTTCGAAGTGGCAAGGGATGACTGTACGTATTATAAAAGGTTTAAATCAGATTATACAAGCCAGATATCTTTTTTAAAAAATGACTGAATGTGATGGAGTGGATGCATACACTCTTAAGAGAAAGGCTTTTCACAACATCCCCCAAGTTGACATTTCCAACTACCTGGTGGCCCACGTGTCCTTCTACAACAACAAAAGTATGGAGGCACATTTCTTTACATCTGGTTTTAAGGCCATGAAAGACAATGTTGGACTTATTCGTGCATGGCTAATAGACAGTTTTTCCAGGAAGGGTCATGGAATTTCTGTGGGAATATCGTGGGACTGGAGTCAACTTTACTGTTAATCACATGACTGGGACGGTAGAGGATAAAAAGGAGCAGATGGCAGCGGGCGCCAATCAAGACGACGACGCAGCAAAACAAAAAAAGATAGGACAGGCGTCCACACTGTGACTGAAGTCAAAAGAACTTTCTGCTGGGATTCGATGAAGAGCAAAGGAGGGAGCGAACACCAATGAAGAAACCAACGTGGTAAAGCAGGATTTAACCGTCAATCCATTCAACTCATAGAACTGGTAGGAAGGTGCAAATTTTAACTTCAGAAGAGTCCAGCGTGACTGTGGATACACCACAGGTGTGAACTCGAGCCATGCGACTTGCAACTCGGCATGGACTTTGATATCGATGATATCGAGTCTTGACTTGGACTTTACTCTGATGACTTGAAAGTATGAGATTTTCAAGTGAATGTGTTGAGTAAAATGTGTCCCCATTCAAAGTATTCAACTAACTTGACCGCTGTCACTGTCATTTCCGGCAAGACACCAAATTTTCGCACGGAATCTGCCTCATTGAATGCCTATATTAACGTCCAATCAGGTTTAAGAACAAACGACCGTGTGGATTACATTTCTGTGAGCGTCAGACTGCTGGAGAGTGGCAGTGATTAACAACAGGATGTGTCAAAATGCTACCGAGGAGAATTGCATTTGCATTTGCAAATTGCAAGGTCATGGTGTTTTATTTGGTAAACACTTAACAGTGTTTATGACTCGTAAGGACTCAAAAATTTCAAGCCTCTGACTTCGGTCTTGACTCAACCGGTCTTGTGTTGACTTGAGACTGGACTTGGATTGCACGTCTTTGAGACTTGATTTGGGATTAAAGACTTGAGACTTGCAAAACTGTGACTTTCTCCCAATCCAAGGTAACACTACGTATGCTGCATGTAAAACGTGCTCAGTGGTAGTCAAGTACACCAGTGAGTCCGGGACGAGTGGTCTCGACAGTTTTTATGTAATATTTGCAATCATATGCACGTTTTTTCTTCTTTCCAAAACTCAGGTAGATTATGTGATTGTGAAAGTAGTGCCTTTATGCACTTTTGTTCGTTCAGAACTTCTTTCTTGGTGCAAGTTTGCAATTGCTCAATAAATTAGTCAAATGCAACTCTAAATGTTATGTTTGGGTTTTTTTTTTAACTTTGATAGACATGGCAAGACCAATGTTGCCCCTACTTTTTCAAGTATATGAGCATACACAAAAAGTGAGCGGCATCACACCTTTCCAGAACCAGATATCCTGAAAATTTCCATTCTGTCATATTTTGTATATGACTTGATTCAAACAGGAGGAAGATTCCACAATGCAGCTTTCTTTATTCTCAACCTCAGACAAAACAAGCCATGCGATTAACCATCTGAATCTTGTAGAAAGAGTTTACAATTAAATTTTCCCATTTCTATCCTTGTTTACCATTTTTACTGTTAAATAGGTACAGAATCCTTTAATTTCCTTATTTGACTTTGACTTTCTGTTTTAAAGCAGCCCGTTGTGGCACTATTTCATCCTGGAAATATATGTCATATTTGTTGTATACGTCTACTTTTGTCAAAAAAAATAAATATATAAAATAAAATTAACTATCAACCGACCTTCTGGTCCCTTCGGCAACACAAACTCGGCGTAAGACTTCCTGTAGCCAGTACGTTCGGCCATCAAAATAAAACCACAGCAGTAAAACATGCACGGTTATGCCACACATTGAGTCCACATTTTCACTTATTTCACTCGCTTGCTACTTTGGCTTTGCAGCATGTTTTATAGAGCAGCACTTTCTCATTCGAAAAAGAAAAAAAATCTCACCCAGCTTCACCTCTTGTTCTTCTGTTTGCACATACTCCTATAGCCAGTCCATCTTAAAAGAACTTCTTTTTTTTTTTACTTTAGCTTGGTGAGTGGTGATATTGCAGTGCCCGTTCGTTTCTCAATAATACACGTTAGCAAGAAGCATTTAACTCTCTTAACTTCGCTGGACCATTAGCGACACAATAACAAAGCTGCAAAGCAGCGGCATGTACTACATAATGTGCTGTTAATGAAGTGATTAGCTATGGAATTAAACATGTGCAAACAGAATCTTATCTTTGGCTGGACAGTGTTCGTCATTGTGTTATATGTTGTTACCGCGTGTCAATCACTGAGTTGCATTGCAAAACGGTACAGAATAAATGATGTGTTCATTTCATTTACAGTTACAGTTCAGGATGGATTGCATTTTGTGCGCTGCATGGATTTGCTGTGCGCTGAGAACATGAGAGGACTTCGCGATTACGCACACACGCAACTCAGAGGGAACACTGGGCAAGACCCAGGAACTGTTTTTCTTTCTTATTGTAACTGGCCTCCAAAAGACCTAGAAACAGGAACTTGGGAGCTGAGCCTAGAGGGACCACAGACCACTTCGTGCTTTGAATTTCACGGCTTCACTGTCACGGTTTTTCAAAATATATTAATTCATGAATCACTGTTTTGCAGCCTATTATTAGTAAATAAATATGCATATGTAGGCAAGTTTAACACATTTCTGGCCCAAGTTAAGCATTTTCAAGCATAAAAATGGCTAAACAAACTAATATACAAATACAAGACGCATTCAAAGACGTGACGAGAAGCCTCTGAAGCTTTCAGTACGAAAGGAGGAAACACTACGAACCTGGTGAAACACTTGAAAGACAGGCACCCCAACTTGTTTAGACAATTCAGTGTGAGTAAGCTCCAGTTTACCATCACTTGTTTCACGTTATACATAACCTGAACAATTACCGAGCAATTTTTATAGCAATTTTTATAGCCCCCGTGCTCCCTGACAGGTACTTTAGCTTGCTTAAAAAGGAAGACAGCTCTTTGATTGGGCAAGTATTAACCAGCACTGAAGTCGAGGGGATTATAGGGTGTGTGGTAGTAAGCCCAAACGGCCCAACCATACATTTGGCTCACGCGCCATGAAGTCTCACAAGTTGGCAGCCCTGATAACAGTCATTATATGATGTCAGTTATGTAGAGGTTTCACTGATAAAGACATTTGGTGATTTGCTGCACACAAGGTTACTAGCTGATTCTTCATTCAGCATGTTCAGACCGTAATACTGTTTGCTTCTAAAGAAGGCGGTATAGGCGGCATCTAATTGCCAGCTAGTAGCTATTTCTTCCTGGAACAGCAGAACACTTCAAATCATGTTTCTTCCTCTGTCCTGGGTGTGTGGGAACGTCATCATCCTCTGTGCACTACACAAATAAAGCTGTTTTAGCCTTGCCACTTTGGTTCCCACTTTACAGCCAATGGCAAGAAGCCAAAGTTTCCTAGCAATGTCCGTGACAGGAAAGCGATGGAATATACAGGGCCATTCAGACACATTCTTGTTGTTACAGCCCGAATAATTACAGTTCCACACCATTTTACAGATATTTTCTTCTGTGGCAATATATTTATCACTCTAGCGCTCACTTTAGCTGTCTCGCATCACATGTAAACACTGTAAAACAGGTGGTGGAAAGGTGCACAACAGCTAAGAGATATGTGATACGAAGGGAGAGAAAACAGAGATTAGCGATTGTGAGGTCTGACTTTTTCGCGGAAAACGGTTTTGTGATGCAAATGTATGTAAAAAGACGTTGAACTGCCATTAGGTGTCACTAGTAACACGCACCAGACTTGATCGCCAACTACAGGCTTTTATTGCTGGTTTGAATTATCTCATAACAGCAGAACAATCATCATCATCATAATCATAATAATAACACGGGCTGCTGCTGTGCCTGTACTTACTCCAGCTAAAACTCAACTCTGAATCACGGACATCATTTCCTGTCCACATGTCTCAAAGACAATTTACTTATTTTCTCTGATTATATTACTACAAGTATATTGGGTAATATGACTGTAAAGGTGACTATAGGGATGTCATTTCATGTCTAGGGGGCTCTAATATTTAAAAAAAAACGTATGTAGAAGGTTGGAAACGGGTTTTCTTCGCTCTAACTATAAAAATATTTGATTTATAAATAAGGAACCCTACTTCTAAGAAATTCAACTATTGCAGCCAGGTCTGGAACCCATTAACCGCGATAAACCAGAGATTACTGTATTGTTTCCAGAAGCAACAAAACACTTTACCCTGGAACTACTTTCTTCGACACCAAAAACTGACCAGAACTCGGCTCACACGACAAAATAGGAGGAAGTCATTGTTGATGGACGACACCGCTGACGGGGATGTCCTAGAACTTCATGTCAAAATATATCTCTTTACGTTCAGATTATTTTATTGTTGTTAATACTATTTTACTATTACCAGTGGTTAACTTTTATTTTTACACTTGTATGCCCGTTAAAACGTTTGCAAAAAAAAATGTTATGATAGTGATCATGTCAAATCATATAAATTACATATTCATCCATCCATTTTCTATGCCGCTTCTCCTCATTAGGGTCGCGGGGGTATGCTGGAGCCTATCCCAGCTGACTTTGGGCATTAACTATATTATATATATTAAATATATATATTTACGTTCTCCAGAAAACCTTGCCTGTACTGGTTCGTATACTGCCTCATGTTAGCACATTGAGTGGAGTGAATTTAATTTAGCCTTGTGATAAAGAAGGTAAGACTACTTACCTTACATGTAATATATATATATATATATATATATATATATATACACACACACACACACACACACACACACACACACACACACACAGTAATGAGAAGACATTTATTCAGAGATTTAGCTCTAAGCTAAATGAATGTTGAGCTGTGTAAAAATAAAAAAGGGGTCACGCAGAGTGAAGCTGTGACAGGAGAACACAGATTGGATTTTTTTCACTTATTTCTAGGGGCCCGGATTGTATTCTAAAATATGAAAACGTAGTATAGTGGGATGATAATAGTAGCTGCCGAGCTAATTAGAAGATGACTTCAATTAAGCATTAAGCAATAAGATAATCTCTGTCATTTCTCCAAACTATAATGTGAGACTGATATTCATTTGTGTGAAAGATGGTATTCATTTTCTCTTTCTGTCTCTCTCACACACACACACACACACAGAGAGAGAAATATCCCCCTTGGTGCCACTAGAATGCACTGCTTGGTAGTTAGTTTATTTCTGGATTTGATGTGTGAAGGGGTTGCAGTGCATCCTGCTGGTAGAGAGCAACCATAACAGGCCTTGAGCGGCATTAGCTGAAGGATCTGTATTGCTTTGTAATTTTTACAGCAGGCATCGCCACTTTAGAAATATAGTAGATGAGAGCAGTTGTTAAAGTTACACTATGCAACAGTTGTACCCGAGACATCAATTCGTCAGAACCATGGTGCCACACGATGGCCGAGTGGTTAGCATGTTGGCCACGTAGTCAGGAGACCGGGCATCTCTGTGTGGAGTTTGCATGTTCTCCCGCGGGTACTCCGGTTTCCTCCCACATTCCGAAAACATGCATGTTAGGTTAATTGGTAACTCTCAATTGTCCATAGGTATGAATGTGAGTGTGAATGGTTGTCTATATGTGCCCTGCGATTGGCTGGCGACCAGTCCAGGCTGTACTCCGCCTCTCGCCAGAAGTTAGCTGGGATAGGCTCCAGCATACCCCCGTGACCCTAATGAGGATAAGCGCCATAGAAAATGGATGGATGTCATTTTAGAAGGCTTCTAGCTCGTAGAGCCCGACCGAATTATCGGTCAATATACAGGACAAATAAAGTAGCTTATTACGTGCACTATTGTACAAAAACTGAGACAATGTACGAAAACCGAGGAAAAAATTTTGTGAATATATATTTAACAAAAAACAAATTATACAAAGACTAGGACACAAAAAACGAGGTTTGACTACAGTAATCCCTCGTTTATTGCAGTTAATTGGTTCCAGACCCGACCATGACTTTCCACAAAGTAGGATTCTTTATTTATAAATGGAACATTTTTGTAGTTAGAGCATAGAAACCTTTTTTCCAACCTTCTACATGTGGGTTTTAACATTATTAGAGCCCGCTAGACGTGTTGCTGTAAATGTGTTCCGGCACTATGGGGAGCTGAGTGACGGGCGGACAGGAAGTGACGTCGGGGGTTCAAGGTTGAAATTTAGCTTTGCGTGGGTTACTGCCACAATAAAAGCCTGCTGTTCCGGTGATCAAGTCTGGTGCTTGCGTGTCGCACCAAACAGAGTAGCATTACAACACCTGCACCACCTGAACCATGTTGTAGTCACTATGCATTCTTTAATTTCCCCGCTGTGGGATAAATAAAGTACATACATACATACATACATACATTACTGACACCTAGAGACCAGTGTAGAATACTACATATAATAATGTCTGAATGCTTCTTCTGAATGCCTTATATTTGTATTTTTGTTCATTTAGCCATTTTTATGTTTGAAAATACTTTATTTAGACCAAAAATATATTATATTACAAATACATTACATTAAATATTCAACCACGAAACAGCATGATTTATTCATTAATATAAAAAACATGATAGACTGAAGCCACAAAATTTGAAGCGCGAAGTGGCATGAGACCACTGTATAGTAAACCTGAAATCAAATATGTCCAGTTAAGTACAAAAACTTTTAAGCAACAAAGTTATTTGTGGCGGCTCACGTCCCCGCACTCCCAGATGCTAAATATATGTAAAATAATGCTAAATAATTGCTAAATAATGATGCCGAAGAGATAAAGTCAAAGAGCTTCATTCATCCCGGGAGCCATGCAGACGTTTCCCTGGATTATTCATGCACCTCCAAACTGAATCATAAACATTTATTCTGTACACACGTACAAATGACGGCAATCAATTTCAAGTGTCGTTCAAAAACAATATGAAGTACATCAGTCTGTGATTATTAACTTAGTGGCATTGAATGCGTCCAGAGGGGCTCACTTTTAGACAAATGGGCTTCCTGGAGTTTTCCACATTAGGGCGCCAAGTATCGCTGCATGGACGTGCGCAAGGGTTGGCCCCGGTAGCGGTTTAGGCCGCATGAAAATACAGCCTTTATCGTCCGAAGAGTATACGTGTACATTAATATAAAACATTACTGATATTAATTTGTAGTGTATTACATCTTAACCATGCATGCAATCGACAAATCGATATAGATATTGTAATACGAGCCTCGGTACCATTAAACCAGCTTTATGATGCCATCTTTTAAAGCAGCGTGTATGTTAGAGATCTAACAAAGCATACCTTTTATTACATTACTCCGCCTAACAGCCTGCGGGGCTCATTTGTAAACAGCATGTCATGAAAGACTTGCAGATTTAATATCCACGCAATAAACTCGGAGTTGCACATTACATGGGTGAGGGTTGTTAACCATAAGGACATGAACGTGATGTCTGCAGAGACGGGTCGCGACGGGAACATCCGAACAGTCGCAATACAAGAGCAGGCAGACTTTTAGCATCAGATCGTCTATTCAGGTAAATTGTTGTGGGGGGCCATATTTCTACACAAAGCGAAAGACACAAAGAACAGGTTTACGCCAGTCAAAGATCCTCTATAAAACAGGAGAACACTGTCGTTTTTAAAGGACCAACTGCTAAAACACCAGACAAAGACAGGAGCGCTCTGGTACGGGCCACATTGAAAAAACATAATCTGACATCTCGAGAATAAAGTCGTAAATTTACAAGAATAAAGTCATAAATTTCAGACTTCTTTCCTCGTAAATGTACGAGAAAAGTCGCACATTTGAGGGAATAAAGTTGGAGATTTACAATGTAAATTTCGGGAGAAAAAAAATTACGATTTCGAGAATAAAAAGGTGGAAATTTACGAGAATAAACTCAAATTTAGGAGGAAAAAGTAGTACATTTTCAAGAATAAAGTCACAAACATACGAGAAAAGAATTCGTCATGAATTTATGAAAAAAAGTCGTAATATTTGCGGAAGGCAAAGCTCTCAATTTACCGTTCGATCTATGTTCCCACCCTCACCTATGGTCATGAGCTTTGGGTCATGACCGAAAGAACGAGATCACGGATACAAGCGGCTGAAATGAGTTTTCTTCGTAGCCCTAATAATGTGGCCCTAATACTCCGTCGTACTCTGGTGTTTTTAAAGACCTACTGCAAAAACACAAGTCAAAGATCCTCTAAATGAGGAGCCCTCTGCTGTTTCAGCGACCTACTGCAAAAACATCAGTCAAACATCCTCTAGATGACAGGAGTGCTTTTAAGGACCAACTGCAAAAACGCAAGTCAAAGATCCTTCATAAGAGAGGAGCGCAATGCTTTTTTTAAAAGGACCAAATGCAAAAAAAAGTGAACCAACGATCCTCTATATGACAGGAGTGCTCTGGTGGTTTTAAGCACCAACTGCAAAAACACAAGTCAAAAATCCTCTATATGAGAGGAGTGCACTTGTGTTTTTAAAGACCTAATTTGCATAAATCATAATTTGCATAAATCACCAAGCCGAGTAGTAGTAGTAGTAGTAGTAGTAGTAGTAGTAGTAGTAGCTTATTGTTGATGTATCCATATTGTACTCAGCACCTAGGACAGAACCATGTCCCACTTTTATCAAAATAAGTTCCATTTTACTCTTCTATGATCATCACCACACTTCTGTTGTCATATCACAATAAATCCAAAGAAAAATCTCAAGGGACATCACGCTTGATGACGATTCATGAAATTTTGTGCGAGTTTTAGCAGGGGATTTTCCCCAGAGAAGATATTCGATCTGAATGAAACAACTTTAAGGGCATTAAAATATAGACGTTCCACTTTAGGTTATTAATTATCTGTTACATTATTCTCTGCATTAACGGTTATTGTGGACTCAATGAATAAGCTCCAGTCATTCCTCCATTGCACACAATCTGTTAACCCAAAAAGTCCAAAAATAGCACACTTATCAAACCCGTGAGACTATGAGACCAAATGCAATGCTACCTTTTTTTCTGCAAAACATAAAACATATTCCATCATTTCGCCTTAGGCCGCCTCCTGGCTTTCAGTGCATGTGGACCAGCATCGTGTTTAAAAAGTTTAGGTCAGCATCTTTTTTTTTTTTTTTTTTTTTTTAAGAACTTGCTGAATTTGCTGACTCGGTGGTTCCCCCTTAATTTCCAAGCCAATAATAGGAGGTAGTTTGTTGTTCCACATTGCACCTGATTAGAAGATTTTTCTCAGCGCTAGTGCAAATAATCCTTTTCAGATGGCGCAATGATAATAATAATAATAATGATAATGATAATAAAAATAATTCACACCAAGTAAATACAAAAAGGGTGTAAACAAGCCTGTTAGTCTGCTCTGTTCCATCTATAGCCCATTTAAATAACAAGGCTGTAATTGAGATTGTGTTTTAGTCGTTTCAGAGAATGTGTAGTACCCATATTTGTCCACTAGGATGTGCTATTGCTATCTGTGACAAAAATGAGCAATTTTTTTTTTACTGAGCGCAAAAAAGGGCTACTTGTTTAAATGTACATATTATAGGAATATGTGATTAAATTGCAATTAAAAGAGCAAAATTAGAAAAAAAAATGCTGACAACATTAAAGTGTTTTAACATGTTTTTAAATTAATGATAACATAAGAGTAATGTGCAAGTGTTAACGTGACTTTAGTGTAATTTTAAGCATGTAGTTAATAAAACACAACCATTACCATAATAATACAAAAGATAATAAAAAAAATATACAAAATAAATTAAATGAATCATTCAATCACGTAAATTGTACAGTATTTTTTTTTGTTAAAACGTTTAAGGAAATGATGACAACATACAAGCACATATTCTTTAAAAAGTCATAGTAAATAGTAAAAAATTACTACGATTATTTAAAAATATTGAAATTCATTCAATTTGTAGGCTTGAGCGGTAAAGAAAATTAATAAATTAAATAATTCCCTTCAGGAAATTGTTTTTTTCTTAGTGAAAATATTTTAAATGAAAAAATATTAAATAAAAATATCCAACATATAAAATAAGGAAATACATGGTAAATATTTTTTTTTTAATGCAATCATTCAAATCCATTTTCTTTAGTGTACCTAATCTATTTAAAATGCTTCCTCGTTCGCCAGTAAAAGCTCTATCGTTTCGTCCAAACAGCAAAACATTGTTATACCAAATAGGTGAACTTGTGCATGGGGGTGGGGGGAAAAAACCCATCAACAATACTCAATGTGAGCTAAACAGGGCAACAATACTGCATGCTGTAGTCCAATTTTATATCATTATACAAAGTTCAATGTGTGAGAGTGGCTAGAATAAATCCGCACAAGCTGTGCCTTCGGGAACAATTTATTCTTCACAAAATGAAGGAAATGTCAGTTTGCACATATTGTGAGAAACGCTTGCACAAAGGGTCTATTGGAGAGCAGACATGTTTGAGTTTTTGGGGGGTCACTGTGACATTGCTGTGCATTCATGCTAATTCTAACCACCAAAATAAAAACATATTTTTTTAAATATAAGAATTCAGAAACATAGAAACATACCAGTGGGAGGGAAGTTGTCTGCAGTCAGGTGAGTGAGCTGAAAAGTGGAAAAATGTGTGTTTTTATTAATTAGACACAAACATTACATGACATGACATATAGGCTAAACAGCAATGATGCATTCAATGTCATCTTACCGGCGCCGCTGCTGGCTGAATCAATGCTCTTTTCCAAAAAAACAGAAGCCCAAAGGATAATCCTGCACTTATTTTAACCTTTAATACATCTGTTTTGGCTTTTTCTAAATCTAAAACCACTTATACTGCAGTTAAATTAACCTTCAGTAACCTTTAAGACTACATGGTAACGCAAACAACCTTGATTGCTTACAGGTGTGTGTGCTCCTCCAAAGTACGAAAAATTGCAGGTCAAGAAGTTGCCGTACGAGTGGGATATAAATGTTCACACAATAGCACAAGTGGAATACTTGGACACAGCGACATTAAATGGCACCGAAATACTTTTAAACTAATTGGACTAGCTAGCGTACGTTTAGCAAAAGGTACAATTCCACCCACAGCCGGAAGTAAAACAGACACTTTTCGCAATAAAACCGGAAATGCACACAGCTCGAGTTGCAAAGTCACACATTTTGAACCCGACTCAGGCAAGACAGCCAGCTGGATAAATAGTAGATAACCTATAGGCGAGTCTGTCTTTAAAAAAAAAAGGAAGCAAAGGAGAAATAATGGGAAGTGTGAATTTTTTTGTGTGACACAAATAGCTTTTTTACTGTATTGCTTCATAGTTTCCATCAAAGTCAGAGAAGGGTGGTGGTATAGGAAATGAATGAAAGTCTTTCTTTCATGCTTATGTAATACCACTGATTTCTTTCCGATCCGATACTGTGTACAATTAAGGCTGGTATCAGCGATACCATATTATATTATTAGTCCAAAAATATTGAAAGACAAGTTATATGCAGTATTCTGGTCACTAGGCATCAGTAATGTTATGAGACATGACATAATTAATGTAAGTAATTTATTTATTTTATTTAAACCATGAAGTATGTTGACAATATACCCAAGCTAATATATGTGAAAATGGTATTTGAAACACAAAAAAAATGAAAATAAGTAAAATAATAAAACAATTAAAATAAATGATGAATTATTAAGAACCACTTTGAGAATAGAAACTTTATTCACAATTTATTCACACATGGCTCTGTTTACGTTTCAGACAAACATGACCTCAAGTGACTGAAGTATCAAACGTAAAAGTTGACAATCAATTTAAGAGCATGAAGAGCTGGTATCGGCATCGACCCGCACATCACTAATAAGGCTCACTCGCATTCGAATATAATAGAATAGAATGCCTTTTAATGCCACTGTACACATGTACAATGTTGGGCAATTTGTAAAGAAGACCAACAGTGACGTTTTAGTCGCTGCGCATTTTCTTGACACTAAATGCGGAGGTGGAGTGGAAGAGATCCAATGAAGCTCTCAAAACTTGTCATGACAATTGCAAAATGTTTCTTGGTGCAGGTATTCTGAAAATAAACGCACGGGCGTCACAGTCTCCATCCTGACTGTGAGTCAGGAAGTTGTTGAGACAGCTGGGCTGGGCTTGGCTCGGAGGGCCCTCCTCATTGTTTGAGAACTCCGAAACATGCACAGTCAGATACAAAACAGTCCAAAATGTCCTATGTAGATGTTCCATCTCTGCACAGGCAGGAAGAAGGTGGGTGAGATAACAGGATAAGGCCCCTGCATTTTTGCAATGTACATCAACTCACAAATTAAAGTCTTCAAATGTCATTCAAATATCACACATATTGATGATTTGGGGTCGTGAGAAAGACTTACCACATCTATTGTAACACTCTTCCTGTAATTCTGACTCCTTGTGCTCACCAAGAATCCTTTTTTTTATAGGTCATGTTTGTGTCAGCAACATTTCAGCTCCGGCTCCCCTGGAGGCTAGCTGTCTGTCACTCTCACGCCAAAAGTGACCACCCAGCTCGGCAGTGGTGTGGTGGGACGTGGTGACCTACAAACGGCCTTGTCACTCTGTTGCTCGAAAAAGGAGAAAAGTCACTGAAAGGTTGTTTGGTTTGTTCACTCAAGCTGACATGCATGGCCAGTACAGAAGATCATCAAGTGTTCTGGTGCTTAGAGCAGATATCACACAAAAATCAGAAAAGAAGAACTACAGTATATCAGAACATCATGTCCCCTCCTTATTCACTGTTTCTGCTTTTATGCTCGTTACATGTGAAACTTTTACACTATATCTGCCATGTTTTAGGTTCATTTTTGGGGTCTCTTTAGCATTTTTCATCATATTCTTTTTCCTGCTACAACTCACACATACACGGCGACCTGTCGCCAGGCGGAACTCTCACCCCTAGGCCAATAAAAAAAATAACAAGGCTGTTTGAATGACAAATTAGGGGAACTTATGACGTCAGACAGGCACGCATTAACAAGAAACATGAAGCTCAATGTGGGTATTTCTTGATGGCAGACAGAAAAAGTGTGATGATAACCATAGAATCAAGAATGCAGCCGAAAAGGATATCTATCTGTACTGTACAGACTGAACACGAAACTGAAACCAAGAAAATGCAACAAAATGGAGAGCTCTTAGCATACAAGCGTATTCAAGAGTCAAATTGCATGGTGAGCATGATAAATTTGTACATGATGGCAGGTCTGCACTAACATTGAAAGTACTCGCTGCCTCTCACGCCACCCCCAGGGGGGCCCACCCCACTATTTGAGCACTGAGTTAGATACACTCAAGCGCCAGACTTGATCACCTGAACAACAGACTTTTGTGGCAGTTGTGAATTAACTCACAACAGGGACAATAACTGTGGAGGCCAAGCTGAAACTCAACTCTGAACCCCCGATGTCACTTCCTGTGCATGCCTCACTCAGCTCCGTTAGCACCGGAACAGTCTTATTTATGTCTTAAATGTCTAAATCTTACATCTACAATATTGGGGAATACAAGTTTAAAGGTGATTATAGGGGTGTTATTTCATGTCTAGAGGGTTAAACACCCTATTTAAAGGGTTGTAAACAGGTTTTCTCTGCTCTGGCGTCTTTAAATGATGAGCAGTTTTACTTTATTTGTGTTTTACTTTGGACCAGTATCATTTGAAGGCACTGTGGAGATTCCAGTATACTCAAAGCAGTTTAATAGATCCATGCAGCAAGTTCATGAAGTCCTTTTCAGAGGAATGGGGCACAGACAGTGCGTGCCCCTGACCCTGTGTCCCTGCATCACAAGATGCCTTACACCCCAGGGAAAAGCCAAATTAGCAAATGTTGGAAAAATACGAAATTTTTGTTCCAAGGTCAACATTTTAGGCGCCACAGTCCCATTGTCTCACATGGACACAATAAGCGGCAGAAGCCATATATATGTCATCGTCATAGTTAAAATGTAATGTAATGTCCCTGTTTGGCATCCATCTGGACGCAGTGAAACAATGACAGGGCCACACAAGTCTGCCCTCCTCCAAAAAGAGAATGATGAAATACAATGCCTGTACAGAGTATTCACCCCTTGGAATGTTCATGTTTTGTAAAAAAATGTTCACTTCTCCATGATGATTACCTTGATTTCATTAATAAAAGCAATGAAAGGCTGAAACATCACAGCACTTTTTAAAGGCACTCTATGGGGAAGTGAGAGACTATGATGTGTGCAAAAGCATCACACAGTGCATCACACACCCTCACCCACACATGACCAAGAAAGTCAGAGGCGAGTGAGACCTCCTCCTCTCTGTTCACGTCCCGACAACCAGGCTCACATTAATAGAGGGGCTGTTTTTTCAGAGTAGAAGAGAAGCGACAAGAGAAGAAAGTGAAAAGAAGAGAATAGTGGTTTCTGGTGACCATGGCTGGGAGGAGGACACTTGTCCTGGGTGAGTCAAAACTCTTCTCTTGTACAGAACTTCAATGGAAAATAATCTGTTTTTAGAACACTTCAAACTTGAATGACTTCCACAGGTCTATAAACTTTTTAAGCTTCGTATGTTGTTTGTCACTTCCGGTGAAGGAGTACTGACATCTGCCTATGGAGCGTGACATCTATTTGGGGAGTTTTGGGCTATTTTAGCATTTTTCCAGACACAGATCACAAGTTACAATTGCTATCCTATGGGAGATAATGACGCTGAATGACATGAGGAGGGAGAACTCGGTAAATAGCAAGTAGCTCAGCCACAAAATCGATCATAAATGATGTGCAGAATAGATAAACCGGAGCAAAGCACACACCTAAAGAATATGATTGTGACTGGGCTTCACATTAGGACAGCAGAGAACAAAAAGAAGTGGATGTTGCTAAAAACAGAGCAACAGATGGCCAACTTTCTGCAACCAAAGGGGGTGGATGTTTAACTACGTTGAGATATACCTGCCCATGTATGGCAGGAACAATAACATCACACCTGTCATCATTAAGCTCACAAACAAGAATGACAAAATGACTCTGATTTGAAATGAACAAACATTTACATAAATGAAATGTCGACATAACCAAGAAAAAATGTCACTTAAGACATGCCTTAAATGGAAAAAGACATCAAGGAACCACTGGACAAATATGGACGATTTTATCAAGAAAAATGAAATGCAAAAGATATAAACACTCATGCAGCTTGAATGAATAAAGTAATCAAAATTCAATGAACAAGAATGCAAACAGAGACAGAAATGTCAGCAATAACAAGCAATGTATTTCATTCATTGATCATTTCCAATAAGTTATTGCATAATTCATTTCTGTCAAAAATTCTACACCAGCATTTATTTATATCTTCATTTCTCTTTAATTTCCTTACTTGTTTCCCTCAATGAGCCACAGCTCCCCTAATGCCAGCAGCACTCGTACAGCCTGAGGCCATGACAATACCACCTCTATGCTCAACTGAAAGACATAATTATCTTGCTACTCATCCGTGTTGCCAGCTATTTAAACAGTAATGGCTGTGTTAGACATGTACACTGCTGTACACTGGCAGTTGACAATTTTTATATAGTTTGACATGCAGAAAACAATTTGACATACATATAAACACAAACAAATGATGAACAAAAAGGATGAATTAAGATTTAAGGTTGCTTTTACCTGACGTGACGTTTACTTGACGTGACTGTTCCCAAAGACATGATGTGGCAGCGAGATCAACCACCACCATCTTTGTTTTGCCATGAGTTACTGTATAGAATTAATAGTGTTTCTCACCTAAATAACCCAAAAACTGAGCCAAAGAATGTTGCAAGTGCCAGCATTTTGACAAAGAACTAGAGAAAAATCTTCAATGAAGGTAAAAATAAACTTCAATGTTCATTTATCCCTTTCATTCGTAATTGATATGCGTTTAGACTTGTTTTGTGCATGTAAAACTAATTGTAAAACTATAAAAACATAATTTGTGTGCACATTTTCGAGATTCAAACACTGATTACATCATAGACGGCCAACGTAATGTAGCTGACCCTCGGGTCTTGTTGCAATATTGTTAGGTAGCAAATAGGATGCTAACAAGGAAGAACGTTTTCTCATAAAAGTACATTAAAACCACAGTTGGACTCAACGCAGTGTATTAACAACACGACAAGCGCCATATTGTATGGAGAATGAACGCAAACCGAGGCAAAAGTGCTGTGTAAATTTTCAACGTTAACTGAAAAACATGCTAACTGGGGTGGATGCTAGCTGAGGTTCCACTGTACTGCAATAAAATGCTTGGTGAAATTTGAGGGCTGTGTGTAGGAAAAAGTTACTCTTTCTTCTTGTTTCCTGATACTTTTATACGCATTTGGCGTGTTTTAGACCAGGGGTCCCCAACCACCCGTCCGGGGCCCAGTACCGGTCTGTGGGCAGGGCCGAACTGGGCCGAGGAAACCTTTCAGGCAATGATAAAAAAATATACACACACACACAAAAAATACTTGTAAATAACTAAATACAATTTTAAGTAAGTGCATATCAATTTTGGAAATATGGGCCATTATTTTATTCAGAGAATAATATAGTTTGACGGTTTTGCATGTTTATGTTGTTTGTTGCGAGTGTCCCACTCAGTTTGACAGTCCTTGAATGCACCATTGTTCGTGCGCTAGCCTTCTCCCACTCTGCACAGATTGTCAACTATACTGTATTTTTATCGGGGGGTTTTCACTTCATATTTGCTCCCAAATGCTAATACACTGTGGGAATGCATAAAGGTAAAGTCTGATTACGTTATTGAGTGCTAATGTGTATATTTGTTGTGTGCACAGCTTCAAGTTAATTCATGCTAGCACACTGCGTGTTAGCACACACATCAAGCAGCGGCGCTATAATCTCTCTGAAAAACAAACTCCACGCTTGTAGTGGTGGATGGCGGGTCTGTATTCATTTTGTGCTTTTAATTTGATGTTGTTCCTGTCTTAGTTTTACACAATACATACTAACTGAGATAAATTACATCGCTATACGATACGTGGGAACGTGGGTCCAAAAAGGTTGTGGACCACTGTATTACAGTAGACAACTGTGTTCACAGCCATCAGAGAGGATGTTAGTTATATTTTACTCCCACCAATGCCAGCCAGCTAAGGTTTCCTCACTCCACAGGAAGTTCCTCGCCGTGAATGATGGTGCACATGGCGTAGGGAACAATCTGAGGAAATGAGGGTGAAAAGAAACGAGAGCTTTTGCCTCTTTGACAAAGTTTCTTTTCAAACTAATTCATGTATCATTTGACATTTTGGCTGACACGCTTTTAGTCAAAGTGATTGAGGTGAAGCCGGGTGCCGCTTTCAGAGATGTCATGTGGGAGGGAAGGTGATGAACTGTTGTCGTCTCACTCCAATGTCACGTCTTCTTCCTTTCAGCTCTACGCCTGGTGTTCGTCTTGGTGCGGTCAGAATCACAATGTCCCATGGGACTTACTTACAGGAATCAACTTTGCGTTGGTAGGAATGTTTTATTAAACTATTATTTTTTATTATTATGTGGTAAACTATTATAATTTATCCTAAGGAAGAACGTTTTCTGATATGTATATTTAAATTAAGAACACAGATGGACTTATGCAGCGTATTAATAACACAACAACATGCCGCCATATTGTACGCTAACCGGAGAATGCATGCAAACTGAGGCAATTTTTGGCATAAATATTGACGTTAGCTAACTGGGGGCGGACGCTAACCAAACTTCCACTGTATACTGCATATTGGGGAGGCATCCAGATAAATGGGAGGTTGTGGGCACCACTTTGATGTTGTTCACATTTAATTATTACTAACACGTTAAAATCAATCCAGAGTAGCTCGAGATAGATTCGTGTTATAGTTTACAAAACAGTGAAGCCCAATCAGGGTTACTCGACATGATGAAAAATAAAAAAAAAAAAATGAATACAACATAACAAACATTACTATTTATTCAATGAACTATATTCTGAATGTATTTTCTGTATGATTCCAATTGCTTTCCATGAAGACGTGATTCTTTGTGGCAGCAAGATCCGCACGTTCCTCTTCAACACCACCTTCCTGTTTTGCCATGAGATACGTATATCTTGAATTCGATAGTGTTTCTGACCTCAATAACCCAAACTCGAGCCAACGAAAGTTGCAAGTATGCCAGAATTTTGATAAATAAGGTGAAACACAATTGAATTCAATCACTAACTCATGACAAAACAGGAAGGTGGTGTTGAAAATGAAGGGGTTGATCCTGCTGCCACAACAATGTGTCTTTGGGGACAGTCACGTATTCAATGAAGGTAACCTTAAATGTTCATTTATCCCTTTTATTCATTTATATGCATTTTTGAAAGTCAATCGCTGATGACGTCATAGACAGGCAACGTGGCCGACACCTGGTTGCCATTTGTTAGCAAGCTAAGAATGCAAACATGGACGTTTGTGGTAAAAATACATTAAGAACACAGTTGGACTCACGCAGCATATGAAGATGTGCGTCATATTGTATGCTAGTCATACTGTACGCTAACCTTAAAAAAGTACGCAAACTGAGGCAATATTTTGGTGTAAATTTTATACATTAACCGAAAAACACGCTAACCGGGGTTCTACTTTACTGTCCAAATACAAAAACACGATAAACCACATGCTCATAGCTAAACCGAGGTAGCATAAACGGTGGCACTTGGTGTAAAAATTTGAGAACCATTGACGCAAACAGTAAAATCAAATCCACAATTATTGTGTGTCATGCATTCTTATTGTTGTCATTTCTGACTCACAGATTATGATGAGTGTGACGGTATCGACGACAGCGTATGTGGCAGTGGCGCTGTGTGTGTGAACACCATTGGCAGCTACAGATGCGACTGTCGTGATGGTTACAAAAGACTAAAAGTCTGTGAAGGTATCATAGATCAATTCTTTTAAGATAATATTTAGGAGCTGTACAGCTGGCTTCATCTGTTGTGTTGATATATTTTATTTCCAGATATAAATGAATGTAGCGAGAACAAAGACCTATGTGGACCTCGGGCCACATGTCATAACACCATACCGTACTACTATTGTGTGTGCAATGACGGATTTGTTAGCAGAACAGGAGGACATCACGAACGTAACGTGACTTGTGACGGTAAGATGCGTCACTATTGTATACGTAGTAATGTGAAAATACGAGGACACCCCATGCTGGAACTCTTCCCGCTCCTACTCCAGAACCGCTGCACACAAAAGGGTGACATTTTGGTAAAACATGCACCCCTGCTGGGTTGCCTGTGCGGTTATTTTTCAAAGACACCACATGCTGGCGCTGTTATTAAACCAGTTAAGTGGGATTGACTCAGCTCAATGTGCTCTGTAAAACACCCACTGTAACCTTATGGTGTTTATTGGAAACAGCATAAAATTGGTACACAACTTTATAGAGGATGGACAAGCACGTGTGTAAAATTTCAGCACGATTGGTTGAAATCATGGCTGACATCAAACAAAAAGTCTTGGACGTGAGCAACTAATTGCCCATATGTCATTGAGCGTTTGTCTAATGGTTATACTGTAAAACCTAGGGGATATCTGCATTACATGTATGCTAGCATGTATTCTAAAGCATGTGGGTCAGTACATTTCTGTGATTTTTATTTGTTTTTGCTGTCTAGACTTGAATGAGTGTCTGCAGGCAAATGTTTGCGCACATGATCAGATGTGCATCAATACGAACGGCAGCTATTACTGCGCCTTGTCACAGTTACTGAATGTTTCTTCAGAAGAAAAGCCATTTGAAGGTGAGAACCATGACGCTTAAGAATATTGCACAATGCAAACATTATATACAAGATAATGTCTCATCCTCATGACACATTTTCCTGTAAAGCATACCGTAAATTATCAGCCACTATTCAAGTACATTCAAACTGTTGGCAACATCCTGATGCAGTTTACGTGACGATATTTCGTTTCTTTTAGAGAAAAGCTGTCTCTCCGGAACAGGGCGGTAATCAGATTGAGCTATGGAATCGTTACTGTGAATGATAATGCACATAATATGGAAGTGGCAGTGTGCAAGGCGGGGCAGGATTGGAACCGCACATTTAGTGTTTTACGCACACCACAAACCCTGCAATCCAACCTGCACCCAGTATGCCAGTGTCACTTGTTGCCTCGACACGTGTCACTTGTTACCTAGCCACGTGTGGCTGCTTTTTTTCATTGGAGTTCTAACAGCTACCAAGGAGAAGCTGTAGTACATTTCATCAAAGTTACTTAGGATTTGTCAGATCAAAACATGCATATGATTTCTATCAAAACATGTCATACTGGTGCCTTATTTTGGAAATTGACTCTTTCCAGGTTCCGCAACACAATGGAAACTGCAGTTCTTTTAGCGTTAATGAAAACAATCTACTGCAATCTGTTTTACATGTGTCTTTACATAATGTCAACATAAATTACTAGTCATAGGAGCTACAACTGCCGTCCGACTGGGTTTGTCTATATATACCCTGCGATTGGCAGTCCAGTCTATTACAACTCTGCTTCTGGTGCTGCTGTGTTATGCAATATTCTTGCATGTGGTCAAATAGCTCAGAAAATTTGTAGTAATCCCTTGTTTATGTATTTTTTGCAGTACCATATTCTGAGTTGGAGCATAGAAAACCTGTTTACAACCTTCTAAATACAGTTGTTAATATCAGAGCCCTATAGACACGAGAATACTTCACCCTTACACTCCCTTTAGTTGGGTATTCCCCAATATCGTTGACATAATTACAGAAAATAGCCATTCAAGACATGAATAAGACTTGTGTTTGTGTGTGTAGCTATAAATGTGTTTCCTAGAGGTGCCAAGTGGGGGGAGGACAGGAAGTAGCGTCGAGGGTTCAGAGTTTTACCTTGCTGTGGATTATGCCACAAAAGTAGCCTATGCTTTTATTAGGATTTATATTGGGCATTATTGTGCCTGTTGTGAGATCATTCAAACCTGCAATAAAAGCCTGGTGTCCCGGCGATCACCGAACATTACAGTAACATTACTAGCACCTAGTGACCAGTGTAGAATAATACATATTTTGAATGCGTCTTTTGAAGGCTTGATAGAGTGAAGACGTGGCGAGGGCCGACTTTATATACAATGATGACTTTTCACAACAACTTCCCGCCAATTATTACCCAGAGGCAAAGCTACGTGGTGGCCGAGGCCATCCCGGTCACTCTCCGGCTGGCCATCCGGACATTTCAAGTATCAACTTATTACCACCCCCATGGGAGTAATGGTCTCACCTTGGCCACCCCAATGAAAGATTTCTGGCTCGGCCACTGTTACCACCTGCTGCAAATTAATGCCAGTCCTCTTTGTGGTTTTGGTAAACAAATGCCCGGCTATAATTAAGAGCATTTACGGCACCTCAAACATAACGAAAAGCTGATTTCAGTGTATCATTTGGTACATTAACAGGAAAAATTAGTAGCAAAAACAGGCTGCTTCAATAAATGAAGGCTCTCGTTTTGACTTTTATTCTCGTGTCTTTCTGGACAGCATCCAATGTCCTGATTTGTGCCCTTTTTGATTTTTTAGACACATGTTTGTCATATAACTGCGGAAATGGAACCTGCTACATCGGAGACAGCGGCCATTACTGTGCATGCCACACAGGGTCCACCAATTATGGCAACAAAACTGCTCCTTGCATAGGTAAAACTCTGCATAGCATCGGAAAACATGTTGTCTAGCATGGATTGTAATCTGCAATTAAAAATCCTCTTTCCTCAGCATTAAACTGCAATGCATTTGAGGAAACGGAGAATCTGAGAGCGGTAAAGCACACAAGGGACACAAAACGTGTTTGAAAAGATCTTGTTTTACCTTCAACTGATTCTCTTCTAGAATCTTCCCATTGCAACTGAACTGATGAAACTGCTGCAAAAAGGCTGTGTGCATCTCGCAGACAACAAAGGTCCAAACGACGGGCTTGTGGAGATGATACTCTCGGTATTTCCGGCTAGAACTTTGTTGAAATGAATCACTCAAAAAAACTTAAGAAAATCTGCACACTCTAATGACATCCAATAAAATAGCTGTAACAAAAGTTTGTGTTCTTTAATTAAAAAATAAACAGTAATACGTAAAATAAAGATAGTGTGTATTATGATAATACTGTATTTAAAATAGAGGAAAAAGCTAAATAAAATGTGATACAATTTGATTTACAGTGGCAGAGCAAAGACATACTAAACTTAACAATATTTGAATGTACTGTGTAGAATAGCAATGAATTATACTGAGATGATGCTAATATTTTGCTAAATAATGTAGCTTAAATATTCAAAACAGCTCCAAGTAAACTGCAGCTATAACAGGGCTGTCAAAAATAGCGCGTTAGCAGCGGTAAGTAATTTATTTAATCACATTTTTTAGCGTAATTAAAGCATACGCATCGTGGCAAGCCACGCCTCTGTTATGACGACCGATGGAGGCACAGTGTAGTGTCTCCCCAGTGTCTGACACTGCTATAAATGTATTGCGACCTGAGCACACCAACAGCAGTGCAATTCCAGCACCATACACAGTACAGTATATGTCTCCAACTCACAAACACGTCTGAAATCCCTTCGTCATCTGAATAACACTTCATCGTTGTCACGGGACGACCACAAGATGCATTCACGGACACACAGAATAACAAAATGTCTTTATTACATCGGTATTATGCGAGTACGTGTGGTTTAAATAAACAGAAATATAAAGAAAACCGGTAATTGGATATTCTTATCGCTCACTTTGTAACTCTAAAGTATGCTCGGAAACCCCATAAAATACACTTAAAACATGTGAATTCAACTATAAAAAATGAGTCTTTGACCGCAACCCCTCATTGCTGACAATAACAGTTAAAAGTGTGATTCAAATGTTCTGTCACCTTCAGACATTTGTTGATTAGGGCAGGTCAACTGATTAAAAATTTGAATCACCTTAATCACAGTTTTTTAATTAATTAATCCTTCATCACCATTAGCAACTATGTCTGAAATATGCCCATTTTTACTGTAAATTAAATTACAGGACGGGATTAAACGTATATATTTGTATGAATCAACTGCTCCAAATGAACTGAATAATCAATCAAGCTAAAAGATACTACACAAGTCTAAAAATGTATGTCTAACATTAGTGTCACGTTCCACGTGCCCTTGCTTGGTGGCCCAGTCTCCCTTTTGTTTCTTTTATCCAGATCCCATGTTCCTGGCTGGAGGCGGAGCTGCTGAACGCACCTGAGCTACAGTACATTGCCTACGCCCACTACTTAGGCTGACTGCTGAGGAACGCCGGATTATTCCTCTCGACTCCAGCCTTCACCTGTGTTCCTACACCTTGACCAGTGTTGTTTCAGTGTTCCCTAAGCGTTCAGCAGCACCTGCCTTCAGCCGGCACTTTGTAGTCTATTTTTTCCATTGTTTCCCTTTTTGTTGGCACCATCGCCTTGAGTTTAGTTTTGTGAAACAGAATAAAATTCTGTAAAGTCCTACCTGCCTCTGCGTTCGGGATCCAGAACCACGCCACATCTGCCCGTGACAACTAGCCTCTTTAATAGTAGCAGAGCATTTGAATCACACTTTAAACTGTGTTATTATGAGCAATCAAAGACCATCACATAATTTAAGGTAAATGTACTTGTTTAGAGTGTCCCTGAATGCATTCTTGTAATGAGAATGAGGAAGTGTCGCTCCCAAGATGAATGGACTAGAGACGTGTGTGAGTTGGAAATAAATACAGTATATATAACAGGGTTCCTGCTTGCTCTGGTGTGCATGTGTTAATTACATGAAAAAATGTAGCGTAATTAATCAAATACATTAGTTACCAACGATTATTTTTACCACCGGGTTATTTTTGGCAGTGTTGATCAAAATTTTCTGTTAATTTGGATCTGTTAATGCATACAAATATATAGAAATATATGTATGTATATATATGATAAGACCAACCTTGTTTCTTCAGTTTCTTGTTCACTTCATAGCAATGTTACAAAATTATGAAATTTATAAAATCAAGTCTGATTAATTCTATCTGATAAAGAATGACTTGAACTTTAATTTGATACCCCATTCACTTCTCTACCCCAAATATTAAAGAAGTCAGAGCAGACTTTATTAAAGAAACTAGTGTCTTTGGTCCCCATTGTGTCAAGACGATAGCTGTGATGGACGACCGTACTACAAAATATGTAATAACTTACGCTGTGAAAATCTGTTTTTAAGTCAACATAGTATTAAAAGTCCACACAGTAGCCATTTACATGTTTTTGATCATCAAAAAGTCCAGGGAAGAAAGTCAGATGTCATATTTTTCATGTGTATGCCTCAAACTGCAGTGCAGCAGCACGCTGTGTATTCGTTTTCACCCCACACTAACCACAATGCAAACGCAACATGTAGTATTTGCGGGCCAAAAAAAACCCCAAATATGGCCAATTCAATTTTAATGGCATTTTGTATGCAGATATTCAAGGAAATTAATCTTCCATATACCTTTTATCTGCTTCCATAGCTCCAGTCCATGAAGTTGAAAGGCTTTAAGTTGTACTTTTTTTTTCCAAACACGAATTGACTTGATGTGGTCCAACACTCGATATAAATCCGTTACGAAATGAAGACATGATCTACCAAACATGTATACGAATGAAAATACACCCCGTATCAGAGCGCACGCACGCTCACTGTCAGATTTCCATCCATCCATTTTCTATGCCGCGTATCATTAGGTTCGCGGGGGAATGCTGGAGCCTATCCCAGCTGACTTCGGGCGACACCCTGAACTGGTCGCCAGCCAATCGCAGGGCACATACAGACAACCACTCATGCTCACATTCATACCTATGGACAATTTAGAGTCGCCAATTAACCTAACATGCATGTTTTTGGAATGTGGGAGGAAACCCGAGTATCCGGAGAAAACCTGTGCATGTCCGGAGAAAACCCACGCACGCACGGGGAGAACATGTAAAAATGGGAGAAATGCCCAACGGAGATTCAAACCCAGGTCTTCCCGACTGTCACTGTGTGGCCAACATTCTAAGCACTAGCCCACCATGCAGCCACCACTGTCTTAATTTTTCATTGCTAAAATATGGGTTTTGTAACATTGCTACATTTTAGTGCCTGATACAACTAAAGGTACCTTTGTTTGGACAAATACCACAATGACAACAGAAATAGCTCATAAGAGTTACATTTTTTGGCAGTACAATGCAATAGCGATTCATGTAAGAACTTATCGGTGAGTGATTTTGGTTATTAACAAAACCATGGAAGTTGCTAGATATCAGCTCTTTAATTAAACTCTTATGAGCTATATTTGTTATCATCATTATATTTGTCCAAACAAATGTACCGTTAGTTGTACCAGGCATTACAATGGATCAATAAACTGAAGATGGAAATAGTGTTTAATCATGATTAATTTGAAAACCATCTGATCACAAATATTAATCCTTTCATAGCCCTAATTATAGTAAATACAGCAAATCAATACCTGTCAGATGCAACCCTGAATGGGTCTTTCCTCTGTGGCTGCAGAAACTCTTGGATTTAATTGATCAGATCTTGTTAACCGGAGTCCTCAAAGACAACAAGCAGGTGTCCATCTTTCTTGACATAGTGGAGAGTGTTCTGAGATTGGTAGGACCTTACATAAAAACCCCCAGAGCAACGAGATCCACCACCACAACAGGTAAGTCCAGCAGCAATACAGTGCGTTCCTTTTAAGAGGTTAATATGTGTGGTGAGACATTGTTTTCTGGGGTATGCCTTCAGATTTGGAGCTTCTTTCATACCAAGGACTTGTGTCACCCAAGGGGGTTGTGACATTATCAACCAAGCCAGTCAAGTTAGATATCCATTGGGAAACAGTGGCTGGAGATTCCTCGCAGTTCCAAGGTGGTGGTCATGCCCATTCTCTGGATTATGAGGACATACTGTTTGAGCATCACCTTAATTGTGGTATCCTGGGGCCGTTGCAGGCTTTGCAGCCGCGTTCCTGCTCACCTACGCAAACCTAGAGAACTACACTGAAGGCTACTATAGTGGCATGAATGCACAGATAAATCAGAGCTTCATTATCAACTCCAAAGTGGTGACCGTCTCCGTCACCAACAGAAACACAAGTTACCTGGAAGAGCCGGTCACGCTGACTTTCCAACACAACAAACAGGTAATTTTGTGCTTTCCAATGAAGGAAACTAAACTGTCAACAACAGCTGCGTGTGTAGGAGGCTGCTTTTCTAATTATTGCTGTTTTCACAATAAACTATAGATTTTTCAATTACTTGTAATTCAAAAATGCTTTACTTTCCTACTAATTACAGTGTCTTCAGTTTTGTATCTAATCCTACATCATCTACTACGGTGTGTATTACAAAAAAAGACATTTCTTGAACTCATTTGAAAAAGCTTTTTTCTTACTTTTGTACATAATCATACTTTTTGTCTAGTTTCTTAACTTTTTAAAATATTTGCTAATTGCCTTTTACGACAAATTTTACTAAATTCTTGTGACAGCTTGAATACTTCTACAATCCTACAAAATGTAGCTCTTGTGTAAAATTTAGCTTAAAAAAAAGTACTGTCCTGTTTGCTACTAATTACAGTGCATTGCTGTTATACAAAATCTTAGTGTTAACATGATTCTAAATTATCTACTAAATTGTGTTTATATAATTTATTTTAAAATGTGTTTTTAATTGGAAAAAAAAGATTTTATTGTATTGTGTTTTCTTAAATTGTGCGTATTGTGAGACTTATTTTTTAAGTAAAAAGCAACTTTTTAATTCATCCATTTTCTATGCTGCTTATCCTCATTAGGGTCGCGGGGGTATGCAGGAGCCTATCTTAGCTGACTTTGGGCGACAGGCAGCATACACCCTGGACTGGTCGCCAGCCAATCGCAGGGCACATATAGACAAACAACCATTCACACTCACATTCATACCTATGGACAATTTAGAGTCTCCAATTAACCTAACATGCATGTTTTTGGAATGTGGGAGGAAACCGGAGTACCCGGAGAAAACCCACCCACGCACGCACGGGGAGAACATGCAAACTCCACATAGAGATGCCCGAGTGGAGATTCGAAACTTGGTCTTACCGATTTCCTGACTGTGTGGTCAACATGCTAACCATTGGGCCACCATGCGGCCCACTTTTTAATTTATTGAAAGAATTTTTGGTGCTAATTTTTCTACATAATCCTACTAAATTATCTAACAAATAACATTTTATTTATATTTTTTGCTAAGTTGACAAAAATACGCGTTTTAATTTTGTAATCTTTTAACTTATTTAAACAAAATTTGCAGCTAATCGGGCATTACATTTTTGCAGCATGTTCTACCATATTCGTTTGACAGCTTAATTCCTTTTAAAATCCTATTAAATTTGGGTCTTCACATTTTTTATTTCACATTTCATGACACTAAGAAAAACTCGGTACTGTTTGCTACTAATTACAGTGCATTCTTTTTATACAAAATCCTAATAGTAATTACAGCGTCTTCATGTTTGTACATCATTTTACTAAATTAGCAAAAAAATTGTGTATGATTGCTACTAATTAGAGTGCAACGTGAGGTCCATGCTGGTGTACTGTCTTATTAATAACATCCGTATGGTTGCCTTTCCCAGGTGAATGGCGTCCACCACACCTGTGTGTTCTGGAATGCCACCCACGAGGGCGGCACCTGGTCTTCTAGCGGCTGCACCAAGGTGGAGTCCAACTCTGAATTCACCGTGTGTTCCTGCAACCATTTGAGCACCTTGGCCGTGCTGATGGCCCTCTACGACGTAGAGGTAAAGAACACTACCTGGTGACACCCTCAAGCTTGAGTCTCTTCATTCAACTGTCTCTTCTCAACAGTATAGGTTTGAGTTGCAACTGATAACCAGGTTGGGCATGTCCTTGTCGCTCGTTTGCCTGCTGGTGTGCATCCTGACGTTCTCGCTCATCCGTCCCATTCAAAGCCCCAGGACCACCATCCACTTGCACCTGTGCATCAGCCTTTTCATCGCTATCGTCCTCTTCCTTGGAGGCATCTCTCGTACAGAGAACAAGGTGAGTTGCCTCATTTGGTTCAGTTAAAATGAACTCTGGTGCGTTTGCTCTGCTAGTATAGTTTGTTTGGTCAAGTGTGAACGCAGTTGTGCGCGCTTGCAAGTGAACTCTGGTACAATTTGGTTTACTTAAACACAAATGTGAATGCTACACGTAAAGAACAGGAGCTCACACACAGTCCAGAGGGATGAGTGAGTTGCAGCGCAAATCCAGTCTATATCGATATGAACGATATGGTTGTTTTTGAAATCATGCTTAAAATAAATAAATATATTAATATCGATGTATAT
The DNA here is from genome assembly GCF_027744805.1 of Dunckerocampus dactyliophorus. Taxonomy (NCBI): domain Eukaryota; kingdom Metazoa; phylum Chordata; class Actinopteri; order Syngnathiformes; family Syngnathidae; genus Dunckerocampus; species Dunckerocampus dactyliophorus. The sequence goes on along the minus strand of NC_072836.1, from coordinate 8,176,613 downwards.
CGCCCAGCCCTACTACAATGCGTTTTCTGAATGTCCTTTTTATGCTTGAAAATGCTGAATTTGGGCCAAAAATACATAAAATGTGATTGAGCATGCATATTTTTGAGTAATAATAGTCAACCACAAAACAGCGATTGTTTATTAATGAATATATTTTGAAAAACCATGATAACCTGAAGCCACAAAATTGGAAGCGCGATGTGGCAAGGGACGACTACAATTATTTTGGACTACGGTCACACTTCCGCCTGCCCAGCAGTCGTGAAAGTTGACAAACGCAACTAACGATTGAAACGGCAATAAACACGCCAGAGTAACATGTGAGAGTTGTCAATCGTTATCCAAGGCTGGATAGTGGAAATTTTGAACACGTCCAAAGTTTGGAACAGTCAGTGAGAATCTTGTCCAGAGTCTTGACAAAGGCACAGACCAGTGTTCAAATGACAGCAAAAAGCATGCAGAAATGACAAATGTGTATGAGAAAATGCCTTAGAAGTGCTGTCGCTCTACTCTGTGCTCGTTAAAAGTATGTTTTAGAAGAAATCTAAGACGGTAAATATAGCAGAGTATAAAAATAACCGATGTATTCAGTCCGTGGAATATTTGAGTTAGGTCACACAATGTTTTGAATATAAAAGCTGCCCAATCAAGTCCTTAAAGGGATAGTTCAGATTTTTTGACATGAAGTTGTATGACATCCCCATCAGCAGTGCAGTCCATCAACAGTGACTTAGACTGCACTTGGTCCCGTGAGCCCAGTACTGGACGGATTTCAGTGATTGGAAGCGTAGTTCTGGTTAGGTATAGGGGTTACTTAAGTAAATAGTTTGTCTTCTTAAAACAATATGCGTCCTCGAAAAAATCTGACCTGACAAATCACTCGGCTTTACTTTCTCTGACGTCGTATTAATGCGCTGTCTTAATGCGGCTGTCTCTTTCCAATGCATATTGCAAATTAATGTAAAAAAAAACAAAACGGAACTAGCCCTTTAACTTTATATACATACTGCATGTTCTGAACGGTGCAGCCTTTTGGTCACATGACAAAAATACCAGTGTGAACCAAAAATAATTCTTCTGATTTTTGGTCTGGATTAGGGTGCACATGTGAGCACAGTCTAAAACACTCGGATTGGGTAATAGTGCTCTCACCAAACCAAACCTGGCAGGTGTGAACACATAGTAGCAAATAGGTTCTTCCTTCTGCAGAAAACTTTTCTCACTGCCATTAGAGTGGCTGTGCAGTGGTGGCCGGCTTTCTTCATTTCTTCTTCCTGGCATCCTTCTGCTGGATGTTAATGGAAGGCGTGCAGCTCTTCAGAATGGTCATCCTGGTGTTCCACACCAACTTCCAGACCCTCTACATGATGGCAGGCGGCTACGGCATCCCAGCTGCAATCGTGGCTATCTCGTTTTTTCTCAACCCCAAAGGATACGGCACAGAAAAATAGTAAGTACTCGCTGGTGATTTTGATTTTCAAGTCACCACTGTGCTTGCAAATACTAAACGTGTTGCAGTTGCTGGTTAAATCTGGAGTTCATCTGGAGTTTTTGGGCCCCGGCTTGTGCCATCATTGCTGTAAGTACCAAAAAATAAATACGATTTAGGATAATGTCTTCACCATTCACACTTTTTTTGGTGTTTTCCAGATAAACTTAGCCTTTTTCATGATTACCATTTGGAAGCTGGCGCAGAAGTTCACAGATTTAAACCCAGACCTGGACACCTTGCAGAGAATCAAGTTAAGTCGGCATGTGTGAGCACTGTAAAGCAGGGGTGTCCAAACTTTTTTCATATAGAAAAATTGAAGGAGTCCTACACAGCAGTGTGAAACAGATTTTACTGACGTATCCCCTCCCTCTGTGCTCCTCTGCTGCCCCCTGCAGGGTATTCACCGGTACTGCAGTGGCTCAGCTGTGCGTGCTGGGCATCACATGGATCTTTGGCTTTTTCCAGTTTGAGGAGAGCACAGTAGTCATGTCTTACCTGTTCACCATCTTCTCCAGCCTCCAGGGGTTCATGATTTTCATTGTGCACTGTGTCTTCTCCAAACAGGTCCGCCACAAAACGTCACACAAATTGCACTCAAAAAATCAGAAAAAAGCTTTCAAAACATTTTGGATTTTAGGTCAGGGACGAGTATGGCAGCTTCCTGTGCAGATTCTGTGCACCGCTGAAGAAAAACAGAGACTTCAGCTCACATTCCAGCAAACAGGTAGGCACTTACAGTACATACATACTGTATTCAAAGTATACGTACGCATATACACGTTGGAGTGTAAAGTAGGGAAGTGTGCAAATTGGAACACAGTCTAGGACATCTTTCAGTATACATATTTCACAAAAACTCACCTTTACTGAAGTTTACCGGCTTGAAAGAATAGTTGTCATACTTTTGACATGTTTTCGTAAAATTTGAGTTTATAGCTATTCAACAGGCGGCCCACAGGCCAAATCTGGCCCGGGAATGACACCAGACAGATGTCTTCGGTTCAACACTTAGGAGCAGAGTCCGATACCGAATTTCCGCGAAGTAGGATTCCTTATTTATAAATGAAATATATTTGTTGACTGGCGACCAGTCCAGGGTGTACCCCGCCTCTCGCCCAAAGTCAGCTGGGATAGGCTCCAGCATACCCGCAACCCTAGTGAGGATAAGCAGCATAGAAGATGGATGGAAATGTTTATGTATGTAGAGAATAGAAAACCTTTTTACGACTCTCTAAATACAGTTTTTAACATTATTAGAGCCCTCTAGACCTGAATTAACCTTTACACTTGTATTACCCATTATAGTAGATATAATAACTGAAAATAGCCATTTAAGACATAAATATGAGTCATGCTCGTGTTGCTATAAATGTGTTCCTTAGGGGAGCTGAGTGGTAGGCAGACAGGAAGTGTCGTCGGGGTTTCAGAGTTGAGTTTTAGCTTGGCATGAGTTACGACTCCAACAGCAGCCCGTGGTTTTATTTGGGATTTTTACTGTGCCCGTTGTGGGACCATTCAAACCTGCGAAAGCCTGTTGCTCATGCGATCAAGTCTGGTGGTGGGGTGTCGCATGTTACATTACAGTAACATTACTGACACCTAGTGACCAGTGTAGAATACTACATATCATTCAGTGTCTTTGAATGCATTTTACTTCATTTAGCCATTTTTATACTTGAAAATGCTTAATTTAGGGAAAAACAAGTAACATTTTCTTCAGTATGTATATTTTTTGACTAATAGGCCGTATTCAACCACGAAACAGCATGATTTCTTAATATATTTTTGAAAAACTGAAGGCGTGATATTCGAACTGCAAAGTGGCGAGGGATGACTACTTGCATTTACACCTATTGAATAAAAATCAGTCCAATTTTAAAACTCCAATACAGAATTTTGTTATTGTCTGTTGTATAGTCTGTGTGACAAAGCATGATCCAGAGCAATAGATCACAGCAAGCATATTTTTTATCCTGCTGACAGAGCAGCAGGGCCTCTACTGATAATGAATGAGCAATAAAGTTGTCTGTGGTGACTGATTGTCTTGTCTCTCTATCTTCCTGTCATCCCAAGGCGTCCAAGAGCAGCCAGTACACGGCGGAGTCACGCCTCTGAGGAGCGCAAAAGTCTCATTCTTCCGTCATACTCAACAACCGCTGGCCATCATTGATTTGCACTTGATGCACCATTCTGCAAAATGATATCAACTGCAGTATTTTTCACTATGACTCCACTCGAAGCTCCTGACATGGGAATGTTAATCGTGTCACAGTAATTCGGTATTCTGTTGTCTAAACTGAGAAATTGAGTCAATGTGTTCAAATGACACAACACCAAGTGCATAATGTGCTTTATGCGTATTCCTCCCATTTGTTTCATAAGTGGATTTAAACCAAATGATCAAAATGATTAATAATTGTATCACGCCTGTCAGCTTGTGTCACCCAGGTACTGTATCTAATTAGCCCAGATAAGCTCTGTTTGATGTCTCTTATGTGGCTTATTTAAATTTACATTGTATGAATATTGCCTCTAAACTTTTGTCTATGAATATGTTGGAGTGTATGTTGTTTCCCTGTCCTTTTCCACTGTACTAAAATGTACTATGTATGAATTTTTGTTATTGACAAAGAGCCTGGTAATACATTTACGGAAACATGAATTAGTCAGGCTACTTAAGTATTTAAAATCAAATCATATACAATAAACTGTTTTTCAGGAATATATGACTCCTTTATTCCTATGACGATACAGGCCTTGAATCCACATTGCTTCCTATAAACAGATAAACGTGCTGATGGAAGTGTAATTAATGAAAAAGATATGCAAACCGACATAGCTATGTTTTTTGGATTTTTTTTTAAATCCCCAGGTTAGGGCAGACAAGTGGAGGCTCGGCTGCAGGAGATCACCTTTTTGCAGCAGACCTCCAAATCTTGTCTTTCTTAATGCACAGCGTAGGGCACTTGGCTAAGAGTGGTTGTGTTGCTCGAGAGCAGCCCCATTCTGGCAACAGATCCACAAAGCACTTTGCCTGCTTTAATGCACGACATGCTCAATCCAAACTAATTACCAGCAGCACTAATAACATATTTGCTCAATGCAATTCTCATGAATGCATAAAAATGACCAAGAATTGGTCATAATACATGATAAGTTGATATGATGACGGTATAATGAGTAATGACATATTAGTATTGATAAGCTAGTGTATTACACAGTATATAAAACATCCATCCATTCATTTTCTTTGCCGCTTATCTTCACTAGGGTCGCGGGTATGCTGGAGCCTATCCCAGCTGACTTCGGGCGAGAGGCGGGGTACACCCTGGACTGGTCGCCAGTCTATCGCAGCGCAGATATAGACAAAACAACCATTCGCACTCACATTCAATTCACCTAACATGCATGTTTTTGGAATGTGGGAGGAAACCGGAGTACCCGGAGAAAACCCACACACGCATGGGGACAACATGCAAACTCCACTCCGAGATGCCCAACGGAGATTCAAAACCAGATCTTCCCGATCTCCTGACTATGTGGCCAACATGCTAACCACTAGGCCACCATGCATATATAATACATATTGCATATATATATTTGTATTTTATATTGTGTGTAACACGTTGCGCATTGTATTAAGGTAACTGGCTTTAGTGTTACAAATAGGGAGTGGCTATAATAAGCTTGTCTTCTTCTCACTCTTTTTCGAGCCAAAATGTTTCTTTTTATATGTGTATTTCAATTCTGTTACGTGTATATATATATTAGTCAAACCTGTCTTAGCGGCCACCTTTATAGAACAGCCACCTCCCTATAGCAGCCACTGAAAAATCCCCCCCAGCAAATTTACATGTTATAGACCCTGTGTATAGCAGTCACCTGTCTAACGCAGCCAGCGGCCACTCATTTTGTCTCGCTTGGTCAATATCTGACTGCATATAGCGGCCAAATTACCAACTCAAGTAGAAGCTTCATGCACGAAAAAGTTTCGTTTTTCAATCAATGAAGGCGTCGTGTGTAGACTTTAATTACTGAGTCCTAGCTCAGTCACAATCATTCACAAGATCCACACAAACTGTCAGTTGTTCCACACAAAAAAGCCGTCTTCTTTTGAGCTTGCTATTTCCTTGTCAAACATGTAACTTTAAGAGCATTTGCACCAAAACATTACCGCAAATTAGGCTGGGAACAGGACGTGCTTCCAGCGACGCTACAATAAAAAAAAAAACATACGCTAGCATGCATGCGGCAGCGGGAGCAAAAATGAATTCGTTTGTACTTAATTGAAGTATTTTAGAATGTACTGTACTCACGTTATTTTTGATCAACCTCATCCACAAATCCATCAAAGTCCTCATCTTCTGTATTCGACACAAACAAAGCCGTCTTCTTTTCCGTTCGCTACTAGTCCGTTAACTTGACAGTGTTATTCAGCTCCGAAGCAAAGAAGGAAACTTCTCCTGTTGCTTCTGCCAACTTTATTTATTGAACGCGGCCACCAGACTCAGAACACACACACATCTCTCAGCATCGTCTCTCCTTCCTGCTTGCCCACAAGGCAAAGGTTAAACAAGCCCCACTACATAGCTGTCCCAGCAATGCCTGTAAGAAATGACACCGTTTATTTCCTGGTGTGCACTGGTCAATACTGTAATGCCGCTTGTTGTGGGGAAGGAGAGACTCATGTCGCCGATGCACTTTAATGGCTTTATTAACAGCGGAGAACACTGCAGGACTTTACATCCACGCCAACATAAACACACTTCCCAACTCTCTCGAAACTCACAGCTAGCACTGAGCCTAGCTCTCCTGCTCGGGACGCCCACCGTCACTTCGCGTCACTTCCTGATGAACTAAAGCTGTAATGACACTGCCGTATAAAAAGTAAAATATTAAAAACAAGCGTAAGATATTACTAGCACAGCTTTGTTTGTGGGTGGTGGATATATTCTATCAGTTATTATTAAGCCTCTAGCTTCCTTTTAGTAAGTAAAAACCTTGGCTATGATTGCACTACATTGTCATGTAGACCTACAAAGTACACCTGGAAGAACAAGAGGTGAATAAATGTATTGCAACTGATGTGAAACTGATGAGGGGTAGGATTAAATAAACTTTGCTTCTTCCTACTCCTTTTTGGACATGCAAAATTGTGAATTGTACTATGTGTTGTGCTACTGTTTGACTCATGCATGTTCAGGATTAAAACCATGAACCATGATAATAACAAGCCTAGTAGTGCTGTACAACTTTTATCCGCAGTCCGCAGTGCCCTCTACTGGTCAACATTGTTATTATTACTTTTTCCACCCCCTTTTTTTTCTATTTTTTTTCCTCTACTGGTCAACATTCAAACTGGACGCCAACCTGTCTATAGAGGCCACCTGTCTATGGCGGCCACTTTTACAGACTCCCTCTAGTGGCCGCTATAGACAAGTTTGACTGTATATATATATATATTTGTTTGCCCAGTGTGGGTACAATGTATACAGCAATGTACAATATATATTTATTTGGTATGGCTCTAAATAAAGAATTCTGAATCTGAATATGGCTAAAAGTCAAGGGTAGAAAAGTTTTGAGAACTTTATATCATGGTGCAACAGGTTATTACGCAGCTTCCTGTGTTTGCCGGAGTTGCTTCCTTGAAAGTGCACACTTTGGCAAGGCAGCATTCATCTAACCAATCTAGATATTTTGATAATGACTTACACAGTGTAGGCACTACATGAGCAAAAGCTTTGCACTAAACTAGTTGAGTTTTCCACTACGCGATTTAGCAGACTGGCGGAAAGACAGTGGACTCTCAGGAAACACAAAAGAGTGGATGATTCTGAATGGATTGATTCACTGACTCAAGTTAGCGGACTCAGCAGAAACACTACATAGTGACTCTCCGGATTCACCTGATGACGGCTGAATTTACTGACTTAAGTCAGCGGACTCACTGGAAACACCACAGATTCATGTTAAACTGGTTCAGTAACTTGAATTAGCACACTCACCGCAGACTGATGATTGATTTGAATTTGTGGACTCAACAGAAAGATGATTCTGCTTAATTAGTTCACTTGACTCAAATCAGCAAACTCACCAGAAACACCACGGACTCGAGATGATTCTGATGAATGGATTCACTGACTCGAGTCAGCAGACCCACTGAAAACACTGCAGACTTGTGTGATTCATGTTGAACTGGTTCAGTGATTTGAATTAATGAACTCACCGCAGACTCAAAATGATTTGGTTAACTGACTTGAGTCACCAGAGAAAAAAAAAGACAGATGATTCTGCAGAAATCAGTCTCTGACTCAAGTAAGTGCTGAATTGATTTACTGACTTGAGTCGGCGGACTCACCGGAAATACCACAAACTTAGATGATTCATGTTGAACTGTTTCACTGACTAAAATTCACACACTCACCAGTATCACTGCAGACTAAGAAGATTGATTTGAATTGCTCACTGACGTCAGTCGGCAGACTTAACAGAAAAGTGAGTCAGAGAAGTAATACGTTGAATATTGCAATAAGAACCACTGGGTTTAAACACATTGGTGTTCATCTTGTGGCTCATGATGATGATGATAATTACAATTACACATTTTTGGTTCAATTTGATTGTTGTCCAATTAAAACATTTTAATGCGAGTTTACTGACAAGTGATTTGCATCAGTACCCAAGTGAACTTCAGTGATTGACTAACCCAAGTCCATAAAATAAAGCAATTTTGCCAACACCAGTTCATGGTATATGTCTAAAACGGTTGATAAATGCTCTGTGAACTTCTATTCAGCAAGCATAGAGACGCCGATGAAGCGGAGGATGCACAAGACACTTATGCAACATTTTATTTGGTAATCTGTGCCACTGGTATCATTGTCACAGCAACCGGCAGCAAATCCGGTATGACCGTAGAGGGGCGGTGTCAATATCATCAAATGGAAATCGCGCTCTGCTTGACGAGCAGGTCGCTGGTTCAATAGCCGAACTCCTTTGTGTCGCTCACGTGACAACTGGGCGGTGCTTAGTCTGCGACGTCTCTTCAACATGGAGTGCAGAAAAAAAGGCAGGACCACCCTAAACTTCTCAATTAGATTTGTATGTCTTTAAGTTTGTGGATACAGAAACAATGGAGACACACATGTGAACGCCAGAAGCCTACGCGGATCGGATCCTTACGTCGAACGACATTGGAGTGCCTCTTTTTTTCTTTTTTTTTTCTTTTTTTTTAGCAACCACGCTAACCTACCGGCAGCGGCAGAGGAATCTGTCACAACTAGTTAAAAAAAAAGAAAGGACGCCATCACATCCAATAATCGATAAGGATATAATCGATAGTAACTTCCGTTAAACTTATCAAGTTGTGGCGTGACCTCTAGCTAGGGTTACTGGGTGAAAGGTGACGCCGTTCGATCGGTTTGTTTAATTGAGGTAAGTTGGGTTCATGCTTTTTTAGGTTAGCGTAAAACTAATATGAACTCAGTTAACCTTCCTTACACGACATATAAAAATGCCTCTCTAGCGCTTCCTTAAGTAACTCATACAAGACTATATTCAACTGTCCTTCTTTCTTGACTATATTTTCTTATCATATATATATAGAGAGAGAGAGAGAGAGAGAGAGCGAGAGAGAGAGAGAGTACATTAATGTGCCCTAAAATGACATCATCATTACATCTAACTATTTATAGAATGCACAATGTGGCAAGTGTATCCGCCTCCCTGGGCTCCATGGGGCTGCTGCGTCTCTGTGGGGCGCCCTGGTCCTGGAGCGTTGCAGCAGGACTGGGCATGTATTTGGGCACGAGAAGCTGGAAGTATTTCTACATCGCGGCGCGAACTGCCAGGAGAGACATCAAGTAAGTCAAACAGTGTCAAAGAGACCAAACTGGCCTTATAGATCAGTGATATCCAACTGGTAGCTTGCAGGTCTTATCAGGCTGGTGAATGACTTCAGACCTAGCATTTTGAAGAATAAAAATGGCAAAATGAACTAAAACACATACAGTATTTAAGGAATTCAGAAGAATGATATGTAGTATTCTACACTGGTCACTAGGTGTCAGTAATTTTACTGTAATGTTTGGTGAGACACACAAACACCAAATTTGATCGCCTGAGCAACAGGCTTTTATTGCAGGTTTGAATGATCTCACAACAGGCACAATAATCCTTAATAAAAATTCCAAGTAAAAACAAGGGCTAATATTGCATCAGTTACCCACACCAAGCTAAAACTAAACTCTGAACCCCCCACGCCACTTCCTGTCTACCCTCCACTGCGCTGCCCTAGGGAACACATTTATAGCAACACACATGAGCACGAGTCTTATTTATGTCTTAAATGGCTTATTTATTGTTATTATGTCTACTACATTGGGTAATACAAGTGTAAAGGTGACTATAGGGGTGTTAATTTGTCTAGAGGGCTCTAATAATGTTAAAAAAAACAGTTTTTTTATGCTCTAACTACGAAAATATTCCATTTATAAATAAGGAATCCTACTTTGCGGAAATTCGGTATCGGACTCTGCTGCAAAAAGTTAAGTTTTGAACTGACAACACGTGTCTGTCTTGTGTCATTCCCGGGCTGGATTTGGCCTGTGGGCCGCTTGTTGAATAGCCCTGTTATAAAGTATAATTTTACTAAAACATGACAAAAGGATGACGCATATCCTTTCAAGTAAGTAAACTTTAGTAAAGGAGAGTTTTTCTTAAATATTTACACTGAAAGGTGTCCTAGACTGTGTTGCAATTTGCGCGCTTCCATACTTATACTTCAACATGTCTATTAAGTGTCTACCTGCTGTCTGCTGGCATCTGTAAAGCTGATGTGGCATTTAAAGAGAACATGGCATTGACCATTTGTTTCAAATATTTCCAAGAAAGTTTATTTTAGTCCATGTGGAGCAACGCATGGTATTCTTGAGTAAATAAATGCCCTTGGGTGTGTAAATGAGGAGATACTATATTATAAATGGCTTTTTAGTGGGATGCAGTGTAGCTCACTTTTTGTAAAAAGAGAATTTTGTCAACATTTCTTATATTGGACATCAAGTGTAGCACATGTCCACATTTACACAATCACTTGCTCAACCCTACTCTTTGTCCTTGCTGTCCCTCCCCAGCGGTCTGTATGTGCTGCTAAGAGTGAGGCTGGCGTTGTGGCGCTACATGCGCAACGGAAGCAACGTCCTCTCCATCTTCGCACAGACGGTGAAACGCAACCCAAACAAAATTGCGCTGATCTACGAGGCCACCGGGGAAACGTGGACCTTCGCCCAGCTGGATCAGTTGTCCAACTCGGTGGCCAACTGGGCGAGAAGTCAGGGCTGGGTCTCGGGAGACGTGGTGGCCCTCTTCATGGAGAGTCGGCCGCTGCAGGTGGCGCTGTGGCTGGGCTTGGCCAAGGTCGGGGTGGAAGCCGCTCTCATCAACTTCAACCTCCGCAGCGACTCCCTTCTGCACTGTATCGGGGTGTCGACATCTCGGGCTATTGTGTTTGGAGCTGAGCTTGCTGATGGTGAGAAATCCGTGCTTGTATTTTAACTTTAAAAAATAGTCATGACATCTTCTTTCTCCCTACATGTCAGCCATGTTGGAGGTCAATTCCTCCTTCAGCCAGTCCATGGTGCGGTTTTGTACCGGAGACCTCAGTGCTCATCAGCTAGCCTATCTGGCCGCGACACCCCTGGACCCCATTTTAGCATCCACGCCGGGGCATGCCCCTTCACCTTGCATCCCGCGGAAAAACATGAACGGTGGGTAGAGATATGTTTTTTTTACATATATAATTGATTTCATGCTGATTGCAAAATACAGTATTTTGTGCACAAAAGACTTTTCTTTTCTTTGTCTTATTAGACTGTGAGGTGTATATTCCATATACAAACTAATGTAGTTTAGTGATTATTTGCATCATACATTTACAGAACAGCTCACATGCCCACATTTATCATAAATCATGCTCATTATTTATTATTATTTTATTACATTATTTATATTTTTGCTATTTATTTTATTATAGGGGTGTCACAAGATTGAAACGTGACGAAATTTCTCGTTTCAAGAAAAGTCGTGAGAACAGGGCAGACAGAAGCCAACCAAGACTGTGAATTATGGCATCACTACTATGAATGATAATAAAGTAATATGGCAGTAATATGGAAGTGGTAGTGTGCGAGGCATTATTGGAAGCGCATATTAAGTGCTTAGGCACACCTTGCAATCCAACCTACCTTAGTGTTCCCAGCGTCAGCGGAGTTAAAACAGCTGCTTGCTACATGTTGATGTCCAAGGAAAAGTTGTAGTAATTCTACGTTTTATAAAATTTTACTTGAGATTTGTCAGATCAACCCAGACTCTTAATCACCGAGTAGTTCTATCGACGCTCATTGCATTTGGCTCAGCACCAACTTTCACGTACCGGCAATCAGTAGTTCCGTTTCACAACGCACCTCATACATAGAAGAGATCCGTATTATTTGGTAATTCAATACAAGCCATCAACAAAGGTGAAAAATCCGCCGATAGGCGGAGTGGAGTGAGTTCCACTTCTGTAAAGCTGTGCAATGCACGTCTGAAAGCTGTAAAAAAAAAATTAAAAACAATTAAAAAACCCTCCACAATGCAACCCAGAGGCAAGAAAGTGGAGTTTGAACACAATCCTCCGTCACCTTGCTGCACCACGCTTTCCTGGCAATATATGCATGGATGTCCAAAGTGTGACGCAGGGGCCATTTGTGGAACATGGCTCATTGCAGAAAGAAAATGAACAAAAACCCAGCAGAAATAAAAAATAGAGCACAAAGGCATAATGTCATTAGAAATTGCGGTACATGATTATGTATATGTCATAAATAGACAAAGACAAGTCGATAAGAGAAAAACAGCGAGCTGTATTATTATATATTATCACAACAGTGGTTTATTTGGTCTCAAAAAATGTTGACAATATTTTTGGGACAATTTAAACATTGTGACTCGTTTAGATGAGTCAGTTTTTTCAGTGTACTTAAAAAAAAAAAAAAATTATGTAAAAATCTTGTCTCGTCTTGTTCTTGTGGACCCTGTCTTGTGTATCGTCCCGTCCCGTGAATTGTGTATCACCGGTATTGTATTCTATTTGTAATTTCTATTTTATCTTATTTATTGTATTCATTTATTGTTAATTATTTGTGTTATATATTTATCTTATCACAATACTAATTATTTTTTTTTGTATTTTATGTCCATTTTATTAATGTTGCATACTTCCTTACTATTTTTTATTTTTATTTTTTACAATTATTATAGTGTGTAACGGGATTCACTGTTATCTTCTCTGCAGATCATTTGTTTTACATCTACACTTCTGGCACCACAGGGCTGCCCAAGGCTGCTATTGTTGTGCACAGTCGGTATGGTACCCCTCACTCAATGTTCTCTCTTAAATAAAAGAGAAATAAAAGGCGCATATCTGTCCATAGACTCAGAATGTTTGCATGATCCCTCCACAGGTACTACAGGATCGCCGCTTTCGGCTACTATGCTTTCGGCATGCGCCCGAATGACATCATCTACGACTGTCTTCCTCTCTACCACTCAGCAGGTTTTTAAAATCTTTGTGAGCACATTTTTTCCCATGACCAGGCAGAGCAACTGGTGTATTAACTTTCCTCTGTGCAAGGTAATATCATGGGTGTGGGCCAGTGTCTGATGCACGGCGTCACCGTCGTAGTGAAGAAGAAATTCTCAGCAAGTCGCTTCTGGGATGACTGCATCAAGTATAACTGCACTGTAAGCGATTTAGCTTTTTTTTTATTACAGTGATGATGGTGTTTATGTGGTTATTTAAACATCAGAGCTCCTATTTCCTCACAGGTGGTCCAGTACATTGGAGAAATATGCCGCTACCTCTTGTCTCAGCCCGTGCGGCCGTCAGAAAAGGGCCACAAGGTTCGCTTGGCTGTGGGAAACGGACTACGGCCCAGCGTGTGGGAGGCCTTCACCGATCGCTTTGGGGTGAAGCAGATCGGGGAGTTCTACGGAGCGACTGAGTGTAACTGTAGCATTGCCAACATAGACGGCAAGGTCTGCAATCACATGTGCATTCTTTACACATACTGTACTAAACTAATGTAACCTAATTCTGCGTCTCCAGGTGGGCGCATGTGGGTTTAACAGTCGCATCCTGCCCAACGTTTACCCCATCCGCCTGGTCAGAGTCAATGAGGACACTCTGGAGTTGGTCCGGGACAGCCGTGGCCTCTGTGTGCCCTGCCAACCCGGTGACTAATCATCCACTTTTCACACTAAGATTAAAAATGACATGAAAGTTCCTCACTGGATGCGTCCTTGTCATCCAGGAGAGCCAGGTCTCCTGGTGGGTCGCATCAACCAACAGGACCCCTTGAGGCGCTTTGACGGCTACGCTAATCACGACGCTACGAGGAAGAAAATAGCCCATAATGTCTTCAAGAAGAACGATTCAGCGTACTTGTCAGGTTAGCAGTCATGTTTAGTTTTTGTCCAAATAGAGTCAGTGGAAAAATAATGGTTATTTCTCTCCTCGTATGTCTCTAAGGTGACGTTTTGGTGATGGATGAGATGGGTTACATGTACTTCCGCGATCGTGGAGGCGACACCTTCCGCTGGCGAGGAGAGAACGTGTCCACCACAGAAGTGGAGGGCATACTCAGCAGCCTTCTGGGTCAGACGGATGTGGCCGTGTATGGCGTTGCAGTGCCTGGTAAGCTTGTACTCGCTGCTTTTTGCATCACGTGTTAGCATTACTATTACTCTGGTTACGTATGAGTTCTGTTCCTAGACTGTGATGTAAGTCAAGTTTTGGCGTTAATTGGATCTTATACCTAAATTAACTCTTAGGTCACTCGCACTGTACACAGAACACATGAAAGACATGTAAAATACTGTTTAACACACTAAGTACAATAATTAAATGAGGAAAAAAAGAAGTGCCCTGCGATTGGCTGGCAAGTCCTCTCGGCCGAAGGCAGCTGGGATGGGCTCCAGCATATCCCCGTGACCCTAATGAGGATAAGCGGCATAGAAAATGGATGGATGGATGGATGGGAAAAAAAGAACAATTGCTTACTCTTATCTCTGTGGTTGTTGTGCACACTTCAACGCTCAATGCTGCTACCACTGTCCATTTCATACTAGCAGATGTTTCCAGACCCAACCACGATAAGTGAATTTCTGCGAATTAGGAGTCAATATTAATACATGGAATATTTGCGTAGTTGGAGCATAGAAAACCCGTTTATGACCTTCTAAAATAACATTATTAGAGCCTTTTAGACATGAAATAACACCCCTGTAGGCGTCTTTATACTCGTATTAGCTGATATAGTTGACATGATAAGCGATAATAACACATGAATAAACTCGCACATTAGCACAGGGAAAGTTCTTTGTTGTCGTAGTATCTCGAACATAATGTGGGTCGATCACATTGCATTAAAAAAAAATTCCATCGTCGCTATGATCGTCACTTGATTGACATATTTATGCCAGTCTCACATGAATCTGGCATACATAGACGTAACTTTGTTTACACCACATTGTGCAACTCTTGCGCAGGCTACCGTATCTCTGAAGTGACCCAAGAGACGGCCGCCGCTTTAAACATAGCAATCTACCGAGTTAACTACAGTAGTTAACCTCAAATTTATTTATTCAAAACTTAATGGGTTTGCAACTGAGTGGGGAATTGGGACAAAGAAGGGAGCTAAAAATGTACCACTTCCACACAGAATGGAAGGATTCTGCATCTATGGCTGCAAGTTAAGGTAATGTAATGTCTCATCAATGTAACATTACTGATGCCTAGTGACCAGAATACTACAGTTGATTTGTCTGCCAATATTTTTTGACTAATAATAAGCCATAGTCAACCACAAAACAGCAATCATTTATTTGTTAATTAATTTCTTTTAAACTGCGATAGAGTGAAGGAGCAATGTTCGAATCACGATGTAGCGAGGGACGACTGTATTAATAGTTAATGGATGTGCATACGTAACCACATAACAGCGAAACCCGCTATGCAGTAACCCAAGGACCACCTGGATTATTTTTACACCCCCTTTAACTGTTGAACCCATTTCAACTCTGCTGCTGACTAAAAGCAGCAACACCTACTGATTGCATAAACAGTCCCCCGGACAAAACTATCTTACCAGCTGCCACTCAGGTGTAAACAAGGTCCCTGGAATGTATTAAGGACACATATACAGTAGGGGTGGGAATCTCTGGCCACCTCACCATTCGATGCGATTACGATTCACAGGCCTGCGATGCAATGATAAAACAATTATCGATACATCTCGATGCATCTTTTTTTGTGATCAATAGTTTTTTTCATGCATAATTTTTTTTCTATTTATATATATTTTTTTTTAATTACTGTGTACTACTAAAACAAAGCATATTTGTAATTATCAACAATTAAAATAAACACGAAACAGGTACATTTACTTACATTATTTTTTAGAGAATTAGTTATCACCTGCTCGATGATTCTCTGGTTGGCAGCAACTTCAGCGGGCTGTTTTTCCTGCTGGTTCGGGTGGAAACGTGCTATGTGGTTTCTCATATTTGTCCTGTATTTTAAGCATGTATGACAAAGTTTGCATATTGTCTGGCTCTTGTCCAGCTCATTTTGATCTTCAACCACGTGAAAGCCAAAGTGCTTCCAGACGCTCGCTTTAAATCCAGCGGGTGCGGGTCGGAGTTTTCTCTCCATTCTGGAAGCCTCTTAAACTTATGTGAACCGTCCGGGCGGCACGTCCTCTTTCCGTCGTCTTGGGGTTTTTTTTGTTCCGTCAGCATCGATTATTGACATTTATGAAACGATAAATGATCGTCAATGTCCGCATCGCAATGCATCTAAGAATCAATTATTTCCCCCACCCTTAATATACAGATAGTCTTATGTTATTAGTGTTCTCGTCGCCTTCTGGGAGTCCATTTTTACATCTCAGTGTTTGTGCTTTCCCCCTTCTCATTCACTCCAAATCCTTGTTGAAGTTGAAAAAGTCTCATTTTGAGAAATTTTCAATTATTGTATACTTCCAATGCACACCCCGCCCCCTTTGCGCTAAACAAATATAATTAGAGCAGTTACGGTATGTTATTTGTATATTATTTTAACTAAACATTATTATTTGCAAATAAATAGAGGCCCTTAAAAGACGCCTTTTGCACAATGTGGGGAAAGAATCAGACTTCAGCTCCTTTAGTGTGACAATGTGAACTCTTCCCAGGTGTGGAAGGGAAGGCAGGCATGGCCGCCATCGCAGACTCCGATGGAAGTTTCGACTGCAGCAAGTTCCTGGAGGGGATTCAGGCAGCTCTCCCACCGTACGCTCGGCCGGTGTTCCTGCGAATCTCGCCGAGCGTCGACACCACAGGTAACAACTCTTGACTGATGATTTCATATTGCTGTATCACAAGTTTTTACATACTGTATATATTCTCCACATATGTAGGTACTTTCAAAATCCAGAAAACCAGATTGCAGAGGGAGGGCTACGACCCCCGCCTCACCAGCGACCACATCTTCTTCTTAAACGGCAAAGCCGCGCGCTACGTGGCGGTAGACGAGGAGCTCTACATCGCCATAATGGAGGGCCGCATGCATTTATGACGTGGATCGTGGCGAGAGACGAAGATGAAGTGTTTTCTGCGCCACTCGACAGGAGTTTAACGCCTTCAAGGCGCACTGTTGAGGTGACGGCTCACTCCTTAGGAAGTACTGTTACACATGATTCATTTTTATTTTTATTTAACACTGTAGGAATAAGATGCTGTGACTTGTCATGGCGTTTATTCACTTCAATAACTTCCATACATTAAACACCTCGCCCCGCATAGAGCGGCTTTCATGATGACGTAGGAGGACAATACGGTTGCTGGGACATCCCGGTCAGGTATTTCCATGTAGGACTGATTCTTATAGGGTGACACTCCTGTTGTGTGTCAGGATGAAGCCTCCGCACAGGAGGTTATAGGTCAAATACTAATATTTTTTTAAATGCAGTGCACAAAGCCTAATGTCCACACATCTCAAAAGTAATGTATGTGCCTTATGCCGGTGTGTGTGTGTGTGTGTGTGTGTGTGTGTGTGTGTGTGTGTGTGTTTTGAAAGACTGCAAAAGAATGTATGGTCACCTTTTTATCTCCCATAACATGTAACACAGTCATGTCAACCTACTTTTTATCGTAGGCCACATCACAGTTATCACAGTTATGGTTGCCCTCAAAGTGCTGCTTGTAACTGTAGAATTATTTAAATGTTTGTATAATTGCCTCATTTTATTATGACCTAATTGATTATTAGCATTTTTTCTTTTTGCCAACCAACAATGGATCACTAGTATTGTACAATTTGTTTTAAAACTGGATTTTGGTTACCAAATAGTTTGTTACAACAAATAATATTTGTTGAGTGAAAAGTGAAGAAACACTGGAATCGCATTCAAAAATGCATTTAGCAAAAAAGAAAAGTGACGTGGCCGGCCGCATCTGGCCGCTGGGCCTTGAGTTTGACCCCTGTGATTATTACGCATCAAAAAATATCCACATAGTCACATCATGTAGCAGGTTTTTCAAGATTTTAATACGCATCCTCCAGGTGACAGGTTGTGTTTTTAACTCCAAATTAAACAATTACATCTTAAAACGTGCCTTGAGTTGTTGTTATTTATGTGAATTGATTATCAAACTGGTATCAAAGTAGCAAATAACCACTGGGGGGCCTCTAATTAGTACAGCTGTGGCTGTAGACAACCTCCTGATGTAGTTTTTTTTTTTTTTTTACCATGAGTGAGTCAACAGCCAGCAGCTTTATCAACCTCTCATGCACTTTAAAATGGCGGTTGCGCTATTTTGCAATTGCTGTGAAACTCGTGTGTAACCCTTGCCGTACTGTACAACGATCTCATCAGCGATATTAATGCTGGTTGAGCAGCGTGCTTCTTACCGCGATGACAACATTGGCTCTGTTGCTGCTGTGGTGAGCAGTGTACTTGTTAATAAATGTTAATTAAAAAAATCACACCTATGCCGATTGGCTGATGGACAGCCAATCGGATCCTCCAGCTCAGCGTAGGTGTGATTTTTTTTTTTTTTTTTTTTTTGGGTCTACCACTTGACTTTTTGTTCCATAATGCTCAGGATCTTTCAAAAAATGTAGAGTGGCTGTCTTACTGCGCCCCACCTCAGCAGCAATGGGACGCTGTGAGAGGCCTTGCTTATGCAGCTGGACAAGCCGACCACGTTGAAAAAGAGAAAGCTTCTTAGCTTTAGCCATCAGGAGGGCATGACAGTGTGAATGCCTGACAGAAACTGACAAATTCGAGCAGATTTTGGCTTTTATAGCCTGTGGTCTGAAACTTTTGATCATGTAATAAATAACCTATTTCATTTTTTTTGTGGTTGTTTTTTGTTTAAATTACATGTTCCAAATGTTTTTTGTCTCACTCCCCTTCTTGCTTTTGCATATTGTAGCTCTACTTAAAACCTCATATCCAAATGTGCAAAATGCAAATTCTAGCAATTTTTCAACTGGTCTTAAGATTTTGATCAGGTCTGTATACTGTATAATGGGTCTACGGTTACTATAGTGCGCCACTGGGATCAAGTATCATTTTAAAAGCCCCTGAAATGAGAAGAGTAGGCCGCTCATGGTAATTGATGGTAAGCAGAGGCAGCAAAAACAGTGGTACTTGTCAAGCAAAATGTTCCTGAAGTTGTACTTGGGAAACAACAACAGCTGATCTACTGTATGTCAATAAAACTCCAAGGCTGGTGCATTCGTTCCACTTTATTCCCGTACCTGTCCCTCGCTTCAGAACAATTCTCCATCACCTTTCAACTTTCAGTGGATTCAGTCCGTTAAAAGAGTTATTTTTGCCGGCAGGATTTTCAGCGGATGCTCCTTGCAGGCCGTGCAAAAGTAAGGAAAGGCTTTTGGTGTAATGACATCAGTGAAAGTGTACAGTGGCACTCTCTCCGCGGGGTCATAAAAGGTCACCTTGCCTCGGTCCATGTCCAAAAGCACCCTGATCACGTCCGGCTTGCTTGTCATGTTGAGCGGCTCCCAAGGCGCCGTGCAGGCTTTGTGCTCGCCATTGCGGAAGCGTATCGTCCAGAAACCCTCGGCGGGCGTCAACACATGCTTGCCCTTTCTGTTGATGGACTCGCTTGCCACGCCCACCACCCAGTAGGTGTTGTCCTTCACCTCCACACTCCAGCTGTGGCGCCCGGAAGAGTAACCCTCAGCAGCCAGCATCTCCGCGCTGACGTCGAAGCGCTCCAGGTTGTTTGGAAGCTTGAAGTTCTGCGTGGAGTTTTGAACCACTGTCAGGTCCTCTGACAGGATGAAGCAGTTGGCTGCCGTGTTGGGATCCATGACGACTGGACCTTGATGATGAAAAAGAGGCCATATTGTTCAAAGTTTAAGGGAAAGAAGCTGGCCAAGAGTGATGCAAAATTGCCAGAATTTCACTGTTTTTATGGGAATTAATGGGCACTTCTTCTTCTTCTTGTATTCGTCAATGGTTGCTAGGCAGATGATGGAGCCCGTGTACCACCAGTGGTTGGGCCTTTAGCCTAATAGTATAATACTACTGAGACTGCAGGGCCCCCAAATGACTACTGAAAAAGTTGTTTTTATCGAAATGTTGTATATAAATTGAATGGAAAAACCTGTTAAATGACCCTAAATGTCCTGTTAAATAACATTACTTCAAGAATTCCCATGAATAGTATACATTTACAAGTCTTCTCAGGTCATTGAATTGATCGCAACTGGACTGTTCAGGTTGTCTTAGAACCTAGGTTCCCAAAGTGGGGTGCACGTACCCCTAGGGATACGCAGATTGCCGTAGGGGGTACATGAATTTAAAAAAAAACGGTTTGACTACATTAGCGCTGAACACTGAGATTTACGTAATGCACTCGAACGCCTCATGTGATCAGCCACAGCCGGTAGTACAGCGCAGAAGAAAGGTGACAGCGTGAAGTTGTTCGTTGTTCTGTGTGCTTGAGATGAACAAATAAGTAAGTTTGACGATGACGTTGTGCAATAAAAGTGTTAAATTTTGAAGATTTTTCAAGATGATTTATATTGTGTGCTAAATGAGAGCTTGTGGTGCTCAGACTAATCAGTGTGTCATTTGTTTGTTGACCGGATGCACTGACTATGTCAGAAAGCTCCAATTTTGCACATTTGCTAGTAAATGTATGCTTACACAAATAATGTGTCTTCTTCGAAGGTTGCAGCCACTTTGTTCGGCGGTCCCTGAACACGCAGATTGAGACTTTCTCCGACACCGCACACAGACAGATGTGTATTTTCTATTCTTCCTTTCACCTCGTCCTTGTTCACAAATGTTAATGCCGTGCGTAAATGCACGGAGGTGAGCTTTAATAATGTAAGCTCTGTGCTGCTGTGCATTTTTGCTTGGTGCATAAAGCTACATGTGCTCATATGTCCATTTGGCTCAGTAATACGCCTCATATTGAATTAATGTCCATTATGTGTCCAAAGCACAGCAAAAGAGCATAAAGATCACAGTTCACCACATCTTACCACAACTTCCATCCATCATTTTCTACGCCGCTTCTCCTCATTAGGGTTGTAGGGGTATGCTGGAGCCTATCCCAGCTAACTTCGGGCGACAGGCGGGGTACACCCTGGACTGGTCGGCAGCCAATCGCAGGGCACATATAGACAAACAACCATTCACACTCACATTCATACCTATGGACAATTTAGAGTCACCAATTAACCTAACATGCATGTTTTTGGAATGTGGGAGGCAACCGGAGTACCCGGATAAAACCCACACACGTACGGGGAGAACATGCAAACTCCACACAGAAATGCCCAACGGAGATTCGACCCACGTCTTCCCAATCTCTGGACTGTGAGGCCAACATGCTAACCACTAGACGGACCACTGTGCCAGGAAATATCGTACCCCTCTAAAACTCTGTTTTAAATTAGTAGCCAATGTGCGTAGATGAAAAATAAGACACGTTTTTTTAATATAATGTCCATCCATCCTTTTTGTATGCCGCTTATCCACATTAGGGGGTATGCTGGAGCTTATCCCAGCTGACTTTGGGCGAGAGGCGGGGTACACCCTGGACTGGTCGCCAGCCAATCGCAGGGCTAATATGTCATAAATTGAATAATATAACAAAGATGTTTCATTGTGTGGCTTTTGTGTTTTGAGTGTGCAGGAGTAAGAAGATGTTTCGCCTCTCATGTAAGCAGGCTTCATCATGTCATGATCAAAGACTAGATAGGCCAGTTGTAGTCTGAGAAGATGGTGCAGGATCCAAAGTATTTATCCTCCGTTTTCAGACTTTCGTGGTGCAAAATGAGATACAATGTAGCGTGGCCTATGTCGGCCAACGGCAGTCGTTTTGAGTGGAACCACCCACGTTAGCATTCCATTCAAGTTGTGACAATGGTCACGGACGCACCTGAAACCAAAGGTGGTTGTGTCGTGTTGTGTTAAAGGCTGATTTAGGCTAAACCTTTTTAGGACGGGAGAAAGGACAGCGTTTTATGTGGGATATAGGTGGTGTCGCAGACCTCCCCCTCTGTTGAGAGATCGGTTCTCAACCTTGACATAGATGGCCTCCCTCACTCCTCGTCCAAACCATCTGTCCTGTTGATCCAGAATATGTACAACTGCTAACAACTGCCATTAGCTGGCACAGGCCCCACTCCATTGTATCTCAATGACTGTCGTTTTGCACCACAAAACCATTCTTGTTTGGGCCTGCCTCCACCTTAGAGGACACATTCTGTGGATCGAGCTCCTCTTTGAGCATGAAGTGATGAAGCCTGCTCGGATGAGACATCCTGAACAGTCCAGTTGCAATGGATTGAATGCCCTGAGAACACATGGATGAATGAGAATATTCACAGACAATTACAAGTATTCTTGTTAAAGGACTCACTGTATTTCACTATTTTCTGCATCTTCTCCCACACTTGATATTTGAGCGTTCCAAGATGCTTCGCCACATCAATCAGAGCACCAGAAAGCGTTTGTGGCTCGAAGGAACTGACCCAGGTTCTGCAAACGTACGGTATGTTGACATTTAGTCATTGTAATCTGCTGTCGCCCGCCGTAAGATCAGTGTTTAAATCAAACGTACCTCCTGATGATTTCCTTGTAATTCTGAAAACGACAACAAAGACAATCCTCACTGCCTGTTTTCGGCAATTGAAAATGCGGTTCAACGTGTTGATCGCCCTTACCTTAAGAAACGGGATGTCTTTTGTTTGCATCTCCTGTTCCACCAAGCGGATCACATTGGAGAGCGACGCCATCTCCTCGTTCATCTCCTCGATGCTCTGCTGGATCATCAGGTTCTTCTGAGCCTCCTCGGCCTTCAGGGCGGAGAGCCTGGCCGCCTCCTGCTCCTGCAGGAAGCGGTGGAGGGCCTCGAATTCCGCCTTGATCTGAGTCTCTGTGTGTTCTGCCTGGCACTGCATAAAGATTTGGTTCGTCACTGGTCGGAACCAACAGGTTAGTTTTATTTGCAACATGCTGACGTTTATTGTGTTGATATCGGATCTCAATGTGGGTCAAAAATGATAGAATCTCATTCTCCAATTTGAGAGATCTATGACATTTTAATTGTAACTGACCTACTTTTCCATGAGGTAGAGACACTAAATACTACGCATTTTATAATGCTGACCAAACTATGCTGGCGGGGTACATGGTGGTTGTCTACAAGCATGCATTTGTAGTTCTTATATTTGTCATGGTTTCATTCATTATTGGCAACTTCCTTTTTTACAGTTTTTGATATGAGCCCTTGAAAATTTTGATGAAAAAAATCCATCCATCCATCTTTGGTCGGGTCACGTGTGCAGCAGCCTAAGCAGGGAAGCCCAGACTTCCTTCTCCCTGGCTACTCCATCCAGCTCCTCCCGGCAGATCTTGAGACGTTCCCAGGCCAATTGAGAGGCATCGTCTCTCCAACGTGTCCTGGGAGGTGCCCTGCACACCTCCCCAAGGAGGCGTCCGGGAGGCATCCTTACCACATCACCTGGCTCTTCTCAGTGCTGTGGAGAAGTGGTTCTCCTCCGAGTTTCTCCCGGATGCTTCTCACCTTATCTCTAAGGGAGAGTCCAACCTACGGAGAACTCATTTCGACCTCTTGTACCCGCGATCTTGTCCTTTCGGTCACTACCCAAAGCTCGTGACCATAGGTGAGGGTAGGAAGATAGGTCGACCGGTAAATTGAGAGCGTTGCCTTTCCGCTCAGCTCCCTCTTCACCACAACGGACCAATGCAGAGTCCACATAAATGCAATATTTGTTTAAAAAAAAAAGATGTTCTAAAATGTACTATAAGTTGCTGTCATAAGTTCTGTCATTTAAACACGCTTCCTTGCAGGAGTGCTCCAAATGCTTCAGATTGTGAGGGCGTTTCTTGTGAACGGACAGTACCTTGACATGCTCGACCATGTCTTCGCACACCATTTTGGCTGTCTTGTACAGCTGCAGCTTCTCCTTCAAAGGCCGCAGGGCACCCTTCAGCTCCTCCTATAGAACCAATTGACAGGGCGTCGACAACACAACTTTTTACTTTTTATGAATAAGAGAGGGGGAAAAAAATCCAAACCTACATGGCCGTGGCAGAAAGTAATTGAGATCTATCAGTCTGGAAAAGGTTATAAAGCAATTTTTAAAGCTCTAAAGCTTTGGGACTCCAGCCAACCACAGTGCGAGCCATTATCCACAAATGGTGAAAACAGTGGTGAATCTTCCCAGGAGTGGTCAGCCAAACAAAATGACCCAAGAGCGCAGCTATGACTCATCCAAGAGGTCACCAAAGACCCCACAACAACATCCAAAGAGCTGCAGGCCTCACTTGCCTCAGTTCAGGTCAGTGTTCATGACTCCACCATAAGAAAGACGCTTGGAAAAAACGGCCTGCATGGCAGACTTCCAAGACAAGAACCACTGGTGAACAAAAAGAACATTAAGGCTCGTCTCAATTTTGTCAGAAAACATCTTGATGATCCCTAAGACCTTTGGGAAAATACTCTGTGGTCTGAGGAGACCAAGGTTGAACTTTTAGGAGGGTGTGTGTCCCATTACATCTGGCATAAAAGTAACGCCAGAAAAAGAACGTCATACCAACAGTAAAGTATGGTGGTGGTAGTGTGATGGTCTGGGCTGTTTTGCTGCTTCAGGACCTGGAAGATTTGCTTAAATGGAACCATGAATTCAGCTGTCTACCAAAAAATCCTGAAGGAGAATGTCCGGCCATCTGTCCGTGACCTCAAGCTGAAACCAACTTGGGTTCTGGAGCAGGACAATGATCCAAAACACACCAGCAAGTCCACCTCTCAATGGCTGAAGAAAAACTAAATGAAGACTTTGGAGTGGCCTAGTCAAAGTCCTGACCTGAATCCTATTGAGATGCTGTGGCATGACCTTAAAAATGTGCTTCATGCTGGAAAACCCTCCAATGTGGCTGAATTACAACAATTCTGCAAAGATGAGTGGGCCAAAATTCCTCCACAACGCTGTAAGAGACTCATTGCAAGTTATCGTACAAGCTTGATTGCAGTTGTTGCTGCTAAGGGTGAACCAACCAGTTATTAGGTTTAGGGGGCAATCACTTTTTCACACAGGGCCATGTAGGTTTGGATTTTTTTTTCCTCCCTTAGTAAATGTGACAAACATGCAAAAACATAAGAAATCAGGAAGGGGCAAACACTTTTTCACACCACTGTACAGTAAATCAGTACAGTATCATCACCTCATGATATTATCACACATTTGATTAGTATCATTTTCATTTTGTATTGTATCATTACCAACACACTTGCATTGAAATGAGAAGTCAAGGTGCCAAGCAGGAATTTGAGTGAACTATTGTATAATTCATTTTAAATGGGGTTTGATGACCAAAAATGCAGTACAAATATTCTGTCAAAACTGACAGAACAAATAAATTCGGCAAGAAAGATTGTCTATTTTATTTGTTTTACTTAATATAATATCAATATATTTTAAAAAAATTAATCAATACAATTATTAATAGTAATGCAATTTAAGCTCTATAAAACATGTTTTTAAGAGTAAAAATAATAAAAAATAAAATAATTTTTCAAAAGAGTCCTATTTTATTATTTCCAGGCTTTGACGGGCCACATAAAATTATATGGTGGGCCGAATCTGGCCCCCGGGCCTTGAGTTTGACACCTGTGCTTTAATACAAGGTCAGTGCGGCAGGTGGCGTCGAGTGTAAATGCAAAAGAAAAAAGATGCCACGATGCGATGGCGCATTATAAACGGGTCACATCTGCGTGGAAGGCTCAAGCTCGGCGACCTGGTGACAAGCGTAAACCTAAACTCACCCAGCTTTGGGCCAAGCGCGTATTCTTTTCACATTAGTGCCGCAGGTCTCTCATTCTTGAGAGAGGCCCAGCAGCATGCGGCAGAATGGACGCAGTATTATAAAAACCTGCGTGGGGGCTCGAGTTTCAGACCCCATGCAGCAACAGTCAACCAAAAATATAGATCTATTATTAGAATGTGAATTATCTCTGCTAAACATCACCGTGAATATTACGCAAAGTCAATGGCAGCGTGAAGGATAAAGGGGGGATATGAAATCAATAAATGACATTTTAAATCATGGATGGAGTCAAAGAAAAAAACATGATATTAAATTGTCACAAAAAGTAACTAATAAAAAGAATAAGAGGAATCAGTTTGGGGAAAATATTAAAATCAATTAATTGCAAATCAAATGAATAATAAAACAAATAAGTTAAATTAAAAATACAATAAATCAAACAAGTGAAACGGTAAATCACAAACAACAAGAAAGGAAATAATTTAAAATAGATATTTAGAAAAAATAATATAA
Source organism: Dunckerocampus dactyliophorus (assembly GCF_027744805.1). Taxonomy (NCBI): domain Eukaryota; kingdom Metazoa; phylum Chordata; class Actinopteri; order Syngnathiformes; family Syngnathidae; genus Dunckerocampus; species Dunckerocampus dactyliophorus. The sequence goes on along the minus strand of NC_072836.1, from coordinate 8,150,186 downwards.
TAAACTTATACACAATTAAAAACATGCTAAATGTCACCGACGTGTTTAAAAATTATAAGAACAAAAAACGTAAAAAAAAAACCAACTAAAAATCAAAAAATTCAATGAAAATTGACTGGAAAAATGAATAAATCTGTTTTGGGGAAATGATCAAAATTAAAACAGTGCAACGAAAAATGAATGAGACCACCTGAGCCAGCTCACCGGGGAGAACAAAGTGGAAACATAAATGCAAGTTGTTTTTTTTACACAGAAAGATATGAAATGTAAATATAAAGTTTATTTTTTTTGAAGTGGTGGCACATTGGGGAAAGACCCACAAGCATTTGACCCGTCATTTTCCACACATCACTGACAAAGTCGATCCATACCGTACATTCATATCATGCTAGATTATTATTATTGGTAGAAATATGTTACTTATCATGTCGTTGTTGTGGCTGATGTTGCTTTGCTTACCTTACAGTCATGAGCACCTTCTCCAATAGGATAGAGCCTATGTCCTCTGTGGGCTGCGCCCTTCCCACACATTCCACAAATGGGCTCGAGGTCTTCTAAGCAGAAGAGTGTGACCTTCTCCCCGTGTTCGGCGCAAGCCTCGGGGTCTCTCTTGCCCCTGTCGTCCGTCACGAAGGCCTCACGGGCCCGCTCCAGCACCATTTGATCCATGGAGGTAAGAAAGGAAACCGGGCCGTTGTGGGGCCTACCCAGCTGTCTCTTGGGCAGCCTTTGCAGAAATGTGCGTCCGCTCGTGAGCCAATGTGGACACTATTAAGCGGACGGGAAGAGGTCACCGAGTAGGTGAGCATGTCATGCAGCCATGAGCAGGACAGGAAAACATCGGAGGCCCCTCCCACTCTCCAACCAACCCCACTCCACCACCAAAGCCATGCAGGACAACCTCAGTCTTTAAGCCCAGAAATAAGTGTTAATACCCAAGCCCCCAGAGGCATATCTCATGTCGGCTCGCGTTGTTTGACTATGCATGTTGCACGTTCTCGAATAAACACTGCACGTCTAAATAGAACAAAGAGGCTTACTTCCAAGCTAGTGTGTCAGGGCTCGTAAAGCCCGAGGAAGACAGCGGAGGGAAGAATTGATGACACCGAAATATTTCTACTTGCCAGTTACGCCATGACCCCCTCCGTGATATTTGAGATAAATAAAGGTAATAATAATAATAATGCATATGTAAAAGATGTCACATATTGGGTTAAATTGAGAAAATAATAGCTTGCATTTTTGAAAATTAAAATAATTAGATTTATGTATTAAAATGTTTATATTTTGCAAATTTGCATTTACATATTTTTGAACTTCAAAATGAAAAGACCTAAATAAACCTCAATTATTGATGTAGATACAATCATGGCTTGCAGCAGTTATGAAAATAAATGCATTTTAAATGATTATCTTAATATATTATTTTAAAAAGCACACTTATAAAAAAAGTAAGTTCATTCCGTGTAAAATACGTTTGCATAACTTTAGAAGAAAGTGTTATATTTTATATTTTTATAATTAGAAAAAAATAAAAAGAAAATTATACACATAAATAATATATTATACATATTTTAAAAATATTACAATTGTCAGTAAAATAATACGTTGCAGCAGCATTTTTACATTTAAAATGATTACATTTACATCATTTATCATTTACTATTTATCATTTCAAAATAGAAAACTGAGAAAAATGTGTCAATATTGTAAATCCAAATTATTGTTTAATAACAATAAAATAATTTTCAATTAATACATATTTATATGGTTATAATTTGAAAAAACATATTTAGAAATAAGATAAAATTATTCTATGCAAAGTAATAGTTTGCAGCAGTTTTGAATACTAAAGGTTATATCTTCAAATTATTATAAAAAGGAAAACATCCGCATAAATAAAATACATTAAATTGTAAGTGAAAACAGGTTGCAGTAGTTTTTTTAAAAATATATTTTAAATGATTAAATTTACATATTTTTATTATTTAAAAATAAAGAATTTGAAAAATAAATAATCCTAAATTATTGAAGATGCAATAATAGCACATTTAAAAAAAAAAAAATTTTATATTACAGTTTGAAAAAATTATATTCGTATATTATTTTAAACACATTTATAAATATATAAAATTACAATTATTCTATGCAAAACAATAATTTGTTTTGAAAAACAGGTTACATCTTTATATTGTTATACAATATTTGAAAAAATATTTTTTTAAGTATACACATAAATAAAATACATTTAAATTGTAAGTAATTAATAATTTAATTCAAAAGTAATATTTTTTTTACTATTTAAATGCATACATTTACATATTTGTATCTTTTTTTTTTGTTGAGAAAAATGTGTAAATAAACCTAAATTATTGTAGATACAATAATGTAGATTTTTGTTAAAAATTGCTGTATCATAGTATGATTTATGAAAAGCACATAAATAAGATACATCTATTTTATGTAAAATAATAGTTTGCATCCGTTTTGAAAAAAGTCTTTATATTATAAATTCAAAAAATTAAAATTCTACACAAATCAAATACATTACATTTGTCAGTAAAATAACAGCTTGCAGTCATTTTCTGTTTTGCATTCAAAATTATTACATGTACGTATTTTGATTATTTTTCATGTCATTTTCATCAACTGATTTTGGTTATATCTTTATATCATTAATCATTTGAAATAATTTGATTTCATGATAATTCCATTCATCATGCAAGTATGTAAGAATAAACATACACTATTGGAGATGAAATAATCGTTTGGGATATTTTTTTAATTATTAAATATATAAATGAAATGATTATATTCATTTGAAATCAATCATACCAACATCTCAACAAACATGACGTATTTGGCTTATAGCAATAATAATTACATTAAAAATGACAGTATTTTATGTGACTATAATTTAATAATAATAATACTATGTGTGTATATAACTAATGAAATATTGACAATCCATATTTCTGATTTGTATTTTTGTGTTGGTGTATAAATGCACTGCGTTATGCTGAGAGCTGGTTCCTCATCACATTAAGATGTGCATTGCTGTCCTGATTTGAACTGTAATCCAGTATTTAGTTGTGGGAGCAAATTACTAGAACTAAAATAGGGCGCATACGTGTGGAGTTAGAAATCTTGGGGCAACACAATCCTGCCAGTAGTGCAGCGTATAACATGCTTGAGTTTCCCTCACAGCGCACAAGCGCTATTTTGGGACACCCGGCCTGCTTTAAAACCAGGCAGGTGAGTCGACAACAATGTGCAGTGACTCCAGCTATTTACTAGTACCAGCTTTGTGCGCCATATTTGTTTTCATTGGTGTACGTTGATGCAAAATGGGTGGCTACGCTATTGTGCATGTGTCCTATAAGAATAGTCCAACTGCATTCTGCTAGTGAAAGCTTAATCTTCCCTCATCCTCACGGACCAAATGAGTCATCTATATAGTCTTGTCCACACTAGTGGGAGGGCGGCGGTTCAGCGCTAATGTAGTGTAGCTGCTAACTGACGGGAGTCAACAGATGCCTACTCACATGCCATGCTAAATTGGTGGTACCTCCCCATGCAAGTCACCCTTTTAACATGCATTCTTTTGCTGTAACATCATTTAGACATAATGCCAGGATACACATAAGTATCAGAGGTTCCACAATAGTGTGTTGTCCAAAATCAAGCCTTGATGAAGTGGTGGGCATCTACACGAGGCAGGCTCATCTGCTCTAGCTAGGGGCGGGTCAGAAGTGGTAACATGTCCATGACGAAGGAGGTTTTTCCTTCATGACGTCATGGAAACGGATGAGGTGGCTCGGGCATCTGTTCAGAATGCCTCCCGGACGCCTCCCTGGGGAGGTGTTCAGAGCACTTCCCACTGGTAGGAGGCCTCGGGGAAGACCCAGGACACATTGGAGAGACTATGTCTCTCAACTGGCCTGGGAACGCCTCAGGATCCGCCGGGAGGAGCTGGAAGAGGTGGCCGGGGGGAGGGAAGTGCTTAGGTTGATGCCACCGCGACCTGACCCCAGATAAGAGGAAGAAGATGGATGGGTAGATTTTTCTCCTGTTTGGTGCTGATAAGCAATCTCTAGGTCAGGGGTGGGCAAATTTTTGACTCGCGGACCACATTTGGTTAAGAAATTTGGCGAGGGGGCCGTCAGAACGACATACTTTCTCACGGAGCAACGAAACAAAAACACAACACTTCCATAGCAAGTTAACGCATCACATACATCAACAACTGAGCACTAAACATAACACACAACTTAAAACTGTTATTCCCAAATGCCCGCAAGGCATGCTGGGCATGCTGGCCGCAACAACAATATGAACTCTGAACAATAAAACATTGGATGTCAAGAGTATGTAAACCCCTCCTTGTTTACTTCTCTGACGACCTCCTCAATGTTTTGCAATCAAGCAAAAAATGCGACAAACACGGCAAAATGTACCACAAGCTACCCAGCATGCCTTGCGGCGGGAATATATGTGTGTTTCTTTATGGCGTAGGTACTGCGCGTAGATATTTGAATGCCCACATGGTGCAGTAGGTAGGTTACTTGGCGCGTCGTGTGTGTTGACATGTTGTGTTGTTCGAATGGCTTTTTTATACAAGCGACAGATTGCATCTGACTATTTTGGCGACTCAAGCATTAAAGCTTAAAAAAAAGGGAATTTGGAAATGCCCGGTGGGACAGATTAAGATGCTTGGCGGGCCTGATGTGGCCCACGGGCCGCAGTTTGCTCATCTGTTGTCAAAAGCACAGTTGACCAATGAGACTTCACACAAGGACAGTAACAGTCGTGCACGCACTACTTGGCATCCTGTGAAATTCATTGCAGAAGTGCCATGACCGATATACTGCACTGTCACTGGACAAAACATCAGACACACCCGCACTGGCCATCCTGTAGTACCTAATGAAACGTCTAACAGTTCTCAGACTTTTTACACCTCAAATAGCTTGTTTAATCTTCGAATATGTGGCTGATGGCGAATGAGGAGACTTAAACGTTCATACTTCAGTAAAGGGAGATTTCATTTGAATTCAACTGTAGCTCATTTTCTAATACATTTGTATTTTTACAGGTATTTCGTAGATTTCATAGCCTGTTTATCATGCGTATATTTGTAACAGAATTTAAATTAAAGTATCTACCTAAAATAACTATTAATCTAATCATATATGAGATAATAGCCACCACAGGAAGTAACAGCATATATAGATATATAAAAATATCTATATATGGTGTTCTTACATACCACAGTTTGAGAAACGTACAAGTAATCCCTTGTTTATCGCGGTTACTTACTTCCAGACCCGCCGGTGCTAAATGAACTTCCACATGGTAGGATTCCTTATTTATAAGTGGAATATTTCCGTACTTAGAGTATAGAAAACCTGCTTACAACTTTCTAAATCTAGTTTTAAACATTATTAGAGCCCTCTAGACTTGAAATAACACCCCATAGTTACCTTTACACTCGTATTGCCCAGTATAGTGTATATAATAACAGAAAATAAGCCATTTAAGACATAAATAAGAAAAAATAAGTAATATAGTCATGTTAGCATTGGGCGAGTTGCTGTTACTTCCTGTGGTGCTATTATCTCAACAGTGTAACATTATTGACACCTGGTGACCAGTGTAGAATACTACATATCAACAACATGTAGTATTTGAATGCATCTTCTGAAAGCCTTACATCTGTATTTTACTTCATTTGCCCACATTTATGCTTGAAAATGCTTAATTTAGGCAAGAAATGTGTCAAATTGACTAATAATCGGCCATATTCAACCAGAAAACAGCATCATTTATTAATATATTTCTGAAAAACTGATAGTGAAGCTGCGAAATTAAAAGCGTGAAGTGGCGAGGGATTAGTGTATTATACAAAATATCAAAGAATGTGGGGGCCATTTTGTAAAAAAATGTTAAAAGGCTAAAGGCGTTCCAATGTAGGTATGCTAAGTTGTATATAAACAAAAGGGCGTATTATTATTAGGGTTAAGAGTGTCCATATTTCAACATTTTCTGGTTAATTACCACTTTTAATTTTTTGTTTCATTGTATTGTTAAAAATGTGCCGGAGGCCATTAAAAAACAGCTGCAGGCTGCACTTTGGACACCCCTGGAGCACACGGATGAACATGCAGCTATGTTTTCCCTGGGGGCTTGATAAACCATGAGAAGTCGAGAGCAAAATATTGAACACAGCGGTTACTTTTTAGGAGGAAAAAAAATGACAGTTGAACCGTCGGTACTCGCTCTACCCGTCTTTCCGGACTTTTATTTGCAAGTCAGATTAAGAAGAAAGCAAGCACGTTCACCGTGTTTACTTTATTGATGATTTTGCACATCAATGAAGACAAAAGCAGTGCTTTGAAGAAACATTAAGCATATTAGGTCAGCTGGAGGAGCAAGAAAGACGTGTGTAACAACGAACGGCATACCAAAAATGTATGCCCAACTAGGTCAAAGCTATCGAACATGTGAGCTTTTGTATGCAGCTCACATGACAATACAGCATCGTCGGCGTCATATTACCGTGACAATACAATAATGTGGTTCGCACTGGATGTTTAGCATGAAATGTGTGTTTCACTTTAAATGAATGAGCAATTTAACTGCAAAAACGATCTATGTACATATAAATACACCTCCTGACAGGAACTCACATGATCAGACTGTATTGCATCATGCCGGGAGATGTTTTCTGGCGGGTTGGAGGGGCCACATTTAATAGAACAGTGCACAGTAATAAAAAATATTAAATATAATCGCTGTGCTGCTACGACGTAATTCAAAATACGAGAAGCAGCTCTCAAAATGACACGGTAAATTACAAACAGCAGCGATAAACATGTTAATGATCTCACTCTCAAATAAATGCATGATTTAAAACAAAAAAGATCTATGAATAGACTGTGAAAGTGTACCTAATGTTGTGGCCAGAGTGTGTGTCTACCACATAGAAGATATTTCATTTATTGTATGATTTTAAATAAATAAAGAAAAACTGTGCTGATAAAAAAGAATTTGAGTAATCTGAATTAATCTTCATTGAAATTTGTGTTTTTACGCAACATTCTTATCATTACAGTGTAAGCGCCATCATGTTAGTTAACACTTTTTGGTTTCTGTCTCACATCAGCTTCCTGTCAGGCAGCTCGGACGCCCGTCCAGAGCGTTGGTGCCGCACCTCCAGGTGTTTGCTCTGCACGCAGTCGAAATGCAGCAGCAGCTCGCTGTAATCCACGTGGGCCTGCGAGGCCCGTTTGGCGCCGGGCTTGCGCTTGGCGTCCATGTACTTGGATTCGTCCACCGTCCTCATGAGCTCCGGGTTGGGGACGCACTGCAGGCGGTGCGAGAGAAGCTGGAAGGCCTGGCTCTGAGGCAGCAGCATGAGGAGGCCGTAGAGCGCCTTGATCAGGTAGGGGTTGTTCTCCACGTCCAGCAGCTGCAGGCGCAGGTAGGTGAAGATGGGACACTCGATGAGCTGCACCAGCTTGTCCACCTCCATCAAGAAGTCCACCGTCACCTCCAGGTCGCCGAACTTCTGAATGAGGTCGTAGGCGTGCTGGTAGTTCTGCGTGAGGAAGCAGAGCGACACGGTGGCGACGGGGTTGTGGCACCAGGAGCGGTACAGGCAGCAGAAGAGCGCGCAGCTCTCCGCCGTGCGCAGATCTTTTAGCTGGTTGCGCAGCTGGAAGAGCTCGGCGGACGTGAGCAGGATGGTGTTGAGGGTCTGCACCATGGTGGAGGCAAACTTGAGGTCCTCCTCCTTAAGCAGGATGTCCGCCATGGAGTGGAAGATGTTCTCGGCGTGGAGCAGCAGGCAGAGCTGGCGGATGATGAAAGCTCCTCTGCTCTCCAGGAGCTTCCTCTCGGTGCTGAAGCGTTTCAGGAGGTTGATCATGAACTTGTAGAAGTAGGAGTTCATACTCGGGGTAGACGGGGAGGATTCGGCCGTTTTGGCGCCTGGCTTGCTCCCATCTGGCACCTTGAGCTCCAAGCCATCGCAGGTGACTGTTAGATCTGTCTGTCCGGCTGGAGAAGACGCAATCTCAGCTAAGACCTCCAGATCTTTAAGTATCACCTCGTCCGACTCGTCTGAGAGGGTCTTGAGCAGCATGGGAAACAGGCTGTCGGTGTGGCGGAACATTTTGCGCGGCGTCTTAATGTAGAGGTGGTAGAGCCACTTGAGCACGGCGATGCGGGTCATCATGCCAGTGGACGAGTCGTGGAGGTGGCGGTCCAACACCTGCACGATGCCATCCAAGTCCAGAGTCACCTGAGACCTGTCGGTGCTCGCCGGAGCGAAGAAGCTGATGTTGCTAAAACCGACAACTCCCTGTGAGGCGTTGAGCGCGTCGCCGCTGTCAGCCTCCGTCTTGCTGAGGCCATCTTCTCTGGATGGGGACTCGGTGCTCTTCTCATCCTCCTCCTCCTCGTCGTCATCCTCAGGGGTGACCAGTTTCATTAGGCTGTGGTTGCAGGCGCTCGCAGCTTCTTTCGTGTTCTTCTTCCTGTCGTCGTACGAGAGGCAAGGAAGCACGGCGGTGAGGATCCCAGAGGAGTAGGGCAGCACCACTCGGCCCGCTAGCTGGATGAACTCCCTCATCCAGGTCATGGCCGTCAGCTGGATGAGGTCATTGGTGAGCTTGGTTTCATCCGCCACCTGGCAGTGGATGACCAAGATGTTGGCCATCTCTGCAAACTTCACGCTGGACGGCGTCTTCTTGATCTCCTTCAGGAACTCCCCGAGGACCACCTCGCAGGTCCTGCGGATCTCCTTGCTGTTATCCCCCAAGATCTGGAAGAGCCCGTCAAGGATCTCGGGGAGATAATCTAGCAGGTTGATGTCGGGCACCGACTCCAGAACGTGAATCCAGGAGATGATGAACTGCCGGGCATACTGATTGTTGGAGTAAATACGCTCCCTCAGCAAAGGTACAAATGCAACCAGGTCAAACTTGTTGCTTTCTGTCACAATGTCCTTCAGGAGTCTGTCCAAAAGTTCAGACCCGCTTTTGACATTGGGGTCTGGGTCTGCTGCAAGCTTGCTGAGACCATCAAAGAGCAGGTTGAAGTGGGGCAGTACAGCTCCCCTGGCCACCTTAACGATGTTGTAGAGAGCCTCGCAGGCGTAGTAACGTAAGCGGCTGTCCGAGTCATTAAAACAAGTGAGTACCGGCTCAATGAGCTCTTTCAGATACAGACCAGAGTCCTTGCCCAGCGCGATGGAGCAAGCAGCCAGGCCAATCAGTCCCCCTTTGCGGCTATGTGGGTGCTGAGAGAGCGCAAACTCCGAGGCCAGAATTTGGATGACATGACGGATCTGAGTGGAGTTGTTCTGAGCCACGAACTCCCGCACCAGTTTCTCGATCTCCAGGGCCGCTACTTTCCTCTTCTCGTACAGTTTATCATTGAGAGCCCTGACGATGTTGGGCGTCAATGGCGAAAAGTCCTTCTCTGTGTTCATTGTCGCGGCGGTGGTCCAAACAAGAGTTTCCTTATGTTTTATTCCTTTTGAAGGCTACCGACCAAAGTGAGAAAATGCTTACATTTACATGAGATGATGCGAAAATGATCTCTTGACAGAACCAGGAAGCGGCAAACAAATGCAACGCAGCTGACCGGTTGCTTCCGCCGGAAGTACGTCACTGTTAATCATTGTCAGCTGATTGGTTGCCGCTTGTCGAACTGGTAAGATTGTGTTCTTTATTTTTAAAAACTACTCATTTTTTTAAACTTTTGTTATTTCTTACATGTAATTTTTTTTAAATAGATGGACGTTTCAAAGTAAACATGCGAGGTAAACGAATGTCTCTCTTTAATCAAACTTCCCTCCATTGGTAAAAGAAATATTCATACCCGCGTCGGAACAGAAGTCCGTGAACGAATATATATTAACGCTAGAAAAACGTATCATTTATGATAAAATTGCAAAAAATATTAACTTGGAAACTACTAACTTGAAAGCATTTGACGGTTGCTTCCACCGGAAGTACGTCACCGACTATCCTACTAGTCTGATTGGTTGCCGCTTTTCTTGAACTGTTAGCCTTGATGTTAGCTGCTTCCCTGTGATTTTTTTTTAATCAAACTTAAAGATTGTACACGTATATATTTCCGATTCATTCTTACTTTGAGAGACGTCTTTAGTCATAGAGGGACGTTTTACAATAGACAACCGCGATGGAGATTACCGTTTCTCTACAGTCAAAGCTTTCCACCATCATGGAGACAATGGTCATGCCCGCCTTGGCTGAGCTATGCAAGGCGGTGGGTGAAGACGCGACCGAGCTTCGTTTGGAACTGGCCCGGCTTCGGACTCTTAACACGGCCCTGGCCGAGAAGGTCGACAAGCTGGAGAGTGGGCTGACTGGTGCCGGAAGTGTCGCTCCCAGGTCGAAGAGAACCTGCGCTGTGGCCGTTCAAACTGACCACAAAGTGGACGGCGATGCACACGGTACAAACTGATTGCTTTCACACTGAATATCAGGGTTTTTTCGGAAATGGCAGTCAGTGAACTCCCCATTAGAGAATACACTAAGTCCTCAGCTTACGAACAAAGCCGACTGGTCTATATTTTATTTTATTTTGCCTTCTAGTCGCCCCATGAGTATTTATACTGCTACATGCTTGACCAGTAGAGGGCACTGTGACACTGCTAATGGGACCAACAGAGAGGCAGGCGGTGGGGAGAGAGTGTAAAGGAGAAATGGAAAGCTAAATTGTAGCTTTAGATACAACCCGGACAGAGCGTGTGATTAAAGTTTATGAAGAGTTAATAGGCCCGTTTAATTCTACACCACCCACAGAACACTACCTCTTTTAGAAGAGTCTAACGACGACGACGATTTTTCCTTTTTTTTTTTTTTTTTTCCAATCTCCTCCACCACCACCACAACGACGTATGCTGACCACTCCTCTTCAAAGGTAAATAACATTTATCATTACGTATTATATCATTTTCATTATTGTTTTTTTCATTAATTATCCTCGTTTAATATTACTACTGCATCCAAACTCATATTTACATACATACGCATATACTGTATATGTATACACGTACATGTAGTACCTATATCATTGGTAATATTACCTTTTCCCCGACTTAAGAACAATTCGACTTAAGAACGGTCGCCTGAAACCAATTGTGTTCGTTAGTTGGGGACTTAGTGTCTAATACGATTGGGGCCTGTTCTATTCTATGAAAACACTCCTATTTTTCTAGTTTACTTTATCACCATATGAACTAAACTATGACTTCTGTTTGAAAGTAATGTTTTCTTTGTTTTGCTCAAGCTGCAGTGCCTCCCCAGAAATCCTCTGAAGTTTCTCCACACCTAAAGAAAACTAATTGTACACTACAGTACTCACAAAAAGTTAGGGATATTTTGGGGTGAAATTTCAGAATGAACCTGCAATGTAGTACAGTGGATCTCCACAAAATCGCAAATTTAATAAATGAAAAAAAAAAAAATGTTAAATACCAATTCTAACGGAACCAGGAAATGTCTTGCTCAATTCATTGGTCAAATTAGGCTCACATGTAAAGGTTGTAATTAGGGCTGTCAGTCAATTAAAACATCTAATCGTGATTAATTACAATTTGTCCATAGTTATAATTAATCACAACTAGAAAGAAGTTTTTATCTATAATAAGTATGGATGTAAATCAAGGTACTCACTGATGTAGGCCAAAGTTCTTCGCATTCGAAAAATATTTTTAAAAGGGGTTAGTGAAGCAGCTCTGATGATTTGAAACTACTTTTTAAAATTTACCAGACACATTAGGAATTTGCACATAGTATTGCATCGGTATCACCGATTTATTTGTTTATTTATTTAAGTAGGTTATAAAAACACATAAAGATAAAGTGCAGTCACATAATCAGCAGTCAGATAGGATGTACTATGCATGTGCTATTTTGTACAGAAAAAGGTGCTGTTGAGAATCCTACCACGTCAGCTAAGATGCAATTCTCATCTGTTGTCATCACACACATATCACCAAAGAATGCGAGGGTTAAGATATCTTGGGCTATCGTGGCGGCGATGGTCTGAGGAAAACAATTACAAAAAGGCAGAGCGGACTAGTGATCAAGGCCGACTCTCTCCTTCTGATCAGGAAGCCGCAGGAGGACATGAGGTGAGACAGTTGGCACGAATATCCGAAGAATGTGGAAATTATTCTGTCTGAATTCTTGTTAATACATTTTGTAAATCGTCAATCGGAGTGTGAGTCTTCTTTCTTTCTCTAAATTGCACATTAACGAACACGTAAAGGGAGGTCAAATTTGTTTAATTTTCTAAAGTGGTCCTTGGGCCTTATTGACTTCCAATTTGTAGTGCAATAATACATAATAAATAATAATAATCTATGATAAGATAATAAGTCCCGTCCTGTGTGTGTTTTTATCACTCCTCCTCTGTTGTGTTGAAAAGCCGCATGGCGTGGGGGAGGAACGATCTGCTCAGTCTTTCGGTTGAGAAGGACGGTGATAGTAGACTGCCACTGAAACTGCTCTTCTGTTGGGAGATGATACTGTGCATTGGATGATGCTGGTTGCCCATTATGCCTCCTCAGTGTCTTTTGCTCTGGCGCAGATGCCAGGCTGTCCAGCTCAGTGCCAATGACAGAGCCTGCCTTCCTCACCAGTTTGTAACTACAACTTTGTAACTAGTAACACGTAACCCAAATTTTAGCTCGCAGTTCGAAGCAAAAAAATCGGTATCGAACTTACTAAATTAAAATTGTCCAGTGAGCACACCGTATGAATTAATGTGGCTTTTCCACAGCGTCTGAACTTCCAAATCCAGATGGAGACGGGAAAGAGGAATGGTGTCTTCGCCTGTGGAAAGAAAGATACCATTGTAGTGAGAAGGAAGACAATTCCACATCTCAGCAAGGAAGAAAGGTGAGATATGGTTAACATAGCAAAGACACATTGTGCTATTTCCACGTTCCCCCCCCCCCCCCCCCCCCCCCCCCAAAAAAAATACAAACTACATACATACAAAATACATATAAAAATACAACCATGTACACACGAGCATGGATATTTTCAAAGAGGCACATTTTCCCCTCTGTGTTTAAAAAAACAAAAACAAAAACAAAAAAAAAACTTAATCCACATGAGTGGGGGAAAAAACCCAACATGAATATAGTTTTTAATTGCCTGTGCCTGTTTTAAAGTGCTCATTGTCCTATGACTCAAGTGGATTTTTACAGCAGTTTTACTGTCTTTTGCAGGCTGTGATGTCCAAAATTGCTGTGGTTGAGGTCAAAAGGGAAACTCATGTGGAGGACATTGTCAACAGTCAAAAAGGTAGAATAAAAGGAAAGAAAGGTGGCATAACTAATTAGCATTTTTAGATGCACATTTGGTTATTTGTCATTATATTTTTGTGTGACAGAACGCCAAGAACAAACTGAAGTCAATGTGAGCATGGAGGTGGATAAGTCACCACTAAAGAGCTTTGCTCCTCAGTTCGACGGTTCAGCAGATTTCTATGTCGAGATGGAGAACAATTCCAACAAGAAAAACGATTCCGGCACAAACCAAAAATTCACCTGTGACAAATGTGACGCAGTGTTTTTTAACAAGGGCACACTAACGCTTCACCAAAAACAGCACATCATCAACACCACCTTTTGCTTCAAATGCAGGAAGCAATTCCTGCACTCGACCAATCTTGAGTCTCACGTATGCCAACCTCAAGCCTCTTCTGTTGACTTCACAAGAACCTGCGAGGTGTGTGGAAAGACATTCACCTGCCCCTCTGGTTTAGAGTTGCACAAAGTGGTTCACACTGGGGAAAGGCCTTATTTGTGTTCCTTTTGTGGGAAAGGATTCACGCAAAAGGGCAATTTGAAAGGTCACATGCGAATCCATACTGGCAAGAGACCATTCCGCTGTACTCAATGTGAAATGTCATTCATGCACAACGTTCAACTTAAACAGCACTCATTGTTGCGTCATGGCAAACGTTAAACAGTCCAATGCAGGGAGGTCTTGTCTTTGTTTTTTTTAATAACAACTTACAATTAGACATTTAATGTAAAATTTGCACTTTTTCTTTGATGTGTTGGAAATAACTGCTTTAGTGTACTTTTTATAGTCCTGAAATCTCATTTGGTTTGATTAAATAAAGATTTCGTTTTGAAATTTAAAAATGTCTTATTTCTTTTTTTTTTACTATCGTTTACTTGAACTTACTATAGAGCGTTATCAAGCGCTTAATAACAGGAAGTTATAAGATAAACAGGAAGTGTTAAGCAAATGTTTGCAATTTGATTGGTTCAACTACCGGAAGTATGTCAGTTTCTACATTCGCTAGGCTAACGTTGAAGGCTTGGTAGTTTCATTAGCCGCACAGGTTTTCTGTTGATTTTGATACTTGATGTAAGTAGTCAAATTTCCCATTTCTTATGTTTCGATATACGCATAATTTGGCGGAGAAATCAGTGCTAGAGTCGATACGCACAATGGCGCTTAGTGTTTCCCTACAGTCAAAGCTCTCCTCCATAATGGAGGCGATGGCCACATCCGCCCTGGCTCAGCTGTGCAAGGCGGTGGATGATGACACGGTGGGGCTCCGCTTGGAGTTGTCACGGCTCCAGACTCTTAACTCGGCCCTGACGGAGAAGGTTGACGAGCTGGAGTGCGAACTGACGGCCGCCAAAGGTGACGCCCCCAAGCTGGGTAAAAGTCACCGAACGGTCGCCATCCAGACAGCTGCCTACATGGACGTCGGTACTGATGGTACATTTGTGTTTATTTTGCAATGCAGGACACAACATTAGGTCCACTCCAATGAGATCCAATAAGCCAACAGCGTCACACAATATGCATTTGCAAATGCTCATTGTTGCTTTGTGGTTAGACGTGTACCTAATGTCGTGACCTATCCTGTAAGGAGAATTGTTCATTACTATTGTCTGATCGTGTCCTTAATTCCTCAGAGTCTGAGGCCCCTGTCATAGAGGGAGTCTTTGGAAAAGACTGGTGCCTTAACTTGTGGAAAGACAGATTTCATGGCAGTCAAAGGAGAAACACCACAACATCTCAGCAAGTGGACGATGTGAGTTTCTGAGTGGCTGGGATACGTGTTTACACAGCTAATGTCTTTTTACCCCCTGCAGGATATGGAAATGTCCATGCCTTTGGACTATTTTTCTTCAAGCGACTCGACGGAGCTTGAGAAAGGCGCAGAGTTTTGGAGTTTTGAGTCTCTTTCAGAGGCTGTTGAACGCTGGCAAAAGTCAAATTTGGTGGAGCTCTATAAGCGTAGTTCTAGGAGCGTGGAGAATGCCACAAAGCGGGCGAGGAAGAAATCGTACAGCCGGG
Source organism: Dunckerocampus dactyliophorus (assembly GCF_027744805.1). Classification (NCBI taxonomy): domain Eukaryota; kingdom Metazoa; phylum Chordata; class Actinopteri; order Syngnathiformes; family Syngnathidae; genus Dunckerocampus; species Dunckerocampus dactyliophorus. Next base: position 8,134,812 of record NC_072836.1, on the reverse strand, counting down.
ATTTAGTCTTCGCTGAGCTGGACTTTGCATGCACTCACGGCAGCAGAGGGTAAGTTCTGCAGCAAAAATCCTATCTTAGAGTTGTCCTACCCCGTCAGCCTAGCGTTGTCCTACCTAGTCTTTGAGCATGAACTGATGAAGCCGTTCGACTAGAGCTGTGTAGCACATTAGCATATTGCTATATATTTCTTTACTTAGTACAATTTGGCTCCACATATGAATGTATAATAATGTATAATAATTAGCACAGCTATACTTCTTAACCTATGTCTTCTTTCTTTTTTTCTAGCCCTGCCTTAAAACGGTGTCCATTCACCATCAAAGTCCGAGTTACACCTGATGGAAGGAAGCTGTTCGTAAAGGACATTAGTAGTGTGGATTGCCACAACCACGATGTATCCCAAGTGAGAAAATATGCTGTGTCACAAGTTGATGTGGGTAGGAATCATTTTTGTCACCCCAGTTCTGCCCATTTTGCAGGCTTTGATGCCAGAGTCTGAACAAATGGACGTGATTCAAGTCAAAGTCGAAGATTATTTGGAGGACGCAGCCGACAGCTTCCAACAGGAAACGCTTGGTCAAGAAGGTAAGTGAACCACTCAAGTCGGTTTTATTTGTAAAGCCTCCAATTCACGACAAACATGATCTCAAAGCTCTTTCCGTATGTAGCAGGTCTAAAACTATGCTCCTTACACACCAATTGAAACCCATACAAGAAACTTTGGCGACGGAAGCAAGGAAAAACTCCTAAGGAAGAGACTTCATTATGATGGTATTACACGTACTAAGAATAATTATCGTAGATATTAGCTACTAGTAATGTGTGGTCTTGGAGGACCATTAAGCTGCTGCAGTGTTGTTGGATTCAGTTTACATTTTAGTGTTTCTACCAAATAATCTGTACCCTCTCACTTTGGTTGGGGTACCAACCCCAGCAGCGGACGACACTTATACACCAGTGGTGGGGTGGAGCTAGCCTCACTGTCATTGGTTTATTGGTTGACAGAGAATCATCACAATGGGAATTTAATAGGAAAACTGTAGATATTAGGGGTGTAACGGCACGTCATACCGCGTTTTTTTATGGTCCCAGTTTGGTTCATTTTCAGTAAAGTAAGGGAACAAAATGCTTAGATTTTAATGATTTTTTTAAAGAACAGTAAAAAAAAACTGCCAACTGGCAATTCTCCAATAAATAAATAGAACAGTGTTGGGCAATGTGCGGCGCAGGTGCCATTTGCCACCCACAGCTTGTTTATTTTTACTTTTTTTGGCCCCCGGCACATTGTAGAAATTCAATGTGAGGGGGGGGAAGGTGTAATGTAGCGAGGAAAAACTTAAATGTTGGTATTTTCTTTTTATTATTAGTATTTACCTATTGTTATGTTAAATGCATTGTTCTTATATGATTTACAAATGTTTCTTGTCTAAATTTGAACTTGTAGTTTTATTTTTTATTGTCTGTATAATTTTCTGCAGCACTTTGGAAACAGTTTAGAAAATGTGCCATAGAAATAAAGTGGATTGGATTGGTACTAACAGTTAACAATATGATTTGTCACCTAAACACAAAGCTGGCTTAAAATACATAGAAAATGTCTGTTTTTTTAGGCTTTTTACAAAATAATAATAAATATAAAAATGGACTCCGCATCCTTTGATTTTCCAAATGCGGCCCCTGTTGGAAAAAGTAATTACGTAATTGGACAAGTAATTACAAAAAAAAAAAAAACTACATTTCTTTTTATGAAAGTGCCGGCACACTGCTTTTGTCTAAACCACGTCTTTGTCCGTCTACGTATTTCACCGAGAAGGCAAAGTGTTCCCAAACAGGAGACTTTAACATTGGAAGAGGATTTTCAAGCTCTGGCTTCTCCTTGGCACTATCGCTAGCCATGACTCCTGCTAGCCAAAGGCCGAGCTTTGAGCTGCACTGTATTTGTTTAGGAAAGAGACGCGCGACTTTGTGTAGTTGTACTTCCTTCCTTCCTCAATTAATGGGAATTCGGTACCCAACTGTACTAAAAAAAATCTGATTACAAATACCGTTACACCCCTAGAAAGTAACCGACAGAGAATTAAATGTTGTTCGTGTTGCCTTTTTCTGTAAAATATCAGCACACAACAGCACACCGTGGACTATTCGCGAGGTGCAGACCTTCCTCGGCATCCTTGCCGAAGACGAGGTGCAGCGGGATCTCGTGGGCGCGGTGCGCAACAGGAAAGTCTTCCAGCTGGTCTCGCAAAGGATGGCCGCCGAGGGGTTCCACCGGACGTGCGGGCAGTGCCAGATGAAATGCAAGAAGCTGCGGTGTGAATACAGAAAGATCAAAGAGCAGAACAGGCAAAAGGCGTGGAGGTGGTTCGATCTAGTGGACGCCATATATGGCCGCAGGCCGGCCATCGAGAGGACGGCGGGACACATGCGTAGCGCCACTTCTCTGCTGGAGGCCATGATGGAATCTGTCGGTACGTACTCCACCTGCACTATCAGTTTTGTCACTATGTAGAGACACGTGTACCACTTTCCTGTGTCGTGCGGTGGCAGTTTGGTAATTTTGTGCATAGCTCTACTGAATATTACTATTTTTTTCAACAAAAAAGCTAACATTTGTCCCCACTTTTTCAGTTGAAAACCTGGACTCCCCCCGCGACAACGGCGAGCAGCTCATCTCCGTCGGTTCCGGCGAGATGCTAACCTCTACAAGCAGTTCGCCTTGCAGAACCCCAGACCCGGAAGAACCAGGGCCGTCAACCCAGTGCAGCCCTCGCCTTCATATACCTTCCAGAAAGTGGAAGCGGGAGGACCACGGTGGGGCCGAGGCGCTGGATGAAATGTCAGCGGCAGCTCAGAAGATGGAGGAGTTGCACCAAGAGCATTTCCACATGTACATGGAGGACGCCCGCCAGGCCAGGCGGCAGGAGGCCCAGTTGGTCAAGCAGAAACTGGAGCAGTCGGCTGCTGTCAACGAGGCCTTTTTCAAGGTTTTTCATTCCGAGGTGAAGCGCGGCCAAGCGAACTGAACTGTGCCGCTTATTTATAACCATCATAGATCCTCTACTAATGTTTTGATATATTGTGTACCCGTGCCATAGAAGTAAGTTGTTCAAGAGGGCAATGAAGCCCCAAAAATAAAAGGTTCCCCTGCTGTATGTGTTGTAATAACTGTTGTGCTTTCTTTACACAATGTTGGCTACCTTGTGTGTAAGACATGACCCAAGGAAGAACCTCATTACATTTTGATGCAAAGGGGCGGAACCAAGAGTCCTTGAAAGTTCGCAATACGCGTGAGTATCCTACCATGTGTCACTATTTCAACAGAACATGATGAATGGTTCTCACAGGAGCTAGGTGGGCAGGTGGGGGATGAGCGATCATTGGATGCACACAAACCCGACCACATGGAGCAATTCTTGCACAAAACAATGTAAAAAAAAAAAAAAAAGAGGCTTCACAACACATCTTGAAATATAGCCTTTGCTGTCTGTCAGGTACCGACATGGGAGCTGTAAGTGTGATCTTTTGGTTTTGTTTCAGCAAATAGCTTAACCGAGCAGAACGTGGCTGTTAACGTGTGAGTGCAATGTAATGCACTTTAGTTCACACTGCTATGCTGGTGTCGCTAACATTTGTGTCCTTATGTCCCACTCCTTCATGTTATGTTGTTGTATGGGATAAATCACATGGACAACAATGTGTGTCCTTGCTTATCAGCAGCAAACATGGAAAAAAAAATATATTCTCTCCCTCACTCGCTCTACTTTTGAGTGGCCAATCACTCACTTTTGAAGTTCCGGTTTTCATGAAGGAAGAACCTCCTGTCATCGACGTGATACGACCTGAACCGGCCTGACCCGCCTCCAGCTAGACGAGTAGATGAAGCGCTTGGAGACACGCTTGTCTGAAAGACAGCTCATTAGCATTCAAGCTACAGACACAAAAGGGCGTGTTCCCAGGAGGGCTTACTTACTTAAAGCGCTGTCTAAATGCCAGCATCAAGGCTATTATGGGACCTCTGAGACTTACTTTAAATTGTTTTTCAAAAATTAAGTTAATTTGCCGAGCAACTTGAAGTGTCCTTAGTTTTTTTCTATTGGTCTTGCACAATTTTGTACAGTCCTATAAGGGCCATACTAATTTATTATAGCTATCAAACCATTAGCTACTTTATATATTAGAAACAGTTGAATTAATGCTTTATGTTTTTGCCACATCACAGGCTCTCACGGGGTCGTTTTTGGCTCATGTGCCACAGGTTTCCCCACGCTGGTCTACTGTAGTGTAAATTTACAAGAAGCTCCACTTCGGAGGTAAGAGATTTATTAAATAAAACATCCCTCAAAAATACAAGTGTGCTTTGTCTTGAATGAAGAATGCATTGAACTTGATTGAACGTTTGCACATAGTTTAACATCTTACGATCATATGGCAGGGGGGGAGGGTTAAATCTGGACATGCAACAAGGGGAAAAACAACACGGTTCATTTCTCTTATGGCAAATACACGCTAATTAAGAAACGAAACAATACCCAGGCTTTGTTTCATTACAAGGCAGTTTGTCTGGTTTATGGTGATGTATGCAAAAGAAAAATCTCACAATCTTCCCCTAAACATCTAAAATCCCATTTCTGCCATTAAATCAAAAAAAGACTGACGCGAGATTGCTTGCAGAGAACAAATTGCACCATTACACCTATTTTGTACCCTTATTGGCCCCCTTTCAGGCACTAGAAGGGAAAAAACCCATAGTCTGAAGCTCATTTACAAGTACAGAAATAGTGCCTGTACACCATGAAAGGAACACACTGTATTGAAAAAATACGACGAGGTAGTTTCGCTATGTGTGCAAACAATGTATTATTGTAGCTTTAACTAGACAAGACCTTTGATGGCCTTGAAGGAGGTATTTAAAAGAACATACAGCAAATGTATGAGAGCATGCCATGCAGATGAGGTCAGCGGTTTGATGAGGTATTCACATTAAGTGCCATAAAAGCGCCACGTGGTTGTGGATGACCACCACAATGTATCCCGCCGGGGCATCGTCCGGATTTGGCCCACGTTCAGATCTGTGAAGTGCTGCGATAAACATACAAAATGTTCCAAATAGAACTCATATGAACTGTGTCGTATCCACACAAATAATCCAAAGTATCCCGTTAGCATTCAAACAGAAACACATTTTAAACGCCCGTTGAAGGGAATAGTCGTTCAACCACAAGAAAATAAAGCAAAGACAGAAATGCTCTCTACTTGTTTGACTGTTGCAGCTTTACAGATACATGTTTGTTTGTTTTTTAATTCATAACCTTTCACAAAAGAGTGTTAGGGTGACACTGGAAATGAGACAAAATTGGAATAAAGTTGCACAATATGAGTTTTCCTTCTTGTAGTATAACCTGCATGATTAAAAATCCTTCTAATGCACGTTATTCAAACAGTACGTTTATCTCCTCAATTTACAACGCAATTTTTGTCAAGTATCATTTTAATGTAATGATATTTTAAAAAATATTTCATTACATGCTCAGGCTTTCTATTCATAAGACTTCTCACAAAAATTGCTGCTGTTTTCTTGTAATATGACTTTATTACATGTACTTTTTATTCTCTTAATATTCTGACATAATTGGTTTTCTTGCAGTATTGCAAAATTTAATGTTGCCAGATTTTTTAATGTAACAAAAATTTATAAAAAATTTAAATTAGTTAATTTTCCTCATAATACTGCACATTATTTTACTACATAGCTGTCAGAATTTTATTTTCTGATGTCAGCGCTTTTTTCTGATACAGTTTCCCACTTATTTTATTCTCTCAATTTCTGTTTTATATTATGAGTTTATTCTTATTTCCACCATGCAAAATGATACCTTTTATTCTTGTGAAATGTCTGCTTTATTGTTGTAATTTTTTTAATCTTTCAGTGTGGCCCTAACACTCCTTGGTAGACACGTTGGCACACGCCTCACTGCTCTTCATGAGAGCCCAGAAGAACACGTCTGCTCCTGTCTAGGTGTTCTTCATGTGACTGAAACACTGGTGGTGGTTCAAGCCGTACTTGTAGGCGTAACATTTCCCACAGTCCACGCAGCTGTACGGCTTCTCCCCCGTGTGCGTCCGAAAATGAATGTTCAGGGAGCTTTTCTGGGAAAAACTTCTTCCGCAGTCAGGACAGCTGTAGGGCTTCTCGCCGGAGTGGACGCGCTGGTGCAGCTTCAGGTACGTCTTCTGGGCAAAGCGCTTGCCGCAGACCGTGCAGCTGAAAGGCTTCTCGCCCGAGTGGCGTCGGACGTGGACTTTTAGGCTGCTGAGATAGTTGAATACTTTACCGCAGAAGAGACACTGGAAGTGCTTAGGTGGCCTTGTGGGTTTTGGTGGATAGCTGACGAAATCTTTGGCGGTGGCGTTTGTGTAGTCGACGTATTCACTGGTTGTTGCGGGAGGATTTGTGTTGTCGAGCATCGTGCTCATCGCTGCGTCCTCGATCAGCTTGTCCATAATGCTTGGCTGCGAGCGCTGTGCTTGACCGTCCACTATCAAGGGGAAGTTGGTCAAATCCTCCGAATGAAGCTGCAGCTCACTGACAGATCGATGGAGGGCGCCCTCGGCGTCGAGCATCCCCAAATCTGCACCGTACGAAAAATTACACAGTAACAATCACAATTATAATGAGGTGTTATTTAATCTCCGTTCTACCTTTCCTGTTCTCTGTCAGCCTCATCTGCTGCCCGAGTGGATGATCGTCATACGTTTCCTCCTTAACAAAAATGAGATCAGGTTCTCTGTCCATTATGTCCAACACCTGACCAAGACAAAAACAAAGACATGACGGTCACCAAGCCTGTTCACTGGGTCAACATGTTACCTCATGACTAAAGTTATTCCTGAGACCTGTGTTCCCATGCTGGACATGGCGACAGGCTCCACTGTCTCTTTCCTCTGAGGGGGGACTCTTTTGTCTTCTCTCCACAGGTCCATGCACCAGTCCTTCCCAAAGACGCCATCGATGGCCGGGGCCCCCTGCTGATGCTGATGCTGCTGCTGGTGCTGCTGGTGCTGGTCTGAAAGTGAGACCTTCTTAACACAGCATGCTTTTGACAAGCGGAAAAAACTATGACTGTACTATGTAGGGTCTGAATTTCTGAAAAGGACGCACTTTGATCCAGATTCAGACTTTACACATTGTAAAACATTTCACATTAAACACACCAGGAAAAAAGATCTCCAAAGAGATCTTAACGTGGGTTTACACGATACAAAGTCTGGATTTAAACCAGATTAATTTGCATTTTGCCACTGGATTACAAAAATTGACATGACCCCTAAATACAAAATCTAGATCAGATCCAGATTAAATTTACGGGTTTTAACGCTGAATATGCAAATTTAAATTGCTTCCCAACATACGATCCGGATCAGATCCTGATTAAAGTTAGCATGTCAAACACACATTATGAATCTGATCAAGGTTAAATTTACAACTTCTGACCCCACATGCAATAATCCAAATTACTTGCGATCACAAAATCAGGTATAGAAACTTGATGTCTAACTGTTCACATGCAAATTCACACCGCTTTTCAGACACACAAACCAGCTCAAATCTAAATTCAATTTACAGTTTCTAATCCTAGATTCCTACATTCAAATACTTCCTTTTAAATGTGCAGTGTGAATTACATCTGGATTAATTTTCCATCTTCTGACCCTACATGGACACACGGCTTCCAAAGACATTATCTGAACCAGTTCCAGATTAAATTTAGTGCACATTCAAACAATTTATTTCCAAATCTGGTTTAAAAATACAATTTCTAATTCCACTTATACACACTCAGTCAAATCTGGATAAGATGTGGATTGAATTTAGCTTCTAACCTGATACACACACATTCAAATAAACACATTCTGGTTTAACACATAAACACATTCAAATAACTTTATTCCAAATCTAGATCCAATCTGATTATATCTTCTAACACAGCATACACACATTCAAATTACTTCCTTAGACACAACCTGGATCACATCCAGATTAAATTTAGCATGCATTCAAACATTTTTTTCCAAAACTAAACAAATCTAGTTTAAAAGTACAGTTTACGTTTTCACTTTCACACATTCAAATGACTTCCTTCAAATCTTGATTAAATTTAACGCTTCTAACCCTTTATACACACACACACACACACACACACATTCAAATAGCTTCCTTCCAAATACAGATCAGATTTGGATTGAATTTCCATCTTCTAACCGAGCATATATAAATTCAAATTGCTTCCAAAGACACAACCTGGCTCAGATTCTGATTAAATTTACATCTTCTGGATATGCTAATTGAAATTGCTTCGCAATATACGATCTGGATCAGATTCTGATTGAAGCCAGAGTGTCTGATCTTACAACTATTGCCATAACACAACAATTCAAATGACTTGCAAGGACACAGATCAGATATAAAGACCTCTTTATATGCAAATTCAGATTGTTTTCAAAGACACAAACCAGATCAAATCCACATTGACTTGACAGTTTCTGATCCTACGTTTACACATTAAAATAGCATCCTTCAAATGTACCTGAACAATTTGAATTAGCTCTGGATTAATGTTCCTGGTTCTCGCCCTTCAAACTGCTTCCAAAGACACAAACTGGATCAAATCCAGATTAACTTTAGAGTTTCTAAATGTGTCACCTTGGACACTCCTGTATGTGGGTGTCAATGTGGACACAAAAGAGACGTACCAGATTTGTGAGCCTCTTGACCTTCGGGATTCCTCCGGCCGATATTGTTGACAGGTGCCGGGTAGTACTGCGCCTCCCGGGCGGCCCTCAGTTGCACCTCCAGGGAGTAGCACTTCTTCTTCAGGGCCTCGTTCTCGCTTTTGTGCAGGGAGATCTCGCCCAGGAGCACGGAGGAACATTCGTCCGCCAGGTTTCCTATTTCCACCAGGGCCGTCTTGGTTAGCTTCTCCAGTATAACCGCTAGCTGCGTTCGGAAATTTCGGTTGGTCGTGTCGCACATCATATCGGCGGCTGCAGGCGGAGTGTAAATGGAGATATCGTCCCCGCCACGTCCCTCATGTATCAGACAAAAGCTGAGCGACTGGATAGTACTCTTGACAGTTAGCTGTTAGCTCGGCCGCGGTGCATTGTGGGATTGTGGACTTGACCCTTTCCGAGTTGCGCCTGAAGGCCGTACAGTACAGTATATCACAATAAGACACTGTTCGGTCAAATGGGAAATACTGTACGTTTCAACCAATTACATTTCCTCTCTGTTGTAAAAACGGCACTATTGTTAATAGTGTGGTATAATAAATATTATAACAAATAATAATAGTCTATAACTAGCATGTTTATCCTTGTCATTTAATCTGCTTATCTTCAAATCGTAATTTTCCTTAAGAATTACAATCCAAAGAGTTTTTTTTTAACGTGAACATGATTCATTCAACCCACTCACCTAAGAAGAAATATACAATATAAAGACTCCACTCACATCTGAGGTGCCCATGACTTTTATTTCGAAAGCCTTCCGGAAGTACTTGTGTTTGTAGCATCGTTGGTGTCTACTGCCATCTACTGTTTTATTGAAAAACTGAAATTTTACAAGTTACCGTCACATTCAAGGTTGTTTATAATGCAAAGAAAATATAGAAAGTATAGGAATAGAGCAGCACTGTAAGTATTGCATTACATGAGTCGGACAAATTATCAATATTTTTGTTCATTTCTGTGCTTTAAATGTAGCGTTCCTGACAATCCATAAAACAAGGAATTAGTGAATTACATACTTAACACTCAAGAGTTTTTTTCATGTTAAATGTTAACTTTATTATTGATTTTTGTTTTTAGAACATCCGGCTAGAGAAGAATGCTTCACTTCACGTTGACTGGTTACCATACACCTGTAAATCCGGATCAAGATGTACTAAAAGGTGCTTTTTCAGGTTGCAGTTCTTTGTAAAACCCTTTCCGCATTGCACACAAACAAACGGTTTCTCTCCCGTGTGCGTACGCTGGTGCATGTCGAGGGTGCATTTCTGAATGAAGCCCTTTCCGCAAATGGGACAGCGGTACGGCTTCTCTCCCGTGTGAGTGCGCTGGTGTGTATATAAGTGCCCCTTTTGCGCGTATCTCTTCCCACACAACGTGCACCTAAAAGGTTTCTCTCCCGTGTGACTCCTCTGGTGTATTTCAAGCTGGCTGTAGCACCTGAAGCTCTTGCCGCACTGCAGGCAGCCAAACTTCTTAGTGGTGGAATTCCTCAGGTTGTGCATCTTCACACTCCTGAGTGGAGAGGCGACAATCTGGGGGATGCTTTTGGCAGATTCTTGGTTTGTGTGTCCTGGTGGAGGCTGTGGATTCCACTGTGCATCTCTCTGTCCAGGTGCAGGGAGAGATGGGGGTGCGTTCAGGCTCGCAATGCAGTCAGGGAACACCGGCTGAAGGCGTTCTTTAGGATGCTGGCTCACATCTGGGCTCTTCTGGATGTCTGTTGACAAGTAAAAAGTTATTCTAGATACAGTCAGTCAGTAATGTTATTAACTTTAAAGTTACATTGTTTCAGAATTTGGTGAAACACACACACAATAAATTACACCTTCTGAGCCTTTACGGTTTCTCTTCAAGGATCTGGATCAAATCTGGTTTACAAGTTTGTGCACACCTGCAGGCATCTGTAGGCATAACTAAATAGAATAATTAAAAACATACTATTTTCAGATGTTCTCTCCTGTTCAGACTCTCCATTCTCCACCTCTAATGGCTCCTGCTTCACCACCATCAGTTTGGGCTGCTCTTGAGCTGATTGAGGAGGCTAATTGAGGAACGTATGTCAAAATCACAATCTATTATAACGTCATATCTATGTAAACATAACACGAGACTTACTTCAAATGCCGGAGTCTCCTCGTCTTGGAGCAAACTGTTTGTCTCAGGGGAGGAGTTATTGCTGTCCCATGGAAAGTCACTAGGATGCAATAGTTTCAGAATAAATACAGGGTGCAGCTGCCAAGCAAAAGCAATGATGGCACCGACTTGGTATCTACCTGCAGGCTGCGAGCAGGAGGCAACAAGCCATACCTCTTAATGACAGGTCTTGTCCTGTCAGGCTCCAGCAGCACCGAGTTCTCCAAGCCGACCCCTGTGTCCTGTCTGCCTCTCTGTGCCATATGGAGCAGTTTCTCCATTAGATGCAGCTTCTCGGTGAGGGAGGCGATCTCGTTCCGCCCGCGGGTGATCTCGATTTTCAGCATCTTCGACTCGATCTCCACCAGCTTGCCGATCTCCATCACAGCTGCTTTGGACAGCGCGTCCATGATGGACACAAGTTGCGTCTGGAAGCAGAAAACGGACATGTTCTGCACAGTGAAGGAGTAAACAGCCAGTAGGAGACGTGCGTGTTTGCAACACAAAAATGTTCAATATTTGCAGCACTACAGGAAGTGCTGCTTCCATCTAGCGGCTGGGAGGGAATCCTACACACGAACGTTTTGATGTGTATATCCATCCGTATTTCAGTAGCAGTCACCAGTTTGTCCGTACTTTACGCATTTTGTAGATTGCTTTAATATTAAACTGTTAAACCCCTGGATATTTTTTTATCCATGCCCCCCCCTTATCTTTGACTTCATTTACCACAATGCCCCGCAGTTTATACACAGAGCGTGATTGGCTATAGAAACTCTTTCCAGGAAGTGATTGGTATTTAACTATTGAATTAATTCGCTTCAGTTTTAGCATTCACACTCTGATTACGTATCGTGTACTCACCAACATTTTTGGAATCTTTAAATAAGTCATATTTTTAACTACTTGCTGAGATAACTTTTTCTCTCAGGCCACTGAGTTGAACACCTCATTTACCACAATGCACCGCGGCCCAAACACGGAATGCGATTGGCTATTGAAACTCGTTCCAGGAAATGATTTACATTTGCCGACTGAAAATCTTCCTCTTCTGCTTTTAGCACTGATACGTTGGGTAAATGCTCTTTTAACACTATGAACTGCAGTTTAAAGACTAACAATATCTAATGTTTACGAAATATAATCCCTTTAATGTGTTTTGATTTATTGTGATGTGTGTTGTAGCTTTCTGGGTCTAGATATAAATTAGCCTCACAGTAAACACATCCCTGTACAAGAGGGCCAAGCAAACAAAGGTGTAATGATGACTTGCAAAGCAGTTTCCTCACATAAGCCATTGCACCATTTCTCTCTGTGCTTCTCTTAAGACAGCATGGCTGGCAGGAGAGTCGTGGTGTTCCCCTCCTCAGCAGAGCTGGGTTCAGCATTGGCCCACCTGGTGACCTCTCGGGCTGAGAGGGCCATCAACTCCAGGGGCAGGTTCACCCTGGGTCTCTCGGGAGGAAGCCTCGTGACCATGCTCAGCAAAGAGCTGCTGGCCGTTGCTGGCCTGGACTGCAGCAAGTGGGTGGTCGGATTCTGTGATGAGCGAGTGGTGCCCTTTGACAACCCTGACAGCACCTATGGGCTCTATAAGGTACTAGTGCATACTTCTGTTTGCTTGATTGCATCTATTTAAATATTTTCTGAAGCTAACCTGCTCCACCTTTTTTGCAGAATCTTTTATTTTCCAAGGTTAACATTCCAGAGGATGGAATATTGTCCATTGAGGCCTCACTACCAGTGGATGAGTGTGCTGAGGATTATGCTCGCACACTGAAAAAGGTGCATCTGCTCTGTTTGATTTGACCTATTACATTATTCTTACATTACGCCACTTCCAAACACACACAGGCCTTCCCTGAATGTGACGTCCCCGTGTTTGACGTGCTGCTTCTGGGCATGGGGCCTGATGGACACACCTGCTCTCTCTTCCCCAACCACCCTCTTTTGGAGGTGAATGTTAAATTTAAAGTAGTTTAGTTGTTATATTCACAGCTGTCACTTCCATCCCTCATTTAATCACATGAAACAATGCAAGATAAGTAACTGGCTTTGATCCCACCCCCATTGACAGGAGAGCGAGAAGATGGTGGCACCTATCAGCGACTCTCCCAAACCACCACCAGAGCGCGTAACCATGACATTTCCTGTGGTGAACGCTGCACGCTCCGCCGTTTTTGTGTCCACTGGAGGGAGCAAAGCGCCTGTTTTGAAGGTAAAAGTACCACTGAGTAGAAACAGCCATTTAAATGTGATGTTTTCTATGTGTTTTCCTGCAGGAGGTGCTGGAAGGAGGAGATGGTCCAGCATTCCCAGCAGCCCGGGTCTCCCCGACTAACGGCGAGCTGTTGTGGCTCATAGACGAGCCCGCTGCTGCCTCCTTGACTATGCAGGTGGAAAGGCTGGGCTCTGGTGCCAAACTTTAAAACATTCCACACACAAATGATGAAGAAGCTTTGTGCAGCCCTTCTTTCATTCCCAGACAAAATGGAGACAGACTTGAGATGCCTGCCGTCCTTCACTGCTACCTGTAGCACTTACTTACTGGAAGCATGTTTGTCTATGTCCTGATGCATCAGAACAGATAATATTTAGTTTTAACTTTGCAATATGAGAAGTCGGACACAAACATTCTCAGAAGAGCTAATTAAACTACATGCATCATATTTGCTGGCTGTTGGGAGTTTTTGCAACATTAAAAAAGCCCTGCACAATCTAATGACTAATGACATATCAAGATTTGCCTTCATAATCTTACAAAGAAAGCGAGGCTTTCTACTATTTGGATGAACTCAATAAGCTGCAGGGGAGTCAAAATGTTAGACACGACTCTCAACTACAATAACAAACATTAATAACCCCAATATTATCTTTGTAAAGGCCACATTCTTACTATAACGTTTGTTTTGGGCCATATTAAATTGTTCAGGTGTACGTAATGCTGTGTCTAGTAAGTGACAATATCTCAATAACAAGCAAAGTTCAAAGAGTTATAAAACTATGGTAAAATCCCCTCTCTCCTGCAGGGCCCATCCCCTTTAACATGACACCCCTCCTCCTCCCCTTTAAAGCCGAACTTCTGCAGCTTCTCTACAATCTTTTTTTTCTTCTGGTCTATGATGTCCCCAAAGCTGACAGCTGCAGCATAGCACCGTGTTTCCACCGACCATTTATTTATTTCATCATCTTCCATCACTGTCGTGTGGAATCATGAGTGGAATGCACGGTTTCGCCTTCCTGCTGCTGCTGTCCAGCTGCACACCTTGTCGGGGATACTTCGCGGAGGAGCGTTGGAACCCCGAGTCTCCGCTGCTCGCACCCCGGGTCCTCCTCGCCCTCATCTGCCGCAACTCGGAGCACTCCCTGCCCTACGTGCTCGGCACCGTGGAGAGGCTGGACTACCCCAAAGAGCGCATGGCTGTGTGGTGAGTAGTTGCTATGGAAAATCAAAGCAAACTATGCCAAATTTCTCCCCACTCTAATCCCCATCATAAATGTGAGTTCATTCACGTTCTGATGACGGGGATGGATTTAGTGCTAGTGTGCATCGGGACATTTAGGAAGAAGCATACATTGATCTGTATACGTGGAGGGGTGGGGACGGGATTTTGGTGTTTGGGGGTCCAATAAACACCCCGACTATGACTATTACCCCAGCCAGCAGCTCGAAAAACCAGACCAATAACTTTCTATTGTAGTTAAAACGCATTGAATAAACCCCCCAGTTTGACCCTTGGAAGTCAGTAGCTCATTACTAGTGCATACTGTATGTATACCCTGAGCCTGAGAGACATGCATTTACATTGTTTCCATTCTCCGCATGTGAGCAAGTAACTACGTATATTGTGTGAATGCTGAGAGACAAGCATCCATGCAGACAAATCTCAGCATTTGTCCCTACAGGACAGGGGGGTCCAAACTTTCCACTGAGGGCAGCATGCTGAAAAATCAAAGAGTGCGGAGGCCGCTTTGATATATGTTGTAATCCATGTAGATATGCTATGAAGTTTATATACAAGTATTCAAAGAAAAAGCAGACTCCGTTTGAAGCTTTGTGTTATGGGTGACAAAATGTACAGTTTTATTAATATGAACTTTTCCCCCTTACAATACCCTTTTTTGCTCATTTTTAAAACTTTTTTTTTTTTACAAATAGCTTTTTTTCCTCATAAGATGACCTTAACCTACAATATTTTGACTTTATTTTTGTAATATTATATAAAAAAAAATGCCAACCTAATTACACACATACTCTTTTGTTTTTTCTCACAAGATTATGATTTTTGGGAAAAAAATAACAAACTTTTTTTCTTTAATATTTCAAATTTGTGCTTCTAAAATATTTTTTTTCCTCATAATATTACGACTTAATTCTTGTAAGACTAAGACTTTTTTTCTTGAAAGATGACCGCTTTTATCTCTTTATAATTCTAAATTTATTCTCGTAATGCTTTGATATTATTCTCGTAAAATTACTGCTCCTTTCTTCCATATTTGCTATCTAACCCTCTCCCTATTTCCCTAAACCCAACCTGCATGTTGGACACCCCTGCTACACGAAGTGGGTAGCCAACCACTAATTGTGTAAAACATTTATTAACATCAATTTTAACCAACAGGTGTGTGAATGCTGAGAGACGAACATACGCATTAATGATGCCATGCTGTACATCCAAATGTGTTCGTGAATGCTGAGACAATTCATCCAGAAAGACTCCAGCATGTTCATTGAGACAGAGAAGCACACTGCATTGTGTGAAGTTCTAGGAAGTAGCCAACCACTTTAGCAGAAACTGACACAAATGCAGGTATCAAAAATCATGCATCAAACATTTTTTCGTCGGAATGCTGAGAGTCGAGCGTTCACCCAAGGGGACAACCGATGAACCACCAAGTGTGTGTATGCTGAGAGTCAAGCTTCCATGCAGAACAGTCCCAGTATTTTGACCCATAGCCAGTGAGTCGTTCAATACTAATCATGAAAATGCTGAGTGTAAAGTCTTTATATTATAGCAAATTGACATTTGTTAGCTGAGAACACTCACACCAAAAAAACTCCAACATTTTCCGATAGTGATTGAGTAGTAAACCTGTATGTGAATATTGACACAAATGCATCAAGGACACATTTGTCTGAATGCTGAAAGTCGAGCATCCACACAGAAAAATCTCGGCACTCACCCTCACGCTAGCTGTGTGAATGCTGAGCGATTCCAGCATTCCGTCTGATGCAATCATGCATCACACTTGTTTCCTCAGTGAATGCTGAGAGTCCAGCATTTGGGAAGAACAATCTGATTGCTCTGATGTAATGCTCATAATATTTATCAACTTTCATGGGCTTTCTAATGGAATTCTGTCATGCATTAACCTGCAACAACATCACTGAGACAACATCTCAAGTGACAACTGAACCCAGGTTGTTTTATCAAGTTTTTCAATGAAAAAGGATTTTTTTAGACCATTAAGTCCCCCTTCAGCCTAGGCAAAAGTGAGGGGCAGAAAAAAAAAAAAAAAAGTGTAGGTGTTTCCGTCCTAATAGCTTAACAACATGCTGCGACAGCCCACCCGTACTTAAGCCCTCCGAGCAGTGCAGTGCAGAACTCGGGGAGGTATGCTTCAAGCTTCATTTTATGTGGGCAGAGCTGTTAATTGTTCCCTCTCGTTTCAATCAGTGGCACTTTCTTGCAAAATGTGCCTGAGTGGATGACAGTTGCTTTTATCTCCCGCCCGCTCGGCATACAGCTGCACATTGCAAACAGCAGTCTGATGTTGTAAACGCTGCACAAGTGGACGCTGATGTTTTTATTTGGCAGCTGCTTGTAAGCAAGCTAAAGCCTCAGAATGGATCCACTGGGAGTCTGGATACTTTGAAACTATGTCAGTGATGATGCATGCAGTGCTAAGGACAACATTTTTTTTTAGATGATAGTGTGTGTGTGTTATGCCGTGTTTGAGGATTTGGAAGGTAGTCGAGCAATGGCTTAGCAAGGCGCTGCAGTGTTGTCACACTTCCTTGTGAAATGTGCCCCTTTCCAGCCGGTTCTGGCTGTTGCCCCTGTGAGCAAATACCAGCTCTGCAGCTCATGGTTGACCCGCAACACAACTTGGAGCTGCTGTTAAAGATAAGGTCTCTACAGATGCCGCATCTGCAAGTTTTCCTCACTTTTTTTTCTAATTGAATGAGTACTACTCCTGCATTTAACATGTAACCTATGCATGCTGCTGCAATGCATGTGTTGCAGGCCTCAGTGTGATATGTGACACTGCAGCAGTTGCCGCCTACAGCCTCGTTAGCGCAGTAGGTAGCGCGTCAGTCTCATAATCTGAAGGTCGTGAGTTCGATCCTCACACGGGGCACTCTTTTGTGTATGTCTGCCGGCGCTGCAGCTGCACTGTTTACCCGAGCGCTCAAGTATTTTGACCCCTGCTGACCTCTCAGGGGGAGTGAATGAGCTGAGGTGAAATGTGCACAGAAAGGTCGTTGTTTTGTTGATCTCTATGATGCTCCTCTTATTTATGGCAGAATTTACCAATGGATTGTACGTGTTTAATGTGTTATAAAGTGTTGTTTTTAAAAACAAATGAGGCTGTGATAAAGGCACAGCTTCTTGCTGAGAAGTGTTTCTTGTATTTTGCCCCGCTCATGTAAGGGTAACCAAAATATTAGAAAAACAGCATGCAGTACTTGGCTGCAACCAGCAGAGGCACTGTTCAGTAAGTTATGGGCATCCAGGTACAACAACAGCAACCACACGTGACAAAGCATTTAATTAAAGCGTTTAACAATTTAAAACAAGGATAAAAAAATCTTACTTTTGAAAAACATTACTATCTGAAAAATATATATTAGAATTAATATAAAGATATTGAAAACCAGCAATTCATTTAATGAAAATGAAGCATTTCTTTCAATTTAGTGCAATTGACTGGTGATTCATCTTGAAGCTGCTGACGCAACATGGACTGTAGTACTTGCTACAGCCAGCAGAGGCACTGTTGAGTCAGTCTCAACTTGTTTGGCGTCTGACGAAGTTTGACATGACATTAGCTATTTAAAATATGTTTCTATTGTTTCAAAGCCTGAATAACAGACAAGAAATCCAATCAATTAATTGTACTACAATTAATCAAAAAATATATCATTCTTAGAATTCTGTTTTACTCCCAAAAATAAGAGTTAATGAAATATTCATTGTTAATTTTAGCCCAGATCATGCTATGTTGTGCCCATTCCCACATCTGCAGTCAATTGTTACAGTTTATTATGTTAATATGTGATTCAACAGGGTAGCAACCGACCATAACGAGGACAATACCACAGCCATCCTGCGTGACTGGCTCATCAATGTGCAGAATTTTTATCATTATGTGGAGTGGAGGCCCAAAGAGGAGCCCAGGTGGGTTTCTTCTCTTCACGGCTGATGTTGGTAATCAGGAGTAAATAAAATACATTTGTTGTGTTTCTTGCAGCCGCTATGAGGATGAAGAGGGTCCCAAGCACTGGACAGACCCCCGTTACGAGCACGTTATGAGGCTTCGGCAAGTTGCGCTGGAGTCAGCCCGTGAGATGTGGGCCGACTATTTTATGGTAAGTCGCTTCCATGTTCAGAAACCAGCCAAGCTCCAAGGTTGTGTCGTCCAATAACAGGAGTCGGATAAGTACAGGGCCATTTCTGGCGCTGGGAATCATGTTGGAAGAGGACCCTGTCATATTTGTCTGCCTTTTTTGGTTGAAGATTATCTGGTGTGGTTCTTCTGGATGTCTCCTCGTACAGTGGCACAGTCGTCGCATGTTTCTATTTGTACTCACTGCTGCTTTGGCTTGGTGTATAATTTAGCAGCGTGTTCCGTCCAGAGAGGAGATCTGCAGCATTGTTGAATGAAAGCTGACTTTCCCCCTCTCAACGTGGAAATGAGTGGCTTACCATATGTGCTTTTTGATCTGTGTTGCGATAATTTGAAGGCATCCTGCATCCCACTCATTTGTCGTCCTCCTTGTGTAGGTGATGGACTGCGATAACCTGCTCACCAACCCGAATGTCCTCTGGAACCTCATAAGCGAGAATAAGACAATCACTGCTCCCATGCTGGACTCCCGTGCAGCCTATTCCAACTTCTGGTGCGGAATGACGAGCCAGGTACACACCGTGTTGTTGTGAGTGACAGCGACGAGGCATTTCCTCCGCTAACACCATTTCACCTTCCCTAGGGCTACTACAAGCGCACCCCGGCCTACATGCCTGTGAGGAAGCGTGTGCGTAAGGGCTGTTTTGCAGTTCCCATGGTGCACTCCACCTTCCTGATAGACCTCAGGAAAGAAGCATCCAGGCAGCTGGCTTTTCACCCGCCTCACCCAGAATACAATTGGGCTTTCGACGACATCATTGTGTTCGCCTACTCGGCTCGAAGGGCAGGTAAAAGCTTAAATAACCAAGGCCACATGTAAATAATGTATTTGGACTTTGATTGTGTAAATATAGACAGGATTTCTTTTTGCTTGTCGTCTTTGGAGGACATTACAGCATGTCCTTATCTCCTTACGTGCACCGGTTGAGTTCTTTTGTCTGTTAAAGGACAACTGCATTTTTGGGGGAATTTTGCCCATCATCCACAGGCCTTATGTGAGACATGAACACACACGCCTTTCTCTTTTCTGTGCGTTCTAAAGAAATAAAAAGAGGCAGATAAATCATGCATGTAATGGGACACACCTATTGCACCTAGATATCCCGCTATTAAAACACCTCCAACAAGGTTTTATGGTTTTATATCCATGCTGTGAGCATGTAGTAACAAGCACATTCATGACAACATGTGATACTTACAGTATTTTGCCGTAGTTTTTGTTATTATTTTTACTTATTACTTATTTTACTTATTACCGGAGCTTGATTTCGCATTGATTTCACACACATGGAAATGAACACTACACCTAGCATTAACTTTTCCAAACTCAAAAACAAAAACACAGCAGCAAAGGCGGCAGCTCCAATACCTTTTGGTAGTGGCCTGAGGCATTGTGAGCGCTGCAGGCGAGTGTGTGGTGAAGCTAGTCGCCCGAAAGCCAGTAGCTAGTTGGTGTGGTGTGGCGAGGTGTCACTACACCAGTAACGTAGTTCCTCAGCATCATAATGTTAATAACAATAATAACAGTGTCGATGTAGCTTGGTTAATATGCAGTTCACATGATGTAAATGGAGCGTTGTTGCCACTTTTTGGAAGTTTATTTCAGAAGGCTTTATAGGCGGAATAGGTGCATCCCATTACATACATTCTTAGGTCGCCGGGGCAGCAGCCTAAGCAGGGAAGCACAGACTTCCTCTCCCCGGCCACTTCGTTCAGCTTCTCCCGTCAGATCCGTTCTCAGGCCAGTTGAGAGACATAGTCTCTCCAACTTGTCCTGGGTCTTCCCTGAGGCCTTGTCCTGGTCGGACATGCCCTGAACACCTCCCCACCTCATCTGGCCCCTCCCAATGCAAAGGAGCAGCAGTTCTACTCCGAGTTTCTCCCGGATGACAGTGCTTCTCACCTTATCTCTAAGGGAGAGCCCAGCCATCCTATGGAGAAAACTCATTTTAGCCGCTTGTACCCAAACTCATGACTATATGTGAGGGCCGGAACGTAGATCGACCTGGTACTACTTTTTTTTTAAATTTCAATCTGAGCCAAAGGCAAAATGTAATGATTTGTAGTTAGTTCATTGAGAGACAGAAACATTTGAGTAGACTGTAGTACTTGATGCTGCCAGCAGAGGTGCTGTTACATCAGTCTCAATTAGTCTGCAGTCTGGAGAAGAAGAACATGATGCAATTTTTAGATTATAGGGTATAAGAGGTGTAAAAAATAAAAAGAAAGTTATTTTAGGCATAAAATCCTGAATTAGACACAACAATATAGCAAAAAGAACAGTAATAGTGGCTATAACACATATACCATACTTTAAGACCCTCTGGAGGTTAGAGGTTATAGGCCGCCTACTACTATGGTATGTGACGCATACATTTTTATGTGGACTGAGATGTTTTTAAATACCATTGTTAAGCGCCGAGATTTTTTTTTTGCCAAAACCACAGAGAGGGGTTAAAAATACCCGGTGTATGCGCCTCCATTGTTTTTGCCATTTGCGAGTGACAACGCAACAAACGTGGGCCATCCTTCGCTTTCAACAGATGTCCAGATGTTTCTATGCAACAGAGAGACGTACGGTTACCTCACCGTGCCGCTGCGCTCCCACAATACTTTGCAAGACGAGGCCGAGAGCTTTTTGCATTCTGTGCTGGAGGTAAACGGTGAGTGCATGACCTTCTTTATGTCCTCGCTCCCATTGGCTGGCCTATTCTACTTTTTAAACGTAGTGTCTTTTTTAGTGCGCCACCCCCCAGTGTTGCCATCCCAGTTCATCCCCGTTCCCTCCAGACAGCCCGACAAAATGGGTTTTGATGAGGTGAGGGAACTGTGCTAATGATCACCCCCTGCTGTTCAGAATGTGCATTTGCATCTAGTGCTTCTATCGCGTCGTCAGGTGTTCATGATCAACCTGAGAAGGCGCGCTGACCGCCGAGAGCGTATGCTGAGAGCACTCCATGAGCAGGAGATTGCTTGCAAGATCATTGACGCTGTAGATGGAAAGTGAGCTGAATCTCATCTTTCAGGTGTGATTTCACTGTAGTGTATTTTCATAATGAGTCTCTTGTCCCGTGTTAGGGCATTAAATAGCAGCGATGTCCAGGCTATGGGCATCCACATGCTCCCTGGATACAGCGACCCTTATCACGGCCGCCCGCTGACCAAAGGAGAACTGGGATGCTTCCTTTCCCACTATAACATCTGGAAAGAGGTAACACATGAGGACAGGATGAGAAGAAGAAGAAAGAAAATGCCATACTTATATCACACACTTCATGTTTCAACTACAAATTTTCAATTGATTAAAAAAAATAGTGGCTGCCATATTAAGTGTAGAGATATTTATTTATTAAAAATATAGGAGGAAATACCACAGCAAAATCGGGAAAAAAATGTTTCTTCCAAATGCAAGTAATCTCAATAAAATAAAAAAATACAGTAAAAATAATAAATATCCATCCGTTTTCTATACCGCTTATCCTAACCTAACATGCATGTTTTTGGAATGTGGGAGGAAACCGGCATACTCGGAGAAAACCCACGCACGCATGCACGCACCCACGGGGAGAACTCCACACAGAGATGCCCAACAGAGATTTGAACTCAGATCTTCCCGATCTCTTGACTGTGTGGCCAACATGCCAACCACTCGACCACCGTGCGGCCAAAATAATAAATATACTATAGAAATGTAATTTATAGGTGCAGAACACTTCATTTGACTAGAAAAAACACAATATGGAAAAAAAAGCCTAAAATATGCCATTTATTTTCTGTAGTCTATCATAAGTACAGTAAAGGCTTAAAATTAGGGCTGTCAAAAATAGCGCGGTAACAAATTTATTTGATTAATTACGTAAAAATTTTGACCGTCGTTAAGACATGCGCATCATGTCAAGCCACATCTCCGTTATGACGGAGCTACAATAGCGTCGCCACAGTGTCACACGGAATCTGACGCTCTTTTTTAACTTTATTCTGACCTGAACACATCCACAGCTACACCATATGTGTATCTCACATCTCTAGTCCGCCCGTCCTGGGAACAACACTTCTTTGTGGCCACTAGACAACAGCGAGGTGCATTCACTGACACGTCGAAAATCACAACAACCTCTTTATTATGCTTGTGTGTGTGGTCTAAATAAACAGAAAGACAACACGGGAATATTTCACGCGTCGTGGCAAACGGTGATTAATCATGATTAATTCATTTGAAAACTGTGATTAAAGTGATTAATATTTTAATCCTTTGACAGTCCTAATTAAATATGCCAAAAAAGCCCTGCCTCCTCACTAAGATGAAGTTTTCTGTAGGACTTTTTAAAGTGGATGAAGAGAATGATGGAGACTCCAATAAAGATAATTGTTACATTGGATGCTTGCTGACAGGTTGTCGAGCGAGGCCTGCCCATCTCACTGGTGATCGAAGACGACCTACGCTTCGAGGTCTTCTTCAAGCGGCGCCTCATGAACCTGATGAGCGAGATCGAGGATGAAGGACTCGACTGGGATCTCATGTGAGCTTTATTATTAATTGCCTCCTTCCCGAAGTCATCAGCGAACTTGGTCCTCACCCGCTCTTCTCCACTCTCTTCCAGTTACATCGGCCGCAAACGAATGCAAGTGGACCACTCTGAGAAAGCGGTGCCAAATATTCACAATTTAGTGGAAGCGGATTATTCCTACTGGACCCTCGGTTATATGATCTCCTTACAAGGAGCCGAGAAGCTTTTAAGAGCTGAGCCTTTAAAGAGAGTACTGCCAGTGGATGAGTTCCTACCCATCATGTACAATAAACACCCAGTGTAAGTGACATGATAGCCTACTCTAAATGCTTTAATTCTATACTCTATTTACCAAAACGGGGCGTTATTTGGAAGCTTGCAAAAATTCATTCTATGTAACAACATAATTTTTTTCCTTTTAATAATGTTGTGGAGTGCATGAGAAAGTGGAAAGAGAAATGTCACTCTCTTTGACCACATGGTGATATATTAACAAATATATTGCACAACACAGCAGCAACAGAACCAGTGTTGTAATAGCAGTAAGGAGCAAACTGCTCAGCAAGCATTAATACCACTGATGATTTCTTTTCTAATTAGAGACCCCCGGCAGTTAACGGCTTTTGTAGACCCTTCGACTATAGGAGACTCATCGGGTCGTTGACTGTATATGGAAATATTGCCTTTATTAAAATATATTTTCTAATATAACCCTCTCGTCCACAGGTCAGATTACATGGAGCAGTTTGAGACCCGAGACCTCAAAGCCTTCTCAGCAGAGCCCCTCTTGGTGTACCCCACACACTACACGGGCGACTGGGGCTACATCAGCGACACGGAAACGTCCACCGTGTGGGACAACGACAAGATCCGCACAGACTGGGACAGAACGCGCTCGGGGAAAACCCAGGAGCAGGCTGAGCTCAGCACCGAGGCCCAGAACTCCGACGTGCTTCAGTCACCTTTGGACAGCACAGCACGAGACGAGCTATGAGACCCCAAAAAAAGTACCCATTGTTTTTTTTTATTTTTATTTTTTATAATGTTTGGCAATGGCATCACAAATTAAGGGATGTAAAAAAATGTTTGTGTTTCATCATGCTCATCAAAAAGGCACTAGACTTGCCACATGAGATGGCATTTGCAGTACCCAACTTGTGTCTGTCATACAGAAACAAACCTTTATGTGAGCACAAATTATTTTTGAGGTTTTATTGTGACGTTACACTGTGAATCGGGCTACGACTGCATGTCACTCTGCAAAATTCCCATCAATATAGTAAATGATGCATCTGCAGGCCTTCCATAAATAACCAGAAATTGCATTTCCCTCACAAATTGCAAGTGAATGCTGAGAGATTCCAAAAAAAGTCATGAAGTCAGGATGTAGCTCTCCTTCATACATCACAGCAAGTCATAGCAATGCCATATTTCGTAGAAATAAGCCCCCTGGTGGCTGTGAGCAGCATTAGATGCTTAGTATGTTTTTGGCCATGACATGACATCATTGCTATTACAGAAAAAATACTAAAATCTAGGAAAAAAAATACCTTAGGGAATTAAAAAAAAAAGAAAATACGTGGAATATTACGAGAATAAATTCGAATTTTTATTAGAAGAAACTGTTGAAAGAAAAATTCATGTTATAGGAATAAACAACACATAATATTACAACGATAAAGCTGTATTTTTAACAGGAAAGCTATCCATAGTCCTAATCAATCATAGTGCAAATAAAAAAATGACAAGAACAAAGTTGGATTTTTAAGAGAAAAAAAAATAATACAAGAATAAAGTAAACTTTTGATGTGAAAAACACATAATTGACAAGAATAAAGTTGTATTTTTAAGTGGAAAAAATACACAATTTACAAGAGTAAAGTTCCACTATTTAATTAAGTGGAAAAAATATCATAATCCAAGAATAAAGGAGAATTTTTATCCAAAACACACTTTAAGAGGTAACAAAGTAATATTATAATATTAATTAATATTATAAGAATAAAGTTGCATATTTCAAAGTGGCAAAAAATTGTAATATTACAAGAATACAGATAGAAACATAAATATTACAGGAATTAGGTGGCATGTTCATGTGAAAAGTCATATTTTTATGAGAAAAACGTGTAATGTTACGAAACTAAACGTATAGAATTAAAGTAATATATTTTTGGAGGGAAAAAAGAATTGATAAATAGTCCTCATCTTAACACATGGTTATGTTTATGCTCATAATAGGAAAACCTTGTAAAAAGACTTTATTCCCTTAAATGTTGGCATTTTCCTCTTTATATTGCGACTTTATTCTCATCATATTAGGGATGTTTTTTCTCATAGAATTGCGATTCTAATCTATATATATAACACCCTTGTAAAATCTTCATGAGGTGATACCCAAAGCGTCCTGTCCCATCAACCGTGTCCTCTACTGCCACCTACCATGCAATTCCCACAGTGCCACATCAGCTCCAAAGAGCAGCTGTTGACAGCGTTGTCGGCGGGGCAAACCTCCGTGCAGGCCTCACGTGAGCAAAGCGTTTGCAGATGCCCGTCAGACATCCACACCAGTGCCTTTTATCTTACAGCTGAACATCTGTATTGACATCTCGCTTATTACAGCGTGTTTTCCCTGGCATAGTAGGATGCTAAATGCTTTATAATGATATTCTCCTGCAGATGCAACCTCCACTGCTTATGTAATTGGATAGGGTTATGCCCATGATAAGGCAAAATAACCTCCACTCAAGAACAAACGTGCACTTTATGTCAGTCTGTAGAGTTTTTACACCTTATTCCACTAACGGCGCATGTCTCTAATTATCCGCTCCATGTGGACTGCTGAGGGATGCCGAGCTGAGGCGTCGGTTGTACGTTTAAGAAAGTGAATTGATTAAAAGACACAGTAAAACTCTGTTGGAAGTCCCTGTAGCCAAATGTATTTATTTTTGACCGAGTACAAACAAGCACATTGAGGGCAAAGCTCTTAGCACATGGATTCTCAAACTGTGGTGCGAGTACCACCGGTGGTACACGGGTTACATCACATACAGTCGTCCCTCGTTTATCTTGGTTAATTGGTTCCAGACCCCACAGCGATAAGTGCATTTGTGCGAAGTAGGATTCTGATATCATTCATTTCTCTGTACCACGGAAGCTATATACTCTCTGCAGACTGAAATCGGAGTAAAAGTATAGTTCTCAAGTTGTCCAGACATGCCTTGACATATATGGTTAAAGTCTTGCACATGTACTGTATGTTTACCCACGCCACAAATAGTGGGCTGCTAGTACTGCTGACGTACACCTGTTCAAGGAAAGTATATAAGTGCTGTTTGCAAGTCACAATCATCATCATGCATGTGTCCCATGTCTGTAACAATTCTGCAATGTGATGATCCGAGCTCGAAATGAAGTTGTCTGGTACAGTTCTCCTCCATCTAGTAGTAGTCTGTCCATTCATTGTGTCCAGTGTCCATTGCCATACTATCCGATTCAGTATTAATTATTGGAATAGTTTCATAGTTCGAGCATAGAAAACCTGTTTATGATTTTCTAAATACGGTTTTTACCATTATTCGACCTCTGTAGACATGATATATCACCCATGTTGTCATCATAATGCGCAGGCTGCGGGATCACCGCAGGGACACAAGAGACGACCGCCGCTTTAAGCATTAGCATGCTGTCGAGCTAGCTAGTTAGCCTCCAATTTATTCATTCTAAACTTAAGAAAGGGTTTCAAACGGAGTAGGGAAGAAACCAAAAACTTACCACTTCCACACAGAATGGGAGGAGAACTTGTTTTCACTATGTCATGTAGTTAGGTCAGGTAGTGTCCCATCAATGTAACATTACTGACACCTAGTGGCCAGGATACTACATATAACTTGTCTTTCAATATGTTTGGACTAATAATACGCCATAGTCAACCACGGAACAGCAATCATTTATTAATGAATGACTTAAACCGCAATAGAGCGAGGGAGCGATGTTGAAACCGCAATGTAGTGCGGGACAAGTGAGGGATGTATAAAATAATAGCACACAAAATTGCTTCCATTGAATTATTATTACATTTTGTTATGTTAATCTTACCTCATATGAACAGTTTGAGAATCGGTGTCTTAACCTGTTGACCCTGAGATCATGTGACTGTGAAGGTCCCATCATTAACTTCACCGCAAAAGATGCTCTCATCCCGCCACTTTTTTTTCCCCACTAACATGAAGTACCATGGAACCTCCAAAGTCCAAACGCCCCAAAAGTAATACAATTTTGGAGTTCCGCCTGAATTTTCTGTTAAAACAAAAATTGCATTGTGATTTAAAACCACCGTCGTGTGACCTCACGCATAATGACAGCAAATCTTGTGAGACAAGCGTGTTTTCTTTTCTTTGGCTTTTTTGTGTGCGCTTTCTTTTTGTGATGCCACCACAGAAGAATACTCCACTACCCTTGTTCAGTCCAGCAATACCCATAAGACGCCACTAGGTGACAGCGTTGCTCTGTTCCTGTTCCCTCCCATTCCCATCTTCAAATGGTGAGTAGTTTCACTAAACAGGGCTTAACTTCTTTACACTTGGATGTTAGTTAAGAATGTTAAAATGTCGCGTCAAACATTGCCTGCAGTGTTAATCACTGTATTGTGATGCTGTGAAATAGAACAACTTGGAAGTCGTCTTGGAGTTTCCTTTGGAGGTTTTACTCCGTGTAGAACAAAGTTTTT
This sequence comes from Dunckerocampus dactyliophorus, assembly GCF_027744805.1. Taxonomy (NCBI): domain Eukaryota; kingdom Metazoa; phylum Chordata; class Actinopteri; order Syngnathiformes; family Syngnathidae; genus Dunckerocampus; species Dunckerocampus dactyliophorus. The sequence continues at coordinate 8,107,025 of NC_072836.1, read as the reverse complement.
CCAGCGAGGGCTGATGCTAAAACCAGTTTAGGTGAATGTATGCTAAACTATCGGAACAAAACATTCACGTCATAGCTTTTGTGTTATAGGTGACTAATGATGAATTACATTTAAAAAATATGCAGAAGGCCTAGGGGCTGAAAATGGCCACCCTTTGAACACCCCCGATGTAGAATGTACAGTGTTATGGTCATTGTGTGTCACATGGTTGCTGTATTTACAATTAAACTTGAATTTGACTAACTCTGTCGCAGGTTGAGCAAAGCGCGCTTTAAGCTTGATGTCAAAACAGAAGCGGTTTGTAGGCGGGGCCCGTGCCGACGCTTCCTCTTCCTATGGCGGCCAACTGGCGGGCCAAACCATCAAGAGGTCGATGCATTCAGCTCGGTCTCAGAGTGGCATGCCCGTCATTTCACTCCAGTGAAGCGTGGGCGTCTGGTGTGAACCCCCCCCCATCTCTCAGGTCATGTGAGGCGTGAGTTGTAAGGTCCGGCTGTTGCAGTTGAAGAAATGGAAGAGGATCAAGGGCCATGTCAGGAGTCCTCTCGAGCTACAGGTGAGCATAAGGATGATTTTTATTAGATTTTAATGCTTGCCATTCTCGCATGAAGCAATTCCTCTTACTGTCTGCAACATCCTCATTGTCAAAACAGGACAGCCAAGCTTCCTGAAAATGTTCTTTTTTTTGCTGTTGATGCATTTGAACAGCACTCCTCTTCAAAACACCCATGACCTTCTCATGAGATAAACGTATAGCATGTGACTTGACTTAATATTTTAAAAAGTAGTCCAATTTGAAAGCACAACTTGATTTCAGGACACCAACTGCAAACAGGATGTGGTTGACCGACGAGGAGACACAAGAGGTTGCCTGTTCTCATTTTTTGCACCAGTTGTGCTTTAAATTGTCGTATCTACGCAACGTGTGGATAGTGTTCTCTCTAACACAACCTTTTGCAAACTGGGGGGCGCGTGGAGACTTGACAGAATTTTTTTGTTTTTTCCCTTCAAGTCAGAACTAAAGATTAGCAGACGGAACTAAAGTTTTGGTGTTGCAGTAACCCAAACGTATTTGAGGAATTACCGGTACAACAACAGAAGTTTCAGCAAACTGTGCAATATTTCGGAAACTAACAAGTCCACGTCAGCCAAAGTTTGAGGGTTTTTTTCACCTTTTTTATAGAGGGCATCTTGTGGCAAAATATATTATTTCTTTTTTACAGTATATTGTTTCAAGAGAGTAGAAGTAAACCTGGATATACTTCATAGAGTAGTCAGTGTACAGCTTGTATAGCATCACAAGATTCACTATCCACTGAAAATGACTCCACACATAGCCATTATGATCTAAGTAGACAAAAACATGAGAAAATATATGAAAATGCTGAAATGTGAGGGATGAATTAATTAAAATGTAGGGGGAAAAGTTCTTAAATTGCCCTTTATTTAATTACATTGTGAATTGTCTTATTAGAATGATTGTTTTTATGTATGTTCTAATCTGTGTCTTTACATTTTACTTGTGTTTTTATTTTTCAGTCTATATACCTTTTTTTTTTAGTTCTGTTCAGTACTTTGGTAAACAGTTGCTGTTTTTAGAAGTGTTTTTGCAAAAAACATTGCCTTGGCTTTGTTATGACCAATTCATTTACATACATTACAGTCCCATACAATGCTGTATACATGTGGTCAACCTTACGTGCATATGCACTTTAATCTCTTGTTTTGTGTGCCACGCCACTTTTAAAGCTTATTTCCCTGCAATAACTGCCTAAAGTTAGCACATTTCTGGGGGGGTTTTGAGAAGGGAAGTAGCGTTGAGATAGTGGCAAACACACAATTGCAAGATCTTTCACCAGAAATAGTGTTAAGAACTACTCTGTGGCTCTTGTTGGTGTTTCTTTCCAGTTCTCGTCTCAGACGCGCCCAAGGTGCACCAGAAATCGGAAATAAAGCGCTACAGCGAGATCTTCAGAGACTTTGACAACCTTGATTTGTCATTTATTCCCATGTAAGTAAACAAATTCTGCTGTATTTTTATTTGACACTAAAAATCATGGCTTATGAACGTAGTGCAGGGCTGCCCCCGGCCCCCCAGCGATGCACGCCCTGTGCGCATCTGCTGAGAATGCGCCCCCTTGTGCAAAATAGGGGCTCCTGCCCCAGGGATTGTTGGGCCCGAGGCAAAATACGCGTTGACTTCACATAGCAAAATCCACAAAGGCATGCTTGGATGCGTTCGGTGTGGAAGAAGCCCATCAAACACCTTAGGGATGAACTAGCAGTGTCACCATCAGTGGCTTTGGGTCTGAGTTGCAAAGGGGAACAACTCCATTATTTTCTTCCATTTTCACTTCCTGTAATGGCTAAACCGTCCCGATACTTGTGTCACTGTTGCGTGCCTTTTGTCTTCACGAACCCGATGCAGCTCAGACACTCACACACTCTCACAGCACACTCTCACAGCACACAGTATAAAGTTAGATATTTCTCAGAAGAGAGATGTAACCACCGCCCTGTGCAGGAGAATGATGCAACTCTTGGAAGAATTTTTAGTTTAATTATTGACTGCCAAAGCTCCTGTGGTGCACGGGCAATAATTCATTCGCCTTCAAATACGCACTGGCCACAACACTGGGGACATCTTTACATTCTAATGACAATGACAAGACAAAGTGTCACTTTTGATGAACATTGGTGTTATTGCTTTGGTGTAAAACTACACTGCATCCTACCGAGAGCAGTTTGTAATACTTCTGTTGCTGTATGTGTATTTTCATTCTTTCCAGTGACAAGGATGACCTGCTGTCGGACTCCTCAGAGTTCAACTCGCAGTGCATAATTGGCGAGAACGCGGAACCTGCAGAGCAACAGGAACCATCTGTAAGTTGTTTGTATTATGGATTATAGCAAAGGAAAACGTGTGTCTGTTAAGGTTAGGGTCCTTTATATCTATGATTTATCATGTTTATTATTGTATTTATAAAGTCAAAGTACCTTGTGTGAAGATATTTTTCTATTTAGGAGTGCTGTGTCACCATTGAAGGAGATGGAAACTCATCAGGTAAGACTTGCTGTGCGGGATCCATCATTTACCGAGTGCACGACTTGGCTGCAACCAGCAGAGGCGCTGATGATTCACTCTCAACTAGTTTACCATCGAAGGAAGAGCAATATGATGTTAGCGATGGGAAGCTGAGCTCCTGACTCCTCCAGCATTACTCTGCTCAATACAGCACTTGTGTTGAAACAGGAGCTCAGAACATTCAGAGTACCAATTACTTGCCAGTACAAGTCAAAGTATACAGTATAAGAAAAGTATTTGTGAATACTCCCTGCTTTTCCTGTTGATGACTTGCTTTCATGTATCTCGCCTTGAGTTGTGACTGCGGTGCTGTAACGAGATTAGGATAAAGGCAGGCCGATTACGCCGGAGACAGATGCACTCTTTTGCCTTGCGAGGTGTTGTGTGGTCGAAATAAACACAAACAAAACACTGAAAGACCAAAGCAGCGCATTGCACAGCAGGAGAGCAGCAATTCCAACGAGTGTGTTTAAAAGCCAATTGGAAGGTAGCATGAAAGCTCGCCGGCAGTCATCTTGAAACCACTTTTCTCAAATCGGTGTTTTTTTTTGTGGTCTTCTTTTGGCTCCATCTGTCTGTCTGTGCCACTTGAACAGCACTTCCCCTCATGTAAACACTGTACCTCCACCAAGGAGTTTGTCCTTAAGTGTTCCGTTCGGGCACGCCCTTGTGCTCGTGTGTGGGCCATCGTTCACTTGATGGTACGACGCTGCATGACTGCAACTTTCCTGGCTTTTTCCACATACTTTGGGACATTCTGCTTTTTTCTGTTACGTGAGAGGGAGGTTACTGTAATAGCTAAATGACTACAGTGGAACTCACTGAATTCGACGCTCATCAGGCTGGCGAAATAGGATTTTTTTTAACTTATGTCAGTTTATTGGCATCATTTTCCTCCATTTGTGCTTATTTTTATTTTTATACTTGTGTTTTCATATGATATTGTAGCGACAGGAGTACTTGTGTACGGTTCAGGTGTTGGACTATAGGGGGCAGCGGCGTTTGCCAGCTAGTTAGAGCCAGCCCAATACAGTGTTCCCTTGTTTATCACGTGGGGAAAGGTTCCCCAAAATAGCCCGCAATAGTAGTCAAGTAAAGTAGCCAACAATATTTTTTTACAATGATTATATATGTTTTTAGGCTGTAAAACAGCTCACACGGTTAGCTAGTTTGGTAGCCATGACCACAGCACGAGACGGCATAAAGGAGATCGATTGGCAGTGGTCTACAGCCAATCAGGACACAGAAGACAATGAGCGGTGCAGACGGAAGAGAGAGAATAGAGAAAAAGTACGACAAGTGCACTAAAAAAATCAGCGAAACAGCGAGTCTGCGAAAGCTGAACCCGCGGTGGAGCGAGGGAACTACAATACAATAATTACAATATTTCATACTCTTATTAACTAAGCTGCACTAATTTCATTGCATGTCTTGACTAGAATAAAAATAAAGCTTTCGTACATGCACAAATCTTTCTTCCAGTGGCTAACAGTCTTTTAAAAAACAAATGGGCGTAGAATCCAGGCAAAACTGCCATGCTTTTATTCTGAAGCTTATTTACACTGAACAGGAAGTCGCTTTGTGCATGTTTTAATGCTGTGTAACGAGACAGCAGTTACTGTATGTTGCCGTGCGCTGCTTAGCAGCAATGAAGTATCACGGCACGTCAACATACACGGAACAATTTTCAAAGTTATGACACCTATCGGTTTCAAATTTTATGTTGAAAAAGGTGGGTAAGCGCGTTCCACCGCAGAAGTAACGACTGTGTCGATCAGCGGTGTTTCCCACTGACGTAGCTGACGTCGTTGTCTAATTTGCATAAGTGGCCATGACTCGTTTGCATATCATTTTTCTGAATGCCGTGGGAGCGGCAACCCGTGAGCAACACGTCACAATCAAGACAGAGCCGCCTGTGAGTGCTTGTAAATGTGACGGACCCGCTGCTCGTTGAGAAGAGCAATGCTTTAATGTTTGTCTCCAAAAGTTGCACAATTTGTTGCCAACAGAATCTTGAGGGGTCTGAATACTTGCTAAATATATCGCTAAGTTGGCAAGTGGGGGAAGGGGGCCACTGTGGGGGATCATTCACATCGGGTGCCCATGCATGAGCAATCATCCTGTGCCCAAGCCCACCTCAACTGAATGTGCTGCCATGCTTTCCCTAAGAGAATGATCTTTGGCAGCCTTATGTGTTCCTCCTCCCATTGGCTGGGATTAAATACCCATCAGCCCTTTAACAGCCCATCCAAACTGTTACACACCAGGTGGCCATCCTGTAAAGCTCGTAACTCCCAGCAATCTGGGTTTCTTCTGCGGGATAATCCTACATGGGAACAGTGAGGACGCCGTGCCGCTAACGAATCCACTCGGAGATTGAATCACTTTTTTGTGGACAAATTTTGACTTCTGCTTTGCATCAGTCAAATATGGCCGTAGAAGGAAAGAGAAGAAGCAGCGTGGCGTGCGGACGCAGTGGTGTAGAGATGTGTCAACTGGCTTTTTTGGCCTCCACACTTACATAGCGAACATCATAGCGACACCTTCTGGAAATGATCTTTTGTCTCCCTGAGTGGATACTCTCACACTGACTCGTCCTCAAAATAAGAGTGTGATGTTGATGTACTCCTTGGCAGCCCACGAGGCCGACCTGGCGCTCTGCCGCTGTGAGGATGGCGTGGAGACGGCCCTGCAGTACGCCAAGATGTGGTGCCGCTACGCCAAAGACCTCTTGGCCTGGATGGAGAAGAGAATCAGCTTGGGTGAGCGCATGGGGAAAATACACACATGGAAATATGGACTTAGTTCACTTACAACCCAGACTGAAAGTGTTTTAATCTACAAGAGCAGCTCCATATACGACCTAGCAACAATGTGTGGCAGAGTTCTTATGTTCAAGGTTTTTATGTCAAGTTAAAGGCAGGGCTGATGGCTACACACACTGAATACACAGAGAGGATTAGCGCAGGGATTACTAGACTCCAGCAGGGTTGCTGAAGGTGACATGTTGGTGCTTTTACGGAAAGCCCACGCAGAGTGGGACACTTCATGTTAAATTATGCTCCTACTTTTTATTAGATAGTAGTGGTATCAGAGTCCTTTTTAAGTTTTCTTTTTTGTTTGGCTTTATTTGTATTTATTTTTATTTTTCATTGAATTCATTTTATTTCACGATTTTTATTAGATTTTTTTTTTCCTAAACAATATCTTTGTGAATCTTTGTCAAATTATTTTAATTCAGTTTGTCATATATAGATACCGTATACATATCATTTAATTACATACTTTTTAGATAATTACATATATTTTTCTATGTAATTTCTTTCCAGATTTTTGACATACGTTTGTAATTGCAAGAGCCTTTTAAAAATATTTATTCTTAATCTATCTCTCAAATGATTTTTCCCAAAATGTATCAGATTTAATTTTTTCATGCAATATTTTTAAATTAAGTCGATTTTCTTAAGATAAAGATAATAATGAGAGCTAAAAAAAAGCTAAATAAAAAAAAAGATTTAAAAAATTGTTCCCGGTTTACACCATGCACGCTTATTTGTGATTTTGTTCAAATTAAATAAAAATATTTCTGATTAATTTTTTTTTGTATTATTATTTTTATACATGCTTTCGTTAACAGGCTTTTTACAACAAAATCCACTGTGGAAAATGAAATTGCATTGCATTTAACTAAAGATCATTTCAAAATATGTTTTTTTTTTTCTTTGGTGGTAGAACAAGAATTTGCCAAAAATATCATGAAGACGTCTGAGGTGGCAAAAGCCAGCTTGACATCACAGGTAGGCCTTCTTGTATATTTCTTTACAGTAATTAGATAACGCTTACGTTGTGATCTGATGTGTCTTTGCTCGCATAGGAAATGATGCCCCTGCAGTACATCTACACCATGGCTCTAGAACAAGACTTGAAGAACAGCTGGAACTCTAAAAAGACTTCAGAGCTGGTGCAGAACCGCTGTTACCAAGTAAAGTTCCCACCCAGACTTGATCGTGCTGTCTTGTGGAGGTTACTGTCGAGCGTTGTTTTTAATCCACTATCTCTTGTCCCACAAAGGCCTTGTCTGCCAAGAGGAATGAGATTGAAAAGTGGCGCAGGGAGTTCAAGGAGCAGTGGGTGAAAGAACAGAGGAAGATGGTAAGTCGTATTCATTTGTCGTCTTACTGCAGTCAATCGAATATTTCCAAAATGTCACGTGTTTGACATTGCTCACATTTTTGAGACGCTGCTCCGTTTCTGTTCTGTAGTTTTAGTCATATCCGTTGTGTTTTACGTGAAAATAAAGGGCAGGATGGATACCGGGAACGCGACAGTACCCTCTTGCCAACTTGTTGCTAGGCTAACAGGATATCAGGAAGTTGCTCTAAAACTGCACGGTAAATATTATGACACGTTGTTAAGAACATCTCATGTTTACACTTGCACAATTCAACATGTCCGAAAAGAAGTGGGAAGAAGCAAAGCTTATTTGGGCTATTGCACCGAATCAGTGCCATTTGCGTCCCCAGGAAATAAAATGTATAAATAAAACAAACAAAACAATAAAATTAACCATAAAATACATTTTTCATTAAGAAAAGTTTCCTGCATGTTAATTAATTAATTAACAATAATTTTAAATGAATTAATCATGATTAATCACCATTAGCAACTATGTCTGAAATATGCCCATTTTTACTGTATTCAATGAACAGAAAGATAAATGACAGGATGATACTGTATATATTTGTATTTATAACAGCTCCAAATGAACAGACTATGTCAATCAAGCTAAAAGATGCCACATAAGTCTAAAAATCTTATTTAGTAGTAGCAGCAGAACATTTGAATCACACTTTTAACCGTGTTATTATGAGCAATGAGGGGTTGCGTTGAAAGACATCACGTAATTTAAGGCATCTCTACCTGTTTTCAGTGCATTTTCCAGCATACTTAAATGTAGCAAATTGTACATCCGAATTAAGGGTTACGAAATGAGTGATCAGAATATCCGCTTCATGTTTTTCTTTATCGTCTCATTTATTTCCACACACACACACACACACACACACACACACAATAAAGCCGTTTGTGTGATGTTCGGAGTGTCCCTGAATGCATCTCTGGTTCTTGTTTTGAGAACGAGGAAGTGTCGTTCCCAGGCTGAACAGTCTAGAGGCGTTTGTGAGTTGGAGATATACTACCGGTCAAAAGTTTTCGAACACTCCCAATTTCTCTGGAGGAAAAACCTAAAAAGTGTTAGGATGGTCTTTCTCTCTTCCATTGTTAATTCCATTTTTTCTTGCCATTTTTGTGGCAACAAATTACTTTCTCCAGTGCGATGCTGTTCAACTGATGTGCACGAGGGTACCACAGTACCACAGTGTGTTCCGGACACTGTTTTTATGCAGACGGAGGAGGTAGTAAGTACTCCAGAACTTGGAACACCTGTAGGAATTAGTTGCACCAACTGCCAAGGTTTGATCAACATCCAATTTTTTTTTTAATGAGTGAAAATTCCGATTTCAGTCGTGTCGCTGGTTTTCACTCAGTCCTGTTACTCTAACGCAGTGCTTCTCAAGCAGTGGGGCGAAGTGGACTGTCAGGGGGGCTGTAAGAGGCAGGGAGGACTTTCAGTATTAGTGCAGACCTGCCAACATGTCTGAATTTGTCATACCCAGCATGCCATCTGACTCTTGAACACGAATACGCTTGTATTCTCCACTGCTCTCCGTTTTGTTGCATTTCACTTGTTTCGAGTTCAGTCTATACAGTACAGAGAAATAAATGGATATTATCAGTTTCTCAGTTTCAAATCGGGGGGGGGGTGTGAAAACATTTCTGTCTCCCAATGGGGGCATGACAGAAAATAATTGAGAACCACTCCCCTAACGCATTACCTTCCATCCATCATTTTTTATGCCGCTTATCCTCACTCGGGTCACCTAACGCATTACCCCCTCTTACAAATTTGTCCTATTCAACAAGTCACATGGCCCACAGGAAGTTGCATCATTCAAATCCTCTACGGGCCATGGGAAGGCCAAAGTAAGTTCACTCATGTGTTTTTCTGTATAGTTGATGATATTTCAAGTATGACTGTGGCGGGTTAAAGTCTCAGTCCTGTTACTTTTTTGAAAGCTTTATTTTAAAATACATTTTTGTTGTTGTTGAATCATTATAATGTGTCAATATGCTATTAGCATAAATGCCAAGTGGCTACATTTCATGTATTTGCTTTTTCCATGCTAAAAGTGAAAAAAAATAAAATGAAATAAAGTTGCCAGAGATGGGCCAATACACATTTTGAGTACAGTGTGCCCTCGTTTATCGCAGGGGATAGGTTCCCAAAATAGCCTGCAATCAGTGAAATCCGCAAAGTAGCCAACTTTTTTTTTTTTTTACAATGATTATATATGTTTTAAGGCTGCAAAACCCCCCATCATACACTTTATATGCTTTTCTCAGACAGGCAATAACATTTTGTCACGTTTCTCTCTTGTTTAAACACTCAAAAAAGTTGTGTAAATAGTTTATCTGTTTTTTTTTCAGAATGAAGCAGTGACGTCGCTGAAAAAGGCCCGCCAGCAATACTTCCAGCGCTGTGACGAGCTCGAGAAAGCTAAAGCTGTCACAGCTAAAACCGTGGACGACACGGGCGGGATGAAAACTCTGGATAAGAGGAGGAAGTCCAAGGATGAAGCCCAGACAAAGGCAAGACCTATGCCTTCTTTTTAAATATGTATTATTTACCTTCTGGCAGTGTTTGAACATGTTATATTTCCCAGGTGATGGAGGCGGAGCTCCTGTACAAACAGTGTGTCCATGACGCCAGGATCCACCAGGATGAGCTGGTGAAAGTTAAAGAGCGGATTATTTCCCACATTCGCAAGCTCATCTGTCAGGGAGACACAGTGCTCAAGCAGGTTCGGCGCTACAAGTCCTAAAAGTCTTTTTGTTGCAAATCCACCGTAGAAACCAGTCATCTTCACCTTCTCCATCAGGCCACAGTCAACATGTTTTACTACCAGCGGCAGCAGACAGAGCCGGTTCCTCTGGGATATCACAACCTGGAGCTGACGTGCCGTTCCTTGGAGCCCGGGGAGCCGTACATGATGTACATACGAAGCAGAAGATGCCAAGAACAGCCTCTGCCAGTCTTCTCCTTCCAGGAGTATGTGGCTCAGGGGAAACGGTAACCGAAGATAACATAGCGGGCTCTCATCTCTCATATCAATCCATCTTCTTTGCACGTAATGTTAAGGTAAACTCTTTATTTGAAAGGAACAAACGGAAAACCAGCAACCCTCTCAGCTCCCTACGGGACTCGTCACCTCAGAGAGATGAAAGTCCCTGCAGACCACCCAGTGAAGGCAGTGAGTGTTCCTCACCCAAAAAGACACACCCTCCACTTCATTCCAACGTTATTAGACACATGTTTGCTTCCTGTTAGGGCGATTTGGTTTCAGCGACAACGACAGTATTGAGGGCAGCTTGGAATCTCTGTCAAGCCCTGGTATGTACAAGTCCACATTTAAAGTCATATTCATTTGGAATAACATGTTCATGGCAGTAAAATGTCCTCTGCGCTGTGTTTCTGCAACAAAATGGCAGCCCACTGTACTAGGAGGCTTCACAAAACAACGTTCAACTTGCTCTCAGACGACCCGGATGACCGCGATGTGGCATCAGAATCTGGTGAGTGACGTCTCTTCTATACTACTAATGAGAATAGCTCTTTCACAGTTTCGTGAGTAGTCTTTGATATAGACATAGTCTAAATCGATGGTACCCACACGTTCTTGATTCAGCAGATTTTTGTTTTTTTAAGGCCGCTTTTTGAGCAGAAAACACATCTCATTCACCCTATGTCGGTAGTTATTTCTAAATATGCGATAATACGGGTAAAATATACAGCATACATGTACCACTGTTGCAGTTTTTACATGTTTATGGCTGTACGCTTCACCGATGATGACTAATCGGCATATCAGCACCAGTTAAACATGTTAGAATAAATGCACAATGGCATAAATAGATATAGAATTGTGGCATTTGACCTGGGTGTAATTCGGAGCCCCGTCAGGATCACATCGTTCATTGGTGCTCATCAATTGTATTCATTTGCTCAATGATTTTTTTGCCTTTGCTTCTTTCTCTTCTGTAAGAGCAGCACGCAAGGCAGCGGTATCATCCTGTAGTCCCTTGATATTATTGTGCAGTGCATCCAAAACATGGATCGCAGAGAAGCTCCTCTTGAATCATGTCATATTGTGATTTTACATTTCCAGTCTGTGTTTGCAGGCCTCCTAGATCTTGCCTTATTAGTGCTGCAGTTTGTAATACAATTTCCTGCTGTTGCTTTTCCAGTTTCTCTTTCATTACATCCTTCAAGGCGAGATATAATATCAAATCCTTTTCATTCAACAGCATATGTGGCCCTATTTCTGATTGTGGACCCACATTTCGAGGGCCGGTATCATTTTGCTTTTTGCATAGCATTGTTGCTAGACACCCACTTTGAACTTCAGCAGGTAGCCGAGTAGCTTGGCTTGCTTGCAGCTGTCAGAATTGTAGCTCATTTATTTTAAGGAATCTGTACCTCTGGACGGTCCCAGTTCAAGTTGAGGGGGTCAGCAAGCTGTTCTGATCTTGTGTTACCAAAGTGTATTCAGGAAAGTGCCAAAATACTTAAAATCTCCAACAGCGACAGCAGAGCTCTTGCCATGAACGTCCTTTCCGGTCAACAAAAAAAAAATTACTTATTAAATTATTTACTCTTATTATGTCTACAATATCGGGTAACGCCAGTGTTAAGGTGACTATAGGGGTGTTATTTCATCTCTAGAGGGCTCTGACAATGTTAAAAACCGTATTTAGAAGGTCGTATTCGGTCTAACCACAAAAATATGAGATTTAAGGAATCCTAGTTATCACGGTCAGGTCTCGAACCAATTAACTGCGATAAACAAGGGATTACTGTACGAGCTAACTAGCTACAGTACTTGTTGCTAGGCAGAGTTCATGCCCCAATGAAAACTAACCATATGCCAGCCATGACAGTGTCCCCTTGGCAACTTGCGTGCTCTCTCACACTGGAGAGAAAGGACAGGGAGAGTCGACAGACACATAAAAAACCCCACCAGTGTCATGAAACAACCTCATTCACACACAACTAAATTATGACCCTATTAAATATTACACTGGATCCTAATTCATTTTCTTATCAATATCCTTTCTTTTAGAGTGCCCCGATGGTCAGCAGGTCAAGGTACGCACGCCATCCCGGGCCGCTCTGACACACCGACTCAGGAAGCTGAAGACCAAGATGGTGAAATGCAAGCAGTGCGACAACTACATTTACGTAAACGGGGTGGAATGTGAGGAGGTGTGTGCCCGTATGAGGGGAAGGGAAACTTAACGTAGGTTGGTCATGTTTTTATATTCATTTGTGCCTCTTTCAGTGTGGGATGGGTTTGCACAGGAAGTGCATGGAGGTGTGCCAGATTGAGTGTGACAACAAGGGGACGGTGTTTGGCGTCCCCCTGTCTTTTTTGCTGCGAGACACAAAGGATGACGTGCCCTTTCTGGTGCGACGCTGCACGTCTGAGATTGAGAGTCGGGCTCTCTCTGTCCAGGTATTTCGTAGACCACATTGGTGTGGACAGGAAATCTTCTCATGGGACATTAATATCGAAATGAACTTGAATATACAGTGTTCCCTCGTTTATCGCTGGGTACAGGTTCCCAAAGATAGCCCGTAATAAGTGAAATCAAGTAGCCACCTTTTATTGTTTGCAGTTATTCTATGTTTTAAGGCTGTGAAACCCCTCACAACACACTTTATACACTTTTCTCAGACAGACATTAACATTTTCTCACATTTCTCTCTTGTAAGTTTACATTTCGCTTGAATTTTCATGATCAATCTACTAGGTTGGACACAAGAAACGATTAAGTGACTCACGCATATTCTCTCTCGTCCTGGCGCCTTTCGGCTGTAGAGTTTTTGTTAAAACATATTGCTCCTGCCGTCGTTCCCCTCCTCGTCCTACTCCTTGAACCGAAGATTCATTTAGCCGGTTATCTTCTTTTTGTTCTTCTATTGTTTATTGGCTGCTAGCAAGCAGCTCACACCGTTAGCTAACAGCATGAAGGAGGTTGATAATGCTCTACAGCCAATCAGGACGCAGAACACAATGGGCGGGTTCTCACTTAGCCAATAAGGACTGTTGTGGCGCGATATTGAGACGTCTCTTGTCCACTGTGGGTTCCAAATATGCTCGTACCGGCGCATAAACACGTAAACGAGGTGGAGCCGCGCACGTCTTGAACTCTCACGTGAGTATACAACACCCTCTACTGGTAGTAAATACAATAACTGACACATACAACAGAGCACCGCTAGATCATTCTAATACACCACAAGGACGCAGCACACAATGAACACACTGTTAAAAAAAATGCGCGAATCCTCGAAAGGTGAGCCGCGATGTAGCGAGGGTGCACTGTACTTTAGAGTAGTCAGTGTACAGCTTGTGTAGCATTGCAGAGTTACTGAAAATGGTTCGTCATTATTGTAAAATAGCTGGAAACAGCTCAGTGGGAATATCTAGTGTGAGCACCGTTGTTACAGTATGGAGTGCTGCCTTAATCCTCTTGGACATGGAATTGACCAGCGCTGCACTGCACCACGATGACATCATTGGTGGAGGTGGTCGGTGGTAGACACCTAGGGCTCCTCCACCTTCTTTCCTTCTGCTTGATTGCGTTCATAGGTGTGGAGGAGACAGACTGGGCTACTCCATCTTCAGCTTCCTCAGCAAGGCTCCTTATCATGTTGGAAAAGTGCCCAGTTTCCTTAGTGGAGGGCATCGTGCTCTGTTTCACAATGTCACAGTACATGTTGCAATTCATCAGTGAACTGCATCTCTGCAGTGCTGGCAGCACTCATGCACGCTACCGACACCATGCTTGATTGTAGGCAAAACAATTATCATCTATTTAGACAATAATGGGAATGTGTTGGCCCATTTTCAGCAGATAGCTGTACACTGACTACTCTAAACTACACTGTTATACTGTAGACATGCATGGTGAAATGGAAGCTACTGTAAAAACTGTTTTTCTTGCATAGGGGGTGTATCGGGTCAGCGGGTCCAAGCCTCGTGTCCAGAAGCTGTGCCAGGCCTTCGAGGAGCACAAGGAGGATGTGGACCTCTCGGAGCTGTCTCCACATGACATCACCTGCATCCTGAAGCACTTCTTCAAGGAGGTATATCGTCAAATAGACCCCAGACCCCAGAATCCCTTCATTTCCTTCCTCATTGTTGTTGTCTCGCCCAGCTTCCGGAGCCACTGCTAACATTTGACCTCTACAATGACTTCATGGCGGCGGGGAAGAGCATTCAGCACCTGGGCGACTGGGAACCCATGCAAGACACTAACGAGTTCATGGACGTCACTCACAGCCTACAGAGGCTACTACAAAGACTTCCTTCCTGTTGCTACGGCACATTGCAGCATGTCATATCACACCTGCAAAAGTACGTTTACCACACGCGAGTTTTTCCACGCCTGCCGCTGTTCTCATGTGGTATTGAGTTGGTTTTCTTTCACGTGTCTTACCTGCCATCTGGCTGCTGCAGAGTTTCCAGAAACAACGAGAACAAGATGTCCGCCAGCAACTTGGGTATCGTGTTTGGTCCGACTCTCCTGCGCCCCCCGGTGACCACAGACCAGCCTACGGTGGCACTGCAGGAAACCACCTACCAGGCGCTGCTGGTGGAGTTCCTCATCTCACACCACGACGAGCTCTTCCCGCGGAGAGCCGGTACGCCCACCCCTCGCGTTCCCACCGGTTCGCTTCCGGAGACCCCTCCCAGGGGATGTGCCTGTCCTGTGGAGGGGGACTTTGACTCAAGACCGGAGCAGGGAACATCCTCCCGGGAGCGGCCTTACTCACTAGAAGTAAGTAGCGCTGTGATTGGATGCTCAATCACGCCATAAGCTCACTGTTGCTTTAGAGGCTCTCTGGTAGTTTGTCATGCATGGTGCACACAAGCGTTGTTGCTAAACGTGAACGGCGCTTTATTCTCTTCTGCTTGCATGTCACTCTTTTCAAGCTCCTTTTCCACTTGCATTGCTTCAAACTTGTTCAAGAGTACAGAATAACCCCTCATTAAATATTTTCCAGCATGGATTCTCAAAGTGCAGTAGCAGTACCACTAGTGGTACACAGGCTTCCTGTAGTAACCACGTATTTGCTGAAATGGATCACCTATGCCATAAGCCAGTTTACCTGTGAGTAGAAGTGGTACAGAGGTCCCTCGGTTTCGTCATTCATTTGATCCAAAAGGCCTTGACGAAAACCGAAACGTACGAAAACCGCGGCAATTTTTCCCATAGGAAATAATGTAAGTCCAATTCATTCATTCCAGACACCCAAAAATTGATTACAATTTTTAATCAGATTAATCGCAGTTTTCAAATTAATTAGTCATGATTAATCACCATGTCACACTGTGTCTGAAATAAGCCCATTTTTACTGTATTTTATTGAAAGAAAGGTAAACGACGGGGCAGGATGATATATATTTGTACGTATTTGTACGAGATTAAATTCACTGGTGTTTCTCACCTTCTTTATCGAATTGCTGGCACTCGCAACTTCCTTTGGCCCCATGGCGGGGTATTTCGCATTCGCACTCAATCAAAAATGCACGGCCAGTGAGTCAGCAACGCATAGGGTCCGCACATTTTGATTTTGCGGAAAGACAAAGCACGGGGCAAATGTGCAATGCTGTGTGAAAACCGGAGCAAAATTTTGGCGAACATTTTTAATGAAAAGCGAACAGTGAGGGTGGGGAAGGTGCCGGGTGTTAAACCCCACCCCCAGTCCCGCCATCGTCCACAACCCTCACACACTGATACTGCTTCCGAAGTAGGACAATTGACAGGTCGACTCCGTCGTTTCGGTACCGTATGCACAGAAAAAGCGACAGGAGTAAACGCTCTGACATCATCAAGTGATAAGCTGGATGCCATGTCGCTGCGTAAAAACGCAAAGTATCGCACTCCAGTGGCTGCTGTGTAAAAGGCACAGGTGAAGAAATAGCAGATCTCCTGTGATAGCTCTGACGCCACTCAACTTGTGTCGTTCCAACAGAGCGAAAGAATGAAGCGAGAGTCGAGCGAGGGTTATATATCTGACAAGTCTTCATCCAATGAAGCCGTGGACCAGCTCAGCCCTGAAGCCAATGACAGAGCAGGTAGGCGGGACTGGAGTCATACAGCAGTGATGACAACAATTCATCATTGCATATCATTACAGTACATTCTGATGATGGTTACAACTTCGAGAGCTTATTTAGAGTTCACTAGCTTTGGCTAGCTTTCTCACTTCCTGCTTTTTTTTTTTTACTTGTCTGTGTGACTTTCCTGTGGTTAAGTAAGACTTCCTTCCATGTTTGACCCACTGTTCATATTCTGTTTCTGTAGCCTTCAGCTCTTTATCCTCTTTGTGGCAACAAGCAGCACATAAACAAATGCAGCTGTAGTCACCGGACACTTCATTGGGTATCCCTGCCCAGTTATTAAGAGGTGTTGGTTTGTCATCGTTCCTGCAGCGGTGTACGAATGCACTGCAGCGCACTGAGAGCTGTTTGTGTTGTGCTGGAGGCCTCATCTAGCAACGAGCAAGAGGCTCAATAACGGAAACGGCTCTCACTATGATGCAGCGCCTGAAATGTACACATTTCAGTAGCATTGTTGTCGATGTTTAGCTTTGATTTGTGGATTGTCACTTAAATGTAATCATCGGGTCCTTGGAAAAATACCCAAAATGTATTAACTTATTTTATTATTTCGTATTTTATTAAATTAATACATTTATTATGTGTAATATATTTTTAATTGTAATTGTCATAATACATGTAATACAATTTTTGTTATTACAAATTACATTAAATGCGATAATAAAAATATGACAATAAATTAATTTAATTTCATAAATAGTAAATAAATAAATACATCTATTTATTTAATTTAAATTTATTTTATTTGATGTCATTGTAATACGTGTAAATTAATTATAGCATTTATTATGAATTATAATTGCTAAATTATTGTAATCGTAACAATAAATGTCATTTCATGATTGCATTTATTACAATTACATTAAATTACATAAAGAAAGGAGTGATTTTAATGAAATAATAGATATTTTGTGATTCATGATGATATTTAGCATGAAACGGGTGGGTTGTCACCAGAATGTAATCATAACATCCTCAATAAATATCTAAAATGCATTTAATTTAATATCATTTTAGTCAGAAATGCAGTTTTAGTTCTTAAGTTGATAGCTATTTTACGATGAACTGTGATATTTATCATTAATGTGTGGTTTGCCACCTAAACGTATTCATTTCATTTCCATAATACCAAATAGTGGGCTTTGTTTTCATCCGGCGCTTGTGTCAAAGATGAGCGGACTGAGCAGGTGTGCTTAATGAAGTGTCCAGTGGGTGCATGCACGCGTTTGGACTTGATTTAATTAACCACATGCGTTTCTCATCCCAGTCCTGGCTATGAGCGATCCCCAACACGACCCGGCGGGGGACTTTGTTTTGTCCAAGCCGCACTTCCGCTTCACCAGGCAGCCTGTCAAGTACCACCGCCACCACAACCCGAGGAGCCGACCTTGCACCAACCAGAGCGCTGCTGCCAGACCTCCCGCGGCTCCTCCAGCGACTCCTAGTAGTGCAGACAGCAGTCGCAGCTCCTCCCCAGAACAGCGAGCACCCCACGGACCTCCTCAGAACTTGGACGCCTCATGCGGGAACACCTGCCCGCCGTGCCGCCGGACCACCAGCGCCGCAGAGGATGTTCCTCTCAGTCCGCGTGATGTTGTGCAGTACATGCTGGGACTCGACACCACGTCTCCGGGGGCTTCCAGTTTGGCTGATGCCAACGTGAACGGCTCCAGTAATTGTGGACAGAGGAGGACTTTCTGCCGCTCGCCCAAGGCTCTTCCTGCAGAGCAACACTTCACCTCGCCCGCACAGAAGATCCTGTCTGGTCTGAAGCTGAGACGTAGCCACTCGGGCAAGGATGAGCAACTTTTTGTATGAGAAGCATCTCATATGGATTTATTCACCAGTGTATGGACTTGTATCCTTCTACAGGGGGGAACACACCTTTTTAAACCTTTTTGGCCCTGAAAACGGTACAAACAGTGACTCTGTGTGGGCTGTACCTTGAGAGACGACAGAAATGCACTTTCAGCCCAACGTACCATATTTGGTAACTTGAAGGGTGCCTTAACATTGGGGGAAAAAAGGCACATTGTCATTATTGTTCACTTATATTTCCTTGTAACTTCTTCCACGCTCATATTTTGTCAACTGACCACAAATAAATTATATTAATGATAATCAAACACACAAATATTTAAATAATCTAACAGAAAAAACATAACCATAAGAAAATATTACCAAATTCACTTGTTTTTTAGGACTACGACTATTTTTTCCCCGAGCAAACAAATAGACAGGTCCTCTTACTCTTGGGGCTCAATACGACACTTACTGTATACATGCAAACCAGCAGGTGGCGCCAAATGACATCCCCCAAGCGAACTAGAGGTTTTCCAAGCAGGCGAGATAAAAAGGGTGTTAGCGAGTGCTAATTTTAACATAACGGTGACCAATGAAGTCGAGTCATCAAAGCAGCCAAAAATATCTCATCTCCCACTTATGTCACACATATGGAAAGCATGATTTTTTTCAAAATTATTCATTTGGCCAAAAAAAATATATATATATTGTTTTCAGAAACGGCTCTTGAAAAAAAGGGTCGTCTTATATTCGGGTCAATACTGAGATTTAAAGTCAAATATCCTATAATATTAGAGTATTGTGATTGATTATACTTTTTGACAATGTAAAAAATTTGGGGGGGGTTTATTAGGAGCACGCTATAACCATCAAAAATATTAAATACATTCTTGAAATGTTTCACTGTGCATTGGGTCTATAATAACTTTTTCGATATATTTTAATTTATTAAAATGCACCTGTATATTGTAAAAAAAAATATTTCAATCGTGTTTGTTTAAAAAAAATCCTGTAATGTACTCCAATCCCTTAAAATCAGCAAACTACAATGCATATCAAAGACAAAGTACTAGCAAATAGTGTGTTTATATATATATATATATATATATATATATATATATATATATATATATATATATATATATATATATATATATATAACGTATTTGCACATTTGATGTGTTTTTGTGTCGTTTCGTACAAGAAAAAAACCGCGCAGTGATCCACAATGGGGATGCTTGTCTTGCACCTTTCACGTTTGGACACTAGAGGGCGTCGTTGTTCAGTTACAACGCCAACGACGCCACCCATTTTTTTTAAAAAGGGCTAATAAATGGTTTCTTATGAGTGACAATGGTTTATTGTGCAACTTGTGAGCATCCTCGTTGGAATGTGACTTTGTTTGCAAGTTGACTCCTAAAAATCCTGAAAATCATCCTAATTGGGCTTATCAATAGGTTGCATCACCACTCATCCATCCCACCTTTTTCCCTCCCTCTCCTGTAGTCCTCCTCTCTGCTCTGCTGTGCTCTGCAAGCCCTTTTTCACGCACAAAAGCAATCATAAGCTGCGGGAGAAGACAATCGCCTGCCTGAGTGCAGTGGAGTGTCATCATGGATGCTTAAGACAGAGCGCGGAGGTGTGCACTCTTGCAGGTAAACAGGTCCCTGAACGCCTCTTGAAGTTGCGGCTACTTTTGTTCTTGTTTTTTTCCCCCCCATTTTTTTAATGTTGCCCACCGAGATATCAGCAGTGTGTTTCACCTCAAGGTAAGCAAACAACGCGCACTAAGTCATTGATGTCATTTTATTATGGTTTTGTTTTTTGGTCTTAGTAGTGCAGGGACATGAAGTGGACATAAGACCAATCGCGCAGGTCACTTACGTGTCGTAATAAGGTCATCTCTGGCGTGTTCAAGCCAAAATGTAACATTTTTGACGGTAAATGCGAGTATAAGACGTCTTGTCTTATTTTAATTACGGTAAATTAATTGAAATGAGTGTTGTTTGAGGGGCCTTTACACTATGTTCGTGTTCGTGTCATTTTTACACTAACTACACTACTGTTAATTGTTTTGTGCGCCTACTAATGTACTTTTGTCTTTATTTTTGCATCGTTAAGTTATTTTTTGTTCTTTTAACACTTAAAATTCCTGCAGTTTTGCGGTGAATTACGTAATAATTGTCGAGTTTTGTATAATTAGCCATCATTTTCCCGCTTTGCAAATGAACACTTATTGTTCGTATAATTTACTTTTTCCGTGCCATTTTTTTTAAATACAGTACAAACGACACACTGGGCGTTTGGTGTTGTTACGTTTTTCTTTTTAAACGTAAATCTCCCGTAGTTTTATTCTAAATGACGTGAGAAGTATTGCTTAAAACAAAAAAATTATCTCATCATTTTCCCGCTTGGCAAATGATCATTTATTGTCTGCATGCAATTATCAGTGCACGATGACAACAAATGTGCCGCTAATATATCCCCCCCCCACCCACCCCCCGACCCCTCCACCCCCAGTTAGGAAATAAAATCTGATTACAGGCTTGAATTTACATAATTCATTTCTTTTATTGTTTCATTATCTTCATGGCAAACCGTCATCAGCCAATATTTAGCAAATAAATGATCTACAAGTGCTGGAGGAGAGCTGCAATTGGATGGCAGGCCTTAAATATGACGCCCTTTAATTAAATACCTTTATTTATTGTATCATTTTGCACAAGTCAGACCATGTGAAATGCTTTAAATGATGCAGAATTCTATGCAGTGCTGGATATCATAATTCATATTTGTGGGAAAACGAAGGAAGTTTTTTTTTAGGCTGTGCGTTATTTAAAAGGTGCACAATTTGATTACCCTTTTCCCCAAATGAATATCGTGAAATAAGTCACGCGTTTATTATTGTTTTTAAATGATATTATGTTCGCCATAAATAGATATTTAATCCCTTCTCTGCTATTCTAATGGAGTTCTATTGCTGTGTAGCTGCGGGGTTTCTACTCCAATGTGAATCTCCTTCCTGTTTCATTACAGTAGTCATGTGATTTGCAGCGATGGTTATTTAGAAGATGTCGAATGACATTTTTTTTGTTTTTTTTTTTACTATTATTTTGCTTGTGTGTCTTCAGCGACCATACTGAGGCAAGGAGAGAAGGTATGAAAACGGAGGAGAGCCAACAGTCGTGTCTGCAGCAGCCTGCATCTTCCACACCTTTTGCTGGTCAGTGACATTTAAAACGTATAAACCCACAAAAACGCAAAACAAACAAACAAATAAAAACTCGATAAAAGTGGGATTTTTAATTCACATTTTAGTGGAGGGGCAAAGGCCTGTACTAAATACATCCCTTCGCTCAGGTGGGCCAGATATTGCATTTACGCGTTTTGGGGAAAAAACCCCAATACAACATTAATAGAGCGTGTTCAGTGTCATTACAATGATTTAAAGCAAGAGGGGAAACGAAAATAGTTTTTACAGGCACATTCAATCACATTTAAGGCTTCTTAAAAGAGTATATACACAGCCTGGAGGTATGCAGAAATATTACAATTGAAATGAAACACATTCTCGTTTAAAATGTATTATTATGTATTATATTGTTATTATTTATTGTGATTGTAGTCTGCAGTGCGTTATTCTATAGCTACAGGAGGTAAGTAATATAAACTATTGTTTAAAGTCCTTATTATGAGGTTAAGTACACCAAAATATAAATAGCAATAGAGGTGTTTCAAATGTGGGTGTATTTTGTAGTGCACCGCTCTTAATATTACATAAATATTTATTGATTGCTCTCATTGGGAACTAATATCCTGTCTAAACTGAGAGCTTAAATACACCAACATATAAAGACGCTTACCTCGACATGTTCCTGAGGGGTGTTTCTATTGTGGTTGGAGTGGTTGCAGTGCATGCTGTCAAAAAGCTACAAGGAAAATAGCAAACTTTTGTGTTAAAATGTCCATATTGTGAGCTTAAATATGAAAAAATGTCTTTAGATCATACCGAGAGGTGTTTCTCACATTTTGCCCCATGGAGCTGCGCAACCCAAATATTAAAAACACCTCTTTGGTGTTCTGCAGCGCAAACTACAAGCGCAATATAATAAAGATATTGTTGAACGATCGGATGGGTGCAGGCGCGCCTCATGTTGTGTCCTGCAGTGTTTGAACTTGTCCTTGTCCTCGTGCTTCTCGTCTATTCCAGGTCCAGAGTACTCGGGCGGAGGGGGTGGAGGCGGAGAGGTGTGCGCAGGCTGCGAGTCTCCCATCGCTGACCGCTTCCTGCTGCGTGTTAATGAGCGCTCCTGGCACGAGACGTGCGTCAAGTGCACGGTGTGCATGAGTGCCCTCACAGGGACGTGCTACTGCAGGGACCGTCTGCTTTACTGCAAGCCTGACTATGAAAAGTAAGAACAACACTTACAGTACAAGTTGTGTGTGTGTGTGCGCGCGTGCAAATCCACTACAACATATAAGCTCTCATCGCAAGGCATTTTGCCTAAACACGTGCTATTTTAGTTGTTTTTTTGGTTAATTAACTCAATGCATGCCTGCTTTATTTTTTCACTGTCAAAGTGTGTCTATATTAACTATCAAGAGCAGCTGTTCTACAGTTTTAATAATTACAGATAATAATAGACACACAGCGTTGACACAGAGCCACCATTTTGTCACATGACCACTGTACACGTGACGGCATTCATTCCTGAAGCTAACTTTTTTTAAAAAACGAATGAGTTTAACTTTTAAAATTATTACAAATTACATTGAAAAAATAATGTTGCCCATATAAAAATATGTAAATAAATCCATAAATATATTTTTTTTAATTTAAATACAGATCTAAATAATAAATAACAAACCTCACCATTAACTATACAGTATACCCATTTTTTTTTTCAAATAATAAAAACAATTAACATGGAAAGAAAAGTAATGATTAAAATTAAATTGTTTAAAACGTAAGAAATATATACAGTATATAAAAATGAAAATAGAACTTTTCTTATTACAAATATAGCTGTATATTTTTTAACATATATATATATATATATATATATATATATATATATATATATATATATATATATATATTTACACACACACACAATTCCGATGAGCCACCAAACATTAAAAACAATATAATTAATCCCCAGGATAGTACAATACATACATTAACAGTACATATATATATTATATATATACATAGGAATACATTTTTGGGCTAAATTAATTTATTAAAATTATTTAAATTAATTTAGAAAATGTTTGACTGATGATAATGCGGTGCCTGCATTTTATGATTACTTATATGTAATTAAATAATCATATATGACATACCGATAGATGATATATATAATACCTGGCAGATAAAAATGACAAAAAAATATATAATGAAAATGCTGGATTTGAACCAAAATAACTTTTCAAATGAATATGTGTGTGTAATATAAAAGATATATAAAATATATAAAAATGTAAAAAGGCCAAGATTTTGCAGTGTAGCACTAAGCGAGTGCGGCCGTGGCATCATTATCGGCCCTTCCTTGTTGAAACCCAGTTTCATCTTGCCATGTCAGTGCACAGATTAAAATGTTAGAATGTAGCAACGCATGCTGGGTATAATCTTTTAAGGAATGCAACACTAGCAGGCGTATTAGTAATAGTAATAATACTTGTAGTAGGGCTGCTTGTCGACCACGTGTTTCCATTTGCACAGTCCTCCTCCTACCCTGACACTCTCCATGTCTGTGATTACATTTCAGTGCGCAGGCAGGAGGCTACGTATACTAGTAGCGCATATACTGTACAATACACTACGGCATTGTTGCAGTTGTGTTGTGGGTGTGTGCAGTTGTGTTGTGTTGCATGAGCGTGCAGCTTTGCTATCAAAGTGTTTCCAAAAGTGTCAGACGGCGTCCAGCAGCTCCCACTCTTGTATCTCTGACATGATGAGGAGGAGAGCAAGGACGCTGGCCTCTGATGAAAGTGTGATTGTATGACGTTTATCTGGGAGGGGTGTGTGTGTGTGTGTGTGTGTGTGTATCAAAAATGAAGGTTTTATTCCTTCCAATTAGTTTCTCCTCGTGTAACCCAATTAATAGCCATACACTGTTGATGTAGTCCCACTGTATGCATTCCATATGGATTGTTGCCTTCTGCTTCTTCTTCTTCTTCGTGTCGGTGCCAGACTTGGCACGGGATGTTGTTCCATGACCTTCAACAGATCAGCAACAATGTCTGCTTGCTTTCTCCATCAGCGCCTCCCCCGAGCATGTGGAGCAGGTGTGTGCTCGGAGGATTTTTTCACAGATTTCGGAAGGAGCTCCTGTATGGAAAGTGTGCAGTTGTGCCTAATATTGTGGCCATTGGGTGGATAGTCACGTATACTCTCAAATGTGATCATTTTCATTTTTGTCTGCTTTGTTTTGTCCCCCTCCTCCCCCAAGTTCAATCTATTATGGAAATGAGAGGATTTAAAAAGCATCATGTGTGATTTCTACATCTCGTTTAGGAGCAGATGTTTAGAATGAATCTTTCACGTAATGACAAACATATTGTATATTCCCACCGCATCCCTCTCACGGGCAAAAACAGCACAATTTTAGAGAGGTTCTTCACTTTTAATGGTAAAGGTTTACACTATTTCAAACATGCTTGACAAAGTCAGACTGAAGTACATCACAATTTTACACTTGCACACTTCCACATGTGCGAAAAGGAGCAGGAAGAAGCAGGATTTGAGGCAAATGGCAGTCGCACCGGATACTGACTGGATTTCGGCGTGGCCTTTTACTATGGCCAAGCTGAGGCACACCATTCATTCATTCTTTTTGTATGCCGCTTAATCCTACGATCCTACTGAGAGCCTATCCCAGCTCTAAGGCACACCATGTGCAGTAAATATCAAATATATTCAAGTCTAATATATTTCTACTATACCAGTATACTTTGGTATTCAAGTCTCAACTGAAAAGCAGTTTACTGTCCAATAAAAATGAAATATGTCTATTTTAAACTACAAATTGACGTTTCTAGAGCCCAGAGCAGGGGTGTCCAAATGTTTTCCGCCGAGGGCCACATACTGAAAAAAAGGACGCAAGGACCACTTTGATTTTTGTAAAGCAACACATGTAGATGTGCTAAGAAGTTACTGGACATGTATTTCAAGAAAAAAAAACACATGTCAACTTTGTGATACACTGTAGGTGGGAAAGCGTATTATTAGTATGAACCTTCTTCTTCGCTCTTTTTTGCAGTTTTTGCTGATTGCTTTTGATAATGTTCCAAATATTTCTATTTTCTTCTATTTTCTTCTGAAATAATCTTCATACTTTTTCTTTTGGTAATATTTTGACTTTATTCCCATAATATTATGACTGTTTCCAACCCAACCTAATTTTCCAAAACTTATAACTTTATTTTGTTTTGTTTGTTTCTCATAATATTACCACTTAAAACATTTTTTTCCTTTAATATTTCAACTCTGTTACTAAAATGACATTATTTTTCCTCACAATATTATGAGTTTATTCTTGTAAATTTTTCACGTTAGAATCTGCCTTTTTTTTTCTTAATATTTTGACTTAAAAGCTGTTTTTTCCATTTCTACTGCTGTTTTTTTTTTGTGGTCCAAATATTTCAATTTTCTTCTCTTAAATATGACTTTATTCCAGCATTATAACGCAATTTAAAAAAAAATAAAAATTACAACTTTATTCATTGTTTTGTTTGTTTCTCATAATATTACAACTTGGATACGACTTACATATTTCAACTTTACGCTACTAAAATTATATTATTTTTCCTCACATTATTATGATGTTATTCTTGTAAAAATCAGACTTTTTCTTTTTAAATTACAACTTTTTCTTCTTAATATTTTGGCTTTATTCTTGTAAAATTACTGCTGATTTTTCCAATTTTTTCTGTATTTTTTGTTTGTTTGTTTTCTAGTTAAATTATAGTTTTAGAATGTGCTGCAAGCCAAAAAGAAAAACAGCCACGGGTCGCAAAAGGCCCCCGGGCCACACTTTGGAGACCCCTGACCCAAAGAGTGGAAAAATATAAATACACATCCTAGAATGATGTTGCATTTCTGTTTATAAGTTTTGTACGTTCCTACACAGTCGTGTTACACAGAGCCAATGGGAGTGCTTCTGGCTTCCCAGCATGCCTTGCGGCGCTCGTCGTGCAAAAAGTTGCTCAAACTACGTCTTCAGGGTTAACATTGTTTTTTTTTTAATTATTCCCCATACATTAATCACAAATGGTGGCACTTGCAAAGCAAAATATTATTGAGGGGGCACTTGGCTTTTAAAAAGTTTGAGCACCCTGTTGTGGTCTGTCGGTAAAACCTTTCTGTGTAAATTCTATGTAAACATACTCTCTGAAACCCAAGATTTTTTCGCTGTTCTGTATGAAAGGCACTGACAGGGAATAGAGGCAGCAAACGGCCTTCAGAGTTTGTTTCAGAGCTGGATCTTAGACGCCGCCTGCGAATGCAGCAATGTGTGCTGGAAGCAGTAGTTGCTGTCTGACAAAAGCACACAGTTGTGACAATATTTCACCATTGCTGGTAAAATGTAGGATCTACTGTTACAGCTTTTATGAAGTGTAAATTAGCCTCTTGGACGGGCTGCAAACGCACACTTTTCTCGCCCTGTTGTGTTGACGGCTTCACTCTATCGCGGTTTTTCAAAAATATATGAATTAATAAATCATACTGTTTGTTGAATACGGCCTATTATTAGTAAAAATATATGCATATTGACGCTATTGTTACATATTTTGCCTAAATGAAGCATTTTCAAGCGTAAAATTGGCTAAATGAACTAAAATACAAATATAAGGCATTGAAAAGACGCATTGGATCTACTTTTACGGCTCTAATAGGCTACTTTGCGGGGTCTCTGTGTGAAAGTGCCAGCTCGCTCGTGGTTAAAAGTGCTGCTTAAGCAAACGAGCCTCCTGACAGCCCCTGTCTCTCCCCACCACCGCCTCAAGCTGCGAGCTTTAAAAGCAGCGTTTCCTGGTCAATGCTGCTGAGTGCAGATAGAATGAAGACCGGTCTGGATGCCCCCTTGGAAGCGCTCATAAAGGCAACCTGGGCCCTGTGGAAAAACAGGTCACCGGGGGCGGATATTGACTAAAGCTGGGGTTTAATAGCTAACTCTGTGGGGCGGAGGCCGCTACGCAGACGACATCTTTAACTTTATCAACTCTCACACGGACAGACCACATGGCTGCATTGTGTCCCTCCCTTCCACGGGCTACCATGTTGTCTCCACACGCCTTCCATGGATGTGCCGCCTCATCCATCAATGTCTGCTTTGCAATCATATTCCTCCATCCCAAACCTCATTTCCCCTTCAGTGAGATTGATAGCAGCGATGACGCCAAACACTTTATCTCTTGTTTTCTCTTAATGTCGCCTCCCCCTCAATCCAAGTCCACCCGCCCCCTCGCGTCTGCACGTTCCCAAGGCCGCTAATTGCGCGGAGTTCTTGCTGCTGTCTTGCAATGACAGGCTCCTACCAGACTGTGGGGAGATACTGTTAACCCAATGACGTGTCAACAAGCCTAGTTAGCAGCAGCAGGCGGCTAAACGCTAACTGACGCGTGCGGATTGCTGATACTGCTGCCATTAATGACTTGCAAGTTCGAAGATGAATTGTCTGTCTCGTGCTTTAACGGCTGCATTGCATGGGATTGCCGTGTAGGTGAAATATTTGTTGTTTTAGCAAAAACAGCTACTTCTTTTTCTGAACTAACTGATCCACTCCTGAACCGCTGCACGCAAAAGGGTGAAATTCGGTCAAAACATGCACCCTGACTGTGTAGCCTGTGCTGTTATTTTGCCAACAAATACACCACATGGTGGCGCCGTTGTTAAACGCCATAAGTTGGATCGACTTGAAATTTCTCACACAGCTCACCAAAACACCCACTATGACTTTAGAGCAGGGGCGTCAAACTCGTTGCCACCGTGGGCCACATCGCAGTTATGGTTATCCTCGGAGGGGCCACGTTATATAATTCTATTTTAGATATGTGTTAATAATTAATGATTACATGAATTAATAACTAATTTAAAAAGTAGTTTAAAATAAAATTTTAAATTGGATTTGACAACAAAAAATAAGGTTTTCTGTCAATATGGACAACAAATACATTTAGCAATAAAGATTGTCTTTTTGATTTAAAAAATATATGTTTCACTTTTTTTGTTAGTAATATTAATTTTGTTTTTGCTTTGAATATTTTCTTATTTACAGTAAACATAACGGTAAATGTTAATTGAAGTATTGTTAAAATATGTTTTAAATATAAAATTTTTATATTGTAAAAATATTTTGTATATATTCAAATTTGTACTTATTTAAATATCTTTATATTAAGTAAAAAAAAATAAATTCCAGCATACATATAAAAATACAATAATGTATATATAATTTTACAACAGTATAAAAGTAAAATAATGAAAAATCAGGCTTAAAAAAGTAAAGACAAAATTAATATTAATAATAAAATTACAATATATATACAAATATTTTTAAAATAATATTAAAAGAAGTGTCCTTTTGACATGCATTATTTCAAGGCTTTCGCGGGCAACATAAAATGATATGGCGGGCCAAATCCGGCCCCCGGGCCTTGAGTTTGACACCTGTGCTTTAGAGTGTTTAGCCCAATCACCATGAAATTTGGTGCACCCAAATTTCTGGAGCGCTGGCAAGCACATGTGTGTAAAGTTTGGGCAGACTCGATTTGTAGCAGTGGGAATTCTTTTCAAATTAAGACATGCCTCAAAACTATTTATTTTGACGCCGGCTGATTAAAAATCGAGATGCGGGCCACAAACGACCCCATGGGCTAGACTTGAGACACCCTTTTTTCCTTTACTTCCCTTGTACAACAAATTTGTATTCATACTTACTTGAGGATAAGACGAGATGATGGTTAAGATGAGGTTCAATGGCCCCAAAGTGCTGTGCAAAAGTCTTGGGCCACCAGTGCATTTGTTTATCTAAGTGTCTGCATTAGATGGAATACGACCACAAAACCACAGACGCTGTCAAGTAATAGCGTTACCTGCATCTTTTAACCTTAAATCACCGTACATAGCTTCCTAAATACTAGCATTGCTAACACATACTGACACACACCCATTCTTTTTACTGTTTACAGTAAAGATAACAGTATGCTACAACCCCTTTTTTGATGTTGCGGAGTCGATAATCCCTCGTTTATCACAGTTAATTGGCTCCAGAGACAACAATGATAAGTGGATTTCCGTAAAGTAGGATTCGTTATTTATAAATAGAATATTTCTGTAGTTAGAACCTAGTAAACTTGTTTAAAACCTTCTAAATACGTTTATTAACATGATTAGAGCCTTCTAGACATGAACTAACATCCCTATAGTCACCTTTACACTCGTATTACCTAATAGTGTAGACACAATAAGTGTAAATACGCCATTTATGACATAAATAAGACTCATGCTCGTGTGTGTTACGATAAATGTGTTCCCCTTAGGGGGACCTGTGCGAGGGACAGACAGAAACTGGCATCAGGGCTACAGAGTTTTAGCTTTGCATGGGTTACAGCCGCTATAGTCGCCCGTGGTTTTATTACGGTAATGGATAATTCAAACCTGCAGTGAAAGCCTATTGTTGTCCCGGCGATCAAGTCTGGTGCTTGTGTGTCAGACCTGACATTACAGTAGCATTACTGACACCTAGTGACCAGTGTGGAAGACCACATTCATCAACGTCCTTGCGTCTTTTGAATGCTTTTTGTAGTATTTTTGTTCATGTTGCCATTTTTATGATTGAAAATGCTTAATTGAGGCAAAAAAAATATGTAACGTGCTTAAATACGAATATTTTTGACTAATAATAGGCTGCACTCAGCCACAAAACATCATGATTTATTCATTAGTATATTGTTGAAAAAACGCGTAATTCAAAGTGGCGACGGAAAGCTGCAATGCTCGTTTTTTAACAGTAAATTTGGGAAAAACACGTGAAACTATTAAAACGGGAGGACGCCGAGAAAGAAGGGCAAAATGCAGTCGTCTCCCGGTGACAGGTATGATCAGGTATGACCCACGCTTGAGCCACAGCGACCTGTAAAAACAAAGAGTGCAGCACAGCGGGGTCTTCGCATAACTGCATCATTTCGCTCATGTGCTTCGGAATCACTGGTTCATAAGACTTTTGGATCAGCAAGAGTCAAGGCAGCAGATGATGGGTGAAGCTGCGCCCTAAATAAGGCAGAGACAAGAGTGCTGTAATGTTTTTATGGAGTATTATGGGCTGTAAAAGGCCAAACGTCATTTGATAGAGGAAGCTTTGAAGTGCAGTGAAGAAGGTAAAGAAGACAAGGTGGTCTTTTTTTTTTTTTGAAGTGGGGGTGTTATTGCCACTGTTTTTGCATAATATGAAACCCCATCATCTTTACCCCCCTCCTCCTCCTTTCCCCCGCACACACACACACACACACACATACATACACACATTTTTATAACAGACAGCTAATAAATGTTTCATGGCAGAACAAGCTGCTCGCCTTCGCTTTTATTAAATCTCAGATAATAAAAGCAGAGAGGAAGAGGGGGAAGAGTGTGAAAGAATAGAGAAGGTTGGGTGGGGGGGGACGGAGGGGATAGACACTTTCCAAGCAAATCGACTGGCTGCATCTCCTGTTTCTGGGGCAACGGGAGCCGCTACCCCCCCACCATCACCTCACCCTCATCACCACCCCCTCCTTGCTGCTCCGCCTGAGACAGACAGGAAATGAGAAACGGGCAGACAGGATATTGCGTTCTGGTGGCCTGGGGATTAACTGTTTTATCTAAACCAACACACACACACACACACACACATATGAGCTACGCACATCGCATTAATTCTTGGTGGCATCATCAGGTAAAAATCAAACTCTGCTCTGAGACTCATAACAATGTGAGCGCCATGCATGCAGCCTTTTTGTATCGTCACTTTCCATCAGCACATTTTTACCTCAATATAATATACACGACTTTATGCAACAGTGCAGAAACTGGAGGCTTGACGTTAAACTTTTGCAGCCTCGTGCAAGGAACCGTATTTGGACGCTATAAATGAATTGTTCTACACAATTGTATTTTGCGACTTCAGCACACCCCAACACACATTCATTATGTGTTAAAACACCTGCCCCCGGAAAAAAGAGCTTCCGTATGGGAGGGAAAATTTAGGACAAATCCAAGGCAAAAGTAAAGACGTGGTGACAACAGATGTGCAGGACGGCCCAGTGTGATTTTTTATTTTTTTCATGGGGATGAGAATTTCTGCAAGTACAAGCCAACTTATTCCAGGTTCAATTTTTTATACTTGTCAACATTTGCATTTGAGACTAAGTGAAATTTTTCAGAAAATAAAGGAAATCCTGATTTAATAAACGGGAGGGCGACGGGAAAATGGGACAAAATACAGGAGTTTCCCAGGGAAAACGAGAGGGTTGACAGGTGTGAAACCGTGATGTAATCGGTGGTGACAAAAAAAAGTGTTTTTTGCACAGCAAAATGTTTTTTACATGCTGTAAAAAGTTTGACCTACTGCAAAAACTCTAGTCCAGGGGTTTTCAAACTTTCCAATCCGGCCCGGATAATGAAAAATGAAAAGATGCAGGGGGCCACTCTGATACATACATACATATATACACCCCCCCCCCCCCCCCCCCCCCCCCCCCCACACACACACACACACACACACACACACACACATATATATATATGGTAATAATTTGTGGGAAAAAAAAATCACAAATTTTCAAAATTTTTCTTTTGAAACAATTTTTTTTATTTTGGGAGGGAAATCTAAAAATTTTTTAAAGAAAAATCTTATTTTTATTTTTTAAAAAAAGTAATTTTTTATTTTAAAAATCACTATTTTTTGGGTTAAAATATTTTTTTCTGAAAATGTCATTAGTTTTTCTTAAAAATGTTGTCATTTTCTTTGTATATTTTTTGTAAAAATATATTTCAAGACATTTTCTCCGGGCACTCCGGCGTCCCAAAAACATGCAGGTGAGGTTATTTGGCGACTCTAAATGGTCCATAGGTATGACTGTGAGTGTGAATGGTTGTTTGTCTGTATGTGCCCTGTGATTGGCTGGCGACCAGTCCAGGGTGTACCCCGCCTGTCGCCCGAAGTCAGCTGGGATAGGCTCCAGCATGCCCCCGCGACCCTAATGAGGATGAAGCGGTATAGAAAATGGATGGATGGATATTTCAAGACAAAGCTTTGTGTTTTTATTTTATTTATTAGTGATTAGTATCAACATTTCAGCTTTTGGTTTTCACATTCTAGGTTTTTTTGGTTCAATTTTATTTCTACATTTTTCTACAATAAAAAACAAGCCGCAGGCAACAAATGGCCCCCGGGCCGCACTTTGGACACCCCTGCTCTAGTCCAAGATCCACTTTAAGACAGGAACATCTTCTGCTGTTTTTAAGCGCTGATTGCACAAACACTAGTCAAAGGTCCTTTATATCAGGGGTTCCTAACCTTTTTGACCACGGGACCCATTTAGGTATTAATGATGTTGGTTTGATTTGTATTTTTTAAAAATAAATAACGAGACAAAACCTTCTAGAAACGCCACAAATACCAAGAGATCTGCTAAAATACACATTTCCACATCATTTTTTTGTTCTGCTTTGAAGAAACTTCTTAAGGTCTTTCGGCCGGAAGGTTGCGCAAGGACAGGTGACGGGGGACTCTCTCAGTAGAAATGAATACACGACTAAAAATAATCCATCCAGTCAAACTACACTCACGCACGTAATAAAGATGAGTCAAAAGAAAAGTCAATTAATTGGTGCGATTGCTCCTCCTGTAAGATGATGAATAATAAATGGCTGTTGGCGGGGGGGGGGAACCAGGGCAATGCCGCCAACTCGCCCTGGTCGTCGACGGAGAGGGAGGAGGATGCATTGCCCATTATGTCAACAACAGTGTCATGCGTTTGCTTGTGCTACAGCTCAGGTTAAACGTGATACTGAAGACCTTTAAATAGTTCTTCATCACTTCCCTACAGGCTTCTTCTACTCATTAGCTTGTTAAACAGGCTTGTGATGCATTACTGCCCCCAAGTGGTACTAAGCTGTATTTTAACTGAGCGTCTCACGGATATCAGTCATATTTCTGGAGTCTTCAATTGATAACATATGCGATCCTGCATCCCCTTGCAGCCCACAGGTGCAAAACTCAACGTTTTTTGCAGCCCTCGAGGTGGCGCTTTGCTGTTTTTAAGGACCTACTGCCAAAACGCTAGTCAAACATCTTATATATGACGGTTTTTCGGAATCTGTTGCATAAATATTAGTCCTTCCTAGGTTTTGAGTGATAGGTGCGAGCCGGTCTGCTGTAAATAAATGTATGACGTGTGTGCGCGTGTTTTTTTTTTATCATTAATTGATGTACATTACAATGTTTCTCATACATATATTTATTTTTGACCTGGTCTGCCAGAGAATAATTGGACGGAGCAGTAGGAAACAGTGTTTCCAACTTAGCGACATTGTCCATATATTTAGCGAGTAATCAGACCCTTCTAGGTACTGCCGCCCGGCTCCAATCTAAAAAGCACTCAGTTATGCTTGTGACATTAACAAAAACAACAGCAAAAAGAACAAGACAGATGTTAGAAAATGATTTGCTTTGCTTTTCATGTTGTTTTTGTTTTTACTTGATGATTACATCATGACGTCATTTCCCACCACCGCCACAAATACATTGCAGTCCTGTGGAAAACACTATTGTATGTTGATATCATGGCGCTATAAGACATACGTTACTAAGTCTGCCCTGTTTTGTATTATGTGGGTCTTGAACTGAAAAAGTAGCTTTAAGAGATAACATAATCAAGATGTTATATTTTTGTACTAATTTGGGAAGCTTTCATTCAAGCAAGAGGAGTGTTTATGATGATGGGAGTTTATCAGTGCCCAAACAACAGCATCTGGCCTTGTTTTATGGATGTGTGTGCCCGGGCACCTTATCAGGCTTTCCACAAACTGAGCATTTGTGTTTATGTGACTGTGTATATAGCTACATGTGTGTATACATGCCTGCGTGTGCGTGTGTGTGTGTGTGCGTGCGTGCGTGCGTGTGAGTGAGTGAGAGGTGGCAGGGTGGCAAGTATCGTGGGGAATGCTGGGAGATTTTAATAACACAGAAGCAGTGCAGGGAGATTTAATAAACGGAGATGATGTGATTACTGAACCTTGGCTCGAAGCCATTTTACTTCACAGAGCAATATCCGCCCAATGTACACACACACACACACACACACACGCACACACACACACGCACGCACATATATAAAAAGATGGAGACTAAAGTGACATAAAAGCAGAATTGTTGCATACAACTTGCTATTGTTTTCAAATTAAAGATGGTCAATCCTGAAGACGTTCAATATATGTTGCAATACTCCAAATGGGGCAGGTTTGCTGCTGTACAAGTATACGTCTTTAAATATCCACTATTGTAATTATGGAAGCGTGTAACAATTGTGATGACTCTCAGGCATATTTATGAAAAGATTGGAGGTGTGTGTGTGTGTGTGTGGGTGAGGGGGGGTACAATCGAACACGACACAGCTTAGGGAGATGACAAAAGACTGTCACAACTAGAAAGGCTGACAACGCAGCACTTACGGTTTTTCATCTTGTCATCAGTGAGCTTGTAATTAACGGTGGCCTCTAACCCTTCTGCAAACACATCACGAAGCGTGCGGCGTTCTCAAAGCTTCTCAAAGTCGTCTGCCGTCTGCCATCATTCGTGTCCATGCGTCTTTTCCTTAGTGCCCTTTCATATTTCTTGTGCTGTGGTTTTAACATTTAATTAATGCCAGTGTTTTGCTGTTTTAAACCCGGTGGACTACTATAATCATCATTTTAATTTTTTTTCATTGATTTTTATATTTTATTTAATTTCCCCCAAGTTTTTATTGTTTATATTTAGGTATGTGAGATATTGGCTTTTTTTTGCCAATAACCGATATGCCGATATTGTGCAACTCTTAATTTTCGATTGCGATATCAACATCTTTTTCTTGACTACTTGCTA
Organism: Dunckerocampus dactyliophorus; assembly: GCF_027744805.1. NCBI lineage: Eukaryota > Metazoa > Chordata > Actinopteri > Syngnathiformes > Syngnathidae > Dunckerocampus > Dunckerocampus dactyliophorus. The sequence continues at coordinate 8,071,695 of NC_072836.1, read as the reverse complement.
AATAAAGAGTTACCTCTTCCTCACAGGCTTGTGAGCGGCACAGTATTAAGTACACGATTCAACAATAGTGCAGTTCTGCGACGTTGGTGCTAAAGCGCTATATCAGCTTTCATTGTAGGGAAAAAAACAACTCTGATGGTGGCCGATATCACATTTTATGCCAATATTGGGACGCTAATTATGGGTGGCCGATATTATCGGACATCCCTATTAATATTTTATTGTTAAACTTATTATTGCTATTATGAAAGATAGAAATTGCAGTCATGACATGAAGCATATATTTGAAGATATGAAAAAAATTGTTAAATTCAGATTTTTTTGTCACCTTGGTCAATACAATTATATTTTGTTAATTAAATACACACCAAACTTAAATTTTGTGTCATACAACTACATATAAACAGATCAACATAAGAAAACTGTTGTTAAATTAACAGTGGAGTTAATCCTTTAAATCAGGGATATCCAAAGTCTGGTCCAGGGGTCACTTGCGGCCTCAGCTTCTATTTTATTGTCCCCTGTATGGCTCCTGGTCACGTATAACACAGAGCTGAGATGTAGGCTGTGTTCTTTTTTTTTAAATATATTTAACGGCAAGCATATCCTGAGCTACACTGGATTGGTTTTGACGTCTTTAATACACAAAAGGTGAATGATATGACATTTATACATTATACATTGTTATATCTGCTTTACATCCTCACTGATTTGAAGTTTCATGAGATTTTCTGAAGCATGCTGGCAGTTTCATCTCTCTGAGTTTTTTGGAAGTGGAAATTGTTGGTTGAAGTCCAACTTGGATTGTTTTTAAGGTTATGGGGGTATGGAAATGGTACATTGTGTCATATATGTTCTTTAAAAATAAGTAAACTGTATGAATTTGTTTGTGCAATCCAACGCTTCTACTCCTGAACCGCAGCACAAAAAATGGTGAAAACATGCACCCCTGTGTGGCCTGTGGTATTATTTTTCTGAAAAATACACCACATGGTGGCGCTGTTGTGAAATCCCATAAGTCGTATTGACTTGAAATTTCTCACACAGCTCTCTACAAGACACCCACTGTAATTGGAGGGCATTTAGCCCAATCACTATGAAATTTGGTACACACCTTTATATGACTAACAAGTACATGTGTGTAAAATCTTTGCTAAATTGGTTGAAAAACATGGCCGCCATTAAGCAAAATTGAGTAACTAATGAAGTCATAAATCATCGACCATTTGTCTAATGATAAAAAACTTTGAAGATGTCTGTATTACATGTAGGCTTGCATGTCTTTCAAATCATTTGGAGCACCACCTATAGGGGGTACCCTATCAGCACAATGTGCTCTGTATTAAGTACTAAATATGCAATCCAATACAATAGATTCCGGTCTGCCTGTTAGCATTCTGAGAGTGTGCATGCATGTGGTTGCCATCCTGCAGCCATGCAGGTCAGGGCCAGTTTGAATGATACTTCTATTAGGGTGGGATTAGACTGATCTACTTACAGACCCCCCTCTGTGGCAGTTGCCCCAACTTGCCTCCGTTTGCCGTGCTGAGTAAATTCCCATCATGCTGCGTGCACCCCTGTTTAGGGAATGTGGGACTTAACATTGACGGTCTCATGTCGAGCAATGTTGGTCATTCTGGAGCGTTTTGTTGCCCTGGTGAAAGGAAGTGTTGCAGTGTATTTGGAAGGAAGACTCCGCTTGAGAGTCATTCCATTGAATAGCGACTGTGCCACAAGAGATGGATGCCTTGCAGGTAGACGCGACTGTGTGACAGTGACTTAACGATGCAGTCATTTGGGGAATTCGGGCACGGGTTTTGGCAGATGGAGTGGAAGAGATTAGACGTGGCAGCTGCGTTTGGGATGGCGCTCTAATGTGCAGACCTGGCTCCACATTTGTGCAGCAACACCTTCCTAACACTCAGTCAGGGAGCGACAACACTTCTGTTTTTCATCCCTCTCCCCTCCTTACTTGTTCACTCCCCCTGCCTGTCTCTAGTACCAGGTTAGAAAAGTCCTCCTGCATACCAAAATCTTTCTCTTCTGCATGGTAATGGGTTCATTTGTTTTGAACAGGCTTTACAAGTTACACTGAGGACACTTGCACAGTTCAACATGTCCGAAAAGGAGTAGGTAGAAGCAGAACTTATTTAATCTGACCGCTTCCCCCATGTCTCAGCAATTACTGATAGTTTGTTCACGTCCTGTGTTTAAATGTCCTGGATTGTCAAATGGTTAAAATGTTTGATCAGATTAATCACATGCAAATTAATTAATCATGATTAATCACCATTTTCAAATGTGGTCATCCCTCGCCACGTTGCGGTTTGATATTCACAGCTTCCCTCGATTCTGTTTTTTTATTTAAATGTAGTAATTAATACATCATGCTGTTTTGTGGCTGATTTTTTGTCCAAAAATATATATATTGAAGCAAAATATTTGCCTAAATTAAGTATTTTCAAGCATAAAAACGTCTAAATGAAGTAAACTACAAAAATAAGGCATACAGAAGACGCATTCAAAGACACCGTGAATGATATGTAGTATTTTACACTGGTCACTTGGTGTCAGTAATGTTACTGTAATGTTCGGTGAGACACACAAGCACCAGACTTGATCGCTGTAACTACGGGCTTTTATTGCAGGTTTGAATTATCTCACAACAGGCTCAATAATCGCTAATTAAAATCCGTAATAAAAACACGGGCCACTGTTGCGGCTACGCCCGACGTCACTTCCTGTCCACCCGCCACTCAGCTCCACTTGGGAACACATTTATAGCAACACACACAAGCACAAGTCTTATTTATGTCATAAATGGCTTATTTACTCTTATTATGTCTAATATATTGGGTAATACAAGTGGAAAGGTGACTATAGGGGAATTAGTTCATGTCTAGAGGGCTCTAATAATGTCAAAAATGGATTTAGAAGGTCGTAAACAGGTTTTCTATGCTCTACGAAAATATTCCATTTAACAACTGGTCCCACAACTGGTGGGTCGGGATCCAAAAGTGGGGCGCGGGTCTTTGCCTGGGGAACAAAAACCAAAAACAGATTGTAATCACACGATATCCGTTAATGCACCTCACATTGTTGTCCGCACTATTCCCCTGCTTCACCGGCGTGAGGTGCATGCCATGTTTCTGGGCAACTGTCAAACTTGAGTGGGAGAGGAAGGACATCGAGTGTAGACTTAACTTTCCGTCCAACACAGATATCCGCTGGAGAAGAGCGCACCATGAAGAGACAGCGGCTCAGTGCTGCAGCTTGCACTATGTTGAAAACAGACATATAAGACATATGAGAAGTTTGAGCTGAAAATTCCCGCAATTTGGGTCACTACTCGTCACTGAGGTGTGATGGTGGGTCCCACAGCCAAACCAGTTGAGAACCACTCGTCAAAATAAACAGAAAGACGAAGAAAAACCACAAGTGGATATTTTTATCAGCATTTATCAGCAGCAAGTGTGCTCGGAAATCACGGAAAATGCACTCATAATATGTGAATTTAACTGAAATGACGTGGTGTCTTTGAACGCAACCCCACATTGCTCATAATAACACAGTTAAAATGCGATTTGAATGTTCTGCTCCTGTTAAGAGATTAGTGTTTTCAGACGTGAATTTTTTTTAGCTTGATTTAAATTTCCAGTTCACTTGTTTTCAGTTAATACATACAAATATAGAATATTGTGTCCTGTCATTTATCTTTGTATTAATAAAATACAGTAAAAATGGGCATCTTTCAGATGGTGATTAATTCTGATTAATTAGTGTAAAAACTGTGATTAATCCAATTTAAGATTTTAATCATTTGACAGCACTAGGTTGTTTGTGCCAGTGGTTGTGCCAGTTTTAGCAATAATATATACAATAAACACACCTGAATTCAATAAATAAACTAAAAAAACAAATATAAAATAAATCAAATTAAAGATATAAATGAATAAATACACGAGTAACAGTGTGTAATATAAATAAATGCAGGATATGAATTCAGCAATAATTTATTCAATAATCAATGAATATGTATCGATACTTGTGTGTGTGTGTGCGTGCAGATGTTGTGCGCATACATGCGTGTGTGTGTGTGTGTGTGCGTAAGTGAGCGTCGAGAGATTAACCCCATGCTATCCTCAATCCCTGGTTATGAGTTTACAGCGTCTGTCTGGCCATTGCACTGTTTAAACAACAATCTAATTAATCCTGTCTTTATTAGTTTCAGTGAACTGGGGGAGGCAGGCTGGGAGGCCGTGAGGGAGAACTGGGAATGCTGGCAGAAAGCAGCAAGAAGGGGGAGGGAAGCGGTGTGTAGGGTGTGTGTTAGGAAAGCAAGCACATGGATTTGAGAGGAATTTAATGGCAGGGAATGAGGCGCTTGTGAATGGGTGTGTGGAGCGATGGTGGGGATGAAAATGAAGAGGTTGAGGAAAAAGTAGACCTGAGGTTGTCTTTATGATATTAAAGATTGTGGGTGGGATATTATTGACAGATCGTATTAAAAATCATGTCAGCATGAATTCCATTGGGAAAGCACTTCAGTCACAGGCTTACTACTGCCATCTACTGTCAAGAGGTTGCAACTAAAAACACACAGATGAAACATACTACAGTAATTCCTTGTAGCAGATGTTCACCTTGTTGCTCTGTGAATTGGGGGATGCTCGTACGGCCTTTAATTAAGAGACGATACTAATCTCAGGAATCATTGACGGGATAAACGTGCTCCATCTTTAATTACCTCACCTCCCTTGATTCAACTCCTTGACCCTCACGCTGCTCTGCTTTTACATGCAAATATGTCTGCGTCCCTCACCGTGTGTCCCCCTGTGTGCACGCAGGCTGTTTGTGAGGAAGTGCAGCGCCTGCCTGCAGGTGATCGGCCGCTCTGAGCTGATCATGCGGGTGCTGGGCCAGGTGTACCACCTGGGCTGCTTCAGCTGCTGCGAGTGTGAACGCAGGCTGCAGAGAGGCGACGAGTTTGTGTTGAAGGAAGGCCAGCTGCTGTGTCGCATGGACTATGAGAAGGAGAGGGAAATGCTCGCCGCCATTAGTCCCGCCCCCACGGAATCAGGTTGGATGCAAGTGTAAAACAATAACATTTCCAAAAGCGAGTCCACCCCTCACATTTCAGCAATATGTACATGTCTTCTGAAGGGACAATGCTATAGAAAGTAAAAGTGTATATACTTAAGAGTAGCCTGTGTACAGCTTGTATAGCAGTCTAGATTTACTGTGAAAATGAGTCAACACACAACCATTATTGTCTAAATATCTGAATGGGTACACCTCACTGTGTGGCGTCTCGCAGAGCTGCACAGGTTGTTTCTGGAACCCTCTTCCACTCCTCCGTGATGCCATCACTGGCGTAGCTCATGGATGTTAGACAGCTTGCACTATTCCACCTTCCTTCCAGGTGCTTCATTGGGTTCAGGTGTGGAGGGGACACACTCCATCACCTTCAGCTTCCTCAGCAAGGCACTTGCTCCTCATCACGGCCCAGTTTCTGCTTCAAATTGTCACAGAATTCACGTTTTCCCTCAATGAACCACAGCTCCCCAGTGCCAGCAGCGCCTTGTGCAGCTCCCACCATCATACTCTACTGTAGGCAAGACACACGCCACCCGTTTTACAATGCTCCAGTACATGCTGAAATTTGTGTTTCATTCACCGACGAACCGCAGCTCCCCCATTGCTGGTAGCACTCGTGCACGCTCACACCATCATGCTTGACTGTAGACTGTATTCACTTGTGTCGCCAGCTATTTAAACAATAACCGCTGTGTTGACTCATTTTCAGTGGATAGTAAATCTATACTGCTATACAGGCTGTACACTGACTACTCTAAAGTATATCCAAGTTTACTCTCTACAATACTTTCCCTTGACAAGATACACTGTAATCAAAATTCTGGCTCACTCCTCTCAAGATACTGCATCAAATGTGTGTTGACTCCCCCTAAACCTTAATTCTTTGGGTCATCGAGACATGTCGTGCAATTCCATGCTTCCAATTTTGTGGGAACAGTTTGGGGAAAAGCCCCGTTTATTGTTCCTGTGCACAAAGCCAGCGTTTGTGTTGGAAGAACTTGAGAGCCTTGACCTTTAGCCCCATCCAACACCCTTTTTGATGAACGACAACAGGTCAGAGGTGACCAATAATGTGACCTATGATCTGACATAAGCGCCCAAAAGCCAAGAATGTTGATTGTTATCATTAAAATTCAGCCTTCAGACCTGACAAATATTTCAGTGTGGCAGCACAAAGCGGAAAAAAGATCATATTTGAACATGTTAATGCCAGATGTAATAAACTGCAGTCCCAATATTTTTGTCCACATATGATAGTAGCAACGGCAGGGTCCACTGTACGGTCCATGCAGGCTTCCAAAGATGTGCATTGTCACGTTAACTGTTTCTGTCGTCCCCTTGCACCGCTCAGTGAAAAGCGAGGATGAGGACGGCGGCGGGGGCTCAGGTGGGGGCAAAGGTGGAGATGAAGGGAAGGAGCACAAGCGCTCAAAGCGGCCACGCACCATCTTGACCACGCAACAGCGGCGCGCTTTCAAGGCATCTTTTGAAGTGTCAGCCAAGCCTTGTCGCAAGGTGAGTGGACCGCATCCCGATGTCCGTATTGCTTTGTGCTCAGTACAAAATATGCTCACCTCTTAACGTGCAGGTGAGAGAGACGTTGGCGGCCGAGACCGGGCTCACAGTGCGGGTTGTGCAAGTGTGGTTTCAAAACCAAAGGGCCAAGGTAACACACATTCACCTCTTGAAAACACAACCCTCATATTTCAGGAAGCATTTTTTTTATATCTTCTATACTGCTATACAAACTGTACACTGACTACTGTAAAGTACAAGTACCAGTTTCCTTCCTGGAGAATTATCTGTTAAGAAGATGTCATAAAATGATTTCTGGAGTGTGAGGCGTGTACTCACAACAATATTGCTATATTGAGTGTTTTGTGTGTGTCAGATGAAGAAGATTGCTCGCAGGCAGCAGCAACAGCAACAGCAGCAGCAGGAGCAGGAACAGCTAGGAGGGACCAGAAGGGGGGCCAGCCGAGGGGGTCGCCAAAGCAACGATGACAGTGAGGGTGAGGAACATCTTCCATTTGAAGTTTCTGCATGAGGTGTAATGGCGTGTAATGTATTGTCATCTTGATACAGACGGCTCCAGCAGCCATGGCATGGATGGCATGCTGGGATATCCCTCTCTGCCGAGACAGCAGCTACTCACCCTGGACCCCAACATCTACGGAGGGGAGCCATTCAGACACGGGCTTACTCCACCTCAGCTGAACAACGAGGGGCTCCATCCGTACGGTAAGAAGGAAGGGTAAAACCCACTCAGATCCCTGGGAACCACAATCTTTCAGTTCGGACAACTAGCACTAGATTAAATACTGCATATAGTAAATAAACATAAGCTTTAAAATATTTAGCATTAAAAATATGAGCGCATTTTTTATCATTATAATCAGCCTATGTTTTAACATATACAAATAATATTAATATAAATAATGATTTCATTTAATTAATAATCATTAATAACAAATTAATATAATTAAAAAAATAAATTCAATACATTAAATATTTACATTTTTAATTTCTATTTTCATGATAATTCTTTTATTTTTGTTTTTTTTTAAATATTATATTAGATATTGCATGTAGCCATAAGACACTAATATATATATTTTATATATGATAATTTATTAATCATATATGATAATGTATTAATCAAGTGATTCATATAGAGCCTTTCAAGTAACCAAAGGAGGCCCCTTGAATGAATCAGAAACATATTAGACTTAATATATATTATGCAATGTTCCCTTGTTTATTGTGGCAAGCAAGCTAGCTAGCTGGATTAATTGACAATGGTCTACAGCCAATCAGGACGCAGAAAACAATGGGCGGTACAGACCGACAGACAATTCTTCTTAAAGGGCCAGGCTCGGCCTGTAACAGCGTTCATAGCTGTAATAATAAAAAATAAAAAAACACAAAAAAAAAATTCTGCGAATCCACGAAAGGTGAACTGCGATAGAGCGACGGAAGATACCACAAATATATATTTAGTGTTTACGTACATTTACATTTGAATGAATACATTTGAAATTATGAAAATAAATATATATGAATATATACTTTAACTTAATATTTATTCATATTTGATAAATATGTTTTATAATATGATAATAGTCTTAAAAATAAACATAATCATTATCACTATTAGTAGTAATAAATTGCATTTGCTAGGTAGTTAAATACACTGAAATATCAGTATAAATAAATAAACACTGTAGTAGTATAGCTATTATTTCTTACATAAAGACTCTTGACAGAATGTTAATGAGAAGTGCTTACTCAGCGACCAATGAGATTGCAGTGATGTCATCACATTCCTGTCCCTGTCCTTGCAGACTCAGAGACGGTGTTCCACGACCTGGACAGCGACGGAAGCCTGGGTCACCTTGGCGACTGCCTCCTAGCGACGGGGGAGGGCGGCCTCCTGGCGGGCCGTGTGGGAAACCCCATCGACCGTCTCTACTCCATGCAAAACTCCTACTTCACCTCGTGACCCTTAGAAACTCTCACCCGTCCTCCCCTCTCCTCAACCTCTCTCCACCTCAGAGATGCAGCTAATGGGAGTGTGTCCATCAACATGCCTGACAGAAAAGAAAAATCACCCACCAAAAACACTTGGCCAACCAAAGTCGATCAAAGACAAGATTAGTTGCCATCATTCCCTCCTTGATGAGAATCACTTGCTGGAACGAGAGACACTGGAACTCTTTTCTTTTGTGGCATTTATGTTTAAGAAAACACTGCACTTTTAAAACACAAAAGACACTTACCAAACACACTGACGACACGAGTAATGTACAACACGGGTGACAGGTTAGGTCAAGGTTACTCAACTGGCGGCCTGGGGCCAAATCCGGCCCATTTAATTCAAATCTTGGGGTGCAACTACCATTTTTTTGCAGCAGATTCCTAAAAACACCAAAGCGCTGTCGCATACAGGATCTTTGACAAGAGCTTTTTGGCAGTAGATCGTTGAAAATAGTAGAACACTGTTGTCCTAGAGAGGATCTTTGACTAGCGTTTTTGGCAGTATATTCTTAAAAACAGAAGAGCTCTCCTGTCATTCTGGGACTAGCGTTTGTGCAGTAGATTTTTCAAACAGCAGAGCGCTCCCATCATTTAAAGGAACTTGGACTGGCATTTTTGCTGTAGGTCTTCAAAAATAGCAGAGCACTTTTGTCATCAGGAGGAAGTTTGACTTGCATTTTTAGAGCACTCCCGTCATTTAAAGGATCTTGGACAAGCGTTTTTGCAGTAGGCACTTAAAAACAGCAGAGTGCCCATGTCGTTTAAAGGACCTTGGACCATCGTCTTTGCAGGCGATACATACAAACAACAGAGCTCTTCTGTCCCTTAAAGGACCTTAGACTATGGTTTTTGCAGTAGATACAAACAGCAGAGCTTTTCTGTCATTTAAAGGATCTTGGACTAGAGTTTTTGCAGTAGGGTCTTAAAAACAGTGACGCTCTGATTCAAAGGATCACTAAGTGTTTTGCACTAGGTCCTTAAAAATTGTGGAGCGCTCCTGTCATTTAAAGGATCTTGGACTACTGTTTTTGTACTAGGTACTTAAAAATAGCAGAACTTTCTTTTCATTTAAAGGATCTTGGACGAGTATTTTTGCTGTAGATCCTCAAAAATAGCAGAGCACTTCAAAGAGAGGACCTTTGACTTGCGTTTTTAGTAGTAGGTCCTAAAAAACAACAGAGCACTCCCATCACTTAAAGGATCTCGGGCTAGCATTTTTGCAGTAGCTTCTTAATAACAGCAGAGCGCTCCTGTCATGCAAAGAATCTTTGACTAGTGTTTTTGTACTAGGTACTTAAAAACAGCAGGGCTCTCATGTCATTTGAAAGATCTTGGACTAGCATTTTTGCAGTAGGTTCTTAAAAACAGAAGAGCTCTCCTGTCATTTAAAGGATCTTGGGCTAGCATTTTTGCAGTAGGTTCTTAAAGACAGAAGAGCTCTCCTGTCATTTAAAGGATCTTGGACTAGCATTTTTGCAGTAGGTTCTTAAAAACAGACGAGTGCTCCCGTCATTTAAAGTCTCCTGGACCGGCGTTTTCGCAGTACGTTCTTAATTACAGTACAGTGCTCCTGTTATTTGAAAGGATCTTGGACTAGCGTTTTTGCAGTACATTCTTTAAAAAATAGCAGAGCACTGCGGTCATATAGAGGATCTTGTCCTTATTTGTTGGGAGTGAATTTACCCATCCAGATATTTGTGAGTCAAAACATAGAGCTGAGGTTCTTTTGGGTTTTTTTTTGGAATGAAAACAGTGATTAGTAATGTGGCAGATGCGATACTTTCTAATGATTGTGAGTACAGTTTTGCTCTCAGGTTAGTGCGTGTATGTTTGTATTACCTGAGTACTAACTCAGGATATGACACTGGATAGGATTGAGGTATAACCAATTATTTGTATATGTGGACATTTTTAAACAACCCTCTATTTGAAAGACTTATTTCTTCATTTTGATCGCATGACTGGCTTATTCCAGACCAAAATAATAAAGTCATCATCACTACTACAGGGTCACTTCAATGGAGCCTTATACGGCGACAGGGTTGTACAAGAGACTTTCCTTTTAATTTTATCATTCAAAAAAAGCTGAGAAGTAAAAAAAAAAAATAAGAAAAAAAAACACCTACAAGAACAGTAACAAGCTCCAAATGTGAATGTGTTATAATTGTAGTCTACTTCCACACTCATTTCTTTCTCTGACAGCTCAAGGTAGTCGGTGTTAGGTAGATTTTTGTACTTTCCTCTGTGATGAACAACACATATTTGAACTGCAGCATGGTATTTGTCACACAAATAGTCTCCAGACACATTAAAAAGACAGCAGACAACAGTGGAATTAAAAATAATCAGACTACACGCGAAGCTTGTGTTCATTCAGGTGCTATGAAAGGCACTCACAGCCTCCTCTGCATTTCTCCAGTGCTATTTTGTGAATGTAACTTATATGTGCGGTGTTAGCTCAGTTTCTTATGTTCAGTGGCTACCAGGTGACGTGTTTTGAATGTATTATGTTACTGTATATTCAATACAGTCTGCAATTTCATCCCATTTTGTGCTTGCCTTCTTTGTGCTTTAGTATTCGGCAGGGGGTGTCATTATTGGCCCTTTACTTATTGGCAATTTACTTAATTCATTATTATTCAAATAATACAACAATTTGGTATGTCAATTTTAACAAAAAAGGTAAGATGTCGAAGTTTTCTTCAAATGTATCCAAGTGCCTCCCCACATCCTCTGTGAAAAAAGTTCAGACACGCCTGGTCTACTGCTTTCACCGCGATTATGTTCATGTTTTAATAACTGAAGCCGAAAAAAAAAAGTGTTCTGCTCGTTGGTCACAGAGCTCGTAACTCAACATCCTCCCCTCCTGTGTAGGTCACTCGTCTCACTGATTAGGGGGAGAGAGAGAAAGAGAGACGAGTCTCCTACTTCGCTTTTCATCCCAAACTCCCCATTTTTTAGTCAGTGAGTAGTGGAGAGCGGTTGTGTGGGAGGGATACATTCCGGTTTAATATTTGACTCATTGTGCCGAATGGGGCAGGGGAGACAGATATATGGAGCAGAAAACAAAAGAGGAAATCCCCCCACTGGGTGAGTAATACATGCCTCAGTTTTAATGAATGTCAAATTTATTACAAAGTCTACACAAACTCACAAGTATGTCGGGAAAATAATCAAATTATATCGAGTTGCTTTTGCAAATAACGTGTTGAAAAAGATGCTTGAATGCTATGATGGCACCGATACTGGATTTTTACCTGGGGGGGGAAGATGAGAAATATGTCAATTGCAGTGTTTCCCATTGCGGCAGCCTGCCACGAGTAAATCTGGACCACCACAAATACATTTGGTGCTACCTGATTGCACTCACTCATAAACACATTATAACGGGACTGTCTGTGAATGCCGCTTGTCATACCAATTCCGTACAGTAGATGGCATCGTAACTGCTTCTTAACACACCTCATACGCATCTGGTCTGCCAGAGAATAAAAAGACGTAGCAGGAGGGTTCAGTGTTGCCAACTTAGCGACTTTTGTCACTATATTAAGCGAGTATTCAGACCCCTTAAGAGTTTTAAAAGTTTTATGAGGAAAAACAGCAGATACTTTATTAGTCTCCAAGAGAAATTCACATATATAAAACACATATTTTATATATATGTATATAATGTTATAACGGATACATAACATCGTTTTAGTAACACGAAGTTGAAATATTAAGGAAAGACATTTTTTAAAGTTGTAATATTGTGAAAAACAAAACAAATTTTGTTTAAAATAAAATTAGGTTGCGGAAAAAGTTCTAATATTACAAGAATAAAGTCAAAATATTATGGAAATAACGCAGAATTACGAGAAGAAATTTGACAAGAAGAAAGAACAGCAGCAGAAATAAAGAGTTGTAAAGTCGTATTCTAACAAAACAATGTATGCAATTATGAGAATAAGCTTGTAATATGAGGAAAAATAATGTGATTTTAGTAGCAGAGAGCTGAAATATTAGAGATTTTTTTTTTAAGTTGGAATATTATGAGAAACAAACAAAACTAAATAAAAGACGGAATTTTTGGAAAATTAGATTGGGAAAAAGTTATATTATTATTGGAATAAAGTCACTGTATTAAAAGAAGAAAATTTACAAAGATTATTTGAGAAGAAAGTTTAAACATTTGGAAAATTACACACAAAAAAAACCCAACAAAAATGGGAAAAAAGTGTAAAGACCAAAGTTCCTACTTATAATACGCTTTTTCACCTCTGTCACAGAGCTGAGCTTTTTATCAAAGTGGCCCTTGCATACTTTCATTTTTCGGTATGTGGCCCTCGGCAGAAAAAGTTTGGACATCCTTGCTCGAACATGAAAGCATATATCGCTCTTCTCAATGAGCAGATGGTGCTGCTGTGCCCCCGCCCTTAGCCACCTAAAAGCACTCACGGGGGCCGTCCACGACCCACCTCCACAAATAGATTGCAGTCCAGTGGGAAACACTGAATTATTCATGCAGTAGCATGAAACGAGCAAAAAGCAAAAAATATTTTCATCCGCTGCTGATTTTGTAAGTTCACCCCCTTACAAAGACATGAACAGTGTATATTTTTATGGTAGGTTTACTTGAACAAAAAAAAACCCCATAAAATTACGTAATTTGCATTTGCTTTGAATGAAATAAGTATTCGACCCCCTACAGAGCATGAAACACGCCCATGAAACACACAAAGTTGTCCTAGTTTTTTATATCTGTAAAGAGGAGTGGACCAAAATCCCTACAACAAGACACATCTGACCTCTGTGCTTGCAAACAATTGTCTCTCTATCATGTACTAAGCCATATTTTGCTTGGGAATCAAATAATTATTTCATTCAATTCGATACAAATGAATTTTGTACATGTAAGATTTTTTTGTGAATGTTTTTGTTGATGTTGTCTCACTCCGTTGTCTCTCAATTAAACTCCCAACCAAAAAAGAAAGATTTATGTCTTTCTGAGGGGATCATATAATTATTCCTTCTACTGGACTCTTATACTGTATTGAAAAGCTAAAGAGTTACCTCGGGATGGGCACTTCACAAAATTTCCTTAATGACATAACGGAAAACGTGTTTTCTTTTTATACACATTGTTTTGATATGGAAGAAAATGGAGCACTTATGTGAGTAATGGTGCCGGGAAAAGACACCATAGACGGCAAACTAGCGGGGCTTGAATCAACAGTGCCTCTGCTGGTTGCATCCAAGTAGTGCACTCAATTTTGTTTCAACTGCTTCAAGACTCGATGAATTAAAAAATATCAATGTTTCCATACCTAGTACCGTGTTATTTATCTTTTACATGAATCGTATATCGTTTGCAGCCAGGGCTTACCCATTCCATTGAGGTCCACCGTCTCCGCACAGCCTAAAAAGCGAGCCACATGGGCTGAGCAGGAGGCAGGCGTGCCCTGGTTTTCCCTGAGACACTTCTCAAACTCCACAAACTCCTTGGAACAGTCTTGTCTGATCTTCTGGATCACCGGACTGGCACAAACAAATGTAAGTGTGAGCAGCCAAACATAAATTATGGGAATTATGGGTGCAAGGAATACACACAACAGGTCTTACTGTGATGATGTACACTGTGCAACCTTCATTTTCAGTTCATGACACGTCTCCTGCCATGTTGACGGGTTGGAGGCCACGCATGACCCGTATGCTTCCATTTCTTTATGGCAGTACTTTGCTGTGATATTCAAAGCAGCCTGCCTAGGAGAAAAACAGTTGCAGGTACTGTCACAATGTACTCATCTAATACCAAAGGTGGAAAGAGACCTAAAATTTCATACTCAATTAACTTTGCAGAAATTTTACTCAAGTACAAGTTAAAGTACAGGGCTAAAAATCTAATCAAGAGAAGTAAAATGCATTCAGACTAAAAGTTCTGAGTTACCTTTACGGGGGAGTCTGTGTATTGCATAAAAAAGGTGGGAGAAGTCTCAAACCTTCTTTAATACCACCATTTATGTATTAAAATTCAAACACAGAATCAGGCATCATTCTCCTGCAGAAGGTGACTGTCCTGCCCATCTTTCACTCCTGTTTCAAGGTGCATTTTTGTTCACACCGTAACAGAGTTGATCAAATATGTAGTGATGTACAATACCTTAATAATGACTTTTAAAAAACATACGTAAGTACAAGTACAGACGGTTAAAAAGTACAAATGCACAAGAAAATTACTCAACACCTTCCATCTAGCTACTACAGTATTTCTGTTAAGCATTCAAACACTGCAAAATATAGGTTGGCTGTTTCCACTGGCGTACCTATATTTGCAATAGAACTTCTTACATTTTGTTATTTTGCGCTCGTTTGCTGCGATGAAGCAGATCAGTCAAGGTTACAACATTACTCCATGTGGTGCCGTGTATGCGCAATTGTACACGCCCACTTCTATCCGATTGGATGGAAGCCACGCAACCATTCATCTCATTGGGCGGAAAACAAGCAAGGGAACACTATCTCAACAGTTATTGGTTAATATTGACGTCAATTGTACTGGTTCTGTGATGACGAAAGCTGGTTTTAAAGGTACAGCGCCTTCATTTCACATTTGTATCACAACGAAAATGTTGTTTTTGTCATAAAAAAAGTTCAATAATGTGCAAATAACACCCAGGGGCCAAATTTTACAGTGTAATAGTGTCAGTGCTAATGTAAGATGGATATTTCCAGGTCATTCAGTCGACGACAGACATTACGCATTTTTACGTGCTTACGTATACGGAAGTCGCAGTTGGTGGACGAAGGATTCGGCTGAAGTGTTCTGTCCGTTGGACTCGGCAACGTTCTGCGGGTAAAAACTGCATTTTTACGGTTCTAGCACGACGGCGCGGCGGTGGATGATAGAGGGGGACCAGGGGTGAGCAGAGCGCGATGAACCACGCCAAATTAGCTGGCGATATGACGGCGGATGGCGATCTACAAATGGCCCCCTCAGTGAGCTACAATCAGCATGACAATGGCACCGGTGACGAGCTGGTGAGCTCGGTGACGCTCTACAGGCGAAGGCCCCGGCTTTTACACGGTACCATCCTCCCGTTCCTTACGGTTCTCTACCCGGGATGGATGTACGTGTGGCTGGGAGTGTACGGTGCCTCGGAGTATCCGGAGGCAGGCCTCTTGGCGCTGGCTGCCATCGGGATCACGCACGTCCTCACAGCGTTGTCTGGTTATTGGTCCGTGCACGCCCACTGTTGGCTCACTTGTTCCAAGGTAAACATCCATGCAAATATCACTAATATGGCGGCACTGTCATTCTTCATAGAGATCACACTGTTGTGCTTAGGGGACATGACTCATGTGTGAATTTGTCACATGTTCTTCCAACAGGAAGCAGACCCAAACAAGGCCACTCTGGCTAAGGTCATCCCCACCCCAAATAACGGTTCAGCTGAGCTTGTGGCACTGCAGAGGGACCAGGTGAGTTGGTCCACCTCTCCTATTGTATTGCAGAAATAGGCAAACACTGTAAAGTAAACATTGATAATGAGTAAACAACAACAATAACTGCGGCAGAAAAATGTAGAAAGCTATGTTGTACATATGCCCGGCCGGCTTCTATCAGGAACAGTTTACAGCGTCAACATCCAGCACATGCAGCTGAAAAATGCTGCAATCACACACACTTACAAAGAAAAGGTCAGAGAAAGATCAAAGAAAAATCCTGCAAATGCCAAAAACATACACAAACCCCCAGAACAAGGGCATGAGCAAAATGCTACAAGTTCACGGAACAAAACAAGTTTGCGAGGCTACCAGAGGAGCAAACTTATGTTCTGTTTGTGGTTTGGCTTTTGCAGCTTTTTTCTTTTGCCTTTGTTTTTGATGTAGCGGCTTTTATGTGATTGCAATATTTCTGATTTGCAGCATATTCCCCTTGCATATGTTTCACGGTGTTTGTGGGTTTGGATCATTTATGTGATTGAACGTTGCTGCCCGTTATCCTATCAGCTAGTCTAACTGTTGTACAATTTTCTGCCCTGTTGAGACAGCCACACAGCTAAACAAGCTGAAATGACCAAAAGCGTCCCCTAGCGTATAGGAAGCACACAGAGTGTGGCCAACTATTGCAATAGAGCCAGTGTTCGACTAATATGTGCATGTAAATTATACCAACTGACACCAATGGCTCCTTATTTCCTTCTCAACAGGATGACAATGGGGAAGCTGTTCTGTCTTTTGAGTTCCAGAAAATCCGCTACACCTTTGACCATAAAGAAAAGAAACGCTTCTTCCCCATTGCCTTCCCCATCAGCCACCCGATGGGCTACTTTCAGTCGTGGCGAGGCTACCAGGAGGAAGTGGAACTCAAGGCTGCGGAAAAGCGCTATGGCACCAACCATGCCGAGATGGTGGTTCCCGATTTCCTGGAGCTGTTTAGGGAAAGGGCTACTGCACCCTTTTTTGTCTTCCAGGTTTGTTGTTGGAGTGTTTTATCTATGTGAATATATTTTGCAATGTTCACTATAAAGCCGTGTCTTTTCCATCCCGCAGGTGTTCTGTGTGGGGTTGTGGTGTTTGGACGAGTACTGGTACTACAGTGTTTTTACGCTTTTTATGCTGGTGGCCTTCGAAGCTTCCCTGGTCCAGCAGCAAATGAGAAATATGTCTGAGATCCGCCGCATGGGGAACAAGCCCTACATGATTCAGGTGGAATTTCAATCTGCTTTCCATCCAACCTAAAGGAATTCCAGTGTAACATTCTATGCTTCTGGCAGGTTTATCGCAACCGCAAGTGGAGACCCATATCAAGCGACGAGCTCGTCCCTGGTGACATTGTCTCGATTGGTAAGGGTCCCTTAAGTGTCTTTACTTCTCTCAACACGAGTGGAAAATTAATGCGTATTTTGCGGTGTCCCAGGACGGTCCCCCCAGGACAACCTGGTGCCGTGTGACGTGCTACTACTCCGGGGTCGCTGCATCGTTGATGAGGCCATGCTGACAGGGGAGTCTGTACCTCAGATGAAGGTGAGAGACACAGCTCTTATGGCTCACCTCACAAAAAAAAAAAAACGCTTTTCTCAGCTCCCTAGTGGCTCCTCAGCAAAATCGATTTCTATATGTATTATATAAAATGTTTATACGGTTTATTAAGGATCATGGAACAGAGTGCTAGTCTTTTTTTTTTTTTTTTTTTTTTTAACAACGGTGCCGATGGATGTACAGTTTGTAAACAACGATGCCGATGGATGTACAGTTTGTAAGGATTGATGCCTTTGTGCCTGTAAGGAATGATGTCTTTGTGCCTTGCTGTGTCTTTAAACCTCCCCAGTTGCGCAATACCGACCCTGAGATGCCACATGACAAAGTTGACCAATCATGTGACTCCAACAGGAAAAAAAAAATATTGTGAGTGCCGGCAGTGGCTCAGGAGGAAGAGGAAGTTGTCTCAAAACTGTAGGGTTGGTGGTTTGAACTCCGCTTATTACATCCCAGTCACACTTCACCCACCTGACCAGTGCCGCCTACACTGGTTTGTAAATGTGAATGAATGTTTGGTGGCTGTCAGAGAAGCCTGAATTGGCAGACATGTTCCTATCAGTTCTGTCCCGTGTGGTAATAACTTGCGGTATAAGCAGAATTAATTATTTGTTTGCGTGAATATTCTAATAATTTGTTGATATTCTGGTGTGGGCTTTCAGGAACCTGTGGAGGACTTGGATGCGGAACAAATCCTTGACCTTCAGACAGATTCTCGCCTCCATGTCATCTCTGGTGGGACCAAAGTGGTCCAGCATAGCCCCCCTTTAAAGGCCAGTGCTGGACTCAAACGTAAGCATGGTCATGTCAAACCTCTCGCAAATGTTCACATATCTGCTAAAAGATATGCTCTCGCAGAGTCCATCAGTCATTTTTTGTATCTTTTCATTGCATGTGCAGCTGTTGACAATGGTTGTGTGGCCTATGTCCTGAGAACGGGATTTTACACCTCTCAGGTTAGTGTTTCTTCCTCATTCCACCCACAGTTAGGGGAATTCAACCCTTATCTTGAAACTGGTTTGCACACAGGGCAAACTTTTACGCACCATCCTGTTTGGCGTGAAGAGGGTGACCGCGAACAACCTGGAGACATTCATCTTCATCCTCTTCCTCCTCGTATTTGCCATTGCCGCTGCCGCCTACGTGTGGGTGGAAGGTGATGTACATGGAAATGAGTGATTTATTTAGTAATAATGACAGTCAAAGTGGCGTACATAGCATCTTAAATACTTTCTGTGCCCCACATTCCCTCAGGGACCAAGGACATCAGCAGGAATCGCTACAAGCTCTTCCTAGAGTGCACCTTAATCCTCACCTCAGTGGTCCCACCTGAACTCCCCATTGAGCTTTCCCTGGCTGTTAACACATCTCTTATCGCCCTGGCCAAACTGTGTAAGTAAGCATGTGTGCATTTACTTATCACGCTTGCAACAGCAGTGGTTCATTCTTTTTTCCCCTCCCCCTGCTTTTTAGATGTGTTCTGCACTGAGCCCTTCAGGATTCCATTCGCTGGGAAAGTGGAGGTGTGTTGTTTCGACAAAACGGGAACGCTGACAAGCGACAGTCTAGTGGTGCGAGGAGTCGCGGGCCTCAGGTAAAACCATCCTTACTTGACATGTGTGATAGCATTTGAGCTGTATTATTTATTAGACTCCTACATTTCCAACAAGGGAGGGGAAGGAGGTGATGCCTGTGTCAGAGATACCAGTCGAGACACATCGGGTGGTAGCCACCTGCCACTCACTCGTCACTCTTGATGATGGACAGCTGGTTGGAGATCCACTGGAAAAAGCTATGCTTACTGCTGCTGATTGGACCCTCACCAAAGGTAGAGCGTGTGTCCCACTTTATTCGGTGCAATGCTGGGCTATAGTTCAGAGCGAAAACTGTGTGTTCCAGATGAAAAGGTTTTCCCGCGTAGTATCAAAACCCAGGGCCTCAAGATCCATCAGCGCTTTCACTTTGCCAGCGCTCTGAAGAGGATGTCAGTTCTGGCTTCCTATGAGAAACTGGGATCCACGGAACTATGCTACATCTCAGCTGTTAAAGGGGCTCCGGAGACACTCAGAGCCATGGTACACATGAGCGCCATCCTTTATGCCTCATTGCATTGTGCTGTATACAAAAACGTCATTGTGGTTGCAGTTTTCAGAGCGTCCAGAGAATTATGACGAAGTACACAAAGAAATATCTAGAGAAGGGGCGAGAGTGCTGGCCTTGGGTTATAAAGAGATGGGACACCTAAGTCATCAGCAGGTTCTTTTTCTTTCTGTTCCTCTAAAATTGCTGCAGTTGGTCATATATTGTTGCTGAATCTTTGTGAATTTCCTAGGTGCGGGAGATGAGTCGAAATTCCCTGGAATGTGATTTGACCTTTGCGGGTTTCATGGTCGTGTATTGCCCCCTCAAAAGTGACAGCAAGGCGGTCATCAGAGAGATCCAGGAAGCCTCTCATCATGTGAATAATCAAATGTGATGCAAAATAATGCTACATTGTTGCATTTGTAAAGTACACGCTTCCTGTTGTCGTGCTCCCAGGTGGTGATGATCACAGGTGACAACCCCTTAACGGCGTGCCATGTCGCCAGAGAGCTCCACTTCATCGAAAAGGAACACACGCTTATATTGCAACCAGGTCCCGATCATGGTAGGTGGTGACTTTTATACACAATGCTTGTGGTTAGATTTTGCAGTGATATAGAGCTGCATTGCATTATAGTCCTCAACAACAACCTTGATGCCATGTTACTTTCTAGGCAGCTGGCAGTGGGAGTCAATCGACAACAGCGTGCATGTACCCCTGCCGCCTCCTTCTGTCTCTTCATTTGTTCGCCAGTACGACCTATGCGTCACTGGTGAGGGTCTGGCCAGACTGTGCTGCGACCCCCAGCTGCTGCACACCCTCTTGCCTCACATAGGAGTCTTTGCAAGAGTCAGCCCCAAACAAAAGGTAAGTCGGTAAACAGGCTGTTGTCATGTGTCTTCTGACACATTTTCTTGTGTAAAAAGAGCTGTGAATTTATCTTGGAGATCAATAAAGTATCTATCTACAGTATCTAGAGTTCACTTGCAAGTCTGGGTCTGCTTGTTTGGTGTGCACCAAAGGTAGATTGCATTCCTCACTTGACCAAACGAACCGTACTAGCACAGGGACAACACCACCGCTCATTTTAACTGAAACAAACGTGACAACTCTGAACGCATCCTTAGCAAACACTAGAGGAGGCGGTGTGATGCTAATTTTAAGATAATGGTGATCAATGCAGCAGTCAAGAATTATGATTACTTAATAAAACACTATGAATGATTTAAATGATTGAAGAATTTGTTTTGTTTAGAAATATATATTTTTAAAGATACATGTGTTGAAAAAGAGGGGTTGTCTTATATTATATTCAGGGGTGTCATATATTCGGGTCAATACGATAATATCAAGATCCTGTTATTAGTAGGGATGTCCGATAATATTGGCTACCGATAATTATCGGCCCATGGAGGGTATGGGCAATTTCCGATACCAATAGTGAATCAGATCGGCCCCATCCGTACTTATAATACAGTGCAATAATCTGCTGTGTGTTCTCTTTTGCAGGAATTTGTTATCACGAGTCTCAAGGGGCTGGGTTATGTCACACTGATGTGCGGCGATGGCACAAATGATGTCGGTGCTCTCAAACATGCCCACATAGGTAAAGAACGTTTATGTCCATTGAGGTGTCACTGTACAGCATGGCGTCCATAAATTGTTGTCATATTTCATATACTGTACAATCATTTTACACAGGTGTTGCCCTGTTGGCCAACGCCCCCGAGCGCATGCCTGAAAAAAAGAAACGCGGGAGAGACAAGGAGGCACCCGTTGCAGAATCCCGACCATCGCTGCCTGTTAACTCGGGCGGCAAACTGAGCTCCAGGGGGGCCAGACAGAGGGTGATGGCCCAAAGAGAGGAGCAACTCGCTGCACAAAAGGTGGGGGTCCTAAGATCACTATACTATGTATGTTATGTACGTATAGTGATTTCCCATTACCATTGATTCATATAATAAAGTAGCAGTTCTTTCACAGGAGAGAATAAGTCAAGTCTTGCGGGAACTGGAAGAAGATCAGGTGCAAATAGTCAAACTGGGTGACGCCTCCATCGCCGCCCCCTTCACCTCTAAGCTTTCCTCCATACAGTGCAGTGAGTAACAAATCTTAAGGTCCAAACCTCATGCATCGTCTATGTTGCTTATAAATTTCTTTTTCTCCCTCCAGTCTGTCATGTGATAAAGCAAGGACGTTGCACTCTGGTAACAACACTACAGATGTTCAAAATACTTGCTCTCAATGCCTTGGTGCTCGCATACAGCCAGTCGGTGCTCTACCTCGAAGGGGTCAAATTCAGCGATTTCCAAGCAACCCTGCAGGGTCTGCTGTTGGCCGGATGCTTCCTCTTCATCTCTCGGTCAAAGCCACTTAAAACATTGTCCCGGGAGCGGCCCTTACCAAACATCTTCAATCTTTATACTGTGTTGACGGTGCTCCTGCAGTTTGCAGTCCACTTCTGTAGTCTGGTCTTTCTGTACAGAGAGGCGCAGAGCAGAAGTCCGCCGAGGTAAGGGGCAGGAAGAGTCTCTGGGCTTTGCTTGACTGAGGAAAACGTGACATCTCTTCATTTATCTTCTCTCTTTTCCAGAGAGGAGCAATTTGTGGACCTGTACAAAGAGTTTGAACCCAGTCTAATCAACAGTACCGTCTATATCATGTCCATGGCTATGCAGATGGCCACATTTGCCATTAACTACAAGGTATTGCTCCTATGCCTTTTTCCGTAATTCCACTTTGTACAGCGTTTATATGCAATTTCTTCAGAAACTGCATTGTAGTTCTGTATGTAATTAATACTATAATATTACGAGTGCTTTATTTCTTGGACAGGGTCACCCTTTCATGGAGTCACTCAGTGAGAACAGACCACTACTATGGAGCATCGCTCTGTCAGGCTTGGCAATTGTAGGACTCCTCACTGGTTCCTCACCCGAATTTAATGAACAGTTTGCCCTCGTAGATATTCCAACTGAGGTGAATTGGCACATCTCTTTTTGGCGTTATTTTTTCATTTTTTTGGTGTAATTGTCTTGTAGTAAGGGTGCCCTTTATTTTCCCCTGCAGTTCAAAATGATCATTGCCCAGGTTCTGGTGGTGGACTTTGCAGCCGCCCTATTAGTGGACCGCGTCCTGCAGTTCCTGCTAGGCAAAGGAACTCTGAGGGTGCCTTCTTGAACTCTCCTTGCCATCAGCACCTGCTGCCCTTACCTATTCGAAAGGGAGAAAAGACTATGGAAAGGAAGAGGAATGATGCTGAGATGGTCATGGCGTGCAGTACTGTACACTCCCCTCCTTCGGTCTACATTGTGACTGTATTACCATCAGCCTCCCTAAACTTGATCTGTCCCTCCCCATGATCACACAAGGCCACGAAGACAACAGTATTGAGTGCAAGACTGTGCCAGCAGAGTGACGCATACAGGCACACAAGAGGGGCATTCTCCAAGAGAATTAACGAGTGTTTTGATTTTTTTTTTTTTGTTTACTCTCCTTGATTTTGTAAAAAGACATCTCTAACAGACTTATAAAAAGACTTACAAAGTATGAGGTCCGCAAGTTACTGATTTATCCAAAAACCTCAGTGGACACACTTTGGTGTCTAAACATGGCTCTCTATTTTTGTTTTTAATCTAGCACTACAGTTATGAATGATAATGTGCCAATATATACTTTTAAAAAAAATTGTCCACTTACGAGTCCTCTACTAATTAGAATTGGAAAATGAATGAAAAAGCAGCAGGGTGAAACACATTTATACAGTGAAACCACCCGTAGACTCTACTTGAAAGACAATTATGAAACAAAAAAAGTAAATGCTAAATCAAGCAGAGATTGTTAATTGAGTAGAGCACATACAGTTGATATAAATTGAGCAAATAATCCATTTTGCAGAACCAGAAAATTTGCAGAACCACATTTTTCAGTCTCAGCTGTGTAAATTATATTAACGGTCTATTGCTCAATTACTTCATCCAACAAAGCTTCCATCACATATATCAGCAATATAAGCAACCAATATGCTGTTACCCTCTTCTAAATTTCAACACAATTGACCGCGAATTCGAAATAATTAACCAAAATCAGTGTTAACTGCAAACCAGAACTTCACTTCATCGACCGGATATACTGTAGTTTGTTTACATTCCTCTACGGTACTTGCTGTGAAAATACGCATCAACCGTCATTTGTTAGACCAATGCCACAGTGGGTGCATTCAGGCCGCTTTTTGGTGGGGGGGGCGACAGAATGTTAATATTCCAAATGCGCTGCAAGATAACTGGTGCATAGTCCCCGAATAACACTACATTTCCCACAATGCGGCGTAGAGGATATAGTTTCGGGAGTGGGCGGAGCTTGTTGGGCGCGCGTTGTTAAAAAAAAAGGATTTGAAAGAAAAAGATGGCGCCGGAAAAACGTTCGCCCACAGACCAAGACGGGTTTGTTATTCTCGATTCTTGTAGCTCTTAAACGTTTATTTTGTTCTGCGGCTGAAACATTGTAAAGACATGCAATATTATTTAGTGCTTTTAGACTTCGCCGCAACGTCACCTCAAGCAGCTTTATGTCATTGCTCATGCTGGGTGTATTAACTGACATTAAATGGTTGCTTGTTTTTTTTTTTTTTTAACTAGCCCCATGTGCGGTACTGTAGCCACTGAGGAAACGACGGATGAGGTAAGATTAATCAACGTGACATTTTAGCTGGCTTTCGATAATGATACCGTTCATCCATGTTCTATACAGCTTGTCGTTAATAGGTTATGGGTGAGCTTGAGCCTATCCCAGTGGGGTGCACCCTGTTTTTTAGCTTAACACTCGATTCAGTTGGTAATCACTTAAAAATACATTGCACCCCTCTATATTATCGTCTATTCGTTTTCTATACCACTTGCCCTCATTAGGGTTATGGGTGAGTTGAACCTGTCCCAGCTGACTGTTTGAGACGAGATGTGGCGTACATCTGGTTCCAACTATACACACTCACATTCACACCTAAGGGCAATTTAGATTATACACTTGGCCTAATACATATCATTGGACTGTGGGAGGAAGCCCATGCAAGCACGGGGAGAACATGCAAACTCGACAGAGATGTTCCAACAGGCATTCGAACTTGGATCTTCATGAGGCTGACACCGAGCAGCCCTAATATGATACAGACATATTCAGTTAATATTCATTTGGTTGTTGTATTCTTCTCTCTGTGTGAACTCAGGCCAATCACTCATCTAAACTAAAGCGCTCCCCCACCTCCCAGGGCACTGTCCCGCCACAAAAATCACCCCGTATCGAAATGCAGTCCCTCAACACAATGACACCAGACGCCGGAGAGGAGCATCAGGATACAGACCTGCTGGAAATGGCATCGGGAAGCGCGGAGAAACCAGTGACGTGTCCGCCAGCCAGCCCCACTGCACGGAGGAAATCCTGGAGGAGAGCCACCATGACAAGACGCTCCCTGCCTACACTCCCCAACCCATATCAGAGTGAGTTTATATCAGAGGAAAAAATGGTCATAAACTTATCTTCAGAAATGTGCTTTTTTTTTTTTTAGCTTTGTGCAAGAGCATCAGCACATCTTTATCACAGCGAGAGAGGTTGAGTCTATTGATGGAGGCTGCCATGAAGGTAATTTCCAAAGTCGAGATGCTCGATATTGGCTTTTTTACCAATATCCAATATTGTCCAACACTTTATTACTGATACCGGGCTGCCGCTCTTTCCTCAAACTAATGTTGTGTAATGAACACGTTGTACTTATGTACTACTTATGTCATATGTATTATTCTTGTCATTCGGCAGTATGTAATGCTACAGTAATGCTACATTGATGAGACATTACATTACTTGAACACTGCATGTAGTCAGCCAAGGCATGTCCGACATGACAAAGTGAAAAAAAATTCTCCTTGTCCTCCTTCCAAACTCCGTTAGAAACCCTGTAAGTTTAGAATAAAGAAATTCAAGGCTAACTAGTTAGCTTGGTAGCATGCTATCTATGTTTAAAGCAGCGCCCGTCTCTTGTGTCCTTGCAGTGATCCTGTAGCCTGCGCAGAGTAAAGGTGACTATAGGAGTGTTATTTCATATCTACAGGGCTCTAAGAATGGTAAAAACCGTATTTAGAAAGTCATAAACAGGTTTTCTATGCTCGATAAATATGAAAATATTCAATTTATCAATATTGACTCCTACTGTGTGGACATTTACTTATTGCGGTTGGGTCTGGAACCAATTAACAGCGATAAATGAGGGATGCCACCAGTGCTTTATGTCATGTCCCGCGTGACTGGTTGAACTTAAGTTTTGTTTTTCCATAGTTTTCACATACTTTCCTGTTTTGTGCCATTTTGGTTTTATGTTTCCTGTTTGGCAGACGTGCAGCTGCTTTGCGGTCGCTGTAAAGCGTGTGCAGCAGTACCTGTTTTGTAGTAATTAGCACTGCTATTTAGGTCAAAGAGCAAATTGCATATTTACAATCTGAAGGCGAAACTTGGAAATAATTACAGACCGCAGACCAAATGAGCTAGCAACCACGCTGCTCATGCGCTGATATCAATGCGGCAGAAAAATCAAAATTGATATGATCAATATCTCATTTTTGTGCCAGTATCGCCCTGTATTATCGGACGTCCCTATTCAAAAGGCATCAGAGTCACATAAATTGTGTTTCAAATCAATCTCTCTCTCCTCAGCTTGCCATTGATAGACTTCAGAATTCACTCAAATCAGTGACAAATTCATCTCCCCCAGAGTCTTTTCAAAAACAAGGTGGGTGCTTGCCCTTCCTCCATTGTAGCTTGCTTTAGATCAGGGGTCTCAAACTCAATTTCACTGGAGGCCAGTAGAGGTAGAGTCTGGGGTGAGGCTGGGCCGCATCAAGTATTGGGAGTAGGGCTGGGAATGTCAGGGTACCTCACGATACGATATAATTCACAATACATCCATGTGATAACACCACTGTTAGTTCAGTGTTGTTTACTTGCCCCTGTAAGTATGGAAGTAACACTGAGCTTGCCCGGATGTCGCATGCTGCAGTTACACTACTCTTTGATGTCCAGCCGCGAGTTTGAGACCCCTTCTTTAGATAGCTTGACGGGGGAGATACAGCCAATTTCAACCTAAAACTGTATAATTGAATGTAAATTTCCTTCTTTCTATAGTTGAGAACTTGCAGACGGAGTGGCACACTCTGACCCAAAGCATAGGGAGTGAACAGCAACTTCCTGACAGTGCAGCAAGGTATTGGATGTTGGTTTTATTCCCGATGTGTCTTTTTTATTAGTTTTGTTGTTGTCTCACTCGGTGCAGCATTTTTAGTTGTTGTATGTACTTTCAGATGTGGTGATCTTGCAATGCGGACAGCTACGGAAAAATTCTTGAATAACACCAACAGGTCTCTTCGAATTAATCTTTATATAGACGTGGCAAAAGATTGTTGTTTTTGATTACAAATACTGTGTTGTTTTTTAGGCTTCAAGCTGAAATTGAGTCCTGGGAAGCACTCTTACAAAAACACCAGAGTCGGGCAGAAGAACTAAAAAGGTTGGAATATGTGCAATATTGCCATCAAACAGTCCTTTTAAGTTTTGTGTCCTCTATTTGTCACAGGAAAGTGGCTCAGGGCCATAAGAAGGCTGTCTCATTAGACCACACACGTTTGGCTTTATCCTCTCAATACCAGTTAATTCGAAATAAACCTGACTACCATGGCTTCCTCTGTAGGCAGCAACCCATCATGCACACAATGGCAGCTATTGTACGTATGCCAAGACCTTTTTCCATACATGATTTAAATTATTTCTTTTATATAATTGTTCATTCTATTGTAGAGATTTTTATAATTATGTTAGTCCTGGTTTAATGTAAATTTATATAGCAGCAAGGTTTCTGTTTATAATTCCGTAGATGGATACTCAGTGTAAGATAGTCCGAGAACTTCAGTCCATCAAGGAGCAGTCGCAGCTAATGGTGAAAGAGACCAGTGGCCGACTGGGTAATTATCATCTTTGTTTATTTAAAAAAGAAAAGGGAAAAAAAAGGCATTGGTAGAATCATTCCTGATACGTTTTCTTTTCTTACCAGCGGCTCAAGCTGGATTCCGGGATCATTCCGCCAACACCATTAAGGAACTAGTGATGGCAACTCTTCCGTCCACAGCCACATATTGGTCTTAAATGGAGGCAAACCCTCAAACGACCATACTTTTTTTCTGTCTTTTTTTAATAGTCATTTTGACTTCTGACTATCTTTATTTGTCATTGTGAAATTTGCCTGTTGTCCGTATCTAAAGAGCTAGGCGCTGATAGTTGATGTAATTCATCTATGTGACCAGCAGCTGGCAGTAGGTGTCTTAAAAATAATGCAAAGCTGGAAGATCTCTGCTATAGCTTAATGAAATAAATGCCTTCTCACCTCTAAAAAATGAAATCCCAAAGACTCTTGTAAGACTAGACACATGTACACAATGAGTGCATGCATGGTGTCAATTAAAAAGAAATGTACCATATATATTTTGCAGTAGTACAAGTAGTAGGACGACCCCACTCCTTGGTTTCTTTATTCGCATTTCTTGCCTGTGCTCTTTCTTGGGCCTGTTTACTTATTTTATTTATTTTTGGTGCTGCATCTATTTCACTTAATCAGTGTCCCCTGACCATTCAAGAGAAAGCCCCTCCCCCACAGTGACTCACCCCCCCATCTCTTGCATTTGGCTGGGTCACTGATGCAGAACGAAGCTTTGACATTGTACCAGTCAGTCAAAGCTTCGTTTGCTATCACTCCTATCTCCTGGAACCCTTCACTATTTCATGTAAATCTTAGGTAATTGTGGACGTTGCAGTCTGAAGAGAACGGGGAACGGACCCTGGCACGTTTTGTGGTTATGATGTGGAATGGGTGACATTTTCAGTGGGGATTGTGTTGAAGGAGGTGACAGGAGAAGACGAGCAGGGTTGTGACCATGAGAGTTGTGAATGAGGGGCAGGATAGCGCACAGCAGGAGAGATCGATTCTTATTTAGATGAAAATGAGGCTTTTTGCTGGTGGGGTGCGAGGAGGGCACCTTAAGCATCCAAATGAATAGAGAAGTTTCACAGAGATGATGCCTAAATGAATGGGTGACAATGAAACGCCAGGTTTTACAAAGACACTGTCGTCCCTTCACTTGCAAGGAGGGTTCTCTCTTGACAGTCAAATACAATTACTTTGGCATTAGATGGTAATCCTTGCAGTGTTTCACTCAAACTGTGAGGGAAGAAAACACTTTAAACCGCTTCAATGACCCATTTAGGAGTTAAGTGTTTGGTGTTTAATGTTTGGATAAAGGTGAGACATGGCTCACCTTCTGCTTTTATTGTTTGGCGACTGCTATAATGAATGGGGAGCAGCAAACTACAGCTAGTTTATTTTAAAATGCAACCACTGAAGCTTAAAGCCTATGGGTTTTGTTATACAAGAAAAAAGAACAAGAAAAACACTTTTATACAAGTGTAAAAATAAGTGAACCATTGCCAGTCTTGACTGCAACGACGAACGTGAAACCTGATCCATCTCATTTTTTGATAGACCTCCTTTTCACCCAAGTGTAACAATAAGCTAAGCACTTTTAAAGCTACAAAACACTGGTTCTCTGCTTTCTCCATGTACCTTAAACACCATATGCATGTATTGTTTCATCAACTGGCTCAGTCCGTTTCATGATTTTACTCCACATATTGTTATGCTACATGTTTTTAGTGTTGTGCGGGAATACATATACTGCATGTGCACAAGTGACCTCAGAGGTGAGGCCTTTAATGGCCCCACTGTTCTTCCAACAATCATTTATTATTTCATCCTAGTTCACATGTACTGTTTAACCTCTTCTCTATTCTCGCTGTCTCCAACTTTAGATTGATTAGCCACCGATTGTGGTAGATGGATGTGTGGAGAGTCAGCATAAAGCACCGCCAGTTTGGGTCCTGCTGCCTTATGCACACCCATCATCTGCTCATAGTACAGCCATCCGGGCCGGCTGCAGCACAACAGCCTTTGCTCCTACACATGCATTCAGGCAGCCATTCGTCTTGGAAGACTGTCTCTCTGATCTGAGTGATAAACTGCAGCAGAATTGCCCAGTTTGCAAAAAAGAAAAAACAAGGACACTAGTTTTTCAATCTGTGCTGTCATCGTTTTTAAAACTGTAAACTGATGCAATGTTTCATTCGCTTTTTTTTTTTCTTTCTTCTTTCTAAAAAGCGTGACTTTCTTCAGTTGGGTTTTTCATGTAAATTTGACCACTCTTGGTGCGATCAGAGATGATGTGCTCCCTTTTTCTCTCCTCCCGCAGCTCACTGAGCATAAACACATTAGAGAGGTTTATATTGATGCACCTAATTAGCAGTCTTCTTCATTGTCTGCAACACATTTTTGGCATGCATTACGCACAATTTTCGTTTTGCTCTCAAGACAAGAAAAATATGAATATGAAAAAGTCTTATCTGGCATGGTTTTGGCCAACACTTTTCCATAATGACACTTTGGTAATGATAAAGACGGTTTGTTTTGAACATGCTAAACCACAGTACATTAAAGAACCTCAGATGGTTCCACCTGAAAAGGAGAAGGAAGAAGCAGATCTTATTTAATCCTACTCCTCCTCCATGTCTTTGCGATTACTGATAGTCTGTTCACTTGCTGTGTTTAGCAAGTTCACATATTACCATTTTATAATAGGGAATATGTAATAATAAATGGCGTATTCAATAATAAAACAAGAAATACCAACACATGCTTCTCACAAAAAGTTACGGATATGCACAGCTGTTATGTCTGAGAACGGCAAGTTGTGCGTTGAGTCTTGAACATGTAGAACACGTGCGTTCAAAATTACAGAAGCTCAAATTAAGTTTACCTGTCAAGTTTATACAGTCATACATTTTATCTCTAGCTTCTTGTGAGTAGCATACAAGGATTAAGTAAATGCAGGATATTAAATAATGACCTGTTAAATAATATGAATGAATATGGGAATAAATAATACTGTGGATACTGTGTTACTATAGGACATATGCTTGTAGTGTTTCTTAAACTGGCTCCTATTAGTACATCGCTTAGGTTTCAATCGGTTCTATAATTTTACTCCACATGTTGATATGCCACAAGTTTTAAGTGTTGTCTGGCCATACAACCGGTTGTATTTCCCTCTAGTTAAAAAACCCCAACAACTTACATATACGGGTATATGTTGGCAGGGGTTATGGGTGCAGGTAATTGGCTCTCGGTAGATTGTTAGATGGACAGATACAAAAAGGCAGACATTTGCATATGTATAGCTGGTAATAAATGCAATATACTGTAGTATGGCTATGGTGTTGTACATTCAAGTTGACAGTCAGTGCAATTGCTATTCATAACAGGTCATATTTAGATACTGTGCAGTTCCAGTTTGCCAGTGTTTTTTTTTTTTAAGTGCAATTAAATAAACAATTTTAAAACAAAAAAACACCAGGGTTCTCATCATTCTGCTTCCTTCCTAAGACTTGTAAACCCTTCTTGAGGTCCTTACTCACTCTGATCCATAATTTTACTCCACTTATTGATATACTACACATTTTAAGTGTTGTGTAGCCATACAGTTGCAGTTGTATTTCCAACTTTTGTTGACAATTACTGTATGTTATAACTGGATTATCTGGCATGCAGATATGCAGCACATAGCTCTTGGAGTAGCTCACAGATTGTACGATAGATTAAAAAGCCACATATTTGCATTTGTATTGGTGGTAATAAATACAATATAGTATGGACATGGTGTGGTACATTCAAGTTGACAAAATCTGATCATAAGAGGTCATATTTAGATACTGTACAGCTTAAATGATTTGATAGTCTTTAAAAAAAGACAACAAAACATTGTGGTTCTCCTTGTAAACACCATATCTTTGTGCTGTTTCTTAAACTGGCTCATTTGGGCATTGCTTGAGGTCCTTAATCCAGTCTTCAATTTTACACCACATGTTGGTGCACTCCAATTTTTTAATGTGGTCATACAAATGCTTGTACAAGAGGTCAGATTTACAAGCTGTATACATTCTATCTTTAAAAAAAAAAGGTTAACAATGTGCCGTTTATGTATTCATGAATTGACATAAAATTGTCTAATGACTATCATGTTGATGACGTCAGTGGCTAGTCATGTGTAACGCCTGCCTGCCACGAGGGTCGTTTCACCTGAGAAATCACAAATTGGCGCTAGCGTCATAAAAAACATATGACATGAATATGTATTTGTCTGGTGACTGTTGTGACAATATGTTAGTCGCAAGGGGAAGTGTGGTTGTTTGCCACCCGCTAGCAAGCAGTGTTGTATCTTGAGTTCCTTGAGCTCGCCCACAGTACAGCCCACATCGTCGCGCGACAGCAACAACAATGGCAAAGCGTTAGTGTGTGGCGCTAGGAGCTCTCTCTCTCTCTCGTATGCGGCCGCTCCGTGTCCCCTTTTCCACCACTTTTAACTCGACTCGTTTTTTATTTTTCACGTCAAATTATTACAATCTCTATCTTTTATCGTTCCACAATGTTCGAAGCGAGCAGACCGTGTGTCCCCGCTGCTTGGCCGCTGGGTTGCAGCTACTAACCTAGCTGCCTTTTCACTCGGTGGTTAGCTAACATTTTTGTAGCTAACATTTTTCCCAAGCTCCGTCGTTTGTTTGTTTTTATATCTATGTAAAAAAACAAACAAAAAACGAGCGAATGTTTCAGAAGTGATCTGTTTTATGACAACCGTTGTCAAATAGCTGCTATTCGATACGAAGTGTTTGTATGTTTGTCGTGGAAACTAGTTTGCTGGCTAGCTAACAGGCTAGCTATTTGTGTGTATCCGCGTCAAGAAGGGAAAACGCCACCAGAGTTTCCTTTTTGGAGAAAGTAATGGATGACCAGACCAGGATGTTGACGGGTCTCACCGGACTTGGTGGACTACAGCCAGGCGACGTCGGCGACCCGGACTCTGTTCGGAAGCAGTCCCTTGGCCAGCCTCAGCAAGACATAGGGGATATCCTCCAGCAAATAATGGCCATCACCGATGAGAGCCTGGACGAAGCACAGGCCAGGTAAGAATAGGCGAAGAGCCATTTTCCATCGAGCTGCGGTGGATCTTATACTTCACATTTATTCTTTTACAAATTGTTCCTATTCCCAATTTCCTTACAACTTTTGCAATCCGTTATCACGGATCCTAAGCAGTTAAAAATCAACAACAACGCTAAAAAGCAAGACGGTTCTTTGTTATGTGCTCGGCTCCCTTTTGAGTACATGCACTTAATTTATTATCAATAACAAAACGATCGATTTTATTTCTTTATTGGGAAAGTTTCAACTTGAAAACGAGACAATGGTTGCTGCACTGCTAATTATCGTCAAACCACTTGGCTGCCACTTAAACTGCACTTGCATGTTGGATCATATAACCGCTTCACTAGATTACAGCGGTAGTAACATTTTAGCACCGATTATTATATTAATATTAAAACAACACTTGCATTTTTTGCACGTTGCAAAATTAATAATGCCCCCCCCCGCCAAAAAAACGTTCCAAAGGGTTGTGCGAAAGTTATGTTTCAAAAGCTGCACCACATTGCTGTTTGTGCCTAATGAGATTTGTCTAATTGCACCCAAATGTGTCTGAAAGGCGCTCTGCATCAAATGATAGTCGATGTCATTATCCGATGATATGCAAATGCGAGGGCAAAATGAATGCAGGGAGGGATTACTCAATTGGCCCAGTGACTGTGATGACAGCAGCCATTCATTCATAAGACTCCTCACTTAATGTTTGTATCAGAGACATTCCCTCCTTTCATTCTCATTATTATTATTATTATTATTATTATTATTATTATTATTATTATTATTGAAGGGGAATGTACGTCAGCAGTGAGCAAATTTGGATGCACCCATGTGCCATGTGGCTTAGGGTGCGTAAGGTCATCTTCCAGATAAAGCCTCACGATTTCAACAATAGGACGGCGTCCACTTGCAAGACTGTGGCCACGGTGTGATGTGTCATTAGCTAGTGATTTTCCACCCAACATTTGACCACCTGGTTCTCTTAATTAATTCACTCCCCTTTCACTCCCTCCCTCCCTGGTGTTCATCCTTTTCATTGTGTGCTGGGTGCAATCAATTCTCCTATAATGTGTACGCGAGTGCAGCTGTCCGCAAATCGAGTTTCTATTAATGAGGTGGTGTTGAAGGGGGAGGGATGATGCTATATGGCCAAACACACGCTGGTATTTTCTTATGTCCAAGTTTGAGAATGATATCAGACGTTTTTATTTTTGTTTTGCTTTTGCTCCGTATGCACTTCTGATAGTGCATGGGAGCACTGTGGTTTTAAAGAGGGCAATTACAGTAGTGTATGTAACAGGCTAAACAGGTTACAAATATATGTAACTAAAGGTGTGTCGCTACAGACATACACTTCATAAAAGTAGTACTCGAAACGCTCACTTGAATGTGCACTCGTGTGCAGAAGAGTGTGGCTTCATATAAGCTTTCTGACATCTGTAATGTGCAAACTATTTAGCCAATACAGGTTTTGATTAAATATTCATCCATAGAACCGTGAGTATCTTTTTTTTATTTTTTATTTTTTTTTAGGTGACAGCCTAAATAGGGGACCCTTCATCCATCTGATAATTTGCCACTATGGGTTAGTTAGGCTAAAATACAAAAATGCAAACACAACTTAGAATTAGTGTGTTTTCATTGTCGTTTGTTCGGGGCATGCTAGGGCTTTAGACAAGACACAGGGCTCCAATCTAACTGTGGCAATGAGTTGGGGGGTTGGATGATGTCATTGTATAATTTGCCTTGGTGAATGAATTTTTTTTATGGATGCTGAGAGAAAAAGTACTCAAAAAACATTAAAAGCAGAGCAAATATATTTTGAAATACAAATGAACTTTCTTCTGTCACTTTTATTTTGTATTTTTTTTAATGTCACAAGCCTGGAGTGCTTTTAGATGATGGGGTACATAGGTGGACCCCCTGCTCGTTGAGAAGAGCGATAAGTGCTTTCATGTCTCTAAAATTGTTCAGTAAGACCAGAAAAAGATGTTATATTGGCGCAAGTCACTTTTTTGGAAAAAAATACAAACTAGAGGATTCAGAGTACTTTCAAAATATAGCTACAAAGTTGCTTTGTTGGCAACTCCGATACCTCCTGCTGCGTCTTTTTATTCTCTGGCAGACCAGGTGCGCATGAGGTGTGCGAAGACGCAGATTTACGATGGGATCTGCTGTACGAAGTTGTAACGACAAGCTACGTTCACAGACAGTTCCGTTATAATGTGTTTATGAGCGAGGGTGAACAGGTAGCGCCAAATCTATTTGTACTGGTTAAAATGAACGCATGGGAAACATCAACATTTCAAAGCGTGAGGCTGGTCAGAAGACTTCATTGGCGGTGTGGGAAAAATAAAGAAACATTTTCCAGCCCTTCTAATCTAACTTCACTTGTGTTTAATGGCATAACAAGTAGATTAAGTTTGTATGGTCAGAGAGTAGAGGGGTGAGTAGAAATCCCACACAAAATATGCTCCAGAAGTGAAGTTTTTCAAGGAGTGTGGAAGGGGCCCGTAACTGTTTTTTTTTCTGTGAGGTGAGGCTCACTCTGTCACATCTTTGAAAACCATGCACAAGACGTTTTCTGGCCTGAAAACTGTTGAAAAACCGTGCGATTTGTTTGTGTACTTTGGCAACGGCATTTTCAAGCCAACGAGCGCAATGTTGTCGGAATGGTGGACCTATCAACTTTCAAAATGAGTGTAAATGCAAAAACAGGACACGGGAATGCACCTTTACATGCACTAGTACATCACTGTTCAAAGTTTCACTGGTGGAAGTTTCCTTCTCCCACTCTTTTTTTTTTTTTTTTTAAACTATTGCTGATTTGGCCTTCTTTCATCATTTTTCTTATGTTGCTATGAATAATGCAAACACTTTAAGGACAGACATTCAGGCATTTGCAGGAAGTGAATATCTATGAAGGTACTGATCTAAATTAGGATTGTTCAGCCCTATAGGGGGTCTGCTAATACAAAACAGTATGGTCGTCTTCAGCGTAGTACATTACTTTGGTCCGTTACACATCCATTTCTCAGTCACGATCGACAAACGACCACGTGACGACACATGACCATGATACTTCTGTTGTGGGGGGTGTGTGTGCTGAGAATGGGGTAGCGGTCAGGGCAGTGCTGCAGAGTGCCCCTTCCTGCACACTCTGCCCTGCCCTCATCCTCTCCCCCCCACCACCCCAACCCCTCCTGTCGCCATATGTTTAGATGCTGGCCAGAGGATTCGCCGGCGCATTGGGGTGGATCAGACGACCCCACAGAGGGAGGGAGAGCAGGGGGGGGCATGGCAGGGGGTGGCCTGCCAGTCAACTTCCAGTACAGGTCAGTACAGGACCGCATGAGCAACCTCCCTCTCCCCCTCCTGCTCATACCCTCCATTCTGATGGTTGCCCTCGCCCCCCAACTCAAATCCAGCCGTGATGCATTTAGTGCCACATGCAAAACTTCTTAAATATTCCGCCTCCATCCTCACACATTGAAGCAGGATCCGGAGGCATGTCATTTAGGCTCGTCAATGTAGTCCATTCACTAACAATGCGATGGGCTTTCACTACTGGAATTGGTGTTGTGGTCAGGTGTAGCCAAATCATTCATTTGTGGTTTTCTCAAGAAAAAGAATTGCTTTATTTCATCATTTCATCCCTTTCAGTCCATGCTCATCCCAACCAGTCATATGCTCTTGTTTTCTTTCATGTAAACACTTTCATGTAAACACCCACTATAGGAGACCGTTGCGTCAAGTTGTGTAGGCATAATACGCTTGTGTTGGTTCTTGCACAAATCATGTCACATTTAAATGATGTCTGTGACTATTCTACAGTGTTTGAACATAATGAGATCCACAGATGTAGTTAAATTAATTACATGCATGGTTGATAGTCTTTAAAATGTCAAATTAATTAGTTTGTGCCTAACCTGCCTCTTTAAAAGTCTGCGCTAAATGTTTGCAATACAGTACAGAAGGTAAAAGGACAGTGTTGCATTGTTTTGTTGACATTAAATAGAACAGTTATGGTGATTAGTCTCATTTTTAGAGCCCAACATAGGTGGTGGACCCACCCTGTTGTCACTCAACTCCATTACCTCTCCTTTTCTAACTTCAAGTTACAGGTGGATTTTATGATAGAGAAGAATTATGTGGCTGCACGTGCAGAGAGAATAAACACATCTGTTGTGTGAAAGTCAGGAATACAAGCATTGCATGACTCAAGCCAAGACCTTGTATGATTTATAGTGGACTGCTTTACAACAACAACCACACAACATGAAAGCAAGCCGAATCTGGTGCTCAGTAATTGCAAGTATTTGTAACTCATTAACTCTTGACTATTAGACTCCTTTAACTTTACCTCACAGAATCATCCAAAT
Source organism: Dunckerocampus dactyliophorus (assembly GCF_027744805.1). Classification (NCBI taxonomy): domain Eukaryota; kingdom Metazoa; phylum Chordata; class Actinopteri; order Syngnathiformes; family Syngnathidae; genus Dunckerocampus; species Dunckerocampus dactyliophorus. Next base: position 8,034,464 of record NC_072836.1, on the reverse strand, counting down.
GGCATCATCCTTTTTTTTTTCCTTCGCATTGGCGTGTTGAGATATTTCTGCATTGACAGACAAAGGCATTTCCTATGGAGAATGTCTTGAAGCTGTGTTGCTCTACGCTTTGAAACACTCGCACATACAGCCGTAGCATAGAGGAAGTTTTAAGAAGAGCGAGACGTGGAACAACTTGAGATGGAGGTTCTTTTTTTTATTGTGTTTCCTGCACGCTTTCTCCCACACCCCCCTTCTGATTCCCTCTTCTGTCTCTTGCAGGAAGCATGCCCTGAACTGTCACAGAATGAAGCCAGCCCTGTTCAGTGTTCTCTGTGAGATCAAAGAGAAGACAGGTGAGTTTCTACTTCGCTCATTTCCTTCTTTTATTCTGCACTGCACACAGGTTGGAGACTAGAAAGGTAGTGTGGCGCCTTTCTTGCAATTATGGCTTCCTCGATACAAAGTTACTTCCTTCCTGGCCCCACAGAATTGATGGAATATTGATTGTATTTCTTCTGTTTTGGCCCAGTAGATTCTTATTTTCTGAGAGTACAAGTAGATGCTATTTTAAAGAATAAATATCTCCTTTAACCCCTACGTCTGTCTTATTCAAATTAATAAACTGGGAAAAAAAACAACTACATAGAGAATTTGTACACTCGACAACGGGTAGATATGAAAAAAATCTGCAGGGGGTTATTGCTTAATAGCGGGTGTATTATACCATCTCCACATGTTATTTTCTGGCGCACTCTTACAACGTCCACACTCACACTGCATCGTAATGCAATTATGCATTGGTAATAAATTGCTATGCATATCAATGCAGTACCCTCAGCGAAACATAGAGACTTGTAATGTTTGATCTCATCTGGACATGTGATAGAATATTATGTTTTAATACACACACTTCAATGAAGAACTTGCTCACGCTCGCACAATTATTCTAAGCAAAACCAGCTGTTTATCGCCATCTTGTTAGCTATTCCAGTCAGCTATCTGACAGATTCTAGTGCGGTTCAAAGGACGAGGCTTAGGGAGGCTGGCAGATTGATGGTTATGGTACTGTGAATGGCTGGGTTTTTGAATTCTCGCTCTTCTCTTTTATCCCCCTCCTGGCTTCTTCTCCGTGTGCATCTTCTCACTGAAATCCTCTCTTGTTCAAATACAATTTGAAAATGCTGCACCGCTGCCTGTCGTGGCTCTCTGTCAATAATGTATTATTGCTCTCCAGTGATTGGAGAAAAGTACAGGCTAGGCTTGAGCGAGTGGGGCAGGGTACACAGTTTCCCCGGCAACCGGTGTTCTTATTTACCCTAATGCCATTCACTTTGATTTTCACATTTAGTCCGCCAGTGAACTAGCGAGAGAGGGTCTGTTAGTGCTCGTAGAGTAAAAGGGGAGAAAAAGCCTGACGAACAATGGATTTATACTGGAGGTGAACATGCTAACAGTGAGATGCAGAAATATTTGGCTTGGCTTGTTAGCTGCTGGCCATCTGCCATGCAGTGCCCTCCCAACTGCACTGTTACCTGCTTTGGCATTTCTCTGCTCCTCATAAGACACCTCCCCCTGCAGGCTCCATTATGTGCCGCTAGAATGGGAATTGACTTCTCCTCAGCACTGCCTTTTGGAAGACCCAATCAGTAACCCTCTTGTATCTCCACAGATTTTTTATGCAGTCTTTTTTATTTCCACTGACATGCACTTGTCAGCGCCTCCACATACACACACGCTCTCTTGTGCACATACAGTACAAGCACAGCAAAGGAGGATAAAAGCAATCTTTGGGTCTGCTCCTACTGATTCTGTGTTGTCCTCTCCTCCTCGCTCCCTCTGCCTCACTCCCATTCTTGAAAGCGAAGACTTGCTTTGAACTCGGGGCTTTGATATGGTAATGTAATGGTGCTGTTGGAGGAGGGGATGGTGGGCTGGTGGGGGAGGGGAGGTGAATTCCTCTGAGTGCTGCAGTTGGTTAGATTGTTTTCATTGTAAAGGAAATGTTCTGCGTAAATGCCAGTGCCCCATCTCCCTTACGTCACCCTTCACCCAAAGCCACCCGTTATTATTTTTTTAACCCTCAAATGAAACATGACTACCATCTGCATGCAATGTAATACTCGTTAATACTTCATTAAAAACAGACCATGTGGGAGAAAATAAGTACACACAGAGAGACAGGAAATGATCAGAGTGAAGAGTTAGGGGCTTTGCTGCAACTCTGTTCTTGCTCTCATGGGTATTTACTGTAAAAATAGCTCATAGTGCAATGGGACAGCATATGCCAAAATCTCCCACAAGCCACTGCAGCTACGCTCAGAAGTTTGTACATTTTAGTTTGGGCATCTTCTAGGCATTTTCTGTTTACCTTTTAAGTCCTCCGTTTGCTTTATGCACAACAATGCGAGCCTGTCACTCACTCTGTTCTGTCACAACCCTCCTATTACATACAGCAACATTCCTACTTTATTTTTGGATGCGTTTTGCATAAAATTGTTTTTCAACAAGAATTAATCGGGCTGCGTGCGATGTTGTACCTTGGAGACAGGAAAGTATAGTATAAGTACCTGCTTTCTTGCCAAACAAGTGCACTTTTTCATCGAAACATGTGCCACTTAGCTTCAGTGGCCTCGTAGTCTAATGCAGGTAATTACCTAATAGGAGTCAAGCATTGTGTAATTTTAATCTTGGTACCTGCAGATGTGGTCAGTACCTGTTGTACCACAACAATAGCCCTTTTATGCAACCTATATACAATAGTGTGGTAGCTTGAATCAGTGGTGATAATATGACCGGAATCCTTATATCTGTTGTTAATACTGTCGCAACTGTGACTACCCCCTCTCGGTTAGCATTAGCAATCACAGTGTATATACAGCATGCATGACAATACTATTTCAGCCACCAAATGGACCTCAGTTGCATGTTAATTGAATAGAAAGTTGTAAAAACACAAAGCAAACTGTTAACTTAAGAGTTGTTTATTCACCGGCAGAGCCATGATTAGAATCTTGTTTTGATTGCTTTAACTTTTGGGTTGTTGAAGCTGACTAATTGGCAACCCAAACATTAGAAGTAAGATAATAAGAAGCCTTATCTTCCACCAATAATAATAATAATAATGCCTTTAATTAATGATTGGGGGAAGAAAAACCCTTTCAGAGGTGTAATTCAAAGTTAATGTTTGTTTTGAGGACGTTTAGCATCACCTGACTTATGTGACACTGCTAGTAATTTTATGTAAGACTCATGAATCACAGGCCTCATTAAAGCCGCTTAATTATTACAAGTTTTTAAAGAGACCAATTTAGAACAGTGCCATAAAATGTTATTGTTGTTAGGAACCTATGGGCTGTCATTATTGTGTTTTTTTATGAAGCCTTAAAGCAATAGTAACTCCAGCTCCTCACTTGGACCAATACTAATCTTTTTAATTATTTGCTGAGACTCTACGATTTGATATTAATGCTATGCAGTGGAGCAGGCTTATCTCATTGCTTTTTGAGGCATCTCAGTTGTGTTGCGTGGTGTCCTGTCACTCACTCTCTGCAGAAGAGAATGGAAAAAAGATGGTGTGTTGGTGGGTGGGTGGAGACAGGGGGTGGTGGATGCAGGAGTGATACAAGGAGATTGATGAGGCAGTAAGAGCAGGAGTAATTACTCGATGTCCATTTCCCAAGCCAGATTGGCAGACGGCTAATATCACACAGACCCCTGGCCCTGACAGACGCACGGCCACCCTCCCACCCCCAAAACCTCAACCGCCACCCCCTCAGCATAGCACCTCAACCTTCAGCCTAGACCTAATGGTGTGTGGGCTGTGTGAGTTTCCCATGTGGTTTTAGTCCTACAGGAACAGGACGCCTGCTTACTGACAAGGGTAACTGCCTAATATGATTTTGGCCATGTTTTGGTTTGTTATGTCACTCAGTCTTGACATGTCCAGGCGCAAACATGTGCCACGTAAAACTTATCAGGGCCATTTTTATTGTTGTGTGTGTGTGTAGTGATTACCTTACGCATTAGGAACCGTCTTAATTTTGGAGTCTTTGTATTGATTTCTATAATGAAAGGTGACGGTTATCACAGACATGACGGGCGAGGAGCAATTGTTATTAAAGAGACTGTAGGCAGCGGTAGAGGGCACCAACATTTGAACGTACTGGAAGCGTTATATCCTGCCTTTTCCTGCTTTGAGATACATAAGCTACACCGACAAAACACGCACAAGTCATGTTTGTTGTCAGCTAATGATAGCAATTTGACAAAGTTTAGCTGTTGTGTTAGGATATACGCTCAATTATAGCTATCATAATCACACACTGCAAATTGTCGGTCGCTTCTCTGCGACTACTTTTGTGTACATGTATAAGAGACAGCAGTGAGTAGCAGCAATGAACGCCACTAATTTTATTCGGGCCGAATGAAAAGCCACAATTTTTATGCAGTTTAATATGTAATTGTGAAAAATATAGACAAATCTGTTCATGCAAACCACTCTTTGAAAACATATGCTAGCGCTCTTATAGATATTGGTTTAAAAAAATGTCATTTGGAGCAAGTTGCATACATTCCATTTAAGACCCCCATATGCAATGATCATACAATGTTACACATATTACACAACATGAACATTTCTGAGTGTGGATTTTTATACAGTTCCTTTTATGGAAACATTTCACACTCACTTCCCTTTTTAAAAAAATATTACATATTGATCATTGCTAATTTTAGCTGAGGTCACAAGTGACAATATTTAAGGTGGCCTCACAGAGCTTTATCTGCGCATTTTGCCTATTTGCAGCCAATGGCGGGTTATAGACTGGACGCGCTAACTTGTACTTCATTACTTGGCAGTGCTTTTTATTTTCAACCCTATTACGTTTAAACGACTTTGCTTTTGGAAATCTGAAACCCATATCCTGTCACATTACTGAAATGTCATCATCTTTAAGTTGAGTCCTTTACTTGTTTTTTTAAGAGCAGGAAATATTATGTGACCTGTCAGTACTGGGTCAGCATCACTCGCACAGTGACCTCCGACCTCTTGATCATCTCATCTGGTCTCATTCTCAGCATGTTCTGTGCCTCTCACACCGCTTTCTTCTAAGAGAAAGGTCTCTTTTAATCAAAGACATGTAAATATGGTCTCAACTGGATTGCAAGTAGGTTGGTGGCAGAGGGGTGGGAGAGTGTCGCATCTCAGCTCTTAATCCTGACTAATTAAGGATTAATTATAATTGATGGGAGCCTTCCTCCCCTCTGCAATTGTTCACGACGCTATCCCAGACGGTTTGTCTGTTTTATGCTGCCTCGTAAATGAAGGGACTGGCAATGGCGTAGCGGTTATAGTAGCCCCAGCAGGACATACACAGTTTACTCTGTCGAAAATGACTGTGATTTTGACCACCATTAGTCTGCAGCCATTGATTTCTTCAAAGTCCTTGTTTCATACAGGTTGAGATGCAAAAATTATGCAATACAACAGTCCCAAAACTTTTTAAAAGGGAGGTTTTAGGTTGAGGCTGACGGTATGCATGCGGTATACAGTGGAGCCCCGCATAGTCGCAGATTTTTGGTAAATAAAAAAAAAATCCTCAGAAAATGGGCATATTTTCCACAGAAATATACATCTCATTCACCATAAGTTGGTAAAAATGTATAAATATGTGATAATACAGGTAAAATGTTCATCATACATGAACATGGTTGTCTTGATAATGTTTTACAGATAATGTTTTTTTGCACTTTGTTGAGTCGTCCTTGAAGGCACCAGTGTTAGCAAAAGTTTGTTAGGCTACCGAACTAATGTGATATTTAATCCTATGATGGATCATCGATACGCTCTCGCCGTGCATTGTATTTTAAAAATTATTATTAAAATACAGCCGCTATAAATGTCTTCCACCGTTCTTCATCAGTGAGTTGCCATTTTACATGTCCTCTAGGAGGCACTCCTAGCGAGAGGGCAGAAGTCACAGAAGAAGAAAAGAAAGCAGCAGAAGAAAAAAACAAAAAAAACCAAATGCCGCCCGATGGCGGACTCGGTCTGTGAACGGAAAGATGTGCTAGCATAGTTAAATTTAAAAGTGCGGATGGACTTTTGCTTATACAGCGTGGATGAGACAACGCTGGACTTTGCCGGATGTAAGGACTGTATCACGAAAATATGACACACGGGCGACACGACAAGCATGCAAAGTCACCTTGTTCGTCACCACGTTCACGGAGAGAGAATGAAAGATATGTTGATTTCAGTATTCAAATGCTAAATGTCGTCTTATTCAATCAGGACGCGTGTTTACTTTACGTCAACATTGTGCTCATGCTCCTCAACCATACCCAGGTCTTTCCGCTGATCACATCACGACTACTATACCACACAAAATATTTATTTTTGTTATGCTTCTACCAAATAGTTGTGAGAGATATTAGATGTTGTATTTTCTGAATGAGTTTAAAGTATTGTCACTGTCAGACACCTAAAATAAAAATCCTGTTAACAATTAACAGTCTCATTGTTTTTGCACTCTTGCTGGTTTGTATCCTGGTTAAAATATGCTGCAAAATATCCACCCATTTTCTATACCGCTTTGCCTCATTAGGGTCACGGGTAAGCTGGAGCCTATCCCAGTTGAATCCTGATCATTACAACAGCCATTTTTATAGCAAATGTTGATCTGAAATCAGAGGAGAACGTCAATGTCAAGATAGCAGGAGGATTGGGGGGGGGGGCCTCCATCCGTATGTCAAAAATAGATATTTTATGGGCGTATAAATTACTCGCTAATTTTTGATAATTGCCGACAGGCGTGTGGAACGTAATTCTTGCGAAAATCGTGGATCTTGTGTGTCCCTCTTTCCCAATATGTTCAGATTAATGACATAATGCTTTGCAAAGATATGCTCTCGTTTGTGTTTTGTTTTCTTTGGTTTGGCTTTGAACTTAAATAAAGGTAGTGTAAAATAGAATTTTGATCCACAATAAATGTAATTAGCCCAGTGGTTTTATTCCTCAAAGGTATATCAACCTGTGCAGGCCAAACATGTCCCCTCAGCTCCGTGACACCATCTGACTGTGTCATAATGCTTGTTCACGTGTTATAAACGAGGACCCGCTCATTTGATCTATCGCTTAATTGCAGCATCATTTGCATAACAGTGCAAATTAACGACCTCTCAAATGAGCGTTCATTTTTCACAAAGTCTTTAGGAGCTCCTTAAGAGTCTGTGCTAATGAGCACAGGAGGCAGCTGGCCTGATGAGAGTTGACTCGGGTGGGTGGTGGTGGTGGTTTCGGGGGTGAGGGGGGGGATCTGAGGCGTGCCATTGCCTCTTTGCTTTTAGGTGCTCTTCCTCATTCTCCTCTTCCTCTTGTGGCATTTCAGAATCCTCTGCTTTTTCAACTCGCTCTGTGCGCACTACTCAACTGGACTTGGCGTTATACTCTGTCCTCGCTAGTTTCTTTTGGTGCTTGACTAGGGATGTGCATATTAATTGATCGTTTAGAATTTGCTTAATTGATTGTTTATTAATTGGATCTTGAAGTAAGTGAATGCACCACTTGGGTGCAACCAGCTCAGGCGCTGTTCATTCAGTCTAAACTAGTTTGCTCTCTACAGAGTGAGTATTAAATATATGTAATTAATTAAAATATTTAATTACATATAATTAAAATTAATTTACCACATAAATTAATAAACAAATTAAATAAACAAATTATTTGACATGAAATATGTGCGAAAAGGATTTGAAAAACCACTATACAATTCTGGCTTCAATAAAAACATACATATGTTTGTATATATAGATTCCATCCCTGTACTACCCTGTACTAAGACAATTTTTTGTTTGAGTGACTGGTAATTACACTAATTAGGTGGAATGTCTCAAACTATGGGCCACTTTATACGCTATAGTGTATATAATAGCAAATTCTGTTGTCCTTTTGATTTGTTGCATATATATAAGTCTTTTATTCTACCTGCACAATTTGCCTAATAACCCAAAATATGCATATTTAATGATTAAGACATAGTACATCCTCAACCATTTGAGCTTTGTGCAGATGAAGTGACAACACTAATTGATCTATCCCTCATTAGTGTTTTGAGTGCTCGCGCGTGCACGTGTGTGTGTTTGTGCTCATGTGCGACAGTGTTTGTGTACGACTGTTGAAGGCGGGGGTGAAGGAGGAACTACGCGTCGTCATCTCTCTGGCGTCCTATTCTCTTCCCTTTTTTAGTTAATTAAGTGCTGATTAATGATGTGCTGGGGCTGAAGTGTTGCCCAAGGTATGAGTTGTCCAATTTTACACCTTAATCCTTAATCAGACCACACAGTGTACTCTCTCTCTCTCTCTCTCTCTCTCTCTCTCTCTCTCTCTCTCTCTCTATATATATATATATATATATATATATATATATATATATATATATACTGTATGTATATGTAAATCTGCGTGTGTGTTTGTGTCAGGAGTGGAGGGCTGCGTGCAACAGGACTCTGGTGAGCTCCCCAAACAGATGCTGATTAGTGTGAGCTGCTTAAAGTAGCAATGAACATATGGATTGTGCTCATCAAGTTGATTGTACTTCACCCCCCAAAAAAATCACCTTATTTACAAAACAAACGGTACTTTATGTTGACAATACATTTCATTTATTTAGGAAACATCTCATATTTAATGCAGTGTTGTGTTTCTTTTACCTCATCCCTTTGTTTTAGCCTTTGTACTAGCATGGGGAGGAACTTGTATGTGAAGATTTGGACAAATACCTGACTATGAGTATGCATTTGGAATGTGAATATCACTTGGTAACTAGCATATATATCTCATTAAAGGTGCTGTCAGCCTTGGATAGGCACTGCATGGAGACACTAACTTGCGGACTGAAAATGGCCCTTGGGCTGCACTTTGGAGACCGTCGTCCTAAGCAAAAGAAATGAAATAGTTTTCAGGTTGAAAAATACAATACTTATCCAAATTCCAGTAACATATTCAAACGGATATAGATTTTATCACGTATTTCACAAGGCATCACAAATGGTGCAAAAGTACCTTTTCAATGCTTTTGAATGTCATTCTTCACCCTGGGGGAAGAGAGAAAACATTAAACTTTGTTTTTTCACATCTTGTTAAAATTTTAGATCATTTTAGTGAGACCTGGCAATATGATTAGGCAACAAAATATTTTTTTTACTGGTAAACTTTAAGGTAAACTTACACTCTTATTGCACTGTGTCATTACTTTACTATATATATATATATATATATATATATATATATATATATATATTTTTTTTTAATAGTATAGTGTGTCCCAATTCTCTTTATCTGTGTGAAGAAAGGCTAACTGATGCATTCTCCCGTTCTGGCACGTCTACTCTGGATTCTTTATATTTTCTGTAACCGCTCGGTGTCTCTCCCTCGCTTTGCACACACACACACACACACACATCTTCTCCTGTGACTCCTTTTTTGCAATTCTCCTTGGTTCTCCTTCCACCCTCCCCTCTCTCTCCTCACCTTTTTTTTCCCTTCTTCCTCCCCTTCCCCTATCCTTCTCTCTCGCTCCCTAGCTCTCTCCCAGTGAAAGGCTGAGAATACCCAAGGGAGCTGATGCAATTAAAATGCTAATCCTGTCTGTCTACAGAGAGAGGGAGGGGGGGGGCTGACAGCATGAGGGATTGCGGCTCACATGGAGAACTCGACTGAAATGGAGAACAGAGGGGGGGTGCGCTGAAAGGGAGAGGGGGGAGGGGATGTGTGTTGAGGGGGGAGACGGAGTGAAAAAGGGGATGCTGGCGAGGGGAAAGACAGACAAGGATAAAGCTTGTGCTGTGAGCTGAGCAATGATATACTGACTGCGTTTAAGTCTTATCTGTCCCTCTGTGTGGACGGTTAATGTACATCACACCACAGTATTGCTTAGGCTCTTCACCCGTTACTTACTTACAGCAGCCTCGCCTTGGCGTCTGCACAGCTTCTACGCTGGCAGGACAGAAATGAGAATGATTATGTATGCAGCGAAAAGCCCAGCTGGATAGCCTGAATATTTCATAGTATGTGTTGCTCGCTCCATCTCTCGGTACCACCACAGCCGAGGGTGGGAACATGTGCAAAGTACTGTGGGGGCCTAAGCCGGTGAATTTAAGGAGCGTTGCTTCTCATTAGCGACACCATCTTACCTGGCGTGTCAGGAGACAGTTGTGCAAAACAGCTTACTTTTTTTTCCCCCCATTTTGTGGGAGTAGCATTTCCTTCTGGATCACATACATCAAGGGTGCGCCGCATACACAAATATTGAAGGATACCGGCGGGACACTTTGATACATATTTTGCATGTAGGTCAATACAGTCGTCCCTTGCTGCGTCGCGGTTCAATGTGTTATAAGTTATGAACCATTTTGAAATGTTTTATAACTTTCCATGCATGACCTAAGCATGATGCTTTAAACTGTTGAACTTTTTTTTCAGAAATTTAAACAAAAACTGAAAATTATTAAAATAACGCCAGCTGTAGCTGCTACTACTAATCACATATGTTGATGTGTACTTATGACAAGACATATAAAATAGAAGTAGACTAGCTGTATGTTTACGTTAAAAGAAGTTCCCATGATGCTTAGAGTGTGGAAGCAGGAAGTAAATCAGAATTATACTCTACTATCACATGTTTTGGTAGAAGTCATATGCAGCGATTATGTTTTGATCTGACAAATCGTGAGTATCTTTGATCAAATGTAGAATTACTACAGCTTCTGCTTGGACATTTAACACAGCGTCACACATTGTGAGCCAGTGACGCTGGGAACACAGAGTGCAGGTAGGATTGCAAGGATTATAGAGTGCGTAAAGCACTTAATGTGCGCTTCCAATCCCGCCTGGCGCACTGCCACTTCCATATTACATCTATTGTCATTCACAGCAGCAAAGCCATAGCTCACAGTCTAATAGACTTCTGGCTGCCCTCTTCCCACGAGATAGCTTTTCTCTAAACGAGAAATATTGTCATGTTTTAATCTTGTGAGATCTCGTGACACCCCTAGTTATTATATCTACTGCGTAGGTTCCCAAAGTGGGGTATGCCAATTGTCATGGGGGTATGTGAATAAAAATGAAAAACAATTAGCGCCTAACCTCTCAATTACGAGTGTGCTTGAACGCCTCACAGCGCAAGGAGAACAGAACAGAACAGAGAAGAGACAGAGCGAGAAGTTGTACATATGAACAAATAAGTAAGTTTGATGATTATTTTGTGCATTAAGAGTGTCTATTCTTGACTATTTCATTTATGTTGGTGTTCCAATCGCTGCACGGTGCAGCAGTGAAAATTTGTCACTGTGAGTGGGGCTTTATCGTTGGTTGTACGTATTTTTATACTTCGGATACTGCTTTATCATGATTGTTAAACTTTCACTTTCAATTTGGTATTAAATGAATATGCAGATATAAACCATAGCCATTTTGAATGGACAAAAAAAGTGAGCTCAAATTCAATCCATTCCAACAGAAGGATGACACCATCAGACTGGAATAAAAGATATGTTTGATAATTACTTATATATTTATCAGTGCTCATGTGAAATTTTATCAAAATGTCACCATGCAAATTACACATTTTTGACCTGGAATTACTATAAAATCAATTAATAATAATAATTTATGTTCAGTATTTCAAGTTAATTAAGATAGGGGGTACATGGCTTCTGGTCAAATGTCTGAAGGGGTACGTGACTTAAAAAGTTTGGGAACCACTGATTACTGTATTGGGTAATACAAGTGTAATAGGGACTATAGTGGTGTTTCAGGTCCAGAAGGCTCTAATAATGTTAAAACTCGTATCTAGAAGGTCATAAACAGGTGGGCTGTGAAACTAAACAAACTATGAAAATCCTACATTTTGGAAAAACCACTTATCACGGTCGGATCTGGAAGCAAATAACCGCAATAAACGAGGGATTGCTGTATATGCTAAGCTGTCTGAACAAAACAGCCAAATATTAGCTTTGTGTGATAGGTGACAAAGCCAATTACTGACTCATAATATATCACATTAGTCATGAATTTGTTATTTTCAGAACATGCCCAAGGCAAATAAAAAAAAAAAATAGTAGCAACAAGTAAAAAACAAAACAAAAATACTACACACCCCCACACCCCCATAGTCCATGTGGTACAAGTGCACTATCCCAAGTCATCCCAGCAGCTGCTTTAATACCACTAGACTGTGCTTGAGTGCAATTGTGGGTAATCACAGCTTAATTGGAGTAATTAGGTGAATGTAGGGGCATTAGGCTACAGCTGGGGGCCATAATGAGGTTGGTGGGGTGGGAGGGGTGGCAAAGCAGGAGGGACAGTTTGTGGGGGGAGGGGGGCGGGGCAAAGTGGAGAGAAGCTTTAGGAGCCACAGTTGCCCTCTGTACTGTACATCAGCTGTATTCATCTCTGAGTGGGCAGTAAAAATCAACCCCTGACCCCCTCCCCTTATGATGGATATTCAACGTGCTCTGCAGCACTCTTATGTCAGCGCATGTAACTCGAATGTAGGAAAGCTCCAGGTCAATCTTGTAGTACAAGTCCAAAAGAGTACTTTTTAGTCCACAAGCTGTCATTAATGTGGTTAAGTAGTGAGGGAGACTGTCGGTGAATGGCTGCAAGGGAGGAAAAAAAGTGGAGGGAAAATGATGGGCGAATCAGGGTCATTAGTTCAGGCGGCAGGGTCTGCTGCATTCCTGAGCCCTAAGATGGGGGAGCAGCAGAGCAGGAATGTGCCTTGGAAAGAGAAGAGACCTAAGCAGAGGGAAAGAAACAGGCAAGAAGGAACAAGAAAGAAAGGAGTGGGGGGGGGAAAAGGGAGGGAGTTGGACGCTTTGCTACAAATGGTGGAACACACTCATTTATCAAACGAAGGTTAGGGGGAGGGGGAAAAAAAGCTCATCTGATCTGTCTGTTGCATCTGGAATGTTAAAGCAAAACTTTTCTTAACTAACCACATTTGCTGTGGAACCGCTAACCTGTTTTTCCATGTCGCTCTCTACACAATGACTCACAACAGCACTATTGTAGAGAGGCTTTGAATGAGTTGACTTTGTGCACTCTGCAACCTTTGACTAGCTAGTGTAATCCTTAAGTGAGGACGAGCTGCAAACAGCACACAGTTTCCGGGATTAATTGTGCCATCCGTATAGAAAAAATAAATAATATAACCAGAATTATAAAGATAAACATTTTTGTGTGTTGCTCATTAATTTGCTGGATGCCACTAAAAACTAATTGGTCATTGCAAATCGTGCGGGGAGTTTAATGTAATTGTCATAATTGAATAAAGAGCATTTTCACTTTGACGCATTAGCCCTCAAATCAGACTAGAGTAAACACACACAGCAAGAAGGAATGTTTCCGTCTTAAGTCATCATTGCATCCATTAGTACATACTGCCTTGAGCTACTTCACATGTGTACACAATAGAGACTTCTTCTCTTACCTGTGAAAGATTTAAAATGGAGTCAAATGTTTGAGGTGGTGAAGGGAAAAAAGATAGTTGTCTCCCACCAGAAAGTTTCCACTAAGAGAGTGTTATCTGGATGTTTGTGTATGTGTGAAAGAGAGAGATGAGAGTGGGCCTGCGGGCTGACAGAGGTCCTGGTATAATACAGTGGTGGAGAGCAGCGACTGATAACTATACTTATGGCCACTGGGGCTCATAGTGACAGCACATGCACTCCCATTACTGGTCCCATGCCTCATGCCCTTATCTCTGGCAGCCTGCCACTGAGGGACCACACTGCCCTCTGCTGTGCATCCTGAGCAAGCTGAGGCTCTTTGCGTATTCAGTGTTTGCATCCACTCAGGGGAGAAGCCTGACTGGGTTTGACAGAGCCGCACCTCCTTTTGAATTTAAGTTCATCCTCCAGTGCTCCCGCAGAGAAGCCGTGTGGTCTTTTTGCGAGAACTTCAAATACTTCACCTGACGTAACTGCTTTCTTTTTCTGTCTTCTCCCCTCCAGTGCTGAGTATACGAGGTGTGCAGGAGGAAGACCCCCCGGATCCCCAAATCATGCGGTTGGACAACATGCTGCTAGCAGAGGGTGTGTCGGGGCCAGAGAAGGGTGGCGGTTCGGCTGCAGCAGCCGCGGCTGCGGCCGCGGCAGGGGGCTCACCCACCGACAGCAGCATTGAACACTCCGACTACAGAGCCAAGCTCGCCCAAATTCGCCAGATATACCACTCAGAGCTGGAGAAGTATGAGCAGGTGTGGTCCTCAGGCTACTTTAAAGTACTTAATTTCACTTGTATTGTTCAATATTCCGGTTTCCTCCCACGTTCCAAAAACATGCATGTTATGTTAATTGGCGACTAAATAGTCCACAGGTATGAATGTGAGTTTGAATGGTCGTTTGTCTATCTGTGCCCTGCGGTTGGCTGGCGACCAGTCCAGGGTGTACCCCGCCTCCCGGCCCAAGTCAGCTGGGATAGGCTCCAGCATACCCCCGTGACGCGAGTGAGAATTAAGCGGCATAGAAAATGAATGAATGTTCAGTGTAGTAAATTAAAATAAGTAAATTAAGTAACTGTAGCGTAACTTAAATATATGCCACTGACTGTTAAGTCATGGGTATGTTATTATGGTTATTATGGTATATCCACTGAGCGGTCCAGTTTTGAATAATTCATTCTAATCTGGTTTCCACATTATGGTATGTATAGCGCAGGGGTCACCAACGTTTTTTGTTGAGAGCTACTTTTAGAAAATGAAAATGGCCACGAGCTACTCATTTTTGTAGAAATTATTTTCGGACCTTATTTCAACCCAAACAAAGCAAATATGCTTGTTTTACCAAAACATTCACAAAATGCTGGTATCCACAACTCACATTTTATGTTTCAGAATACTTTTCTTTCTAGTTTTCTCACATTATTAACTGAAAACCTGAATGAAAAGCAGGCTTGCGGGTACCTCATGTGGTCGTGGTGGGCTACCCGCGGGCACCACGTTGGTGACCCCTGGTATA
Organism: Dunckerocampus dactyliophorus; assembly: GCF_027744805.1. Lineage (NCBI taxonomy): Eukaryota > Metazoa > Chordata > Actinopteri > Syngnathiformes > Syngnathidae > Dunckerocampus > Dunckerocampus dactyliophorus. The sequence goes on along the minus strand of NC_072836.1, from coordinate 8,019,464 downwards.
GCGCCTTTCAAGACACTCAAAGCGCTTGCAGTGGAAAAAGATCAGGGGTGCCCAAACTTTCTCCACTTTAATACATTTTTTTTCATGAAAGATGCTAAAAGCAATCCAGTGTATGTCAATATATGCTAAGCTATCTGACCTAAACATCCACATATTTGCTTTGTGTAATATGCGATAAAGCAAAGTAGCATGTTATCTAATAATGTATAATCCATTAATTCTATTTTTATAATAAGAGCTAAGGGGCCGATTTATTTAAAAAAAAAAAAAAAAAAAAAGAGCTGCGGACGGCAAATGGCACTTTGGACACCACTGGTATACCCAGTAGCTCGATATAACAGTGCTAGATAAATATGAAGTATATAAACAATGCATGAAGAGCAAAGGGAGAATTTTGTGTTCTTTCTTTGTCACCCACAAAGTGACCAGTTTCTGTTGACCAATAAGTGCAATGCACTGTGTATAGCCCCACCCTTTTTAGGTTCCACTTTATTGTTGTAGGGACCCGGACAGCAGGGTGGATGTATAAACCTGATGAATCACATTTAAAACACGAATTTTAAGCCACAATGTTTCCACAAAGAGGCTGAGTTTTTAACAATTCATCCTAATCTGAATTGTGTTTTCACAGAAGGGTATGTAGGCAGGATGGCAGTAACTGAATTTGTTGCTGTATTTGTCACGTTTACATCAGCGGTGTCCAAACTCAGGCTCGCCGCTTGTTGTTTGCTGGCCCAGCAGCATATTCCAACAGTAGGAAGTGAATGCTTAGCACAACTTAACCAATATTGGAGTTGCTTTTAGCATGTTTAATAACCAAAACAGTGAAGAAGACTGGAACCCATCAGTTATTTTGTAATTTTTGGGAATGCAAGAATTTGCGCAGTTTGGGTAGCTTTCCAAACTATGACATGGTGGAAACAGGGCTCAAGGGTACCAGTCATCCACAAGAATAATTACAGTATGTTTAGAATCCCTTAAATGCCTCCAAAGCAATAGAGATACTATTTTAAATTGTGGGGTAGCTACATGTTAGTAATTTAAGACAAGCAGCTTATCCACTTCTATAGAGATAGAAAGATGAGTCTTTTTCATCATATTTGCCAAACTGTGTGTCATATAGTATAGACCTGACAGCCCCTATACTTTTTTTTAAAAAACACTATCTTTCAAGGCTTCTGTCTTCCTTGCCTCCGCAGGCGTGCAGTGAGTTCACCAACCATGTAATGAACCTGCTGAGGGAGCAGTCTCGAACACGGCCCATCTCGCCCAAGGAGATTGAGCGCATGGTGGCCATCATCCACCGCAAGTTCAGCTCCATCCAGATGCAGCTCAAGCAGAGCACCTGCGAGGCCGTCATGATCCTGCGTTCGCGCTTCCTTGATGCCAGGTATGTATGGCTGCAGTGTGTGCGTGTGTGTGAGTGTGACTGCTAGTTATTATCTTCACACACTCGCATTCCAACCACGTTGGCGATTATCTCCTCTCTCCATGCCAGACGTAAGAGGCGCAACTTCAACAAGCAGGCTACAGAGGTGCTCAACGAGTATTTCTACTCCCACCTATCTAACCCTTACCCTAGTGAGGAGGCGAAGGAAGAGCTGGCCAAAAAGTGTGGGATCACAGTGTCTCAGGTAAATAAAACTACACAGTCGTCCCTCACCACATTTTGGTTCGAATTATGCAGCTTCACTATATCAGTTTTTCAAAAATTTTAATTGATAAATCAATGCCGTTTTGTGGTTGAATACAGTCTATTAGTTTAAAAAAAATGCATATTTAGGTTTTTTTTTTTTTTGCCTGAATTAATCATTTTCAAGCATAAAAATGGCTAAAGGAACTAAAATACAAAGAATTAAGATGCATTCTAATTGTGAATGTAGTATACTACATTGGTCACTAGGTGTCAGTAATTGTTTGGTGAGACAAGCATCACACTTGATGGCTGGAACAACAGGCTTTTATTGCAGGTTTGCATTATCTCACAACAGGCACAATAATAATAGCATAATAATCATAATAATAACATGGGCTACTGTTGCGACCCTAAAACATGCCAAGCTAAAACTGAACTCTGAACCCTTGACAACACTCCATGTCCTCCACACATTTACTGCAACTCACATGAGCGCCATTTTTTTGGGATTATATCTACTATATTGTGTAATACGAATATAAAGGTGACTATATACTGTATATCATGTGTAAAGGGCTCTAACAACATTAAAAAATGTATTTTGAAGATTGTTGACAGGTTTTCTATGCTGTAACTACAAAAATATTCCATTTATAAAGAAGGAATCCTGCTTCGCAGAAATTCACTTATCGTGGTTGGGTCTGTAACCAGTTAACCACAATAAACGCTGGATTACTGCAAACCAGTGCTTCTCAAATAGTGAGGTGGGGCCCCCTGGGGGAGGCGTGGTGAACTGTCAGTGTGGGCGTCAGAGGCAGGGAGGACTTTCAATATTATTGCAGACCTGCCAACATGTCTGAATTTGTTGTGCTCAGCATTTAATTTGACTGTTGAATACGCTTGTATACTTCACTGCTCTCCATTTGTTGCATTTTGCTGGTTTCAATTTTGAGTTCAATATGTACAGTACAGATAAATAAATAGATATTATCAGTTTCTCAATAGTATTTCAAATCAGGGGGGTGCGAAAATATTTCTGTCCTCCAGTGGGGGCATGACAGAAAATAATGGAGAACCACTGCTGTAAACCCAGAATGTCTTAATGGCATTGTGTTGCCTTTGTCTCCTATTTTTTGTAACTGTTTTGAATCCATCAACATTATCTATCTGTCCCCAGGTCTCTAATTGGTTTGGCAACAAGAGAATACGTTACAAGAAGAACATTGGGAAGTTTCAGGAGGAAGCAAACCTCTACGCAGTCAAGACAGCGGTTGACGCCGCCAATGTGTCGGCACAGGCTAGCCAGGCTAACTCTCCGGCGACGCCCAACTCAGGTAGCATGCGTTCCATCTCCAGCTATGCCTTACACTACCCCCTCCCCAAATTATATTTCATTGTAGTATTTCTGCAAACAAGCATTATCCGTAATTCTATATTAGATTGGAATTATGGAATAGTAGCAAATGTTTCCCACAGGACTGCAATCTATTTGTGGTGGTGGCCAATTATGTTGCACAAAGTGAGTCAAAAAAACATGAAAAGCAAAACAAATGTTTGGAACTACAAACTTTCTTGTTGCTTCTTTTTGTTTTATGTCACAAGATGTAGCCACCTATCAGTCTCTGTCTCTTGGTAATGGAGGGGCCCACGGCAGCACCCAGTGCTCGTTGAGAAAAGCAATACGTGCTTTCGTGTCAGAGTTTCCAAAACGTCTCTGCTAGATTTGTTGCAAGTTGCTTTTTAGAAAAAGACTATCCAAAGTGCTGTGATTACTTGCTAAAGATAGCGACAAACTCTGACTCTTACGTGACTCCTGACTCATACATGATTCCTCCTGCTCGTCTTCTTATTCCCTGGCATGCCAGGTGCATCATAATGTGTTTATGAGCGAGAGTGAACATGTAGTGTCATATCTATTTGTGGCGTCTTGCCAAAATTGTGTGTCCATCCATCTTCTATGCCGCTTAATTCTCATGAGGGTCGCCGGGGTATGCTGGAGCCTATCCCAGCTTACTTTGGGCGAGAGGCGGGGTACACCCTGGACTGGTCGCTAGCCACTCGCAGGGCACAAATAGACAAACAATCATTCACACTCACATTCATACCTATGGACAATTTAGAGTCTCAGATTAACCTAATATGCATGGTTTTGGAATGTGGGAGGAAACCGGAGTACCCGGAGAAAAAAACCCATGCAAACTCCACAAAGAGATGCCCAACGGAGACTCGGACCCAGATCTTCCCATTCTCCTGACTGTGTGGCCAACATTCTAACCAGTAGGCCTCCGTGTGGCCCCAAAATTGTATGTAAAAAAAATGTAAATTTAAATTAAAACAGGAATGTAAATTTTCATTAAAATAAATTTTCATTTAAATGTCATTAAAATTGTAAAATATTTTATTAAAAATTACTATAAAAGTAAAAAAAAAAAAAAAAAAAATCAATCCTTTTTCAACAATCCCACCTATATTTTTTGTGTTGTGTGTGTGTGTGTGTGTGTTTTTTTTAAACAAGTTGGACTCCAAGAAAGACTTCAGACAAACTGTATGAAGAATACAAGATAAACTGTTAATTCTATTTCCCATCTAAATCTGTTGGAGTAAAATAGTTAGCATGTGATATTTGGCGGTGGTGTCATCCACTGGGTCAATGCTCCAGGTCATTGGTTGACCTGTTTAGAATAAGCTAGAGGCACTCCCCTGATACCGAAGCCCCTTATTTGATGAGAATTTACCACCTCGTCCTCCTCCTGTCAGCACACATGACCAGTAGTGACCTTTCACCCCTAATAACAGCGCAGGGGTTCACTGGCTGTTTGGCTATACGTTTATAGCTATATATATGTTGCCTGTCGGGTCACTGGGGTCATACGGTTTGTCTCACGCAGGCGATGCCTACCTTGGGTTGCGATTGCTGAACGGGGAGGGTATCAACATCGCCCCCTCTCTACAGCCGCAGGTACTTGCACTGAGGACAGCTGCGCTCGCTGACCTCAATGCCACCCTGGGATAGCTACCCTTTAGCATAGCTCCTCTTGACTCCCTCAGCCTCTCCTCCGACCCCATCCTTTGGCCTTTACCTTTGACCCTGATGTCCTTCCCAAGGAGAGCTAGTAGGGTGATGTCCAAACCTTTTAGTTGTGTGAGCATGTCTGACTTAGGTGGCGATAGATAAGCACTTCCTGTTTTAATTTATCCCCCCCACGCTCCTCCAAGCATCCCTCTATATGTCCATACATACACCCCCGTCCTGTGTAGAGCAAACAGAACACAACTTGTCCCAGTGAGTCTTGTTCCATGCATCATCATGTAAGTTATTATTAAGATGAAGCACAATATTTCCTGGTTGACTGACAGAGAGAGAGAGTTCTAAATACATGAACAAAGCTGTAGCTGTGATGCGTACAGTACAAGATTATGGACACTCACTCCGCTATGTTGTTGTCTGGTTGTGGAGTTATACATAATGACTTTGTGTAGTCACTGTAACGGACTAGTGTGTTTGTGTGTCGTGTTGACAGGTGGATACCCTGCACCGTGCTACACACCTGACGGGCGGCTATGAGGAGCTGTCAGGTAGTGGCCTCTACACCTCTCATCGCCTGGATGTAAGTAGCAGTGCTGCATAGAGTCAGCATCACTGCCTAAACCATGTAGTGAAGATCCTAATGAAGTGGAAACCTCAAAGTTGAACACAGTCTGTACTTTCCCCCATAGGAAATAATAGAAAGAGATATCACCTGTTCCAGGGTGCAACTGTTACCATCCTTTTATTAACTATAGGCATTTTAATATTCTTACTGTTGTAAGAATTACTGTGAACATTTAGATTTAAAAATAGTGGAGATGCTTGATATTGGCTTTTTACTGATATCCGAGATATCGATATTGTCCAGCACTTCATTACCCATTGGCCCAGAAAACCAATACCGATATGAACAAATACCTTCTTTTTAGAACTGATGATATTGGTCAGCTGATGATATGGGACATCTATAAATAAATAGATAGATAGATAGATAGATAGATAGATAGATAAATCACAGTTTAAGAAACCAACAGAAAAGAAAAAGAAGTTAGCCACCGTTACTGTTTTGATGAAAAAAAGAATAAAACTATTTCACTCTCAGTTTGAAAGACCAGCACATAATGCAAAGTGATTTGTGTATCGCTTTATTTTAAAATTTTTAATCAGGTTATATACAAATGCAAAAAGATGTTAACTACTGTGAAGATGCCGGACACAAGTATCACTTCACTGTATTTAAGATTAAAGAGTCCATATTAGAGTATTTCTCGACAATGTGAAGTCTCAGCGGTTCCACAATGCTGTATTGGAAGCGTGTTGTCCAAAATCTAGGCTTGATGCTGGAATTTAGACAGTTTAAAAGTGCTTTTAGTCAGCGCTACTGCAGGGGTATTCAAACTTTTTCCACTGAGGGCTGTTGACTGAAAGGGTGGTACGGGGCCGCTTTGATATTCCATTTTGGAAAAAGGCAAAAAAAAAAAAAAAAAAAAAAGTTCGATATACAATAAAAACAAAACTTTTTTTCATTATTAATTAATTAATACAAATATTTAACATTTCATATTAAATTATATTTATGTATTTTATATTGAATTATTATATTAATATTTAATAAAATTTATTTTTTTCTCAATTTTTTTCCACTTGTGTTGTTTTGGGGTTTTTTTGCTTTAACTTTATTTCTACAATGGGCCATGGGACAAAAAAAAAAAAAAACAAGCTGTGGGCCGTAAATGGCCTTCAGGCGGCAGTTTTGACACCCCTGCCCTATTAGGAACACGCCACGTCACTTCCTTCTTTAGCAAATTTTTACGACAGCGCTTCTGCGACGTCACGTGCTGTGGTAGTTATACATTTTTTAAATGTATGAACACAAATTGTCAATAACCACACTTCATATATGTAATATATTGGGAGGTTATTTTATAAGTGACTCTTGTTAAAATACTTCGTTAGCATGGGGATGTTTCTATCGTCTTATGACATCCACCAAGACTGAGCTATGTAAAAACTTGCGCCGTGCACGTAGCGCAAACGTAAACGTCATATCCAGACACGTATAAATACATAAATAAACAGAATAAAACACATAAAATGCAGTGATATTCTAATGTAAACAACCATAAGCAGAGTGCAATGATTTTCTACATGTAGAAATATCATCCATCCAAACATATCTTCCTAGCAAATGCTTTTGTGTGTATTTTTTCAGTGGCGAAGAAAACGTAAAATAATTTATGGAACAAAGAAAAGAGGGCTTATAAATTGTCCACTTGCACCATGGATATGATATAAGAAAAACATGATGGATTATGTTGTAATTTCTCAAATTTCTGTCTATCTTAATAACATTTTTTGGGAGTGGGGGGGGATGTATATTGCTTGCTGCCGTAAAATAGATCGATAGATAACACATGCCTAACATGTCACTGCTGAAAAGTAGGCCGACCAGATGGAGACGCGTTCTGCACATGCGTAGATCCCAGTTGAACCGATTGCGTATTGCGTAGTGACAAATACCAGCGTTTGCCACACCGGCTCGCTCCTCCCCCAGCAAACCTTCTTGCGTAAACGTGACGTGCAACTCAAAAAAAAAAAAAATAATCTGACCGCTGCTGTAACGCATCGATTAGTTCCAACTGCAGTGACACTCCCCTTCTTTGTTTAAATACCATGGTAACAAGGTAAATAGCACGGTAACAAGCTAATAAGCTAAATTGTTGACGAGAGTTGTGGTTGCTCACATAATTGACCTTACGTCACACACTCAACCGTGGCGAAGAGCTGTAAAAGCAGGGGTGTCAACATTATAGAAATAAAATTAAACAAAAAAATGGGGAAAAATATAGAAAAGGCATAATGTTACGAGAAAAAGCTAAATTTCTTCAATGTTCTTCATGTTTGGTGCTCATAAACTGACTGTATTGACACATTTTACTCTTAGTACATCACTGAAAAGTCAATTCTGCAAAATAGGGCATCAGTTGTACCTCCATAACATAATCGGCACTGAGCGTTATCATCTTTGGAAATGTAGGATGTTTGTATTGGACGTCATACAGTAATCAACTTCCACCGCTCTTTTCTGACTGTTTTTTTAGGCAAACAGCTGGCAGGACACAACCAACCCCCCCTCTGTCACCTCTCCTCCCGGCGCTCCTGGTAGCGTCCACTCCGACACCTCCAACTGATCGGGTGGCTCCCTTTTCCCCCAGCCCCGGAACCCCCCCACTCTCCTCGACTGCCCCCCCCCACCCGCCATCCATCACGCAATTTCCTCCGGACTCCTCCTCCTCCTCTCCACAGGATCATTTCATATACACTCTGTGCTGGACCACAGGACAGTCTATCCCCTCCTTCCCCCACCGGCTGTGTCATGATGTCCATACATGCGCGTTGACCTCACACAGTGCTCTTCACCATCACCACCCCCGCCTGAGAATCGCCCGTATGTCATCAAGCCCCCCAGCAGTGCAGGAAACGGACCACCTCGCTCTTACCAAAAAGTGCAACACACACCGCCTGCTCCACCACCACCATCTTGTACGTCTCCATCAGCTCTGTGTCAAGCACAAACGTTAGCATCCTCGTAATGAGAGGGCTCGAAAGCTGTTCAAAGGGTGGAGCTGGTAGGAAGAAGAAGGGGGATGGAACTATAACAGCCCTTTTTTTGTCGCTAACCACTAGAGGCCGTTGCTAACTTCTTATTTTCTGTCTGCTAGTTTCTTTAATTGTAGCCTATTTTGTTGTTTTCCTTCTAACGCTGTTTCACCAAGAATGCACCAGCCGCCACCCAAAAAAATTCACATGCTCCCAATAAAGCATCTAGAACGGCGTCTAGAGAGAAGGTGGGGGGCGCAACGTTAGCAAAAACTGTCTTCCATGCATGTTAGGACTTCTAGGCGTGTTTTTTTCTTTCTTTTTTTCCATTTAACCCTTTTCCCAGTTTTTAACTTCGTTTTTAATTAAGAAAAACTTAGAAAAAAATGTAAAAAGGGTATAATTATGACAGTCAAGACCAAAAAAAAAAAAAAAAAGGAGAAAGTGCACCGTGTTGTTGCTATGATGTGTGCGTATCTCCGTGTGGGGGCGTGTGCTGCTCCCCCATCACGGAAGCACACCTTCTGTTGTACCAAAACCAAAAATACCACAGTCAGTAATGAAGATGATGATGATGCCGCCACCCTTTCTTGTGTGTCTTTGTCTCTGTATGGCGGCCTCGTGCCTCAATTATTTTGTGTTTTTTTTTTTTTTTTCAGGGGATTGGTGGGGTCGTTGCAGTGAGAACATACATATTCATTTTTATTTTTTGTAACTTTATTTTCTGTCCAATCAGGTGAGGGCTTCTCTCTCTCTTTCTCTCCCCTGATACCAAAAAGAAAAAAATGACTACACTCTTTGGAACTATTTTTTAGCTGTTTTTTAAATAAAGTTGTGATCATCAAGTTAGGTTGTCGCCTTATGATGGAAAAAATAATAATAATAATAATGTCCTTAAAAGTATAAACTGGCGTCTGACGTGGTTCTCCTGACTTTTGTTGCCTATGGCGGTTCATACGACTGTATTTTAGGAAGAAAACACCAAAATTATCATCAAGCCCCGCCCACTCCTCGCCCCTGCCTGCCCCGCCCCCTTCTTTTTTCTACCTGTTGTGATGGATGTCACTGTACAGTTTGTGTAATGTTTCACTATTTCTTTTATAATGCTCGCTTAAGATGCTAGTTTTTATTTGACCTTTGACCCCCATACATACACACACACACACACAGGACTCTATATAACTCTGTATCCACTTTTGATTATTATTATTTAGTTTTTGTTTTGTTTTTCTTACATAACCGGGTGGAAATGTTGGGTTTACCGTTTGGTCATTTGCCGCTGTGGATTTTATTTTATTTTTTTTAAATGGGTGAAAATGTAACAATGTGATGGTTCCCTAACAGTTTCAAATGAAGCTTCTGTTCAATGTGAAGGTGCATGTTTGCTATCAAGTGATGAAATGACCCCCGCAGCAGCAAATGACCCATAAGCCCTTTTTTGATTTATGATTATTTTCTTCTTGTTAGTATATTTGTATCTCCTCTCTTTCCCTTGTATTTACCCCTCTCTCTACCTCTGTCTTTCCATCTCTGTTGTATATATAACCCCTGACCCTCCCACTCCCCGCTGTTTTCAGACCTGTGCGTCTGTATGAACTCCTTTTATACCTCAACTTTAGAATTGTTCTAGAAAGAAAGAGTAAAAACAAAAAGGAAGAATGACAAATTGTAGTGTTCTTATTAGAAACTTAATAAAAAAAACAATTTAGTGTGATTTTTTTTTTCTTCCTTCTTCTTCCAGTATTTGATTTCAGATTTTAGGAGTGTTTCATTTTATAAGTTGTCACAAAAATGCTCTTGTTATAGTCAAATGTAATAAAAAGGAGAGATTGCACCATCTTCAGATTCATGTCAGTCTTATAACACTTTCAGCATCACCAAAACTACTACTACTTTTGTGCTTCCTGTTGGAGGAAAAAAATGTTTCAAAAATTCAAAGATCAGTTTGCAATTAAAAAAAATGCTCCAATAATATTTCTAAAAATCAAATTATTTACTAATAATTTGAGTAATCCTAGTGGAAGACTTTCATCAGCTCCTCTTTTAAAACAAATTCTAAAAACAATAGTTTATTTTTGTTATAAATATCATTGTATTCATTACAAAATAACAAAAAATGGCAAATTTATGACAGATTGAAAACATCAGCTAAAATAATTTCTAAAATAGCAGTTAATGAGAGTGAAAGTTCCCAGTCAAAAAAAAGACACCCGAAAGCCTCATAACCCCTGACCCCCAACTTTCAAGATGGCTACCTTAGGCGACGAAAGTAGCGGAATTAATTTTTTTACACACTTGATAATCACAGTAACACCATTAATGCTGTGCAAAATTTACTGCAAAAACTAGCCGAAATGTCTTTAATTAATTAGGTAAAGGCTTTTCATGACACTTTTAACTTTATACAGTAGTTTTGCTGCCTACTGCTATCTTGTGGCTGTGGTAAGTACTACATTAGACATTACAGTACATATCTACATCCTCTATCTCGAAATTGAAACTTGAACGTTTTTAAAGACAAAAATGGAATTGAATGCATTGTAAAACAAAGTATTTTTACGTTTCGCAACTGACGTGCTAGCTAGCTTGGAGCAGTAGCATTCCAGCGCACTATAAAATGGAACACTGCATGGAATTCAAACTTAATTTTGTGTATTTATTATTATTACTTATATTTTATTAGCCAAATGGTTGCGCAATGTGCTAGTAGTGGTAACCATTTCCAGTTGATTACGTATGTGGTTTACTTGGAAGAGCTTTACGGGAAATGGAGCAGAATTTCACTTTTGTGTAGTACAATCGTTGGACACTAGAGAGCGGCAGTGGTTTTGGCCCGTATTTTGGCCATAAATCTAACGGACCTCAGTATGTAACACTGGAGAAAATCGTGTCACACAAGTGTAAGTGTTTTTTTGTTTGTTTGCGTTTCTGTCCATATTTATTACATGTACCAGGTGACCATTAACTAATTGGGAGAGAAATTAATAAATGTGTAATAGTAGAGTTAATATACTTTGTAAATAGCTTATTCAGTAATGAAAAGAAAACACAAAAGAGTAAAAGCTGACAGAAGCATTGTATAGGGAATAAATGAATATATGATAAGATAATACTGGATAAATTCGTGGTAAATGATATCACAGTGTGGTACTAGCATTCGTCTTCCTCGATATCGCTTTTAAACACCATGTTTGAAGTGCTTCTTAAACTGTTTCACATTAGTGCATTGTTTGAGTTCCATGCGCAATCCATTCTGCAGTTTTACTCCACATATTTGACATGCTACAGGGTTAGCCATACAGATATTTTAATTTACGCAGAGGTCTTATTTCTTTTATTGATTATAATTTATCTTTGTTACGTCGTCCAAGATATTTTTATTTTATTTTCTGATATTACATTGCTGTCATAAAAAATGAGGAAAATGTATCCAATTAATTGAATAACGCAAATAAAATATTCACAGAGAACCGCTCAAAAAAAAACTGACTTTTTGTTAGTCAAGTTGCAGTAGACTCTCGCTCATTACGTCGTCGACGTAAGGATCCTGCGTGTGACGTCACCGACAAGGAGAGGTGCTCATGATCCTCGGAGAGAAAGAGCCCGCGCGCCCTGGCAACCTGATAAAACCAGGTAAACGCCATTGTTTCCAAACTCTCTTCTCTCGCTTGTTTTTCCGTCGTGTCGCGTCGACTGTGTGTGAGAGTGTGAGAGAAGTATGAAACCACAGCGACGACGACACACAAAGCCCTTAACGGCTGGCGCTGATACAGCCGGCGCCCGCTGAGAGCGTTGACTTGCACGGCGGCCTGCTCTCTAGCTAGCTAGCTTGTTAGCTTGCTAAAAGCTAGCTGGCAGTTGTCTACATAAAAGACACAATAACCGCACATGAATTGGGTGTCTGTCTGACATCTTGTACACGTATTAAACACTCTTCGGCCCAATTCTACCACTTACAGCCCAACAGAGGCTGTTGAGAACGCCGTGTTCTGCGGCTATGGCTACTTTTGCTCGTCGACTGTCTTGTGTTGTGGGTGATGATGATGGCGCACACTCACACTGAGGCTATTTAGTCAGTGCAGGGAAATCACCGAATTGAGGGGCTTGAGTGATGTGAATTATGCAATCGCAACGCCTTTTGTGCATGTTTACCTTTCTGTGTCCAAGCCGAAACTGCTTCTAAGCTCAACAATGTGCCTCAACGTTATGGTTGTGGCTACCAGACGATGCTTTGCCGTTAATCGTTGAATTAATCACGCCTAGCAATGGCTCCTGTCCTGAATGTGTGGCTGTAATGACAGTTATATGATCCGACTTGTGTCTGAGTGTGTGTGTGAGTGCGCGAAAGCCCGTTACATGGCAGACTGCTCTATTCTTAGCAGCAGAAATTTTGATTCATGCACACACATGCTGTAACTTTGTAGTGGCAGATCATAGCGAGATGTAATAACTTGACACATGAAATGCAGTATGACAACATTTTTCTTTTGATGTGTGTACAATGCCACTATGTGCAGTCACGTCTAGAAACATTGATGGGTTAAAATGTGTCCTCCAGTGATGGGTCTTTACAGAACGATCCTGGGTTTGTTGAGTGATCAGCGGTAGCCCGCTCTTTTTGAAGAGGAAGGAGTCGTCTTTTGTTTTTTTGTTTTTTTTGTTAATGCACGTGATTGGTCAAAATGTGTGATCTTGTATGTGTTGACACCTACCACAGAGGCGAGAGGGGGCTTACAGACACGGCACAGCAGCGAGCACGCACACAGGAGGGAGGGAGACTAGTGGAAGAATGTTGCTACACAATTTGACTATATGCTGGAAAGGGGAGGAAAATGAGCAGCGGTAAACAAAAGCTGAGAATGCCAGGCTACGTTCACACTGCAGACCAATTCCAGTTTTTTTGCTCATATGTGACCGGTGTCAGGTTTTTTTTCTTGTCAGTGTGAACGGTACGATTAGTTTTTTTCAAATGCGACCCATGCCTCTTTCGTGTGTGGCTATAAATCCAATATGTATCTGATGCTTCTGCAGTCAGAGTGTTCGGGCGGTGTATATCCGACCTGTGTGACGGTGAAAGGCATGATTTGCCGTGCAAGAGTCGAGGAAAGGTAATCAGATGTCGGCAAAAGTTGCTACTGTCATCTGAAAATTCTGTGTCAGTGAAGCGACTTATGTCAATGTTCCATCACTTCCTGGCTGTGGCTCCTCAGCCACACGTGTGATCCTCAGAACAGACTTGGCAGAAAGTTTGGCTGCTGAGGTAGGACATCACGTCCTTTCTGGTTTTTGGACGTGTGCGTTTGGCTATGTAGTTTGTTGTATAATTCTCTCTTGGGTCAGGCTCAACCGCCTTTGAAACGGCGTTGGTCTCTTCCGCTCATCCATGTACAGATGGGGTATGGCTTCCACTGCGGCCTGTGAGTATGGTGCGGAGGAGCAGACTGCGGACCATGTGATATTATCGTCATCCCCATGGGGCTCGTGGTTTGACAGCTGTGGACGAGAACTCTGTCAGCTGGCTTAGCGATAAATGCCCATCTACTGTAACGGGTTTGCCTCCTTTGTGTCAACATCTTACTCCACAAGAATTATGTACGGCATATCTAAAAAAGAACACCATGGAAGACAGTGTGTCCACTATGTTTACAGGCTTGGGGGGAAGGAGGTGGTAATTTTTTACATGTGCACACGTGTAGGACAGCCAAGACATAGAGTGACTGTGATGCGATAGCTCCTCGCCTGTTACATATAATAACTGTCACCTTCAATCATATAAATCAGGAAGACACCAAATACACAGAACACACAGAATGACACTCATCATGTAAATAAGATAAGTAAAATAAGCTTTCATAGTTTGCTTAATAAAAGGACAAGGTATAGACCTGTTGGGTAGAAAAAGTTTCCTTGAATGAGTTCTCCCTTGATCTGGCTTTCTAGCAAAAAGCTGATGGTGTGCTGACTGTGCAGAATTATAAAGCAGAGCTTTAGCTGTTTATGACTGTCGTAAATTGATCACCATTATCCGTATCATAACTCTGCCTCTGTTAGGGCCCTGTGATTTTCGAGTTAACTGAATCACGGAAATTGGAAAATGAAAACGGAATCGACTGTTAAACGCAGACTCTCTCGGAAATTGACATAATGTGAATGAAATGCTGTCATAGTTTGGAGAAGGAGTGTTTGTGGGGGGGAAATATCTCCGCTCAATTGTTGCGGCATCTCCTAACAAACACTAACCCGCCCCAATCCTGAACTAAACATGTGGAAGCGGCAAGCTGAAACACCGGCACCGACCGTCGACATACAGTACCTTGCACGTCGCCTTGATTTGCTCCATACCACTTTGGAGCTAGCCAAACCACCGCCACTCAACCGACGTTGACAATAGGCTCATTTTCAAAGGGTAACTCAAGTCACTGACATCTATTTAGCTGCCTTCAGCTCCACATTTCACTCCACTTTGGGTCATTCTCTTTACTTTTCTGGCAACTTACAAACAGAAGACCAAAAAAAGGTTGACTCCGACTGGTTGTTGTCACAGACATTTCTGCTATGTTTGATCATGTAAACATGTTACCATATGATCACCGTAATCGACCTGGAATTTATCGCAATCACCGATCGCAATCATATAATCGCCCAGCCCTACTCAAGGTAATGACAGGATTTAACCAAAGTGGTTAGACTGGTTTTTCAAAACAAGGTTGCTTGAAAGTACACAGACTGGTGATTGACTTAGCGGTTTTTAAATGTGATTAATGATCTGGAAAAACATGCTAAAATTGTCTGCCGGGCTGCTTGATCTGCCAGGTGAGAGCTGTCACACGGTGACTCGCTGGAGAACACACTTTTCTTAGCCTATTGTTTTTTTTTGTCTCCCCAGTCTGTTATGATGCTGTTTTTAGTTCGGCTCTCTCGTTGCCATGGAAACTCAGTTTTGGCCCAGTTGCGAATGACCTCGAGATGAAACTGACTGTTTGGTTGTGAAGCAACTGACCAGGCAAACCACATCACAAGCTTTTTTCTGAAAGCGGATACACATTGTATTCCCGCTATTCGCTGTGGTTGTGTTCTGAGACCGCTTGAGAATAGCAAATAAATGCAAGTAGTTGAGACGCCCTTAGAAATAGCTAATAAAGTCTGGATTCTGCTGCTGCATCTAGGTGCCACTGTACGGCTCGCTCCTCCCCCTCCAAACTCTCACAAGGTTTTTCTCTCAGCCGCATCTACATAATCCACACTGCTTGCTTGTTGTAATTACTAATTCATTTTTGAGGAGTAAGAAGGAGAAAGTGTAAGAAATTTGACTTCAGTACTGTAGTAGGAGTGTCCCGATACAACCTTTTTACTTACGATCTGATTTCGATATTGCAACCTTGAACATGGTCCGATATCGATCCGATATCAGCAAAGATCATGCATACTTTTATTACTTGTTTAGTATCGTGGAATGTTAGGAAAGGCTCGATCAAGAGATATTACCCAAGAAGAGAATAATAGTCAGCAAGAGTAGGTATGACACAAATTTACCCATTTACTTCTTGATGCATTTCTTATATAGTTTTATCGACAACAGGCATCATGGAGCAAGGCTCGACATGCTCTATGAAGCATTTAAACACGACATAACTCAGCACCGACAGCGGCTGGCTCTTTTCTCTTACAGCCAATGACTTTTTGCCGTCCCATAGGAGGACCTCACGTTTTGCAAATGTGTCAAACAGCGGTGGATGTTTCAGGAAGCCGTGGTGTTGCAAAAATCCTTCTACAAGTGCGCAGTGAGATAGGTCATATTAAACTTCCCTAGTTTCGCGCCACCGCGGGAAACTTGCACATGACAAATTTTGCACTCAGCTGTAGCAAAACAGCCACACGGCTGATGTGACTCCTACTCCTTGCTAATCACTCTAGCACACGCTGTTGTTGTGATTTCGTGGGTTCTGCATGCTGAATAGAAGTGCTGCCGTGGAGTCTGAATCAATATCGGATCGGGACACCCCTACTTAGTGCTTCTGCTGCCACACAGAGCTCCACCCTCTTGCACTGATGTCACACTGTTACTTCGTACATGTATGCTGTACTGTATTCTGTATTAGCTGTACATTTTATGCTTTCCTAGTGAGGTTTTTTTTACCAGAAATCTGCAGATTTGCTGGAGCTCAAATGCTGAATCGTGAGGATTTCAGGGTTTCCGCTACATGTAATTCCTAGTGGCGGCCCGCCACTACAAAATAAAAGCAGCCACACCATACTAAGATTAACTTGGAAACAATGTTAAGTAATGTATTGTCCAAATGTCTATACTGCATATGCCATATAGAGACATATAGCTTATTATTTACACACACATTGACCGCAGTTAGTTTGAAAACAACCTAAAATATCATAAAAATGTTTCATTTTAAAAAAACATGCACCGGAATCGGCTCTCTGCCATGTCAGCACTTGCTCATGTCGCGGCACTAGCGTTTTGTGTTGACGTTCACCGTGTTATACATAAGTAACCATGTGGTTCTCTACGCTATTTAATGAATCAAAAGGTACGTGGTCAAGACCTGGCCCTTGAAATAATGCAATAATGTTTGTTTTCATACAAGCCACATTAAAAGTGCATTTAAGGTGCATTCACATGAGGAAGTCTATACTATTATATGGCGAGTTGTCAAATCCCCTTTCGCTTTTGGCCCCTTCAGTGCTCCTATGATTAATGGCGGCTCCCTCACGCTTCCTGGCTCCTTCTCATCTTCATGTGCTGCGTTTCATCAGTCTCCTACCCAACCCCCAGTCCACGTGAAAGCCCTTTTCCTTTCCTATCATTTTCTTGTTGCTTGTGTCTTGAATACAATTCCCCCCCCCCTCTTGTTACATGGCCTCCTCTGCATGGCTATAGTCGTTGTGGCAGCTGTTGCATTGTCTCAGGGAGTAGTGCATATGGCACGTGGACAGTCAAGCTAGTTGATGCAGACCAAGCTGGCCTCTTGATTGGAGGAGCTGCTACGTGTTTTCATATGGAATATCAGACATACAGTATGTCACCTGATTTCACTTACGGCCTGTTGACATGCAGACATTTTTTAAAACCATACACATTTACAGGTAGCAGCAGCATTTTCATAATGTACTAATGTATTGTGGAAAAAAAACATTCTTGTTTTGTTTTCTCTGTTCATATTTCTCAACTGCCTGATTGGTTCATGTTAGGCCTGTAACGATAATAGATAAATCGATTAATCAAACGATAAAAAAAAGCTGGTCTAATTATGAGCCCTTGATAAATTGATATGTGCATGTATGTGTTTCAGCTGCTCGTTGCTCTCTACCACACAGGCTAGATGACAAGAGGGTTGACTCTGCATCCGTCTGGACTGTGTGCATTGTTTCTATAGTGGAATGAACGGAGAGAGAGAACTCTCCTGTCCTCTCATTCAGCCTCATTGTGGAGGCGGGGCTACTAGTCAGCGGACCCAGGGGGCTGGCAACAAACTAGCTATGTAAGAAAGCATATGGTAACATGATTGCATGCACAGAAGCGATGGTTCTTAGGCGACCACAACAGCCCCAGTGTGGGAATATTTCGGTTTTAAACAGAATAAACAAGGTGAGCGCATTTGTTTGAAAGTAGTGACGAGGAAAAAGCGAAACACAACCATTTTACGCCGCTAGTCCCGCGGAACATTAGGTGGGAACCGCACCATCTCTGGAGAAAGTTCCTAAAAAACCCAACACAAAACAAAACAAAAATCAAAGGTAAAGCCGATCACAGTGAGCTGAGGGAAGCGGCGAGCCAGACACATCGGCGGGTATTATGCCATATAATTAATTTTAAAAGATGGTCTAAAAAAAATGCTGATAAAATCGAATACCGATGATAATTTGTAGCACAATTATCGACCAGCGAAATTTATTGTGACAGTCCTAGTGAATGTACAGTGGAACCTCAGTTTTTGTGCGGCCTGGTTTTCAATGAAAATTATTGCCACTCATATGTCTGATTTTGTACGGCCAAACAGTGCCCAACAAAGCATCTATGTGTTGGTGACTTAGTCTCTGTGAAGAATGGATAGTGGTTCTTTTCAAGTTGGGACACTATCGACAGATTCCAGCCAGGGAATCCTTTAATAATCTTTGTGTGTGGGTGGTTCGTTTGTTCATAGAACGCTCACAGAACAATCAAGAACTAACTGTATCTGTCTCCTTCCTTCAAGCATTGCGCTGTGCACCGCAGAGGTGTTCAAGCGCACTACGTATTTCTGAGTGTCAGAGGAATCTGTGCTTTAAAAAAAAAAAATTAGGACAGCTACAAAATATTTGTTCTTTGTACGTTTTGTTTTTCATCTGACCTTCTGGAATGGATTAATGATTAAACTGAAGTTTCACTGTATTGTCATGTGAAAAAAGTAGGACAGGTATGTTTGTGTAAATAACGCATCTGCTCCTGAACTGCTGCAGGTGAAAATTGGCGAAAACATGCACTCCTACGGTCCTGCCTGAGAAATTACAGTATTCTTCTGACAAATCCGCTGTTATTAAACTCCAAAGTTTGACTCCATAAGTTGGATTGCCTTGAATATAATATAATGAGGGTTTGCTAAATGCATTTTGTCTTTTATTGTTCTTGTTCAGAACTTTGTACTGCTACTGTCTTGGCCAGGTCTCCCTTGAAACAGAACCTCACTGGGATTACCCTGTTAAATAAAGGCTAATAGGTGATCAAATCAGAAAGTAGCCGTTTGTGGGGATTTTAACCATTAAAAATATCAAAACCTTAGCCATGCAGTGATTGTGCTCAGTAGTACCTCCATCCGTACTTACTCCCTTCAGGGTTACATCAAGACCCGTTTTATAACTGCATGAGTGCAATCTGCAACCGTCTTTAACAACATAGTGAATACTAATAATTGCTGTAATTACGAAGGTGGAGCACACTAATTACCGTTTGTGTTGTTTTGGTTGTTCCATTTTTGTTTATAAAAATTGCTTCTGAAAAATTTGTCCTCACCCAATTAAACAGAGCCCACATTAGAAGATTACGCACACAAAAAATTAAAAACTGGAAGTAGTCCAATTCCCCTCCCAAAGCGGCTGACCACCTGTTTGCCTTACGGGTACAGTATGCTGTATGATGAGCTGATTTTTGTGTGTCCGGTCATAATGAACATATGAACAATGTTTGCTGGGATATGTTTGCACGCACACACAATTTGGTAAGTTTTTGAGTATCTCCTCAGAAAGCTGATTTATGTAATAGCACACCGTGACTAACAAACAATGCATGACTACATCATCTTCTGACGTGCACATGTAAGTCTGGTATTTACAAACCAAACTGCTTAGGTCGAAACCAACTTTCTAAGTTACATATGGGAGTGCATTGGAACCACGAAACTTCATGACATATCAATCTCACGATACACGATATTTAGTTCACAATACGATATACATCGTGATAATCAGCTGACGATATGATTCTCTAGACTTCTATCATCTTAAGGGACAGCGTGATTTTAGTGGCATCTTGTAAGTGTTGGATTGAATGAGCTGAATTGAGAAGTGAAAGCATCAGTATACTGTACATAATATATGGCTGGACAAAATGAATCAAAGATGTGATTAGAAAATGAGTTTAATTTCACAGCGGTCTTATTTTTAAGAGCGGAAGTGTGTTGTGTGTGTTAAGAAGGTCTCTTGACTGTTGCTAAAAGAGACGAGCTGTGTCGATGGATAAATGTGCCTCCTGCAGCGAGGGCTCCTGTCCTATATTCACACTGAACTTCCAATACATCAGCGGGCATCCTCAAATCCTTGATTACATAACCATGGCATCTCCAAAATAGCCAATAATTCAAATGACAAGCATGGGGCTTGTAGCAGGGGCGCAACCAGGAATTCTGGGCCTCAAGGGGAAAAAAAATCACGTTGCCCTCCTCTTATTAATAAAAAAAAAAAAATTACTTACTTTTTAGGCCCACTGGCAGTTACCTTGGAATTGTCCAAACTGTTCTCCCCTTAGAAGGTGTCTCAAGATGGATTAACTCTCCCAGCCATATTGTTCAATGAGTTTTAGCGGTAGAGGAATGATAGTTGTACCGTTGGCAGGGCTTAATGTTAGCGTTCAAAAATTTGTCGCATAAGTGTTTTGTTTTAGGAAATTATCCATGACATATGCTGGTGTGCTTGGACTGCTTGCTTGTTTTTGACACTTGCCCATTTAAGTGGTTGTGGTTTGACATGTCTTCTGTTTTTCTCAAATTGGTTTTGTTGAGCTTTTAGTTGACATTCCTCTGGTTACGTCGATGTATAGCATGTGTATATCGTTACAAACGTTCCGGAGCACCGGCCATAGAAACACAAGCACAACCACACTGCCACCTGTACTGGGCTCTGTCTGTTGAACGAAAAGGATGAAATGTGATCAATATCAAAGTATTTTGCTATATGCAGCCCTCAGTGGAAAAGGTTTGAACACCTGTGGGGTAAAGGATGGGTTTAAGTTGCTGAGGGGAAACCAAGATCACCCAAAGTAAGAGGGTGAGTAGAGGTGGAGCATGATGAAATGGACAGAATCAACACAGGAAGGGGTGGGGGTGTTAAAGGTGTGTGTGAGAGAGAGAGCGAGCGAGAGAGCAAGGACCTCCAGCTATTGATGGGGAATGAGGGGAGGGGTGAATGAGCAAGCAGTAGGAGAGCCAGGAAGGGGAGGGGTGTGTGTGTGGGCTGAGTCTCTGCTGAATGAGGAAGCAGCAGAGCCATTTTCACTCTTGAGAAACTACACGCCGGTGTGCCTGTGCTTGAGAGAGCGCCAGCCCAGGGGATCAAAGTCCTCCTGGATTTGCTCCGGGATCCCCCTCTCCCTTGTGCTTGCCTGGCGTACCTTCCACTCTGGCTGCTGGATTTAATTTTAAGTTGGGGAGGCCCAGAAGAAGACACAATGGAGCGAAGAGCCTTTGGCAACTGGGCCGTTGTACTACTGAGAGGGGGATGGGGTAGAGAGAAGACCGGTTCACACAGCTAACACAGCCTGCCAGGCTGCAGGCTTCCGTGGCCTCTCCGCCTCCTCTCCCGAACCCGCTCTTCCCGTCCCGGGCTGTTTCTTTTCTTTTCCTGGAACAACCGCCCCCTCAAACTCCACTAGGACTACGCAATGGATTTACTCGTCATGTTCTGTGGGATTTTAGGATACACACCAGAGCCTCGGGCTTAAATCTGTGCCCTGGATGACGGAAAAGGAAACACAAACTTTCCTATATCTTTTTTTAACCTCCTTTTGGGATTGTGGCTTGTCTCAGTGTCGTGGAGTTTATTTAAATGGATTACAAGATGCATGCCAAGTCCAATGATTTGCTGGATTTCCAAAAACTGGATGCCCTTCTGGAAAAGATTGCGCATTCAGTCTCAGTGAAAAGGTAATACAGTGAACTTTTCCTTTTATCTAAACAGTGCCACCAAGTTTTTTAATACCATCAGTTCCACACAATGTGTGTCAGTTAATAAGCTGAGAAACAGCCTGAAGTTATGGTTCTTGGGACTGTCATGTGGTTAGCGCTATCTCTGTTGTTTTTTGTTTTGTTTTACATGGCCAGACATAACCATTTAACCCCCACCGCCTAGTTGTTGGTTGTACTTTTGAATGTTGAGGACAGTATTGTTATCCAGATTTCTGCCAGAAGCCATGAACCTACCTCCCGGCGTGAGAGAAGGGGGGGGTGTGGGGGAAGGGGGACTACAGAGGAAGAAGGGGGTTGTGTGTCGGCTGATTCATAGAGTTGGCTTGCATATCCCGGCCAGCTGGAAGTTAAACGTGAAAGAGCTGGCTTTTCTGTTGGTGTCTGTTCTTGAGTCATGGTTAGCCTATTTGAGTCACTTGGCGTCATCGTGCGCTGACTTGTTCTCACAGTAAACGCTTATAATATCCATGAGGGGAACTCCTTTAGTTTTTAGTTATTGGACACTGTCCAGTTAAGGTTTTATTTACATAGTTGCACTCTAAACAGTTTTAACCTTTTGAAAGAGCTTCCAATGATCTTCTATGAAACTCTATCATACAGTGGGTTACATTATAGTCGATAATGTTTATTAGGCATGATTGGCAGAAACATAATGTGATTGGAACAATCATTCTCGTGTTATTTACTGCCAAATCAGGCAGGTGAAAAACAAGCCTAAGGTAAAGTTTTGACTTTGTTTTAAGGTTAACCGTTGTTGGCGAAACCTGCCATTAGTGGGGCTTCATTCGCATACAAAAACAAAATGAACCTGTCAGGCAGCGAAGCAGCTGAAATTTCTGGGAGTGAGCAAATGTTGCTTCCCTTAAAAAAAAAAGAAGAAGAAAGAAAGAAAAAAGTAGTAAATAGTTGCATCCAGACGGGAACGGTTCACTCTGTGAAAATGATGTAGTGCATAAGGTACACAGACGGAACCACATGACACACCAAACTACAGAAAAATAAAACTCATGTGCATAAGTCTGTCATCTTCTGCTTTCTAAAGCTTGTCTAGACTTACGACGAAGTGGAATTACATTCATTTTGGAGTTTGAGACAGCAAAATATCAGGAGAATGTCGAATGAGGTGAGTCATGCCAAGGGAAATATTCAGATATTATGTTGGCTTGTCGTCCAAGTTCACTTCTGGTGATGTGATAACGACGGGTCAGTGACATCATCGTTTTCAGAAAGAAGTGGGTTGCTTGTCTAAACGGAAACGACAAGAATTCTCACATTGAATTCTCAGATTTCTTCCCACTCTGGAAGCCGTTTTCAAAAAATACCATTTCAGGCCACCCAGAACGCAGTTTTCGTGTGGATCAAAGGCTGAAATGATAAAATACTTTGCCTTTTTGACCTGAAAATGTGGACAGTGTGGACAGCCCCTGTATGGTGACATTTTCAAACAAAAGTTTGAGACATTAAGAGTACATTTTTCATCTACATGCGCATGTGCGACCAGATTAAGGTACACATGCCATATTGACTTGACAAAGGGACTCACTTTGTCCCTCATTACCATGAGATTGAAAAATAGTGGCCGCAGCACGCTCGCTAGTTTTCCACCTAGCCTCTGGTCTTTGGACTCCAAATGTGACTTCTTTTTTTTTAAGGCTTTTTCTGAGCTCGTTTTTGTATGGCTAGGATGTTCATGGGGTACCAACTTACTTTTTTAGTGTCACATAACAAGCTTGCTCTTTTGCTATTAGAATTATATCTTGTGTTCAAAACACTAGTTGTGTGTAAGTTGTATAACATAGAACACGTAGTCTATCCAGCTTTGAGATAGTGACGCTATGACAGGGGTCTCCAACTTGTGAGCTTCCATTAGCTCTCGCCAGCTGATGTTTAGAAGCCCACCAAAGATTGTTTGCTTCAACTCTTAGTATTCTCATAACTGTTCAATTCAGACATGATGCCTTATTTAATGACAAATGACCACACTATGGCGATCTGTTCTGTAAGTAAAGTACAATTTATAATGTTGCCAGCAACATAAAACACAAATGGCTCACCATTCCTTTCTTTTTGTCACAGTAGCTTTAATAGTGCTGGAAGATACACCTGCGCTCATAAACTTGGACACTGAATTTATACTGTTTTGTACTGTCCCATCTTCTTTTTTTTTTTTTTTTTTGCTTCTAAAATTTCTCCACAGAACAGGGCTCTCAACATATGATGATAATGATGAAGCTGTTATGTGGTGGTTTCTGGTCTACAGTAAATATTGAATTAGTAATAAATAATTGTGCATGACTGATGACATTTTAAGGTGTACAGTATATGATGCCATGACAGAGGCCTTCTAGTAGCTAAGGATAGAAACATGGTAGTTAGAGAAGACAGTTACCATTGGTTGTTGGGTAATGAGCGAAAATATGAATATTTACTCGAGTTCAGCTATGTTTTCTGCTTGCGCTCCTTTTCCCCCACCACTTTTTTTTTAATCCTTAAATGAAGATATACAGTCGTCCGCAGTCTCTAATCAACATAGATCTGGGGTGCCCATTACGTCGATGGTGAGCTATCGGTCGATCGCATAAGCGTCACTTTATAGATTTCATATGACATCATTCAGCTGTCATCAAGCTCCCCTCCTGATTCGCTCTTCCTCCCCCTGCGGCAATGGTGAAGGTCACGTCTCAAACTGCACACAGAGATGCAACTTTCGTCTTTAGCATTCCGATTATGGATAAAGTAACGCAGCGGTAAGATGCCTATATCTAGAACAAAAGTTATCCATTCACTTGTAGCGGCTAGTTATGTAGAAAAAAGTGAATTTTTTAGGGCTTTGCATCGCGTCATGAACGCCACTATAGAAATCGTGTTTTTCTACACTTCCGTTTCTTAAACTATTATTTCATGATGAATTGGAAAAATGTGCGTTGCTGAAACCTTTTTAATATGTTGCCTTGACTTGGGCTACATTGTCTTTTGCATCGTCATTTTCATTTCTTCACTACATAGCTATTTTGACGGACATATTTCCGGTACTCAGGTTATGTACACAATTATTGACGAATTATGTGTAATTATCTTTATTGCCATATTGAATGGAATTGTGAATGATATCAGCTACTCTGATTACCGGTAAATTTTGAAACTGTGGATGTGAAATACTAATAAGTATTTAGTATAGTAATTTAGAATTTCCCTGGTTATATTTTATATATATAATTATTTTATGTATTATTTTTAGATGCAATATATATTATCCATCCATCCATTTTCTATATCGCTTCTCCTCATTAGGGTCGTGGAGTATGCTGGAGCCTATCCCAGCTGACTTTGAAAAATATATATATAAATATATTTATTTAAATATATAAAAATATATATTTTCTATATTTTTAGTAGGAGGTAGATCTTTGTACTTTATCATTTTAAAAGTAGCTCCAAGGCTGAAAAAGTGTGAGCACCGCTGATAAAGACGTTCACCAATGCAAAGATTTTGCCATGTTGCAATCACTTCCCTGCATGTTTCAGCCAATGGTTGTCCCTGGATAGCGCTGAAACACGGTCATCAACTTTGTAATTAAAGGAAGGCGTCCCTGCATTGCACAAGTGTGACGCGGCTTATATAGCAAATGTCCCTTCAGAGTATTTGCATTGTTTAGGCGTCTTCAGCATAAATGATGCTGAAATTTCCTGTGAGTTTTTTTTTTACATGTCCAGGCTGAGATGACATTTTGAATTGGTTTTAATGATTTTGCTTTTGGAATTCAGGTGAGGCAAAGTAGGGTTTGGTAAGATGTTTATATTTCTTCAACAAATGTCCCGAGTATAATTACACACAGGAGGGAATGTCAACTGTGTATGGCAAATACCATGTTCTCATGCTGTTTTATTACAACAAACACCTAAAAAGCAACTCTCATCACAATTAAAAAAACAAACAAAAAAAAAAAGCTCCTGTGAAATCAGAGATTTAAGACAATCTCAAAAAGGGCCTGAAAAATCCTGAGGTGGCGGACTGAATGCAAATGTAGATTCCATCCATGCGCACACAATGATTAATCACCCATCATCCTATCCTCGTGATGACCATTACCTGTATTCACATCATTGACCTACTTAAGAGATGATTGAGAGCCCTCATTTGTTTACATTCATTACAGCCTTGTTACACAGTACAACTTGCTCTTATTTGATGAGCACATCTGTGTTATCGGCAGACATGCTACGATTAGTACAAATTGCTGAGCTGTGATAAGGGTTAAGGTTGGCTGCTGGAAAAGGCTTTGTGAATAAGCAGGGGAGGGGTGCTCCTAGCCTTGCTGCCATAAATTATTTAGTCATTTACTTTTAGGCGCAAGATGCTTCGCCTAAAAGATGCTTCAAGTGGAAACTGCCCGGGCCGACAGCCTTACCTGAACTTGACCCTACCCGTCTTAAATCAATGATTCATATTTGCTTTCATAGGAGATGGGACATCTTGCTGTGGTGTTCTTTCCTCCTTAAGAACACATTTCCTGGTGTGAGCTGCCCCCCACCCACACCCGCAATAGTAACCCAAGCCTCTTTCGCTCGTCTGAACATTCCAGAGCAGTCTGCAGTGATGTATGTCCAGGTCAAAGGTCAACTGTTATTCCAGAGCTTAGGGCAGTGTAGGACATGCAAGCAGCAGGAAGTGGACTTCACGATTGCCCCTCACTTTGGTGCTTCTGCACGGTTGATTAGTCTAGGCCTCCTTTGTCACACCGGCTTGAGTATGTCTCTGCACGGTGTGTCTTTCTGAATTCTCTCCTGGTCTTTGCCAAATAATAGTACTGGATAGGGGTGCAACGATGCACAAAATTCACGGTTCGGTTCGATACATTTGTGTTACAGTTCGGTATTTTTTTGATATAAAAAATAAATGGCCTTTTTTAATTTTAATTTTATTGAAATTGCCAACATTTTTCTCATTTTTCAACATTTTCAGCATGGTATGAATGTGGGAGGCAGAGCTCAGTGGCTCTGTGCTTGACAGTGCAACCTAAGCCAGAGTAGTTGATCGCAGATACACTGAGCTTTCAGCACAGAGCGGTGTCAGAAGTTGATAAAATAAATATGAAACTGCGTATTGTTTGATTCAGGGGTCACGGTTCGCTACGCATGTGTATTGAACTGTTCGATACAGATACACGTATTGTTACACCCCTAGTACTGCAGCTGCAAAATAATATAGGCACATTTTCTTTTCTGTAACGAGAGCTTCTTTTCTGGGGTTCAACATCTTAGGTCCCTTGCAAATATATGAATTGTGATGCCCGCAATTAGCGTGGCGTCAGGTGGGACAAAGTGGTACCAAATGCGGGAAGTGGTGGTGACAGTGTACACCCATGGGTGTACACAGGAGAGTGGCATTTTGTGCCAATGTGCACCATTTTTGTCAGGAATTGCGTGCCAGGTGCGAAACTTATTGCTAAACAGCGCAAACAGTGCGCAATGTCGTCTTCACACTTTTCAGGCGCACCGTCGAAATGACACACATTGCCACTTCAACACATTCACCTAGAGAATGTAAGGGGCATTTACTGTGGCCAATGGGTGCAAGCATTTTACCACAAACTTAATCACTGCTCTGTGACATTCGTTTATCAGGCCTTGGTCATTTTACTCTTCGTGCATCAGAAGCTACAGGTAGAAGTGAACTGGACCGAGGCCTGACTTACTAGACTAACTTAGGGCATGATTGAGAGCCCTCATTTGTTTACCTTCATCACAACCTTGTTACACAGTACAGCTTCCTGATGTTGGAATGGCTGGACAACAATAAAATGACACGTCAACAAAAAAAATTGTCTCAGACTAATTTCGTCGACTTAAGCCGACCAAACCCACAAGCACAGTTTGATAAAAGCATACGGTATATAGACCTGTTCTGCCAGATATTTATCCTCAAATGACGTATGTTGTCCTCTGGCGCAGTATTAAAATAAAAATAACTTGTCTGAAAGTGGTAGAGGAAATGTTGCTACAGTACTCGCATAAAAAATAGAATAGTACTACCATCCAAATGCTGGATGCTTAAAACCTGCTGTAATATTTTCTGATAAATGACTGTATTATACATTTAGTTAATGTATGTTTTTCCTTTTATAAAAACATTTTTTCCAGTTAGAATGTTGAAAATATCTCAGAGATGTTTGACTTCAGTTCAGATCACTCGGACATAGCAGTGACATCTTAAGCCAGAATGTACACATCCCCGGGCCAATATTTGGGTTATACCGTATGTGCAAGGGAAGAAATGCCACAATGCTATGCTTCTTCATTAGTGTATGAATGGCTGGCTGACTGTCTGCTAGTGGTTTGCCAGTTTGTGTTAGTGAACGCTGTTTTTTTATTTGAAGTATATGGGCTGTTGAGTGCCAATGAAAAACTGACATTTCCTGTTTGGATTCCGTCACTTTAAAAGGGTTTTCATAACAAACAAACTTGCATACGCTTATGTAAGACAATCTGCCAACAGCTTTGACTATCCAAACGGGTCATCATTTAAAAGCACTTAGCATGCCAACCTGAAACAGTCTATATCTGGGGAACCCCAACAAGTTTTATTATATTGTGAATCTGAATAAAGCTCACAGCCTCGCACAGACAACGGAAGAATAAATCATTGCATGAATTTAGCTCAAACTGTCACATACACATAGTGTGGCAGCACAGGAACATTTTCTTGAAGTGAATCATTCTCACAATGGCACACAGATATACTCTTCGGTCACTGCCTTTGCCAACTATTTCAGCCCAGCTGCTGGGCAAGCAGAGACTCGCCTCTGATGGGGCATGCTAGTAGGGCCGGTGTGGTACATCAAGTTTTTACGATACACCGCGATATTTTCTGACGAGATATTGAATGGGACAATACTGTTTGTATCGGTGTGAGTCGTGTTTAAAAAAATTAAGTTGGTTCTCCTGGAAAGATGTGCTTGTGTATGAGTGTCTGCCTTTTTCCCCTTTCTTTGCTCGTCACTTTCTGTGGAGTATTAATACTTTGGCTTATTATTAAAAGTGATCGCTGTCATGTCTTACTTTGGCAACTAGCAAAACATTACTTTCATTCAACGTTTTGTCCTTTTTGTCCGCACTCTTATGACATTTAGATTACTGAACACAGATGGGGAAAATGTTCAGTCTCATCTCAAAGGATGACATCGTGTTTTTATTTATGTGGCGCATTGGTGAGTTGGCGAGAGTTGTTTTAGTTTGCAGACCATGAAGTGTTTTTGCTCTGTGCCACTTCCACGTTAACGGAATCATGGGGTTGGCTAATAAAAGCAGAATCTACTGCTACAACGCAGAATCTCACATAAATTGACATAATGTGAGTGAAATGCTGTCAACGTAAGGAGAAGGAACGTTTGTGTGTGGAATTATTTCACTGGCAGACCGCTCAATCATGGTGGAATCTTATCACAAACACTAGCCTGCTCCCTCCCGAACAAAACATGTTGAAACAGCAACCTGAAACACCGGCAATAGTTGGTGGAAAAAACGTAAAACTCCTCTCTTACGGGGAGTGAATTGAAGGCAGCGGGATTAGCTTAGTTTAGCAGAGCATGCAAGTGCGGCTCAGGCTGTATAAGTGTGTTTACACCATGTTGTGTTTTACCCCTTGTTAATGCAAACAAGTGTCTTACGATTCCCGCTGACGTCGTGCAAGTTCTGAGTGAAATAAGGACAACACCCACATTTATTTTTGCTCCCAGCTCGTCTTTAAACAATACAATAAAACATGATGGAAGTGGTTTCAAATAAATAACAGAATAACATTATTTCTAAATGAATCATAAATAACATGCGGTTCTTATTGCAGTCCACGAGGGCTAATCCCGCGACTCATGTCACAAAACCATACATATTTTCTAACTAAAAAAACAAGGTAAATTGCAAATAAATGCAATCACTGGCTCAATTAGTGGCTCAAAAATGGTCACAGCATAAATAATAAAAGCAAAAATAATAACAAAAACTTGTAATGTTACGTTATTATGTCATAGTATGGCAGCTATGCAGGTCACAACTTGTCCACAAATATTTCGGAATAGTTGGTTTGTGTCTTTGCCGAGAATTTCACTCCCATTTCCAGGTCACGTGATTGTTGTTAGCAACTGTTGCTACGTGGTTGTTGCTTGTTGTTCACTGGAGAGTTTATACCACTTATGCTCGGCTTGTCTTGTTCTGAATCACATCTCAACATTTGGCGACCCTCGACGTGAGTAATATGTCGACCAATGATGACAACAGCGCTGAATGACGACGTGTGCCTCCGAGTTTTGCCACCTCGCGCTACTGCACATGCGTATAACAAGGAAACCTGTTGTAAATGGAGTAAATGCTCTAAATATGCATCCCTTTGAAGGAATCTTTCATGTGAGTACAAGGTTGTCACTTAATGCTATATTAGTGTATTTTGTCATTTACTATACATTAGAAGCTGCAACATGTTTGTTTACACAACAAGGGATTAAACGATGACATTTGCAACCTATTAGGTTATGATGTTCACGTTAACATGTCAAATGTACTTTTAGTGTTATGTGCTGCTTACACATTAGTTTGATAGCTCTGAAGCCATGTGAAATACACACTAAATCCACATGCTACGGGATGCAAAACTGAGGGCACACGCATTGTCACACCAGTGCCGCGTGATGCTAATGAGGTAGCTAGGTAGGTAGACAGTTAAGTTGCTAACTTTTGGTAACCCAGCTCATGCCCGTGGTTTCAGCACATCGAAGCCCAGTTCCAACTGCGAGGAATAACACACGACATGACAAAGTATTTCCACATAGTGGCCGCTTTCACTTTCTCTCATAATGCAGACTATTTTAGCAGTTTTGAAACCGTGACTTTTTCATACCAAGATATACCTTGAAACCGGTAACCAGCTCATGCCTAGCTAGCCGCCATCTTCTGCTTGTTGGGCCTGACAAAATAGAATTACTTCTGACAGTCACTTTGGAGTGGAAGTAAAAAAAAAAAAAATATCAGGAGAATGACGACTGGGAATTCATGCCAGTTAAAATAATCTAATATTCTGTTGGCTTTTCAGGAGCAGTACACAACTGGTCACTTCTGGTCACGTGAGGGTGCCAACGTCTTTTGCTTGTCAGATTTGCCCACTCCAGAAGCCGTTTCAGGGCACCCAGAACGTCGTTGCCATGTGGATGATTGCTTAAAACACGGAGTTCAGTGTTTGTGGGCTGCTTTGTTTGAAAGTCATATACAATAAAAACATTCAAAATGTCGTGTCAAGGGAGCATCATGAGACACTGCATGTCCGGCCCTTGAAGCCTTACTTTTGAAATTGTGGCCCTCTTCATTATGTAGTTGAGTAGCCCTCTTCTGAATGACTAGCAAAGTTTATCAAAATATTGGGCTGTTGTCTTTTTTGTTCTGTAATTGCACACCACCACTGTCATTGTTGCAACTAGGTTATAAATTAGACCAAGAGATTATTAGAACTGCTATTCAACTTTCTATTTACATATCATGTGCAGCTTCCTATGTTTGAATACGGAATGAAACACCGTCTTTGCCTGTTGCTTAAAAAAACATGAAATGTAATAACTTACTAACCATATGCTACAAGAGGTGTGTGACATGACATGAACAATGCGTGTCAGAAACTTGATGAGTGGAACTTGAGCTTTCCATGTGTTTCCATGGGCTGTATCAAAAGTATTCAGTTGCACAAGACGCCAACTGATGCCCACACACTCAAATAGACATGAAGGGTGACAATGTGGAAAGCTATTGTGAGCCATTTTCAGAGTTTGTTTGGATCTGTGCCTGCAACAGATGCTTGAACCCAGCAAGAGGTGTAGTTCATACTCCCAGAATTGTCATTGTGATGCTTGATTGTGAGTGAACGTCACTGTGAGGGTGCTGATGTTAATGATTGGTTGTGTGCCATCTGGCAATATTTATTTGTAGGATAAGACGTCGTAATGCGGTGCGGCTGGATACCAGGCAGTGCTGTGTTGTGGCTCTAGTTTTTTACTTTGTCCTTGTATAGGCTTTCCTAAAGTGAACTGTTTTAATGGTTATGGTATACTTTATATTTGTTTCGAACCTGCTAAATAAAGTTGCTCTACATGCACAATCCAACATGTCTGAAAAGGAGGAGCATGAAGTGGAGTTCTGATGGTCTAGTCACTTCCTGTATTCCCTACAGAAAATTGAAAAAAAATTGCACTATGTATTCATTTGGTGTGGTTTTAATTTCTAAATGACAACAATATAAAAATATTTTAATCAACGTCACAAACAAACGCAGCCATTTTATACAGGGACTCGCACCGCCCTGGCGTCTGCATGACAGCCGACGCTCCCTCCTCACTCTTCCTGTCCTTGGGGCCAATTGAGTCCGCTCCCGTGTTTCTACCCACTGACAGTCGCAGAAGGAGCGATTACATGACTTAATTGACTTTTCTTTTGACTTGTCTTTTATTATGTGCATGATTGCACTGTTGAGTGAGCGAACGTGCTTTGTTTTTTACTTTATGGATTATTTGCTGTATTTCTGTTAATTTGTATCAAGAAAGTCCCTCGTCAACTGTCCTTCTGGGACCTCCCGTGAAGAATGGTAGGAAAACACAAAACAAGGCGATGTGGGATCGCATAATAATTACAATAATAATAATAATTTTAAAAGTGTGATTTATTTCCTGAACATGGTGTATGTGTGTGCACATGTGGAGGGGAGGGGGGGGGGGGAGAAACAACCCAGAGAATCACAATTTCAATTCTGAGCAAGAAAATTGTGTTTGACATTTTTTGCAGAATCAGGGAGCCCTAATAGATGTCAAATTTAGTCCTGCAAAAACAAATCTGTTGTGCAATTTTACTCCACATATTGATATGCTAAAAATGCTTTTTCAGTGTTGTGCAGTCACACGTGTTAAATTTGATTCCCGCCTTCTGATTTTAGGAATAGATGATCTCTACCTTATAACTGGTATCATATAACATCTACCATATACGTAGTTAATGAATGAAGTGTGCTTTTAGAATTACTGTATGTTCTCATATCTTTGCACAACAATTCAAAGGTGGTAACAGCAGTGAACCGTAAAGTCTGTGGAGTGATTTGTGGTCCAGAACCTATTTTGCATATAAAGCCTGTGTTTTTGTGATTGTAATCACCTCAGAGCCTTTCTTTTCTCCAACTTGAGCGCTCCAAAGGAACCTTAATATACAAGACCACTCGAAAAATCCCTGAGATGCGCCTGGATATGTAATCTATGCTGAACACTACTCGCCTTGCCGTTTGACTTTTGGCCCCTGCTCCTGCACTTTGATGAGTGACTATACCAGGATGCATTGGATTTCTAGTTGTATGTTTGCTGCATACCTGAGATGCACCCCTAAGCTGTATTTTCTAACCCTTGGAAGTATATTGCACCAAGTATCCTTATCGTGGCATTGACGAAAGCTGGTTTGACCGTGGTCCTTTTGTGCATTAGGTATTATATCTTGGCATCATGCATGACCTCAGATAGTTAGTCAGATTCTCCACTCTGTTTGAATGCCTGTAGGAGGCTAAGGCGGTGGTCATGTGTTTGCACAAACTGCTTCCCTTTTCCCATGAAGTGACTTATCAAGAATGCGGTTAGTCACAGACCCACACGAGTGTGTATGCCTAAAGCCTTGTTGAGGAGATGGGTTTCAGTGTATCATTGCTATACAGTCCTACAATCAAGAGCAAGTGGATAAAGAAATCATTTTCAGGCCTAAATTGGATCACCAATGCCTTATTTACACTACACTACTTGTGCAAGTGACACAAAATCGGATATCCTCAGATCAGAATCAGGCCTTAAAATGTGTATTAAAAATCCAGTAGATATCGGATATCACTTGGGTGTCCAAAATGAGCAATTAGCCTTTGAATTGTTCATAATCTGGAAGTGTTCATCGTCCAAATGTGGCGTTTTACTCCATATTAAATTCCCCATTAGTTTTCATCTCAGTGGACAAAAGTATTGGGGTTCAATAGAAGAAGATTATTTAACATTGATGAGCTTCTGTTCACCTTGGGTACCTTTTGTGGATTATTGAGTGTATATACAGTATATACAATTTTGTACCACAACTTCCTATTGAAGCAGAGATCTGCTACTCTACCGTAAAACAAGCAGTGACTAGTGCACTAATACATTTTGCAGCAAAAGGCTTTGTAAGTGCGTTTCCCCACTATGGGTCTGTTAATTAAATTGTCTCAGACTGTGTTAATGGCAGCATAAATTGAAACACTGGCACGGGGTGGAAATGAATGTCTGCCCTCTTCTTTCCCCCCAGAGAGTCCAGCGAAGAGTGCAATGGGATCAGTGGTGCTCTGTCAGTGGAGTCTGTGCCGGGGCCAAGATTGAACTGGTGTACTGCCAACCCCGCTCCCTCTGCCCTCGCTCCAGCCCCTGCTCCGGGGCCAGAGCCCATGCCCAACCCTGTCAGAATGGGGGACGGCCTGGATGCAGCGCAGATGTCGGGCAGCAGCAGCAGTAGCAGCGGCAGCCAGGGGCAGCCCCAGACGGCAAGCAACCCTGCGCCCCCGGAATACAGCAACCCTGACAGACCTAAGCGCCAGACCAATCAGCTGCACTACCTGCTCAAGGTGGTGGTGAAGGCCCTGTGGAAGCACCAGTTTGCCTGGCCCTTCCAAGCACCGGTGGATGCAGTCAAACTCAATCTGCCTGTAAGTTTGTTTTTGCATAAATGTGTTTATATTTAATTATTTTCTCTGTGCTGAGTCTTCTATAGCCCCCTTTTATAGTGGTTTGCAATTGAACACAGTCATCATTTGCAATGATGATGTTATAAGAC
This sequence comes from Dunckerocampus dactyliophorus, assembly GCF_027744805.1. Taxonomy (NCBI): domain Eukaryota; kingdom Metazoa; phylum Chordata; class Actinopteri; order Syngnathiformes; family Syngnathidae; genus Dunckerocampus; species Dunckerocampus dactyliophorus. The sequence goes on along the minus strand of NC_072836.1, from coordinate 7,984,897 downwards.
CTTTACAAATTTAGTCATTGTTTTGTCATGAGCTTCCTCCTTTTTCTTTGTGATGTAAGCAAAAGAGGAATGCTGACTACAAAGTTTCTCTCCTACATGTCGATTTAATTTTTGTTGACCCTTTTGCAGGACTACTACACAATAATAAAAAATCCTATGGACATGGGAACAATTAAGAAAAGGCTTGAAAACAGCTACTACTGCAATGCCCAAGAATGTATTCAAGACTTCAACAAGATGTTTACCAACTGCTACATGTACAATAAGGTATAACGTCGGAGCTGTTGGTATTTAGGTGCAAGTACAGAGGCTGACTGAGTCTCCACTCTTGTACGTGTTTGTTTCTTGCTGCAGCCTTCCGATGACATAGTCTTAATGGCTAAAGCTCTTGAGAAGGCTTTTCTCCAAAAGGTCGCCGAAATGCCTCAGGAAGAAATTGAGATTCCGGTCATGACAGGGAAGGGCAGGGGCCGAGGTCGAAGAGATGCCGGTATGTGATTTAAAATCCATATCATTATCATGCGTTGTCATGTGCTGCGCCTCTGTCAGACTATTGAATGTTTCTCTGTCTTCTGTTGTCCAGGTCTCAGCTTGAAACCAGGGGCTATAATCGATCCTTTGTCCACAACTCCTCAAACACGGGGCCTGTCAAACCTCTCAGCAGCACCTCAGATCAGAGCACCGGTGCAGGGCCCGCCTTCACTACCTCCTCAGCCTTTAATGCAGGCCCTACCGTCCCACGTTCCCCCAACGTTAGCAAGCCACGCACCGCAGCTTGGAGTACCCTACTCCTTGGGCCAACTGGATTGCACTCTTCAAGTTCCTATGATGACCTCTGTGCCTCCCCCTGCTCAGACCTCCCTTCCCCCAACATCCATCCAGAGCACTGCCCCCCTGCTGCAAAACCCTATCACCATGACCAAAGTAAGTGTGACTGACATGTGGGAATCATTAACTTTTATTTAATAGGTTAATCTCGCAGACATCAATATATGTTTTGCAAGAGAGAGGTTAGCATAGCTAGATAAATAGGAACAGAGGTTAGGCACACAACAAGACATCTGCACAAACAACCAGGTTATGGACACGTGCTCAGGCAGAGGCCAGTATGTAGTCATTTTACATTTCATGATAACAAACTTCCCTTCTTTGTTGTTTCCTTGCTATCCAGCAAAGAAAGAGCCAGAAACGAAAAGCAGACACTACGACACCGACCGCTAACGACCAGCTCAATGAGTCTTCCCCGGCGGAGTCCAAGTCGGGTAAGACGCTGCCCCGGCGGGAGAGCACCCGCCCCACCAAAATGATCAAGAAGGAGGCACCGGACTCGCAGCATCAAGTAGCGATGGGGATGGGACTGAGTGGCCCGAGTAGCGGCCATAGCCCCATCCCGCAAGATCAGCTGGGATACTGTTTGAGTCTGGTCAGGGAGATGTTGTCCAAGAAACATACGACGTACGCCTGGCCCTTCTACAAGCCTGTGGACGTGGCTGCACTGGGACTGCACGATTATCATGACATCATCAAGCATCCCATGGACCTAAGCACCATTAAGGTGTGTTGAAGGTGTTATATATTGGTATATAGAACATACAGAAATCATAGTGAAAAACCATTCATTTCCTTGATTTGCATGAACAGGCCAAGCTGGAGAACAGGCAATACCGGGATCCCCAGGAGTTTGCTGCTGATGTGCGGTTAATGTTTTCCAACTGCTACAAATATAATCCGCCAGACCATGAGGTGGTGGCTATGGCACGCAAGCTACAGGTAATTGTTGCAGCTCTTTATTTTGATAGCAGTTTTTAGTTTAGTCATATTTTAGTTTTAGTCCCGCCCATCTACCAGACGAAATTAGAAATGATTGGGATTGGTTTCTGTCAACATTTTCGTATCATTTTTATTTGTTGACAAAACTTTCATAGTTTTTGCCAACATGTATTTGTTTGGATTAGTTATTGTCTGTTTTTTTGTCACGGGAAAAAGGCACTGAACTTTACTGATTGTGGACACTAGGATTGAGCCGAATATAAGACGATATTTTCCCCCTAGAAAACTGTATAAAATAAGATGAGTCTCATATTTGAGGTCGAGAAGTTTATGCATGGAAACCAATTAAAAGATTAATCTTGTCTTAAAATGTATTTTTTTCAAAAACAAGTCTTGAAATAGAAGGTGTTTCTTCTTATATTTAGGGTCATCTTAAATTTGGTCAATACAGTACTTTGTCAGTTTTAGTTGGTTTAAATTGCTAGTATTGATGAAAATAAAAGAATAACCTCTGTATACCTTTTTGTTTTTATTTTGTAGGACGTGTTTGAGATGCGCTTTGCCAAGATGCCTGACGAGCCAGAGACCAAGCCTCTCGCTTCCATCCCAGCTCCTCCGCTTCACCACCCCGCCCCGGTTAAACCCCAGCCTCCGATGGGCCACGTCGCGTCTTCCTCCGACAGCTCCAGCGACTCCTCCTCCGAGTCCGAGTCGTCAACGGACGACTCGGAAGAGGAGCGAGCTCAGAGACTGGCGGAGCTCCAGGAGCAGGTCTGTGCGAAAGGAGACTTTTGGCTTCTGTAAATTTGCTATGCAAGTCCTTGCTCGTGATAAGAAGTTTGTTCCCCTTGTCTTGGTGCAGCTGAAGGCTGTCCACGAGCAGCTGGCTGCCCTGTCCCAGCCTCAAGCCAGCAAACCAAAGAGAAAAGAGAAGGAAAAGAAAGAGAAGAAGAAAGACAAACACAAGAAGAAAGTTGGCATGCCCGGCCTTGTCGACGAGATCCAGGATGCTACACCTGTTTCACAGCTGTCTAAAAGGACCAAGTCCAGTACCAATAACAACAAAGAGCTTCCCAAGAAGAAATCCAGGTGGGTTCATTTAACTTCAATTCACAACCAGATGACCTACAGTGAAGTCATGAACCCTAAAGAGCTATAAATATAGTCTAAAGACATTTATTATTTGAAATTTGCGGAACTGTATGAAAATAGATTGATGTAAATGTGTATTATTTATGAGGTCAGACTTAAGAATGTCTTCCTGTCCAAATTGTCTTCATTTGACTTTGTACATCCTTTTGATGGCAGGCTCTTGACTGTGGTTCTATTAATAGACATGCACATCTGTATTATATTTACAGTAAAAAAGAGGGGATGAAAAACAGTCAACCCTCCAACCTTTCGCCTGTTCTCAGCCTGGAAGACGATCTGGCAACTCTGGCGTCAGGGGAAAAGTGCAAGCCGATGACGTACGAAGAGAAGAGGCAGCTCAGCCTGGATATCAACAAGCTTCCTGGTGACAAACTTGGCCGCGTGGTGCATATCATCCAGTCTCGAGAGCCCTCGCTCAAGAACTCCAACCCTGATGAGATTGAGATTGACTTTGAAACGCTCAAGCCTTCCACGCTGCGGGAGCTCGAGCGATACGTGTCCACGTGCCTTCGAAAGAAGAAGAAAGGTGGAGGTCAGCTTTTGGGGGATTACTGAGTGGGTGACGTGTGTTCCGATGCAGAGATGTATTTATACTTAACTGTCTTGCAGCGGAGAAGTCTTTGGAGTCCATGGCTTCCTCCAAAAAGATGGGCTCTTCTTCAGATAGCAGTGGCTCCAGCTCAGAGAGCGAAATGGAGGCTCCAGGTGAGGTTCTGCATTTTTGGCTAATCCAATTCCTTTTCAGGAATGTGTGAGAATGTTAATTTTTTCTCTGCAAATTTTCAGGGATTGTAAAGCAGCAAAAGAAGAAGGCCCAGTCTGTGAAGGAGGGGAAGAAGACACACTATAACGTACAGGGTGTTCCAGCTCAGGCTGTGCTTCATCCTCATGCAGCAGCTTTTCAGCCTCAGATGAAGCAACATCAGCCACCTCCTGTGGACTACATGGCTCCGCCTGTCACAGCCCTGGAGTCTTCCCAAAACTTGGAGAGCAGCTTTGAGTCCCTGCCTTCTTTCGGCCAGCCCCTCATGCATCTTTCCCACCACACTGGCAACTCCTCGTCCCCGGCGCCGCCTCAGCTCAGTGCTAACCCTCCTGGGCCAGTGTCACCTGAGACACATCCCTTCCTCAATCAACATCATATTCTCCCATCTCCAGGTAGGTTTTCCTTCTAAAACAGGGCTGTACACCATCTCTGCAATGGTAGCATGGCAGCAAATTTATATTCAAAGTATGTTTTTTTTCCACCTGGTCTAGCCTTGCACAGTTCCTTGCCCCAGCAGCCCTCTCGGCCCAGTCACAAGGCAGCACCTCTTCATCCCAAACCCCCTCAGCAGCAACCAGCACCTCCCCAGCAGCAGCAGCAGCCAGTGTTGCAGCAACAGCCGACCTTGCAGCAACAGCCAACATTGCAGCAGCAGCCCATGTTGCAGCAACATCAGCAGCTCCAAGCCCAGTCAGCAGCTCCACCGCATCAGCTCCCCATGCAGATCCTTCACCCTCCTCAGCCCATGCACCAGAGGCCCATGTCCCCACCGACACTCACACCCCAGGGCTTGCTGTCTTCCCAGCCTCCCCAGATGCTGCTAGAGGATGACGAAGATTCAGGATCTACAACACCTATGAACCAAGTGCAATTGTACCTGCAGCAGTTTCAGCAAGCCCGCCAGCCCCAGCAGCCCATGCAGTCGCTCCAGGCACAGGCTCGACAGCAGCAGCAGCAGCAGCAGTCAGGACAGTCATCTCTGCTGCAGTCAGTTCAGAGCCAACCTCAGCTCTCATCCCAGAACGCACTGCCGACCCCTCAGCTTCCAATTCAGGCCCAGGCTTCGGTAGCGCCGTCGCATCAAGCCCCACCCCAGCAGTTGTCCCTCCACCAGGGCCGCCATCTGCCACATAGTCACCCTCAGCCTCAGCAGCAGCAGTCGCAACAGCAGCAGCAGCTGAGCTATCAGCAGGTTCCTGCGCTCATTGGTCAGCCTCAGGGGCCACCACACAAGGTGGTCATGCCCAGCAGCAAAGCACAGCAGATCCTCCAGCAGCAGCCACCAGAGCAGCTGTCCCCTCGCCCGGCCAAGCCTGACGCTTTCCTCACAGGTGAGTTTGGAAGACAACAACCTTCATGATTAGTGTGGTGACCATGTTGGCTGGAGATGTGTATTTCCTTATGTGGGCAGGTCACATGAGGGATAATCCATCCCCTCTCATGATGCATTCCCCACAACTTCCCCAGTACCCTCCAGTGTCCCACCAGTCCCCCCCTCATCATATGCAGCCCAAGAAGGTGAGAGACCTGCATTGCTTGGACAACTACCAACAGATATTTGAAGTGGATGACTTTTTTCTGGCTTTGCAGCAAAGGGCTCCAGGGAGTCAAGGAGGGCTCAAAGAGGAGAAGCTTCCTCCTTCACCGGTGATGAGAGGAGAGCCATTTAACCCTGCCATAAGGCCAGAGCATCACAAGCATCCCGACAGCAAGCAGTCTCAGCCGGGCCTCAGCCAGCAGAGTAAGCAACAAAGACATGGTGAGTTCCTCCTCCGCCTCTATCTCTGTCTTTCTTCAGAAAACATCACATTGTTGACAGCGTTGTTTGTGCACACTTGTGTTTAGCAGATGTGAAGTCCATGGACAGTTCTCGACCTGTCATCCGCTCCTCTGAGCCCAGTGGACCGCCACCCTCCCTGCAAGACAAGGAGAAATTCAAGCAGGAATCCAAGGCACCCACTGCACCCAAAAAGGTACAAAGCAGTGCTTCAAAGAAGCTTTTTATAGTAGTGGTCCACAACCTTTTTAGCCCACTAATCTAATTGTATTGTTAGGTACCGAAGCATATCACACAGAAAAGCAAAATTTAAAAAAGCACTGTACAAAACACACAAAATGAATACTGACTCACCATCAGTGTAAGCCTGGAGTTTGTTTTCCAGAGAGAAGGCAATAATAACGTGGTTTAATGTGCGTGAGTGCAAAGCACAGTGTGTTTTTACTGTTCATATTGCTGCAGAGTGCTGTTTTGTAGTGGTCAGTGTCTTACACAAGTAATTAGACAGGAATGGCAACATCTTGAATGCCATTGTGGAAATTTGGAGACAGTTCCTTTTCACTTGAATTCAAAGTAACGATGCAGTAATCTCTCATTTATTGAGGTTAATTAGTTCCAGACCCAACCGTGACAAGTGAGTTTCCGCAAAGTAGGATACCTTATATTTTTGTAGTTAGAGCATACCAAACCTATTTGCGTCCTTATAAATACGTTTTTTAACATTATTAGAGCCTTCTAGACATGAAGTAACACCCGTATAGTCACCTTTACACTCGTATTACCCAATATAGGAGACATAATAAGAGTAAATAAGACCTATAAGTGGCAGACAGGAAGTGAGGTTGGGGGTTCAGAGTTGAGTTTCAACTTATCGTGGGTTATGGCCGCAACAGTAGCCCATGTTTTTATTAGGAATTTTTATTAGGGATTATTGTGCTTGTTGAGAGATAATTCAAACCTGGGATAAAAGCCTGTTGTTCAGCATTGCAGTAACATTACTGACACCTAGTGACCAGTGTACAATACTATATACTGTATCTTCAATGTTTTAGAATGTGCCTTTTGAATGCCTTATTTGTATTTTACTTTATTTAGTCATGCTTCGTTTAGGTTAAACAAATCTTTGCTTAAATATGCATTTTTTAATGAATAATAGGGTGGATTTAACCACGAAACTGTACAATGAACTCATGTAACAGATGCCAACTGGTGCAGCTATGAGAGGGTACGTTTGTAAACCTCATTCCCTGACACCTTAAGAGTCATGCTTAGCTCGATGGCTAGCGCACTTGACTTTCATTCTTTGGACCCTGTTTCAAGCCCAGGTGGAACACGAGGCGGTTGAACCTGTCGGGTTAAACTTGCCCCTGCACACAACACATGTGATTTGTCACATTGACATGGATGGAAGCGACAAAACCATATTTAAAGTTGTTGTTGTTATTTTGGTAGAGTTTTTCCTGCTTGTCTTTTCATGATCCTCATTGGCCTAGGAAGTTCCTCAGCAGCCCTTGTGAGAAAACATTTTAACGTAGTTTGCCTCTTCATGTATGCACCGGCCAACTTTGATCCCAGACGGGACGTCAAAGTAAAAGAAATAGTGTTTATTACATTTATGGTTTTTATTATACATCTGGTGTTTTAATATTTTCATTATTCCCAATAATTATGTTTTTTTCCTCTCAGGATGTGAAACTGAAAAACATGGGCTCGTGGGCCAGCCTGGCACAAAAGTCCACATCTACGCCCTTGTCCGCTGTCAAGTCCTCGAGCGACAGCTTCGAGCAGTTCCGCCGAGCCGCTCGTGAGAAAGAGGAGCGGGAAAAGGCCCTCAAGGCGCAAGCTGAGCAGGCGGAAAAGGACAGACTACGTCGAGAGCAGGACAAACTACGGCAAGTTTTGAACAACGACACAGCAAAGTCAACAACGTGCGGCCTTAATTGCTACTTAGAGCGACAAAGATGGGGCTAGCTATTAATAATACATTGGCTTTGTCACCGATAACCCAAAGCTAAAATGTCACGAACATTGTATTGATTCTAGCATCTTTAATGCACAACATGTATGAAAGTGGCCCACTGCATTCTTTCATTCTTTTGTATGCAGCCACACTGGAAAAAGTTTGGACACCCCTAAAATGATAATAAACCGCCTCTAGTGGCCATATTGTAGTTGTAATGTACGAGCTCATGGTCTGTCATTACAGATGCTTCATGCTAGTAAAGTTGTCAGCTGAAGAGGATAAAAGCAACTTCTTTCTTTTAGGTACTTTTTAGCCTATGTTCAGATGTTCGTCCAAGCTGTAAATGTTTGTGAGTCATAATTTTTTTTTCCTAGTAGTCTTGTAGTAAGTTGAGTTGACTTTTCTCTAGTGGCTCCAGATGTGCCTTGAAAGGGTTCCTCAACGGACGTGATTCTCATCAAGAGTTCTCTTGTTCTGAATTATGAACCTCAAATGTTCCAGAGGCCGGGATGACGACGACATCCTGGAGCCGAGCAGAAGGGTGCACGAGGAACCGAGCAGGCGTATGGAGCAGCAGCACCATCACCACCAACACCAACAGCAGCAGCAGCAGCAGCACATCCAAGTGCCCCCACAGCAACCCCCACAGCAACCTGAGCCTCAGCCAGCTGTCATCCAGCCTCCCCCGCAGCCCCCAACGCCGCCTCAGCCCGCCGTACAGAGTCCGCTTGACCAGCAGAGGGAGCTAGCACGGCGACGGGAGCAGGAGAGGAGGCGACGAGAAGCGGTAAGATATGATACGATATGCACGTATGCTTTCAAGGTTCAAGCATTACGACATTGTCTTAAAAAGTTGGTACATTTTTATAAAGCCTTATTATTACATGTAAAATTAAAAAAAAAAGGATAATACGTACATGCTTAAAAGGAAAGCCTCGTTCAGGTGACGTCACTAATAATAAATAAAGGTTTAGCAAAAAATTGTGTTTTGGTTTATTATTACATTATTGTGGAAATTGTGATTTCATTCCGATAATGTTAAAAAAATAGTGTGACTTTATTGTAATATCATGACTATGACTTTATCCTCATATCATGACCTCATGTTATGTTATATATAATATGTACATATTCATTTTATTCTCGTGTCTCGGGTGAGACTGCAATCATTTTCTCATAATATCAAAATGTAACTTCTACTTTTTCCTCATGACTACGGTACTTTTTTCCCCACAACAATATTAGGACCTAAACCATTAGGGGTGTCACAACATTAGGCTTAGCATGTGACAAGCTGTCATCAATTGACAACACATTTCACAGGCTATTGTTCATTCTCCCGATAATAAACAAAGTGAAAGTCGACATAAAACGTGTCGCGCATCTGGCCACATGCGCAAAGCAAGGCAGACAGGCTATTCCGGTGCATGCTTATCAAAATAAAGCGCAGTGAAACATTTTTATAATATTTTAAATGTGGTCAATATGTGCGTAAATAATAATCTATATATGTATTTATATAGAATATATATCCATTCATACAATATATTATTTAACATTATTTTCAAGTTTGGTTTTTTTTGTAATTTTTTTACGGTGTGGCGGCTTTTATTTTGTAGTGGCACACCGCCACGATCAATTACATGTAGCAGAAACCTTGGTTTTGTCTGTTACAGGTGTTAAAATAATAACCTCATTTCCCCTCCTCGTCTTTCCTCAGATGGCAGCAACGATTGACATGAATTTCCAAAGTGACTTAATGGCCATCTTTGAGGAGAACCTCTTTTGAGCAGAGGTGAAGTGGAAACCTAACTGCAAAAAAAAAAAAAAAAAGACCCCCCCACACAGAAGGATGACCACATCGTCATGGGGTGTCGTAGAGAGCGAGGACCCACATATGGGCACACTCTGCTTTTTTTTTTTTTGTCTCGCTGCGCTCTTGCAGGGCTCGGACGACGATGTGTTGGAGGGGCGAAGGAAGCCGAGAAAATATGCTCTGATGACTTACTGACACGTGAACTCAAGCGGAGAACAAGACTGCGATCTCTCTCTCTCTCTCTCTCACTCACTCTCTCTTTTTTATGTTCTGTTTGTTGGATGCGAACACATGAAACGGTCTGAGTGGGGAGGGAAGGGTTGGGTGAGGAGGTGGGTGGGGGCGGGGGCTTCCACACTGTAAATGATGTATATTTCTCAATAGAGAAGGTACAGTTTGCCTTACACATCTCTCTTTAAGACCATGCGGTTCTGTGGCCTGCACACACATTTAAAAAAACATTTAACCACAACTACAACATGTAGGAGCAGTACAAGCTTTGTTTCCCCCCTCCCATCATTCTATCTACTGTAAAGAAGTATTTTCTTATTCTACAATAACTATTATTTGTATTATTTTCCCTCTTTAGCTCTTTTGAATCCATACAGTCATCTCTCACCCACACACACATCTATGCCAAACAACCTTTTATGCTCACTTTCCTGTCCTCCATCATTTATAGGTAGCTAGCATCAAAACAAATATATGCATCACCATCATAATTCCAATTCAAGTATTTAACGACGGTTGAAGGTTTCATAGGTCAGGAGCTTTAGTTTTATTATTATTATTATTATTATTATTTGACTACAAAGAGAAACTGCGTACCTGTATCTAACCACCTCATTTGCTTGTTGAAAAATGTTCATATCAGAAGTCACACTACTGGATTTGTAGTCACGCGTCCGTTCTAGAAGTTTCTATCTTTGTTCTTCGTTCTAGTGGATGTGAGTAAGCGGGGAGGGGTGGGGGAAACCTCTGGTGTAATTCAGTCAGCTTGTCTCCTGTATGTTTTTTGTTTTGTTTTGTTTTCCTCCAGTGCCTGTATTGTATTTTTTTTATTATTACACTAGGAAGGGGTGGGGCAGGAGCGAGTGTAATACCATTTGAATTTCTTTTTGAAAGAGTTTTGTGTTCAAAAAAAAAAAGAGAAGAGAAGAGAGAAGGAAAAAAGACAGCGTTTTTATACTTGGCCCGGCATTGGGGTTTTAAATTTAGTTTTAGCTGGACTTCTAATGTGTGCGCTTTCTCATTTTAGCTCCATTTGTCTCAGCGTTACATTAGCTTATGTGTGTGTGGGTGTGTGATTGTGTACATTTGAATGGCTGCGTGACTGCTTTTGTGTGTGCTTTTTTTAAGTGTGTGATGCACAGATGCGTGCCCTGATGCAGAGAAGCGTTCTAGTGTAGAAGAGAACTCTTTTTTGTGCTTAAGCCACCTTTTTAATTCCCATTGAAGTCCACCGAATATGAATATCACTTCTATCGTCGAGAACATGGCTTTGAATGGACAAAGAAGTCAACTCCTTCTTAGCTTTGGTTTGCTCCTTTTCACAATAACTGTCAATAACTGTGCCATGTGTTCTACGGAGAATGTGCTGACTCGGCCCGAGAGTTTGATCCATTCAGGTATTTTATTTTGTGTTACATGTGTTCAGCTGTTTTGGGGGGTTTTGTTCAGGCAATGTCCTCGATTTATTGTTTTGCTATGTGAGATCTCTGATTGAGTCTGTTATGATCATTGAATAAATTCATCTTTTATAGAAAACAATTAAAAAATAAACAAAATTTGGTTTCTTGTAGTCTTTGTCCTCCATGAACAGCTGTCAATACAGATGTGTAGCACATACACATATATGTACGGTAAATTTTTTTTCAGTGCTACACCACGATATATTTACGATTTATGTGGGATGTGATTATTTTAAAATAATGTTTTGGCCATGTTAAGCCAATCTTGTTTTTACACAAATAGTTATTTTGTTAAACAATATGCAAAAAATAGGAGGAAAACACTTTATTTAGCTTTAATAGTCTGTAAAATGTGAATATAATTAAAAAATATATATAAGAAATTACTGCGATTGGCTGGCGACCAGTCCAGGGTGCACCCAGCCTCTCGCCCAACGTCAGCTGGGATAGGCCTCCTGCATACCCCCGCGACCCTAATGATGACACGATGCATAGAAAATTAATGAATTATCAGAAATTTAATTAAACATAACTTCCGTTTTCTGAGACATACCGCCTTCCTGTGGTCACAATGGTGAACTGCAACTAAATGCGGACGTTTTCTGCTACAGTAGTAGTAATAGTATTACGAGTTATGATAATAAACTGATTAATCGGTATTGGTTGATAGCGCCCCTCGGTGGACAATAATTGTTTATATGACAATATTTTATCTTAAATTAGTGATGTATAGTTAAACGTCTATATTTCTTTTAAAGTGCAGACGTAACAAAACAATTCCGTACTTCCGTAATAAAAGCGCATGCGCGTTGTTTTTTTCAGTGACGAGTCCAATCATTGGACCGAAAGAAACAAGCTTCCTGTAGTCTGTCCGGTAGGTGGCGGCAATGCGCCTAATCGAGTTCGGAGGCGTTCGGCGATCAATCAAGGAAGAAGTAGCCCGGAAGTAGTGTGGTGTGTGAAGGTCTTTGGCTGGAAAGTCCACTTTTTCATCACAATGGGCGTAAAATTAGAAATCTTCAAGGTAAGTAGATACTTTTTAGAACCGCAAACATACAATATGTCTCTAACACTGCGCAGAAGACACCGGTGTATGTTTTGTTCACTGTAAAGCTAGCTGTGATGATGATGTAACCTGCTGTTGTGTTTGCTGTGAACAGATGATGTTTTATGTATCCTTCCCCGTCACTATCTTCTGGATCTCCAATCAACCAGACTACTTTGAGGAATACGTCTTAAAGAAGAAGGTTTCTCACACATTTTAATAATTATTATTCTGCTGTGGCACCATTCGTGCATAAATTAATGTTTCTCATTTCTGCTGTTCAGCGGGAGATCTTACCCCCGAACGAGGCACATCAAGTAAGTGTGTGATCCAGCTCATTTGTCTATTTTTGTTGTTTCATTTTGTGTGAATGAGCTTCCGTTTATAAACGCGAGCATGCCTGCGGGGGGCGAATCGAACAAAATAACGACAGAATAGATACTATGGGTAGTATCAGCACGAGATCGATACTCGTGTGATAAGAAGGCAGTTTTTGAGGTATTTTCTGTTTATTTTCACAAGTATCTGTTGTTTTCACGTTGTTACATTTGTCATCATAGTTTTTGCTTTTGTTTAGCTATTTTGCACTATTGACTTGATTTCGCTGCAATAATTGTACGTAATCAAAGGGAACAAGCGAGTAATTAGATTGTATTGTTGATCTTATGTTTACTGTATTGTTGAAATGATGTATTGTTAAACATAACATTTTTTTGGGCCTAAAATATTTGCCCTGTATTGTGATTATTATCATGATTGACCAATTAAAAGCAATCCAAGCGATCCAATTTCACTTAATTGGTCCATTTACTGCGGATCTTTGTTCATTGCCAGCGATGCATGGTGACTGGTAGAACAATGAAATGCTCTTCCACTAGGTGGCAGTATGTATCCACTTGTTGCCATTTATTCAACACGAAAAGGTGGCGTGCCTTGAGCTTCTCATGTAAAATATGTTGCCCGGCTAAATAAAGTTTCGGAAACACTGCCATGGAGGATCTTTGTTGAGCCTTTTTGCGGTAGTTCCTTTAAAAACGGCAGAGCGATTCTGTCCTGTACAGGCTCTGTGATTAGTGTAAATGCATCGAGGTCTTTATTTACTTTGCCGTGTTTTATCCAATTGAATGTGTGTGTTTGTGTATTTGCTTCCAGAGGAAGGAGCTGGAGGACTTCAAGGAGAGAATGCGAGTTCAAAAGGAGCAGCGGATATTGAAACAAATCTCCATGAAGGCAGAGAACTAAAAATATTTTGTGAAATGAATCTATATTGTAAATATGAAGCTGTGTCTGGATGATGATGATGAGCAGAATCTTTATAACAAAAATATGATGTAATTAAAATGTATTTTGTTGTGCAGTTTGTACATGCCGCTGGATTTTTATGTTTGATGATTATAATCAAAATAAATATTTGAAAAATACTGTTATTGTAATTATTCTTTACTTCATCCCACTGTCTGTCCAAAGTTGTAACATACTTGCAAATATACATCATAATATTATCCTCCTGAGACCCAGCAATGTATTTTTGTTCTCTGTAAGGGACAAGGTTAAACAACTTTATTTCAAATGCAAACACTACAGAATATAAGTGTGTACAATTCTAAAGATAAAAATAGATTAAAAAAATTCTGACAGAAGAAAAGCACTGTGGCATTTTATTTAATCCAATAATATGTGTAATACATTTTTGGGTCTCAGCGGGACAAACCTGATGTGCTATGTCACCAGCAGGCAGCAGAGGGCATTGTTCCACAGGTGATATGCATTACGACCTTGCAGGCAGTTTTTAACAACAAGGAAGTGACTTCCAGCAAGTCACCCGACTGCTGTCAAGATGGCACCAAGTGGGCTAAAAACAATAGTAGGAGAGAGTAAGTCACATATATTCCTTCCTCGAAATACTTTCAAGCCTTTTCCCCAACTGCGAGACTTTGGTTACATGTCCAAAGTTGTGCGCAAGACGCGGTAAATCAATCGTTAACGTTAACGACAAGTTGGTTCCTCAAAGCTGTTTCCGGGCTCGGATAGAGATTAAAAATGCCGAACTCCAGCAAAGTAATTATGAACAAGTGACACGTCTTCATTTTGTGGAACTTCTCTAAAATAATCTTTACATCGTTGGTTGTCGTTACCTTTGTAGATGTACGTCTAAATGACTGGAAAGTTGAAGGCTACTGACAGCTAGTTTACGTAATGGCAACTTCCGATTGATTACATCCATGGGCGTAATTTATGGAGCGGATATAGGGGTTAGACCCCCTTCTCAATAAAGCTTTATTGACGCGAATATAAGATGACCGTGAATATAAGACAACACATATTAGGAAACCCATTTTAGGAGAAATCACAAGACAAAACCAAAGACAAAATTATTTATTGAAAATATTTAATCCCAAAATCAGTCAATAGAAAAAAGTGTGCTTCATTGATTAATAAGCTTTGAGTCACTTTTGAGTCGTCTTTGTTGTTGCTGCATCTGTCTAGGTCACGTGTTTGTGTGTGAGTGATGGGAAGAAAACCTCCGACTAACTTGGGGGGGAAGTAGTTTGGCTTCACCTTCTGGTTTGCATGTATACATTTCTAGACTCGAATATTAGACAACCTGGCTTTTTCAGGCTTTTTTCTCTGGGTAAAATACCATCCTAAAATGGCGTCAATACAGTAATTTTGACAAATAAAACAATACTGTACAGGCTTTTGTGAAGTAATTTTCATTTATCTCATTTCATTTGCAGTCAACAAAAAGTAGTATTTGTAATTATCTGATAGGCAGGGCTGCACAAATAATCATTATTGCAGGCCTCTAAAAATAACAACCCATTGGGTTTTGCTGGAGCTTTAACTACCTGATATGATGATGATAATAATACGTGCACCTGTTGGAATAAAGGGCTCCACTTATTCAAAACAAATTACCATCATTCTTTAAATATAAAAAAATAAGCATATAGTTCTATTTGATGTAATTATAATGTAAAATGCATGAATGGAAGCAAAAAGGAGCAGAAAGAGTTTGTTGTTGTTGTCATTGTGCAGTTTTTGACGGAAGTTTAGTCTGTACACACTGTGGTTTTCATCTTAAAGGTGTATACCGCTCGCTAAGCCCGACCTCATTTAGAATTGGAAAAGCAGGTCGCTCCACATTATTTTTGAAACTACTCACATAGCCTGTTGAGACAATAATGGAACATTCTATGTGATGAGTCGTGTTCAGCGTTACACATTTCCAGCGTTTCCCACAGGGCTTTAATCATGTTTCTGTGCTCTGTGTAAGTGTGCGCTGATTTTAAAGCTAATGTACACATAGTTGTACATCTAATATATCCCTATATTGATGAACAGATGCCGACCAAGTGGCATGTGTGTATGAGGTTACGTTAAGATGTCATATACTGAACATAGACAGTCCCATTCTAATGTGTTTGTGAGCGTGGGTGAACAGGTAATACCACAAAAAAAGCTAACAAAGTGGGCCGTCAGTGAACGTATGGAGAACGCTGCAAACCAACACGTTAATTGTAGTGTTTTCTGCATCCTTGTATTGAATGGCAAAGGCGACGCTCCAGAAAGTTTTAATTCTTGTGTTTGCCTCTATAGAAATCCTCAACGGTGTAATCAAGAGTGTAAAGAAAGATGGCGAGTGGAAGGTAAACGTGACCCAAGTATATTAAAAACAAATACTTTGTCTTGTTTCTTTTTTTTATTGGTTGTTTTTAATCTGTCTTCAGGTTCTTATTGTGGACCACATGAGCATGCGCATTCTGTCCTCCTGTTGCAAGATGTCTGACATTTTGGCAGAGGGTGTCACCAGTAAGTGCGCAGATTCCTAATACCGTAAATTGCGGTGTATAAGTCACTACTTTTTTCTTAAACTTTGAACCCTGCGGCTTATGCAGCAGTGCAGCAAATTTATGGCTAAGTTCTAATTTTGAGACATCTCTTTCACTTGAAAACTACTACTAATCGTTGAAATACTGTGCCGCTCGCGAGTCAGGGAGGAAAACGGTGGCTCTTTGACTGGAGCCAATCACGAGCTATCAGTGAACTCACAACGAGCTCGTCAACCCATTGGAAATTGCAGGAGGTCATTACTCAATATAACAGTCTGGCTCACGGTCTCATCTCACAAAGAACGCTAAACTCATCACACAACAACTTAACACTCAAAAGGTGGCTAGGAAATATACAAGTACCAATACGAGTTTAAAATAAAAAAAAAACTAAACTTTTTAAACGTTTTCCCATAATACACTGCGTCCAAGCAAAGCATTCATTGGAGCCTGCCGGGTTGCTGCAGTGATGTCAGCCTCCCTCTGGGCTCCTCTGGCTCCCTTTGGTGGACAGAGGCAGCATTGCAGAGCCATCCCTCCATCCATTTTCTATGCCGCTTGTCCTCCAATGAATGCTTTGATTGGATACAATGCATTATGGGAAAACCTTAAAATAGTTGTTTTTTAAATATAAACTCGTACTGGTACTTGTATTGTATATTTCCTAGTTACCTTTTGAGTGTTAAGTTGCTGTGTGATGAGTTTAGCGTCCTTTGTAAGATGACACCGTGTGTCAGACTGTTATATTGGGTAATGACCTCCCACGATTTCCAGTGGATTGACAAGCTTGTCGCAAAGTTTTTTCACAGTTCATGATTGGCCCTGTCAAATAAAGAACTGTTTGGTCCTCACGGACTCGTGCGTGCCACATGATTTGGACATGTGCGGCTTATATATGTACAAATCTGTTTTTCCTCTAAATGTAGTGGGTGCGGCTTATACTCCAGAATTTACAGTAGTTTATTAGTATTAATAAGCAACATGTGGAGGCTTTACACTCTGCAGTGTATTTTTAATGCTTTTAATTGCATAGATAGGTTGTCTGTCCTAAGGGCATGAATAAATGGTATAACTGCTGTTTTACTATGCACATGACAATAAAACTCTCTTGAATCTTGAATCTTGAAATGTATTGTTGGCATTCACATTTGTTGTCTTTCATATCAGTGATAAACACGTCACACCTTTTTTCTGCTTTCAGTTGTGGAAGACCTCAATAAAAGCAGGGAGCCCATCGCTTGCCTGGAGGCCATATATTTGATCTCACCTGTGGAAAAGGTCCGGTGGCGACTCGTTTTCGCGAAATACAACATGTCATAAAAGTGGTAACAGAAGTCTGCTTTTGCTTGCAGTCTGTTCGTGCACTCATCAAAGACTTCAAGAACACCGCCTTTACTTACAAAGCAGCCCACATCTTTTTCACAGACAGTGAGATTCTCTCTGCGTGGTGTAAAATAATCCAAAATGTGTCAACAAATGATTTTGCAATCTTTCGTGTGGCTGTTTTGCTCCTTTGCTCCACTAGCTTGTCCTGATAATCTTTTCAACGAAATTGCGAGATCCAGAGTGTCCAAGGCCGCCAAGACTTTAAAAGAGATCAACGTTGCATTCCTACCTTATGAGTCCCAGGTGAGATGACTGTACATGAGAATTTTGGCTGGGTTGGTATAGGTTGTGCTGAAAAAGCTTTGGAAGACATGTTAGCATGCATGTAATTGCAGTGTCACAAGATCTCGTGCCACAACATTCAAACGTGATTTCTCTTTCCGAGGTCTCTTTTAAGGTCACTAGGACTGGGACGATAATAAATACATTAATTAATCACACGATAAATGAAGATGAACTCAATCATTTTTCCGGCCTCAATATAATGCCATGTGCATGCATGTCGGGTTTCCTCGTCTCCCAACTTCAAACAGACAGGAAGAGGTTCAATCTGCGCATTGGTTTCAGCACCTTGGCGCGTTTGTTCCATAGAAAAATGACATGAAAGGAGTGAGCCCTTTTATCAGTCATGCAGTCTCCGTCTCGGTGGGTAGAGGCGGGGCCGCTAGCATACACACAGAGTGCAAAACAGTGTGTTCACGTGAGGAGCAATGCAAGGTAACATAGTCGAAATTAAATGAGTAGATTGCAATATATTGTTGTATTTTAAAAGGATTTTTCATTGTACTTTTCTTAAAATATAATCTTAAAATCGATATAATCTTAAAATGACCAGGCGAGACCCAGAACTGAATGTCTTGTGACACCCGTACGTGTAATACAAATATTCTCAAAGTACTGTAATCATTAGACAAATGGTTCCGCTTGTGCCCTTGCAAAGACCTTTTGCTCGATGGCGGCAATGTTTTTTGCTCCAATTTGACACACTTGTCAGTCCCCTAAAGGTGTGTACCAAATTTTGTGGTGAGCTGGCAAAATGCCCTGAAGTTGCTTTGGGGTGCTTTTAGGAGTGCATTGAGCTGTGTGACAAATTTCAAGTCAATCGGACTTATTGGGTTTAATAATGGCACCACCCCGCCCCATGTAGTGTATTTGCCAGAAAAAGTAATAGCACAGGCACCACAGTAGGGGTGCATGTTTTGACACATTTCCACCCTTTTGTGTGCAGCACTGATTCTACACCTTGATTTTCTCTTTACTGTCTTTGTAAAGGCAGTGTAGGCAGTGTATCCAGTGTGTCCAGTAAAACTCCCCCCCCTCCTTGCAGGTTTTCTCTCTGGATGACCCGACCTCCTTCCACACCTTGTACAGCCAAAAGTCCACCAAAGACAAACGAGACAAAATGATGGAGACTCTCGCCGAGCAAATCGCAACCTTATGCGACACGCTCAAAGAGTACCCGGCAATCCGATACCGCAAGTATGCACGCCGCAGTGTGTTCATCCTCCACGTGAGCGGAATGAATTAAAAAAGCACAACTCCTCTGGTGTCGCGCAGCGGGCCAGAGAGGAACGCCAAGCTGGCCGAAGAGGTCTACCAGCGCCTGAACGCCCACAAAGCTGACAATCCAAGCATGGGGGAGGTTCGGAACAGCCCATTCTCTAGTGCATTAATACTGCTTCTCTGTAACATGGCTTTCTTCTTCTCCTTTTTATTCTGCTCTAGCAGCACTTTCCATACAAGAGTCTATAGACATCCACTGGGATGATGCAGCTTTTGGCCTCTTCAGGTTGTGGGTGTCTTTTCTTTACTGCTGCTTTCTCCTTTACGCCTTACCTGTTCTTTTTCTGTGTGCCCTTTCGACTGCATTCAGCATGAGAGGTCAGTGTTTCCTACAGGACTGCAATCTATTTGTTGCGGGGATCTAGATTATGCCATTGTCTAATTTGCATACAGTAAATGGCCATTTTTGTGACTAAAAGTGACCAAAAACCTTAAAAGCTAAACAAATAATTTTACAATTTTTCATCTGTCGCTTCTCATTGTGTTTTTGTTTAATGTCACAAGCAAGACAGAGCCCACTGGGAGTGCTTTTAGAGGGGAGGGGACAGCAGGAGCACTAGCTGCTCGTCGAGAAGAGCGCTAATTGCACTCATGTCTCCAAAGAGACAAGCAAAAGTCACTAGATTTGTTGCTAGTCTCTTTTTTTAAAAACAGAATCTTCAGGGGTCTGAATACACTTATGGCAACACGTATCTCTCAAGTTCTGTTTTCTTATTCTCTGACAGACCAGGTGCGCATGAGGTATGTTAAGAAGCGGAGTTACGATGCCATCTACTGTACGGAGATTAAACGACAACCTGCATTCGCACACAAGTCCCATTATAGTGTGTTCATGAGCAAGGGTGAACAAGTCAATTTGTGGTGGTTGAAATGTATTTGTGGCGGGCCACCACAAATCAATGAATGTATGGGAAGGTTTGCTGTTTTGCAAGATTGCGCCACACTTTACCCAGGGTTAAATGTGTACCCGTGTATTAATGAATCAATCCCTCATTTTATACTGTGTTTATTGCGTTTAGGGGCCAAGCAAGGCGCGATCCCAACTACTGATCGTCGATCGTGGATTTGATCCTGTCTCTCCTCTCCTACACGAGCTGACCTTCCAGGCCATGGCCTACGATTTGCTGGATATCCAAAAAGACATCTACACGTGAGAATACTCTTGGTTACAGATATCAACCGATACGGATACAGGCAGCAGCTCTTCCCTCAAACTAATGTCCTGTAATGAACACGTTATGCTTCTTCAACTGCTATGCCACTAGACGCATTTCACAAAGGCTTTGTGCCAAATAAGATCAATACTGCATACAAGTTATAGAAAAAGTGCCTGAACGCTGCAGGTGACTCTTATTAAAGGAAGACGCCTTAGCTTCCCCTTTGCATCACCAACACTTTATGTCATGTTCTGCATGACAGGTTGGGCTTTTTTTTTTTTTTTAGTTTTCACATTGTTTCCTGTTTTTTGCTCTTATTTTGGTTTTCTGTTTCCTGTTTGGCGCGACATGATAATATCAGTCGGCAGATATTATCAGACATCCTTAGTTAATTATGTACCTCCTGCCATCGATTGGAAGAGCATTTAATTATTCTGCCTGTCACTGTACGTTGCTGGCATACAAATAATAATACGTTTTGGACCAATGAAGTGAAATTGGAAGTCCTGCAGCACGATGATCTCTTTCAGCACACTAATGTGCTGCGGCACAGTGGTTGGGAATCACCGATATGCGCTATCAACACTGGGTTTTGATGAAAGATTAGTATTCTTGCAAGACTGCTACCTTTTATGCTGTGTGAGTGTGTTTTCTTTGGAATCCATATTTTTGTGTGTGTCTTTCGGCTGATTTATTTCAAGTTATCAGACAACCGGCGTTGGGAATTCCAAAGAGAGAGATGTGTTGCTGGATGAAGATGACGAGCTCTGGGTTCAGCTCAGACATCTCCACATTGCAGACGTGTCCAAGTGAGTTTGGCAAATTTGAACCTGGCTCTCACTGTCATTTAAAAAAAAAAAAACAACAACAATCTCACTGTGCTTCAATTTCATCCTGTGTAGGAAAGTGACGGAGCTGCTTCACACTTTTTGTGCAAGCAAGAGGATGTCCACTGAGAACGTGCGTATGATGCACTATTATTAAACATAATATATCTATTTTTTCTAATTATGTGCGGTTGTCTGTGTGTTTTTGCACCTCAGGCCAACCTCAAAGATCTTTCTCAGATGTTAAAGAAGATGCCGCAGTATCAAAAGGAACTGAGCATGGTGAACAATTGGCTCTTTTTAATGATATTTTATTCGATTCAATGAGATTAAATGTGCCTTATTGTCCCTTGTTTTTGTATAGAGTAAAAATATATACAATCCAGATATTAAAACACTACACGGCAACTAAATATGTCTGCATGTTTTCGTTCCTGTAGTTTTATTATTATTGTACACTGATGCTCGTTTTCTTTTCCAGTACTCCACTCACTTGAACCTGGCTGATTCCTGCATGAAGAAGTTCCAGGCCTCTACTGATAAGTTGTGTCAAGTAGAACAGGTCAGTGTTCCCTCTCAGTGGAATCCCTCTGGCCTTATGGAAGTATCACTACCAGCTATGAGAGCAATATAAACTAGAAATGGGCATAACAGGTTTTGTTCTGCTGATGTGTGGAATTGAGTGTTTCTTTGTGTCTTGAATGAAGCATTTGAGGCAAAAGTGGGTGCACTATTTGCTGCAACCAGCAGAGGCGCTGTTGATTCAGTTTCAGCTAGTAGCAGTTCAGCTACGGCGGCTCAATACCAAAATATCAACATTATGGATGGCAAGATTTCTGATACTGGTATTTCAGTAGTGCAATATTGATATTTTGACACATTGTGTTTGAATTAATGACATTACAATGTCTTATTTAAGCTACACTGTGGATATAATATAAATGTAATGTCATTTTAATGGTGATAAAGTCTAATAATATCTTGCTGGAAGTACTTTTAAGTAGCCATTTTTATTGCTAAATTGCCCCACCTTTCAGTTTATAATAACATAGCACACTGTTTTTCTGTCACCATCACAATAGAAACAAAGTATATGCATACTAAATTACTATAAAGGTATAAAGTTGGAGTTTGTGCACAATATAGACCAGGCAAATGTATACTATGATGAAGTATACTTAAATATGTCTGCATACTTGTTGGCTAAATATTATTGTTTGTATACCCGCATAACTGATATTAAATATCCTGATATCCCATAACTGATTAAATATTATAATATAGGTATTTAGGAATATCGTTGTGTCGATGTTGTTATTGAAACAGGAGCTCAGAACATTCATGTCTATCCCTAGTCTAAATGCAAAAAACAATAGTGTTATTGTGGCTGTCATGTCTCACATCTGCAGAGGTCATCTTTTACCACATCTGGCAGCGGAGTGAGTGAAGCTGCTGCGTACATCTGTAGTTGACCAGATAAATAGAAGTAGGATAATGGACTCTTGATCCCTCAGCACAGGAAAGCAGCCTTACATTCCCCGGGGGCTTTTAAACTTCTCAGAACTTGTCTGCTCATATGTGTTGTGAAAACACACTGCATTTATTTGCTCAGAAGGGATCAGCGTTGGTCACCGAGCATACGTCTGGCGCGGTATTCTCCTTCCCGCGCTCAGCGCACCAACTGACCTCCACTGGCGTTTATTTATAGCGCTGCTGGTGTGTTTAAAACATGACATGGTTTAGTGGTGGTGTTTAATGTAGAATAGTAATCACAATATTGTATAAGAAGCTTGCGGGCAGACGCCAACATGTGCTGACGCGGAAGATGCGCTTATGTCATGACTGAGTGTTAGGACATTTAAAACGTGTTACTCAGTAAAGTAAAAATCCTTCCAGGCACATGTCTGTGGCCTGGCTTGAATCTTGAATGGGATCACGCCAAGCCCTCCCCCCCTCTCCCATTTGGCTGTGTGAGACCTTGTCTTGTGTCCAAGGAGTTTCAGCACACAGGAAATGCTAAACTGTGTCCTTCTGAGATCCAGGTTTTGTGAGCGATGCGTTGTTGGCTTGTATGTTTGAATGCCACCATCTTGTAAATCCAACAGGCTTATTTTGGCTCTTGGAGGGACAGTGCGGTCCAAACAGCAACAACTCCTGCCACCTGTCATCTTTAACAAAAGTGCTTTACATTGTTTGGCTAGGCGTATGTTGGCATTTCCTTTGCCAGGGAGGTTAGGTTTTTATTGCGATGGGATTTAAATGGGTATGCAAAAAGTACTTAACCAATTTCCACACAACTCTTTCCACACAAAGCTAGATCTCAAGGGTTTTTCCATTTAATAAAGATTTTTTTTTTCTTTTACAATTTTGAAAGGATTTTTAAGAAACATTGTCCTTATATTCAATGTGAGCGATGCAGTAATCTTAACAATGAAATTCAAGTGTTAGATGAAAGGGAATAATCCAAACTTCATCTCATAGCTGAGGTTGCCATCCGAATTTTCGACTACTTTTGTGGGTTTCTTTTACTTCGTCAAATTGCATTGAAAATGTCTGTATACCTGCATAACACTGCAGACTTTTAGTGCATCAGTTCGTGCAGTAAACCTTGTAAACTTGGCCATCCCTCCCACAGGACCTGGCCATGGGCGCTAACGCGGAGGGGGAACCCCTAAAGGACGCCATGAAGAGCATCGTGCCAGTGCTGCTCGACCATGGAATCCAGGCCTACGACAAGATCCGCATCATCCTGCTCTACATATTCCACAAGAAAAAAGGCAGGCAGTTCTCCTCTCCTTACTGATTCCAAAGCCGGTGTGTACAATCGCTCTTAATAATGACTTTGTGATGGATCTGTGCAGGCATCGGGGAGGAGAACCTTGACAAACTCATACAGCATGCTAACGTGACGGCCGACAGAAACATCATCACCAACCTTCAGAATCTGGGCTGTAACATCATTGCGGGGGTATATATTGATTCCTACTTCTAAACTATTTCGGGAACACTATTTTCACAAGGGAAATAATGGAAATTCACACTTTATTGACTGTCCTACAAGTGTAAAAATAAGACGCGTAACACACCATTGAATTCTCAGAAGATGTTTCATATTAGTTCCATCCCAGAAATGAAGTGCAATTTGTTTCAGGGCAGCAATGCTGGTGCGACACTGCCAGAGCGTAAACAGCGCACGGAGAGCACTTACCAGCTCTCGAGATGGACACCCGTCCTCAAAGACATCATGGAGGTATGGAAACCAACGTGCAAAATGTGGACTTTGCAGGAACTGTTCAAGTCTTACGCTGTGGGCTGTCTTTGCCTTTTTCCCCCCTCAGAATGCCATAGACGACAAACTGGACAAGCGTCTGTGGCCGTACATATCTGAACCCGCCCCCATCAGCACCACTCACATTCCAGTCAGGTGGGCCTCAAGAGGAGCACTTGTGTCATTATTTTATCACATGTTTTTGGAACATTCCTAGACAATGTGAACCACTGCTGTCTCTCTTTAAACAAAATTAAACGTGGGTCGCAGACAGATTATTTTTTGCAAAATAAAAGCTTTCATCCCTGTAACTAAGTCCTATCAGAGCTTTTTAAGAGCAAAAAAAGTGAGTAGAAAGCTTAAAAGGTGGAAATAAGCCAGTTTTTGCTTTGAACGCTTCGTATAATCCCGCAGGGAATTCCCATCTTGATGGTGTTTACAGACCCGGCAGGTTCAACTCGTAATCTGTGTAATGCACAATGCTTGTGCACTTCCTGTTGCGCAAAGTGCAGAATTAAATCTTGAGTAGTCATTTTTAAAACATCTATAAATGTGGGTTATGATCAGTGTTGGCAGTAACGGCGTTACTAATGTCATTACTGCTTTCTAGTAACGGGTAATGAAAGTAGTATTTCAAACGTTACAAGGCTGCTGCCGTTGCCGACAATGAAATGTGTCCTGAGATGTGACGTTTGCGAACGAGTCGAGTCTTTTGAGTGGCTCTTTTAAGTGATCAATGAGAAACGATGCGCACTTATAAGATATAAGAAGGAGCCGCTCTTATATGCAACTGGTGTGGATGTAAGTACAGACACTACTTCGCCATTATTGATGTAAAAGGCAAGAAACTACAGTATATGTGAAGTGTACATTATGTCCTGTCGCTAGCAGGATGCTGGCTGTCTCCGCCCCCTCCGAACCCTCCAGCGGAGGTTGACACGCACCTCCAAAAAATTCTAGCTTTGCATCAACGGCAATACAAACCGCAGAGCTGCGATTGGTCGACTTTTCTTTGTGCGTCAGTATTTCCCTCTCACGAGAGCGCCAAAGAGTCCACCACAGCGAAAGAAACCTTGGAGCAAGTTGAGGAGCGTAACAAGTTAGTTCGTGCTCTTGTGTGACTTCAGAGATGCCGTAGCCTGCGCACATGCGGTGCGCAATGTGATATAAACAACAGTACTGTCGGAGTGTACGTCTCTGTGTGGCAGAGGCATGTCAGACTGGCATGAATATACTGTATCAGTCAAGTGACAAACGTTATTTTGAGGATGGATGCTAGGCTGATGTCGATCTTTATTTTTAATACCATGCGTGATCGACCCACATTACGTTTGAGATACAATGCTAACGGTGAGTTATTATGTATTATCATTGCTTATCATGTCTACCGCATTCGGTAATACGAATATAAAGGTGACTATTGGGGTCTTATTCCATGTTTACAGGCTCTCATAATGTTAAAAACATTTTTAGAAGGTCATAAACAGGTTTTTTATGCTCTAACTATGAAAATATTGCATTTATTAATATTGAACCCTACGTTGCGTAAATTCACGGTTGGGTCTGGAATCAATTAACCGGTGATAAACAAGGGACGACTGTAGGTTGTCAAAGAGAAGAGTCGTGGTTGCTCGTGTCCAGGAACATACTGCCCCTAGCGTTTTGGCAGAGAACAGCATGTCAAGCGCTGGCCGAAGGCCGACGTAGTGACTTTACTAGCTTTACTAGCCTTAACTAGTAACTAATTACTAAGTAATTTGCGCCTCACTGGTTATGATTTTGTGATTTCCCTCCCCACAGTGCTCGTGTTGGACAGTGGCACAATAACAAACCTCCTGCAGAATATCACACTGGGCCAAGGCTCATTATTTTCGTCATTGGCGGGGTGACCCACTCAGAGATGCGCTCAGCCTATGAAGTCACTCGCGCTAGTGCCGGTAAATGGGAAGTAGTGATTGGTAAGCCATGGAGTTGTTGTGAAGCAACCCTAATTTCACTCATAGCTTCATTTGTATTTGAATTGGCCTGTGAATGGATGTTTTATTTGGTGTTCATGTGGGCAGGCTCATCACACATCCTGACTCCAACAAGCTTCCTGGGTGATCTCAAGAGTCTGGACCAGGTTCCGAATCCAGTTTGTGAAGATAATGTAGACCCTAATAGAGGATGAGCGCAATGAAGAAAAAGAGCTTCTCCTGTAGGTTTTATGTCACAGCACAATATTAGAAGTGGAACATGAAGATACATTTTTTTGTATATTTGCTCTGAAATTAGTTCTGTACACATCTGTGATTTAAATTGAATGCAGGTATTCACATTTTAATTACTGTACTAGCCTCATTGCTGCAAAATAGGAGCACGTCATTCTTATGAGTCTTGCAAGGTACCTTAAAGTAATGCCCCGCCCCCAGAACTGCTGTCTTTAAGAACCTTGCAGATTGATTTAATTATTATATAGCTGGAATGTGGTGGCTGTCTTTTTCTTGGTGGTGTTTGTGCGTAAAATAAGTAATAAAAAAAGACACTGACTTTAACTTTTACTCTGTTTATCATTAGCTGTATGGTGGCTGAATGTGATGACCATGCAGAGATCTCCCTCAGTTACAAACTTTAAGTGTGAGTCAAAAGGGGAGACGTACCTACAGATGAGAGAGAGAGAAAAAAAAGATCATCCCTCTCGATGCTGCGGATTATGTTCTCATCTGGGATTACAGATGGCAATTTTAAGACACACAGGCTTGAGGTTTTAATGGCGATGGGTTAATACTGCGGATTTAACTCTACTATTTAAAAGCCTATCCTCCATGCTGCGGCAAGTACACTATCAGACTGGCGGCGAGCATTCAGGATAATTCACCCACTGCTGGGAGCACTTCTGTGAAACTTTTGCAACTTTTTCTGCGCTGCTTGGCTGGATGGCGGCTGCACAGGTGGAGTGTGATGCTGTGAGGGTAAGCAAAATAATTGCTTGTCATCCTTAATCTATGCATTATGTGGTCTTTTCATTGGTACCATCAGAGGTATGTATTTCACAACATGTGTTGTGGCTGCAGTTTGCAGCGGTGAAGCATCACGCTGGGCTTTGAGGTACCCAGCCGATAACGCCAGTTCACCACTGCAATCTACAACCACAATAATAAACATATTGTTCATTTAAGAGAGACTGTACGTGCATTTCTGATTTATGTTTCTGTCCGCTCATTCCACAGGGACAGAAGCAGATCCTAAACATCAAGAGTTCATCACAGCGGGGGCAAATACAAGAACAACGCCCTTCTGAAACTGCACAAGTCAAACCTTCACATTCAGGTTAGCACAGACGACACAAGCATACCGTACCCCATTCAATGCATGTAAAGATGTACAGTATCCTTAATGTCCTCCTCACAGGTACACACTCCAGGGAGTTGATCCATAGCTCGGACTACCACATGCAACAGCGACCTTTTGCCGATCAGCAGGTGTTAATGGCGGCTGCAAAGTATCAGGTACTTCTAAATTTCAGCTGAGGTGCTGTGAACATTTTATTTTTTTTTTAATGTGTCGTTCGTCTCAGGAGATGAGAGGTTTTTCACATCACGGCTCAGCGCCTCAGATTTCGGTGACCGAGAGCACCCCGGATATGAACAGGAAGCCGCTCTTGCTGCCGGGCAACCAGCTCCAGGTCCCCTTGGAGCAAGCCTATGCCACCTCCATCAAGGTGGGTTCAAAGCTACCTGGGTTGTTAGGTGATGGTGATTGTTATATGTGGCAATGAATTGTTTGCTCCGATAGGCACAGTCACCTGAGGAGCAGCAAAAGTTAATGAACGTCATCCGCCATAGCCAGCGTGGATGCACGGAGGACAAGTGCTGCTCCATGGATCCAAGTCAGAGTGCCCCCTGCACTCCCAGGCACACTGATAGAAAACCTCTTGATGATACATGCAACAAAGGTGAATGATCCCTGCAAATTCACAGATATTTGGTCAAAAAAAATTTGTTTCCTTCAAAAATAGGATGTTTTTTTCTGCAAAAAACACATTGCAGTCACCCTGAGTCTGTAAGAATATATAAATGTGTGGTAAATGTACGGTATACATGTACCACTGTATGACCACTACATGTTTATGTCTTTATGCTTCACTGGTCGTTGCGATTTCGCACCTCGTTTGGCAGTTTTGTCACGAGTGACAAATGGCAATTGAAGAGAGAAGAAAAATACTTGATTTTGAAATTATTTTTTTAGTGTCAATTTATATATATATATGGGGTTTTTTGTATGAATTGGCTCTTGAAGCATTTTAGAGACATTGTTTCGTTTTCCACACCGCTTTTCTCATTTTATTTTTGTTTTGTCCTCCCCAGATGCTGAAAAGTTCTTCAACTTACTGGCCAACACTCAGAGTCGGCGTCTCGATGACCAGCGGGTGTCTCTCCCGTCGCTGCCCGGCATAGACAACAAGGATCCTCAATCTGCCTCAGATTCAAGCTACTTGTGCTACATGGTCTCCAAAGTTCAGGTTAGAGGAAAACAATATGATACATAATAATGGAAACTGTACACTCAGAGAATAGTATTATATTATACTCTATTATAATAGTATAAATTATTCTTCAGGGGAGCAGAATGGAAGACCAAAGATGCTCCCTATCTCAAATCCAGCCTGCAGAGGAGGGACAGTCATCCAAAAAGGATAACGCTGCTTCAGGCATTTCACGCTCAGCCTCCTTCAGTCCAGGTTCAGACATAGAACGCCCCGATGTTCAGAAGTCCCCCATAAAGGTAACATGCACTTACAACCCAAATCAAAGAATTAGTGTTGTTTGTAATTATTGGCATTGTTGTCTACTATGCAGGACTTGCCTCCAGCTGAGCTGGACCATTTCCTTACTTTAATGAGTCACGCCCAGCGAGGGCGGATGGAGGAGCAGAGATGTGTCCTGAATGTCAGTCCCCAGACTACCCCTAAGCATAAACCCACCCAGAGCACTGCACCCACAGGTGAGAGGATCATTTAATCTCAGAGGTCCCACAATAATATAATCAAGGTGTAGTCGATACTAGAATTTAGACAGTTTAAAAGTGCTGTTGGTAAGCCCTACTGGGAACACGACGTTTTATGTGTCTGTAGCTTTTATGCCAATGAATTGGATTTGTCAACGTGTCAACGCATTTTGATTCCGCATATCTTATCTTTGGATCATATTAATAACAAAATTGTCTTTTTGCACTGCTAGGCCCAGAATCCGACCAGTTCTTCAACATGCTGGCCCATTCCCAAGCCAAACGTCTGGATGATCAGCGCGTGTATCTTCCATCTCTGCCGGGCATCCAGAACGGAGGCAAGGCCAATGCAGCAGGAGCGGATGCAAGCTATTTGTGTTACATGGTCTCCAAAGTACAGGTGGGTGCCCCCCCCCCCCCCCCCCCCCCCCCAAAAAAAAAGAACCCCAATGTATATATATGTATATATACTGTCTGTGAAGGTTTAACACAATATATTCTGTAACTGCTTCGAATACCACCAACAGGGCTCCCGGCTTGATGATCAGAGATGTTCTGCACCTCATATCCTGCAAAATTTGAGCACCCCAACCACTCAGCGCAAAGACTATAACACTTCAGAAGCATCAGATAAAACTCTAAAGAGGTCAGGCTCCATAAACCAGGACAAAAGTGATCATCAGCAGCAGGTAAGACACCATAACAGACCTCCTCCAAGGCTGAATTTAGATGCTTGAATTTTGTTATTAAGATGCATGCATGATTCATTGACAATCCGCACTAAAATGTAAGTTTAGCAGTCATGCACATCATCATGAGTGCTCATGATGTGTGTGTGTTTTTTTTTTTTTTACCAGATATCTCCGGCCGAGCAGCAGCAATTTTTAAAAATGATGAATCATGCTCAGAGGGGACGCATGCAGGACCAGCGTTGCTCTTTGACGCAAAGCAGAAGCACAACTGCCTCGCCCAAACATAGTGGCAGCTCCTCAAATGAAGTAGCAGCAGGTCTGAAAACACACACACAGGTCAAACGGGGGCAGGCATGTTGTCTTTGTCAGACGCTTAAGTAAGCCTTTTCGACAGGTGCAGAAGCAGACGCGTTGTTTTGCATGGTGGCCAGCTGTCAGGCTCGCAGGCTGGACGACCAGAGAGTCGCTCTTCCCTCTCTGCCGGGGATCAGTGGGATGACGACAGAGGGAAAACACGAAAGGAGTCATGCAAAAGCTGGAAATCCAGTATGTTACCTTACAATCTAGCCAATCGTATTCTTTGTTTTTTATGTTTGGATGGGTAAGCTAGACAAAACAGATAAACAGTTACATAAATAATTCTATTTTTATTTGTATGAATTTAATGAAATCACACAAAAAATATTCCATCTATGTATAAGAAAATATTTTTAAATCGAAATGTTGATTTTTTTTAAGCATATTATATTATATATGATATAATTGGCCATCACTCATCGCCACGGGAGCCTGTGCACTGACCGCTTGTGAGTGCTGTGAGGCGGGGCAGAGCTCTTGGCAGAACCTGCTGCTGTCTCCAACAACGGCATGAAAAGTTTTACCAACTAATTGCCAGAAATCATTGACTTTTTGTGGAGTTAAGTATATCCGTATTACATGCTTCCTACATGTCTTCCACAACCACAACCCATAGGGGGAGCCACAAATGCTGAATTAGGACGCCATGTTTCCTCATGACTCTGTGTATAATATCTACTTGACTGGTATTCTCTTTCCACTTGTGCAAGGTTTGTGCACCACACATAACTGTGGCGGAAAGTACACCACCGATATCTAGAAGAGACAACTCCAGACATCCTACCTCTGAACTGGGCTGCAGCTTGACAAAGTCAGCATCCTTCAGCACTGAGACAGAATACCAGAAGACGCTTAATTCCACATCTCAGGTAAGCCACCTACAACTGTATAAATAACCACTGTAAATGTAGACTGTTTTGATCCAACTCTTGGATTGTCTCTATAGATGACTGTGAAGGTGTCAATGAGCTTCACACCACAGATGGTAAGTGTCATACTGTATATGTCCAAAGTGATGACTTGAACCAACACATCTTTTTTTTTGTTCACCTGCCACAGGGGCATAAGAAATTCAACCAGCCTTGTGCGTTCCCAGAGGTCTACCTCACTCTCGGAGCTCCAGGAGAAAATCTTGTCATCCCTCTGAGCCCAAAGCCCGGAAGACCTCTGGCTTTGAACCTAAACCTCATCCCCAAAGAAGACGTCAAGTCCACACACGGCTCGCCCAGGAAGCCCCGCTCGAGACCGTCATCTCCCCAGCCCAAAGCTGCTCGTAAGGCCCAGGGCGGGTCTGCGGCGAGCCCCATCAGTCCGCATGAAGACTGCTTCTCAGTGATCGAGAAGGTCCACACTGCACATCTTCAAATGGGGACCACTCAAGGGGGACACAAATGCAAAGGGGATCCAGCCAAAGGGAGGGGGAATGGAAAAGTGGGTGGAAAGAAGGCTCAGAAGGATGGTGGAAATAAACATTAAATGCTGCATTCATCATAGTATAGGGCCAAATCATAAATGTCACTCACAGCTAAGAAACATTTTGTGTGACATTGGAAATTAATTGTAGTTTAACAGTCTATTTATTTAAAAATAATTTTGTTTCTGTTAAACACACATTCCACTCCTCCCATCCATTTTCCATACTGCTTGTCCTCGCCAATGGGCCTAACATGCATGTTTTTGGGATGCGATAGGAGCCAGAGTAGACCTACAGTTTATACTAAATATAATACTGTATTTTACACACACACACACATACATTTGACAAATTAGAAACTTCCTGAAAATAAAGAAAATGGCTAAAATAAAAGCACAGTTGTAGAAAACCACAATGTATTGTATGGGGTCAAAGGCTTTGGGGATTCTGGATTGGGTCTGGGTTGGTTGTTGACAAGGCCATCCATCCATCCATTTTCTGTACTGCTTGTCCACACTAGGGTCGTGGGTATGCTGGAGCCTATCCCAGCTGTATTCCTTCGAGAGACAGGGTCCATTCTGGACTGGGCGCCAGCCAATCGCAGGGCACATATAGACAAACAACCATTCACACTCATAAATCTAGGCAATTAAGAGTCTAAAATTACAATAAAATATTTTAATTATCTTATAGTCTACTTTTTTAATATTTGGAAAAAATATATTTTTGATTGGCATCTTCCTTGGTATTTACAAATATTTTATATTGCTGACTTTTTCTGAAAGATGACATTCCTCCTGTTAATATTGTGCTCTGAAATACATTTTGCACATGGAGTGTATTTTTGTTTGTTTTTTAAATGGCATGCATGTATTTTGAAGGCTATTTTTAAATAAACTAGCTTGCTTTTACCTCTCAAAGTGGCTCAACATGTAAAGACCATGGGAAAATGAGGGTCCCAGTATCAGACCAGATGAGAACCCCTGTGTTAAAGTAAAATATTTGACATTATGTATTGTTATAATTACACAAATTGTTTCAATTGTATTATTGTGCATGTTTGTTGACTTTTTTGTGTGTTTGTTTATGATGGAGTGAAAGAATTACTCATTGTGGTAGAGTTCATGCACTTTTAATGTATTTAGTGAACAACATCCTGTTTTTTTCCACACATTTATTGTTTTATCTGAAGATTTACAGAAGACGGGGCTCATATTGTATGAATCCCTCCGATGATTCCACTGCATCTTATTCAGCAGAGTCACTTCCCTGAAAAGGACGAAGGTGGTGATTATGTGTCATCCTTGACATCATGTTGTGTAAAGGATGTGTCCAAGTACGTGTTTGACATGTGTTTACCTTTCCCGTGTCGCGGCTCTTGGCCCTCAGCTTGTTGACCTGGGACTCTGCGATATCAGCACGCTCCTGAGCCTCCTCAAGCTCATGCTGGACCTTCCTGAGCCTGGACATGTGAGTGTTGGCCTGCTCCTCCTGTGAGGGGAAAATGAAGTTGTTGAATGAAACATTTGTATTTCATATCTGTAAGATAAGCTCTCCACTCTGTAGTGCACTCACAGCCTCCTCAGACTGTCTCTTGTAAGCCTTGACTTTGAGCTGCAGTTTGTCTACCAGGTCCTGAAGTCTGGTCACGTTCTTCTTGTCCTCCTCAGTCTGAATACATGAAAGTGTATTTTTCACTTTGTGTATCCAAAAAGCAGAGCGGTGACTATTTTAAGTTAAGCAGAAACAAACCTGGTAGGTGAGCTCCTTCACTCTCCTCTCATATTTGCGAACTCCTTTAACAGCGTCGGCTCCTCGTCTCTGCTCAGCCTCAACTTCGGATTCGAGCTCACGCACCTGAAAAGTGATCAGAGATCACACATTCTGTGTGTAGACAGGGCCGTCCGTCCGTCCTTACATGCAGGGCCCCACGGTTCTTTGCGCAAGGGGGTGCATTCTCTTCAAGCAACGGCTGTGCATTGCTGCCACGAGGCATTGAGCACCAAGTAAGCCCAAGACAGGAGAGGGAAAAAAAGAGTTGAGCTCAAAGAGAATGCTCCAAATAAATTCTGCTGAGAGCCCCAATTTCCCAGGGCCGGCCCCGTATGGAAATAAAGTACGATTGGCACGAGCACTGATGTTCGGTTCCTACCCTGGACTCCAGTTTCTGGAGCTGCTTCTTGCCACCCTTCATGGCGAGGTTCTCAGCCTCATCCAGACGGTGCTGCAGGTCCTTGACAGTGACCTCCAGGTTCTTTTTCATCCTCTCCAGGTGAGCACTGGTGTCCTGTTCCTTCTTCAGCTCCTCAGCCATCATGGCAGCCTAAAATCATGGGTAGTGGAGGTGCATTTTAGACATAATGATTGCATGAAGGAGTGAATGCTGCTACTCACATCAGTGATAGCCTTTTTGGCTTTCTCTTCAGCATTTCTTGATTCCTGCACAGCATCGTCCACTTCACTCTGAATCTGGACAAGGTCAGACTCCAGCTTCTTCTTGGTGTTCAGCAGACTGGTGTTCTGAATATTTAAGAAAAGTTAGTAGTAGTTGGTACATTCATTTTAGTCGTGTTGTGTAATGCATGACGGATAAGAAATAAACCTGAGAGTGAAGAAGTCCGACACGCTCACTGGCATCAACCAGCTCCTGCTCTGCCACTTTACGTCCTCTCTCTGTTTGCTCAAGAGCAGCTCTCAGCTCTTCAATTTCTGCCATCATCAGGCCGTTTCTACGCTCCACCATGGCAGCCTGCTCTTTCATGTCGTCCTGTCCTCTGACCGCATCGTCAAGGTGCAGTTGGGCATCCTGACAGAAAGCAGACCTTTTAAGTTCTTTGATCCACAACCATTTCAATGCAGTGACCATGAAACTACCTTGAGCTGACCCTGGAC
Source organism: Dunckerocampus dactyliophorus (assembly GCF_027744805.1). Taxonomy (NCBI): domain Eukaryota; kingdom Metazoa; phylum Chordata; class Actinopteri; order Syngnathiformes; family Syngnathidae; genus Dunckerocampus; species Dunckerocampus dactyliophorus. The sequence goes on along the minus strand of NC_072836.1, from coordinate 7,950,542 downwards.
ATTCCTTAGTTGTTTCTGGGCCTCAGCAGCCTGTCTATTGGCGTGGCTCAGCTGGATCTCCATCTCATTGAGGTCTCCCTCCATCTTCTTTTTGACTCTCAGGGCATCATTCCTGCTTCTGACCTCAGCATCAAGAGTGCTCTGCATGGAGTCAATCACTCTCTGGCTGTTTCTCTTGATCTGCTCCATCTCCTCGTCCTTCTCAGCCAGCTTCCTGTCAACCTCACCCTTGATCTGGTTGAGCTCGAGCTGAACACGAAGAATCTTGGACTCCTCATGCTCCAGTGTGCCCTGCAAGAGACGTTACCTCTGTGAAGCTGAATACAAAAAGTCCAAACTTTTTCCACAAAGTGATACCTCTGCCTCCTCTAGAGCAGTCTGAATCTCAGCCTTCTCACTTTCCACCGCCTTCTTAGCTTTTTCCAGCTCATGGATGCTCTTTCCAGTCTCACCAATCTGCTCAGTCAGATCTGAGATCTCCTCTGTAGGTAAAAAACATTGTGAAACACCTTTCGAAACCCAGATCATCATTTGCGCCAAAGTGTATTTGACTCACGTTGCAGGTTCTTGTTCTCCCTCTTCATGGTCTCCAGCTGATCAAGAGCCTCCTCATAAGAGTTCTTCATCTTAAACAGTTCAGTACTGAGAGAACGAGCCTCCTTCTGGGCTCCTTCCAGCTCTGCCTGACCCTCCTCATACTTCTGCTTCCATTCTGCCAAGACCTGCAGTTACGAAGACCCATTAGAGAGACATTCATTTGTACTTTACATCAGCAAGAATGTGAAAAGAACCTTGTCAAAATTCCTCTGCTTCTTGTCCAGGTTGGCAGCCAGGGCGTTTGCTCTCTCTACATCAATCATGAGGTCCTCCACCTCACCCTGAAGCCTCTGCTTGGTCTTCTCCAAAGAGGCACACTTGGAGTTCACAGCTTCAATGGACTCCTCAGCCTCCTGAAGACGCTGGGCCAGCTTCTTCCTTTAAAGGGTATACAGAACTTGTTCACATATCATGTGGAAAAGGAACAGAAAAGATGCAATTAATGATGTATAAGCAAGTTGTGTACTTGGCCTCCTCCAGCTCCTCAGTGCGCTGGATAGCATCAGTCTCGTATTTGGTCCTCCACTGTGCCACCTCACTGTTGGCCTTGGACATTCCTCGCTGAAGCTCAGCTTTGGCCTCCTGCTCCTCCTCAAACTGCTCTCTGAGCAGATCACAGTCATGGCGGGCAGACTGAACTGCATGGGCCAGGGCATTCTTAGCCTATAAATAATGATTCCAGACATTTATTTTGACATATATCCAGAAAATCAACACAAATACTCACTCCATTTCTGAGAGAACTAACTACGTACACATAATCATCAAACTGCACTGGTGATACAGAAAGATAGCTGTTAATGTCTTGTACCTTCACTTCTTCCTCAATGTGTCTTTTGAGCTCCTCAATCTGCTGAGTGTAAGCCTGTTTGCCCCTGGTCAGCTGGGAAATAAGGGCTTCCTTCTCCTCAAGCTGGCGAGTAAACTCGCCTGTGGAGTAGCAAGAAAGAACAGTTTTGATCATTCAAATGATCAAATACATTGAAGGTGGGGTGATCAATGCAAATCAGTGAACTCTACAAAACACCCACTGTAACTGTCGAGTATTTAACCGAATCACCATCAAATTTAGTAGACAGACAGGGTCACAAGTGCATGCCTGTAAAATATTAGCGAGATTGGTAGAAAAAGATGGCCGCCATAAATCGAAATGTTTGAGCAGGGTCACGGACAAGACTAATTGACCATTAGTCATTTGTTTATGTGTTTAATGATTATCCAACTTTTAGGATATTTGTTTTACCTGTATGCGTTTCTTCGAAAGCATTTTGACCACAACCCATAGGAGGTCACATAAATATGTGTGTGGACATAAATGTGTGTGTGTCACAGTACACATTGGTGATATTTGGAAGACGCACCGTTTTCTGTTTGCAGTCTTGCCCTCTGTGCAGTCAGGTCATTCAACTGCCGAACGTTCTCATCATTTTTGGACTTAATTTCACTTAATTGGTCTTCAAGAGTTCTGCACATTTTCTCCAGGTTGCCCTACAAAGAAGCATTGATAAAATTGTGTATACTGTTGAATATGTGAGTTCTCATAAAGGCAGAGGCATACCTTTGCTTTGGCAACAGCCTCCATGTTGCTGGAGAGGTCATCAATCTCCATCTTGTACTCGCTCTTCTCCTTCTCCAGCTTCTGCTTGACACGCTGGAGGTTGTCGATCTGTTCTCCCAGCTCTGCAACACTGTCGGCTTGCTTCTTGCGGAGAGCGGCTGCTGTAGCCTCATGCTGCAGGGTGGACTCTTCCAGATCACGGCGCAGCTTCTGGAACTCAGCCTCACGTTTCTTGTTCATCTCGATCTGAGCGGCTGTTGCTCCACCAGCTTCCTCAAGCCTCTCACTGATCTCCTCCAGCTCTCTGGAGAGGTCAGCCCTCTGCTTCTCCACCTTGGCCCTTGCAGCCCTCTCAGCCTCAATCTCCTCTTCCAGCTCCTCAATACGAGCCTAGGTTTCATGATAGGGTTGCCAATAAGTGAACTACCCCAGACACAATTATTACTTTGATCTATCTTAAATCGTATAAATCGATCAATTTACCTGGAGTTCCTTAATCTTCTTCTGGAGTTGAGCACCAAGAGACTGTTCATCCTCAATCTTGCTGAGAAGTTGGCTTGTCTCAAAGTCTTTCCTTTGAGGAGATGGGGAAAATAAATGCTAAATTTCATTTCTAAATGCAAAAGCATTTGTTACATGTTTACGTGTATCACATACTTCTTGAGTTTTTCCTCTGATTGCTGTTTGTCATTCTCCAGATCCATTATGGATTCCTGGGCCAGTTTCAGATCTCCCTCAAGCTTCCTCTTGGCTCTCTCAAGGTCCATGCGGAGCTTCTTCTCTTGCTCCAGTGAGCCTTCAAGCTGTTACATGACAGTTACTCATGTAAATTAGTTATGGCCTTGAATAAACAGTGAATAATATCAATTGCAAGTCAAATTTTTCATGCCAACAGAATGGCCTTCTTACATCATCCACTTGCTGTTCCAGCTTTGTCTTGGCCTTGGTCAGAGTGTTGACTTTGTCTTCCTCTGCCTGGAGATCATCCAGTGTTTGCTGGTGGGCCTCTTGGAGGGCTTTCTTCTCCTTTGTCAACTTGGCAATAGACTCATCTTGAGATGCCATCTCCTCTGTCAGGTTTTTCACCTGAAATATTGGGATTGCTTTAATATACTTGTAAACATTTTCCCTATATTCAATGCATTATTTCCAAATATTTATGTTAACGAGAATCCAAATAAACTGGAACCTTGTTTTCTGTGGCATGTTTCTCCTTTTCCACTTTAGCCAAGGTGAGTTCCAAGTCATCAATATCTTTCTTCAACTCTGAGCATTCGTCCTCCAGCTTCCTCTTCTTGGCAGTCAGCTCAGCATTAATTTCTTCTTCATCTTCCAGTCTCTCGGTTGTCTCCTTTAGTTTGGCCTCAAGCTGGATCTTGCTCTTAATGAGCCCTTCACACCTTTCCTCAGCATCTGAGAGGTTCTCACTTTCCTAGAGTTCAAACATGATAATGTTTGTCTTTGAAGAAAACCACATTTGAATATACAGAAGTCAACTAGTGTAAATGCCATGTTGATGATCTAGATCCATCCTAATGTTTGACAGGCCACTTACAGCTGCTACTTGCAGTTGCAGGTCATTCTTTTCCTGCAGCAGGGAGACCATCTTCTCCTCCAGCTCCTTTTTCTTTGCCAGAGCAGCTGCCAAGTCAGCTTGCATTTTCCCATAGTTCTCCTTCATCTGTGCCAGCTCTTTCTCAGTCTCAGCACTCTTCAGGAGAGGCTTGATCTTGAAGTAGAGATGCATCCATGGCCAATTTTTCACGTTCATGAATGACCGCATGTTGTACTGGATGGTGAAGATTGCATCTCTATGGGAAATAAAATAATTCATTTGGCGTTTGTCTTTTCAAGTGAAAAGTAGTCTTACCTCCTCTCCATCATCTTTACAAACTCCTTCCTCATGAGGAATCCTCTGCAGAGAGCCTGAGTCATGGTCACCAGTGCTGCCAGTTTCTCATCTCTCATCTCCTCCAGGGTACCCAGCAGACCCGCTTTGAAGAACACCTGCAAAGTACAGATGATGAAGGGTGACCTCACCAATCAGTACACACAAGAGCCCAAAGAACACGTCGTCTTGCCTTTGTATGTCCAAACTTGTACTGAGTGTGATCCACATCAATAGAGCCCAGCAGTTTCTCTGCAGCCTTCTTGTTGTCAATGAACTGACCCTCTGGGATGACACTGGCATTCAATACTTTGTATCTGCAAAAGAAAGGAAAACACGTCTTTTTCTGTATTACCTCAAAATAGGTCGATTGAAATCAACTTCTGTTGTCACCTCTGCTTGAAATCACCGTAGAGGATTCTGCTGGGGAAGCCCTTTCTGCAGATTCTGATGCCCTCCAGCACACCGTTGCATCTCAGCTGGTGGATGACCAAGAAGTTCTCCATAAGACCTGAACATTGTACAAAAAAATCAGTCCTGTGCTTCTCTTTGGAAGTTACAAGTGATTTTAAAGGTCTCATCAGTCATGACAACAAACCTGGGGTCTTTGTTTCATTGGGAATCAAGCAACGCACAAAATGAGGGTGAGTGCTCCTCAAGTTTGTCATCAGCTTGCCCAAGTTCTCCTGTGGGGTAAAATAGTGTCATTTAATAACCAAGTTCAAAAGTCACTTACATATATGAATAACAACATCACCCTGAATAGAGCAGAGACAGTCTGGAAGGAACCACCCTTCTTCTTTCCACCTCCCTTCTTGCCACCACCACCACCACCGGCAGCCTCTGTGTGTCACATCATCGAGTCACTTCCACCTTCATTGACTTTTGATGCCCATACCAAAGCAGTAGTGGTGGTATGAGTTTCATACCTTCAGCTGAAGCATGAGTTGCATACAACATGGCCAGCAGTTTGTTTGAAGACTTCTGGTAGAGCTGAACAACTGAGTCATTCAACGGGTCCTTGTTCTTGTCCAACCAGCCAGTAATGTTGTAGTCCACAGTACCAGCATAGTGAACCAGAGAGAAGTGGGCCTCAGCCTTGCCCTTTGCAGGCTTTGGCTTCTCAAAGGCTTTAGTCTTGCCAAGATGCTGGTCATGCAGCTTGTTCTTGAAAGAAGTGTCTGTAGCCTTGGGGAACATGCACTCCTCTTCAAGGATGGAGAAGATGCCCATTGGCTGATGGGAAATGATGTCGATCACTTGGTTGGAACACTGAGGTCATGTATTTTCTTAGATTTGACCAAAAAGATTTGTCTCACCTTCTCAATAAGCTCAATGCAGGCAGCCAAGTCCATACCAAAGTCAATGAAGTCCCAATCAATGCCTTCTTTCTTGTATTCCTCTTGCTCCAGAACAAACATGTGGTGGTTGAAAAACTGTTGCAGTTTCTCGTTGGTGAAGTTGATGCACAGTTGCTCCAGACTGTTGAACTACAGCATACAGATACATAATTAACTCACACTATGATTAGTCCACCTTTAGATGTTGTCTTCTAACTCACATCAAAGATCTCAAATCCAGCGATATCCAACACTCCAATGAAGAACTGTCTTGGCTGCTTTGTGTCCAACATCTCATTGATACGGACGACCATCCACAAGAACATTTTCTCATAGGCAGACTTGCACAAAGCTGAGACAGCATTGTTAACCTGGAAGACGTCGGTTAGTTAGAGATTAGCATTGTTTTAACTCTTACATACCAAACAATATAATTGGCTGTGTAAGTTGTCTACCTGAGGGACGGTTTGACCTTTGGTCACAAACTCGTTCCCGACTTTGACTCTGGGGTAGCACAGAGCTTTCAGCATATCAGCAGAGTTCAGACCCATGAGGTAGGCGATTTTATCAGCCTCTGATGACAACAAATCATAAAACCTTTACCTTGTCAAACTTTTGTGTTGTTTGTGGAGCCATCACATTACTACGCTTACCCTCAGTGCCATCAGGTTCAGCCTGCTCCTCACGCTGCTTCTGTTTGAATTTCATGTTGCCATGATGCATCACAGCGCCTGTCAACTTGAAGATGCTAACTTTCTCCTCTCCACTGAAGCCCAGGATGTCGACAGCAGTCTACATTCATAAAATAGATTGAATTTAAGAACACACAAATATTGTTTTTGAAGTTAGGTCATTCTTTGACAGTAACTCACATCTGTTGCAATGAACTCTTCCACATCGTTGATGCTCTTGACAGTGATTTCACCCTGACTGATCATTGGGTAGTCATAAGGATTGGTGGTGATCAGAAGTGCCTCTGGAATTAAAGTGGAATCAACTCGTAAATCGGTTTCTTGTGTTTACTTTCTGTTTTAGGTGATGTGACATACCCAGCAGCTCCGGCTTGTGTCCAGTCATCAGCTGGTAGAAGATATGGTAGCTCCTCTCAGCAGACAACTGGAAGGTGACACGAGACTTCTCCAGCAGATCTGAACATTTGTAGAGAGGTAGAGATTGTCGATGGAGCCCACATTTCTAACCAGATGCGTTTGAGCGCCATCAACTAATACTCACATGTTTCAATATCAGCAGAGGCCAGCTTGCCACTTGTGGCAAAGTGGATTCTGATGAATTTACCCTAAATGATGACCAGTAACATCTCAGTTTGGTTTGGTAACCATGAATATACGATTACTTATTATAGAGTGTTGCAATTTGAGGACTTACGAAACGAGAGGAGTTGTCATTCCTCACAGTTTTGGCATTACCATAGGCCTCCAGCAGAGGGTTGGCTGCAATGATTTGATCTTCCAGGGAACCCTACATGGGAATTAAAATGCTCTCAACAAAAGCCTAGAACTACAGCAAAGACAGCAGATTATCTCAATTTTGGTGCGAGTCTGCACTCATTTCTTTAATTGCCCCTTGCACAGTCTAAAAATAATCCACCTTTGCTTACCTGTATCTTGCCAGAACTTGCTTCAGATTTTTTGCCTCCAGCCACTGCAATTGTTGCAAAGTACTGGATGACACGCTTAGTGTTGACAGTCTTTCCTGCACCGGATTCTCCACTTGAGGTGTGTGTGGGGGAGGGGAGGGAGAGTACAAATGTAACATTGAGCTTATGTTTTGTTTGGTACTTTCTGAGGTTTTTCTGTTCAGCAGTGTCAAACTCACGTGATAAGGACAGACTGGTTCTCACGATCTGTATTTGCAAGAAAAAACAAGTTAATAATAAGTGCATTTTTGCTTTAAAAGTTCAATGTCGTCTTACCAGTGAGCATGAACTGATAGGCATTATCAGAGATGGAGAAGATGTGGGGTGGAGCCTCAATCCTCTTCTTGCCTCTGTAGGCATTGACGACCTGAGAATCGTACACAGGGAGCCACTTGTAGGGGTTCACCACGACGCAGAACAGGCCCGAGTAGGTCTGCGGCACCAAGGAGAGGACCATCAGTGCAGTTACAGTAGGCTTCGCTGAAGTCGTGTTTAAAGATATGGAGCCTTACGTAGATCATCCATGATGCAAAACGCTCTTTGAGGTTATACAGCACAGCAGGCTCGTTGAGGTGGGTCATCATGGCCATGTCCTCAATTTTATCAAACTTGGGAGGGTTCATTGGATGGATGTCATCTTCTTTGACAGTGACTGACTGTATGGCAAATACCGTAGAAGAAAAAAGTGATGTAATGAGGTGTTAAGACATAAAAAGTATAGAGAGAATCGTGGAGGCTAATATCACACCATGAGCAGGATGGATTTGGGGCCATGATGCACTTACCTTTTTTGAAATTAGAGTCTCGACAGTGGCTTTCCCCCCCTCTTTCTTGGTGAGCTTAGCTTTGACATACATCTCATCAGCATCTACCACAAAGACGGCTGACTTGGCATCAAACGGAGTGTTTTGAGCCTCAATCCTCTCTTTCTCTGGCTTCCGCAGGTAAATGGCTGCGGGGCCATACTGCTCCATCTCCGCGTCGGTGCTCATGGTGGCACTTTATTGGAGACTGAAAGCAGGGAAATTTCACTCATCTCTATTCTCCTCCATGACTTTTCTTTGTTCTCTCGAAAAGAAAGTTAGCTTGTCGTCAGTGTGCTCTGTGGATATCACCTGAATTACTTACCGACCAAAAAAATGAAAAATGACATGACATTTACCTCTTAATGTCCCAACAGAAGATGAAATCAAGTCAGATCTGTTGTTATGATTCTATAAAATAGAAACAGGTGCATGAGTCATCGGTATTTCATTCAAAAATATGACTGAAAACAAAAGTAATGGCAATCCACACACAAACCTGAGTTGGAAGCCTACCAGTTATTGTCTGAGTACTCGCCGCTCTCTTTTATAGAGGACCACTGTCTCCTCGGAAGGTGTGACCTGCTCAGTTTGGTCATGTATTCTTGTCATGTTGTCGCTAATCCTGTGACATTGACATTTAGTGTCATTGTGTTGCCTTGTGCCTACTTTTATGGCTGCCTTATGTTTGCTCCCTGTGCCCAAGATAAATGGTGATAACGGACAGAAACAGGTCAATAAACAAGCAAATCAAAAGCACATTTTTCACAACCTTTTCGTCATACTGTAAGTTTTTAAATAAAACCTTGTGTCCTCCCTCTATTGTCAAGGGACATTTGTATTGAGCAGACTAAAAGAAAAAGTTCATAATGATTAAATCCAGCTCCACAGATATGACTTTGTTTGGGATTTATGATACAAAGTTTGTTTACGAAGTAATTATGGGCGTTGACTATGGTAATCATGTCCTTGTGTATAATAGCAGGTACTGTGTTTTTGGAAAATCATATAAATGTCACTGGTATACAGTTGCAGAAGAACCACACATCTCACATGTCTGAAATAAAATGGAGGCTGAGCACCATTCCATAAAAGCTGAGGAAGGATTACATATCGCCTTGGAATGCAGGGGATGAACAGTTGTCATCTAGACTGGGATAAGACCCAAAATTAGTCCTGTGCTAATAAACAAGATGGTGGGGATGCCATGACGGCAATTGGGCCATCAATAAAAGTCCATCTAAGGCTAATGTAACTTTTGATGAATGTCTATCTGTCAAAAAGGAAATGACCTTGAAGCATAGCTGGGTGTTGGACACATGGTTTTCAAACGAGGTCGAAGGTCTTAGGTTTTTTTGGCGAGCCTGCGTATTGCCTGTCCCGACCTCTATTCAAGTGAAGTCAGAGGTCGTGGGCACTTTTATTAGGCGTCTTGTTTGAGTGCTACTTGTTCTGCTTGTTTTCCATTTGGGACTATTTTAGGAACAACAGTGAAGATATTGCCATAAATAAGCACTTGTGCCCGCCGGTCGCAAGGCACGCGTCCGGTGTTTTGCCACCTCGCTGTTGTAAGTTTGTTAATGTCGCATATGACTATTTCCTGGGTCACCTTGATTTCAGCGGCCCATTGTCGGAGTGTCAAATCTGTGGTGACGAAATGCACCAAGTGCTTGTGATCACAGATCACAGTTGCGGCTCAATGGAGAAACTTGAATGTCTCTCGTTTTGAGCCAATTGAAACGTGCATTGTTATTCAGATTGTCATTCTTGTCTGTATGGCTTGTCTTCTCATGGAGAAATACTTTGTCAACAAACCCCCTAGCTTGAATGTCCTTGTGTTGGTAGGTCCTTTTTAAGTACCCCCCACAACCCCACCCATCCTTCCACATCAAACCCTTGAACTGAAATAAAGCACGTCAGACATGTCTGAAGAGGAGGGGCCTGGTAATGTTTAAAAGGGTTGCTGAAGTATCTCTATTACGTACTTTCAAATTTCATCTCGTCTTTAGAACGTTCTTGGTATAGGCCACATCTCTCTCTCTCTAACTCTATTATTCACTCAGACACATTGTCTTTACGCCTAATGTCTTTGTGGGGGGTCTCTAATGAGCGTGAACAAAAGCCAATTTTAAAAATACCTTTGGGCATTCAAACTGACCATCAGTGCGGTTGAAGACCTTTATAAATAGCAGCTTCCTGGCTGTAAAGTTAACCACAAAGGCCATAGAACAACACCTTGTAACTAGAGCTGGTAGGTTACTGGCTCACACTATCCAAATTTTCTCCCGGAAAGATCACAGACTCAGGTGATTCTGCGTAACTGATTAACTGATTTTGCTCAAATCCGTCAATAAAAGTACCGTAATACATTGAATATGTTATGGTATAGTTTTTTTCAGACATGCTTCACAAGTTCCATCAGGGAACATCACATGGTTACATTTGCACAACACGTGCGTTAAGAAGTGGCAGCAAACCTTATTTAATTCATTTAATTAATCTTAATGTCACTGATCATTCATTCATACCATAACTTTTGCATGTCGACACTTACAATATTTTGTGTGCTCACATTTTGTCATTTACAGTTTCGTCCACTTCCTGTGTGAAAAGACCACAGGTGTTCGTGCACTGTTAAGGGAAAGAAAGAAACACAAATCATAAAGGATAAAATACGATTAAAATGTAATAAAAGTAATACAATTTGTTTTCATGTTCAAATAAATGCTCAAAAAATAAAATTTAAATAAATAAGTGGAGTAAAATTTTGAAAAATGTGACGTTTCTATTGCAATGAACAAATGGTTACACACACTTGTGTTCATTATCTGGCTATGATGATCGATGGTGATGTATTATTTAGCATTTTTGGGTTCTATTTGGTTGTAGGGGCTGACTCAAGTGAACTGGATCACTTCAGTTCAGTGAGTGGCTAGGTGTACCAGAACTACTTTTTGTTGTTTTAAATAATATATCAATTATGCGATGTAAAACCAATCGTTGGGTTAATTCTCTTTATTCGACGATGGGTACCAAGGTAAAATGACGTGTTTCCACAAAGCACACTATCATCAAATGCATTGATATTTGCATTGGATAATGACCAATTTACAATACTCCCCAATTACTACTACTGCTAGGACAATTACTTCCCGTCTTGGTGACCGGTCATAAATTTCAGGCCCATTCCTGTCAATTTATGCTCCCTCTTTAAACACTTGGAGCTCACGAGCCAAACAAGTGGACAGAAGAGGGCTTACATTTCTGCAATGGTTCAGAGCTTACATGTCAAGCCTATTGTCATTCCACAACAGGTATCACTAACACACACAGGAAGCCCAAGCATTACTTAAACAACAACAATGAAAAGCAAACATGCGTGATGAATGGGGCTTTGTTATTGGCATTATATCAAATTTAAGGCATGTAACTTCCAAGGCCAGTAAACCAAATAATATTACAGCATGTAATATGTTCGCTGTAAGGCCCTAAATACGTCGTCTATTGAACAATGAGAAAATGAATGATGTGGACAGCAAAACGAGTTGTTAGTTAAGGTAATTAACAACATTAGAAGTATTTTTGAAAGACATTGCAACTAATATTACGTTTAACCAGTAACAACATGAATAGATATTAATAGACTTGTATAAAATAAAACTAGGACTTACCCAAGTCACTTATAAAGAGGTGTGAAATTACATCATTGTTGCACGTGCTAGTTTTGGCTAATGTTGCTCGCATTTAAGATAGCACAGGCCAGGCTGTGGAAGGCATCCAGTCTGAGGAGAAAACAATAAGGTAAGGTAACAATAATGTGTTTTATCTAGATTATTGGCATGTAAGGTTATGTAAAAATGTGGCAGAATATAATTAAAACTGCTACAGTTACAACAGCTGATTGTTAGCTTTCTAAATAATCCTAAAATCTTTTTTTTTTTTTTTTTAGCAAGCTAGCAGGTGTGTGTAAGCAAGCTAGCAAGGGTAAAGTTCACGTCCACATTTATTGTTTCCCATCAATATATACTAAGTTCATCATCGGTACCACTATTTTGTCTTATGGTTTATGTACTGTATGTAAAAGACTGAACTTTGTTATTATCTGAAGGTAGCATAGCAGTGTCATTGAGGGGGGCCACCTAATCCTGAGGTAAGTTAGTATTTCATGTTGTACTAAAATCCCTTTGTGTTGTACTCTAATCAAACTACAGTATACCACTGCCAGTTATTACTTTTACATTTAGAGAAGTGTAACCCGCCCTGCTTCACACTGCCCGCTGCGGGGCTCAAACACAGGACCTTCGCAATGGGAGACGAGAGCGCTGACCACACGGCCAAAAGCCCGGACTGTCGACCGCGCGTTCTGCGCAGATCTTAAGGCAGAGGTAGTGAGGTTTTACTAAAGTACACTTGCGCAGCCTCACAGGCTGGCATCCGTTACGGAAGCATTAAAATATCTCCAGTAGTATCAGAATAGTGTTCTATTACTCAGTCAATCGCAGGGCACATATAGACAAACGATCATTCACACTCACATTCATACCTATGGACAATTTAGAGTCGCCAATTAATCTAACATGCATGTTTTGGAATGTGGGAGGAAGCAGGCTTGAAATGTACAAAATTCTCCACTAGGTGGGGCGACTGCAGTATAATTGTGCCTTGTGTTGTGGAATGTACTGTAAGTGAGAAGTTTATCTAACCACAGCTTTCTAATTTATGGCAAATTTTGGCTGAGGAAGTGTCGAGCTGGCAGATGGAATTTGGGCAAAAGGTAGATACCGTGGTTTCGGGAGGCACATTGAAGATCCTGAATCTGAATTTTAGATTAATTCTAAGCCTAATTTTCAGTATCTAATATTGGGAAAAAAAGCAAACTAGTAATGTTTATTAATTCATTTTAGTTCCTAGTCGTGTTTGACATGCTTCACGTGTGTACAAGATGAGTTGTATGGAACATGATGAATGTATGCATTGTCCTGCTAAGGTCATATACTGTTATCGAGAAAGGCATTTACCAGTCCGGCCTGCTGCCACTGAGTATAAATTGATCAAAGACAGTACATATATGGTAACCCGTGAGGGGTTATATGTCGATTTAGTTTCTATTTCGACCAGCGTGTCTTGCTTCAGTACTTGGCAGACACAAGTGTGTATTGAATTCTGCATGTGCTGTTCACATGTTTTACTCAGTGGGTCAGAGTTAATTAATGCGTCTGCTTGCCCACACGGGTGAAACATGATTCTAACAAGGTCTGAAAAGGCGAGTTCAGCTGACTGTTAGTGTTGTGGGATAGCTTAAATTTCCAAGCGTAATTCTTCCATGACTGTATCAGTTAGCACAGCACTGGTGCTGACAGTTGCAGTGTTATTGGTTTGCAGCAGAGTCTTGCCTTACATTCAAGATTATTTTTTTTTAGATTCTCCCTTGGCAACCTTCGTTCAGAACCTTCACAAATGGCATTGGCTTCTTGATATTTGCTTAGACTGAAAGGGAAATTGCTCTATATGATATCATGAGGATGTGAGAATGAACGATACAAGTAAATATGATGAGAAAAGGGTTTATTGAGTAAAAGCATTGCAAGAAGACATTTCAACATTTGGTCATATTTTATGATTCCCGTTGAATGCCATCAAAGGAGAATCCCTTATTCAGCGACGTCGGACTGGGTGGGAAAACAGAACAAAAATAAGTATTTACCCTGCCCAATTGAAAACCATGTTATGGTAAAATGTGGTTTTAAAAAAACGGCAAGTATGGTAATCTCACTACCTTTCCAGCATCGCGGCTCTTGGCCCTCAGCTTGTTGACCTGGGACTCAGCGATGTCAGCACGCTCCTGAGCCTCTTCCAGCTCATGCTGGACCTTCCTGAGTCTGGACATGTGAGTGTTGGCCTGCTCCTCCTGTGGAAGAAATGCCGTTAAAGAGAATATTCAGTAGAATATTCAGTGTGAAAACAGTATTTAAAATACAAGCACTCACAGCCTCCTCAGACTGTCTCTTGTAAGCCTTGACTTTCAGCTGAAGTTTATCCACCAGGTCCTGAAGTCTGTTCACGTTCTTCTTGTCTTCCTCAGTCTATAGAGATAAAATTGTGTATATTCTAATGTGTACTTTAAGAATTAGAGGGCTTCACTGATGATTTGTGTAAAAGAACAAACCTGGTAGGTCAGCTCCTTCACTCTCCTCTCATATTTGCGCACGCCTTTAACAGCATCGGCTCCTCGTCTCTGCTCGGCATCAACCTCAGATTCGAGCTCACGCACCTGAAGGGGGAGAAGTTTGTTGTTATTAAATGTAAAAGTTGATATCAGCTGTGTGTTGCACAGATACACTAAACATCACATACCCTAGACTCCAGTTTCTGGAGCTGCTTCTTGCCACCCTTCATGGCGAGGTTCTCAGCCTCATCCAGACGGTGCTGCAGGTCCTTGACAGTGACCTCCAGGTTCTTCTTCATCCTCTCCAGGTGAGCACTGGTGTCCTGCTCCTTCTTCAGCTCTTCAGCCATCATTGCAGCCTGAAATCATGGGTAGTGTCGTTGCAATTTAAAAAACCTTATTGGACTGGCTGTGATATCACTAAGTGGTGAATGCTACTACTCACATCAGTGATAGCCTTTTTGGCTTTATCCTCAGCGTTTCTTGCCTCCTGGATGGTATCGTCCACTTCACTCTGAATCTGGACAAGGTCAGACTCCAGCTTCTTCTTGGTGTTGATAAGGCTGGTGTTCTGATTTTCAGAAAGTGGACAGATGTATGTGTTACACATTATAAAGCAGGTATGGTATCGTAAAATTCATTTACAGTTATTGAACATGAACCTGAGAGTGAAGAAGTCCGACACGCTCACTGGCATCAACAAGCTCCTGCTCTGCCACTTTACGTGCTCTCTCTGTTTGCTCAAGAGCAGCTCTCAGCTCCTCAATTTCAGCCAGCATCAGGGTGTTTCTGCGCTCCACCATGGCAACCTGCTCCTTCATGTCCTCCTGTCCCCTGATAGCCTCATCAAGGTGCAGTTGGGCATCCTGACAGAAAGCAGACCTTTTAATTTCTTTGATCCTCAACTATTTTAATGCACTGGTTGTGAGCTCACCTTGAGTTGTCCCTGGACATTCCTTAGTTGTTTCTGGGCCTCAGCAGCCATCTTGTTGGCATGGCTCAGCTGAATCTCCATCTCATTGAGGTCTCCCTCCATCTTCTTCTTGATTCTCATGGCATCATTCCTGCTTCTGACCTCAGCATCAAGAGTGCTCTGCATGGAGTCAATCACTCTCTGGCTGTTTCTCTTGATCTGCTCCATCTCCTCGTCCTTCTCGGCCAGCTTCCTGTCAACCTCACCCTTGACCTGGTTGAGCTCGAGCTGAACACGGAGAATTTTGGCCTCCTCATGCTCCAGTGTGCCCTTCAGGGAAATGTTCATATTGTACTTTTGCACAGGTTTCATATAATCTAGTTGAAAATGCATTTGGTATGCCAAAGGGCATAAAATCAAGAGATTTGATTGGACTGTATTTACCTCTGCCTCCTCCAGTGCTGTCTGAATTTCAGACTTCTCAGTCTCCACAGTCTTCTTGGCCTTTTCCAGCTCATGGATGCTCTTTCCAGTCTCACCAATCTGTTCAGTAAGATCTGAGATCTCCTCTGTAATAGAATAAACACATTAAAATGAATCACTCTCTTTAGACTACTCATCATGTATTTAAGTATGTATTTAAAAAAGTGACAATTAAATTGTAAAATATTTACTTTTACTTTGATAGAGGCAAAGGCCTTTATTCAGAATGACTCACGCTGCAGGTTCTTGTTCTCCCTCTTCATGGTCTCCAGCTGATCAAGAGCCTCCTCATAAGAGTTCTTCATCTTGAACAGTTCAGTACTGAGAGAACGAGCCTCCTTCTGGGCTCCTTCCAGCTCTGCCTGACCCTCCTCAAACTTCTGTTTCCATTCTGCCAAGACCTGGAACATTTTAAATGATACCAGCATTGAAGCACCATCTTTCACTTTGATCATTTTGATTTTAATTGCTACTTCACCTTGTCAAAGTTCCTCTGTTTCTTGTCCAGGTTGGCAGCCAGGGCGTTTGCTCTCTCTACATCAATCATGAGGTCCTCCACCTCACCCTGCAGTCTCTGCTTGGTCTTCTCCAAAGAGGCACACTTGGAGTTCACAGCTTCAATGGACTCCTCCGCCTCCTGGAGACGCTGGGCGAGTTTCTTCCTGGAAGGGGCAAGGATTTATTAGTAGTTAGGATGAAACACAGTATGATGAATTATTATGGCCTGCAGTTGTAGTCTATGGCATCGAGTGACACATGTCATACTTTGCCTCCTCCAGCTCCTCAGTGCGCTGGATAGCATCAGTCTCGTATTTGGTCCTCCACTGTGCCACCTCACTGTTGGCCTTGGACATTCCTCGCTGCAGCTCGGCTTTGGCCTCCTGCTCCTCCTCAAACTGCTCTCTGAGCAGATCACAGTCATGGCGGGCAGACTGAACTGCATGGGCCAGGGCATTCTTGGCCTGATGAGTAATGCATAATCAAATTTAAATAATAACTCAGTTATTCCGTAAAGACTTCACATGTGATATATGTATTTGAATTTAGCCCTCAAACCTCCTCTTAAGAGAATTAAAGAGATTTTTGTGATTGTTCTCATACTGTATAGCTCTTCAGCAGGCATACATTTATCCATCACCCATCCATTTTCTATACCGCTTCTCCTCTTTAGGGTCGTGGCGGCATGCTGGAGCCCATCCTAGCTGACTTCGGGCGACAGGCGGGGTACACACTGGACTGGTCGCCAGCCAATCGCAGGGCACATATAGACAAACAACCATTCACACTCACATTCATACCTATGGACAATTTTTAGAGTCGCCAATTAACCTAACCTGCATGTTTTTGGATGTGGGAAACCGGAATACCCGGAGAAAACCCACCCATGGAGAGAACATGCAAACTCCACACAGAAATACCCAAGGGAGAATCAAACCCAGGTCTGGTATACATTTATAATAAGTATATAATATATAGTGATATATAAATGCTGAAAATTGCATACATGTAGGAAGCGTAGGTGACAAAAGACAAAAGAGCGTAATAAATTAATTATTCAAACTTTTAATACCTTCACTTCCTCCTCAGTCTGCCTCTTGAGCTCCTCAATTTGCTGAGTGTAAGCCTGCTTTCCCCTGGTCAGCTGGGAAACAAGGGCTTCCTTCTCCTCAAGCTGGCGTGAAAACTCACCTGAATGACAAATTGATATATACTTATATATACTCATATTTACTTGTATCATTCATTCTCATGTCCTCAAGTTTTGTTTGGAACTTAACATTGCAAATGTCATTACATTTTTACAAGACCTGTCTCACCATTCTCAGTTTGGAGTCTTGCTCTTTGAGCATTGATATCATTCAGCTGACGGACATGCTCATCATTTTTAGCTTTGAGTTCACCAAATTGGTCTTCAAGACTTCTGCACATTTTTTCCAAGTTGCCCTGTCATAACAAAAAAACAAGCAAACAAAAACAAATGTATTGTTAATATTAATAGCATATGATAATTTCAGTCAAACAAAGTCACCTCCATGAAATATACTCACCTTAGATTTAGCAACAGCCTCCATGTTGCTGGAGAGGTCATCAATCTCCATCTTGTACTCGCTCTTCTCCTTCTCCAGCTTCTGCTTGACACGCTGGAGGTTGTCGATCTGTTCTCCCAGCTCTGCAACACTGTCGGCTTGCTTCTTGCGGAGAGCGGCTGCTGTAGCCTCATGCTGCAGGGTGGACTCTTCCAGATCACGGCGCAGCTTCTGGAACTCAGCCTCACGTTTCTTGTTCATCTCAATTTGAGCGGCTGTTGCTCCACCAGCTTCCTCAAGCCTCTCACTGATCTCCTCCAGCTCTCTGGAGAGGTCAGCCCTCTGCTTCTCCACCTTGGCCCTTGCGGCCCTCTCAGCCTCAATCTCCTCTTCCAGCTCCTCAATACGAGCCTAGGTTTCATGATAGGGTTGCCAATAAGTGAACTACCCGAGACACAATTATTACTTTGATCTATCTTAAATCGTATAAATCGATCAATTTACCTGGAGTTCCTTAATCTTCTTCTGGAGTTGAGCACCAAGAGACTGTTCATCCTCAATCTTGCTGAGAAGTTGGCTTGTCTCAAAGTCTTTCCTTTGAGTAGATGGAGAAAATAAATGCTAAATTTCATTTCTAAATGCAAAAGCATTTGTTACATGTTTACGTGTATCACATACTTCTTGAGTTTTTCATCTGATTGCTGTTTGTCATTCTCCAGATCCATTATGGATTCCTGGGCCAGTTTCAGATCTCCCTCAAGCTTCCTCTTGGCTCTCTCAAGGTCCATGCGGAGCTTCTTCTCTTGCTCCAGTGAGCCTTCAAGCTGTTACATGACAGTTACTCATGTAAATTAGTTATGGCCTTGAATAAACAGTGAATAATATCAATTGCAAGTCAAATTTTTCATGCCAACAGAATGGCCTTCTTACATCATCCACTTGCTGTTCCAGCTTTGTCTTGGCCTTGGTCAGAGTGTTGACTTTGTCTTCCTCTGCCTGGAGATCATCCAGTGTTTGCTGGTGGGCCTCTTGGAGGGCTTTCTTCTCCTTTGTCAACTTGGCAATAGACTCATCTTGAGATGCCATCTCCTCTGTCAGGTTTTTCACCTGAAATATTGGGATTGCTTTAATATACTTGTAAACATTTTCCCTATATTCAATGCATTATTTCCAAATATTTATGTTAACGAGAATCCAAATAAACTGGAACCTTGTTTTCTGTGGCATGTTTCTCCTTCTCCACTTTAGCCAAGGTGAGTTCCAAGTCATCAATATCTTTCTTCAACTCTGAGCATTCGTCCTCCAGCTTCCTCTTCTTGGCAGTCAGCTCAGCATTAATTTCTTCTTCATCTTCCAGTCTCTCGGTTGTCTCCTTGAGTTTGGCTTCAAGCTGGATCTTGCTCTTAATGAGCCCTTCACACCTTTCCTCAGCATCTGAGAGGTTATCGGTTTCCTACACAAACCAAGAAATTAACAACTTAGCACAGTTAGTTTAGAGAAGGGGTTTGGCTAAACTTGTACATCTTACATACCGCTGCTACTTGCAGTTGAAGGTCATTCTTCTCCTGCAGCAGGGAAACCATCTTCTCCTCCAGCTCTTTCTTTTTGGCCAGAGCTGCAGCCAGGTCTGATTGCATCTTATCATAATTCTCCTTCATCTGCTGCAGCTCTTTCTCGGTCTCAGCACTTTTTAAGAGAGGCTTGATCTTGAAATACAGCTTCAGCCATGGCCAGTTTTTCACATTCATGAAGGAACGGACGTTATACTGAATACTGTAGATAGCTTCTCTGGAAGATAGATATACGTATATTTATGTGTAAATAATGAAGGTGATGCAGTAAGATAAAGGTCATGATAGGAAATAGTATAGAAATACCTCCTCTCCATCATCTTTACAAACTCCTTCCTCATAACATATCCTCTGCAGAGAGCCTGAGTCATGGTCACCAGTGCAGCCAGTTTCTCATCTCTCATCTCCTCCAGGGTACCCAGTAGACCAGCTTTGAAGAATACCTAGGTGGTCAGCATTTGAAAGAAATAAGCAATGAACAAATATGGATACAACAGGATATACTGTATGCACCAAATCTCTAGTTTCATATCCGGAAATGCACCTTAGTGTGCCCAAATCTGTACTGAGTGTGATCCACATCAATGGAGCCGAGCAGTTTCTCTGATGCCTTCTTGTTGTCAATGAACTGACCCTCAGGGATGACACTGGCATTCAATACTTTGTATCTGCAAGGGAAGGTTAGATGGTTATGTGTAACAATTAATATTCAAGTTTTGACCTGTTGTTTTACAACATAATAACTGAAGGTATTTTAACACATTCTAAAATTCACTTTACCTCTGCTTGAAATCAGCATAGAGGATTCTGCTGGGGAAGCCCTTTCTGCAGATTCTGATGCCCTCCAGCACACCGTTGCATCTCAGCTGGTGGATGACCAAGAAGTTCTCCATAAGACCTGCAATCATCAGTATATATTGCTTGTAATTATACTTTTGACAGTGCCTTCACCACATGCACCCTAAAACCAAGGTAAAGTTCCATTAACCTGGGGTCTTTGTTTCATTGGGAATCAGGCAGCGCACAAAGTGAGGATGAGTGCTCCTCAAGTTGGTCATCAGCTTTGCCAAGTTCTCCTGTGGATCATCAAAAAGATGATGGTAAGCAATATTTCTAGATGATCAAAGTTGAGATATTATACAAAACATACTCTGAAAAGAGCAGACACAGTCTGGAAGGAACCTCCCTTCTTCTTTCCACCACCCTTCTTTGCACCGGCATCTGTGTACCAAAACACAGTATGAGAAAAAGGCACACCTTTGCTATGTAACTCATACAATTAACTTTGTCAGTGGTGTTGAGCAAAAATATGGTTTTCTGACTTGGTTGACATTCTTCTGTATTATGCTAGTTTGAAAGGATCCTACAGAGGTACATATTTCATATCTTATTACCTTCAGCTGAAGCATGAGCTGCATACAACATGGCCAACAGTTTGTTTGCTGCCTTCTGGTAGAGCTGGACAACAGAGTCATTCAATGGGTCCTTGTTCTTGTCCAACCAGCCAGCAATGTTGTAGTCCACAGTACCAGCATAGTGAACCAGAGAGAAGTGGGCCTCAGCCTTGCCCTTTGCGGGCTTTGGCTTCTCAAAGGCTTTGGTCTTTCCAAGATGCTGATCATGCAGCTTGTTCTTGAATGTTGTATCAGAGGCCTTGGGGAACATGCACTCCTCTTCAAGGATGGAGAAAATGCCCATTGGCTGAAGTAAAATTAAAAAACACAAGTCATTTATAAGGCACAAGATTTGTCATAAAATGTATTTATGTCAGAGGGAATTGTCTCACCTTCTCAATAAGCTCAATGCAAGCAGCTAAGTCCATGCCGAAGTCAATGAATTCCCACTCAATGCCTTCTTTCTTGTATTCCTCTTGCTCCAGAACAAACATGTGTTGGTTGAAAAACTGTTGCAGTTTCTCATTGGTGAAGTTGATGCACAGTTGCTCCAAGCTGTTGAACTACAGCATACAGATGAATGAAGTCAGTGATCTATCTACATTGTACAGACTTTTCATAAAAATATATTTATGTGCCTCACATCAAAGATCTCAAATCCAGCGATATCCAACACTCCAATGAAGAACTGTCTTGGCTGCTTTGTGTCCAACATCTCATTGATACGGATGACCATCCACAAGAACATTTTCTCGTAGATCGACTTGCACAAGGCTGAGACAGCATTGTTCACCTAGATATTGAGAGAGATGTTAGAATAATAATTAGTTTTAAACAGTTTAACAGTTTATTTCAAGGTGGAAATACATTAACAGGAAATGTTCTTATTCTGACCTGGGGGACGGTTTGACCTTTGGTCACAAACTCATTTCCAACTTTGACTCTGGGGTAGCACAGTGCTTTCAGCATATCGGCAGAGTTCAGGCCCAGGAGGTAGGCAATCTTGTCAGCCACTAAGAGACAATGATTTGCCATTTAACTGTATGTAACTCTGATGATTTGTTTTCAAACCCCTCCATTGTCCTGAGAGATTATTGATCATTGCAAGTCATACCCTCAGTGCCATCAGGTTCAGCCTGCTCCTCACGCTGCTTCTGCTTGAATTTCATGTTGCCATGATGCATCACAGCACCTGTCAACTTGTAGATGCCAATTTTCTCCTCTGCATTGAAGCCCAGGATGTCGATAGCAGTCTGAAATACACACGAGTCAAGGTTATTATCTTAAACTTTGTGCCCAGTTTTCATCATTAAGAAACCTCAGTAATTGCAGTTGCATTGGATTTGAATAGTATCCTTACATCTGTTGCAATGAACTCTTCCACATCATTGATGCTCTTGACAGTGATTTCACCCTGACTGATCATTGGGTAGTCATAAGGGTTGGTGGTGATCAAAAGAGCCTCTGACAGGAATCAGAAACCATGGGTTAAATTCTCAGTCAATTCTTACAAGTGGGCCATTACAAGGCTGTAATATTGAAATATTATTTTTCCACATTTTATCATAATCATCATTTACCCAGCAGCTCAGGCTTGTGTCCAGTCATCAGCTGGTAGAAGATATGGTAGCTCCTCTCTGCGGACAACTGGAAGGTGACACGGGACTTCTCCAGCAGATCTAAGAGTAGCATATTCAATGTCAGACTTTATTATTGTATTTTTATTATTCTACCAAACATCAGCATTTAACGGTTTAAACTCACATGTTTCAATATCAGCAGAGGACAGCTTTCCACTGGAGCCAAAGTGAATCCTAATGAATTTACCCTAAAAAGAAGCAGACAACACCAGAAGCTTCTAGATTAGACCTGGGCAAAGTACGGATTGCGTGCTACATCTGGCCCTTTGCCTGTCCCTGACCAGCCTGCGTCAAGTTCATTGAAATTGAAACATAGTTAAATAAGTTGACTTAATGCATGGATTAGAACGACAATGCTTTTACTTTGAAAGTGTATTCTTTGTGTATGTACGTATGCCACTGACATCCACAGCCTTCGCATGTGAATATGTGCGTGCTCACACCTTTATCTTGAAGTTTACACACAATATCTGCTCATGGTAAAAAAAGAGACTTTTGCAGGATGCAGAGTTTTTAACAAATGATGGGCTGGTCTGTATTTATTTACTGAAGTCAGAGTGAAGGTGTGTGTTTAGTTTGTGGAAAACAGATCATTTTAAGGACTACAATTTAATCTACTATATATTACAAGAGAAAGAACAGAAAAAATCTATATAACAAAGAAAGAACACATGGAGAAATTAAAAAAACAGACTGATGATGAACAGGAAATCTGAAGCATTGGTAGCTATGCTGTAACAAACAACAGGGCTTTTTAAAGAAGTGGCATACATCCAGGGATGTGGCAGCCAAGACCAGCTATGCTAAAAACAGTGAGTCATTTGCATGTTCAGTCTGACTTTGATGGACTTGTTGAAGCCCAACAGAAACTGGATTTCTTTCACTGATAAAAAAAAAAAGAACGAAGAAACAGTAAATGAGATGGTTGTACTACAATCAAAATGGTTATGATTTAATGCTGGTCTTCCAAAATAATTCAATTTATGAACATGCACATTAAACATTTTGTTTACTGTTTTGAGAAATGTATGTTGAAAAAAATAATATTTATGCTAAGCTTATTTTCCATTGCTTAGTCATTGCATTTACTCTTATCAGTCATGTCCTGTCCAAAAAATAATACAATTCTGATTTTGTAAAAAAATAAAATTGATATTAAGCATAATTTAGTTCAGCCTGTTGGCCAGACCCTCCACAACATGTTCTCTTTTTCAGCTAGTACAACGTAAGCAAGTGTTTATTTTGACCAAATACAATTTGACAAAAAACCTTAAATTCATTTGATGTACTTACAAAACGGGATGAGTTGTCATTCCTCACAGTTTTGGCATTACCATAGGCCTCCAGCAAAGGGTTGGCTGCAACAATTTGGTCCTCAAGGGAGCCCTGCAAAAGACAATTTCAAATACATTAACTTCCTAACGTTTTTCCCATAATAGTTTCCGGTAGCCAAGTTTACCTGCATTTTGCCTGGTGTTGGTTCAGCCTTCTTGGCTCCAATAGCTGCAATTGTTGCAAAGTACTGGATGACACGCTTGGTGTTGACAGTCTTTCCTGCACCGGATTCTCCACTGAATTAGAAGATACAAAATAGCATGCTTTCACCTTACTTTACTGGATAACAACATTGTCTGGCGTTATGTACTATACTCACGTAATCAGGACAGACTGATTCTCACGATCTGTAATACGAACATAATTGACACACATTAGATTTTTAGCATTCCTTCAATATCTTTAACATAAATGTCTTGTTTTTTAGGTTTACCAGTAAGCATGAACTGATAGGCATTGTCGGAGATGGAGAAGATGTGGGGTGGAGCCTCAATCCTCTTCTTTCCTCTGTATGCTGCCACGCATGTAGCGTCGTACACAGGAAGCCACTTATAGGGATTCACGACAACACAGAACAACCCAGAGTATGTCTGTAAAAGCAGACATGAGACGTTAGCATTGTAAATAATTACATGTAAACAAAAAAAGGGTCCAATAATGTGGAAACTCACATAGATCATCCATGATGCATAACGCTCTTTGAGGTTATACAAAACACAAGGCTCGTTGAGGTGGGTCATCATGGCCATGTCCTCAATTTTATCGAACTTGGGTGGGTTTCTGGGGTGGATGTCATCCTCTTTCACAGTGACAGTCTGAAAAGAGATACAATATATATTGTTACTCCACAAAAATATGGAATTGTGTTTATTGGATACTTTTAGAGAGAATCTGCAACAACTAAATGCAGTATACTGTATACTGTATAAATATATTGTGCAAAATGAAAGAAACAAGAACATCATCCTATGATATCACAACTGTCCGACGTTTATCTTCACTGGAAGGTTGTTAGAAGACAGTACAAGTCTAGTCTTTGTCCAAGGAGTTGCCTTTCCTTACCTTTCCACCGTCCATTTCAATTGTGGCTTTACCACCTTCCCTCTTTGTGAGTTTACCCTTGAGGTACATCTCAGCGGGATCAACCACAAAGAAGGCACTTTTGGCATCAAAGGGAGCTGCCTGTGCCTCAATCCTCTCCTTCTCTGGCTTCCGCAGGTAAATGGCTGCGGGGCCATACTGCTCCATCTCCGCATCGGTGCTCATGATGGCACTTTAATGGAGACTGCAAAAAGCATGAGAATATCAGCGACTGGTTTTGCCTCCACATACCATCCTTCTATGCCGCTTTTCCTCACTAGGGTCACAGGGGTATGCTGGAGTCTATCCCAGCTGCCTTCGTGCGATAGGCGGGGTACAATCGCACGGCACATACAGACATATAGGCAAACAATCATTCACACTAAATTGTATCAATGGACAATCCTATGGACAATTCAGACTTGCCATTTAACCTAACCCACACACCAGGAGAACATGCAAACACCACACAGAAATGGCCAGTGGAGATTCGAACCCATATCTTTCAGAACTCCTGACTGTGTGGCCAACATGCTAACCATTAGGCCACCATGCGGCCGCCTCCACATACATATGCTAATTAATTTAATATTTACCTCTTCCCGTTCAAAAAAATGAATAGATGGCACTGTGTCCAGTGGAGTCTCACGATGCTGTGAACAGCAAAAGAAAAATTAACCAATTTGTGCAACAACCTCAATCAGTTTCTATATTAGGTCTTAGAATCTTAAATAGGTTTGAGAAATATATTCAGCTGAATCTCCTACCTGAAATTGATTTATATTAACATA
Organism: Dunckerocampus dactyliophorus; assembly: GCF_027744805.1. Lineage (NCBI taxonomy): Eukaryota > Metazoa > Chordata > Actinopteri > Syngnathiformes > Syngnathidae > Dunckerocampus > Dunckerocampus dactyliophorus. The sequence goes on along the minus strand of NC_072836.1, from coordinate 7,925,299 downwards.
TACATAAAGGTATATTTGAAACAAGAGGAATTCAAACTGAAGCCAATGTCAGCACACTCACCTGTGTTGGAAGCCTATCAGTTCATGCAGTGGTCCAGGGCTGCCTCTTTTATAGAGGGTTGGCGTGCCTGGTCAGCACTAGTGTCTCACTCAATTTGGTCATGGCCCCTTATCTGCCTGTTGCCTATTTGGTGACTGCGACATTTGTAATTAGAATTTGAAAAATGTAGTGTGATGTTACAACATCTGCTTTAATAGGACTGATCCCTAAACTTCAACAATCTTCAAATGATTTAAATATACAGTAAAATATATGTATTATTTTATGTATTAAAACCCACTATGTGTTGACAATACGGTAAAATGACAAAGGACCTGCACATGTATAATACAGTTGAACTATGTACTATTGGCCATATAGGGTATAGGGAATAAATACATTACAGAGGGCAAGGCAAGTTTATTTTTACATCCAGTTTCATATAAAATGTGAGGAAATTAGTGAATAAAAAATATATGATGTGATTAAAAGGACAAATACAGAGCAAGATGCAATACACATACATTATACACGAACTGTATGCATGAAGAATATGTATTTAATAATAAAGGGACAAAAGTATTATCCCCCCAGCATTAGTGAGACAGTTAATGAGGTACAAATGTGCACCACTATGGATGTTGGACCATTGCTGCCTCCAAATGCAGGCAGGCTTGAAAGCGCTATCACGGCTCATATCCAATTATATCATTCATTACGTAGAACAGAATATTGTTTGTGTACACTTCCAATAAATGTATTTCTTGATTTAAAACACATTACAACATGTCAATAACATCAACCATCTTTAATCCGGGATAGCTTTGGGGATGACTGGAGGGCTCATTGGAATTCCACTGGTGTTAAATTGCAGGACACTTGCATGTTTGAGATCTCTGTGATGAAAGAAAGCCGTCCCCTCCCTCTCTGAAAAGATATACATATATTTCATTGGTGTCTTTCATAAAAAACTATTTTCTACCTCTGGCTGAAATGTATATGAACTCTTTAACCAAAATTCCCTTGTGTGCTCGCCAGTAAAGTATCAGCAGAAAACTGGTTTTGTCTATAAACTACATCAGTAAACTTATACGTCTGGATTATAAGTAAGAATGCGCATCACATATATTCACATCATATTCCATTCCGCCTTGCATCACGTTTAATTTTGGAAACGCACCCAGACATCTGTGGTCTTCGGTTACCTGTATGGGCACATCTTGTGCATCTCGTATTCCTGTAATAAAATTAAAGATGCGGTACTACCCATACTTGCTCAGTGACCAACTATGTGTGTCCCAAAATGGATAAGCAAACACTTGGCAACTCATTTGAGATCATGCCCAAAATAAGTTCCACTCAAGTCAAATGAACTTAATCCACTTGCTACATATGATACTGTAAGGAGCTGACATCTGTTAAAGTTGCATGATGCATTTGATTTCCTGCAGAGCCCAAAGACATACAACAATGTGTTTTTTTCTCATTTTTGTGAGCTTTTTATGCTCCAATTTAAAGACCTAAAGGACCTAAAATCACTTTATTGTCTATGCATTTCAAAAGCACCCACTTTTACAGTTTGTCTCATTTTAGATATTGCCTCAGTGTTGCCACTGTAAGGATTCCACATAGAGCTCTCACTGCATCGTAGTAGTAATACAGACTTGTCAAATACTATGTGAAATATGTAATCATTACAATGGGATGTGTATTTAATTTTCATTTTAGAGCCATTAAGTTATATTAGATTATCCCTTCAACTGAAGTTTTTAAATATTATACACCATTCTACTTAGTTAATTTTAAAAATTGCATTGTTGTACGGACCAGTCCGGGGTGTACCACTCCTCTCACCCGAAGTCAGCTGGGATAGGCTCTAGCATACCCTTGCGACCTTAGTGAGGATAAGCGGCATAAAAGATGGATGGATGCTTGTACGTAAGTTGTAACACAATAAGCTCAACAGGGTTCTTTTCATAAAAACAATGTTGCCAGAAAAAGAATACAATGATTCGAGATTGTGATGACAAGTATATTCTTTATTGAAATGTTGAGGAACCCTTAATCATTTGGTCCATATTTTATGAACTCTGTTTAAAGGCCTCTGCATGGTGACTCCTACTCAGCATCAACCTAAAAAAGAGAACAGATCAACTCAGAAGGTGTTAATTCATGAATGAAAGGAACACCTTAGATTAGCCATTAGGGTTCAAGTTTGATTCACAGTAACAACAATGCACAACAAATTTACCTTTCCGACTTCACGACTCTTGGCCCTCAACTTGTTGACCTGGGACTCAGCAATGTCAGCACGCTCCTGAGACTCCTCCATCTCATGCTGGACCTTCCTGAGCCTGGTCATATGAGTGTTGGCCTGCTCCTCCTGTAGTTAAAGAAATATAATGTATATACAGTCGCTATTATGCTATATCGTTGGGCATAGTAAGTGAACGTGACTAAACTTACAGCTTCCTCAGCCTGTCTCTTGTACGATTTAACTTTCATCTGTAGTTTATCCACCAAATCCTGAAGTCTGGTCATGTTCTTCTTGTCCTCCTCAGTCTGCACAGATAAAAAATTACATTGTCAGCAACGAGAAATAGATGAGCTAGGAGGTTATTGGTTGTATTGAGTTAGTAGTTACTTGGTAGGTCAGCTCCTTCACTCTCCTCTCATATTTGCGGAGTCCTTTAATAGCATCGGCTCCACGTCTCTGCTCTGCCTCAACTTCTGATTCTAGCTCACGCACCTATAGGGAACATAATTTACTGTATCTACTATATTTTCAATATGTAAATAGAAATTAACATTATTTCTTTATCACACTGACAGTGTCATATGGAATTGGATGTATAAGGTTACAGTTCCTACCCTAGACTCCAGTTTCTGAAGCTGCTTCTTGCCACCCTTCATGGCGAGGTTCTCAGCCTCATCCAGACGATGCTGCAGGTCCTTGACACTGACCTCCATGTTCTTCTTCATCCTCTCCAGGTGAGCACTGGTGTCCTGCTCCTTCTTCAGCTCCTCAGCCATCATGGCAGCCTGAAATCACGCAAACTGTTTAACTCTAAGTAAGCTCTTCCTCACCAAGTACAGTACACGGAATTGAGTTGATGATCAGCAACAATATCAGTTGTAATTGAACTGTCTTTGGCCACGCACATATTTTAAGGCTTTTAGTAAGGTCTCTGACAGAAAAAATGAATTACTGCAAGTCATAAGGAAAATATTAAAGGCATACTGCATCACTGTAAAACTCAGGAAAAGATGGTAACTCACATCAGTGATAGCCTTTTTGGCTTTCTCCTCAGCATTTCTTGCTTCCTGGACAGTATCCTCTACTTCACCTTGAATCTGGACAAGGTCAGATTCCAGCTTCTTTTTGGTGTTGATAAGGCTGGTGTTCTAGATATGAAAAGGCGTGTTAGATTCCTTTTATATCATATACTGTGTGTCTTATGTTTGTTTTACAAGCACATTTTGGTTTGAATTACTGAACACAAACCTGAGAGTGAAGCAGTCCGACACGCTCGCTGGCATCAACCAGCTCCTGCTCAGCCACTTTGCGTGCTCTATCTGTTTGCTCAAGAGCAGCTCTCAGCTCCTCAATTTCAGCCAGCATCAGGGTGTTTCTGCGCTCCACCATGGCAACCTGCTCCTTCATGTCCTCCTGTCCTCTGATAGCCTCATCAAGGTGCAGTTGGGCATCCTGACAAAAGCAAAGAAAAAAAATCATTTCTATGCAATAATCACGTGTCTATCAGCATTTCTAGTGCAATGATCTTAAGATCACCTTGAGCTGACCCTGGACATTCCTCAGTTGTTTCTGGGCCTCAGCAGCCTGTCTATTGGCATGGCTCAGCTGAATCTCCATCTCATTGAGGTCTCCCTCCATCTTCTTCTTGACTCTCAGGGCATCATTCCTGCTTCTGACCTCAGCATCAAGAGTGCTCTGCATGGAGTCAATCACTCTCTGGCTGTTTCTCTTGATCTGCTCCATCTCCTCGTCCTTCTCGGCCAGCTTCCTGTCAACCTCACCCTTGACCTGGTTGAGCTCGAGCTGAACGCGGATAATCTTGGCCTCCTCATGCTCCAGTGTGCCCTGAAAGGAAAGTCCATATTGTAGTTTTGTTTACCCAGGTTTCATGTCATCCAGTTGAGTAAATGCATTTGGGATTCCAATGGCATCAAATTAAGAAATTGAAAAGATTAAAACTTTGTATTTACCTCTGCCTCCTCCAGTGCTGTCTGAATTTCAGACTTCTCAGACTCAACAGTCTTCTTGGCCTTTTCCAGCTCATGGATGCTCTTTCCAGTCTCACCAATCTGTTCAGTCAGGTCTGAGATCTCCTCTGTATAATTATAAACACAATAAATTCTCAAAGTGAAAAAACTTGAATCATTCTCTAATAATGGTATTTGAAGTGAACTTCTGTTGAAGTCAAAGTTAAAACCTATGTCAGTTGAAATTGTGATATTCTTGTATACCAACGAAGCAAAACAAGAGATTGTAATTCATACAATGTTCATCCACTTGTGAATAACTCACGCTGCAGGTTCTTGTTCTCCCTCTTCATGGTCTCCAGGTGATCAAGAGTCTCCTCATAAGAGTTCTTCATCTTGAACAGTTCAGTACTGAGAGAACGAGCCTCCTTCTGGGCTCCTTCCAGCTCTGCCTGACCCTCTTCATACTTTTGCTTCCATTCTGCCAAGACCTGGAAAGTTTTACATGATTAGCAAAGAAGGACTGTGTTTCACTTGAATTACTTTTATCTGAATTGTTGCATTACTTTGTCAAAGTTCCTCTGTTTCTTATCCAGGTTGGCAGCCAGGGCGTTAGCTCTCTCTACATCAATCATGAGGTCCTCCACCTCACCCTGCAGTCTCTGCTTGGTCTTCTCCAAAGAGGCACACTTGGAGTTCACAGCTTCAATGGACTCCTCCGCCTCCTGGAGACGCTGGGCGAGCTTCTTCCTGGAAAGGGCAAGGATTTATTTTGCCTCTCTGCAGCTACTCAGCTCCTCTGAAAATGCTCTGAATGAATATGTCAAAAGCTGAATGATGTACTGTGTAAATGCCATACTTGGCCTCCTCCAGCTCCTCAGTGCGCTGGATAGCATCAGTCTCGTATTTGGTCCTCCACTGTGCCACCTCACTGTTGGCCTTGGACATTCCTCGCTGCAGCTCAGCTTTGGCCTCCTGCTCCTCCTCAAACTGCTCTCTGAGCAGATCACAGTCATGGCGGGAAGACTGAACAGAATGGGCCAGGGCATTCTTGGCCTAGTCAACATAGATGGAAATGTGAAATTCTGAATGTGAGTTTAAAAATAATGAAAGCAATTATTTGTTTATTTGTTTCTTCTTTGTTTTCATGTTCCAGGTATATAAGATCAAATCAATTAGTACTTTATCAAAAAAAGTACTTTATCTTATACCTTCACTTCCTCCTCAACAAGTCTCTTGAGTTCTTCAATCTGCTGAGTAAAGGCCTGCTTTCCCCTGGTCAGCTGGGAAACCAGAGCTTCTTTCTCCTCAAGCTGGCGTGAATACTCACCTGCAAAGAAAAGTGGCAATGGGTTATTAAAAATATAAAGAAACACTATGTTGGTGGATATCTTTGCTGTCATACCATTCTCAGTTTGGAGTCTTGCCTTGTGAGCATTGATATCGTTCAGCTGACGGACATGCTCATCATTTTTAGTTTTGAGTTCTGCAAACTGGTCTTCAAGACTTCTGCACATTTTTTCCAAGTTGCCCTGTCATAACAAAAAAACAAGCAATGTTGTATTGTTAATATTTAGTATTTGATCATTTCAAACAAAGTCACCCCCATGAAATATACTCACCTTAGATTTAGCAACAGCCTCCATGTTGCTGGAGAGGTCATCAATCTCCATCTTGTACTCGCTCTTCTCCTTCTCCAACTTCTGCTTGACACGCTGGAGATTGTCGATCTGTTCTCCCAGCTCTGCAACACTGTCGGCTTGCTTCTTGCGTAGAGCGGCTGCTGTAGACTCATGTTGCAGGGTGGATTCTTCGAGATCACGGCGGAGCTTCTGGAACTCAGCCTCACGCTTCTTGTTCATCTCAATCTGAGCGGCTGTTGCTCCACCAGCTTCCTCAAGCCTCTCACTGATCTCCTCCAGCTCTCTGGAGAGGTCAGCCCTCTGCTTCTCCACCTTGGCCCTTGCGGCCCTCTCAGCCTCAATCTCCTCTTCCAGCTCTTCAATACGAGCCTAGGTTTCATGATAGAGTTGCCAAAAAGTGAACAACAGGGGACTACAGATGGAAATTAGCTGCAAGCTAAATCTGGTGCACTACCTGAAGCACAATGAGATCACCTAGTCTATCTTCAATGTAATACACTAATCAATTTACCTGGAGTTCCTTAATCTTCTTCTGGAGCTGAGCCCCTAGAGACTGTTCATCCTCAATCTTGCTGAGGAGCTGGCTGGTCTCAAAGTCTTTCCTTTAGAAAGTAGAAAGGTAGGAAAAAAATAATAAAAAAAATTTGCTAATTTTCTCACACAGGACAAACTTGTGTGTGAAAGGCAATATTTGGTATTACATACTTTTTGAGTTTTTCATCTGATTGCTGTTTGTCATTCTCCAGATCCATTATGGATTCCTGGGAGAGTTTCAGATCTCCCTCAAGCTTCCTCTTGGCTCTCTCAAGGTCCATGCGGAGCTTCTTCTCTTGCTCCAGTGAGCCCTCGAGCTGTTGGGAAATGTTGATTTATGTATATTTGTAGAATGTAACATCAGTTCATATACTCAATTAACTTGAGGGGAAATGTTTTCTTACATCATCCACTTGCTGTTCCAGCTTTGTCTTGGCCTTGGTCAGAGTGTTGACTTTGTCTTCCTCTGCCTGGAGATCATCCAGTGTTTGCTGGTGGGCCTCTTGGAGGGCTTTCTTCTCCTTTGTCAACTTGGCAATAGACTCATCTTGAGTTGCCAGCTCCTCTGTCAGGTTTTTCACCTGAAATATTATAATTAGTTTTAGTGCAATTTATTTATTCCATATATGTTGAATGTATTATTGTGATTGAAAGATAATCATAAATAAACTTGAACCTTGTTTTCTGTGGCATGTTTCTCCTTCTCCACTTTAGCCAAGGTGAGTTCCAAGTCATCAATATCTTTCTTCAACTCTGAGCATTCGTCCTCCAACTTCCTCTTCTTGGCAGTCAGCTCAGCATTAATTTCTTCTTCATCTTCCAGTCTCTCGGACGACTCTTTGAGTTTGGCCTCGAGTTGGATCTTGCTCTTAATGAGCCCTTCACACCTTTCCTCAGCATCTGAGAGGTTCTCGGTTTCCTACATATTAACCAAGAAATCATCTATTCCATTAGAGAATGTATTTACAACACAGCTTTTTCCAAAGCATGTACACAATAGCATCTAAACAATAAAAAAAAATCTTCTTTCAATGTTAGTATACTGTATAAGCTATAAGCAGTGGCAAGCTGTGTGTCATACTTCGTACCGCTGCCACTTGCAGTTGGAGGTCATTCTTCTCCTGCAGCAGGGAAACCATCTTCTCTTCCAGCTCTTTCTTTTTGGCCAAAGCTGTAGCCAGGTCTGATTGCATCTTATCATAATTGTCCTTCATTTGCTGCAGCTCTTTCTCAGTCTCGGCACTCTTTAGCAGAGGCTTAATCTTGAAGTACAGCTTCAACCATGGCCAGTTTTTCACATTCATGAAGGAGCGGATGTTATACTGAATACTGAAGATAGATTCTCTGGAAGACATACACGCTGGTTTTGTATTTGGTTGTATGTAAATATAAACAACCACTTTCATAATAAATTGTTCAGTCATACCTTCTCTCCATCATCTTTACAAACTCTTTTCTCATAACATATCCTCTGCAGAGAGCCTGAGTCATGGTCACCAGCTCAGCCAGTTTCTCATCTCTCATCTCTTCCAAGGTACCCAGAAGACCAGCTTTGAAGAACACCTGAGTTTGCAAGTCAGTATTTGAACACAAACAGAGTAGATGCAAAAGAAGACATTCACCTCTCAAGTTTTATGATAATATCATATATGGGAATGCACCTTTGTGTGTCCAAACTTGTACTGAGTGTGATCCACATCAATAGAGCTCAGCAGTTTCTCTGAAGCTTTCTTGTTGTCAATGAACTGACCCTCTGGGATGACACTGGCATTCAATACTTTGTATCTGTGCGATAAAGTGTTATATAATCAGTTATGTACATTTTTCTTGTAATATACGTTAATTTTTTGTTTTCCTTCATTGTAGTGCTATTAATATTCTGAAATTTACCTCTGCTTGAAATCACCGTAGAGGATTCTGCTGGGGAAGCCCTTTCTGCAGATTCTGATGCCCTCCAGCACACCGTTACATCTCAGTTGGTGGATGACCAAGAAGTTCTCCATAAGACCTGCACATAAATAAATACCTCTGTTTCAATTCTGTCTTTCCTTTTAGTGCTTAAAATTCAGGAAAATGGCACCAAAAAAAGACACACCTGGGGTCTTTGATTCATTGGGAATCAAGCAACGCACAAAGTGAGGGTGAGTGCTTCTCAAATTGGTCATCAGCTTGCCCAAGTTCTCCTGTGAGGGGAAATATTATAATTTTAACAAATATCAAATCCAAATAATGGAACATCATAAAAAATACCGTATTTTACATTACCCTGAAAAGAGCAGAGACAGTCTGGAAGGAACCACCCTTCTTCTTTCCACCTCCCTTCTTTGCACCAGCATCTGGGTATCAAAACACAGTAAGCATGAGAAAAGTCACGCCTTTGCTCTGTATCCCATACTTTTAACCACCGACCATCTGTTTTCTAAAGTCCAATTAATGAATGAACATGCTACCAAACATCAGCATGAGTTTCATACCATCAGCTGAAGCATGAGCTGCATATAACATGGCCAACAATTTGTTTGCTGACTTCTGGTAGAGCTGAACAACTGAGTCATTCAATGGGTCCTTGTTCTTGTCCAACCAGCCAGCAATGTTGTAGTCCACAGTACCAGCATAGTGAACCAGAGAGAAGTGGGCCTCAGCCTTGCCCTTTGCAGGCTTTGGCTTCTCAAAGGCTTTAGTCTTGCCAAGATGCTGGTCATGCAGCTTGTTCTTGAATGTTGTATCAGAGGCCTTGGGGAACATGCACTCCTCTTCAAGGATGGAGAAGATACCCATTGGCTGTGAAGAAATTATTTAAGTAAAAAATATGTAACTTTATCCCCAAAAAGTAAGATTTGTCTTCTGCTTGAGGGAATTGTCCCACCTTCTCGATAAGCTCAATGCAGGCAGCCAAGTCCATACCGAAGTCAATGAATTCCCACTCAATGCCTTCTTTCTTGTATTCTTCTTGCTCCAGGACAAACATGTGATGGTTGAAAAACTGTTGCAGTTTCTCGTTGGTGAAGTTGATGCAGAGTTGCTCCAAGCTGTTAAACTAAAGCATACGGATACATAATTAATCAATGCATGCACACATGTGATTCATCCACCCTTAAATATTGTCTTGTAACTCACATCGAAGATCTCAAATCCAGCGATATCCAACACTCCAATGAAGAACTGTCTTGGCTGCTTTGTGTCCAACATCTCATTGATACGGATGACCATCCACAAGAACATTTTCTCGTAGATGGACTTGCACAATGCTGAGACAGCATTGTTCACCTAAAAATGCAATTTCATTTTAAAATGTCTCCAGGTTCCATAAAAATGTTGCTATTTTTCCAGCTTTAATTAAAACACTATGTTCCTGACCTGTGGGACGGTCTGACCTTTGGTCACCATCTCATTGCCAACTTTGACTCTGGGATAGCACAGAGCTTTCAGCATATCAGCAGAGTTCAGACCCGCAAGGTAGGCAATTTTATCAGCCACTGATTAAGAAAAAGAGTATCGTAGTTTATTCATCCATCCATTTTCTATGCTGCTTCTCCTCATTAGAGTCGCGGAGGTATGCTGGAGCCTATCCCAGCTGACTTCGGGCGACAGGCAGTGTACACCCTGGACTGGTCACCAGCCAATCACAGGTATAGTAGTTTAATAGTCATTTTTAAAAAACCCTGCAACTCATATAAAGTAGACTTTGTTACCCTTGGTACAGTTGTTAGAGATATTGCAAGTCATACCCTCAGTGCCATCAGGTTCAGCCTGCTCCTCACGCTGCTTCTGCTTGAATTTCATGTTGCCATGATGCATCACAGCACCTGTCAACTTGTAGATGCCATTTTTCTCCTCTCCACTGAAGCCCAGGATATCAATGGCAGTCTTAAACACAAGAGCAAAAGTTTGTTGCAATATTCTGTATATGCCATTTTTGTAAATATCATTGATCAACACTTTACATCTGTTGCAATGAACTCCTCCACATCATTGATGCTCTTGACAGTGATTTCACCCTGACTGATCATTGGGTAGTCATAAGGGTTGGTGGTGATCAAAAGAGCCTCTGAAATTTTATAAATACAATAAGGAATCAGTCGTTTGCAAGTTGCCACAATTTGACTATACTGTATTTACTAAATTTATAGTTCATAAAATTTTCAAAAATTTACCCAAGAGTTCCGGTTTGTGTCCAGTCATCAGCTGGTAAAAGATGTGGTAACTCCTCTCAGCAGACAACTGGAAGGTGACACGGGACTTCTCCAGCAGATCTAACAAGAACATATTAAATGTCAGGTTGCATTGACTGGCAAAGGTAAAATTTAAAGTGTCGTATTTAACCTATCAACACAGGAAGCAAACAAAAGAAATCACTTACATGTTTCAATATCAGCTGAGGCCAGTTTGCCAGTTGTTCCGAAATGAATTCTAATGAATTTACCCTAAGTGTACAATCAGACATCAGAAAGATGTGTCATTTTTTTACTCCAACTGAAATTTTCAGTGTCATTTATTTTTCATAAAAATTGTACAACTTACAAAACGGGATGAGTTGTCATTCCTCACAGTTTTGGCGTTACCATAGGCCTCCAGCAGAGGGTTGGCTGCAATGATTTGATCTTCCAGGGAACCCTACACGGGAATTAAAATGCTCTCAACAAAAGCCTAGAACTACAGCAAAGACAGCAGATTATCTCAGTCTGCACTCATTTTTTAATTTCCCCTTGCATATTCTAAAAATAATCGGCCTTTGTTTACCTGTATCTTGCCAGCAGTTGCAGCTGGTTCAGATTTTTTGCCTCCAGCCACTGCAACTGTTGCAAAGTACTGGATGACACGCTTAGTGTTGACAGTCTTTCCTGCACCGGATTCTCCACTTGAGGTGTGTGTAGGGGAGGGCGGGGGGGAGGAGTACAAAAGTAACAGTGAGATTATGTTGTGTTCGGTACTTTCTGAGGTTTTTCTGTTCAGCGGTGTTAAACTCACGTGATAAGGACAGACTGGTTCTCACGATCTGTATTTGCAAGAAAAAACAAGTTAATAATAAATGCATTTTTGCTTTAAAAGTTCAATGTCGTCTTACCAGTGAGCATGAACTGATAGGCATTATCAGAGATGGAGAAGATGTGGGGTGGAGCCTCAATCCTCTTCTTGCCTCTATAGCCCACAACAACCTTAGCGTCATACACGGGAAGCCACTTGTAGGGGTTCACCACGACGCAGAACAGGCCGGAGTAGGTCTGGAGAGACATTACATTGCTGTCATAAAACACACTGCATACAGTGCGACAAACTCCAACTTCACAGACTGTAAATGCAGAACATCGGTGCAGACTAGCTCAGTTTTTACACTCACGTAGATCATCCATGATGCAAAACGCTCTTTGAGGTTATACAACACGGCAGGCTCGTTGAGGTGGGTCATCATGGCCATGTCCTCAATTTTATCAAACTTGGGAGGGTTCATGGCGTGGATTTCATCTTCTTTGACTGTGACTGACTGCATAGAACATGAAGTAAACCTAAATACAATTTTCTATTATATGGGCATCTTTCACTTGAAGGGTCTGATAATATATAATATCCTATAATGATCCATTTTGGATATTAGAAGTCATTCACCTACCTTACCATCAAGTGTCTCGACTGTGGCTTTGCCACCCTCTTTCTTGACAAGTTTACCCTTGACGTACATCTCATCTGGAACAGTGACAAAATATGCCGTTTTGGCATCAAATGGAGTATTCTGAGCCTCGATCCTCTCCCTCTCTGGTTTGCGGAGGTAAATTGCCGCAGGCCCAAAGCAGTCCATGTCCTTGTCCCCCATGATGGCACTTTATTTGGGTCTGAAACAAAGACTATACATTACTTTCAATATATACATTTTAATATATTGTAAATAATATTGGTATTATCTATTTATTTAGTAATCTCATGTCACACCTCACTTAATCCAGAATTAGAGGCACAGTATCTTCGGTGGTCTAAAAATAGAAATAAAAGCACTGTAGAAATGATCATTTAATGGTTCACAAAAATAACGATATCACGGATTTCTTCCTGTCCATTTCTGTCCTGTCTGCTCATAGTAATAAGCCAAACAATATATGGACAGAATAGACACAAGCAGAAGAATAAAACTTAATTTCTGAGGATTAGAATTAGTATTTAAGTGGTATCTTAAATAAATGTAAACAATAGATAACTTTTTTTATGTTAATGGCTTCATCAACTGTTACAGGGTCAAATATATTTGAGTGAGAAAATGTAGCCGTATTGCAAATTCCAAAATCTTCCAATATGACAATATTGCTTTAATCACTTCAACAAGACTATTCATTAACATTTAGTAACACTAGTACTTCAAAACAGGACCACAACAAATGATGCATTAGGATAAGTGATCAAAAGGCTTAGACACACAAAAAGCACTAACCTGGGTGAGATGCCTGTCAGTTGTTTGTGGATGCGAAGCTTTGCTTTTATAGAGGTTGGACATGCCAGGTCAGCAGATGACCACATCTCGATTTGGTCAAGTATCTCTGTCATCTTCAGACCAATCCTTTGACACCAGAGCTTTCGTAAGCTTTTTGTGTCTGAAGATGTAACTCTAAACCAAAAAAGGTTGTCATAGAGCAGATCGGGAAATAGTGATGACACATCCAAATGTGAAAGAATGATTATGAGGTTTACCCTTGACATGATTTTTGAGCACCTAAAATCTTTGTCCTTATTGAGATGCACCCAAATGTCATTGGTGTAAAGTGTCGGTGCTTGACCACGTTTCACATATCTTAAATGCTATCCAAAACATTGTATTGGGCCAATTTTGTTTGTCACCCCAAATGAAAAAAAAACTGTTATAGTAACTTTGTAACACACTTTTATTTGGCTTGGAAGAGATATGGTATGTAATATTTGTAATTATCTGGACCTTTCACAGAAATGCTTGAGCTAAGCCTATAAAATGTTGGGTGTGATTGTAATGTCTGAAGAATTTCTCAAAATAGATACTATGAAATCCAACAGCCAGCTTTTAAACCATTGCTTTGGTCCAATAAATACTCGAACTAATTTAGACTTACCGGTACTTGAGAAAGATTAATGACAGTAGGTAACAATATGATCTGGTCTGTGAAACCTTTTCAGTCTTGCATACATAGTCAAGAAGCACCCGATTTGTTCTGGTATGCCGTTGCAGGACACTTTTACATCACACATTCCTCTGATAAAATCAAAATCAAACATAAGATATGATGTTCAAGTCGTCCCCGTAAAAGGCCTTTGGGAACATTTGCCAACAAGACTGAGGTGAGACCTATATTAAGTCCCACTCTGATATCAAAGCTCTTCATCCTTGGAATACGTTTGATTCTAAGGATGTTGATGTTGAGATGGAAAGTCACTGTCCTTGTAAAACTATGCCACTCCGGCCTTGGCACTCTGTGGGCAATGGATCCCAATTTAATTTTCAGCTGTCTCAAATATCTTGGATTAGTATCGGTGTTTAAAAAAAATAAAGATTAATGTTTAAAAAAAAAAAAGTTGGAGTCCGCTTCATCCGTGAACGAAATGCAGTATCAGCAGGCCATCTGTTCCATGATTTACTGTAGATGTGTAATTTTGGCCAAGACTTACAAAATGTTTTGGCAAATGGCGTAGATTTCCAACCTCTTCACAGACAAGATAAACCGATTATAAATTGCATATACAGCATGTTGATATGTGGAGCCAGATCTTCCTAATATTGCTGTAACGTGGTCAAGTTTTTTGCTCCAAGTAAGAACATACGCTACATGGATTAACTACTGTAAGTATAGATCATATTCTCTGATGATGGATTAGGGTTTTCAGTGTTCTTTACACCTTAAACCAACATCGCAGTGTTATTCAGAATGTTGTTCGCTGCAGTGTTCCTACGCAAGTATGAAACTTGATTTTATACATTTCCAGGTCTGGAAAAGTATGGGAAATGAAATCTCAAGTTTGGAACCGCGCTTGCTGGGTCAGCCAGTGTGAGAGCACACAGTGGGCGTCGCATCCTGGAAAACATTTTGGAAGATTGACAAGTTGAATGGCCAGCCCTCTGCTCATATCCTCCTCCAACCCTTTTAATGAGCTACATTACCGAGCTATAATCTCCTGAAAATCATATGGTGACATAATGGCATTCATATTCAGAATCTTGAAAACAAACATTGATCCCATCATTTATTTACATTTACATTTATATAGTAGTGATGCCAATACATTTCCATCCATCCATTTTCTATGCCGCTTCTCCTCATTAGGGTCGCGGGGGTTGGCAGGAGTCTGTCCCAGCTGACTTCGGGCGACAGGCGGGGTACGCCAGCCATTGCAGGGCACATATAGACAAACAACTATTCACACTCACATTCATACCTATGGACAATTTAGAGTCGCCAATTAACCTAACATGCATGTTTTTGGAATGTGGGAAACCACAGTACCCGGAGAAAACCCACGCACGGGGAGAACATGCAAACTCCACACAGAACGGAGATTCGACCCCAGGTCTTCCTGACCTCCTGACTGTGACAGTGTGGCCAACATGCTAACCACTAGACCACCGTGCGGGCCGCCAATAAATTTAGAGTTGCTCAAGACCACAACATTCGGTAGGCCAGGAAAGGGTATTCATTTAACAATTTGTTTTGTTTGGTTGTGGTTAGTTTAGTGTTATTTTGGACGGGGATTTGGATTTAATTGGATCCCAGTTGACTGAAGATGTACCTAATGAAGTTTCTAATGTACAGTATGTCAACTATATGTATAACTTGAAGAAAATAGGTCCCTGGATAGAACCTGTCAGGACCCCACACTCTAATTTTTGTTGATAGATATTAGATAGTATTAAGATATTATTGTAAACTTATGCGGAAGTGTCTTCATTTTGACAGGTAGGAATTATATAAGATGATTTATATACAATGAAGTGGGTAGCGTGTATAGATGTAGAAAGTGATACTCTTGTATTTGTTGAGAGCCAAAGGATGTCAAATATGAGTAAGTGGGTCTCTGGGTGCGTCTCCTTTCTTGTGTCTATTTGTGGACCCTCCTAACATCCATTTGTTTGTGTTTCTTCTTTGGCATAATCAAAAAAAATATAAATATTTTTTAATTTCCTTTGTGTGCAGGGCATGATCAAAAGCAGATGAGATACAGTATTTCTATATTAAGGCTGAATCCCAATTCTACCCCTTAGTCCTTCCCCTTCGTCTTAGCCCTTCCCCTTCCCCTTAAAGCTGACGGCCAAGGGCAAGAAGCCTTGGACACCTTGGAAGAAATGGGACCCCATTTGTTTCTCATTATGTCATCATCCTTCACCGCTTGCAGGCAGATAAGATAACTAAATTGTTCATGATAAAAGTTTCCTACCATAAAGTAAGGTGCATAAATTCTGACATTATTTCAATGTTATATAGCCTGTTGCAGAACACCTTTATTAATACAAGGCACACATTTTTGTAAACAGTGAATTTTTTTGCAAAACAACAAACAACTCCAATAAATAACAGCGTACAACCAGCACTGTAACAACATTTATAAAAATAAAAAAAATGTATCAAATATACATATGAAATAGAAATAATTGCATAACAAACTTTATGAACATCAACAAATCTATAAACTTTATCAAGCATCATTTCAGGGTTTAAAAAACTCCCTGTTTTTCGGCCTTGGTCTCCTCCTGTCGTTGATGTTCTCTCTCAGATTATTTTTGTAAGAAAGTCCAGAATGGCATTTTCTTGCATTTGACGTTTCCATACTGGGATTGCAGCCTTTGAATGATCCTGGAGTGCTGTGCGGTGTAGCAGAGGGCTGCCTTCAGTTGGCTCAGCATCTCCTGCAGGAATGACACATATGCATGATCGATGGGCTACAGCTATTAACTCATTGTAAATAGAATAATAATAGTACTAGTAGTATAGTAATAGTGTGCTGAAAACAAATATAGCGTGATGGTAAAAAAAATAAATAGATGTGATGTCAGATTCCAAAAGTTGAATAAACTATGCTAATGTGGTGTGCTGTCCACATTATGGCCATGTTCTTTACATCTTTTATTTAGACCATCCATGCTGTATGCTGCATGCAATAAACATATCTCACTATGAAAATTGTTGGTGGACTAGAGTAGCTATAATTCACAGCAAACAGACTTCATTACAATGTGCCGCGTTACATGAGTCATTAGATAATTAAAATAAAACGCCAACGTCACAGTACAGTTCAGCAATGTAGATTTCCCTCGCTAGCGAGCGATTTAAAAATACTTACAATGAACAGGCTAATGTGGTCGCTACCTAATCATTGTCTAATCATTTATGAAATGCAGTAGATTGCTGTGAAGTTAGATATTGGTGTTAGCCAGCTTGTTATACTAGCGACACCCAACAATTGAAAACATAGCGAATATTTACATGGCGCAGCAAATGACTAAATGTTTAATAAAACATGAGTGACGTTACTGTGAAAATCAATAATTATTCTTAATTACTTCAATTTATATGCTTCTTTCGGCCTGCTGCAGTGCAGTATCCGAGTAAACTCCGCCTACCCCTTTGTTTCAAGTCTGGGTCCCGAACCACACATAGTTTCTAGGGCTGTACACCACTTAGCACTTACCCCTTGATTTAAGGAGAATTTGGACACCACTTGATTCTCATGAACACGCAAAACCTCGGGTTAAGGGCTAAGATAAGGGGTGAGGGGTAAGCCTAAATATGTCTTTTATCACCAGAGTCCATTGCAACAGGTGGATTTGAGGGGCTGCCATCGGATGACATGTAAAGTCTGACCTTAAGCGACCTTTGGCTTCAGACAGCTTAAGTGACAGTTGAAGGTGCTGTCTGCCTTGGTTTGGTACTGCATGGGGGACACCTACTGTCAAATGTGTATATTCTGCATTCTTCTTGCTCCAGTGTTGCAAGCCACGGCCCATGTAACACACACGCACGGGCATTAGTTATGTTTGTTGTCAGCTAATAATAGCAATTTGGCCGCTTTGGTGCATGTGCATGCGCGACGGACATGCACATGCATACGACGAGACAGCGTTGAGTTAAAGCCATGAATTTATTAGGGCTGAACGAAATTATTACAAAAATTATATAAAAGTGTGATAAATATAGACATTTAGTTGTTGTTTTTTTTTTTTTTTTTACTTTTAACCCACTATTGGTAACATCTGCTAGCTGGTGGTGGTATTTATATATTTTTTGGTTGAAAGAAGTTTAGTTTGGGACTGAAGAGGGACAGCATCTTTAACATTAGGACTTGTTTTTCTCTTGCTGATGAAATGTAAATGAAAGAGAAGAGTATTTAAAGGTATGCAATACAAGCAAACAGGAAAAAAAACCCAAAATGCTTAATCCTAGATATGGAAGGAACACCGGAACCTAAAAGCATTAGGTAAACGCTCTGACTAAAACACATGGCAACATTGCACTTGACTCAGTGCAGCAGAAGGCACAACCAGAGATTTTTTGAAGGGTTAGATATACAGTTCAGGGTCTCGAAGTAATAACTGGTTGCTGCTTTGAAATGAAAATTAAGCAAAATAGTCCGTATACTTAAATCTTTTTTTTATATAAATAGTATTTGTGAACATAGTATGTGACTCAATAAGACGTTTTAATGACAGACGTGAACGTTTTACGTCTGACCTGAATTGTCACTATCATTGGCTACAGTGAGACACGTGACTTGTGATTACGCTGGTACGGCAATAGATGTCGCAAACTACACGTTTACCCTCCCTAGACAAGAAAGTCTCTGAATACATGCTTGGGGAAGTGTACAAGCTAACGTTGGCGAAAGTTAGCAGTGCAAATTCTTGCCAAGCAGACCACACAACCGAGAAGAAATGCCGTCGCTAAACAGAAACACGGATGTTATTTTCGTAAGTTTAATTTGGGTTACGCTATATCTAAAAAAATGATATAAAAGTCGTTTGTTTGCTCCGAGTGAAGCTAACGCTAGCTGCAATGCTACGCTTGTTCTGTGCATCCAGTTTGACGTTAGCTTGTCAGATTGTTTTGTGAACGCAAGTTCAGCTATTGTAGTAATAATAATAATAATAATAATAATAATAATAATAATAATAAGTGTGTGTAGGTAGTATACAATTGAGCTCATCAACAAATTGTAGATATTTGTGTTTAAGTTTATGAGTGCGCAAACACCGTTGTTGTGGCGGTAAGTGGTGTTTTGGTCTAACTTGTGTCCTTAAATGCCAATCTAGTTGAGCTTTAAGTGTGATTTGATTTCTTGCTCTATTAGGAAGACGATGATCTGCCTTATGAGGAAGAGATTATTAGAAATCCATATTCAGTCAAGTGTTGGATGCGTTACCTGGAGTTCAAACAGAATGGGGCCAAATCCACCATCAATATGATCTATGAACGGGCTCTGAAAGAGCTACCTGGAAGGTAAATGTGTTATTCAAAGCTGATTGTCTATGTGTGTGTTTAACATGTCTCAAGTAGGTTTATGTCCAAAAGCAAAGGTAATTGTGGAACTCAAACTCTTCAACTACATTTTCCTGTAGCTATAAACTTTGGTACAATTACCTGAGGGAGAGAAGGAAACAAGTGAAAGGGAAATGTATCAACGAGCCAGTCTTTGAAGAGGTCAACAATTGCCATGAAAGAGCACTGGTGTTCATGCACAAGGTGATAACCACATTTACAGACCACACTGTTCAAAAAAGAAAATAGCTGTGTAATTAAGATTATGTATGTCTTTCCTAACTCCAGATGCCCAGAATATGGATTGACTATTGCCAGTTTCAAGTGTCGCAGTCTAAGATCACACGAAGTCGGCGAACGTTTGACCGTGCACTCAGAGCGCTGCCTGTTACTCAGCATCCTCGCATCTGGCCTCTCTATCTTCGCTTTGTCCGAAACCTTCCCCTGCCAGAGACCGCCATCCGGGTGTATCGCAGGTACCTCAAGGTGAGGAACCAAGACGTTTCTATCGCCATACTGTCTAGCAAGGCTTGCCATCAGTTGCTGCTTTTCTGTAGAACTATGTAGGGGTGTCACAACATCTCACAAGATTAAAACGTGACAAGATTTCGTACGCAGGTAGCATACACACATAGGGCAGAAGAGTGTAGCCTCGTGAGGAGCAATGCAAGGTAACATAGTAGAAATTAAATTAGTAGATATTTTTTCATTGTACTTTTCTTAAAAGTAATGTTAAACTCTTGTCTTGTCTCGTTCTCATAGACACAGTCTTGTGCATCGTCTCGTCTCGTGAACCGAGTGTCTCGTGTCACCCCTAGAAATATATACTGTTTGTCCCACACAGCTTTCTCCTGAGAATGCAGAGGAGTACATTGAATACTTAAAGTCGGTTGGCCGCTTGGATGAAGCTGCTGTCCGTCTAGCAGCTGTTGTCAACGACGAAGGTTTTGTTTCCAAAGAAGGCAAATCTAACTACCAGGTGAGTTTTCCATTTCATTCATTGGGAGATTAGAAAAAAACGACAAGATGACTTCTTGTAATTATTTTATTCATTCTGTTTATTTCTTCATGCAGTTGTGGCACGAGCTATGTGACCTGATATCGCAGAACCCCGACAAGGTTACCTCTCTGAACGTAGGTGCGATCATCCGCGGTGGGCTCACGCGCTTTACAGACCAACTTGGCAAACTTTGGTGCTCCTTAGCTGATTATTACATCCGGAGCGGTGTTTTTGAAAAGGTTTGTAAACATATAGCTCCAGATTCTGGACATCACACTCCTGTATTTCCTTCTTTAAATGTTCCTGTTGCTGATTTTTTTAGAAGTGCATACTCTTTGTCTATCTTGTGTCTATCAGGCCCGTGATGTGTATGAAGAGGCCATTCTTACCGTGGTGACAGTAAGGGATTTCACACAAGTCTTTGACAGTTATGCCCAGTTTGAGGAGAGCATGATCGCTGCCAAGATGGAGACCACCGCAGAGATGGGCCAGGATGAGGATGGTGTGTTTGATGTGTGTGTGTGTGTGTGTGTAAGTGTATATGTATATTTACACTCCTGATCAAAATCTTAAGACCATTTGAAAAATTGCTAGATTTTGCATTTTGCACATTTGGATCTTAATGAGCTACAATATGCAAAAACAAGAAGGGGGAGAGACAAAAAACATTTGCAGCTTGGAATTTAAACAAAAAAAAATTGAAATGGGTTGTTTATCACTTGATCAAAAGTTTAAGACCACAGGCTATGAAAGCCAAAATCTGCCAAATCATTTTCTGTCAGGCATTCACACTGTCATGCCCTCCTGATGGCTAAAGCTAAGAAGCTTTCTCTTTTTCAACGTGGTCGGATTGTCGAGCTGCATAAGCAAGGCCTCTCGCAGCGTGCCATTGCTGCTGAGGTTGAGTGCAGTAAGACAGTCATTCTACTTTTTTTTTTTTTTTGAGATCCTGAGCATTATGGAACAAAAACCTCAAGTGGTAGACCCCCAAAAAAATCACACCTGCGCTGAGCCGGAGGATCTGTTCATCAAAACACAGGGCGATCTTCCACCCACATTAAGGCCCTTACTGGTGCCGACTGCAGCGCAATAACCATCAAACAGCATCTGCGGGAAAAGGGTTTAAAAAAACAAATTCAAAGACCTCGTCTCCTTCAATGCCAAAAAACTGGCCATTTAGACTTTGCCAGGGAGTATCAAACATGGGACATTGAAAGATGGAAAAAAGTTTTATTCTCTAATGAGAAAAAATGTAACCTTGACGGTCCAGATGGCTTCCAACGTTACTGGCATGACAAGGAGATCCCACTTGAGATGTTTTCTACCCGGCACAGTGGAGGGGTGTCCATCATGGTCTGGGGTGCTTTTTCATTCAGTGAAACACTGGAGCTTCAGGTGGTGCAGGGTCGTCAAACGGCAGCTGCTTACATGCAGATGTTGCAGCGGGCATCCCTCATGACTGAGGGCCCTCGTCTGTGTGGTAACACCTGGGTTTTTCAACAGGACAATGCTGCAGTTCACAATGCTCGCTTGCCGAAGGACTTCTTCAGGGAGAATAACATCACTCTTTTGGACCATCCTGCATGTTCCCCTCATTTAAATCCCATAGAGAACATTTGGGGATGGATGGCAAGGGAAGTTTATAAAAATGGCCATCAGTTCCAGACGCCCTTC
Organism: Dunckerocampus dactyliophorus; assembly: GCF_027744805.1. NCBI lineage: Eukaryota > Metazoa > Chordata > Actinopteri > Syngnathiformes > Syngnathidae > Dunckerocampus > Dunckerocampus dactyliophorus. Next base: position 7,903,708 of record NC_072836.1, on the reverse strand, counting down.
GTGAAGCCATCTTCACCACTTGGAGCAATGTTCCCCACTAGCCTCCTAGAAACACTTACATCAAGCATGCCCAAACCAATTTTTGAAGTGATTAACAAGAACGGTGGAGCTACTCATTACTGAGTCCTACTGAGAAATTCTTTTGTTCTGGTTTGGAGAGTTGTTATATTTTGAGCGATGGTCTTAAACTTTTGATCAGCTGATAAACAGCCTATTTCAGTTTAACTGTTCTTTTCAATAAATTACTTTTTCAAAGTGCTTTTTGTCTCACTCCCCCTTCTTGCTTTTGCATATTGTAGCTCTACTTAAAACCTCATTAAGATCCAAATGTGCAAAATGCAAATTCTAGCAATTGTGTGTGTTTATGTGTGTATATACAGTATATGTATATAATGTGTATATGTGTATGTCATTGTTTGTTTACTTTGCCACACTTTTTGTTCATGTTTGCTCTTCACTACGCCAGAGGACATGGACCTGGAGCTTCGACTTGCACGCTTTGAGGAGCTGATTGCACGACGACCTCTTCTCTTAAACAGCGTATTGCTGCGCCAAAACCCGCATAATGTCCATGAGTGGCACAAACGTGTAAAACTATATGAGGGAATTCCACGACAGGTGAGATATCCTTAACACATGAATAACACTGCTATTAGAATCTATTAACATGAATCTACTGTATGCCCTACACACACTGTACAGATCATCAACACATACACAGAAGCAGTGCAGACTGTTGATCCCCTGAAAGCCACTGGGAAGCCTCACACGCTCTGGGTCACCTTTGCTAAATTCTATGAAGAAAATGAGCAGCTGGATGATGTAAGTGCACATTAATTTAATAGGTAAACTTGTTAAGAATGGATCACTTTTCAATTCGTATTTGCTTTTTCTTATCAAGGCCAGAACTATATTTGAGAAAGCTACCAAAGTGAACTATAAGCAGGTGGATGACCTCGCCACAGTGTGGTGTGAATATGGAGAGATGGAGCTCCGGCATGAGAACTATGAGCAGGCACTGAGGATATTGAGGGTAAGACCTGTCAATAGTTCTTCCTCATATTTTCAGTCATTTAATGATTTCAAACATGTATCGTCAATAATATTCCTACATCATGTCATTCATACCATTTACTGTTGTAGAAAGCGACAGCCATCCCATCCAAAAAGGCAGAGTACTTTGATGCCTCTGAGCCGGTGCAAAACAGAGTCTACAAATCTCTGAAGGTCTGGTCCATGTTGGCAGACTTGGAAGAAAGCCTTGGCACTTTTATGGTACGTATCTGTGTTTTGGTTTGTGTTCCTCTTTGTGTACAACACAGCAAGAATGTCCAAACTTTTTTCATTTTGTTATTTTTAGTTTTCTAAAAAGGCTAAAAGTGTGATACTGTATGTATTTAAAAATTCACTCTGTGGTTTGTTACTACTTACCGGTACATTTTTTAAATTTCTACAACGTGTTGCAGGCCAATAAACGAACTGTGGGCTGGAAAAAATGGCCCCCAGGCTGTACTTCGGACACCGCTGAGCTACAGTAAATTGTAAACAATCTTTGTGATTCTTCCCTACTTCTCCTTGTCCTGCAGTCTACAAAAGCGGTGTATGATCGCATCATTGACCTGCGCATTGCCACACCACAAATCGTCATCAACTACGCCATGTTCCTTGAAGAGCACAACTACTTTGAGGAAAGCTTCAAAGTAAAAACACGACAACAAAAACATATTTGTCTATATTTTGCCCACTGCACAATATTCTAACCGTCTCTTGTGTGAATACATTGCCTTTCTCGTTAGGCATATGAGCGCGGTATCGCCCTCTTCAAGTGGCCAAACGTTTACGACATCTGGAACACCTACCTTACAAAGTTCATAGATCGATATGGAGGCAAGAAGCTGGAGAGAGCCAGAGATTTATTTGAGCAAGCCCTTGATGGCTGTCCTGCTAAATTCGCCAAGAGTGAGTACCTTTTTAAAAATGTTTTATTATTTTATTCTATCATGTAGGGTTGTCACAAAAAACAATACAAAGTCGATATCAACACGCAAAAAATACATCGATGCCTGCTTTTTTTAGGTATCACCAATTAACTGCTTAACTGCTTAATGTAAAATAGTTGACCATATATGACCATATTTATAACCACGGTATTGGTTGTTGTCATATATTGGGAGGCTATAGGCCACTGATGATCGTTTTTTTTTTTTTTTTTTTTTTTTAATGTACTGTATATAGTTGCCTCTTGGTAACTAAATCCTGTATAAATTGATGTTGAAGCACAATCATCTTAAATACTTTACAGTTTGGGAAAAAAAGCGAATTTAAAAAAATTTGGGTTCTGCTTTTTTTTTTTTTTTTTTTTTTAAATAAATTTTATTGTGGTATTGAGTAAATATCGAATTGTGGAAATTCACAGGTATTGGTACCGACGAATGAAATTCTGGTATCGTGACAACCCTGCTATGATGCATATTATTACATTTGCCCATTGCTTTCCAGCCATTTACCTGCTGTACGCCAAGCTGGAGGAGGAGTACGGATTGGCACGTCACGCCATGGCGGTCTATGAGAGAGCGACGCAGGCGGTAGAAACAGATGAGCAACACCAGATGTTCAATATTTACATCAAGAGAGCAGCTGAAATATATGGTGTTACATACACCAGGGCCATTTACCAGAAGGCTATTGAGGTACTAAATGCTTCTGTTGTACAATACACACTGCCTGGCCAAAAAAGGTCACACATTGTAATATTCTGTTCGACTGACTTTAGTTTTGATTACAGCACGCATTTGCTATGACATCATTTCATGACCTTCTGAAATGTCACATTTATTTCCGCTCAGAGTGGTATTATATAGGTTTTTATGGAAGATATTGACAATGGGATATACAAACCACTGTGCAAAGTTTTCACTAGCACATACCAAAGACTCAGTTGGGTTTAGGTCTGGACTCTGTTGGTCAATCCATGTGTTAAAATTATGTGTCATGTCTGAATCAATCACAATTTCAACCTGATGAATCCTGGCATTGTCAAGGAATATACCCGTGCCAACAGGGAAGGAAAAAATCCATTGATAGCATAACCTGGTCATTCACTATATTCAGGTAGTCAGCTGACCTCATTCTTTGGACACATGACCTTGTTGAACCCAGACCTGACCAACTGCATCAACCCCAAGCCCTATTTTCTTCGTAAAATCCAGCTGGTGACTTTTCTTTGGCCAGGCAGGCAGTATGTTTTGATTAAGCTTTCTGGTTTTGTCTTTTATAATACACTGCTCAAAAAAAATTAGAAAAATTAACACTTCGAAAACACATCAGATCTAAACTGGGGGGGAAAATGATCTTGAATATCTTTACGGATGGTGTCCTGGGGGATCTCCTCCCAGATCTGGACCAGGGCATCACTGAGGTACCTGGACGCATGGAGGAGATTCCAGGAGACAGGTAGTTACTCCAGGAGAGCTGGACAGGGCCGTAGAAGGTCCTTCAACCCTCAGCAGGATCGGTATCGGCTCCTTTGTGCAAGGAGGAACAGGATGAGTACTGCCAGAGCCCTACAAAATGATCTCCAGCAGGCCACTGGTGTGAATGTTTCTGACCAAACAATCAGAAACAGGCTCCATGAGGGTGGCCTGAGGGCCCGACGTCCTGTAGTGGGCCCTGTGCTCACTGCCCAGCACCGTAGAGCTCAGTTGGCATTTGCCATAGACCACCAGAATTGGCAACTACACCACTGGTGCCCTGTGCTCTTCACTGATGAGAGCAGGTTCAACCTGAGCACATGCGACAGACGTGAAAGGGTCTGGAGATGCCGTGGAGAACGTTATTCTGCCTGCAACATCATTCAGCATGACCGGTTTGGTGGTGGGTCAGTGATGGTCTGGGGAGGCATATCCCTGGAAGGACGCACAGACCTCTACAGATTAGATAATGGCACCCTGACTGCTATTAGGTACCGGGATGAAATCCTTGGACCCATTGTCAGAACCTACGCTGGTGCAGTGGGACCTGGTTTCCTCCTGGTCCACGACAATGCCCGACCTCATGTGGCTAGTGTATGCAGGTAGTTCCTGGAGGATGACGGAATTGATACCATTGACTGGCCCCCATGTTCACCTGACCTAAACCCAATAGAACACCTCTGGGACATTATGTTTAGGTCCATCCGGCGCCGCCAGGTTGCTCCTCAGACTGTCCAGGAGCTCATTGATGCCCTGGTCCAGATCTGGGAGGAGATCCCCCAGGACACCATCCGTAGTCTCATTAGGAGCATGCCCCGACGTTGTCAGGCATGCGTACAAGCACGTGGGGGCCACACAAACTACCGAGAATCATTTTGAGTTGCTACAATGACATTTTAGCAAAATGAACCAGTGTGCTGCATCATTTTTTCACTTTCATTTTTGGGGTGTCTTTGATTTCCCCCCTCTATAGGGTGATCATTTTCATTTCTATCAAATTATGTGGCATCATTTTATTACTAATACATCACCCAATTATTGTCAGGAAAGATATTCAAGATCATTTTCCCCCCAGTTTAGATCTGATGTGTTTTTGAAGTGTTCCTCTAATTTTTTTGAGCAGTGTATTATTCTGATACTTGCTGTAATAACTGAAAGTACAATTTTTGTATGTATCAAGGTACTTCCTGATGAGCATGCCAGGGACATGTGCTTGCGATTTTCTGACATGGAGAGCAAACTGGGTGAAATTGATCGGGCCAGGGCGATCTATTCTTTCTGCTCTCAGATTTGTGACCCCAGGGTAAGCGCATCAGTAGTGTCGCTTAATCTCACCAATGATGTGCACGTGTATTCATTTGTAGTTTTTTCTGTCAGGTCACGGCTGTATTCTGGCAGACGTGGAAGGAATTTGAGATCCGCCACGGAAACGAGGACACGATCAGAGAGATGCTGCGAATCAAGCGCAGCGTCCAAGCGACTTACAACACTCAGGTCAACTTCATGTCCTCTCAGATGCTGAAGGCCACAACGAGCTCCACAGGGACAAGTAAGACACCTCTCACTTCTGCTTGGTCCTTAAGAACGATTAAAATAAGCTGTAGAAGTCACTCTTAACCAATGTTTTGTTTATCCAGTTTCAGATCTTGCTCCAGGTCAGTTGGGCATTGATGACATGAAAATGTTAGAGCAGAAAGCACAGCAGCTTGCTGCAGAGGCGGAGCAGGACAAACCTAAGCCAAAAGAAAAGATTCTTTTCGTCAGGTTTGTCCTTATTTTTCCACCAGTGAATTTCCAATGTATATGTTCCAGTGGCGGTGGATGAACTCACATCTTCTATTTTCTGCATGGTCCTGTGCAGGAGCGACACATCTCGCAGCGAGTTGGCTGAACTCACTAAACAGGCTAATCCAGATGAGATCGATATAGATGACGACGATGAAGATGATGACAATCAAGGCCCGGAAGGTGAGTGACAAACCTGGCCTTGCCTCAGCAGTTAAATGTTTGTTGTGTATTAAAACGTCATTGCATCCATGATGACAACATGCTAATTGCTTTCCCTTTCCCACCACTTAAAGAGGTGCGTTTGGAACAGAAGAGTGTGCCCACTGCTGTCTATGGAGGCCTGAAAGAGGATTGAAACTTTGCTAAATGTGGTCCTGTTTTTTTTTATCATTAAATATTCAAAATACTTTTTTGAATTTGTGTACATTCTTGGAGTGAGTCCTGTGTCCACTGAATGTGATGTATGTTTTTGGTATTGTTCCTTGCATGTTTTGGCTGGAGAAAGTAACATGCTTTTCCTAGGGATCACCACAAGGGGTCAGACTTGGCTTGTTCAAGTATAAAGTAAAGTACTGTATAGTAGAACAACTTTAGTCGAAGGAGGAATAAAAATTTTTGGCAATGGAATTTTGTTAAATTTAGTTAGGATTTATTGCATATATTTTTAAGAAAACAACCTGACTTTAAAAGATACATTCCGTATCTGTACATCTTTTTTTGGCACCGTATCCTGGAGAATTTGAACAATAAAGACTTACATAAAATGCAATGTGGACTCCGTAACACTTTTTTTTAATGATTATTATTATTATTTTTTAGATATTTAGACATTTTAAGTTATTTTAAGTATCAACAGGAAGTTTTTAATTTGCATAATTATCACATTCCTAAGAGGCAAAGTTCAATAACACTGTATTTTTTCAAAGGTACCAAAAGGTGAGACATATTTTCATAGTTAGATTAAAATAGGTGAATGGTAATCCTCTTTAAAAAGTTAGTGGATGCAAGCAGCAGCTCTGAGCGACATCATGTGATGAAGCTTTGAGATTTGTTTTCCTGTGGGAATGGTGCTACTGGAAACGAAGCTTCAAAACAACTGAGAAGAAATAGGAAAATACATGCAAGGCGACTTGGAAATAACTGAATGTGATATATATTTGTCCAACAAACACAATGACTTTGCACGGGTAATTGGTCTTTGTGGAAGCACTGGTGGTTTGCACTGGTGGTTTGTACGGGTGACTGAAGCAGAAGATCCATTATATACTGTACCATTGTACCATTCAGCCATTTACTAGAAGCAAAGAAAATCCAATAGCGTTTTGCACCTATGCAAATTTACCTCATAAGTCACATTTAAACTTACCTTTTTGTATCTTCAGAAAATGTAAACCTTTATTTCCTAAATTTGTTTGTTTTTAGACCAGAAACTAACACATTTATGTTGATATAACAATACTGTCCATCCAATATGTACATAAGAGTATTGTGACAATCCCCTGCAGTAAAAACACCTGTCTGCAGCGTCCTCGTACTGACGTCGCCCAAAACCAGGATGTCCCGCCCTCCTTGTTTCTCTCCATTGACACTCCATTTCTATTGGCTGCCGGCTTGAGTGACGTTGCCGGCGTGCACCTGGTAGCCCGTCATCGGTGGGGCTCGACGGTGAGCCCTCTCCACACACAGACCGACACAGACAGATATGCGGACGAAAAAGGGGAGAAACGGGAGAGTTGTCCGTTTTAACCTCGCCACACGGTGCTTCGGCCTACCGCGAGGACTTTCCCGCGAATGATTTCACCGACTGGGAGGACGTTAGCGGGTTTGGAAAGCAGGATTTAATCCCTTCCCCACATCCGTATTCCCAGCCGTCATTCGGGCTCTACTGGAAAATGATTGTTTAGAGGTTTTTTTTTTTGCTAGCGCCGCTTTCTTTTCGTATAACCCCGCCATGGTGGACTCTATTAGGAAGACTTTCGTGGTCCCAGATATCAAGCCATTGGATTTGTACGACTGCACTAAAGCAAAAATATGCTCAAGTGTCGGCTGGTTGTTGGCCAAATCCTACGGCAGTGCAGGTAGGTTGACAGGGCCCAGAAAGCCATGCTGTTAGCGCCATTATCATGCATTGTGTTCGTATTTTTGCTTCTGTACTGCAGGGAGAAGCCTGTTTTAAGGTTGCTGTGTGTGTGTAAACTCAGCGTTTTTTTGTGCACAAAGAGGTACACATGAAAGCATGCTCTCAGTGTGCACACACTCTTGTCATTTGTTTCCATTCACTAGCTGCTCACCTTGTTTTGTGTTCGAAACAAGCCTCCGTCACTATTGTTTGTTGTCTTAAATCTATCAGAACCGGTCTTTTATAATACTTTTGACATTGGGCACATTGGGCGTGGATCATTTGGTGTGCTATCTCATTGATGACAGGCCCTGTCATCATTTGCTTACTTACTCTTGCAAGTGCTTACACTTGCATTTATTATGTGCATGGCCACAGGATTTCACTCTTGTCTGTGAAAAAGACCACGTTGGTTATCACAATATGTTGTTTTGTACCTTTTCTAGACTATTTAATGCTATGAGAAGTAGTGCATTGGATAAAGCAAAGCAAAATTTGATTAAATTGTACACAAATATATTGTTTGTTTGTTTTTTGGACTATTTACCGTTAAGCAAAGTAGTAAATTGGATTAAAAAAGGCTGTTTAGGATAAAATGGGACACAATTGTTTTTTTTTTTTGCCGTTACTGTACTCATTACTGTTTAGTGAAGTACAAAAATGTCTAAAACAAGGATAAATTGGATCAGAATGTACACAAATATGTTGTTTAGTTCCCTTTTCTGGATTGTTTAGTGTTAAGAATGTAATGGGAAGTAGTAACCTGGATAAAAGATTCATTAAACAAGATTGAATTGGATCATAATGTACACGTTCCTCCCTCACGTGCCGCAATTTTGTCATTTGAATTCTGAGAAATGAATGCAAAAGTTCCAAAATAGCCCTTATCAGAATGTAAACAACAGTAGTGGGGAAAAAAGAATCTTGGATCGACACGTTTTTCGGCATCTGCACCAAATTTTAATGGCATCTTCCTTGGCTCATACCAACCTCTCCATAAAGTTTCACGGAAATCGGTTCAGTAGTTTCTACACAATCCATCTCACTAGCGGTGGCTGGAGACTATGTTATGCAGAAAACACGGCTTGCTTACACAATGCCAGGGTCCGGATCTCCCAGCTGCTGCAACCTCTGTTTACCCTGCAACTTCCAGACCACGCCCTCTGGTCAAAGTCACTTCCCAGACCTCCAGCATGCAGGGATATGCACTCGAAAGATTGGCTCCCATTGTAGTTTGTCTGACTCAACTCTTGTGGCCTTGATGACATCATCAGGTCTATTCTGAGAGGGGAAAACAGACAACATGGCGACGAGAGGGCGGCCAGGGCGTCTGGTTCTTCGGTGCTCCAGGTCCTAATTAGAGTTAAAAACACAGAGACATCCTCATGACAGGACTGTGATAATACTATTGCGGCAGATCCTTGTTGTTGGACATTACAGCACTCAGATTGGGTATTCCCTATAACTGTTTGATCCACCCGCTTTGTTTTATATGTGTGGAGTTCCAGAACTATATAATATCCTAATTACTTTCTATATAATGTTTTGCTGCTTAATGTATGGGAACAGTATATAAAAATGATCCTTTATTTTATTTAATTGATCAAATGTTTGGTCATAAAGATGTGGTTGTCAAAGTGTGAGGTGGGGCTTCCCTGGGAGGAAAATAAAGAAACATTTTTCAAACCCGCAAACATAACTTAACAATTATGTTTAAAGGCAAAATGATTTGAATTGTAGTTCCTACTGTGAGAAAGTCACAATATATCCTCCAACAAAGTCAGTTTTTCCGGGCGTAAGGAAGGGCCCAGCTGTATTATGTTCTCCGAGGGAGGCTCGCTATTCAAAACTTTATTCTTGCCTAACCTTAACAAAGATAATTATGCTCACATCTGATTGACACATAATCATTTAATGATGCATTTATTATCATCATCTAATCTGCATAACGTCAGATTACACCCATGTGCTTTAAGAAGTGTTTCTAATAGTCCCAAATTACCTAAATTTACAAGAATGATACAATGTAATGTATTGCAGAAACATGGACTGACACTGTACATATAAATATAATTGTGCAGATACGCCTAATGTGTGTCCTGCTGTGAGTGTCAATCTATAGTAGGGCTACTGGCTTGGTCGGTATGTGTCAGCTAAGCACCTTCCAGGCAGTGTCTTATTATCCTGACACGGAACTTCACTATGTTTTGCATCAAGGTGAAGGTGACGAGGTGGTGTGAGGACGGAATTTTGGATTTAACCTTGGCGCCGGCTCATCACAAGTGATGTGACAGATAATGGCTCAGATAATGACTCCACTGCTTACTTTGTGGCGTTTACACTGGAATGAGACCAGAAACTCTTGAATCACCTGTTCGGACAAAGATGCTCGTAGCTGGAAAGTTCATCAGGAAGACTCTTTTTGTCTTTTGCCTCTAAGATTTATGCTTTATTCATGGAAGAGTTGATCGTTTTCTACATTTTTTATTACATTTGTGACTGAAATTTCATATTTGGTTCCTGATTTCTTTTTTTTTTTTTTTGCATGTTTGCCGCACTTAAATGTTTCAGATCGTCAAACAAATGTCAATATTAGTCAATGACAACACAACTGAAGACAAAGTGCAGTTTTTAAATTAAACTTTGTATTATTAATTAAAAATCCAAACCTACATGGCCCTGTGTGGAAAAAGTGATTGCCCCCCCCTGAACCTTCCTAAACCAAAATTACCCTAAGAGGGCAGCGGCAACTCATCCAAGAAGTCACAAAAGACCCCACAACAACATCCAAAGAAGTGCAGGCCTCACTTGCCTCAGTTAAGGTCAGTGTTCTTGCCGCCACCATAAGAAAGACAGAAGCGGCCTGCATAGCAGAGTTTGAAGACGAAAACCACTGCTGAACAAAAAGAACATTAAGGCTCGTCCCAATTTTACCAGAAAACATCTTGATGATCCCCAAGACCTTTTGGAAAATACTCTGTGATCTGACGAGACAAAAGTTGAATTTTCTTGAAGATGCGTGTCCCATTACATCTGGCGCAAAAGTAATGGCCGCATTTCAGAAAAGGAACATCATACCAACAGTAAAATATGGTGGTGGTAGTGTGATGGTCTTGGAAGACTTGCTGCGCCAAATGGAACACATTTTCACACCACTGTATCATATATTGAACCTAAGTTTGTCATACATACAAGCGTAAAAATAAGTTAATAGTAAGTTACTATGCAGGGTTTCCCCGAGGATTTTCTTAAGCTGTAGTGGTGGGCTGCATGGGACTGGCGCCGCTGTGTCGTGTCGTTTTTTTTTATTATATGACAAATAAAAATTTTTTAAACAACTTAATTAATTGATTAATGTATTTATTTAATGTTTTTCAGCAATCAGCAGAACATGAACCTCCACCAACATGTTTGACTGTAGGCAAGACACAATTATCTTGCTACTCACTCGTGTTGCCAGATAGCTAGACAGTCATGACGGTGTCTTTGCTCATTTTCATTGCATAGTAAGTCTATACTGCTACGCAAGCTGTAACATCTCCCAAGTTGTGCGACTGTAGAGGTCTCCCGTAAATGCTGTAATTATAGCCGGGGACTTTATTTACTTAAACCAGAAAGAGGAAGGAGTGTTAATTGGAATCGGACAATAATAGGAGAGAAGCTTTCATTTACAGAATGTACAAAGTCATTATATATAACTTAGATTTGTCACTCTAATAATGATTTGGCGTGCGTGAGAAAGTGAAACAAAGCTGTTTGACCATATGGTATATTATTAACAAGTATGTTGCGCAACACAGCAGCAGCAGAAGCAATGTTGTAAAAGCGGTATGGCGCAAACTGCTCAGCCACCATTAATAGCGCTGATGAGTTCATTGTAAACAGTACGGTATCTGTTTCACACCAACAGCTGAGGAGCGCAAAACAATGTTTTATAGCGTGTACAGAGGTATATAAAGCTGCTGGATGCTGACCACTCATGATACTTCAAAAAATAAAACTACATCAGGAGGTTGCCTACAGCCACAACTGTTGACGCCAGTGTTTTTTGAACCGGTGCTAGTTAGATACCCAGGCAGTTATTGGCTTTTGTATAGGAGACTCTAGTTTAATGGAATAGATGTGTCAGAGAATTGGAAAAGCTTTACATAGAGTACATTCCAAGGTTTCTGTCATAATTTTTCATGTGTAATTCTTAAAAAAAAATGCTTTAGCATCTCAGCTCCACCCAAGCTAACAAGCCGCTCTAATTCCTCTCGGAATGATTGCTCATCCTCTCACCAGCGGTCGCTATGGCAAGTCAGCAGTGGGAGGAGGGACACGGATGTGAGCAGGATGTTACCTTGATATTGATGTTTACACTTTACACCCTTTAGTATACTGTATAAGACTGTATGCTACGTACTTTCAAGCTACTGCCCACCCCGGCACTGATCCGTGTAAGAACGCTACACATGGAGGACAAAGGTCACAGTACAACAACAACAACTTGCTCAAACAGAAGCCTTGTTATGAGTGAGTGTGTAACCTGAAGACGCCTGTAGGCTAGGATAGTGGATACCGTGCAGAGATACTGTAAATGCATGGATTCTGTCACTGTTGCACCGTCTGTGAAGCCTCCTCTCAGGCTGCTGTAATTCAATCGACAGGCTAACACTCCTGTGCCCTGTGGCCTTGTAATACAATTTAAGGCTCCTCGGCTGGTGTGATACAAGGGCCACTGTATGTCACAGTGTGATATGGAGGGCAACAGGATGTGTTCCAAACAAAGTAGCAGCATAGTGAGGAGCAGTTAGTCAGCAAGCAGGAATGAATGTGCTGAGTCTTCATTTGGACTTTTGCATGATATTTTGGATGGGAAATAATAGGATTTTCTCCTTCTCCAGTGTTGCACTGTGTAGACAAAAGAATAAAGACACACTTCTTAACTTAATTTTTAAGCCATCCAGGTTTTAATCACCATTAGAACATCTCTGTGTGGAGTTTGCGTGGTCTCCCCAAAAATGTGGACGTTTTCGCCTGGGTAGTCATGCTTTGTAAGCGGCACAGTGGCCTCAGGAGATTGAGGATTTGAATCTCTGTGTGTTGTTTGCATGTTCTTCCCATGCATGGGTTTTCCCCCTGTAACCAGACTTCCTCTCACATTCCACACACGTGCATGTATGTGAATTGGACACTCCAAATTGTCCATTGGCGTAATTGTGAATGTGTGATTGTTTGTCTATGTACAGTATGTGCCCTGTGATTGACTGGCGACCAGTCCAGGGTGTACCTCTTGCCCAAAGTCAGCTGGGATAGGCTCCCACTCAACCTTGACCCTAACAAGGACAAGTGCGATAGAAAATTGATGAGTGGATGTTGCTTTGATTAGGCCCCTTGAATATGAATTTGGCATCTTACCAAGATATTGTCATTTATTCCAACAGTTTGGAAGTGGTGTTTTTCTGTTTCTCTACGAGAGTCTAGGCCGCCCCACACTGTGTGTGTATTTGGTTTGAGGATTTACCTCTGTCGCCAAATGCTTGCTCATTTGGGTTCATTTGGTTTTAATTAACGTATGGTGACCGGGGCTCTAGGTCTTCTGCCTTCAGTTAACTGATGTGATTGTGAATTGTCGCGATCCAGCCATCCATTTTCGATACCATGTCCTCAATAGGATCACAAGTGAGAGTCCTATTTTTTCCAGTGATCGTGACAGTCCTTGTTAAAAATTGCGTCTGCGCTCGTCTGATTGTTTGCGTGTGTTGATTGCTGTGACACAAGCGGGCAGGCAAGCTCAATCGCTCAATGAGCTCCGAGTGAAGCAGAGGATCAATGCCATATAGGCCAACCCAGCACATCTCAACTGTGACCACTGGATTTTTATTTGCCTGGTCGATTTCTCCCCCCTCCCCCCAGCCCCCACCCCACCCTCATGAGTGGCAGTGGTTGTCTTTTCGTGACATCATGATATCTATCTGTCTCCTTTTTCCACCAGTCTAATGAGTTCTGGCATTTGCATCCTACTTTGCCTTCTGGCAATGTTTTTTTGTGTTTGTGTGTGTTGGGGTTACTCAGCGCTTACAGCACGAATGTGGACACCGCAGTTTGGCAGCACCACTGAACCATGCGACTCCAACGTGGCTATTGTTGTTTAAACTGTAAAGCTGGGCGTTCTGTTGTCTTGATACCACGCAGATCACTTACGTGACTTAACAATTACATGACATGATACTGCAACGCCTCCCTCCCTGCCTCCTAATCGCCTCCCATTGTTTACACGGTTAGGTGTAATCTAGAGCACCCAGACACACTTTCAGTTTACCCATGTCCTTTTAAAGTGAATTTAAGTATTTGAACGCCTGCCCATTACACCTACAGGGGAAGGAACATGTCTTATTTTCCTGCTTCAACGGCTTCAACAGTGATTGACAGGGTTGGGTTGAGGTCAGGGTTCTTGGGCTTCCCAAGATGAATAATTACGATCCGGATCAATGTATCCCACCTCCTGATTGATTTAACAAATCAATGTGTCCCGATACCTTTGTACGTGCAATGTATTTTGCATAGCTACCTTTCATTCTGGAGTGTAGTCCTCTCTCTCTCTGTGTGTGTGTGTGTGTCTTTGTTGAGTTTGCTTCTGGCCTAGTCCGTATGCAGAGGAACCAGTTTAAAAGAAGGCGTGTCAAGTGTGTGTGTGTGTGTGTGTTTGTTTGTTTAGAATTCTGTTTGCAGGGAAACCAGTCGGAGCAGATATGATGCAGGTCTCTTCAGAAGGCCTCTACAGTCGCTCGGCACTTTCTCTTGCATTGTCTCACAATTTTCTCTGTGTTTAGAAAAGCTGCACATTTCAGTTCTTTGCTTGTCTGAGATGTATTCAGTTTATTAAAGGACACATAAGGGTAGAAACCAGAAGGAGAGCATCCCTGAGCTCATCATGTCCTAGTGACCTTGATATTTTTGCTGCTCACCCAAAAGATTTGAGCTCAGTTGTCGAGTTAATTCCCTCAACCCAGTGGGGGGCATGTTTTAATAATGATATCCCTACAACATATCATCATGGCGTCTCCTGTAGCTTGAGAGTTCTTTTCCACTCCAAGACCACACTTAACTCTCCCTATGTTTGTACTGTATCGCTCCCTATAGAGAATGTCCCTGCTGAGCTGCGAGATCCCTTCTACTGTGACCAGTATGAGCAGGAGCACCTTAAACCTCCCGTTGCTCGTCTCCTGCAGTCCTCTGAGCTCTACTGCCGCACCTACAGCCTTCTGCTGCTGGGCGACGGGCGAGCCGAGGTGCAGCCCAAAGACAACGTCGCCCTGCTGCAGCTGCTCGCTGAGAGAGGCCTGGTGTCGGTGACTGACGTGGACCTCCGACATAAGCCCATCAAAATGGTAAGAATTCCTGATACAGAGTACAGTAGGCTTAAGAAACAAGGGCGACGGCATTAGGTACGCCTGTACAATCAAATGAGATCCAATGCAAGAGCTGTGGCAAAGAATTGTGGCTTTTCGAAATATGTTGAAATCTATTCATTATTGTGAGGCAAGGTTTAAATTTTAAGTTGCCATTAGAATATGTACATGTACCTAATGAAGTGCTTAAGCGTAAAGTGAATAGGGTCTGAGGATAGAGCTCTTTGGGGCCCCACACTCTACTGTATAAGATGAAAAGCCACATGTAAAAAAGTATGACTGGCTCTAATTTGTAATATTATTCTTGGGTATATAAGGTAGCGTAATTATTTAAAACTTTGAATCCTGAAATCCATTTCCACACCGCTGTAAACAAATTTTAATAAATCGTTTTTCAGTTAAACTTAATTGTAATTTGATACAGTAATCACTCATTTCATTCCAGACCCGACCGTGATAAGTGTTTTTTTCCGCAAAGTAAGACTGCTTGTTTATATATAGAATATTTTCATACTTCAAGCATAGAAAACCTGTTTACGACTTTCTAAATACATTTTTTAACATAAGAAGCCTCTGGACATGAACTAACATCCCTATGGTCACCGTTAGTCAATATAGTAGACATGAATAAGAAAGAAAATAAGACAAAAGAAAATAAGCCATTTAAGACATAAATAAGACTTGTGCCTGTGTGTGTTGCTGTAAAAGTGTTCCCTAGGGGAGCTAAGTGGCAGGCGGACAGGAAGCGACATCAGGGGTTCAGAGTTGAGTTTTATCTTAGATTCCGACTGCAACAATAGCCTAACTGACACAAAGTGACCGGTGTAGAATGCTACATATCGTTCACAACGTCTTTGAATGCATCTTCTGAATGCTTTTATAGTTGCATTTTAGCTCATTTAGCCATTTTTATGGTTGGAAATGCTTAATTTACACAAAAAAATACAACTTGCTTCAATATATATATTTTTTGGCCAATAATAGACTGTATTCAAACACGAAACAGCATGATTTATAAATTAATATATTTTTGAAAAACTGATGATAGAGTGGAGTCCGCGAAGTGGCCAGAGATGACTGTAATCCAGTGTAATGTCATTTTTAATCCAATTTTTTAAATTAAAATTGTAGTTTTATTTTTGGAAAAATTGTAATTCTAATTGAATATTAATTTAATTTAATGAAAAAATTAAAGTCTGTGTGTTTGTTGTCGACTTGACTAGTGCCCACCGATTCTACTGGTCTCTGTTGAATTTGGGTCTTGTTTACGCTTTGATTTGTGGGATTAAATGACTGCCAAAAGACCCCCGCTCATTCATCTGTGCTCCCTTCCCCCTCCTTCCTTTACATTGACCCTGCTCCTTATCCCTAGAGGATGAGTACATCCAGCTGCCAGGCCCGACAACAGCCACAAGCTTTTTCCACTCAACGATTGTGGCGTAAAAATTGAGTCAACCGTTTTGCTTAGCCTTGCTTGTTTAACCAGAACTTATCAGCTTGTGAGTCGATATACGTTGTGTTTTACCTTTCTTTTGTTACAGAACATCCAGGTAAAAAAGATGTAGCATTCCTACATGTGTAGGAGGATCTCTGGTTGGGTTCCAGATTGTGTAGAGGGCGTTACAATGGATGCTCCATCAGTACAATAGCAAACTATTCTAGTGAAACTCGGGATCTTGTGTCGCTAGAACACTCCGGGCTGGGCCCTGTAAGTGTAGTCAAGAGAAACTGGTTTGTCCTCTCATCCTCTTTTGACAATAAGCCTCTTTCTCGCTGTCGTCGCTCTCCTCTCCTCGTTCACACGGCACATTAAGTTGTCTCAAAGACTGTTTTATGTTTTGTTTTTGCCACCTTTCTCTTCTCAGTGGGAACCTGTTTTTGACATGTACTACAAGGACCAACGTATTCAGACTTGTTTGCAGTGCACAAAGCAAGGCCCATTAAGCCATGCTTGGATGAGTTTGGTGTGGGAGCACTTGAAAGCCAACCCCATCAAACAGTTTTGGGATGAACCAGAACAGAGATTGCGAGGAAGATCATTTCTCAAGTCCAACATTAGTGATGTCTAAGTTGACAACTGACCAAAACATTCAAAATATTTGGGAAAGTCTTCCCAGAAGAGAGGAAGCCTTTATAATTACATACAGTATGTTGACGTCTTGTAGCTATTATGGTCAGGTGTAACGTTTCTCCTGCCTTCGTGGATTGTCCAGACTTTTTTTAAAGGCTGTTTCAGGACCTACTGCAAAAACATTAGTCAAAATTCCTCTATATGACAGAATCACTCTGCAGTTTTTAAGGACCTATTGCAAAACTGCGAGTCAAAGATCTTCTCGATGACAGGATTGCTATTCTGTTTTTAAGGGCATATAGTATTGCGAAAATGCTAGTCTTAGATCCTCCAATTGACAACCTCTGCTGTTTTTAAGGACGTACTGCAAAAATGCTTGTCAAAGATCCTCTATATGACTGAAGCACTTTGCTGTTGTTAAGCATCTAATGCAAAAATGCTAGTCCAGGATCCTCTATGTGACAGGAGTGCTCTGCTGTTTTTGAGAACATACTGCAAATACGCCCATCAAAGATCCTCTATTTCCTAGGTTCCCAAAGTAGGGTACGCGTACCCACAGACGTACGGCAATTGTAGTAGGGTGTACGTGAATAAAAATGAAAAACAATTAGCGCCTAACACTCAAAATGACGAGTGCCCCTGAACGGCTCATGGTGCAAGGAGAATGGAGCAGAGAGGGGACGCAGCACGAAGTTGGTAATTGCTCTGTGTGCATCATATGAAGAAATAAGTGTTTAACTTTTGAAGATTTAATTTATATTGATATTCCAATCCCCGCACGGCGCAGCGGTGAAAACCAGTCACTGTGAGTGGCAATCCCCCGTAAAATGAGGCTTTATCCTTGGTTGTATGTATTTTTGTACTTCAGATACTGCTTTATCATGATTGCTAAACTTTACCCTTCAATTTGGTATTAAATTAATATGCAGACTTAAACCATAGCCATTGTGTAACCATGCAAAATACACATTTTTGCTCCGAAATTTCTATAAAATTAATTAACCCAATTAATTTTGTTCAGTATTTCAAGTTAATTAAGACAAAAGGTGGATGCTTTTTTTTGTGTGTGTGTGCAGTGTGCAGCCACTGTAAAATGTTTGGAAACCACTGCTCTATTTGTCACAAGGGCTTTGCTGTTTTTTTAAGGTCCTACTCCTAAGATGTGGGTCTCTTTTCCCCTCGTGTTGAACTGGTGGTTTAGTGTGTGACACTTTTCCATGTGTGTTGGAAAATGCACATTTATCACTGTGCCCACTGAAATGAGGTTTTAATAGAAGCAGGATTTGGGGCACTGCAAATACTTTGGAAGCTAATCCAGCTCTCACATTCAGGGCACAAGATGGATTTTCTAATGAAGTAATAAGTAGTTCATAGTCTATCATTTCTGGAATGTGTTATTATTGTGCATTAGTGTCTTTATAACAGAGACATCATTATTGTTTTTGTGCAGGGTACACGTTCCGAGCCAATGAAATGCAGTTAGTGCAAATGTAAGGATATTTACAGAGATGCAAATGGGGGAGTATTTACAAGTGAAATGACGTGTTGGGATACATTCAACATAATATAATCAGCATATGTACGTGCGATCGTGTGTCAGGTTATGATCAACATTGTCTGGTTCTACGGAAATGTTTTGCACACAGTCTAAATAATAAGAGGTCACTTTCATGCATGGTGTTGCTATTATAATTCCTTTGTGTTGCTTGCGTGCCTCTCCGTTGTTGCTCATTCATCCCGGACCAAATAAAACCCCATAAACCACCCCGATCCAAATCCACTAACCACTAAACTCTTATTTTGGCTGCTACTGTCAATGCCCCATTTGTTTTTTCTTTTCTTTTCTTTTTTTTTTTCACCGCTGCTGTGCTGCATCAGCCTTGTCCGTCCTGAGCTCATCTGCCCCTCGTTGGCACTGACGGGAAGTGGGTCATGATGCAGCCTTGGTGGTGGTCTTGGCCGGTAAACGGCTTTGGAGCGGCGGTCGGCAAATCTGCTGTAAATGAAAGCTGAATCTGTAATGTGTGTCACGTATGAAAGCGGCCACAACATTAGGTACACGTCTATGCTCTAATGACAGGGAGCTTGTTGTTTTGCTTTATGGCGGACATGTTTTCCAACCAATCCTGCTTTAATTTTAGAGGCATGAGTTTGCCAGTCCTGTAAAGGTGTGTACCAAATGTTGTGGTGATTTGATTAAATACTCGAAAGTTAAAGCGGTCATTTTGTGCATGAAGCTGTGTGACATATTTCAGATTTGGTGTTTAATAGCCATGCCACCATGGGGGATATTTCTCCGAAAAATAACAGCACAGGCAACATAGTAGGGGTGCATGTGCATGTGTACAGTACATATGTCACCCATGATGACCTAGCTTTGGTTATCTGCTGTTTATAAAATGCCACGGTCTGTGATATGATCAGTGTAGGACCAAAGAGGAATCATCATGGCTCACCAAAACTACACAAATACTTTTTTTTTTTAATCAAACATTAAGCAAAAACTTTCTCAAAAGTATTTTTAAGCAATACTTTAACCATCCAACCGTTTAACTATGCAGTATAATAACTAACTATTATCGAGGAAACTAGGTGCAGGCAGTGTCTTATATAATCTTCTAAACATATTTTAAGCACACTATTTGGGATACTCTCAACTCAGCATTTGTCTTTTTTAAGAGATAGTGAGACCTCAATCTTGGTCCAGTCATGTTTGTACTGCATGTGCTGCTCTGTCCCTCTAGCCTCTCTGGAGCTCCTCAGATTGAGGATAAAGATATGGGAAGATTAGAGATAATCTGCCATGCAGACTAAACATCATGGCCTGTGATTGGATGACACAGCAGACTGCGATCCACGGGCCCACTTTTCAACGTCCAGCTCATCCGTTTGCTTTCAATTTAGCAATTCAACACTTTTTTTCCCTGCCGTAACAACTTGTAGTTGTCAACTGCGCCCTATGTGCCATGCAGTTTTTCATCTAGCTGAATGACTATAGGTGGGATTTGACAGAGGATATTCGTTTTTAAAACATCTTAGAATTGTCATCTCTGTTTCTCTTTCTCGTTTTTAGCTTAAAAGGGCAGCGCAACACAAAAACCGACACAATGTTCCTCGCAACAAAAAATGTCTCTTTGAAATACATTAATTGAGCCCACATGTATTTTAACATGAACAAATACAAACCTTTATGTTAAGATTTTAATTTGGCGGTTCTTAAATGTGTCCACCAGATGGTGCTACTTTTTCCCCATTCAAAGCCTGCAGCAAATTTTCTCACTTTTTACTGTTTACTTTAAGGATGCCTTGCTACTGATATTAGAAGTGTGTCACTATTGATGCTGGATAAGGGTGTGTATGCTTTTACTTTAGGTTTGTTTGGTTTTGTTTTTTTATTACAAAAACAGTTATATAAACATCCTTGGTTGAAATCCCAAAAATATGACTCATATATGTTTCAGGCAGAAGTATTTCGAAAATACTGATTTGTTTAAAGTGGAAACAAAACTATTAATTCATTTTCTGTACTGCTTGTCCGCATGAGGCTCACAGGTGAGCTGGAGCCTCCGGTACACCCTGGACTGGACTAGTCAAACACAGGGCACATGCAAACAACCATTAACAAAGTATTACGGTGTTATGTTTTTACAGATATTTTTGGTAAGCTGACATTTTTTGTCCCAAGGATCTTAAGTGTGATGTATTTTTACATCTGGGGAAATAAAAATACCACTGACTAAATACTCCTTGAAATGTATTTTATGAAACATATTTGGTAATGAGGGTCAGATGGTTGACTGCAGTGCTGGCAAGTGTCTGTCAGCAGGAGAAGACTTGCCACTTAGTTGATTATTTATTTAATAAAAAAAAAAAATCCCACAGACCGACTTCTGTAGAAATGTATCTTGTTTTCGGTAATGCCCCATTACTTCATTATATTCATACATACTAGTACTGTATGTTGATGCACTCCCATACAAAATCCCCCATTGTGGGCCCCAGACCTGCCTGATCCCTGTTGGTTTCCCCCTCAGTAGGCACTTGCTGGGGTGGGGGTGGTGTTTTTAAGTCATATTTCCGACATAATCAGGGTTTGCCCTTGTGATAATCTCGCTTAATTATCCCCCCCCAAAAAGTGCCCTGGTGTTGTTTGCCTACATTGGTGCTCTGGTAACAGATTTTTGCCGTTTTTCCAAATTGCTCTAAGGATGAGGCTAATTTATGGCGTATTGATGTCACTAATGAACTAATACTTGCGAGCCAGAAGCAAGCAGCTTCTTCTTGTTGAGATGCATAGTGGGTCAGCTGGCTGGTCGTCATGGTGATCTGGCAGGCTGTGTGTGGCGCATTCTAGAGTGGCTCCTCTCTCGTCCCTCTCATTAGGGAGACTGGACAGTTCTCCCCCCCCGGATTGGGGATTCTACCAACAAACTCCCTCCTCCTTTCATTCTGCACTTTTTGCTCATGAATTACTCCTCTGATTAATTACGGCACAGCCACTCTCCCTCGTCTCTTTTGTTTAACTCTGCTTTCATCTCCTTTGGCCATGTTTTATTTAACCAGGTGATCACTGACATCATCCATAGACCATTCAGTCGTGGGTGAACTCCCGATTGTGCCTGCTGCTGCGTCATTATGTGTACAAATGAGTTACAGTACTCGCCTGGAGACGTTAATCAAGTCATTATTGGGTGAATGGGCAAGTTGAGGCAACATTGCAGTTTAGTGTAGCTTGATGGCAAAAACGCCTTGTGTAAATACAGCCATTTATACTTCATTAGTTCAAGTTGCTGCAGGTAATTACACACGAGTGCATACTGTATGTTTTATCTGGCAAAGTCACCGCAAAAATAAGAGGAACATTTTTTTTTCCTGTAACCTTTTACGTATCAACAAGCTGACTGCAGAATAGTTTAGGATGCCCCTAATACGCCGTCCTAGATAGCCTTCCTTCTCGAATTACATTCTTTATTCTCCAAATATTCATTTTTGTAAAATTGCAAGTTATTTTGGTGTAAAATTATGACTTTATTCTCATGATTATTACTTTATTATTGTAAAATTACACCGTTTTCCTCCTCGTAAAATTATAACTTTATGCATCATTAACATTTAATAATATTATTATAATAATATTGTCAGAAGAATTCCAATGTTATTCTCATATTATATTGGCTTTGTTCTTAATTTTTGCAAAAAAAACCCCTATTTCATGTGAAAAACAATATTGTCACATTATGAGGATTTTTTCATGTAAAAATAGGATCATATTCTCAATCTTTTTTTCATTATTTAAAAAAAAATTTGGTGTGACCCTTATACTTAATCTTTATTCTTGTAAAATGACAACTTTTAAAAAAAATAAATTCCTACATTTCCTCTTAAAATTACAACTGTATTCTTTTATTATTACCAAATATTGATGTTATAAAACTATGACATTAGTCTCGTAAATGCCTTTTTGCTGTTAAATGAATGCTTATTTTTCCCATTTTCAGTGCAGCCCTAATATTTATAGATATTTTTATAGATACCCTTGGTTCTCTGTGTTTATTGATGTAAATATACATGTGTATTGTATACTTGGGTAAAAATTAAAAAACACAAAGAAAAAAATTATATTCCCGTATTATGTTATTATTTCAAGTCATTTATCGTCAAATACAACATTATTCTGGGAATGTAACATTGCTACTTTTTTTCTAGTAGTAGTTCTTATGTATTTTTTTGTGACCAAAACAGGTTATGAGTGCTTTGAATGGGTCAGATGGTGATCTCCTCTGAGAGGATTATGCAGTCTTTCAGCGGCATCCACTGCCAGTTTGTCCTATTTTGCTGCTGCAGAGCATCATTTCTACTGCAGAACGAAAGAGACAGAGAGACAGACATGCAAGTGGCATTCCTGCCCTTGGTGACCATGTCAGGAAGGGCAGCACATCAACAGAGTTTTGGCCTAAACTGTCAGACAAGCGCTTGCTGGCACGTCACCAGCAAAGGTCAGCACTTTGCGGCTCATGCACGCATGCAGCTGGGCTGCCACCATCCCTCTCCCACCCATCCGCTCCCCAGCCCATGTGTGTTTGAGTAGGAATGTCTGGCCTGTAAAGTGGAATTAATTCCACGTCAAAGGGAACAGCCACTGATTTGTACAGATTAGGCTCAGGACTGAAGATTGGACCCATGACCAGAATGTGTTTGTGGGAATTAATTAGGAGACTGATGCTGTTAGTCAGGTGAGGGAGGCCCCCTCCAAGAAGAGGACTTTTAGTCATGTAAAAATGTCCATGAAGTTATAGCTCTTATTTCAGTTGCTCCACTTTGTTAATGGATGCAAGTAAAGTGTGATTTGAAACATTTGAGAGAGCAAATAAAGACCAAGTCTTGGTCGCTGTCTCATATAGGAGCACAACATCTAATGAGCTAACAGGTTTATAGAGTTAAAGCACTCACTCTCGCTGAGCTGATAATGGTGGTGATGGCGTGCTTTAATGGGCTCTGGACATTAGAAAGATCTCTGTTATGAGTGGCATGTATGGGAAAATGTACTTAGTATGTCAGGAATACAGTTGTATGTGGAGCCCCCTATTGGTTGTGCTTTGAAAGACAAACTAGCATACATACATAATACACACAGATATCCTCAAAGTTTTAGAATCATTAGAGAAATGGTCAATGGCCTTAGGGCATCTAGTTGCTAAATTAGCCTTGTGGCCCTGCAAAGATGTTTCGCTTAATGGCGGCCGTGCTTTTCAACCAATGTTGCTCAAATTTCACACACGTCAGTCCCCTAAAGGTGTGTGCTACACACCCTAAAGTTACAGTCCCGATTTTGTGAAGCGCTTTGAGGTGTGTGAGAAATTTCAAGTCAATCCCACTCACCCGGTTTAATAAAAGCGCCACCATGTGGTGTATTTGTCAGGAAAATAATAGCACAGGCAACAGAGTAGGTTTGCATCTTTTGCCAAATGTTCACCCTTTTGTGTGCTGTGCGTCAGGAGTAGACGAGTAATACCATGGGGTGTCCTAATTTTTGAGGGTTTTGTATGGCAACAAACGAGTCCAGGGGTGTGAGGTACCTGTGCACAAAATCCTTGAGCTATGTTTAAGTAGGAAGCAGCTGAGGAATGAATGACAATCCCAACACGCGCACACGCACGCACGCACACCTTCATACACGCACATAACCATATTGCTGGTCTGCTTCTAATGTAATGATTGAACCATACAACAAACACAGGTCTAAAGTTCAGCCCGGTGAATGACTGACATGTTTGCTGGATAAGGACCTTGTCAGTTTTCCTGCTGACTCACACGTGCCCTCTGGTGACCCCCAGAGGAGGCACTCTGTAACTAACTTTGACGTTGCCACTAATGCTTGCATTTTAATGTTTGAGTTTTCATCACTTGTGACAATTTTCTCTCCTGTCGCATCCTTACAGAGCGCTCACTTGGCCGTGATCGATGCACTGATGGCTCTGGGAGCCTCTGAGACGGTGACTTCGGTGAAGGCCGGCGCTTCTGCTGAGCTCCTGGGCGGGGATTCTAGCTGGGAAGATGCTCTGCTCCACTGGGTTAACGGGGTGAGAATTGCACAATTTCAAAAGACATGAGAAACACGGCAAGCTACAGCCACAATAATAAACATATTACTATATTTATTAAAATTATATCATGTCAGTCAAAAATTTGCATTATTATGAAATTATTAGCACAGAAAATGTGAAGTGAGAGGTCATGTTTTAGCAGAATTGCACAAAAGCTACAACATGTACACACAACTGCACATACTATATATCCACTACATTTTGTGGCAGATCTGAATAAAGATGCAGATCAAATATATTTTTAACCTTTTCCCTGTTGTAGTTTGCTGATATTTGGGTCCAAGTGGGAGCGGTTATACCCTCCGCATTCAGCAGATGTCGCTTTTGGTGTTATAGTTGGCACTAACTTTATAATGCACATTACCGCAACCCACAGGACTGGAGTTGATCAGTATCATCCAGTTCTGTTCTCAGATATGCATTTGTACTTAACCGGATAGTTCCGATTTTTTTGACATGAAGTTGTATGATATCTCTTTCAGCAGTGTAGTGCGTCGACGGTGACTTACCTACCACTACGTCCCGTGAGCCGAGTTCTGGTCGGATTTTGGTGATGAGGAACGTAGTTCCGTTTAGTTGGTGGGGCCACAGTGTTCCACAGTGTTTACATGCGCGGATGCAGATGCGCTGCGACGCGAGAGTCTGTCTTCATCAGCAATGGAACACATACACAACAATGTTCAGGCAACAGCGCGCATGGATACGACGGGAGAGAAAGTAACCCCCAGCGATTGTGAGGTCTGATTTTTTTCGAGGAGGCATTTTTGTGATGCAAATGTATTACTCTTTTGAACGCATATTGTTTTGACAAGCCAAAGTCGTTACTTAAGTGGCCCCACCAACTAACCGGAACTACGTCCATATCACTGAATCCGACCAGAACGCAACTCACGGGATGAAGTGGGGGTAAATCACTGTTGATGCACTAGACTGCTGATGGGGATGTCATAAAACTTCATGTAAAAAAAATAAAATCTGAACTATTCCTTTAATGTTGTGGCCAGACAGTGTATATAAACCTGTGAAAATATGTACCAGGAGCTTTTATTTGTAGCTTAGGCACCAGAATGGCATTAATGACATTCTTTTGGTAATTTTTTTCAGCTAAACCAGAAACTGAGGGAGTTTGCAGAAGGGGCCCAGAATGAGCAAACCATCACAGAGCGAGAACCCCAACCTCTTCAGCCCTCTGTGAGTATTCCACTCAACATGAAATCTGTGCAGGGTCATGCAACTGTCGTCATGTATTAGCATCATGTTGCTGGTTCTGCTACATTTCCAAGCTGATAAGCAATTTTTTCTGTTGCACCAGCACACATTTGAATTGTTGACACTAAACAAGGTGGCTATGTCACTTTGAGTCCTTTCTCTTTGGATGACTTCTACTGTTAAAACTCTCTTTGTGCTCCTGTCTTCCGTGTCTCCTTTGAATCTCACGTCTCCTTCCTGCGCTTACTTCAACTCCTCTTTGACAGTGTCCTACACGCTGGTATTGGAAACTAGTTCCTGTAAGTTCCTTTCTTCCTTTTGTCTGTTTCCTTCCCTCTCTACCTCCATCCCTCCAGTGTCTTCATCAGTTTTATCAGCAAGTATCTGACAGGTCAGGCTGCTTTTTTGTTGAGTTTTGTTTGTGTTTTGCAACATTTTATTTTATTTTTGCACCATGTTGTGGTACAGGCTTAATCCCTGAAGTGGTTCATGTAGTAAAAGTGCATGCACAGTGGAGATGCTTACTCACTCCCTGTATTCTTTTGTTTTTGTCACATTTTTACCTGCCGTACTATTTCCTGCAAAAGTTTTTGTTCTTTCATAATAATATGTATTCACTTCTTCATACACACTGTGACCACTTTGACATCTATCTACATCATCTGCTTACATCCCGTACCTGTTATACGCACTAACAAAAGTAATGATAAAAACTATATATTGTACCACGAAATATGCAATATTTAATGTGTTAAAGTGTGAACCAGTCGAATCTAAAAAATACTTTTCATTGATTTAACTTAATGGTGTGCAATAGCATCATTTTGTCTTTTAATTAAAACTGAATCAATGACCAAAACTATTATGTAATTACGTTTTATCAGCCCCAAAACTTTGGTTCCATCATATTGGGGTTTTTGAGTACAGCATAGCTGATGGTGTTTACAGCCACTAACATATCATAACAGCCATGATATGCAGTGCTGATTAACCACCAGTTGTTGTCTATCTTTGGCTGCCATTTTCTGAGGGAATTTCAATTTTTTTGCTGTCCATATTTTTGTTTCAGCTCCGCTACAGAAAGGACAAAGTTCAGTCCAAGCAGAATCCCATTTTCCCTTCGGTGAATGAAGTCAAAGACTTGTCTAATGGCTGTGCTGTTGCTGCTGTCATACATTATTACTGTCCTGGCCTGCTAAGACTTGAAGGTAACCGACCAAACACTGACATGCCACCAAATGTGCAGCTAATGCATTTTCTTGTTTTCTCTCCACAAGATGTTTGCATGAAGGAGACCCTGTCAACCACTGACAGCTTGTACAACCTACAATTCATCCGTGAGTTCTGTGACAGCTGCCTGAAGAGCTGCTGCCACTTAGCCCTGGAGGACATGCTGTACTCGCCACAGGAGCTTCGGGTAATGACACTCATAAGTCATAACATAACAATAAGAATGAGTACCTCATTTTTTGTAATTTTTGGGTTTCTATTTCTGTCTTCAGCTCAATTTGCTGAGTTTCCTAGCAGAGCTGCTTCACTGGTTTGAAGTGCAAAGGCCAGACTTTGTTCAGCCGGTGGACACATTAGGTATGCATTGCTAATAATACCAACACAAATACCAATAATAATTGAATATTTAATATTAAATCCTAATGTTGATGTTCTTTCACCTTTAGAAGGCTCTACACCAGCGACGCCTCGTGGTGTGAGTGGTATAAGGTGGGGTTCCTGATAAATACAAACTGCCTTTTGTAGCATATGTTGTTTAAATGAAGCAGTTTTTTAGGAACTGAAGTGTTTTTTTGTTTTGTTTTTATTGCTTTACAGCACCTCTCCGTCAATCTTCAAGAAGCCCTTTCTTCCAATTTCCTCCCCTGCATCAGGTGAGATCATGTTAAACACATATTTTACAATGTTTCCCATTGTGCCCGTTTGTTTTTATGTGTCATTTTATGTTTTTCATGATGACTCTACATGACTTACAGTTCTTAAAAAGGCCTGAAGGTTTGAAAAGTGATTCTCTTTTTCAAATACTGTAAATATAGAAAAAGTCAAATATAACATACTAGCTAACAACAAACAACATAATAACAAAATATGAAGGCGTGCCCGGTTTAAGAGGAAATTTATATATTATATTATATTATTATAACAACAGCCATGCTCAAATCCTCAGCTAACAACAAAACCACAAAAGAACAAAATATGAAGGCGTGCCCGGTTTAAGAGGAAATTTTAAAATGTCAGCAACTCAGTATTTTTTTAGGTAAATATTTTTAGAAGCATGTCCTTATTTCGTGCCAGGAACACCAACCTGTCAACTGCTTCAGGCTCAGCAACTGTCTTACTTCCTTGGACTTCCTTGTCATGCTAAATAATTGTGACTGCGAAGCTCGCTGGACATTACGAGTCCATTGTTCTCAGCAGGTTTTTAAATCATTTTTTTCCACTGTTGCAACGGGGACCATATCTTTAGCACTGTGATAGGACGCCGCTTTGTGTTGTGGCAGGAGTTGTGCAGCCAGCGCACAGCTTCACGCGTTCCTCGAGGCTGTTCCATGAGGGTGTGTCCATGAAGGGCAAAATGACTGTTCTGAAGCATACGAGATGTTGCGATATTAAAACGTGACCCTAAATTAGCCACATAGCTCTTTCAAAGCATAAAAAAAAACGTAGCGTCTTATACATCAGAAATCACATTAATAATTGTGACTGTGTGTATTTCTCAGTATATTACTGTAATGTACTGCAGTAGTGTTGTACAAGTTTTGAATATTCATCTTATAAAAGTGCTTAGAAAATGTATCAGAACCACTACATGTTTTTTTGTCACTGTTGCATCCCTGTGATTGTGCATGCCTTTACGTGTGTGTGTGTGTGTGTGTGTGTGTGTGTGTGTGTCTGTCCCACTGTACTCAGGGTCTTTGAATCAGTCTACCTCAATGTCTCATTTAGAAGGAGTCGGAAAGACTTGGACTAAGAAACACAGGTGTGTATTCACTGCTGTGTCACCACTATTTATTCATTTATGCATTCTTCTACTTACACTTTCTGATCTATCTCACCAGGCCCCTGTCAGCTGTGTCCTTCAGCATCCCTTTCGGCCTGGACAGCGACGTGGACATTGTAATGGGCAACCCTGTGATAACCCGCTCTGTGAGCTCAGACCAGCTTAATCCATCGAGTCAAAACACGACCCGGCCAACCTTCAGTTCTCCGGTGGACCTGACCAAACCACCTGCTTCCAACGGTGTCCACAGAGCCTCCTGGTCCACCCAGAATCCCATTCATCCGAGATTAGTGGAGAATGGCGTTGCTGCGAATGAAACGGGAGAGCTGCCGACCATTGAAGAGGCCCTTCAGATCATTCACAATGAGAGTAAGATGGAGCCTCGCTTACACCCTGACGGTGCTCCTGATGGCTTCTACCTCCACTCTCCTGACGACCCGGCTAGTTCGAGACACGATGAGAACTCTGTGCCCGTCAGCTCCTCTGCACCGACACGCTCAGGAATGATGCAACGGCCTGCGAGAGATTCCAAAGAGCCCACTCGGACTAGAAACGCTTCTGAATGCTCAAGAGATGATGACTCGGTCTTAAGAGACGGCAGCGTGGACTCTGATGCGTCGGAAGACACTCCTCGGGCTCAGTCCACTCCCAGCACACCCGCTTGTGCACATGCCGTTAGAAGCAGTAGTAAGGAGGGCTCGGACAGCGGCGTGAAGATGACCAGCTTTGCGGAGCGCAAAAAGAAGCAGAGTGGAGATTCTCGCAAAGTCACGGACCCCCCTGTTCCGCAATCGACCACCTGGGAGATAATGGCTGACGAAAGCCCCGGCAAGAGCCCTCAGCTCAATAACGAAATGTCCGAGCTCGGGGTTCGTCTCGAGGAAAAGCGGCGAGCGATTGAAGCCCAGAAGAAGCGCATTGAGGCCATCTTTGCAAAGCACCGGCAACGGCTGGGCAAGAGTGCCTTTCTGCAGTTGAAGAAGGAGCAGCACGAGGAGGATGGCGAGGCTGAAGGACGTCAGTTCAGCACCTCCTCCACCGACAAAGACCTTGCTTGCTTGACTCAGGAGGAACGGCTGCCCGGTACGGAAGAAGAACAGCGCCCCTCTGTGGAGGAGGAAAGTAATATTAAAGGTGGACTTAGCAAAGAGAAGGGAAGCACCCCAGCAGAGAAGGGTGAAAAGATGGCCCCACTTGGAGACTACAACAATGCGGTATCCAAGCTGACTGCAGCGCTTAGCTCTCTGCAGAGTGACATGCAACGACTTACAAAGCAGCAGAACCAACTCATTCAAAAGAAATCTTCCAGCAACAAATCCTGGGTCATTCCACCCAGCCCCAAAAACTCCACTCCGGCCCCCTCCCCTGCTCGCCTCTCACGGGAATCCACCCGGGACTTTAATTCCGCCACCCCGTCGCCATCCCGCAGGCTCACAAACCACATCACTCCTCCAAAGTCTCCTCAAGTGGCCCATCGTAGAACCCAGTCTGTGCCCCCTAAGAGCCCCAAACACAGTCGCCCCTCCGATGCAAGGGTCCCAGCCCTGTCTAGGGTCATTACAGCGCCGCAGAGTGTGGACCGCATCCCCCATCTTCGCCGCGTGAACCCCTCGCAATCCCAAATTCAGACTTCTTCCTCGTTTTCCATTGGCAACTCTGACAGCTTCGATGAGCTTCGCTCTTTGGCAGCGACACCCGTTTCCTCAGCGACGCTCACACCTGTACCGACACCCTCCCAGACTCCCCGTCCCCCCGCAGATGACGCCCTGTCCGAAGCGGGCTCCACTGACTATGAAAGTATATTTAGCATGGACATGGAACCAAGATTCTCGCAAGGCCCTGTGGCTAGGAAGGAGGGGATGACAGGTGGGGGCTCCAGCTCTGGTGCCCCGTCGGAGTGCTCCTTTGAGAGTGATGCCCCGCCTGCAGGCGCTGTCAACGGGAAGCGGAGTAGCCTCATTGAGATTTCGCTGTCTTCCCTGCAAGGAGATGGAGAGGAGGAGGACCAAGTACCTGATCCTTTCTCAGATTCCATGAGTGACAAGACTGAGCCAGAGACCAAAGGAGGGGTTGGCTTCTTCTTTAAGGTAGGAGAGACAGATAATACTCATCCATTCCCTTGTATGGAACTTTTTCTAGGAGAAGATCACAGAGTAAACAGCAAGAGGAATTACAACCCAAAAGTTCACCTTAAATTTGCCCTATTCTGCTCACAGCCACTAGGGGGCATATTTGCGTTATCCGGCGGTTGCTACGTGCTGTGATGTATTGACGGTTGCTGTATTCCTCAATAACTTCCTTTCTTTGGCAGTTTGGTTGTCAGTCCCTTCATTTCTACGAGAATAACAAATCCTAGTAATAATCCGATGGTAACGTTATTACACCTTATCATGCCTTTCTAAAAGTGGTCTCTGTTGTTAGGATGACAAGGAGCGACCGGAGGATGAGATGGCTCAGAGAAGAGCCGCCTTGCTGGAGAAACAGCAGAAAAGAACGGAAGAGATGCGGAGACGCAAGCTGGAGCAGGAAAAAGAATCAAAGTGAGACTCCATCCAAAGACTTGCACAATTATACAACAGTTTTCTGACTGATCATCTGTCCCACAGCAAGCCCCAGTGGATGGTTATTGAAGGCTGGGGCAATAAGAGTGAGGATCGACCGCAGACCCCTGGCACCTCTCCGGCACCGCGCACGCCCCCGGCAGAGGGAACCCCCCAACGCAGAGGGGACTTCACTCGGCAGGAGTACGAGCGCAGGCAACAGCTGAAGATCATGGAGGACTTGGACAAGGTGCTGAGACAGAAGCCCACCACGGTCCGTGGGGTCAAGAAGCAGAGACCCAAGACCGTGTTCAGAGACGACTCCGCCCTTGCTCACAGCCCCGTCAAGGGTCTCCTGGGTAAATCAGTGCACAAGTCTTAGCATACACAGCCAGCCTATTCCCATACTTTAGCAAAATGTCTTTTTCTCCTTTTAGGCGGCAGGCTCAATAAGGTGTACTCCCACTCCACCATGAACTTGTCCTCCATGGCTAATGACTCTGGAGGCTTGACTGTCAGGAGGTCTGCCAGGTAACACTTGACCACATTGAGCCATCATTGACTACGTTTACATGCCGTCAATATTCGGGTTAAGGTCAATATTCCGGTTTCTGAGACATTAGGTATAACCCGTTTACATGACAATTTACGGACAATGTTTTGACGCATGGTGAACATCATGACGCAATGCGCGTCATCTCCGCTTCTTCTGCCTGTATTAAAAAACAACAACAACACCGGCACGGTGGATAATGACCCCCTTTGTGTGCGTTTTGGTCCTGGTACTGGCACACCACCAGTATT
Organism: Dunckerocampus dactyliophorus; assembly: GCF_027744805.1. Lineage (NCBI taxonomy): Eukaryota > Metazoa > Chordata > Actinopteri > Syngnathiformes > Syngnathidae > Dunckerocampus > Dunckerocampus dactyliophorus. Next base: position 7,871,699 of record NC_072836.1, on the reverse strand, counting down.
TGACACTATTCTGTCTCACTTTCTTCATTAATGGAAGGCCAGAACGTGAAGAAATGGAGCCGGAGCCTTGCCATCCACATCCATGCTATATCCCCAAAGCTCCCCGGATGTGTTCATACAAACCCTGCTTCGCGTAACTGCTTGCTCACCTTCTGATAGATTTCGCTGTTGCGGTACTTTCTACCATCAATAAAAGACGTAATGTTCCCCGTCTTTCACCACACTAACGAGGTGGCTTGTTTCCCCTCGCTCCAAAAGTGTGGGATTTTGCATGTCGTCATGTTTACAAGTAGTTCCTGCCAAAGATTCCTTTCGAATAGAACATGCGCAGAACACAAATGAAGGCGTATACATGACCCGATTTCAGGTTAGAAGAGGACTAACCCAGGGGTAATATTCGGGTTTTTAAAAACCGGAATATGAGCATATTCTGGTTTTCAAATGGGTTATTGCTCTTTATGTGGCCGCGCGCAACCGAGTTATTGCTAATATTCTAATTATGATGACTGCATGTAAACGTACCCATTGTTACGTACAATGTCCAGAAACATGAATGTATTTTTACTCCTGCAGTCGTTCCCACTCACCGTCTCGCCTCATGTCACCGGGACGAATGAGCGCCCACAATGGAGACAGGGACTGGGAGAACGGATCCACTGTTTCCTCCACCGCCTCCATTCCAGAATACACAGGTTAGTAGGACAAATGCTCCAAAGTCAAGGTTTTTGATCTTGATGCTGCAGTATTACACTCCACAGTCTCCACTTTGCTGCTGCGGCCCATTTTTTTTTTTGCTGCCCTCAATCTCCACTTGTTTGAATTTAGTCTTTTTGCTGTAGAATTAAATACAGGAGATCCTCGTTCTCCTCCATGGTTGTTGTTTGTTAGTGTGTCTTGTTATTGTTCTTCATGGTATGCTTGTTTTTTTTTATTTTTGTGCAGGGCCAAAGCTATATAAGGAGCCCAGCTTTAAGTCCAACAAATTCATCATCCACAACGCTATCACCCGCTGCTGCCTGGCCGGCAAGGTCAACGAACCCCAGAAAAACAAGATTGTAGAGGTGAGCCATCCAACAGAGTCCAACAGAGAGGTCCATGCTAACAAGATTCTATGCTTGTTTATCTCCCCCCCCACCTCTGCCACACTTTTCCAGGAAATGGAGAAGAGCACAGCCAACCACTTCCTCATCCTCTTCCGGGACTCCAGTTGCCAGTTCCGGGCCGTTTACACCATGAACCCGGAGACGGAGGAGATGTCACGGCTCACCGGCATCGGCCCGCGTGTAATCACGCTGGACATGGTAGAGTCCATCTACAAGTACAGCTCCGACCGCAAGCAGTTCACGGCCATCCCGTCCAAGACCATGTCCATGAGCGTGGACGCCATCACCATCCCCAGCTACTTCTGGCAAAAGCGCCCGGGAACTCCCAAGAAGCTCAGCACCCCAAAATAAACTTCAGGAACATTTTCTATTTTGGCCAGTAGGGAGCTTTTGTACTTGCTTTTTTGTTTTTGTTTTTTTTAGATTAGTAGCAGACAACTGGAGTGACGGAGTCTTTAGGTCACATGAGACCATGACAACAATCAGCGCTATGTGCCAAGAAAATGGATGAACCACTCAACATCTAACTGCTTTGATGGCATCTCTCCTCAGTACTCCTGGAAGAATGATTGTACGACACATTCTGTTGGCTTTCCTGGCGCTCTGCCTCCTTCATGCCTTGCCTTACCCTGGCCCAAGATGGGACAACCTCACTGCCTTGCAACATGACTTAGGGCCGGAGTAGTCCCCATGCCTCGTAATCCCTGTTTCTATCTTCTCATTTTTCTCTGCCTTTTTTTTCTTCTTCTTTCTAGGGCTTACTCGCTATTCAGTAGACTGACACATCACATCTGGAAAAGACTACTCTCATACTGTATGAATGTTAGGCACACACTAACCATTCATCCTATTCAGGGGTGTTTTGGAAAGGCTGCGTGATTCCTCCGCCTGTGCACTCAACTTTATGCTGTCAGACATTTGGATGTCTTTTGTACGTTTTTTGCTGGATAAATCGTCTAAGCCTCCCTTAAAGGCCGAACGATGAATTGAATGACTTTTCCTTATTTCATGTGGTGAAGAAACTGGAAATAAAAAATGAAGGAGGGCTAGAGTTCATACTCATCATGATACAATGCTGATTTGACACATAATGAATGCTGATTACTTTGTTTGTTTTTGAGAATTTGTTAAAAATTAAAAAAAAAAAAAAAGTTAAAATCCCTTTGTAAGCTTGAAATAAGCTCGTCTGCTGCACTGCTGCATAGATAGATGTGTGTTTTGGGATCAAATGAGTATGTGAGAAGGGTGTGGGTGGAGGGATTGAACCCTATTTGTCTTTGGGAGTCTGTTTATTACCATAAATGGACTTCCTTCCTATGTCCAGGTTTATAAACTGAAGGCTTCTTGATGAAGGATTATTCCGGACTGTAGCAGCCCTAAATCTAAGCCACTCAAGTCTATTTAGACTCCTCCATGCAATGTAAAACTGGAGGAATGTAAATGGCCAAACTTTTTACTATTGTAGTTGCCAGGGATGTTAATATTGCTATTAAGGTAAATTGACCCGTTAGCTTTTGTGCCGCCTCTTAGCAATCACTGGCTGCCTCCAACAAATGAATGAATTAAATATGGATGTGAGAGAGAAAAAAATTAAAAAGAAAAAACTAAGAATGTGTGCACATGGACTATGGATGTGTGTATTTATTTATCAAAAGTAGTATGTGGTTTTGCAATAACTACATTTTGATTATGTGCAATCCTCCCCCCTCAAAATCCTTGCCACCTGGGGGTCTATTTATTTAGTTTGCTTTAGATTTGATGTTTAATTTCAGGTTCTACTAATGTACTTGTTGGTTAAGGTAGTATTTTTTTTTTCTCCTCATGTCATAACATTTTGTGTTTTCTGTCATCAAATTTGTGCCAGTACTTTTATGTTTGTCATTCGTCATTCATCAGCTCTCCTTGCATCAGGACCAGAATAAAAATCATTTTTAAATCATTGTCATATTTGTTCATGTTAGCGTTGAAATTGTATTTACATTTTTTTTTACATCACAGCAACAGAGGCCACTTGTGCCAGTCAGTTTCAGTGCAATTGGTTAATTTACAGTCTCATACTACCATGTAAACATCAAAGGAAAAGCCTGACTGTTAAGCTGCAGCTTTCTTGTTCATTCTTCTTTTGTTCTCAGCTGTGTTTTGTGTGCAGCATCTCTGTGAGCAAAGAGTTGCAGGGCAAATCGCCCAGCAGGTGGCGCTGGTACAGATATTCCTCAACTTGCAGGCTGATGCTGCGCACCTCAGGCAGCCGCAGAAGCAGCTGGCCGAATTTGTCCGAATGTCCCGGGTGAGATCGCTGGGTGTGTTCCATCAGCGCCCTGTTCACTCTCTCCTGAGTGTGCTCCACTTGCCCGAGACTCTGCACGGACTTCACATCTATGTAGAAAGTAAACATGCAACCGTTACCAACACATAATTCACAATTAGTCACACTAATGTTTCAAAATGCTTAGATTAACGTATACATTCAAATGATACGTGATAAGAGTGACTGCAGCAAAAGGTTGTGTTTCAATTCGAGCACTTCGGTACTTAGACTTCAATGTGTATATCCTACAGTGCTATGTACACTGCATACTTTGACAGTGTGGTGTTGTCCCAAATCGACTGCTGTCCTTGCGCACTTAACGGAAATGACAATCGCAATATTTATTCGTTTGTACTTCTTCTCTCCCTTTTAATTGTGAATCGCAACCACTCCAGTTAGTCCACTAACTGCATTTTGCCGTACCTCTCATCGGAACGCACTTTTACACCCAAATGCTAAGTGTAAATGTGGAAGCGCGCAAACTGCAACAGCATTGAAATCCGAATCGCTTTGTTGCCGGAAGTTTAACATCCGGGCACTGTATGACGTTAGCCATGTAAAGCAAGTGCTGCCTTAATAGATTATTTTTGTGGAAAAGTGGTCTAGTCACCGAATGAATGATCATATCTTCAGTATTAAGACGTCTAGCGTTATCTAACTAAGTAAACAGATAAGTTTACACTGCAACAGTTTCACCACAAAATGTGTTTGTCTATCCTAACGTTAGCAGGCCGCTTCCTGGTTTGTGACGTAAGAAATGACGAAGTCATTTGTATTCGTTTTTATTGGGATAATGATTCCATAATGACTTAAATGGGGAAATGATAAACCAATTTAATTAGACAAATTAGACCAAAGTAAACAAAATATAGGGTGTTGTTTTGTGTTTATACGTCGGCAGGCTCCTTCCTGGTTCGTGAATGACGTAAGAGGCTAGAAATACACGGCGGGACTCTTCGGTTGCGGTCAGGTGCCAGGAATCTATTCTCTTCGGCGACAAAAGAAAACAAACGACTTTATCTTCATTTGCAGCAAAACTATTTAGCGTTTGATGGCGGTATCACAGCACATGCGGCTTCCTTGTGCGTAGTTACTGAAAAAATAGTAAGATAAAGCTCACCAGGGTTAAAAAGCACCAAGTATTTAAGGCAGACAAACTCTTGTCTGTCAAAATGGAGGACCTTCAGTTTGGACACCAGATCCTGCGTCCTGGTCACCAAACCACTCAGTGTAGCTCCAGCCTGCGAGATGATGGTTGACAGCTCTATCTGCTCCAGATTGAAAGATGCATTAGGTTGGAAACATTTGGAAGGGTTGGCACATTCAGAGTTGTAGCTTAATTGACCTGTTGTCCTGTGACAAGATAAATGCAACCATCTTTTCCATAGGTCACTTGTCTGCAGAGGTGGTCCAGGACCAGCAGCTCACTCCAGCAGCTCTGCAGCAGAACCATCTGGTCTTCTACCTGTAGGTAAAATAATATATGTTTTTCCAGTTCTGTATGTAAACAGAAACTCAAATTAGCACTAGTGTCTTACAGTGAGAAGTGTTTTACAATTGGGCATCGTTTCTCAAACTGGGGTAGGAGTACCAGTGGCGGTTCATGGGTTTCAACTGGTAGTACGCAGGAACGCCAGAAATACATGTATGGCATAATCATACAAATACAAACAATAAGTGATTTGCTGAAATTCGCTGGGACTACTTCCTGCTTCCCAGCATTCTTTGCTGGACTGCTTAGTAAAACAGTTGTAAATATTACATGTTTAATGTTATGCAAGTTGCTTTTTGTCATTCCATGTAGTATTTGTTGTGGCCCTTTGTGTCTGCTTATCTGTTGGTGTTAAATTTGCTGTATGCTGCTTATCGTTTTGATCTTTTTGTCTACACCATTGCCACGGTTTGTGTTCTTCGTAGTTACCTCCCTTTCATTCCTAATATGCCAAGCTCACTGTGAGTTCCGTCCTGACTACTGCCTGCCCAAATAAAGAACAACTTGCTTTCAAGTAGCTGAAGTGCCTCTGAACGTCTCTTCGCAACATTTGTGCGCTACCGTTGAGTATAGATGCTCATATTAGTGAGGTATGTTCACCTTCAGCTCCTTGAAGAGTGCACTGTTCCTGGCCCACTCCACCAGGCTGAACAATGTCTGGTCGGCCATTTTGCACATGATGCTGAATGTATTCAGACAGTCGTGTTTGCCTCGGTTTGCCTGTTCCCTCTGTAGACTTGCCACCACTTTGGCACACAGCTGGCTCTCGTCCTGCTCCCCTTCAAGGAGTTGGCTAAGAAAGCTGGAAGCTTGCATGGCGGTGCTGGTGGAGCTCGTGGAGGTGGAAGCGTTGGCAGGGTCAGGGGGCGGCGTGAGGGGGATGTTGGAGCTCTGTGTGGAGCACGATGATGACGTAGATGGGGCGCTTCTTAACGTGTAGGAGTTGTTGGGGGTTCGGTGCAGGGAGTAGTGTAAAGGAGCCGGGCTGTAACTCAAAGGTGTTTGTCTTTCCTCCTGAAGGTATGTCTGGTGATGCAGTCCGGCGTAGGGAAGCGGCAGAGGAGGGGCCACCCTGTCATCACCCACAGTGCAGTCAAAAGGTAAGTGTGCACCAGACACCCCCATTCCAGAGGGATACATCAAGTGAGGCTGATGGAAAGCATCCGGAGACACTGGAGCGCTTGTGTGGTTGCACATGATTGGACAGTCACTTGCAGCGGCAGGCCATAGCCTTTGCGTTACTTCCATTTTGATTCTATAGGGGGCAGCATTTGTCTGGGGTTGCACTTTTTGTTCTTTCATCTGCCTGTAGAGAGGCCCAAATTTATTCCTGCCGCCTCTCATGCGGTCCGCTCTCACTGCTGAACACAAAAGTGGACAAACAGAAGGCCATTACCGGAAATAGCACTTTTTTTTCCAATAGCTGAGCTTATCTCTGCCTTATAAAATCATCTTATGTAAACTGGGTCATTACCAGCACCGCTCGTATGCGTGCCAGTGGAACAAAAGTCAAGTTGACAGGAGCAAAGTGCATTGTGTGATGATCGTTCTACCTTCTTTCTTCATGCCCACTGCCAAACACTTCTGGAAGCGGCAGGAAGGACAGCGCTTCCTCTGGGAGACGTCCATGGGGCAGCTCTGTCCTTCTGCACAGGTGTAGTGTTTGTCGTTCTGCACAGAGCGCTTAAAGAAACCCTGCAAAGACGAACGTTATCACGTTATGTTACGTTAGTAGACCTTTGTGACTTACAGCATGTTGCCACATTGTCATCACAGGTTTTACCTTGCAGCTCTCGCAGGTGAGCAGGCCGTAGTGGTACCCTGAAACTTTGTCTCCACACACGGGACAGCCCTCGTTGGGCTCAGGCCTTGCGTCTCGGGGCTCCATACTGTGCTCTTGGGCTGAGGAACCACAGTAAAAACATTACGCTTAAAGATACAGACTTTATTTAGCACAGGGGTTTCCAAACTCTAATATTGTGGGCTTCCCTCCAAGATGTTCCAACATTTCAAGGCTATTCTTAAATATTGTTTCCGTACAGCGGAGCCCATCCACATGCTCCTTTCGATGAGCACAGACTGTACTCTTTTTGTTGCCATATAGTGGGCTTCCTCCAGTTTTCAGTGGCATTCTGTTTTCTTTCCAATACCTACCTATCTTGCCTAAAAAACCCTGCTGTAGCTTGTTAAAATCTGAGATAGTTGAAGTTGTGAAATGGAGGTTCCAAGCTGTACTGATAACACATGTACAGTATTCTACTGTAATGGGATTTCCCGTTTTTCTTTCCATTTACAGTACTGTGCAAAGGTCAAAATACTTTTTTCACAGCAGTCCTTTTGACATAGTAAAACAGTAAATGGTAGGACAAATAGTTAGCGGGATGACGTAAAAGACACAAAACGTGGACTTAATGAGCCCCTCCACCCCCAAAATAAAAATAATGACAGGATCCAGGAAGTAGCCTGTAACCTAACAAACACAAATATGATGCTCTAGAAGTATTTTTTTTCCCCACTTTTTGAAACCATTTAGCCTTGGAGGAGGTCGGATGTTGCAGTTGGGTGAGCGGTTACGAGTTTGGTCTGCAACCAAATGGCCGCAGGTTAAAAGGTAAAGCCCCATAGGCAAGTGTGTGAAATGCACATAAATGCTAATTCATGACAATAATACTTGTTGACGTATTGAAATGACAAGTTCAGTATAAAAATAGAAGACGGTGCTGTGATGCACGTGTGTGGTTTAGTACTCAACGGCAGAGAGAAGAGCGCACTACTGTCGGTTACGCCGCCATCATTCAGTTTGCTATGCTTCATCATGGATATGACGTGTGCATAATTCATACTGGCCTACTGTGGATTACACTGGAAGATGGCAATTCCCTCCCGAAATGTAAGCATATTGAAATGATGCTAATGCAGTACACTCACCAGTCATTTCATTTGGTACACCAGCTCTTATCTAATCCAATGCAAAAAAAAAATCTGCTTTTATAAAGATGATAATGTTTGGAGTGACACTGTCCCTGTCAGTTTGCAGTTGTGTAGAAGTTGAGAAGTTAATAATGTAATCATCCATTAGAAACAGCTCTGAGTGTGATGCATGCTGTGGTTTTACTCCACTACAAACCATAATAATTGTGAATGAATTAAAATGACAACTGGATGCTTCTTTGACTGTGTCAGTGTATTGGGCTGTCCCCATGGTGCACCCGCAGCTTCTACTCACATGTTGATGCTCCTTCTAAAGTGAACATGTCATCAAGGTAGCCGACTGCCTGTGCTCCAGGAGCATGCTGCTGCTCCTGGGAATGATCAGGGATGTCCATTCTGCCTGAAGGTGCTCCACTGTCAGTCCATTTGGATCTGCTATGAGGACAGTGGGGCGCACAGTGCGGGAGAGCCGGCACGCAGCCCCGAGTGCCCTGGATGGACTGACAACCGTTTGAGGCCTACGTGTGGACTTCGGTCTGTCGACCCTGTCATAAAACCTCTCCTGACTGGCACTCCTAGCCTATGTGAGAGCAGCGTGTAGACGGTCAGATAGCCACCTGCTGGAATGTTACTGAAGTGAATTCATAGAGACATCCTGAAGCTAAAGGCCTGATAAGATAACACTCCACTAAATAGTGCACCACTGCATATTCCCATTTCATATCTTCATTTCTTCCTTTGTATTGTGTCTTGTTTATGGAGTCGCCAAGGAAGTGCGCTGCTCTTACGAAACAAGTGCTCCCCTATGATGCAAATAATGCAGATGTGCTTACTTATGTATATTACAGTTGTGGCAACATTTTGCTTGATGGCGGCCATGTTTTTCAACAAATCTTGCTTAAAAAAAAAGGACAAAAAGTAAAACATGCTTGTCAGTCTCCTAAAGGTGTCTGCCAAATTTTATGGTGATCCGGCTAAATGCACGAAAGTTACACTGGATCTTTTTTAGAGTGCATTGAGCTGTGTGAGAAATTTCAAGTCAGTCCCATTTATGGGGGTCAAATTTGGGAGGTTTAAAAGCTGTCCCACTATGTCAGAAAAACAAATAGAACAGTCAATACAGTAGATCAGTGGTTCCCAAACTTTTTAAGTCACATACCCCTTCAGACATTTGACCAGAAGCCTTGCATCCCCTACTTCTAGCACTTAAAAAAACATAAACCTTTTTATCTTAATTAACTTGAAATATTGAACATAATTTATTGGTTAATTGATTTCATAGTAATTCCAGGTCAAAAATGTGTAATTTGCATGGTGACATTTTGCTAAAGTTCCACATGAGCAATGATAAATGTATAAGTAATTATCCATCATATCTTTTATTCTTGTTTTTAGTCTGATGTTGGCATCCTTCCGTTGGAATGGATTGAATTTGAGCTCCCTTTTTTGTCCACTCAAAATAGCTATGGTTTATATCTGCATATTAATTTAATACCAAATTGAAGGGGAAAGTTTAACAATCATGATAAAGCAGTATCTGAAGTATAAAAATTACATACAACCCATGATAAAGCCCCACTCACAGTGACGGAGTTTCACCGCTGCATCGTGCGGGAATTGGAACACCAATATAAATGAAATATTCTAGAATAGACACTCTTAAGGCACAAAATAATCAAACTTACTTATTTGTTCATATGATACACTCAGACCAATGAACAACTTCGCGCTCTGTCTCTTTTCTGCTCCGTTCTCCTTGCGCCGCGAGGCGTTCAGGCACACTCGTAATTGGGAGGCTGGTTGCTAACTGTTCACGTACCCCCATGACAATTGGTGTACCCCACGTTGGGAGCCTAGGCAGTAGGGGGTGCATGTTTGGAAAAATTCCCACCTTTTTTCTGTGCAGCAGTTCTGGAGTAGATGAATTACCTTGGGATTTCCTCATTTTTTCACGTGACCGCAAATTGTTCACTTAATTTTATACAAGTACTGTATTGTATCCCAAAGTGTTTCTAAATTAGTCAGTGGGTCTAAAGGATGACAGTTCTTCTGGCAGTGAGGTGCACATTAACCTTTAAATGAACTTAAAATGAATATTGCCCTAATATAATATGAGGAGATGAAATAATTATCTGCTTTTTCGTTTCACACTCGATGTTAGACATTGTTGTAGGATAAAAAAGCTAAAAATTAGTTGGATGTTTGGATTTTTCTGAGGTGTAATGGCGCCCTCTGGTGGTGAGACACTCACCCAGCACTTCATTAGGTACTCTTAGACAAAGTACAGTCGTAAAGTAAAAGTATTTTCTCCAGTAGATCTACTTGTGAAAATATACTATTATTAATATTACTGTTGTTGTGATACTTTATTTTGTAAACCTGAACAGGGTGACAAGTTGAAAATCACTGAAATAACTACGTTTTTTTAACTTAATATATATTTAAATATATATTTTTAAAAATATATATGTATTAACTTAAGTAGTCGTATATTAAATAGTATTTTTAAAATTTCAATTTTTATTTAATTTTAATGTCAATTTTTAAAAAATATTTTCTTTATTAGGGCTGTCAAAAATAACGGCGGTAACACATTTATTTAATTAATTGTTATTTTTTCGTGTGTAATTAACGTAGGCGCACCAGAGCAAGCACGCCTCTTTGTTCCGATGGCAGACAGAAGGCCAGTGGAGCGTCCCCACAGAGTCACACAGTCTGATGCTCTTTTAGAACTTCACTCTGACCTGAACCACAGTACCACATCCACAGCAGTACAATTCCAACACCGTACCCTGTACAGTATGTATCTCCAACTCACACACGTCTCTAGTCTGTTCATCATGGGAACCACACTTCCTCATTCTCATTACAAGAACGCGAGATGCATTCAGGGACACTGCGAACATCACAAAAACAGCTTTATAATGCGTGTGTGTGTGTGTGTGTGTGTGTGTGTGTGTGTGTGTGTGTTTATGTGTGTGTGTAAATAAACAAAAAGATAAAGAAAAACATGAAGTGGATACTCTTACTCTTAATTCGGATGTACAATTTGCTACATTTAAGCATGCTGGAAAATGCACTGAAAACAAGTAAAATAACCTTAAATTACGTGATGTCTTTGAATGCAACCCCCCATAGCTCATAATAACATGGTTTAAAGTGTGATTGAAATGTTCTGCTACTATTAATTGTGTGGTATCTCTTAGTTTGATTGACATGTTCAGTTCATTTGGAGCTGTTAATACATACAAATATATATAATCATGTCCTGTCATTTATCTTTACATTAAATACAGTGAAAATTGGCATATTTCAGACAATTGCTAATTAATAATGATCAGTGATGTAGTTTAGCGCGTTCATACACACATCTTTGTGATGAAAAGCGTCACTCTCTGCTTCATCCCTAAATCTAATGCTTTCTACTCGACTGTGCTCCTGTCAAGAGTGTCTTGTCTATCATTGGTAGTTTTGACTAAAAACAAAACAAAACTGTTTGTTTCCCTCTCACTTTCTTCTCTTCTCCACTTCACTGGGGTAACTCAGGATCAGTTTTCTCCAAACTGCGCCATCAAGTTTGTTTCGTTTCAAGTTTGTACTTTAAATCGAAGACAAAAATCAATAATCAGTTTTTATGAGACGTTTGGGGGCCCCTGGAAATCTCGGAATACTACTGAGAAACAGATATCTACAGTACTTATTTATCTGTACTGTACTGACTGAAACCGAAACCAGCAAAATGCAACAAAATGGAGAGCAGTGAAGCATACAAGCATATTCAAGAGTCCAATTGCATGCTGTACTACAAATTCATTGCACGTCTCCACTAATATTGAAAGTCCTCCCTGCCTCTCACGCCCCCACCAGATAGACTTTGTTAGTATTAGGTCTTGTTAGAGTGTGAGATTTACCTCCAAAAGTCACTGCAAACTCGTAGTACTTTATTGAATAACTGGGGCAGATCAATTGTTAGTAACTTTCATTTCAAATGTAGTGCTTGTCTCGTGTTAATGTGCGATGCCTTAAAGCGACAGCACGTCTTTTCTTGTGTTGCTGTGTGATGATGTCAGCTGGACGTCATCGCCGTCCTTTCAGGTTTAGTAAGGAGTCTCCATTTCCTCACTGCTGGAACACACCGGATCCCCCTCTGCGACAAACCACACTTCGTTGTGCCTGTTCCACAGTGTCATGGGACTGCAGGTTGACACACACATACATGTACATTCAATTCCATACAGAATTTATCGTCATTATTCAAATGTGATGTGTTAAAAAGAAATAGTCACCCATTATACGCAGCACCGTAGTGGCAGTCCTTTTTAAAGGACGCGTAATATGACTTAAGGGCCTTCATCAGTTTTGAAGCTTCTTTCTTGTCACTTATGGAGCTCATCAAGCCTCCATAGCTGCTCACGTACATATATGTATCTTCCGAGTCATAGAAGCGCACCTGTGAGTCAGAATATCAGTTGATTCCTGTTGCAATGGATGGTTTGTGTTTCACTGACTGTCCCGCTTACGTTGGTATTTGCAGGTTTGGGAGGGTTGGACTGATGTTCCTTGGGCAGCAGGAAGCTCACCGTATAAATTCCCATTTCCCAAAACTTCTTGTCAACTATCTTGACAATAACGGGTGAGGTCATTTCAATCTTTTGTCCTGGAAATGAATGAGAGCGCACGTCACTCTGCATAGAAAACATTGTGTCTGCGCAAAGAGAGCGCTGAATGGAGCGCTCCAGCAATACTGCAGGTTCACCTTCACAATCTAATAAGATCCTGTATCAAAGAAGTCTTTCTTTTCCACTGCAGGCCTTGTATTTCACCTTGTTAGAGAGTGCAGGTAGGTGTACCTAATATAATGTCCAGGGGTTGTCAACACACGCACCGTTCTCATTTTCACCGTTGATGTATTTGTACAGCTGCTTGAATGCTTTCATAGCTGCAAATTCCATGATGTAGGACGTCTCTGTAACGGTCACCCACTTCACACCCTTGTAGTGGCGGACCTGAGGGACGCAAATGGACAAGTGTGACCTACCTACAATCCCCAGTGTTTTCTGTGTCTATGTTAAATACTCACCTCAAAGTATTCAGTCTCACAGATGAGGTCGAAAAGCAGACATTGCTCAGTCTCGGAACAGAATGACACCTTAGAGGAGTCTCTGTGAAAACATCACGCCTATTTACCAGGGGTGTAACGCCATGGCAACCTCACAGTTCGATGCGTACCTCGGTGTTAAGGGTCACGATTCGGTTCATTTTCAGTGCAGCAAGGGAACAAAATGTAAAACGTACAGTAAAAATGCTTAGTTTTGGTGTTTAATGGTTTTTAAACTGAAGCATGAAAATACAATTGCAATCTGCCGGCAGGCCATTCTTAAATAACAACAAAAATATCAATATTGTCCAAAATATAAACTTTAGGGACATATAGAAGGGACAGAGCCGCTCAGCTGATTTGTTTTTGGTCAATAACGAGCTCAACAAAGCCCACAGAGTCATACCTCAAATTAAAGGTACTGACCTCTTCAAATGAAATGTATTTATTTGGTCATTGTGTCATCATACCAGAGTATACTGATATAATATATAGCTGACAATATTTTTTATTTGTTTTATGCCGTGATATTCACTTTTTTGCTTTTTTTTTGCAGTAATTTGCATGTCGTAGTTGTCAGTACCCTATTTTGCTGATTTGGTGGTGGTGATTTTTTTTTTTTTTTTAGGCCTTCACGTACAAACCACATCAGTCTAAACAACCCATCTACAACACAGTGTTGTCAATGTCTTATATGACAGCAGCAGAGACTTTCTTATAGGGCCACATTAAAGTGTCTTACCCAACTTCAGCCTCAGCTGTGAGAGCCAGCAGAAAGACAACAAGTCCTGCAAGAAACCTGTGCAGGGGGAAAAAAGCAATTTTACAACGCTAGAACGTGCATTTTCTGATGATCCAGGAGAATATGGCTACCGTACTTACATGGCGACAAAGATCGTCGGGTGCAGTCTGAGTCTTCATGCGGTGCAACGCAGCTATTTAATCCCAAGTGGAGTTATAAAAGGAAAACTGGCCACGCCCTGAAAGTCCAGACAATACTGTACATATGAGGCAAAAAAGCAACACAAGCGCTTGTGATACTGCATGAAATACAACAATATGCCATACAATTCACTTGAACACCACACGTGAAGTGTTGTCTTTTGTGGCTGAAAGGTGATGGGTCCCAACACAGCATAAAACAACACAGGCCATGACTGTCATCATGCAGTATTCTATTGTACTCTACTGTATATTATACTAATAGTTGTATAGTGTACCAAATTTAAATAATAGTCAATGACATCACAACTTAACACAAAATGCAGTTTATAAATGAAAGTTTTTATTATTAAGGGAGCAAAAAATCCAAACCTACATGGTCCTGTGTGGAAAAAGTGATTGCCCCCCCCTAAAACATAACTTAAATGAGATTAATTGAGATCTATCAGTCTGGAAAAGGTGACAAAGCCCTTTCTAAAGCTTTGGGACTCCAGCCAACCACAGTGAGAGCCATTATCCACAAATGGTGAAAACAGTGGTGAACCTTCCCAGGAGTGGCCGGCCAAACAAAATGACCCCAAGAGCGCAGCGACGACTCATCCAAGAGGTCACCAAAGATCCCACAACAACATCCAAAGAGCTGCAGGCCTCACTTGCCTCAGTTCAGGTCAGTGTTCATGACTCCACCATAAGAAAGATACTGGGCAAAAACGGCCTGCATGGCAGAGTTCCAAGACGAAAACCACTGCTGAACAAAAAAAGAACATTAAGGCTCGTCTCAATTTTGTCAGAAAACATCTTGATGATCCCCAAGACCTTTGGGAAAATATTCTGTGGTCTGATGAGACGAACGTTGAACTTTTTGGAAGGTGTGTGTCCCATTACATCAGGCATAAAACTAACGCCACATTTCAGAAAAAGAACATCATACCAACAGTAAAACATGGTGGTGGTAGTGTGATGGTCTGGGGCTGTTTTGCTGCTTCAGGACCTGAAAGACTTGCTTAAATGGAACCATGAATTCTGCTGTCTACCAAAAAATCCTGAAGGAGATCTGTCCGTGACCTCAAGCTGAAACCAACTTGGGTTCTGCAGCAGGACAATGATCCAAAACACACGAGCAAGTCCACCTCTGAATGGCTGAGGAGAAACAAAATGAAGACTTTGGAGTGGCCTAGTCAAAGTCCTGACCTGAATCCTATTGAGATGCTGTGGCATGACCTTAAAAAGGTGCTTCATGCTGAAAAACCCTCCAATGTGGCTGAATGACAACAATTCTGCAAAGATGAGTGGGCCAAAATTCCTCCACAACGCTGGAAGAGACTCATTGCAAGTTATCGTACAAGCTTGATTGCAGTTGCCCATTTATTAGCTTTAGGGGGCAATCACTAAATTAAAATTAAGGTTAAATTTGTTTGACAATCTGAAACATTTAAATGCGACAAAAAGAAAACAGGAAGGGTCAAACACTTTTTCACACCACTGTACACCACAAGGTTGCGCTGTTATTAAACTCGGATTGACTTGAAATTTCTCCCACAGCTCAATGCTCTCTGCTAAACACCCACTGTAACTTTAGGGTGTTCAGACACCATCTTTGGTACACGCCTCTAGGGGATTGTTCAACAATTGTGTGTAAAATTTTAGCAAGATTGGTTGAAAAACATGGCCGCCCTTAAGCAAAACGTGTAATTTCCCATCAGCCATTGACTATTTGAAGATGATAAAACTTTGAGGATATCTGTATTGCATGAATGCTAGCACGTCTTCCAAAGCATTCTGACCACAACCCATAGGGGGTGGCTAAATGTCATTTACAGCCATGAAAAAATACATGAGTATATACATTCTTGGTAATTGCAGTCATGATTTTTTTATTAGTAGTATTTTTTTTTTAATAAGTTGCTGTATCGATAACAAAAGTGATCCGTTCATTTGTAACGGCTAGTTATGTACAAAAAAGGTCAATTGTTTGGTGGCTTTGCTTGGCGCCCTGAACTCCACTACAAAAATGCGGGTTTTGTACATTCTCGCCTGTTAAACTATTATTTCATGAATAATTGGAAAACGTGCTTATTGCAAACACCCTTTTAATATGTTGCCTTGATTTCGGCTGCACTGTCTTTTGCATAATAATTTTTATTTTTGTCTGTCAGTAATGTTTGATAGTAAATGCTAGCATTTGCAGTTAGCTAACTGGGTGAAGCGTGTGTATAATGAATGCCATGTCGCTATTTTAACTGACATACTACGCAGGTTATGTACACAACTGTTGAACAATTACGTGTAAGTACTGTATCTTTATTGCCATACTGCATTGAATTGTGAATTGTTGCCAGATATCAACTACTTTGATTACCGGTCAACTTTGAAACTGTGAATGTGAAATACTAATCGTTAGTATTTAGTGTAGTAGCTTAAAAGTTTACCGGGTTAGATTTTATATATATGTTTTAAAGTAAGAGGTGGATCATGCCGACTTGTAACTTGCATGCTGAAATGGTGTGTGCACCCCTGATATACATGCACAACGCACATAAATACCCAAATTCATAAATATAGTAAATATATTACACACATATATATTTTCTGTGTTTATATTAGGAGGTACATCTTTGGGATTTGGTCATTTGAAAAGCAGCTCGCAGGCTGGAAAAGCGTGAGCATCCCTGACCTAAATGATAACAATTGAACCCACGATGTCCTGTTTTTGTCCGGAAAGAACATCAAGTCCCAAGAGTTTGTTCTTTGTCCCACTGCAAAATGTCTCGTCATGCTCATGTATGGGGAAGAAAACAAAAAAGAGTGACGGCATTTCACATGTATTGTTTTACACCTGAAGTAGAAAGCTGAAGGAAATGCATCACAGCACGACTGTTAGCACTAAAAGATCAGTTAGTAATAGAAATAATTGATATGCACACATTGTAATCAAGCTAAATGCATGAAAATAGCAGAGTATGTTATGTACACTTAAACTATGCATTCTAGGGAAGGACAAAAAGTCCCCTCCCCCTTTTGTCCGAAGCGTTCATTATTATGTTTAAGTAATTGAATAGGCATCATCATTTGAGAAGTTTACCCCCACCTACCTTTTTCTGTCAACGACAGTATAGGACTATAGGGCTTCACCCAACTCTCCTCGCATTGTTCACGTCAATCCATGCATTTTCTATAGCGCCGGTTCTCATGAGGGTCTCAGGTGAACTGCAGCCTGTCCCGGGTGACATTAAGGCGAGGTGAATACGGAGAGAAGGTAGAGCTTGGACACACTCGCCTTCCTAGCAAAACACGCATGGATGTCCAAAGTATGACGCAGGGGCCACTTGGGGAACGTGGCTCATTGCAGAAATAAAATCAACAAAAACGCAGCAAAAGTGGAAGAATAGAGCAAAAAGGCTTAATGTAACTAGAAAAAGCTAAATTGTTGATACTAATAACTAATAAAAACACAAAGGTTTGTCTTTAAATGTGTATGTATGTATAACGTATGTATATGTTGTGTTTTTAGTATAATTTCTTTTCTTATTATAAATTAATAAAGGACAGCGGGACAGCCCTGACGTAAATTAATAAAGTATTCAAGGTCAGAAAAAGCTATATTATTATTATTATTATTATTATTATTATTATTATTATTATTATTATACTGTATATTATAACAGTGATTTATTTGATTTAAAAAAAATTTGACAATAATATCTCTGAGCGTCAATTTATGGGACAATAAACACTTCAAAATGCACCTACATTGTTTTGTCACCTGGTTAAATAAAAAGCTTTGTCCAGTCATATTTTTTAGTTGTACTTAAAAAAAAAATGTATGTTAAAATCTGGTCTTTTTTCGTTCCCGTGGAGCCGATCTCGTGCATCGTCACGTCTCGTGAGTTGGATGCCTCGCGACACCCCTCGAATCTATTAATATAAATGAAATAAAATATTATTTTTAATCAATTTAATTAAAATGCAATTTATTTGTTTGACTTTATCGTTATTACAACTTCGCAAAACATACTTTTATTTATACTTACTTATTGTATAGGGTCTTCTGCCCCCTGGTGGTCGAAGTAAAACCCTACAACCGTTGATATGGTGTTTTGAAGGATATTAAAACTACTCGTTGTAATTGCAGTATTTTTTCTGGTATTTAGTCAGGATTTTAAAAGTGTTAAAAGTAGAATTTCCTGTGGTGCTTTGAGATGGTATAAAGCTGCTGGTTATGTTTGCAGTAATTGTTATTTCCTCAACATTTTAAAAGTGTTACAAGTAGAATTTGTTGTCTTGAAAAGTTTGAGCTTTTTTTTGGTTTCATGAGGGACTTTCAGTTTAAAGTGATAAGAAGTGCTGTATAAAAAACATACAATACAATTTGAATACGGAGATAAATCATTAGTAGACTTAAAACATCCACGACACACTTCCAATTATGCTAAATGAAGTACATTTTATTTTTGTCCTTTTTAGTACATAATCATTTTAGACTTTTTCACGCAAAGATCTACCAGGGAACAGACGTCTTCAAACAAACAAACAAAACGTTTTTAAAAAACATTACCATTAATATTGATTTAGTATGATATGTCATGTCATTTCTCTTTTAAAAATAAAGGTACTAATTCACTGCTTTTGTAGTTTTTACAAAGTATTTTTTATTAAATTATACTAATTATAATTATTAAAATATAATATTCATCATTGTATTTAGTTTAGAAAAATGCCAATTCATATACTATATTGTTAGTCATTAAGGTTGTTAAATAAAAAAAAATCATAGTTATATTAAAAAAAATATTTATTTTTGACTTTTTAAAGTTTAACATTATTTTTTTACATTATATTATTTGGAATTATACATTCCTTTTAAGAATAAGTTATTTTGGCGCAGTTAAACAAGCGCAAAATATGGGAGTGAAAACAGGAGGGTTGACAGGTATGGGTATAAATTGTCATAAATTGAAAAATGTTCAGGTAAAGTGTTGTGGTATCAATATCGGCGTCGGAAATGGCCATGTATTTGCTTGGCGTAGGATAACATTTGCAGTTGCAGCCCAACCTTATTTATGACGTTCGGCTGTCAAGTGAAAGTGAAAGACGACATGGTTGCATTCTATACGACAACCAGTAGAAGTCGCTGCTGAGTGACTTATGTGTATGGGCTTTAACCAACTTGAGTTCTTTTTTATCAATTCGTATGACAGTACAAGTGCAGGTATGCTTGTTTTTTGTAAAGTGAACCAATTTAAGCGAAAAAAAACTACCTACTGCATGTACTGTATGTCTATTACCCTCTAGTGAAGTGGGCCTACCGCACCAACACTCACTTAAATATCAGCAAAATAACGATATCGGTATCCAAAGCACTCAATTCAGTACCGGAATGGAAGGAAGGAGGATACAAAAACACTGGACAGCGCCGGTGGTTAGATCCCATGTAGGGATGGTGATAATCGAAGTGAACAACCATTAGAACAACGAAGTAACCACTGAGCTAAGCCAGTGCACTTACCCGCAGGGAAAGAAGCACTTTTATAAACAGCGCGGGTGATGTCACGAAGTGACATATTGTCACTGCGTCATTAAAAAACAAACAAACAGGAAACGTCAAAAAGTTTGGAACATTAGCAAAACACTGTACGGCACCCGTGGTTCGAGCCCATGTCGGGATTGAGAAGCAGCGAATTCTGAAAGAATTGGTACTAGACGAAGTAACCACTGAGCTAGACCAGTGCGGTGCTCTAGATTGAAAATTCCCATTTTATAGAAAACTCGAGTTTCTGGCAACGAACTAACAGGAAGTGAAGATTACATCGACATGTAGAATCGTGGTTTTGTTGTTTTGTGCTGTGTCGGCGAGTGTTTGCTAAACTGCGACTGGCAAATAAATTGAACAAGTTGAAGTTTGCCTCTGACTGGTTCCGGTGTGCCCCCTAGGGGACCCAACGAGATCCTACAACCATTGATACTTTGAGATGGTGTTAAAAATACTGCTTGCATTTGGAATAATTGTTTTCTTTTGTTAGTCAAGTGTTAAAATTAGCCTTTCTTGAAAAGTTTGAGCTTCTTTTGATTAACAAGGGACCTTTTAGGTTAAAATAGTTGGAAGTGCTGTGCACAATACAAACTTAATATGGAAATAAAACACTAAAGACAAGAAAGCGCGCTTCCCATTATGCTAAATGAAGTACATTTTATTTTTGTCCTTTTTAGTACATAATCATTTTAGAAACATAAGACTTTTTCAAGCAAAGATCTACCCAGGAAGAAACATATTTACAAACAGAAAAAAACGTTTGGAAGTTGAAATGTACAAACACTCAGTGCGACCTGGTAGGGAAACTGGCAGGTAAGTTACATAATATATATATTTATATTAAAAAAAAGCCCAAAAACAATAACAGAAAAAACATCAACAGTTCTTGTTATAAGTAGAATGTGGAGTGGAAATTGTGAACAAAACAATCAAGAGAAACTAGTAGTAGAAGTAGTAGTAGTAGTATTTGCTACAAGAGCGGTGCTCCACTCGCTTTTGTTCTGTAATATAAAAATGGTTATTTTTGAACAACATAAAGCCCATAAGGGAGGATCTCAGGTCCTGTGTGGGCCTCATCCCGGGAGTGAGTCCAAAGTTAAAAGGCGTAGCGCTACACAGTAGCGTTCCTTCCTTCAGTCTCTTCTAACATCGCAGGATGACGCTGCAGACCACCAATGTTACACTTTAGTTCAGTTGCAGTAGTGATGATGCATGCTGACCAATAGCAAAAAAATGAAATTTGTAAGGCGGAATGATTAAAATTAAACAAAAAAATAGCAGCTGGTGAGCATAGCTTGAGGTGACACTAAAAAAAGGAATGCGTGTATGAAATGATGAAACAACGATACAAACAATAAAAAAGGCAGTGACAGGCTGACTTTAAAGGCACAATAAGTCCTTTAAAATGATAGAAAAGTAAGTCAGTGAAAGGCTACAGTGGAGGAATTCTGTTTGTTTGTAAAGGCCACTCCTGTTACATAAATATCCATTGTGGCTTATATTGGCCTTTAAACTGGAGGCCAGTCACTTGAAGTGCTTCAGACACACTCAACTACATTCTTAAATCTTAATACTCCAATGAAAAAGCACAATGACAACACATCAGCTATGCTTGGGGGCCTAAATAAATAGCATGAGGCGGTGAGCAGGCCTGAACGATAAATTAAATTAGGCAACATAGAAATAAAGGTGGTTCAAAATGAACAACAAAAAAGGTGGTGGCACATTTTTTTTGAGTGGAACTAACAGAAAGTAGCTACAAAATAAAAAAACAATAAATAAAAAAATAAATGAATTCCCTTCAGCTTTTTATCTACTTTTAAATGTTTGTTAGTTTTACAGAGTACCCCAAAGTCTTTGAAATAAAAGACTTGGTTTTCTTCATATACTTATTATTCTTTTCTTAATAATAAAGTCCATCTGTGACAGAATTACTTCATTAAATTGTCTGCTGTTTTCCAGACAACACACATTTCCCTTTACTGTTTCTTTTCCGCCTCTGCTATCATTACACGAGCAGACGCTCCTCGTCATAAAGTCAATCCAAATCCAATAAAAAATCTTGGAAACAGGCTGACACATAAACACAGACGGGCCCCCGAGAGCCAGTCCTCAATTTCTTGTACCCCACGTCCCTTTTTTCTGCGGCAATGGAATATGAGACTCATGCAAACACCTGCACCTTGCCGTTGGCCGCCTCCGGGATTTTTGGGATTTGGGTTTGGGAGGACCCTGCGACGGCCGGGCTGGGCGTGGAATCGGACCAATCGGAGACGCACTGGGGGGAGGGGCTGGACCAGGGCTCGGGTGACTCTGGCGAGGGGGTCAGGTATGGGTGCTCGCTGGGCAGGTGGAGGTAATGCTTGGGCGTGGCGTCGAGCGCCGACGAGTAGCTGTGCTGCGAGGGTGGCGTCGGGTAATCTTCTGCCGCCGCGTTGCTGCTGCTGCTTGGCTGAGGGGGCGGAGCCTGAGCGGGTGGGGCTGCAACAGCGGCCGGCGGGGGTTGAGGAGGTTGCTGCGTCTGTATCTGTTGGAAGAAAGGTGGCGGGGGCTGTGAAGTCTGGGGTGTGGGCGGGGTGGAGGTGCCCATGCGGGCCATGTTCTGCTGGCTGCTGATGGAGTGACTCAGGAGCTGCTGCTCGGCAATGGAGGGCAGCTTCACCGGGCTGACACTGGGCGTGGAGGTGACGGGCGTGGGCTGCAGCATTGTGCCGCGGTACATCTGCTGGTGCATCAGCATGTTCTGTTGTTGTTGCTGCATGACCGAGCTCTGGGGGTGCATGGCCGCCTGGCTGCTGTGCACCAGGTTGACCACCTGCTGGCCGCACTGAGAGGAGGGGGGCATTCGGCTGTGCCAGTCGAAGGGCACGCTGACCGGGCTCACCATGCCCATGTTGAGCCCCATCTGGCCCGAGCTCAGCACGTACCCGTGGTTGACATCCGACGGCATGGAGACGCGGCCCTGCAGGGACATGCCTCCGTTTCCCAGGTCACTGAGCTGGGCTAGAGACACGGTGAAGGGGCTGCCCCCATCCAGCATGTTCCCGTGCACCATGGGGGTGCTCGGAACCGACATGGACGAGTGAAAGAGCCCCGGTGATGGCATGGCCACAGGGGAAGTGGGATTAGTGATGTAGCCGGCGTTGCTAGCGCCCCCGTGGGGCGAGTCCAGTGAGTCGACAGGAGAGAGGGTGACGGAGCTCTCCAGTAAGGCACTCTGCATGTCCAAGGTCAGCTTCTTGTTCCGGGCCTTCACCGACTCCTTCAGACTGCTGGCGTGCTGACCTCCTAGGTTGGAACCCTTGGCCCCAGGGCGGCGGTTCTTCTTGCCCTGCGGGGTGGTCTTCAGGCTGGGCAGGAAGGCACTGGGCGGACACATGAGGGGAGATAGTGTGTGCCCGCTGGAGAGGTGAAGTCCGGCCCCACCGTGGCTCTGGGGGCTCCTGACAGTATTGTACTCGTCCAGTATCTGCACAATGTCGTGGTGCATGCGGTCCTGAGCGATGTCTCTGGGCAGCCTGTCCATGTGGTCTGTGATCTCCCGGTTGGCAAAGTGAGCCAGCAGGACTTTGACCGCCTCGCAGCTTCCCTCTCGAGCCGCAAGGAACAGAGGCGTCTCCTCCTGCGAAAGACAAGGCAAGTTAGACACACACCTCACAGCTTGTAGAACACAATAAGAAGTGGAATAGAAGCGTACCTTTAGGTCCTGCATGTCTTTATTTGCTCCATTCTTCAGCAGGGCCACAGTAGCATCCACATTGTTGACAGCAGCAGCCCAGTGCAGGGCAGATTTACCTGAAGGACAAACACAAACTGGGTTTAACATTTGATGTTCACGCTACATTTAGGGGGGACATTGCTGCTGCAGTTTTTAAATGATTACTATCAATAAATGAGCTTTAAAAAAATATTCTACTATTTCTTTACTTGTTTTAAAAGTAAAAGTGTTTAAAAAAAAATTACAATTAATTATTTGTATTCATATTTTTATAACTTAATTTAAAGATAATAATTGTTTTTTAGTTTTAAAAGTATTTAATTATTTCTATTAATTATAAATCTTACATTACAATATTAATCATATTTATATTTAGAAAGATACTAATTCATTTACATACTTTTAAATTATTATGGTTAAAAATGCTGTTATATATTTTTAGATTAGTAATTGAATTTGTTATTTTTATTATTATTTATTGTTTATACTAATAACATTATTGTTAGTAATATGATGAATTATATGACTAATTATTATTTGATAGTTAAAAAAGGTATAATTTGGTTTCTCTTTGTCGTCAACTTTTCAGAATTTTTTGAAGTAATGGGTAGTATTTCACAGCAGCAGCTGGTGGGACTATAGTTTGAGAAATGTGCAAATCTGCACTCTTGCTTACCCAGTTCATCAACTGCGTTGACATCTGCATGACAAGTGATGAGTTCCTCCACCATTCCTTCCACTGCCAGTCGGGCAGCCAGGATGAGTGCAGAGGAGCCGTCGTACATGCGAGCGTCAAGGTCTGTGGCCCGGTTTCTGATCAGAATCTAAGAGGAAAAATAAAGACAAGTTATTCATATAAGTTGTATATGATTTTTTTCAATAAGTTTCAAGCTAAAATGATGACGAGTAAATGCCAGTTTACCTGGAATACACCCTGTGCATCCGCAGCCACTGCCGCATGCAGAGGTGTACGCCCCGTGTTGTCCTGAGCGTTGGCGTCTGCACCGGCGTCCAGAAGTCTCTTGGCGGCATCGGCGCGGGCGTAGCGCGCCGCCAGGTGGAGCGCTGTCTCACCCGTGCGGTCCGTCTGAGCGGCAAGGGACGCGCCCTGGTAGATGAGGTCGGAGATTATGTTGGCCGAACACTCCTCGTTCTCCTCCTCCTCGGCCACCTCCGACTCCAGGCCGCCTCCGCAGAATGACGCCAGCATCAGTGGCGTAAAACCATCTGGTTCATAAAAATACAACAGATGTACAGCCCTGTAGGTCAATGTATGTATGATCAGGCTGGACAAAAAGGGTTAGTAATAGCATGCCAGAGCAACAGGTGGCGCTCTATCCCCACACTGTGAGGCAGCTTCATCTAATAAGAAATGTGAAGAATAGCATTTACGAAGAAAGTACAGCAAACTTTGGTAAAAGTAATATATAAAAAAAAGAATATTACAATAACTAAATATATAAATTACAAATGTACTGTATGTCTAAATATAAAATACATATATCCCAAGTTTCTATGTGATATTTAGGGTGCAATTAAACAATTAAAGGACCCTTTACAAAGTGTAAAAAAATATATACATATTTAAATAAATGACATAATAGTTTACACTTTTTTTCTTGTCCTAAAACACAAATTGCATCTTTAAAAAATGTAAAAACAACATATGATTAAAAAACAAACAAAACTGGGCTAATACCAACCTGGGCCTCGTACGTTAACATCCATGCAGTCGCTTTCAAACTCCCCTTGAGGCGGTGTGAGGGCCATGGTTGGGGGCACACGGATATCCGCTGCAGCCAGGTGATGCTGCGTCCACTGCCGGCTGTCCACTGCATCTTCACCTTCTGACAGAATGCTCGGCTCCTCCATCTATCACAGAACCAGAGAGGTCTGTCATATGAGCTACGTCTTGTTCAAATACAGTATGTGTGCATGGGCCTCCAATTAACCTTTAGTCTTTTGGGCTCTGGGCAGTCTGCGTCCATCCACTGGTCACTGTGATCTCCAAGCAGAGATTCTTCAACAGTTTTGGGCATATGTCTGTTGGTGATGATGAAAAACATGAAAAACTAAGACTAAAGGGACATGCTGAATCAAAAGATATGCAGAGATATCAATTAACCACAAATACTGTTTATGCCGCACAGTGACTGTAAGCAGTATTGGGGATGATACTGGCACAGGTAGTCAAATATTCCTGAGCACACGT
Organism: Dunckerocampus dactyliophorus; assembly: GCF_027744805.1. Classification (NCBI taxonomy): domain Eukaryota; kingdom Metazoa; phylum Chordata; class Actinopteri; order Syngnathiformes; family Syngnathidae; genus Dunckerocampus; species Dunckerocampus dactyliophorus. The sequence continues at coordinate 7,846,365 of NC_072836.1, read as the reverse complement.
ACTTCATTCCCAGAGCATCCTGGCCCACCGGCTCCCTCCTGTTCTTGTTGCTGCTGGGCTCCTTTTTAAGGAAGAAGCCCTCCGGGAACCACAGGGTGCTGTGCTCCCTCTTTCGGCGGGAAATCAACATGCCGATCACCATGATGACCAACAGGAAAAGTGAGGCGATCCCGACCAGCATCAGCTTGCCCCACTGAGGAATGGGGTCGGGGTCGCCTGGAATCCTTTCACCTGTGAAGACAAGGATAATGATTGCAGATATGTTCCTCGTAGTTCTTCCTAAGCTCAAGTATTTCTACTCACCTCGGACTTCTTTGAGAGGATATGGGAAGCGGAGCATTTCCACAGCTGACAGCGCTCCGAGGTAGTCAGCAGCACTTTCAGGTGATGGGAAGCAGTCATCAGTGCACAAGCGGTTGTCTATTTCCAGGTACACGATCGAGCTGTGGGAGTCAAGACGAGACATACAGGTGTTAACAGTCTGAAGTAGAAACCGACATCTATTCTCCATATTCACACACGACTGACCCAATGATCTCCTGCTGGGGCTGCAGCTCCCGCTTCAGGCGTGCCTCCCGCCGGGTGTAGGGACGGATCATGGCCTCTCCGTTGTGGTCCAGGCGGAAGCGCAGTGTGGTGTGAAGGATGGCGCTCAACTTGAGCAGGAAAGCCGTGCTGGTGCGAAGGAGCTCCTCAGGAGGCAGGAGGACCACCAGAACCAAAGCACCATCGACAATGTCTTCTGGAACCTTTTGGGCGCAGTCCAGCCCATCCCAGCCACACTCCTCTGTGTTGCAGCCTTGGTCACACAGGCCGTCGGCGTAGTGGTCGATACAGTAGGTCTCATATATCGGACTAAAGAAAACACAAGTTCACATTAGGGAAGGGAACATAAAGACAAACCCAAAGTAAAAAGGGGGGATTCTGGATCCGGATCTTGATCATGGTCGTTGATCACCAACTTTTTGCGGTAAACTCATACAATAAGATAATTCAGATTCATGTTCTGAATCCAGATCACGAACCTATCAAATTTAATCAGATTCTTTAGAGAAACGATCAAGATCTAGAAACACGATTCAGATCGGGATCAAACGTGCCACTAAATTGGATCAAAATCTGCACATTTCAGTGTATGTCACAACAATGATTTGGATCCAGATCAGAATTTCAGGTATTCAAAAGCAAACAAAATCAATCCTGTTTGGCTGATTACAAAAAAAAAAGAAAAAAAAAGTGTGACAAAGACAATCCAGATTGAAACTCGGGTTTCAAATCAGGATAAAAAAATCTATGTATGTATTTCATAAACACTGAAGCTACAAACCAAATTTGATCTCAGTCACAGTGTAAATATCTGATCTGGATCCAGATTTTTGGATCAGGGTGGAGCTAAAAAGTTATGCAATAAATTTCATCAAATTCATAGTCCGTGTTACAAAAACAGTTTGAATCCAGGTCCCAATTAAATGATTCAATTTGTCCTTGGATCATTTCAAAGCTGCCAATCAAATTTCATCAGAGCCCACCAACATCTTTTTGGGTTACGGCCTTATACAAACACGATGCAGATTCTGGCTGCAGATCCGGATCCAAAATGGATCAACACTTAATGAGGTAATACCAAAGTTATTATCCAAATTTCATCAGTCATGATCAAATCAGTGGTAACGAACAATCATTTTTGTATATCAGGAGACAAAAACTCACTTGCAAACTTTTTCTTTGGTTTTGCAGTCAAAGTTGTCATACAAACAGTCAGCATTGTTGCACGACTCATCACACTGGCTGTTATTGAAGACCCGCCAGCAGCGAGGGTCCGCACATCGGGCCCAGGGGTTGACGGCCAGGGAGCAGTCACCGCCATCCCAGCGGCAAGCCAACGTGCTGCACTCCTTGTCGCAAACTCCATCGTTGGCTTTGCCGTGGCAGTCAGCCAGAGGGCAAGGTAGTGTTGGGATCTCATTGAGTCGGCCACCCTGCTCGCAGCGTTTCCCCGTCCAGCCACTGGGACACTGGCAGTGGAAGAAAGGGAAGCTGGTCTCTTCGGTGCACAGTCCGCCATTGCGACAGGGCTGGGAGGAGCACCCCTCGTTGCTGCGGTGGGCACACTGTGGCCCGCCGTACCCTGGCACGCAGGTGCAACGCGCCCCCCGTGTGGTGAGAGCGCAGCTTCCCCCGTTGTAGCAGGACAGCTCCCGGCAGGACATGCTTCGTTCACAATTGGGACCAGTGTAACCCTGAAGACAAGACATCATCCAATAAACAAACAGCATGAAGACACAAGAGATGAAGGGGATGTGGACTTACAAGCTGGCATGTGCACGTGTAGCCAAGTGCGGAACTGGATGCAGAACATGCTCCTCCGTTTTGACACGGCTGAGATTCGCACGCACTGAACCTGTTCTGGCATCTTCGACCTAAGACACAAAAAGAAAGATCACTCAAGGAGCACAGTCAAGGCAACGGAGAAGGGACTTTAGAATGTACACTGCACATTCATTTAAAAGAGGATCCAGTTCCACATATGATGGGGCTCTCAGGCAAGGCAATTGACATACAAGGCAGAATAAACTTGTGTTCACATTGCACAGGTTGAGCAAACGCAGAAGAAATCCTGAACCAAAGAACCAAGACTGCCTTTACCAAGTTGGTTTGAGAGAGTGATGGACAGAGGATGATCTTACCTGTGAAGCCGGGCTTGCATACACACTGGTAGTCATTGGGCAGCTGGATGCAGTCCAGACTGTTGGTGGGGCTGCAGGGGCTCGAGAGACACTCGTTGATGTCTCCTTCACATCGTTCGCCAGTGAACCCTGGGGGACAATTGCAGCGGTAGCCGCCTACTCTGTCCACACAGGTGCCGTTGTTGAGACACTTGGGAGGAGCGCTGCGCAGTCTCAAGGGCATGGCGCAGTCGTCTTCATTGATCTCACAGAGAACACCTTGAAGGGACGATGGTGGGAGAGTTAATAGTTGTTGTAGGTGAGTAAGGTCTCTTTCTAAACAACAGCTTGCATGCATACCCAGCGTGCCAGGAGGACAGGAGCAGATGTAATGTCCAACCAAATCGATGCATGTGCCTCCATTCTGGCAAGGATGAGACTGACACTCATTGATCTCCAGCTCACAGTTCTGACCAGTAAAACCTGGCATACACTGAAATGACACAAGATTATTAGTTACATGACTACGTACATCTATCCAATCCAGCCCGCCGTCTTCTCATTGACTCACGTCACACTGGTATCCTCCAACATATCCCCTGCAGGTGGCGCCATTGCGGCAGGGTTTGTCCTCACAGTGGTCCACTTGGCTCTCGCAGTAGCTGCCAGTGTAGTCACCGGGACACTTGCAGTAGTGAGTGTTGCCTGTGTTGACGCAATGTCCACCATGGTGGCACAGCTCGTCTGTCTGGAGTCCTGGTGAGCGAGACAAAAGGACATGAGTGAGTGTAGTGTTTGACACAGACAGGACAGTGCGTTTAAAAAATACCTCTTTGGCGAGCTGCTGTCTCGCAAGAGACTCTGGGGATGTCACAGTAACGTCCTGACCAGCCATTCGCACACTCGCAGACGAAGGATGAGTCTTTTTGTCGACAGCGTCCTCCATTCTGGCAGGAAGAGGAACGTCTGCACCAGTCGACTGATGTCTGGCAGCAAAGGATATAAGCAGACATTAGACTAGATACTGCATATTCAACTTATTATAACTGTTTTTTTGGTTTTTTACTGCATACCTGACAACGGGTGCCAGCGTAGCCTTTGGGGCAGGTACAACGGAAGGACTCCAGGGCGTCTTGACAGATACCACCATTAAGACAAGGCTGGGAGTCGCACTCGTTGACCTCGTACTGGCAGTGTGAGCCGGTGAAGCCTGAGCGGCACGTGCACGAGTAGCCATTGATTTTGTCTGTGCATGTCCCTCCATTAAAGCAAGAGCTGTGAATGTGAAAGTAACTCAACTTTACTCAAGGTTACACTTAGGGTTGGGGTTATTGCTGGGGTTATGATTACAGTTAGGGTTGGGGCTTGGGCTAGGGTTAGGAGTGGGGTTAGGGTTAGAGCTAGAATTACGGTTAGGCATTTCACAAACACCAATTAATAAGCACATCTGCACAAATACCTTTCCGTGCAATCCGGTATGTTGGTTTCACAGTGGATGCCAGTGAAGCCAGGCCTACAGGTGCAAGTATAGGAGTTCACATAGTCTGTGCATGTGCCTCCGTTTTTGCAGGGTAAACTCTGGCATTCGTTGATCTCCAGAGCACAGCGAGGCCCTGTGAAGCCCGGCAGGCAGCTGCAGTGGAAGGAGTTGATGCCGTCTGTACAGGAGCCTCCGCTTAGGCATGGATCTGTTTTCACAAAGCGAAAAGAATAAGGGTATGTCGATGTGACTGGCAACAAAGCTGCCATTCTTGTGGCCACTCACTTGGGGAGCAGTCATTAATGTCTGTTTCGCATGTGGGCCCAGTGAAACCGGGCCTGCAGGAGCACACAAAAGATCCAAGTGTGTTGGAGCAAGTCCCGCGGTTCTTGCAGGGATTGGAGAGGCATTCATTCACATCTCTGTTGCACAACTGCCCTGGAGATGGCAAAAACAAGACATGATTAGATTTCAATTTATGGCTATGAAGACTTCCTGTAGGATCCTGATGCTAACCTTGCCAACCAGGCTGGCAGTTGCACTGATAGCCCAGGTAGTCTGGGGTGTGGGTGCAGACAGCCTGATTTGCGCAGGGGTTCGGTGAGCAAGGGGTGAGCACTTCGGCGCAAGTGGGTCCACTGTAGGGAAGCTCGCACAGACAGGTGAAACTTGCCACCCCGTCCACACATGTACCCTTGTTCAGACAGGGGCTGGACGCACACTCATTGATGTTAACTTGGCAGAGGTTACCTGTTGGAGGAACACACATCTCCATCAGATACCTTAAGATAAAATGTTTCAACGGAGGAGTGTACTGTGTGACACCATGGCTCACCTCTGAAGCCCTGGCGACACTTGCAGGTGAAGCCATTGAGCTGGTCAATGCAGGTGCCGGCATTTTGGCAGGGGCTCGGCAAGCAGTCGTTCCTGTCTAGGTCACAGTTCTTTCCCACCCACCCTGGCTCACAGTCACAGCGGTAACTGCAAAGACACAAGAAGAATACGTAAGACGAACAGAAGAACTCTTGCAAAAAGTGAAACTCAAGCTTGTATACCCGTTGATGTCGTCCCTGCATGAGCCATGGACGCAGGGGCTGCTGCCACACTCGTCCACCTGCGAGTAACAATACGGGGGCTTGAATCCCTCCGGACACTGGCAGTGGAATCCATTCTCTTCATCCACACATGTGCCTCCATTCCGACAGGGGCTCGACGTGCATTCGTCTATCTCCACATTACACTTTGGACCTGAAGAGAAAACAAGTGTTACAAAGTATGTGCAATGTTAAGTTAAATATGTTTATTCATATATTCAAAACTACATACCAGTAAAGCCAGGCTTGCAGACGCAGTCGTAGCGGTTGATGCCATCTTTGCAGATACCATAGTCACATGGGTTACTGGCGCAATCATCAAAGTTGATCTCACAATTGGTACCTTTGTCGAAACCAAAAAGAGTTGTTAAAGATATTCCCAACATAAAAAGATTGCCTCAAATGTGATGTTTAGCTACGGAGTAGTCTTATTACCTGATGTCCCGTGCTGGCACTGGCAAATGTACTTGTTGACCAGGTCCACACACTTGCCCCCATTCTGGCAGGGATTGCTGTGGCACTCATTGAGCTGGTTCTCGCAGCGGTAGCCCGTATATCCGGCATCGCAGTTGCATGTGTAGCTGGCAATGCCATCTACGCAGGTGCCGTGGTGGCACGGGTCTGGCTGGCAGTTGTTGATGTTGCTCTCGCAGAGTGTGCCCTCGTACCCTAACGAGAAAAAGGATTCTTTAAATTATTGATTGTCGTTCGTTAGATTCGAAATGAGTACATAATTAATCTTTTTGTAGTTTCAACAAACTTTTATCCCCTGCGTTTGTCTTCCAAAAAAGCAGCTCTGGGTACTGATGGCTGTGGTTTCCATGCCAACGGGTGTCAGACAAGTGTTGGTTTGTTTGGTATGTGTATGGTGCGCTGCTGAGTTGGGCAAAGCAGTAAAGAAAAAGTCCTACACAGGACCCCTCCAAGCACCCCAGGCCTGCTTTTGTTCTTGGTGGCGGAGGGAACAATGGGCTGCACCACGTCAAACAGAGCCACTTCACTCTGTAGAGTGGGGAGGGGGCCGACAAACACAGGGAATACCAAGCAGCTGGCATTTGAAACAAAGAAGCAGACCCCTCCGTATAAGCAAAGGCCCAACTAAAAGGCTTCATGTCAATACACAGTTAACAAACCATATAACACACTATTCTGTGACTAAATGTATTTGCGTATGTTCTGATAAAACTGCAGATGTGAAGGAATGAGGGCTAGGCGACACCCTAAGGTAGTGGGCATATGTGTGTGTGGGGGGGCGTAGAACAGATGAACAAATGAACAGATGTCGGGGTGATGACCAAGGTTCTTTTCTTGGCAACTGCTGGTCCTTAGTGACCCCATGATCCTGCGAGGGATCCATGTGGGGGGACGGAGGGGATTAGGGGCGTCAAGTCAGTTTGCTTGGTCAGGAACCTTGCAGAGACATAAGTGAATCCTCCCAAGGAAGACCCCAGAAACTCACCACAACTCACCACACCTAGCATCCCTTCTCTCCTCAGTCCTTACCTTCAGAACAGCGGCACTCGAAGCCGTTGGGCCGGTCGTAGCACTTGGCTCCGTTCTGGCAGGGCGTGCTGGCACACTCGTCGATGTCAATCTGACACATGGTGCCGGTGAAGCCTGGGACAGTCAAACACAGAGGCGACAGGTCAGAGAGAAGGTCTAGTGGCTCAGGTCAGAGGGCACTTTTGTCTCTTCTTAAAGGGCCAGAGGTCTCCAGCTTGGTCAGTGTGGTGATGTCTGGCTCAGACTGGTTAAGGAAGCGTCATCTGTGTACTTTGCGCTGCCGTGTAAAAATCCCATGACCTTGGTGATGTTTCAAGGTCATGCAGTGGTGCCCATATAAGGTGCATCTACCAAGGAATTTACTTCAAATCTAAATCCGTCTGCAACATACAGTCTGTAATTATCTGAGTAAACTCTTACTCCAGAACCGCTGTACACAAATAGATGCACTGCTATTAAACCTCAAAGTTTTTTTGGTACACAAATTCAGCAGACCGACAAGAACATTATAAATGTCAAATCTGAGCGAGGCTGGTTGAAAAACATGGCAGCCGTCAACTAAACAATTATGAAGCTTGTATTACATGTATGCCAGCCTGTACAGTATACACATCTACTCTGTCATCAGAATCTCCTGGTACTTTTATGAATAACAGTAACACACATACTGTAAGACCAACAATTGTGACTACATGAAGTACATACATGAAGAAACTTTCTTTTAAGTCTTGAGAAACTGTGCAGCCTTGAAATCAGTGGGCAAAGTGCCCAGACGACGAGGGGCGGCTGAATCTCTGCATTGGTAGCACGCTGCTCCCTTGATTAACAATGTGTGTTGCTGCTGATGGGGGGTGTTAGCAGAGGAGACAGTGGGATTGTTTTGTCGTCCTCCCCCTTCCTACATCAACTCCACTGGCTCAATAGCTAGATGGGGAGGCGCAAGGGAGGAGGCGGGGGGAGACGTCTGTCCCAGATGTAAATTGCGGACCTGGAAAAGAATCTCATTAGCAGGACTGCTGTTCCCCCCACCCCACACGCCTCACTAGCACCAACAACCAGGGAAGGTTTGAGGGAGACTGCTGTCCCTTCTACATTCCAAAAGGGAGGGGACCGAGGGTCACAATAGTGTCTTTGTTTAGGCAAGATGATAGGCAGCCTTTCGCGTCTTTCTTTTTTTTTTTTTTAAATACATAAGTGGTTTGCCGTCATCGTCTTTGATTTTCGGGACATTTTAAGTTATAGCCACACAAACTTGGCTGGTTTGAATATATAGCATGTCATTTTCTATGCATTTTAGGCCTTTGGCCCACATGTAAACTGCCACAGCCAGGAAATTTAGTTTACTAACTTGTCTCCTTGATATGACTTTGTGTACTTTTTCTACTTATGTGAACCAACAGTATTTTTTTTGTGTCAACCTTATATTCAAGTTGGAGTAACTTAAAGGGATAGTTGGGATTTTTTGACGTGAAGTTGTATGACATCCCCGTCAGCAGTGTAGTCCATCAGCGGTGACTTACCCCACACTTGGTCCCGTGCGCCCAGTTCTGGTCAGACTTCAGTGATGAGAAATGTAGTTCTGGTAAGTTATTGGGGTTACTTAAAGAGTTTGGCTTCTCAAAACAATATGCGTTCGAAAGAGTAATACATTTGAAAGACAAAAAATGCCTCCTTGAAAATAATCAGACCTCACAAATTGCTCTGATTTACTTTCTCTGACGTTGTATTAATGTGCGCTATCTGCTGTCCATTGTTGTGTTATGTTATCAAAATGGCTGCGACCTTCACATCCGCCGTGGAACACATACGTAAATAAGATGGCTGTGACGGTGTGGCAGATACATCTTCATCATACACACAACAGTGGACAGCGCGCATTAATATGACGTCAGAGAAAGTAAAGCCGAGCAATTTGTGAGGTGTCATTTTTTCAAGGAGGCATTTTTGTCATGCAAATAAATGTACTACTCTTTCGAAACCATATTGTTTTGAGAAGCCAAACTCTTTACTTAAGTAACTGCAATAACTAACCAGAACAACATTTATCATCACCGAAATCCGACCAGAACTGTGCTCACGGGACCAAGTGCAGGGTAAGTCGCTGTTGAAGGACTACCCTGCTGATGGGGATGTCATACAACTTCATGTCAAAAAATCTGAACTACGCCTTTAACTTCAAAACGAACATTGTTGTTGTTATTGTACCTTTTCTGGAAGTGACTTTCTTCCAGCGTCTAATGGGCGTCTTTTCTTTGCATGTAGGCATTTTGTCTATGCAAGTATAGAAAGCTGATTTTCTGGAAAACTGCAGCTAGGAAACCTATTCCAAATTGACAGTAATTTGGGGTATTTATGCCATGTCTAATGTCGAACTAACGTAATACTTTTTGTGTCCACTTTATTTTCAAGTGCTATATTCAGTAGTAACTTCATTGATATTGTGCCTTTTCTGGAAATGACTTTCATCAGGCTTCTGATTTGCTGAAGTTGTCTTAACGCTATTGCTACAGCGCCACCTCTGCTCTGCCATGCACTTGAAAGCCTGCCAATGTGTTGTGTCGTGTAGACATATTTGTTTGAAAATGATTAAAAATACCATGCATGTGCCCAGATAAGACAGGCAAGGAACAAGTCACTTTTCTTACCGGGTTGGCAGGTGCATGAAAAGCCATTGACCATGTCTCGACAGATGCCGTCGTTCACACATGGGTTACTCTCACAGTCGTCAATGTCAGTCTCGCAGTAAGTCCCCATGTAGCCTAGAAGACAAGCGTTTGAGAACATATTTTCATATATGTGTGTGGGAATGTACTGGTGTGTACTCTCCACCATGGGAAATGGTTCTCTGGGAAAAAAGTTCTCTCTCATGGGAACCATACTGAATCTCCTGAATGGAAATCCTAACATGTTACTGTCCATGGAGCAATGCCATGCCCTTGGTCAGTGTCCCATTAACCAGATGCATGTTATATATTCTGGGTTAGCAAACTATGAAGGCCTCCTCCATTGAGTTGAAGCTGAGTGTGGAACAGAGCGCTGTCCCTGGGGAACAGCTAGCATGGAATCCCAAATCAGCGACTCTGCATGTGCTTTGCCAGGCTGGTGCATGATGATGATGATGAGGAGGAGGCGGAGGGTGAAGAGGAAGGGCCTGTCTCTGGAAACCAAAAAAAGGGGGAAGGTGCCGGGGGAGAGGCTCTGGGAAAAAGGCCTCCTTTCCCTCTCTGTGTGTATGAGGGTGCAAAGTGGAGCACAGAGGGGCCCTATTGTTCCGCTCCATTCCCACCACTCGACAACTCATTACTATTCACAGCACACCGCTCCCCCTAACTGCTCGGCCTCTCTCACATCCAGTCCTATAGAGCCTACTCCCAGCTCTAATTTGTATAGTTCCCAAAACCCCGGGATGCATGTAGGACTGTGCGTGAGAGTTTCACTGTGTTTTTGTCACAGAGAGTCCAAACCTTCACTTTGTCCACACTAATACCCTGTCTGGCTGTACAGTGCCCCACAACAGCAAAGGGACTCCATTACATAATAGCCCACTCTAGATAATTCCTACTTAGCTGAAAGCTCTTGATACCTGGCATGCAGATGCAGGTGAACTCTCCAATGCGGTCCAGGCAAGTGGCATCGTTCTGGCAAGGCATAGACAGGCATTCGTTGATGTCAATCTCGCAACGTGGGCCTGCATAACCGCGGCCGCACTGACACTGGAAGGAGCCCTCCGTGTTCACGCACTTCCCAAAGTGCTCGCATGGGTTTGCACCTGCCGGGGCAGATAGAGGTCAATTGGTGATAAATAGACAACGTTGCAATATGTTGACAAACAACAAGTAGCAGACATACCAATGGAACATTCGTCCATGTCCTGGTTACAAGCGCCTCCCACAAAGCCAGCAGGACATGTGCAAATAGCACGGCCGTTAAGGGGGTTGGTATCGCACACGGCCCCCTCGTTGCAGGGATTGCTCACACATGCGTCCTCGAGGTGGCACAGCAGACCTTATGAAAAGAGAAAGATCTTCTTAATGATATCAATCAGGGGTTGGGATAGACTCCTTTGTCTCTCATAAGTTTAATTTCTCATTTAACCAAGACATTTTGGATAATTCTATGTTTCTGAATTAACAGCTTGAGGAAGGCTCAAGTGCACAAACCAAGTTTGGTTTGAGTTATGAATCAAAACCCATCAAACATAATGGAATGAACTGGCAAAATGGTCCAAAATCTTGCGCAAAGTCTTCCCACAATATTTAATATAATATTTTCTTTCAATTTCACTTTCTGTTGGTGTAATGCCCAGGTGTCCCAATATTTTGTCAACATAGCGTAGTTCAGGAAGTATTATCAGAGGTATACGTCCGCCAAAAAACATTATTGCAAGTTCTTAAGACTGTCCACTTACCTGTCTTGCCGACCGGACACTCGCAGAAAAAGGAAGCGACTCGGTCATGGCAGGTAGCGCCATTGAAGCACACGGCTATGGCACAGTCGTCGATATTCTCACTGCAGTCGTCGCCCGTCCAACCGTTAACGCAGACACACGTGTGCCCCCCAATGGTGTTGAAGCAAGTGCCTCCGTTGTGGCAGGCATTTGGTTGCATGAGACACTCGTTGACATCCTCAGCGCAGTATTGCCCTGGTGAGGTGCTGGCATGTTAGCTCACATGGACTCATAAATTCAACATACTTTCATATGACGCACTGTACCTGTCCATTCAGGTGGACACTGGCAGTTGTATGTGTTAACTCCATCCACACAAATCCCTCCATTCATACACTTGTGGCCAGGACAGTCGTCCACATTATTCTCACAGTTGTGTCCCTCAAAACCTGAGACAGATGCACAAAAAAAAGGGTTATGAGAAACAAACACATAAACTAATCAATTAAGCCCATAACATCATGGCACATTTCCCACACTCCAGGGGGGTGTGAGGCAGTAAAAAGATTGAGAGTGTGTCTTGACTGTTTACATCCTCTCTTGATGGTTCCCACACGACGCCGGCGTCAGCCACGATTGGCTCTTTCGGAGGTTTTTGCGCTCCCCGCAGTGTTTGCTTGTTTTATAATCTCTCAGTTTCAATGACTTCCTTTCTGGCAAGAGACATTTCCTGTCGGCTCCCTAGTGGCAAGCCAGAAGGGTCCATAAAGTAAATTCCTTCTGTTGTGAACATAGTGGAACAGAGAACGTGGGCAGGAGGGAGGGCAGCCTCCTCCAACTTCTCCCACCATCCCATTTCTCATCGGGGGCTATTAATAGCAGACGGGAAGTTGACCTGCGACGGAGGAGTAAATCCCAGCATCGGAGCTACGTCATCAGCCTGGGAAAAAACATCAGTCCTGGGAAAACAGTGGGTTTGTCCTCTGTGATAGTGATGGTTTGCATGTGTGCAGAACCACTTTTCTCCCAGACGGGTGCATTTCCTCACTGGGGCACCAGCTACGTAAATGATATCATACCAGTGCACCATAGCAAAGCCTATCAATGAACGCATCCCTTCTCATACTTTTATCATATAAGGAGCACAATGCTTTGGAATCCACAATATTTTAAACACTTGAGTGACGATACCCAAGCTGCAAACCTTCTCCACTCTACAGCTAATGTGTACAACTGCAAAGGTTGCCAGAAGGTTTTACAAATTCTGACTATGTAAATAAACAATGGGGAAAAAGTCTTAAGTGATGAGTTTTTACCGTACCTGGCAGGCAGGCACATTCATAGGAATGGTCACTGGTCTGTCGACAAGTCCCTCCGTTGAGACACTGAGAGGGGGCACAGGGCAGCGTGGACACTTCGCACGTCCTCCCGCTGTACCCGGGTGGGCACTGGCAGCGGAAGGACCCGTGCGTGTTAATGCAGAGGCCGCCGTTGAGGCATGCTCCCGGCTTGCGGCACTCGTCCACGTCGCTGCGGCAGTTCTTTCCCTGGAAGCCAGGTGGGCAGGAGCAGTTGTAGTGGTTATTCCAGTTGGCACAGCGGGCACCGTTGGCACAGGGACTGGTGGCACAGGCGTCAATGAGCGAGCAGTCTTGGCCTGTAATTAAAGGTGTGTACAGCTTAGAACTCAAAATTCTTCAAGAACTGATCTTCCTGGTGAATTCTGATTGGTGTACCTCTGAAGCCTCTCTGGCATACACAGCTGTACTGTGGGATACCGTTGACTACTTGGCTCTTGCAAGCGGCCCCATTAAGGCAGGGTGATCGATGGCAAGGATCCTGGTGCTGACAGAGGGGACCGATGAATCCTGGACGACATCTGGACAAAAGAATTTACACAGAAGAGTCAAAACAGGTAAAGATGCAAACCTTTGGATCCAACCAATTCCCATCACGTTCATTAATGTACCACAGCTGGCATTCCAGATCCTGGACACCTCCTTCTTCCTGACTCATACTGTGGTGACCTAGGCGTCCACGCCCTGGAATTATTTCATATTAGCGCCGGTTCCTTCAAAAGTACAATGTGGTTTGTGGAGTGAGCGATGCACTCGTAAACGCAGCCAGGCCATATCCTCATTTACCAAACACACAATTTGCGTCTTTTCCAGCTGGAGAGCCCCATTTTCTGTGTGTCAGCTAACATTCCTCCACTGTGACAGCTTTTTCCGCAGGTCTGTTCTAAAGGAATAGTAACACACCCAGTGATGGCTGCCAGGAAGCCCAGTGATTCCACCCCAATGCTGACATGCGAAATATGGGGACTGCACTCAGCTGTGTGGACAAATAGGAAAAGGCAGCTGTGATTTTTGGAAACGACACCACAGCCTCTTCCAAGTGACATTAGCTGTTTTGTTTTCTACCTAAACATTTAAACATTGAAACAAGAGTATCTGATTGCTCGCTGCAGGCTGATGAGAGTTCAGACAAGGTTTGAGCAAACTGAGGTTAGTTTGAGTTAGTAACCTGACACCCACAGTGGAGCCTCTGGCAGGGGACAAGCCCCCTCTTCAAACAGGCTGTTTGATGCCGATGACAGAGCTGAGTTTTGGTTCACCCCGAGGCTCTGTCTTTTCTTTCAGTGGATAAGAACCCCTGGGCATCATCGACAATAGATTTTCCTCTGTTCTCTTTTGTAAAAGCATCATTTCACTCCATTGTTGTGCCCTCTGCCTCCTCTACAAAACAAACTGGTTGGGAGCTAGCCAGCCTTTCTGGAATATGACTGTTTTTGATGTAGTTTGGCTTTCATTGCAGTGTTACAAGGACAACAGCATAAAAGGAAGTCACAGGCCTTGGCACAAAAGACTTTACAGGCTGATCCACAAGAAAGAGACATTAGAGAAAAGTGGGGTAAATGGCTGGGATGTACCACTGTAGTTGCATTCGTTCATTCATCCCTAAAGCCTATCCCAGATGACTTTGGGTGAAAAGTGGACTACACTCGGGACTGATCGGTATTCAGTCACAATTACGAACAAAAATAAACTACATGAGCCACTACACTATCAATGGCCCAATGAAATGAGTTGATCAAGGGTATTTTTGTGGTTCTAAGAATGGAAGCTAAAGCTGGCTCAGCTACTACAGCTTCCAACTTTGAAGAACTCCCACCAAACCCCTCACAAAAAACGCCAGCTTGGCTTTCCCTTCCTCCCCTCACGCGCAGAGAGGTCAAATGTCAGAGGTCCCCCGTCTGATTGTGATGATAATGTCACTCAGGCTGCAGGGAGAGGGGCGGGGCTACTCTGCAGGAGAGAATGCAACTGGTGGGGAGGAGGAGGTTGGGGGTGGGGGGTCTGGTCCAGAGGGAATGCCATGTCATATTTCCTGTAATCCCTTGTCCCTGCTTTGAAAACACAGCGCTCTCCCCGAAATGCAGGATCCCCGTTGCCCTGGCAACGGCGCAGACGAAAGAGCAAGCCTGACACTCAACCAATCACCCACCCACCCCTTGGTACCCATGGCTATTTGTCATGGCTTGGCTGGGTTTATTTAGAGGCAAATTAACTATGTCTGGAATCTAGGTGGTCAGGACAAAAATGAAAGAACTCACAGAAGGCCTTGATAACCGACGCCTAAAATTGATTGCAAGTTTTGGTACGATCATAGGTTTGGTAAAAGGTTGTCACATTACAGCCCCAGTGTTGTTTATCAAAGTAAAGAGAAGCTAAAATTAAAAATCAAACTAAAATCATCAGAGTTAATGTGTAATGATAAAACTGACAAATTTGTTTTCCTCTTGTTCGATTGTGTATTGGAGCGTGCCAGCCAAAACAAACATTCTTTTGTCTGCTCCTGACTCACGGCCAGCGTGCTTCTCCCATAACACACAACTGACATCAGCTCTCACAATTTGGTGGCGGTACACCTGAGTGTCTCCTTATCAGAGCCTTGTGGATTCCACTATTGCTGGGAACACAAGGCCAGAATTTATGCCCCTTCTTTTTTTTCTTTCAAGATGGATATGAGGGGCAGGTGCAGGCTGCTGTTGTGCACCGGGGGGGCCCCGGGTGCCGACTTCTGACCTTTGAGCAAGAGGACGCCAGATGATGATGACGAGATGGAGGAGGTCTTTTGAGTAGTGTGGCGTAAGCAAGGACGGTCAGAGTGGCTAATCTCCCCTGAGTCAAAACATGAGGGATTTTGCCAGCTGCAACCCCCCCGATACTGAGCATCTGTCCGCATCTGTCACTGTGCTACTGTCTAGTACTCTCTGAGACAAAATAACCCCTGTTTTGCTTATGGGACTGGGCCAGCAGATACACACACAAACCACTTCACACCACTGAAGAGACATCCTGTAAAAAAAAACATGCATGTATTCAAAGGCACCACAAATGCATGCAAACAACGACAATCGCATGCCTTAACAGAAAGAGGAGAAACTTACAACCAGGGTGGTAGCATGAACCCAAAAAAGTTGACATCCAACCAGCGGATTGCAGAGGAAAGAAGAAGGAAGAAGTTCATTTCAAGTATGGTATCTCAGTGGTATGGACATTTTAATTTATGTGAGCAAGCGCTGTCACATGTGGAACCCGATGCCGCTTTTCCTGCTCCCTAGCTCATTGAAGCATGGGTAACCTGAGCTCCAGACCCCTCCCGTACAATAGCCAGGGGTCATAGGGCGACTCACCTGTGAACAAAGACTCTGTAATCCTTGACACGGTTCATACTCGCAGTCAAGCTCCACAAAGCAAGAAGTATAAAGGAGGCTTCCTATCTCTGAGAGAATTTCCTGAGGAGAACACCTACAATGGAGCTAGGGCCTGAACATCTGTGACTATAACACTAATGAGGGATCTAAAAACCTACAAAAGATCTATATTTCAACATCGCGTGGGCATGAACGGAGGCTATTCTCCCATGAGAGTCCATAGTGACACGGCCTTGCCAACATGAGCCCCACCCCCCACCCCCACCCCACCACTTCCAGCAGTCCTGATCGCCACATCTTGGATCTCCCTTTTTCAGCAAAGAGCCACATTGCATGGCAGGGGTGGGGTGGGGGGGGTTGTGGAGTGTTTTGTGGGCCCCCAAATAAAAGAGCCAAAGTAGTCAGAACTCCTTTGTAAGAACAGGTTTGAAGGAGGAGGGAGAGACGGGGGGAGCAGTGACCCAAACAGCTAGTCTTTCAGGTCTGGGCTTCCATGGACCAACAGGCCTTGGCTGTCGCCTGGCAACAGTATCCCATGGTGAGAGGGGAGCCTTAGTGGGGGGAAAAGGGAGGGGTGTTGGAAATGAGGGTTTTGTGAGGACAGTTTGAGTACTTCGAAGGAAGCTCACGACACACGGCTGCTTGGAAAATTAGTAAAGTTCCTCTTTTAGGCCTCACTTCATGGAGCTTCATTGAGATTACAACCCCAGATTGTAACCTCTGCGCTACCTTGGAGGGACTCCTTCTGCAAGGTGTCCAGCACAATAAATATCTACTCTACTCTTGACAAATTGGCCCCAATCGCCGATAGATTTTGAGAGGCTGCTCCCTCACATTTTTCAAATAGTAGCAAAAACCACATGACATGCATCCCAAGGCCGAGGTCTTTCCAAGCATTCTGCATCAGACACAACCACAAACCCTCCGCAGACCCCAACCACCTAAGCGGAACCAGATTTGTGCAAAACTTTGAAATTCAAATCTCAAAGAACTTATTTCCACGATGAAAGTCAAAGGCCCTGTCTACAGAATTCCTCTGAAACATCACAACAGGAATAACGTAACGAGACAAAGGCTATCTGGACTTCTGAAGGCCTTTATTTCTGTTTGAATAAAATCAACCAAAAACAACACTGGATCTGGAAACCACAGTGCAGACATCCACAAAGAAAGCGACAAGACAAGGCGCTAGCAAAGCATCCATGTGATAACCTCAGGAGAGCAACATGATGTCAATGATGAATGTCACTGATCTACTACTTCACTACAGCTTCTACTAGCGTAGAATCAATTCTTCCACAAAAATACAACCAAAGCAAAAGCCAAAGTGAAGCAGAGGAGCATCATGCTTTGAGTGCACGACTCTGATTAGACAGGAAGTGTGGAGCAGAAAGGTCAGAAGGCACCACTTCCTGTGACAGAGCCTGGGAACCACAGCTCCCGGTCTTCAATTATGAACCAAAAAACTCCAAATCATCCTCCCTATAACCTCATGGTCAGATAGGGTTCAAACAATGTGATAAATGCGCTCCCGTTTAAGTCATTTTAACAAATCTCTCTGCAATACATCAAGACGTTCCAAGGATAGGGTTCTCAATGAGACTACAGCAAAAAGGCATTCCTGAATAGGCCGAATAGATGTGAGATACAGACAAAAACCTGTAGGTTCCAGAGGGACAGGAAGAATCTTAGCCAGCATTCCTGTCTAATCCGCCGTGAAGATGCCAAAAGAAAACACCGACTCACTAGCTGCTGCTGTGAACAAACACAAAGGCCATCTCTCCTTGCATCCAGCCAGACAGGACACTTGGGACCTGGCACTGATGCAGTAAATGCTCCAAAAAGTATGTCGATATACTCTAAGACTTCATACCACCACCAGCATGCTTGCTAACTATCGAAATAAAAATGTCTTGAGGGCCTGGGAGTAACCACAGGGTCATGACACAACACTCACAATTTATATGCTAACTCGGCAGCTAAGGCCAAAGGCAACACATTAACAAATAAAAACACTGAGGACCATCACTTCCGCCCACGGACTGCATCGGTGGCCATTCTGTTGTAAGGGAGGACGGCACTGTTTTAAATCTGTTTCTAATATGTAGTTCATGTCAATCTAGGTTACTGAACTATTATTCAACATACAGTAGGCCTATGAGGATTTAGAGGTAACTGTATAGGACTGTGTAGTCTGTGTACTGTTGTAGTTTTACTTTTTTTTTTTAATCTCTTACTTATTTACTGGTAAAATCTATGTCAACTACCAGATTTCCCTGGGGATCAATAGCATATCTATCGATCTACCTATCTAATGCCAAGCAGTGCTTCATCTACAGTCATTTCCCTTTTTGGGGCAGTTAGCATTGGGCCCTATGAATTCTGCCTAGCAACAAGTGACATAGGTAGGAATCTGTTTATCTGTGTTGCTACAATGAATCACAAATCGTTTGTGATAACCAAAGTCTGCACTGCGCCACCTTGGTTAGAGGCAGGGGCTCCTGTGGGATAGTCAACATGTGCTAGCGGGTTAGCTAGTTTCCGACCACGAGCTTGTCTCTCCCAGTATGGGGGCCAGCATGCTACTCAATGGCAGCACCTGGTCCTATGCTGTCCCTTTGTTGAGATCTGACTTCAGTGGATTACCATCACAACATCCACCAGCTGTCCTCTACACTGCAACACCCCCTCCGCCACCCCCTCCTAACCAGCCACCCGCTACTTGTTCCACCAACCTCCCCCCACCCTTGAAAAGTCCGTCTCCTCCAGCTGGATCATCTCTGAGTGACACTCTCTCAATCTGCCTAATTATCTCTCCAGCGCTCACGCCGCCATCACCAGTCTTCTGCAGACTGCAGTGTCTTTTTTCTTAAGTTTACTTTCATTTGAGTCTTAAACATTATATGCACTCAGGCTAAATCACGATTAAATGAAAAAGTGAAACAGTGTGTTGATGTCCAATCTAATAGACATTACAATAGTGAAGTCAAAGAGTCTTGCTCAATATCCGGAGCGAAGTTAAGGTGGTCTGGAGCCCCTTGGGCCGCACTCAAAAGCATTTTTATCTGTTTTTAATGTTTTTGTGGGATATTGAGGTTATTATATTGTAAGTTTTTTTTTATTTGAGAGTCCTACAGCCTTCACTTCAGCCCAGCCTTTGCTTTAATCCTGGCAATATCTATATTAATCTGGATTGCATTATTGCACACACCCCTCCTTGCATACAGTTACTTTGTCTACTTGCTGCTTTGTGTGCCTTGAATTGCCAAATATTTTTTTTAAATTGGATTTATTCATTCCCGAGTATACGTTTACATTTTTGTTAATCCACTGCATTGATATTTCCAACAAATTCCTCGTGTTTAGTCAGTACTAATAAAGCTGGTTCTCAACATGTAAGTGAAAATGCATAAAATACACAGATTCCTCTTTTTCATGTAACTTATGTTTATTTGTTTATTTTAACACCATAAAATTATTGTAGTGCATTACAAGATTTTTTTGTGAACTTTTTATATTGATATATATCAATTTCATTCTATTATTTTATTTGAAATTTTCCATTTTCATCGTTGCCTTTCTTTGCTGATTGGCTAATCATGTGGTTCTACTGTCTAAAGCATCCATTTTGACTGAGAAGGTAACCAAAAATGGTTCCTTATCCAATAAAGGGCTTTGTCTTATCTTGACTAACGTAACAACAATGAAAGGTCAGGCGCCGCTCCCAAAACTGGACTTCCTGTCAGCTCACCTTTTAAAAATCTACAGTCTTGGGACACCATGCAGTCCTTCACTGTCATGTCCAAAAGCTTCATAAAAGTCACCCTCCTACCTACCAATGCAGGTGTCGCAAAAACCAACAGTACAAGACATTTTGACACTTTACACTGCCGCTAAAACAAACGCCGCACCGTTCTAGTTAGTTAAGGGTTGGACTCCGACCTGCGGCCTTATAGTGACACACCTGTGGAGGAAGTGGGAACTCGTAAACAGACTTATAAAGGCGGGAAAGGTAGTTTTGATGTGATACTGTGACATCATAGCTGCACAGGACATAGGATACACCGCTATCTGGGGCAGGAACAAAGACACTAGCTGTTTACAAAGTTTGGTGGCGTCACGCACGAAGCCATAAGATAAAATACATCAAGTTTGAAGCCGACTCTTTAAATTCTTAGAAGCTTTTGAAATTCTAGCCATTTCGTGTTGAAACAATGAAATTAAATCAACTTTCTGTGGCTTTTTTCACCCCTCTCAGCTCACTCTGCGTGCACCGTGTATCAGGTATCTTCATGATGAAAGGATCTTTTATATCTTTGTTCGTTCTCTCCTGGGAGGGTGGCTAGGTAGGAGGGGGTAGGGTGTCACCTCAGTACCAGACGGGTTCAACCACTCCAGTTTGACATACTGTATATAATGTTCCCATTACAGGACAGACTGCTATTCTTTCATAAAAAGATTAGTTTACGTGCTGTGTTCATTCATATGTTCCATTGTGCAATGCACGTACAACATTCTTTAAAATTCTTATTAAGTCACCTTTAAAAGTGTCTTTCCGTTTTCTTGTGATGCTCAAAGAAACAACTGACTGCATGAAATTACACATTGACCAACTTAATGACACTCCTGCAGCAAATGATTGATAAAAACGTGGGCGGCGGAAGCTGCCAATGCGGTCCGGCATGCAGTCAAGTTACACATTGGTGACGACTCTAGTCACTTTGAAAAAAAGATGGAGGATTAGTCTTATCGTTTACTGGTGAAAAGTGCTTTTCTGATGTGCAGCCTGACCTTTAACCTCCTCAGTCTCACACACACTAAGGGACGTTTTGGAGGGAAGCAGGTGGTGGTTGCGGTGACTGCATCTTTTTACACAGTAACACTCAAGCATGTTCCTCCTCAAAACAAACAAAAAAAAGCTACAAGGGGGTTTAAAGGGAGACAGACACCCCCCCACCCAAGAAACTGGAGGCTATTTCACTTCACCATTGTGATGGCTTTCCCACCACACAACCCCCCCATCTCCGTCCCTTGCTCTCCAATTTGAAAAACAAAAGCCTTATCACTGTCAAAAGATGGCCAAAAGCAAGCAGGGGAAATCAGGGGAATTGAATACAACGACCACCAGTCTTCTTGTACAGGTGTAGAGGCTTGTTGGTGATATCCATGATCTTTTACCACTTTAATCTTATAATTGTAACTGTTTATCTCATCACTGAAAACAAGATTAGGCTCAAATCCAGGTTTGAAAGAAAAGAAGTGTTAAATAAGTGAATTTAAAATGACTTACATGCATCGGGAGGGCGATTCTAAACACGTCCCTCCATTTTCGCATGGCCTGTATTTATCCGTGCAACGAAAACCTGCAGGGAATGTAAGAAATAAGTTATAGAATAGTATTGAACACATGAAGAAAACTGATGGAGCCCCCTCCTCCTCTAATCAAAGCTGCACGGAGAGCCTTTGCAACTTGTGGCATCCTGCAGCTTTCTGTCTTCTTGTAATGCTGATAAATAGACGTTGTGAGGATTTAAGTGCAACAAAAAGTTTAAAGTTGTCTTTTCCTATCAGAAAAGCAGAGGGTATTTCATTTAACATTAAGCACAGATTTCTTTTCAAAAGTTTAAATATCTTTTGTGCAAAGCCAAACTGATTGCATGCACCTAAGCTCTTGTGAAATATACACATGCAACGCACCCAACTGCAGCGTAAATACACTTTACGATTGCTTTGCATTACATATATTAACTCTTAATGACACACCATTCACACTTAATTTAAAAGATATGATTGCACAATTATAGAATTTTAAAAAAGACAAGTCAGAGAATCAAGTCAATTTGCAAGGAGAGACCCTCTTCGGAACCGTGTCCAAACATGTCCCCTTAAACAAACCAAACCGAATTCCTCCCACCACATCACAAAGTAACGACATACCTTCAGAAAGGTGCATAAGCAATAAAAAAGACAAAATAATCCATGGAATATTCCCTTCCATTTCGGTGGAAAAGTTTCCAGCACTTGAAGGCGTCCCCCTTTTTAGTAGAAATACATCCTTTTTAAGAAGAAACTTCACGTGAAAATGAAGGCTCCAGAGAGGACGGGATGGGCTTTTGTCGTACAATCGAGCCGGGATTGGAATCGCGTTAAGTCCCCCCAAAAGAAAGCTCCTCCCGCAGCTCAGCCACGGATCCTTGATGTGAGATTCCTTGGAAAACTTTGGCTGCCCGACGATGGAGGGGCCGTGCAAGAGTGTTGACACTCCGCCCCCATCTCGCTCTGTCACTATCTCTCTCTCTTATGCTCACTCCTTCAATAGAATACAAGTATGCGTGTGCCTTCATTAAAACATTTATACATGTATTCCAAATGAAATGCATACATATATACGCATACATACCTTACAATACCTTATAGAAAGTGTACTTGCAAATACATGTTTTATCGGGTTTTCAACCATTATATAAAATTCCCCCCCAACTCATAGTACATCTACAGTGCTTAGTGCAAGTCCTAAAAAGGAAAAAAGCTAAATATGTTGGAAATCTTTTGAAAACTTGTTGAAACCCAGAGGTAGAAAGTATGGTGGTCGTTGCAACGTCCCAACACTCCTTGAAAATGCTGTAATTACATAAATGATGTACAATCAAAAACAAATGCAAAGGAAGAATGCTGTAAATGCCTCAGGTCAGGCTCCCGTTGTAGCCTGACTTACTTACATTTGTTCAGTGAACCTGCAGTTACTTTATGCAGTTGTTTTTGGTGGTTGTGTGTGTGTTTGGCACGTGCGCTATTTTGCTTTTGTATTTGTTTTTGATCCTGCAGCGTTTATGTCAGGACCTTTAGCATCAAAAGGGACATTTTGCCCCCTCTTCCAGTAAAAAAAAAAAAAAAAAGTCTGCAGTCGCAAAACTTTACACAGCTTAAAAACTTGTAAAAATTGTAATCTATTTTTAAATGTTACCTGTTACAACAAAATTCAACAAACAGAAGTGCAGAGAGCGTGTATAGGCCTACTCTGAAATCATTTAAACAGTGAACTTTGTTAGCCTTTTTGAGTGGTTCCCATATGTTTAACATTGAAACAAAATGTAGCCAACTTTATCATAAAAAAGCTCATCAGATTTTTGCAGATCAGTGTTATTTGCTCAATAGCCTTTATGCCAGTACTGAATTGTCATCAACGACCATTCTATTTGTCCTGTCCTAGACTGTCTTTGCAGAGAGAGGCATTCTTTCATTTTCTCAATCATTTCTTGTTTATTTTTTAATTGGGAGAATAGTTGCTAATATTTTATGAAGGATTCTTTCATGTATTCTCCATCTGTGAACAGATTCCCTTCCCTTCCAATCTCTTGTGCAGCCCAGTGTGGCCAACTTGGCCATTTTCTCACTAAATCTGGAGACTTTCAAACCCTCTTGGTGACTTATTTTCCCAAAAGCAACTAGCAACAAATGTTGGGACTGGTAGTTGGAGACTTAATGAAAGCACTGGTTATTGGTAGACTAAGTGAAAGCACGTATTGTTCTGTGGTTGTTGCCGAGAGGTCCGCCCTGCCTCACAGCAGTCACAAGCGGCCAATGCAGTCAGCTCCCGTGACACACTATCTGCCCCTCCCGGAGTCACCACCTCTGCGATTAGCTACAACGCGGTTCTCATTATGAAACATATTGCTATGCTCTTGTTACTTACAAAGTTTTATTTTACTGCGCAGTAACTTGCTTCAGAGTCAACTGAAAACTCCCTCACCTTTTTTCTCTCCAGTGAGACCCATTGTATAGACTAGCCTACCCCCTTTCCCTTGCTCATCCAATCAGCAGTCAGAACGCAGTCTAGATGCATTCACGGATTTGCGGTGAGTCGGGTATTTCACATTCATTTTGAAAATGCACATTTCCCTACTTCGGTCTTTAAAAAAATCATCGCACTCTGCAAAAGGACTACAAGAAGGAGGGTGAAGAGCCTTATGCGGCTCGGGAGCCATGGGTTGCCAACCCCTGGCAAATGTGATTGCAGCATTTTCCTGTTTTATATGTTTTATGGTGTTTGTGTGTTTTTAGTTTTGGAACATTTCTGTGTTTGGAAATTGCTGGACGCCAGTGACTTGCTGTGAGGTTCATGGCTAGTGAGGCACTGACTCTTTTGTATGAACAATACAGGTTGCTCATTGAGAGGATAACAAGAAAAAGAAGAGAATAATTCACTTTTGTTTAAAAAGAATGTCTTAATTTTTTTTCTAATACTTTTTCGGCCCATTTATTAATTTTTTTATTAACTGAAAAACATTTGTGTTCTTACCTTTTATTTAAATATGAAGTACATGCAGCCTTTCCTTCTCCAGGAAAGGTTCTGATACTTTGTTGCAAAAGTCTGATCACCTCCTGGTGAGCTTGGGTATATAATCCTCCCTCTTGGCAGTCAAATTCATACATTCACTCAGCAGAGCATAAAAAATCCTGAATGCATTTGACTCTCTGCTAGCTAGTGCTGCTGTCAAAAAAACAATCCTCTATGGAGGAACGGCAGTGACAAGCACCTTCTAGCCCACGCATACCTGACCCCTTCAGGATGCATGTGCCTCCCGTATGACATTTCTATGTATTTTACTGTTCAATTAGCAAGAATAATGATGTCACAGGACCACGCGGTGGCCTAGTGATTAACATGTTAGCCACACAGTCAGAAGATCTGCAAGCTTCCTCCCACATTTCAAAAATATGCATGTTAGGTTGTTATGATTAATGATGACACACTTACAGTCATGGTGTATAATAAATGTTTCTGCAACATTATTATATTATATTATATTATATTATATTATATTATATTATATTATATTATATTATATTATATTATATTATATTATATTATATTATATTATAATAGCGCAGTGTGACGATAGGCAAGCATGCTCGCGACAGCCTCACATGATCAGGAAATGTGCAAATTCAGTGATTTTTACTGAAAATGTTAAAAATGATTGGACTCATACATAAAATAAATTTAGAATACAGTTCAATAGACAAATATTAATATTTGTTTCATGTTATCATTATTCATTTTTGTTTATTTTATATCATCATGACTGGTGAGGCTCTCCCTCACCTGTCACCCCCTGGCTGCACATCACTGCTAGACCCTATCTGCCACTATAACAATAGCTAATAAAATGTCATTTAAATACCTATTTTGTCAGTTTTTCCTAATTTTTTCAATCAATACATTTACAGTGCTTAGTGCAAGTCATAAAAATGGATTTAGCCTAAATATTTTGAAAATATTTCAAAAACCTTGCAAGAATCTCGCTAGATCTTGTGACGTGCCTGGTGCTTAACAATTTCTTAACGTTTTTTTAGTTTTAAAAAGTACATTTGAAACTCGGTAGATACCAATAATTATTATTTAGATCAGGGGTCGTCAACCCGCGGCTCCAGAGATGCATGCGGCTCTTCAGCCCCCTTGTTGCGGCTCCCCTCACTGAGCGCTGTGATTTTTTTAACACCGAAGTAGGGGAAATGTGCAATTTCAAAAAGAATGTAAAATATCCGACTCACCGCAAGTCCGTGAATGCATCTCGGCTGTGCGCTGATTGGATGACCAAGGAAAGAGGAGGTCAGCTAGTGTACGCAGTGAGTCTCACTGAAGAAAATAAAGTTGAAGGAGTTTTGAGTTGAGTCTGAAGCAAGTTACTGCGCAGTAAAATAAAACTATATAAACGGTAAATGGTGGTGACTCCGGGAGAGAAACATAGTGTGTCACGGGAGCTGACTGCATTGACCGCTTGTGACTGCTGTGAGGCGGGGCGGACCTCTCGGCAACAAACACAGAACAATACGTGTTTTCAATTAGTCTACAAAAAAACTGTGCATTCATTAAGTCTCCAACTACCAGTCCCAACATTTGTTGCTAGTTGCTTTTGGGAAAATAAGTCACCAAGAGGGTTTGAAAGTCACCAGATTTAGTGAGAAAATGGCCAAGTTGGCAACACTGGGCTGCACATGAGATGGGAAGGAGAGGGAAGCTGTTCACAGATGGAGAATACATGAAGGAATCCCTCATAAAAATATGAGCATCTATTCTCCCAATTAAAAAATAAACAAGAAATGATTGAGAAAATGAAAGAATGCCTCTCTCTGCAAAGACAGTCAAGGACAGGACAAATAGAATGGTCATTGATGACAATTCAGCACAGGCGTAAACGCTATGAGCAAACAACATTGATATGCAGAGATGTAACTCCAATGGGCTTTTTTATGTTAAAGTTGGCTACATTTTGTTTTAATTTGAAACAAATATGAGAACCACTCAAAAAGGCTTACAGTGTTCAGTGTTTAAATGATTTCAGAGTAGGCCGACACATGGTCACTGCACTTCTCTTTGAAGTTCTGCTCTGTTCTGTTGAATTTTGTTGTTGTAAAGGGTAACATTTTAAAAAGACAATTTACAATTTTTACAAGTTTATAAGCTGTGTAATGTTTTGCGGGTCCAGACGATTTTTTTTTACTGGAAGAGAAGGCAAAATGACTCTTTTGATGTTGAAGGTTGCCGACCCCTGATCTACTGTAGATTTACATCACTTACCAATTCTATTCATTTATGGCAGATGTGGTATATAAAATACATATGCTAAGTAATGTATATTTATATATTTTATACATGTACACTGACTAATACTAATATTGTAGTCATTTTAGTAGCGCGAGCGAGAGACATTCCCCTGCCTTAGAATGAAAATGATAAAGTCCTCTATTTGTAATTTGCATGTTCCATTGAGGAGCTCCTTAAATGTATTTGTTTCTGATGTTAATTGTAGTAAATGTAGTTAGGGCTCATATGTAAACATACTTGTAGCGAGTAGACTGGAACACGTCTAGTCCGGTGCATGCATGCTCTTGTTTGCTTGCATGTTTACAATTTCTGCATGGCCGCAAAGATTTCCAACTGTGTTTATGTGGTTGGAAAAAAAAAAAAAAAAGACCAGGCCTCCCTCTTCTTCTTAACACCCCCTGTCCCCTTTGCAGCGCACTCCCAGCATGCACCTCATCAGCCCGCAGCTCGTATAGAGCCTCAGTTGTTCTGCAGGCCAGCACGGAGCCGTTCTTTGGCAGAGACAATAGAAGTTGATTTGAATCATAAAGGGAGTCCGGCATTATGACACAGTTTCTCTCCGTAGGGGAGGGCGGCACACTAATATTCAAGCACACTGCCTCGATGCCACCGTCTACCACCCCGCACACACCCAACCCCCTCCCTCAACATCACACTTGCCTGGCCTTGAATAAATTACAAGCATGGGTAAGGCTGTGAATGAAGTTCGTTAGTGCGGTGACGTCAACCATAGGGACTGATGAAAAGAGCTTGTTGGAGACACCTGCTTCATTTGGCACCCAGCATGTCATCACAGTTGACCAAAGTTTTCATGCATACTTGCAGATCCACATTAAAGTCTCTGTATTTGAGTGCAGACTAGAATCAAAGATAAAAAAGTACTGTATCCCACAACGACAGTGATTACACCCCCCACATTTCAGCAACCATTTTATTGTATCTTCTCAAGTGACAGTATTACAGAAACTAATGTGTACAGCTTTTATAGCAATTTAGATTTCCTCTGAAAAATTGTCAACGCAGCCATTATTGTCTAAATAGCTGGCAACACAAGTAAGTAGCTAATTAAACACGAGTGCTGCTGGCACTGGGGGAACTGTGTGGTTCAGAGAGGGAAAACATGAATTTCAACATGTACTGTGACATTGTGAAGCAGAAACCGGGCTGCTTAGCAGTTTTCTAACATGATATTGATCCCAAACACACCTGCAAGTGGAGTGGAAGAGGATTCCAGAAACAATCTGCGCAGCTCTGGTGTATTCCATGCCCAAGAGGATTAAGGCAAGGACACAATTTGGACACTGTGAGGTGTACTCACTTTTGTTGCAGGACCAAAGATGTTTGTTGGTTAAAAAAATAGCCCCTGTCAGTAATTAACTGGTAACAGTCTTCAATCAACCATTTTCTGACATTTACACATTACTGTTCTATGAAAGAATGAAGAAATACCTCTCTTAATTTACCAGTATGTGTTTCCCTGTGGAAACGTGATCTCTCCTGCATTGTTTGGGAAGTGAAAAAGTAAGTCACGTGAACAGCAGCAATAACCTCCACTTTCACTCTCTGTTGTGTCTTTTCAAGCAGCACAGGCAGCAAACAGTCATTTCAAAGCAAGAATCCCTACTGCAATGACATCTCACTCTGTTATTTATTTGCTCTCCCAACCTCTCTCACGCGTACACAAACAAACACAAGTATTAGAGCTTTGTTTGCACTGCAGCCAGAGTGTGAGACTGGAAGCACTGGTGACAAAGTTCTCGCGCACGACTCAGGGGGATTTTCCTATCACACAAACAAACCTCGTCGGCTCTACGATTTATAACTCTGTTCTCTGCTGGAGAGACCATCTTTGAAAAGAAAAAAATGGCATTTCTCACCATGGTTTTGCTTGAGGAACATCTTCATGTGTGTTCTTTCTTCCTGTCTTTCCTCTTGTGTGCATCTGAAATGACAAAGTGCACTTTAATTGCTTTGGTTAAACATTTGTTTCCTTAGAAAAAGACTTTATAGTAGCATACACTGCCAACAGGAGAACACATGCTATTGTATAGTATTATTTGTGGTAACAGTGGCTAAAAGCAGAAAATGCTATTTGGCTATTAGAGTCAACATGCATCACTTTACTGACAATATAAGAGTGAGTTTGCTCAACCTACTGTACAACACAGTACAGTCGTCCCTCGCCACTTCGCAGTTCGAATTTCACGGCTTTAGTCTATTATGTTTTTTCAAAAATATATTTATGAATAAATAATGCTGTTTTGTGGTTGGATACGACCTGTTATTAGTCCACAAATATGCACATTTACTCAAATTTCACATATTTTTTTCTAAAATGAAGCATTTTCAAGCATAAAAATGGCTAAATGAACTAAAATACAAATATAAGAAATTCAGAAGACGCATTCAAGGACGCTGTGAATGATATGTAGTATTCTACATTGGTCACTAGGTGTCAGTAATGTTACTGACACAAAAATGCCATACTTGAACAACAAGCTTTTATTGAAGGTTTGATTTATCTCACAACATGCACAATAATCCGTAATAAAAACTGTTGCAGCCATAACCCACATCAAGCTAAAACTCAACTCTGGACCCTCGACATAACTTCCTGCACCCCTAGGAAACACATTCATAGCAACACATATGAGTCTTATTTATGTCGTATATGGCTTATTTACTCATATTATGTCTACTATATTGGGTAATACGAGTGTAAAGGTGATTATACGGGTGTCAGTTCATGTCTAGAGGGCTCTAATAATGGTAAAAAACTGTATTTAGAAGGTCGTAAACAGGTTTTCTGTTCTCTAACTACAGAAATATAACATTTATAAAGGAATCCCACTTCACGGAAATTCACTTATCACGGTCGGGTCTGAAACCAATTAACCGCGATAAACGATGAATTACTGTACATGCAAAAAATTCTGGATGCGACCCTTTACCAATGAATTAATCAACTAGATTGGTGGTTTAGTTGCTAATTTTAATCATTCATCTTCCATCTACGCTTTCATCTCTGCAGGAACTTTTCATTTATCAGGGCACAAAAAAAGGTCCATAAATGCATGCATGAAAAACCCCATAAAAACACCTCACATATGCTCTTTAATAGATGGCTGGACATGTAGAAAGTCTTCCTAGGAGAGCATAGCTGATAAGAGGCAGTTTTATAGCTTTAAAGACATTCTAATAGGTATTTGCTTCAATAAAACATAAAAACAAAAAAAAGTTTCTAATATGTACTTTAATAATTGTATTAATTAGTCAAGAGTTAGATTGGTGTTTTTTTATATGGAAAACCCCCATTAAAAACACCACATTATGGTCTTTAATGCATGGATGCACAAAAATAAGCAATTAATCAAAAACAAAAAAGACAGACTCTAAAGTCTTTCCTGAAAAACGGAAACTGTTTATTATTATTATTTTGGCCTGGCCAGTACGTTTATCCATCCATCCATTCATTTTCTATGCCGCTTATCCTTACAAGGGTTGCTGGGGTAGGCTGGAGCCTATCCCAGCTGACTTTGGGCGAGAGGTGTGGTACACCCTGGACTGGTCGACAGTCAATCGGAGGGCACATACTGTACAGACAAACAACCATTCACACTCACATTCATACCTATGGACAATTTAGAGTCGCCAATTAACGTTTATCCATATAGTGTAATATAATGTGTGGTTAAAGGTAATGTGCCATCTATATAAATGTGAAACTTGAACACTAATGATGATTACCTCCCCATCTCCACAATTAGTTCATTTTTATGGGGTCGCTCGTTGCAAGAGTTAAAAAAATATTAAGTGTATATGTACAGTATATATTGATGTTATGGCAATACATAATGATTTTTGGTACATTCGAGGTCCTAGGGCAGAAAGTAATTTGGGTATTGGCTTTAGAAAATACTCCTGTTTTACTGCCGTATCTCTTAAACAAAAATATGGGGAGAAGCTATTGATTTTTGGTCATCCAGCATGCCCTTTTTTTCTCCTCGGTGGCTTTTCAAAGCACTAACAGGCAATGTGTGTGGACATGTGATGACTTTACCACCCAAGCCAGACTGATTTATGGGCAAAACCCCAAAAAGCACCCCCACAGAGCGTGTGGAGAGGATTAAAAGCCAACCCCACCCCACCCCAACAAAAAATGGATACAGCCAATCAGGAGCTGAGACACGCTACGGGCAGCCAATCACCGTACAGTATTTGGATTGATGACTCTTTTTCATAACTTTGTGATATCTTCATCTGGGATGCAGTGGAGCATCAAGTGTGAGATCATGGGAGGTCAACAAAAACACAAAGACTTGTAACCAAGGCACACACACACACACACACAGATAAGATAGGTGTGCTTTGTTTCTGCTGGAAAAGTGACATCATTAATAGGAAAATGCCTCTTCATTTCCCAGAAGCAATTTTTTTCCTGCTCTCATCTTTTAATTAAATATGAATTCTTGAATTCTAATTACTATCACTTATACTGTATATATTCCTATGTATGCTGTGAGTACACTCACCAGACACTGCATTAGGTACACCTGCACAATGATACATGTGCCAAACTATTTTTTTGCTGTCAAACTACACTGCATCATACAAAGAACTGTTTCTAACATTTTGCTTATGTTATTAAGCCACATAATACTACACGGCATCATACTAAGAAGAGTTTCTAATATTTTTGCTTTTGTTATTTAGCTACACAAAATGTTATGAAACATCTCTCAGTGTGATGCACTTTGATGTAGGTTCTGCAATCCAGAATTGGAATAACAACCACACATAAATGCAAAATGCGTACCTGATAAAGTGCCCGGTGAGTGCAAATGTATGTTATTAGGCTCATGCATGTAAAGCAAGGGTGTTCAAAGTCTGGCCCAGCGGCCATCTGCAGCCTGCAGCTTTTTTTTAAATTGTAAAAATAAAATGAAACACGCATTAGAACATTTATCAGACCCAGAATTTATCTCATATAACAGAAAGAAAAACTATAGGCAGTTATTGTCTTTTATTGAAAGACTTAGTATATCTTCACTGACATTGAATAGTTTTTTGCGTGTTTAGTCCATAAAATTTAAGAATATCAAAGGGCCCTCGAATAATTACATGTTTTCTTTAGGCCCCGTCGCTGAAAATGTTTGAAATTCCCTAATGTAAAGATTAATATGTTTCTCATTGTGCACGGTAAAAGAAGAGGGAGAGGTTAAACTTTTGTATTCTCTTTCGCCGCGCTTTTTTTCTTTCCCTCCCACCCACTCATTGAGACACACACACACACACATACACACTCAAGCAGTGACTAGGGGGACTTTTTGACTAAAGTAAACACGTGCGAATGATGGATCTTCTTTAGGATTGTGGGAAAAAGTGTTTGACTTTCACACAAGCTCTCTAAACGGCTATTAAATCCTCAATGTGTACACACATCCCTGGATGGACTTGAGAGAGAGACAGAGAGAAAGAGAGGGGAGGAAAAAATAGATTTTTCACCTACATGGAATTATTTGGTTTTTATGGGAGGGTTGTGTAGCTTGGAATGATATCCATTACTGGAATCTGTAGTAGCAAAGTCACAGAATTTGTCCTGGTATGAAGCAAAAAAAAAAGGGGGCGGGGGGTTGACAGTGTACTGTGACTCACTGGTAGGTCAGCGGCATTTTGGATTACCAGTGTAGTGAGAATGGGAGGGGGGCAGCGAGGGCAGTAGACATCCCTGCTAAGGAATGTATCATAGACAGTGCTGGAGACCGGCCAGTTGGAGGAATTCCGAAAGTCACCACTGTGCTTCCGTGTGAAATAGCTGCTTAAAGCCACTGTGAACAGCTGCCAGTGCCCCGTGTCCCCATCCACCACCCCCTCGGCCATCAGCGCCTTCCCCGTAGCCCCCTCTCTGCTGGCCTGTAAATCTTGAGGGAGAACGAAGGTGCTGGCGACTTGCTGAAAAGGGATCCAGGGAGGATCCCGGGGTTTAGTGCTAAAGGTCAGGTGTGTGTAAGTAAGACCCTGGCTTTGATGACCCAACACACGCTTGATGATTAGGCGCTGTCCACCCATGAGGGAGCATGCACTTCCTATTTTGCCACCTGGATTGATCGAACTCAGAGAAATGGATAAAACCAGAGGGCTTAGCTAAACAAAAGCCAAAGGGGGTCGCAGTTAGGATATTTGACAACAAGGTGTTCAAACCTTGTAATGTGATATAAAGCAGCACGACTTCACTTGTGTGCTGATTGCACTGACAGCCTTGAAAGGTGCTTCAGGCGGCATATGCTCCACTCTAAACGTCAAATAAAAGCCATATTGAGAAAAATGACTGAATTATAACTGCAACTGATCCCCCATTTGCCTCTGAAAACCGCAGGAGAAAGACACGGAGGGGTCCCCGAGCGCCCTGTTCATCCCGTCCCTTCTGAGTCAATTGTTGGGGAAGCACGGTGTCAACCCCGCACCATCAATCACCCCGTTTCAGAGGAGGGCAGACAAGGCAGGGACCCGCCCCCCAGGACAAGGGGGTGGAAGTTCTCATGCCCTACCCGCCTCCCAAAGACCCACGCCCCTACAGACAGGACTCGGACAGCTGGTCTGGCTATTAGGGTTGGCCCCGGACCTGAGGGCCCCCGCACTGCGGCAACAGCTGCCAGCCCACTGGCCTCAAACACCCCCAGAAACCCCTCCTCCAACCCCGAACACGACTCTATGAAACCCAGATTAGAACATTCCTTTGCATGGCTTCACAAAGGTGGCAGCAGCAGACATCATACCTGATTATTTTCACTTCTTCACCTCATTTTGCTCTGAAATTGTTCTTTTTTGCTTTTTCCAGGACACAATTTGTTTTGCATCCTCTTTACCAGTACACTGATCCATTTTGTGGTTATTCTTCACAGTGGCTGGCTCACTTCAGAGTTTTGAAGCCATAATTCTACCCTTCTCAAAGTTTCCAATCACAATGAACTACTCAAAGTAAAAAAAAAAAAGTGAACCATCCTGATGAATATTCCTTTTTGATATAGATGCTACTTTTAAATGTTCTTAATCACTGCCTCATAACGAGTGCGCTATCTATACAGTACATGCATCTAGAGGGGCGATTATGTGGAGGGGAAATGTGTTGTTTTAGCATGTGTTTACATAACAACAACAAGAAAATGTTAATAATGTTGTTGACTAAGTTAATCTTTTCAATGTTTTTACTGGGTTGTTGTAAATGTACACAAGTGCTAGCTATCAGTTTCTCATCTCACAACACACAACAATTGCATTTACGATACACATACACCCCCACGTGATTTCTAAGTGTGCCTTTTTTTCAACATGTGGTTTGCAAATGCATGCTGACTGACATAAAAGCATGAGTGTGCTCTGTCTTGAGTGTGTGTGTGTTCCAGTAAGGAGAGGCGTTAGTGGAGATTACAACACAGTCCCTCAGGGTCCTTGTTACTCATGCACTGCTGGCAGCAGCGTGGTTCCCACACTTCCACAAGTGAGGTGAGAGAGGCTGCGCCCATACGGCCCTCACCTTTACGCACCTTTACGTGTCCCAGCAGAGCCCATCTGAGCTAGGATTGTCCTTAAGAAAAGGGGAAGAAAAAAACCCACTAAACCTGGCTAGTGCTCAATCGAAACAACTGCCAGGGAGTCACAATGCAAGTGCACCACTAAGGTATAATTATTACTGAAGCATCCCATTAGCCTGTAGATCCCCCGCAAAAAAACTCCCACTGCTTGCACATCGAATTCAACCAATGGATTTCTGTAACAAGCTCAGTGACTACTCACATAGGAAATCACATACCGCAGTGTCATTCTTCCAAAAGCCATTTAAATATATATAATATATTATATTATATAATACTCATATATATATATATATATATATAATATACTGTATCATATAGTATATACAAATGGAATGTCAATGCGATCAATTTGCTGCCTACATTTGGTTCTTATTTTATTATTATTGCTGACTTTGACATAGTGTACTACATGTGCTAATGCAGGACAATGGTCCGGTATGCAGCTTTTCACTCCTGGCGTATGTGACCCGGGGGGTGTTAAGGAGAGCTCATTCAGTCTCCTCTGCTGGTTTTCCGGGAGGGGGGAATCAAACCTGGGGCTATTCTGTCACAGGTCGCATTTTTAACTTCTCATCCATGACTGGCCAGCTCCAGGGTGAGACCCCAGGGTGTTGCCAAACTATTGCGCACCCAAGATTCACCATTGCTGGGTTAGCTTGTCAAGCCCCAGGAGGATGCCAACCGCTCACCATTTCTGGTTAAGCTTATCAAGCTCCAAGCAGAGGGCCCAGGGTGTTGCAAAATATTGTCCACCCAAGGCTTACCTTCCCTGATTAAGTATGTCAGGTCCAGATGGAAGTCCAGGGTTGTGCAAAAAAGCTTCCCACAAAGGCTCACCATCTTTGAGTCCAGCATGTCAGGCACCAGACAAAGGTTCAGGGTGTGTAAAATGTTGCCCACAGATGGCTGATTTTCCCTGGTTAAGCTTGTCAACTAGGACCTGGCTGGACAACATTGCTGGATACACAACAAATGAAATAACTAACTTCCTTAACAAAAATCAACAGGTGTCTTTTGTACATCAGCCTGACATAGGAAAGACGCCCACAGGCTCCATCATGGCATCCTGCTGCTTTTTTGTCCGAGCCCATTGAAGCAGTATGAGATTACATGTGTGATTCTAATCCCTACTTCATTATAGTGGATGGGCTGTAGAAGTCACGAGTAGAGCCGTAAGACATCTTATCAGGAATTAACATGTTACAGCAGCTGCGGGGTCTTCCTTTGAAAAAAAAAAACAGCACAGGGAGAGAAAACAAGGTTGAAATTTAAAAGAGTTGTAGGGTTTGCACACTGATTTAAATGAGCATGACACATTCCTTCCTCTGGCCGTGGCCTGCCCAGAGGCCCACTTGAGTGATAAGAGAAGCCGTAATGGAATAAGACGGGGTGGGACAAGAGGGAAGTGTTGGTGGTTGACATAGTTTAAATGCACCTACCCTCAGGGCTAAAAAGGAAATACCTTACAGGATTGCTGACCGCTGTGTTTATTGGCAACACCTCATTCAGCAACGCTCACGTGGAACCGACTGATAGATTATCTGCTGATGACATCTTTACTGCAGTGCATAAATGTGCTTGATTCTCTTTTCACTTGGATTCAAATGTCAACCAAAGCCACTTGTAATACAGCTCAGTGAAATCGTGTTACTATTAATATTCAGCTCCTCAGAAGTGTGTCACAAAGGTCAAGTGCATGTTTGGAGCAGGTAGCAACACTCTCTGGGAAGACTTGATTGTGCTGTAGAATGTGGGCGCAGATAGCGGCAGAGATTCCACCCCACACCACCCCGGGCCCCAGAGGGGGCGGAGAGGCTTGTGGTAATTCCACTTTTATTAAAAGATGAAGGGGGAAATAACCAGGCAGACAATGGCGACAGGAAGTGAAAATCAGCATGACGGTCCGCTAGAGCGGCACTTGCTATCTGGAAGCTTCAATGTGAGGCTCACACTTGTGCCATTGAGTGCCACAGAAGTTGAAAGGGAGATAGCACTGTGGAGATGGACCAAAAAAAATTAACACGCCATAGATTTTGTTTCATGGAGAGTTGGCCCTAACTGTGCTTTGTGTGCTTTGTCCTGTGGCTTCATGTTGTCTTATCTGTCCCAGGGTGGATCCTCAAAGGTTCTCTCGTGCTAATCTCCCTTGAATGGATGACTTTAGTGTCGGAACAATTTTACAACCAGGCCTCTGGCCGCCGTGACCCCTCCCGGTGACCTGGTCACCGTTTCCACAGCAACTAATGCAGGAAGTGGGATAATGCAGCAAGTCTTACCCCCTGACAACCCTCTCCAAAATAAATGGCATGCCCACTTCCTCTTGTCCATCTTCCATTGTTCATCACCTGTATTTCCTAAAAGTGACATTCCCAAAGACTGTCTACAATATAAGTTCAGGAATGGGTTAAAACAAACCCCCCCTCCCCAAAGCACCCTATAGAAGAGAAAGGCAATGGAGACAATCCAGACATTCCTGGGTGCTGTACTGTCTTCTCATACTCTCTAATTTAGTAGCAGCTGTCAGCTCCTGCAAACCCTCAACCATCAAAGCCCAGTGAGGAAGAGGAAGAAGAACAACAACAAGAGGAGGGGTATTGATGACGAGCAAGCAGCCCCCATCCCACTTTCTTAAGTTCATGTACTGACTCTTGACAGAACACCTGTGACAGGTAATAGAGGCAAGATTAGAGGTTAGATGCTGCAGGTCCCATTAGTAAAAACATGAAGCCTATAATCTGTGGGAGCATCAACAAATATGTATCATTTCAAGACAATACCCAAAATGATTAATCTATTTTGTAACTCTCCAGGATATTTAAAACTATGTGAAGCCATTTTAAGCCCAATCGGTCAACTCACTTTTGAATGACGAAGATTTCACATCTGGTGAGATGTACAACTGCACTCACTGCACATGATGCAGTTATAGTGATAAAGTAGGGTGGTCCCATTCACTCTCCTCTTGCTCTATTCTGGGCAGGTGGAATCAAATCTGATGCCATCCTGTCACAGGCCGTATTCATCCTTGACTGCTCAGGTCCAGGCTGAGACTATACGGTGTTGCCAAGATGTTGCCTGCCCAAGGCTCACAATCTGGAAGCATGTGAAGCTCTAGGAGGAGGTCCAGGGTTTTCCAGACAAGCTTCTCACCCAATGCTCATCCTCTCTGGGTAAGCTTGACAAGCTCCAGGCAGAGGCCAAGGGTGTTGCAAGATGCCCAAGGCTCACCTTCCTAGGCAATATTGTCAATATTGTCAGACTCCATACGTAGGACGAGGGTGTCACAAAAAAAACGCTGTCTACCTGAGGTTCATCTTTCTTAGGTATACTGAGACTCATGTATAGGATCTCTTCAGGTCAGGGTCTCCAACATTCATCATTATT
The DNA here is from genome assembly GCF_027744805.1 of Dunckerocampus dactyliophorus. Lineage (NCBI taxonomy): Eukaryota > Metazoa > Chordata > Actinopteri > Syngnathiformes > Syngnathidae > Dunckerocampus > Dunckerocampus dactyliophorus. Next base: position 7,808,927 of record NC_072836.1, on the reverse strand, counting down.
AGAGCTACTCTGACCAAAAGAAAGGAGAGGTGAACTGTGTGTGTTTTTATGACTGGCAACATTTAAATTGTACTTGCAATACATACTTACTGTACTTACAGTATATACTGTACTTGTATCTACTAGGCAGAGGTCCACACTGCTAACTGGAAATTTGTCATGAAAAAGGGGCATAATGTCTGAATTGAACCGTTGAAGCAAATATTCTTTGGCTCTTTGGTGACAACTACTCAAACCAGGTGGCAAGCTACTGGTAGCTCACAAGCTACCTGTTGGAGACTCCTGCTTTACGCTGTACATACCTAATGAAATATCTAGTATTGTATTCAAATGACTACATTCTGACATAAAACTTGGCTCGTGATGTGGCGTGAGTGTTTACACACGGCTTGAGGTTCTCACACTCTGGAGAACGTGCTGAGACAAGAAGACCCTGGAGGATCCCAGATGTGGTCCACACTGCACTCTGTGCCAAGCCCCTAATTACACCATTGACTCTGTTGTGGGAACTAATTACTAGGAATGGCTGGGTAATTCAAGCCAGTGGAGGGATGCCACTTGATTTACTCTCCTGTCTCTCCTGTTGCACACGCATGCACTCCCACACATGCATCACAGGGAGGGCTGCTACTGCAGTAACGACTCCCACTCAACATTTCACAACGTTTTGTCTGACATGACAAATGCAGCAGCCACACCAACAAGTTTCCTTTTTTGTTTCCTGTTGTTACCACTTCAGCAGTATCTTGTAATAATGGCGTAAATCCTGGACTTCGAGGTGGACCTCCCTCACATACAGTCATGGAAAAAATTATTAGACCACCCTTGTTTCTTCAGTTTCTTGTTCATTTTAATGCCTGATAGAACAAAAAATACCTTTGTTTGGACAAATATAATGATGACAACAAAAATAGCTCATAAGAGTTCATTTTTTTGGCAGTACAGTGCTATAGCTATTCATGTAAGAGCTTAACTGATTTTGGTTATTATCAAGAAAACCATGGAAGTTGCAAGATATCAGCTCTTAAACTCTTATAAACTTAATATGTTATCATCATTATATTTGTCCAAACAAATGTGCCTATAGTTGTACCAGGCATGAAAATGGATCAATAAACTGAAGAAACAAGGGTGGTCTAATAATTTTTTCCATGACTGTACATACATATACACGTCAGATGTTGGGGGTCTTTCACTCCCATAGATGTGCTGTTTCAACAGCTTGTTCTAATTCTGCCAGCCCCTGGAGGACAAACAGGGAAACGGAAACTCTGCGGTCCCATGTTGCTCCAATAAGGGTAGCCTGAGGGTTGCGAAGGAGGAAGAGGGTCAATGCAATCACAGTCAGTCTGGAGGCATGGGAGTGAGGGGGTCGCAAATACAGCCCACACCTTCATATACTGAGGAATTCCTCTGTCTTTTACTATTTGTGGCTTTTAGACAAATTAGTTTTCAGTCTCAAGACATTTAAAAGTCTCCAAAAAATAAGCAATGATTACAAACTGGTTCTTACTTCAATATTAATATTTCCATTTATGGTATTTCTCCAGCTTTTCTACCTTTGTCTCATCTACACTATATTTTTTAAGTTGTTATAGACATGGTGACATTGGTGACATCCTTTATCATTCAGAAGGTGGCAATTCCAGATAACCAGATATTTTGGAAAATTGTGTCCTTCAAACACATGGCAAAGCAGACTTACAATAAAAGTGGATTCAAAAGTAAAAAAGACCCCTTACTTCCCACCTACTCTGCACTACTCGCTATTGGTGCTATATTGTAAAAATCAGTCACCATTTTTAGTACCTGCTTGTATTCTCAGCACTCAGCAGATACCATGTGGGTGACATAAACAACTGGTGTGCTTAATCTGAGAAATTAAAAATGATACGCTAACGTTATCTTAACTATTGCTGTTCCTTAGCTCTGAAAGCTGCAGTATTACTCCACAGTCGCTGCTCTGCTTCAGCGGCCCGAGTTCTCCAGCTGCTCGTCTTGGACAAAATCTGTAAAATGTGGGATGAGTTGAGGGTTGGTAGGTGTAATGGTTCATATAATATAGCTACCAAGGCCGATGTGTCCAATAAAGGGTAAATGGTCTTTCACTTGTATAGCACTTTTCCACCCCCAAAGCACTTAAAGCGCAGCATCAGGAGCAACTGGGGGTTAAGTGTCTTGCCCAAGGATACTTCGACATGATCACGGGAGGACGGATGATCGAACCAGCTACCTTCAGGTTGGGAGACAACCACTCTACCACGTAAGCCATGCTGCCCCCTCTACCCCATTATATTGTTCAAAGCAAGCAGAAACACCCCCCCATTGTCATACAATTGTCCTAATGGCCTACACATATGCTGTAGCGGACTAGTGGTTTGGCACTGGCCTGATGTGACTCAGCCTGGCATTTTGCACATTGTAATGTTTTCCATTGCACCGTTGTACCCGGCGCCAAACACCCCCATCATTCATGCCCATTGCACACACCCAAGTCAATCAACCATATGCATTACAAAATGAACTGCGGGGATTCTGTGTGGGAAAAAGTGCTCTCTACGATGCGGATCGATGCAGTAGAGATAAGAGTGCTCACTGACCTTGGTTGACATGCATGGTAATTCTTTTTTTGTGTGAGAACTTCCTCATTTTCTCCACCAAACAAACAGCAAGGCTCACCCCACAAGCCTCACTGCCCTGCCCAAAAAAAGTTATCCAGCATTCAGGGTCAAAGGTGATGAACTATTAAAATCCCCCCAATGTTTTGCCCTCAGCAGTTAAAGTTTACCTGCTGCAGACTTCTCCTAAACAACAGATGTTGCCTGTAAAGGGAAACACACAAAATACCAGATGAGGAATAATCAGACTACTCTGAAACTAAACAACGCAAGCCCGATATCCATCATTTGGATATTCCCACGCTTAAAATAGTTGTGTTAGGAGAATTTTTGGTGGCATTTCAACCAAGCAAGCATGATTTTTTTTTTCTCCTAAAGAGAAAGCAATGTGACTGAAGGGGAAAAATATGTTGAACTCAGGCAGATTAATGATAGAGTCCTATTATACAGTCACTTGTGGTTTGCTTCAAACCATCACTGTAATGAATTTCTAGTTCTTTTATGCTCACATGCTTGTTTTTTCAATTACTGCTTCCTTTGAATAAGAGAAACCTAATCTGTCTATTTTGTCTCACAAACCTCACAAATTGACAATTTTTAACCAGTGCTTTTGCAATGTTCCCATCAGTGCTCAGCGTGGGAACCAAGGGCACAGATAGCAGGATGTGGGAGCCTAAGAACGACCTGTCGGTTAAACAAGAAGGGGGGCAATTACGAGATGGAGGGGGAGGGATGAGCACCCAATAACTTGTCAAATCTTTAACTGTACGTGTGCTTCAATCCTCAAGTACCAGAGTGTGTTTTTTTGGAATGAGCAGGAGATGATGGGAAGGATAAGATGACGGCTCGGCCAAGCATGATCCTCCACCTACATCCTCCACTCAGCCTTGTCAACATGATCATTATCTCTCACTTAAGCGGCAATAAACCTCTGTTCATGCTAGCTACTGCCTGCCATGTTGTGTTAAGATTTAACTGTACAGATCTGAGATACACATGTATGGACAAAAGTAAGGGGATATTGCACCTCTACAGCAAGCGAAACTGAAAGACAATATGGAGTTGGTGTCCTCCTTTGCAAGTGTAACAGCCCCTTTTCTCCTGGAAAGACTCATTTTTAAGCATTCTTGTGAGGTCAAAGGTCTGGTTATCTCCTTTGTAATTCATCCCAAAGGTTCTTGAAGGGGTTCTTGCTCACTAAAATCATCCATGCATGCCTTTAGGGACCTTGCTTTGTGCACGGGGAAAAGAAAAAGGCCTTCCCCATACTGTTAAAAATGTCCAAAACGTCTTGCTAAAATTAAGAATGAAGATTCAGTGGGAACTAAGCGATGTAGTCCCACCTCTAATTGCTAATTTAATGTAATAAGAAATCAATAATCTTTATTTATTACCCAATGATGTTAAGAGTATGCGGATCAGGAGCAACTGCAGGCTTGAAGGACACTTAAACACGACTGTGAGGGAATTGAGGCTCAAACATGCAACCTCCCTGGTGAGACACAACATACCCAAATTGTTCCCACAAAGTTGGAAGCATAGATTTGTCCAAAATTAAGAACTCAAGGATCAAAGCCAGTCCCTAACTGATTAAAAGGTGTATCCCAAGATTTTTTCCCATATGGTAAGCGCATGAGTGAATTCACCGCTGCTTTGCAAGTGGAATTTTTGCCCTCAACCTTGGTGTCTCGCATCTATCCTTATCACACAGTAATGAAGGCCTTCTCCAAATATCTATCACCTTCAGCAGGCACACATACCAGAGGTGGCACCATGGGAAACGTGCATGATATTGTTCTCAGAGGACACAGAGAAATAAGGAAAGAGAGGCAGGGGTAGTGGAAGGACAGACAAATAATTGCCGAAGTCTGTTTCAAACCCCAAACAGGAGAAAAAGTGGGAGCCATGTGTACAGTCGACGCATGAACTTCTGCCAGTGCTCTTTCTAGCTTTTGTGGTGGTTGAAGTGGGCCCTGTGTGTGGTCCCCCACGTTCCTCTCACACACAGCCTCAGATGAGCACAGTGTAAAGACACAGAGGTCCAATAAACGAGGCTTATTTGATCGCATTAGCCTGCCAGAGCTGCCTTTGTTTTAGCGAGGAAGCTGCCTACCTGCTGCCTCCACTCAAAACAGAGCGAGAGGAACAAATCTGCAAAATACGAAGTATGACCTCAACTGTTACCGTGGCGAATGCAGACGTCTGACTTTATGTCTACCGCTCAAACAGCTGCATGAGACGCTTGTGCAACATGCAGGTGATTGGTTGCTGATTGCTCCACATGGTCCTCATCACTCATCCACTGACTCAGCCCTTGTGTCTGCCGCAGCCTTACACTGGCAGTGGAGTCTTGCAAAACACAGAGAAAGAGTGTCAGTAAATGTAATAACGTCAGAAAAATGGACGTACCGCTCGTTTGCCATTCTGCCTTTAGACAGTTGATGCTCATGTGCAGGCGTCAACTTTGTCAAAACGCTGCAATATCCATGAAAGGCCAATAGTTGGCGATATAAGAAACACTGTGCACCTACTTCTTTTTGTGGTAACACTACAAAGCTATTTTAAGTTATTGAGTCTGCAGGACCCAAACCCACTTTGATGTGGGTATCTTAAAAGAGCTTCTTAGACTGACTGTATACTGTACCATTGCAGAAGTGCTGTTTTTGGATTACAACTGCATAAGTAAATAGTAAAAAAAAACTCGGGATGTACGTTATTGGCCTAAAAATGAGGCGCACGAGTGATGATGCTTTTCTCCACACAGCAAGAAGCTTTTTAGCTCAGTATGTCCGCGGCCTGTAATTATTTCCAAATTTTACATTCAGATTGTAAATATCCAATCTGCAAAGACTGTAAAGCGCTGATTTCACTGAATGTATTAGTCCAGAGTTTCATACTTTGCACTTTACTGTGTTCTTGTATGATGGTTGTGCCACATAGAAATTAGCTGCTTTGCAAATTGTATTATTCTATCCATCCATTTTCTATCCCGCTTATCCTCACTAGGGTTGCGGGAGTATGCTGGTTCTTGTACTGTATGGATCTTACATTGCATATTGCAGTATTTGTTTAATTTTGCACAAACAGTGTTTATTTGTGAAATGCAACCAGTGGCATCACAGTAAAAGAAGCATAATGTGTTCATTACATGACATTAGTTTGATGGAAAAGCTGCTGCCAATATCGATATCGGTATCAGTAATGAAGTGCTGGACAATATCGGTATATCGTATATCAGTTAGAAAGCCAATATCTAGTATCTCTACAGAAAACCGTAGCTTTCTTTTTAAGGAGCTAGTCAAATGGTAGTATTTAACCAGGTCTGGAGGTTCACCGTTAAAGGACACTTTAGCGTTTCCCATAAACTCATTTAAGCACCATGCTGTTTAAAGACAGAAGTATTGCTTAATTTGTGCTTTATGTCCCTGGTGATGATTGGAAAGCCTCCAGCTGAGCAACAGACCGGACCTTAATGAAATACCAGTTTGTGGAGTCCATCTTTCTAAAGTCCAGTGTTACTTTTTGGATTGGAGGAAACTCTAAACTGAGCCCTCAGATCAGGTGCAAGCCGCACAGTTTTTATTTCCCACAATTGGGGCTGTAGAGGCTGCAGCGAGAGCCAGATATCTGACACTAATCACTCATTAGAAGTGTAATGCCATTGTGCATCAGGCTGGTAAGAGGAACAGTGACAGCTGCTGCTACCGCGTCCAACTTTGGGATTCTAGGAACGCGTGAACTTCCCTAGAAGACGGGGGCTTGTTTTTTTTCCTTGTCATTCCAAATTAGTGGTGCTGACTCCTTGTTGTATGCTGCAGTTAATGAGATTATTAACACAGAAAGGAAAACATGCAACATGACAGGATGACACACACATGAAATTCATAGTAGCATGAACTCATTGTTCTTGTTGCCTTCAAGTGGACCCTCTGTAGATTTGATGCTTTGGTCACACATCAGCTCGGAATTGAACAACATGCCATAAACGTGGCATTCCGTGAGTGTCTGGAAGAAAGGATCAGAGTTAAGCTAAAGGGGGTGGTTTGGGTCCAGTTTTAATGCAGCACCTGTCAGGGCTCAACTCCGGGCAGTACCACTATCTGGTGCAGCTGTGGGTCCCATCTCGACTTGGGCCAGGAACAAGACATAGTCCGTAGTCATCTCCCCTCTTGCTGGCCTCTGTTTTAATAGTGCACACAACAATGGAGCTGTTCTGTGAGTTCTCCGACCTCAGTGAGCCTGTAATCGAGTGATATGGAACATGGCTGTGGTCAGTGCAGGAATGCGAATACTGGATTTCAAAACATTGCTTACAGAATAACAGTTTGAAATGTCCTAAATGAGTCAAAACAAAGTAAACTCAGCCCTATTTTGCTTGCTTTCCTACTTTGACAGCTGCTTTTTTGACAACAAACGATGAACATTAGAAGAATAACAGATGAGGCCTTGGAGGGACCAAAGTTAATATGCGACTGTCTTAAGGGGGCACTCATACAACACAATTTGCACCGGGTTTTGGCAGACTTGACACTTAATGTCTTTTATTCTCTAATATCGATTTACGGTACATGTCTCTTGCCACAGCATGATTAGAAGAGGTGAGCCTGGGCAGGTTATGATTGCTCACCACCCAGTCTAAACATGTTGTATATTCAATGCAATTGCTCCTCTCACCAATTATTCTGCAGTGTTTTCTAAGACTAACCAGAAAGACTGAAAATTTGCCACAAAGTCATTTTGTTGTGTTATGAAGTGATGTCACACACAATGAGTGCAATGCAGTTTAAGTGCAGGCCAAGTGGGGCTAAAAGTGATTATGTCAAAGCCTGGCACGTTTAAATGGCTCAATGTGAGTGCTCCAAATGATAACGTATACAAATGTAGTTTGTTTACATGAGAACTTCGTTTTGAACCTGAAAACATTTGAAAACAGTGTCTTTAAACAATGTCCGCATGTCAACGGTGAAAACGGCCGGCTTTGAAAATGAGGGGGCACGAGGACCATTTTTAGTGTGAAACTTCTTAAAAATGCAATAAAAAAAAGGTTTTTACTCAATTTTTGTCATGCAAATGAATATACTGTATCACCAAAAAATATCCATTTATTTTTTTTGCCTCTCTTAAATGGAAACATGCCCCCGGTATTTCTCCCTCAGCACCCTTGAGAATATTTGAAGAATATTACATTGGTAATGAGACTTGTCAGGGTTGCCTAGAGGCCTCTGTAACTGTCCATTTATAAAACGATTGGTCCAAAACAGCAGAGGAAGTAAGAGTTGTGCACTTTCCCACAGTTCTGCAGGAGGCCAAACACGACTTCTCCTTTATGACCGCATGGAAAGTGCACCCTCAACCCCTCCTCTACGAACACATAGAATGGGCGGACTGGTGGACCGTGGCCAGATAACACAAATCTCAATCTGATTAGCCAACTTGAGGCTAGCCACTCATGCTGATAGTGGCACATGGTAATGCGTTGGACACACACGTTGGTCACTTGGTTCTAGTCTAGTGCAATTTAACTCCCAGAAAAAGTACACTTAGTACAAAATTTGCTTGTCTCAAAAGACACCAAGCGGTTTGGTTCACCATGATACGGTTCAGATGGGAATATCCTGATCAGGCTTTGCGTTTCCATTGCATAAAGAGAGCGGCATCTTAATAGCCGGACACATTATCCGTAAACATTTTGGAACCCTTTACAATGGAAATGATGAAAAATGTGAGTCGAACCGTACTGTTTGGTGTCCTTTTTTAATTTACAGCTTTTTCAGTTTACATTGCGCCTTTTTGCTTGATTTTTCCCATTTTTGCAATCGTTTTTTGTTTAATTTTATTTCTACAAAGTGCCGCGAGCCAATAGAAAACTAACTGCAGGTTGCAATGCCCCCACGGCCGCACTTTGGACACCCCTGGTCTAGAGTGTATCTTCAGTGGGAGGAAGCAGCAATGTAGGCCACATTGAAATAAACTCCAAAAATGTCTACTTTACCTTCCTTTAAGCTGTGAATCAACACTTATTCAGCATCTCTTGGGAAGATCCAAGTTGAAGTTAAGGACTTCACTTAGATGTCCTGAAAAGAAGAAAGTGAGCGACTCCATTAACATCTGTTGATGTAACTAGCATGCATGCTAACATAGCAATACAGTATAGCTTCATCAAAAGAACAACAAATATCAGGCTTTTTTCCAGGCTTTTTTCCCCTCACAATTGATTAAGTGTATCTATCCATTTTTGCCAAAAACTATGTTTACTGTACATCGTTCCCTCAACTAGCTTTAAGCAAGAGACACTTCGTATTTGTTAATCTGGCGCTAGCTCTTCTATTTATGATGACCTCTAATGGTTGTGGCAGACAACAAAATCCAGCGTAGTTCTGGTAAGTCTTTTACGATTTACTTAAGAAATGACCATTCCAGCAAACTTCACTTTGTAGTGAAGAATCCGTTTTTACTCTTAGTAACTCTATCGGCTTACCACTTGCTATCATTAGCATGTTTGTTCTCTAGCACCACCAAAGCTTCTTTGCCCACAACATCAGTCCAGCCACATGTTAAAAATCTCAACATAAACCCCCCATTTCTTAGAAATACCTTTGTCTTTGAGGTTATGTGAGTTTTTTTTGGGTCCACAACAGCCACATGTTGTCATTTTTCATGCTTCATCCATGTTGAGGCCTTTAAAAAAGAGGCTCTGGATGTGAGTGACGGGAAGGAACTGAGTCTTTTGAGAGGATTTACCGCAAATTAGCACGCTGATTGCAGCTGTGTGATGTGCTGTGCTGCAGCAAAGGCATATAGACAGCCAAGAGCCGGATGCCCGGATTGCATTTCAGCCGCGCGCACGTCGTATAGATTACAGCAATGACATTGGTCATCCGTCACGTCTGTCAGCCATGTTCTTTTTGAAGATGGATTTGAAGAAAACGCAACAAAAGGCCAGCATCATATTTCACAGCACGGATCTCTGTTTACGATCATTCAAGGACGCTGTATGGACAAAAATATGGGGAACATGACAATTAAAGCCATTGGAGGCTAAACTGGATTTAAAAATATGTGGATTTGATCTCCTGTTTGCAGAGTTGGAAAATTTGTGAGCGTTTGTGAATTCAAATGTCACAGATGTTGCATCACCATTGTAGTTCATCCCAAAGGTGTTTGAGGGGATTCTTCCACACCGAAATCATCCAAGCATGCCTTTATGGACATTACTATACGCACTAGTTACAAAAAGGCCTTCCCCAAACTGTTCCCATAAACTGGAAAGAAATAATTGCCTAAAATGTCTTGGTAAGATGAAGGATAAAAATTAGTGGGAAACTAGGAGGCCCAGCCTAAAGCCTGATTGAGTAATTCATTAAATATAGTCACAGTAAAATTCTTAAACCATTGCACACAAAAGGGTGAAAATTTGTAAAACCATGCACCCCTACTGACCTGTGCTATTACTTTTCTGACCAATACACCACATGGTGGCACCATTATTAAACCCCATACATTGGACTGTCTTGAAATTTATTGCTGTTTTTTTCGCTCTTTTATCGCTCAAAACAAACCACTGTAACTTTAGGGTGTTTCACCAAATCGTCACCAAATTTGGTACACACCTTCTCTGCAAGGACACGGGCAATTGTCCATCCATCCATTTTCTATGTCGCTTATCCTCATTAGGGTCGGGGGGGTATGCTGGAGCCTCTTGTATGGATCTTACATTACATATTGCACTATTTGTTTAATTTTGCACAAACTGTTTATTTGTGAAATGCAACCAGTGGCATCACAGTAAAAGATGCATAATGTGTTCATTACATGACATTAGTTTGACGGGAAAGCTTCTGCCAATATTGATATTGCTTGATATTGGTATCCCAGCTGACTGCCGAGAGGCGGGGTACACGCTGGACTGGTCGCCAGCCAATCACAGGGCACATATAGACAGACAACCATTCACACTCACATTCATACCTATGGAAAATTTGCATGTTTTTGGAATGTGGGAGGTAACCGGAGTACCCAGAGAAAACCCACACACGCACGGGGAAAACATGCAAACTTCACACAGAGATGCCCAAGCGGAGACTCAAACACAGGTCTTCCCGATCTCCTGTTTGGCCAACATGCTAACCACTTGGCCCCCGTGCGGTCCACAGGCAACTACTTGTCTGTAAATCATTGACCATTTATCAATTGTATTTATTTTTATTTTTTTAATTGTATCAATTCTATTTATCGATTTATTCAATCTGTATTACATGTATGTTAGCACGTCTTCCAAAACACTTTTTAGCGCAACCCAGAGGTGCCACAAGTTTGTTATAATTTTTACTGCAATGTATCAGGGGTCCCCAACCAGTAGGTCGAGTCCCATCACAACCCCCAATTATGCATAATTCTGGAAATAGTCAAACATACTTTGATATAATTACAGGAACTCAGTTGGAGGTCGCTGCTCTTAATAACGTCGAAACGCATAATAAAAAACAGAACCAAAGTAATATTTCTTGAATGATACTTGGATGAAAGTTGCTGTGACAGAGCGCCAGTCCCCTTTAATCAATTGGGAGGGCAGCTGTGTAGCAACAACGGTTACCATCCAGCTGGCTCCAAGTCTGGGAACCAGCGAGGAGCGCTAAGATGCACTTTGGTTGGGCCATTACAAGCCTATGCAAGATGTCGCCCTCCCTCAGCCCACCCTTCTCTACCTCCCTCTTTGTTCTCTCTTTTCTTTCAAAACAGACAAAAACACAGCAGATCACCCTCGAATCGTCAACATAATCTGTGGGGACCATTCCAGGCTTTCCTTCCTTCCTTCCAAAAAAAAAAAAAGCGGCATGTGGTGCAGGATTCCCACATTAGAGAGAGCCACATGCGGCGAGGGCTGCATGCGGCGTTTCCTGCAGATTGACTTCATGTCTTCCCACTTTTTACTGTGACAGGCTGAATCAATCTAATGTAAATAAGCATGCGTAACCTTCAACAAACATCTTTGTTGAACGTGAGAGACGTCCACCAGGAGATGTAAACTTCCCGCTCTCTCAAAGATCCTCATGCTTCTCGAAGGCGCCCAGGGCTCAATGACTTTGACTTCCCACATTTAAGAGTTGCTAAAAAAAGCATCTTCAAATTGCAACCATGAGTTTCCCTCTTCCCACACTTTTTCAATTATAACGGAGTCTCATACACTGGGAACGCTCTATTGTGGATGTGCTTCATGTTTCGCTTATCTCAACAAGGGACAAGAGACAGTGGTGCCACTCTATGGGATGCAGGAAGACGGAAAACAAGGTAGCCCTCTGACTAAATGTGCAAGGGGGTCATAGGTCTCATCTCAGAGGACACAAAGGAGTAGATCCACTTAGGCAAATCACTTCCTGTCAATGTTGACAGGATGGTTGGACTTGAGCAACAGTGTGGCAACGCAAGAAAGGGACAAGAATGACCTTAAGTGAAGGATAGACCTCCACCCACGTTCAACAAAAGTGACAAAAACATCGGAGTGCGCCATATTTGGATTTGCTTTTCTGTCCATATGCTAGGAGGCCATATAGGATGACAATGGGACTGTACAATGTTGGAAGTACTTGATTTGAGACACAACCACAGACTAGTAATAGACAAAAGACGATACCAACGGTTCTATGATTCAAATGTCACTAAGAGACGATAAATGGTTTTATCTGGGTTTTGTAAAAAGAAGTGGCTGTACGATTTTTGATTCTGTGTAGGGGGAACAGTTCCATCATGACTCAAACAGCAAAAACACAAAACTCAAGTCCGCTGTACAAAAGCGAAAATGTCGTGGAGTGCTGTATTTGCATTATACATGTTAGCAGGTTACTTCCTGGTTCACAGCGGATGACATAAGACAACGGGATTGGACCATTTCAACTTTGTGGTGGGCGTAACGCTTCCAAAACATCAAAAAAGTAAATAAATATATGCTTATGTATTTATGTTGGCTGGCAGGCTACTTCCTGGTTCTTGTAGGAAGATGTAAGATGACAGCGCTGTACAATTTTTAATTGTGGGGCGGAGGGAACAGTTCTATTGTGACAAAAAGGCAGAAATCAAGTCCTCTAACAAGTGAAAAAAAATGCAGTGCCATAAGTGTGTTGGTTTGTCGATCTGTATGTTAGCAGAGCACTTCCTGGTTCAGTGGTGAGGAGCTGTAAGACAATAGGACTGTGCCATTTTGATTCTAGTGTAGGAGTGTTCAACAATTGCATCTGACTGGAATGGAATAACAAGATGTAAGGAATAGTGTAGAAAAGGCGCATCCCAAGTGTGGCCCGGGGGCCATTTGTGGCCTGTGATTGTTTTTTTATTGGCCCACGGCACATTCTAAAAATAATAATTAGAGAAAAGAAAACTTTTTTAAAAAGCACAAAAGGAAAAAGTGGTCATTTTTCGAGAATAACGTACTGTTTTTGAGGAAAAATAACATTAGATGCATAAAGCTGAAATATTAGATTAAAATTTTTTTTTAAGTTATTATATTGTTAGAAACAACAAAACAATGAATACATTTGTACTTTTTGGTAAATTAGGTGATGGAAAAAGTTATAATGTTACGAGAATAAACATAAAATATTATGGGATTAAAGTCATAATTACGAGAAGAAAATTTACAAGCAGAAAGTTGAAATTGTTGAATAAAAAACAACTCCAAAAAATTGAATAAAGAGCTGTAATTTTAAGAGAATAAAGTCAAAATATGAAAAGGAAAAAGTATTCTAACAAGAAGAAAAGTCACAATTTTACAAGAATAAACTCAGTAGCATAGAGTTGAAATATTAAAGAAAAAATACATTCCTTAAAGTCATACTATGAGAACAAACAAAACAAAATAAAGTTGGAATTTTTGGAAAATTTGTTTGGGGAAACAGTTAAAATATTACGGAAATGAAGTCAAAATATTCTGTGAATAAAGTCATACTATTCCGAAAAGTGGAACTATTTGGAAAATAAAAAATATAACAACAGCAAAAATATGAAAAAAGAGCAAAGATAGACGTTCATAATAATAAAAATAATAATACGCTTTTTCACCAAGCTGAGATGCAGTTTGTTGAAATATATAGTGTAACTTCTTAGCATATAAAAGATCAAAGTGATCCTTGCATCCTTTCATTTTTCAGTATGTGGCCCTCGGTGGCAAAAGCTTGGACACTCTGTTCTAGACTATACCATTTTTGTTCTGGGGAATAGAAATTGATTAATTTGTCTGCATTTTATCCAGTTCTTCTACCACACTTTTATGGGATATTCTTCCACAAGGAAAGCAGTTATTTAGTGTTTGTGTAATCCTTGCTATTTAACAAACCAAATCAAAACAATACCTCTAGGCCTCTGCGGTTTTGTGCTTGGTGGAGATAATTATCTTTGTGTGCGAGTGTGTCTTAATTAGAAAATTATCTTTTTGTGTAGATAATGTGAGTTTCTATATTTACACTACAAGCTTTATCGTACATAGGAGGAGTTTTTTTTCAATGTTGCGGTATGGAACGCGATCTCTGTGAGATAGTCTGACAGTTTATCCTTCACACTCATCCCAGCAGAGAGTGTGTGTCTATGTAAGTGTGATAGTTGTGTTATTGTTGCACTTTGAGCGAAACTATGCGGGCCCATTCACGGGGGCCTCTTTGATAAAGTTGACATCAGAAAGACGACACTATAACCACAAGTTTTATCTGCAGCACCGTGTGGAAGGCCCACATCAGGGTTCATGGAAGTGTGCGCACAGATGAAAAAAAAAGACATCTTTAGTAGACGTGACAGATTAGAAGGACACGTCAAGGCCAAGAAGTAAGGTCAGCGTACAGCTGGATAAATTTTCTTTCATAGGAACTTGTCTAATTATGAGCTTGCGCAAAAATGTCAGATGTGGTTTGCTGATGCAGCCAAAACATCTGGTTGCAGAGGTTGAAACAGCATAAACATTTGGACGTGATGTGTCTCTGCATCCACAGATGACTGGGGGAAGTGCTCTGATTATCATTTCTCTAACATATCTATGGGGAAATTACATGTACTTTTTTGAGTTGAAAAGGGGAGAAAAGGTTCCTGACGTACATTATGACATGCACAAGCTCGAGTCTAAGGCCCCACCCATCATATGCAAAAACAAAAAAACAAAAAGTTCATTTAAATGTCCATTGGGCGAGCAAACTTAAAACAAAAAAAACCCCACAAATCTTTTAAAATAAAAAATACTAATAAGATAGATGCTAAAAATAAAATTTGAGGGCTTTAAGGGGGTACCCATCCACTATGTACCCTCACTGGACACCGAATTAGGTAAGTATGTTTATTGCAAATAATAATGTGAAAACAAAACCTGTAGTAAAAATTCTAAAAAGATAATGCTTATATTTGATTGACACTGTCAAAGCGGTATTAAATTAATGATGTGTTTATTATTGTGACTGTAATTTGTAATAATAAGTGCACTGCATCATCATAATTATATCCGGTATTTTGGCCAAAATATTGCTAAATTATATTAATTGATTATTTTGGTGTTTTTTTTTTGCTTAGTTATTTATAGCGATTTTAAAATTATTATTATTATTATATTAATTTATTGAAAAATGTTTGGTGTGCAGATCATCCATTACACAGCAACAGCATCCCATTAAACACAATTCATACAGACAAATCTGATGCCCTAACTAACTTTTCCCATTGGCCCTCACTAGAGAAACAACCATGAAGAAAAAAAGTCATGCAATAATAACTGTAATATTCAGTGATGAAGTATATAACATTCAGTAATTGAGTGTGGGAGAGAAAATGCCTATGATAACATCTTGTCAGGGCTTGTAGCTGCGTCAAAAGTGTCACCTGTGTGTCAGTGACCAGCTCTTACACGCTTTCTGCCCCTGAACACATCACGCGTTTGGCTGCACATCTGCATGCAGGTCTTTCAAAGAGGGTGTTCATTTTTCGACAGAAACGTGTTTAACAAACCACAAATGAGCATTAAATCACTCGTTTTCATTCAAAGTTTCTGTTTGGCAGCCAATATTTCTGCAGCCAAATGAGGTCATCATAAATCGCGGCCACACAGCATTTCCATCATGAGCACTTGTTGATTTTGGCGGGCAAGTCATTCATTAGAATGAAACCCAGAGCTGCTTAGAGTACATTTTACCCAGCTTGTTTGTGCATGTAAAGTTTCGATGTCACACCCACAATTTGAAAGTAAAAAAAAAAAAAATTCAAGTTACAACTGCGTTCTTGGCCCTCAGCAGTAAGTTGTGAGAGCAGAGTTTCTATCCCGGGGGTCTCTCCCACGCCCCCTACTTCCACATTTTACAACAATCTGTTTGTGAACATGCATAAACCCCAGCCAGGTTTGAATGTTGCACACACACCTTTCGCAATAGGCCCCAGATATGGGAAATCAGTCGTAGCTGCAGCAATGTTTCAGTATGTAGAATGAAAAAAAAAGTCAAATTCAATGACTGCCCATGCTTGTCATTGTCAGCATGGGGACACACTCACACACTCCTCCCCAACTCACCCAGGCTCTCAAAGGCCAAAAACAACAGTGCGAGTTGTTCTCTTGGGTTTTAATAATTGGAGAAAAAAATAAATACATGAACCCCAAACCCCAAATTGTTGTGTGGGAGAGTTCAAAATGCCCCAAAATAGTCTTTCGTAAGGCGGCTGGAATGACTGTCTGCATCCTTTCACCATACATGGACCTGTTCTGTGAAGCCAGGCCACTATGACGACTACGACGGCTTCTTTTTCTGTTAATGTTTGTGTCACCATGCTAGAGGACACCGCACACTGTGCACAACATTAGGTACAGGTGACACTGTTTTCCAGCAACACCATATGGTGTTAAATCAGTTAATCAATTAACCAATCAGGGGTTGTTCTAGACCGTTGAGATTCCCTTCAAATCCTAATTCTTCGTTTTAAATATTACAAACAGCTCTCAGTATTGATGCCATGTAGCCTTGGTATAAGTATTACCCTCATACCAATTTATACCAGTTTTTTTTTGTCTTAGTCTTGTAGACTTGTGTCCATTTCAACACACCATTAGACATCCCTTCCTAGACCAAAAAGCAGATGTGAGGGGTCGACATATCGCAACAGGTTGTGTCGCACAGTTTTCGTTTATTAATTAAGTAGTCGATTAAGTAGTACGATCACAGGCTGCATGGAGAAGTTGCACCCACACACACAGCACACTCTTCTGAGACAATAGAGCAACTGACTCACAAGCACAAACTGATCAAATCCAGATGCACTCGCTTTCGTGTCACTTTAATCTCGCTGTGGCAGTCACTTCTTCCTTCTGAAGGCTTCTTTGAACTCCACTTTCTTTAATCGTTAGTGTCTTTGCTACAGTCAGCTAGCATTACTAGACTGGAAACTGCACACCCAAACTACAAAGCAGAATGTTTTTTTTTTCGCTCTTATTTAGCCACCCTAGCAGGTTTTCCACATTTTCAGACAGTCAGGGTCAAAACCAATCTTTATTTTCAAAAAGGAGCAGGTGACGTCACATTTTGAGCTACATTTAGCAAAGCAAGGTGCAAGATTGACGATATGTGCCATGTTACGTACAAAGCCAGATTGGTGAATTTGTCGTGTTTTTCGCTAGGTAGGCTGCTCCGATCCGCAGCAGATGGGGCAAAGTGATACAAAAGCATGATGGAGTCGGAGCCAAGTGAAATCATGGCCTGGCACTAAAGGACCATAATCCTGAGATCCTCGACCTTCTAATCTGCAGACGTTTAGTAGTGTTGGCACGTAGCTGAGCTGTCAGCTTTATGGGAGCGAGATCTGGGTTTCATTTGCAAAAAAAGCGAGCCTTGCCAGAAAGAACGCGAAGGGCAATATAAAGAGAGAGCAGAAAGAAATGAAGCAGGTACTTTTTAGTCCTTTATAGTACAGTTGTGATTCTTCTTGTGACAACTTAAACATTCTGTGTTTAAATTTTGTAGTGTGCCTCAGAGCAGGAAATGGGTAGTTTACTGTATGTACATCACCCACACAAACAGCGAACCAGCGAGGTAAAGTAAAACAACACCCACGGAATGAACGATCAGCAAGATTTCTATATCAAAAAATATTTTCTCACTCTCAGGTTTGTGTGTCCAGACTTGTACAGTTTTGGGGGGGGGCGTATGCGAGGAAAGTGACAGCTAACGGTTGGTTTCTGTCAAGTTGTTCTGGTTCTGCGCCTGACTCAGCGGTAGAGTCAAGCCCAGGCCTGCCCGACTCCTCTCTTCAGTCTTGAGAACCAAAAAAACACCGCAGGCTGGCTGGCTTGCCTCAGAGCGTGGCGGCTCTTGCTGGAAGCCATTCCCATCCTACTCATCTGTTTATTATTTTCCTGTGAGGGCCTGTGTGCCTTACGAGGAAGCAGGGGAATAGGTCAAGATGAGGGAATACTCTCCCATGTTTCTTTGACGACTCCTCAAGAGACCGATTTGATGGGTTTTTGAAGGAAACCATGCATACATCCGATGTGAACAGAGAAACATGTGTCCCTTGGTAATGGGTTTGGATTCAAAGTGCTCGTATAATTGTAGCACCTCACTAGACGTCAATATGGAATCAGTCAGGGTCTGAGCTTGACCCCTTCGTTTATCCATCCATCTTTTATACTGCTTATCCTGTTCAGGGTCATGGTAGTGGTTGTAGTCTGACCACACCCTGAAACGATCGCCAGGGTGAGTTTGAGTGAAAATCAATCCCATGCCAGCCGGCACTGACTAGACTCTGTGAACCACTACAATACAACCAATAACCCAAGGTTATAGCAACTGGTATTCCCGTGCAGTATCCCATCCAGGACTTAACCAAAGGGGGTTTTAGGATGAGTGAGAGAAAGATGGACTGTGCGATTGACGATTTAGTAGAGCATTAGCGGATATGCGGCCATTGTATTGCACTGTTGTGGTGATGAATTCCCCGGTTTATCTCGCACTCTCGCTTATGGTCACAAGCTTTGGAAACATTCAAATTAAGCGAGTTGGCTTGGCCATCTATTTTGTGTATGTCCCTTTGGTTGGAGGCCTCAGGTCAGACCTACGGCACACTGGAGGGACCAGGACCGCCTATTTCTGGTGTAAATGGGGAAGGTGGCGAGAGACATGGAAAATGTGAGGATGGGTAGCTTTCTGTCACTTACACATGGTTCTCTTTTGAATACTGAGGAAAGACAGTTTTTTTCCAATATGTGTTGTCAGTAACTGTGATTCTTATCCTGAACCCTGCTTAGCTTCCATGATAGCATGACATTCTGTTGGGGTGACACACGATCCTGTGTCACGAGATCTCGCAAGATTAAAACATGACAAAATTTGTCATTCAGAAAAAAAATGTCTCATGGGCATGAGGACTGGGACACGATATAATGGGACATGATATAATGAATTCATCACACAATAAGTGAAAATGAACTCAATTATTTTGCCGGCCTTAATATATTGTGTGTCTCTTTGTCTCGGTGGGTAGAGGCGGGGCCGCTAGCATACACAGTGCAGAAGAGAGTAACGTAGTAGAAATTAAGTTAATAGATTGCAATATATTGTTTTACATTTTTTCTTTGTACTTTTCTGAGTGATATTTTCATCCATGGTAACTGACAGTAGGCCTAATGTAGTATGGCTGCTTCAATACATGTTTACACCAAGAAGCAAACAATGAAAGGACAGTAGCCCAAGTCAGCAGAAACAGAAAACTGAGGCCTTAATCCTGGAGAAGAAAAAGTGCAGGAATGCTTCAAAGACTGGTCCAGCAAGACGAGCTTTATTAGCTCACTTCCTACTTTTAAGCTATCACGTTCTTGGCTTCATGTTTGAGCACCTTGTCGTGCATGACTGAGAAGACAGCTGTTGCCATATCACATCATTCTTCTCCACATGAATAGCGTATGAAATCCCCAAATGCATAACTCTTTCTCTGACAGTTTTTGAAATATTCAATGGCATGTGTAGACTTTTTCACCACTGCCTGAAGGCTCCTGCATCAGCCATAGGTTTTTATGTGTGGGTACTCCTTTCAGGCGACCTCCGACCTTCCCACAGCCATAAGAGGGAAGGCCTTGTGACGGAAACGCGAGGACCCTCTTACCAGTCCCACACAGTCTTCTCAAAGTCACATTCCAGGGGTCGCTTTTCCCACCACGGACCAAACACTTCACTCTGTTCTTTTCTGGCTTATGTTCAGGGGAGTGGGTGATCATGAGTGGGGTCCTGCACTGTACTCATAGCAGACCTGACCTCTGGCACATGCCACAGTTAGTCTATTCTGCAGCAGGTCAGGGAAAATGGATGTGGGAGAAAGGGACCATGCCAATACTATGGAATATAATTGTTCCACTGGAGGTATTTTTGCACTTTTAACTGTACATGAGAAAGGCTTTCTTATTATTACTTATGATGAATTATTTTTACTGTAAATGCATATTATTTACAGTGTAAACAAAACCATTAATTAACTAGGGGGAAGACAGAGACGGCATTAAAACAAAACAAAATTAAACTAAATTGAAAGTGAATAAAACAAAATTTAATTAAATAAAAACATTAGATTTTAACTTCCAAAAATTGTGGTTTTAACATTAAGCACTTTTATTTATTTATTTATTATATACTGTATAACATACATCATAGAATATAAAGTTAAAAATAATGCAATATCATATGTATATATGTAATATTATGTATGATTTAATTTTAGCATTCGCATAATAGTAATATGAATAATACAAATTATTATTGTGTTATTGTTACATACACCATACATAAAATATCACATAATAATGAACTATTACACATTTTCTGTTATCTTACATCAAACTACTTTGAACTTTTTTATGCTATATTGCTAAACAAGTTATATTAGAAACAACACTCAGCATGATGCTGTGCAGTTTTATTAGAAACCACAATAATAAACATATAGTTAATTGAATGACAGTGCCAAAGTAAAGGCAACATTTTTGATACTTCTCTTTTGTATTAGACGTTAAAGACCTGTCCAGCATTATTGTGAGGCCTTGAAAAACACTCTTCAAAATGTGCAGCCTGCATGTTTTCCATCTCACTTAATCATTTCTCCTGCAAAATGAGCCTATCCACATTTGGCCTCTTGGATGTGGAGATGTTGCTTTTTTAAATTCAATTAAACAATATTTTCAAGATGTCACGCGGTACTGTAAAAATATCCTCTTTGTCACTGCTAGCCGACTGTTCACTTTTGGCAAAGTCATGCAGGCTTGTGGCTGAGGGAGAGATTCTCACCAAACTTAATGAGCAGATGAGATAAAAAATATAGATAATAAATAAATCAAAGCTGGAGGACAGTAAATACACCACATTCCAACAAGTATAGGGAGGTAACATAGAAGCTAAAATGAGTGTCATTTGCTGTAGTTAAAAAGACAGACATGGTGGTGGTGGCGGAGGGGGGGAGATAAGGGCCGCGAGGGAGAGCGGCCAAACGACAGAGGAGTGTTTGTGTTCTGATTAGGCTGAGCCAAATGCAGGCGGCTCACCAATGGAGATAACCAACAAAGACGTCTCTTCACTGGGGACAAATCGACGAACATCTTTTCACGGTCAATAGATGGAGGCATTCTTTTGTTTTGATGAGGGAAAGCAGCAGGAGGAAAAGGAGGAGGAGGAGGGGGAAAAAAAATCAGCGGCGTTGAATCAATAGATGCAACACACAAAGATGTCCTTCATCCAGCCTCCAGTGAAGGCCATGATCAAAATATGCACGCTGGCTGCATGCATAAAAACATTGTTCTTACTTATGTAGGCTAAGTGAAGTTTGACTTTATACGTAGATTTTTTCACTTAAAGGCATACAATTAAATGTAAAAGCAGGTGGGCTTCTGAAGGACGGAAGGGACAGTTTTTAATGTGTATTGGGAGTGTGTGGGGCCCCTTCAGCCCAGGTGTGGTGCTCAACTCCTGGGTCTTTGCAGGAGATTTGAGGCATCTGGAGGGGGGTGGGTGTTGATAGAACAGAGCACAACTTTAGGAGGGTAATGGGGGAACAGGTGTTTGAGGGGACTGGGGTGCTGAAAAGCACAGTGTAACCTTAAAAGTCTGCCAATTTGTTTGGAATTCACAAGACTTTTTCCCTGTAAGAAATAATATAAATTATCTTAATCAGTTCTAAGGTCAAACTGTGGCCATTATGAAATCTTTATTAACTGTACAGGCATTTCAACATATAAGTGTAAAATTTAGAAATGCACTAATATTAATACCTTAATACCCTGCTTCTTATCAGGTGGGTCTGAACCCAACGGTAATGCAAACTGAATTAATCCTTTAATTAACTGAACAGGCATGTTTTGGAGTAATATTTTGACATGTGAGGGTAAAAATAAGTTAACCACTGTAGTATTAATACCTTAAAACACCTTTAAGCACTCTTTTAGCTAAATACGATAAAAAGGGCATAATAAAAGTTGTAGTTTTTACTGTTATGTATATCACAATATAAGAGGATTAACCGTTAATATTAATAAAACACTGTCTTTGATACTGTACTAGCATTTTTTAGTCCATAGTTGCATTTTAGTTCGTTCCAGAGTTAAACTGTGGCCATCATAAAATTAACTGTACAGGCATGTTTTTCAGTGATATTTTGACATGTGAGTGTAAAAAGAACTAACACCTTAAAACACCTTTAAACACTCTTTTAACTAAATACGATGAAAGGGCGTAATAAAACTTTTGCACGTTAACTATGTCACAAGTGCTGTATATATGAAGATTAACTGTTAATAGTAAAAAAACACTTCTTGATAAAGCGTGACCATGCCTATAGCTTTTCAGTCCGAGGACAGCTACGGTCATGTCAATAATTTTTTCACATAAATCACATTTTTGGCGCCCCCTGTGGTTCACACTGAAACTGACTTTCGGGCAATTCTCCCCGTGCCCCCCCCAAAGACATAGTGCTTGACGGTGGCTGTGTTTTTCAACCAATCCTGCTCAAGTTTTACCGACATGTGCTTGTCAGTCCCCCAAAGGTGTGTGCCAAATTTTGCCGTGATTCGGCTTAATGCCCTAAAGTTCCGAAGTTTGTGGAACACATTGAACTGTGTGAAAAATTTAATGTCAATCCGACTTGTGGGGTCAAACTTTGGGGTTTTAATAACAACGTCACTGTGTGATACAAGTAAAAATAAGTTGTACAAAATTGTTTTCATTACTGAAGCTAGGGGTAGCACTAGCGTCTGCCTAGCAACAAGTGAGCAGGAACAGAAATTTGAGCAATTGTGTTCATTTACATTTTTGTAAAAGTTTAATTTCTGCTAACAGGTTTTGTAAATCATCCCAAAGCAAAATTTTAATTAAAAAAACCTGACTAGATGGTAATTGAGATTACTGTAGCTTTCCTGGTATGTAGCCTACATTAGTGGTTGCTGCACATATACAAACACCAGTGTAAACCACTAATCACAATACTCATATGCGCTTGCCTGCAAAGTACAGTATGTGCAGCCACAGCCACTAAACATTTTCATTCCTTGAAGCTTCTCTTAAATCGTCAAACCATAAACAACAGTATTTTTCTGCAAATCAAAACAAGATGCTTGTATTTCCGTGTTTTTGTGTTTCATCGTCTGCCTTTATATCAAACAGGACTTTCAGGTTTGTCAGCACCATCAGTAGCACATCAGACATCTATTGTGCAATATTACACCGATATTACGTCATTATCCGACAATAATAGTGCACGATCGCGTTACCCGGCATCGGATGACATATGTTTCTCAGGCTTATAGAATTACCCATCGTCCTCTTGTTTGGGAATTCCAGCGCTGATAATCACAGCCACTGGCTCTTTGATTGTTTATGTTCTGAGACCAAGCTAATCACGTCATGGTGTTTCTGTCCGCCAAACAATGCGCTTAAGCTAAGAGTCTTATGATTTATGGTCCAAATGATCTTGACCGGCGTTTGCGAACAAGCAGCTCTACTCAGAACCACAGATAATGACCCCCCCACGCTCTGTGTTTGAATAAACAAGTGGCCCACGTTGGGTCTGCGAGAGGTCAATGCACAGCAGAGGTAAAGATGGACGCATGGATGTGGTGTTTGTTTCTCCCCAAGCGCCGTACAGCCACGGGACAACTTGGCCTTCTCACTCAGCTGCGTTTGTACTAAATTGTCATGCAAACAAGCTGCATATTAATCATTCTCAAGCGGCTGTGTCCAATCCCATGCAAACGTGATATGAAGCTTTCTTTCTGCTTGCAAGCTGAAAGTGAAGTTGCGATAAAAAAAAGAAACTGCTGACCTGGGATCAGGGTGAAGCACTCTGTCTAGACAGCAGCTCCTTTTAATGCCTGCATCCCGGAGCATTCCGAGCCTTTTCTTTGCCTCGTCCGGGGGGCCAACTTATCCAAACCTAGTTCTCACAATTTCCTGACCTTTGTTCTTAGGCCATCTCATCACTCTCGGAATTAGAATTGAGGTGTGGTGCGCCTATTTTGTGACAATAGGGGAAAACGAGGATGCTAGAAAGTGGATTAACTAGCAACACAAAGAGAGGGAGAGAGAGCCAATTGCATGTAAATGAAATATTCTGCTGGCATGCCAAAGATAAATATTTATTAAGTGTGGTTCACATGCAGCTCAGTGAGTGTACATGTGACAGGGTGACAATAAAGAGGAGACCTCAACATGACACGCTGCCCTCATTATGCTGCAATTAGGCCCTTGATTGTGAAACAATGGTTTGATGAGCGCCCTGGTTCAATGAGACTTCTCTACAAGTCCTGTGTTCATTCAATTAGTAAACAGGTCTCCCATTCAGGAACCCAAATTTTCCCAAATCCGACACCCCACTCCCACCCCCTTTTCCCTGGATCCTGCCCTTAGCCTCCAGCGTCCCAACATTGGGTCTTGGCACGTCGGAACATTCAGGACAACAAGACTCCTCCCCCAACCTAGTCCTACCCCCCATACACACCCATTTGATTGTGATTGACAGCGTCTTTGTTCCATTGTGGAGAGCTGTCGCCTCTGATGAAGACACATATGCAGAGCCGAAGAGCTCGTAAACAACACGTCTGCAACCAGTTGCACCGTCCTTCGACTCAGAGGACCGCGGTGAGACCTAGAAATGTGCTACCGGATGTCGCAGACAGGACAAAAAGTCCCAAGAAGGTCCTGGTGTGGTGGTCTAAACATGGGGGGAGCCAGCTGCTGAGGGAGTTCTGGGGGCTCGGCAATGCGTCTGAGGAGGCCGTCATTAGGGTTCACCCCTCCTCGGGATGGGAACCAGGTCACATTCTCTCACACGGCACAAAGCGGGGTGTATGCACGAGAGGGGCGGGGGGTGCAAGGGAGGTTTTTTTTGATGGGTAGCAGGCCATGACCTCTTTATATCCATCAACAGATCACTAACTTGGCCCATAGTTGTGCACATAAAACGCATTCACACACACACACACACACGCATGCTAATGGGCACACGGACGAACATGCAAATGCAAACACTTCACTCTGTGTGAGGCCTCGTTGAGGAAAACCTAACATTTATGCACCTGTCGCATTAAAGTGTTTTATCAAGGCACTATTTATGTCATAGTTTATCTCACTGACCAGCAGAAAACAATATGCCGCCTTTAAATGTCTCATATTCCTCTTGATACATACCACATTCAGCAACTTCATTTAAATAGGCATTTTTATTTCATTATATTACTGTAGCAAATCCTATGAAGGGAATAAACCAGCACTTTACCATCTGATCATCAAAATACTGATTAAGTTACTGGTTTTTTTTATATTATTTAACATCATCTGCATATTAATTTTTTTTTTCTTGCCTTGCCTGATTAGTTTAATATTTATTTTATTATTGTTGTTGCTCCAGTAATATTTACATTTTCAGTGTACTGGCGTGCCCATAAATATGTTTGTTGTATTATTATAATAAAACATCCTTCACTATCTGCATCATCTAAAACATTATTTGTATAATTATTATAATTCTACTATTAGTGCGATTATTTTTTTAAAATCGAATGCATTTCATTTATTAATAACTATCGCATTTCTCTTCTTTTTTTTTAAAGGAATGATTTCAATCTGAGCACTTGGTGAAGGTCACGCTTTGAGGAGTGGGAAAAGCCTTTGAAATACTGCCATCTATCGGTAAGTAAGACGCCTCGCATCCACACTACCAAAAAAAAAAACTTTAAAAGGGTAAATCAGATTGGAATTTATTTAAAAATCAGTCTAACAAATAAGAGGATAAGTGGCCTACCCTTAAGAAGCCTTGAAAAGCAATAAGATTATCAAAAAGATTAAAAAATAAATGATATAACAGCAGTTATGACAGCAAAGGTGATAATATTTAGGGCGCAATAAGATTTACTCTTCCTGATGTATTCTATATGCTAGACAATTATTATGTCTTTAATATTATTATTATTATTATTATTATTATTATTATTATTATTATTGCGTCTCTCTCTCTCTTGTGCTTTCCTGTGTGTCCTTTGTGGGGACTTTGTGCGTTTCCTAAAGTTCATCCCAAACTACACTGCCTTCCTTTTCAAATTAAATATATTTCTGCATCTGTCCATGGACTTTACACTGTTGGATCACTTGTCATTTGAGAAGGTGCCTCCTTAGGAGTAATTACTGGTTCCTGAAGGAGGGGGTAAAACAAGTTAGTTCGGCGAGACAGTGCGTCGACGCAGGCAGCTGCACGTCAGGCACTTGAGGATGCTCATGGTGATGTGCATGAGAGGTCCCAAATTAAAGAGCAGGTTGTAGAAGGTGTTGACCGACAGGCCGCCCGTCTCGTCGGCGTACTTTAAGGCCACGATGGGCGTGTACAGGCTGTTGGTCAGGTTCCTGAAACGAGGGCTGCTCGACTCGATAACCTTTTTAGTGCACTGGAGAGACGAGAAGCAACATCAAAAAGTTAAAGTTTAGTGTTGGTAACAATCAAAACGGGAAAAACATGCTTACTTACTTTGGCTATGTCCTCCGGCGTCTGACCCATGGCTTCAAAAATGTCTATAGACGACGGCAGGTACACGTCTTTAAAATAACGAACTGTGTCGGCGTCCACTCCGGGATACTCCATTTTTGCCACGTCCTCCATCATCTTTGTCTCAAACTCTGTGTGCACCGGACCAGGCTCAATCATAGACAACCTGAAAGAAAGTCACACTTTGTCAAGGTTCGGAATTCCTGTCTCAATAACGCTGCCCAAGTGGAATGTAGAGAAAATTCCCATAGATAACGTCCTGTTGAAACTGAACGGACAGCGCATCTTCTGGTAGAAGCCAACAGTACACTGTATTTTGCAATTACAGTAAATGCTTCAACACCTCTATGCAAAGTTCACAAAAAATTATAGTCTGCGGTTGTGTGGTCTACAAAAGCAAATAACCACAGGGGTCTCTACCACTGGCATTACCCACTGTGGCTGTAGACAACCTTTTTATGTTGTGCTTAAAATGTTGCTACTCAACTGTTGTGTGAAACTCATCATGCACTTGCTGTACAAGCAATGTACACTTCCAAC
This sequence comes from Dunckerocampus dactyliophorus, assembly GCF_027744805.1. NCBI lineage: Eukaryota > Metazoa > Chordata > Actinopteri > Syngnathiformes > Syngnathidae > Dunckerocampus > Dunckerocampus dactyliophorus. Next base: position 7,781,757 of record NC_072836.1, on the reverse strand, counting down.
ATAATTAAAGCATTCACAATAATGAACAGTCAATTCCACACAATCACCAATAAGCAATTTATCAATTATGATGGTCACCATGTATTTATTATTATTACCTGACATTGAACTTCATGAGCTGCACCGCCATGCTCTCACAGAAGCCCTCCATAGCAAACTTGGAGGCAGCATAAACATCATTGAACACCACTCCTGGTGCAGGAACAAGAGGGAGGAAAAAAATAACACAATATGATCATACCGAATTGAATTTATGGGCGTAAGATGCACTATTTTCACATCGGGGCACTACATGCGTCGTCACTTATTTTATACTGTATTTAGTTTTTTGTTACTTTTTACACTTTAGAGTGGTTAATTTCTTTTTATACTTCCATTGCAACTAAGACTGTTTAAAAATTACATGAATCTGTTTTGGGAATCATTACACCTTTCTCTTTGTCAAGTTAACACAGTGTTTTTTCTTGTTGACTGATTTTTACGCTTGCATGACAATTTAAAAAAAAGTGTAAGTGCTAAGCGATGATGTCGTCAAGACAAACATTACAAAGATGGACATGAATTAAAGACGAGGAAGCTTGTTAATGCATCACACAGCATATCATAGCAAACACCAGATAGCACCCTTAGTGGCAGTGAGCAACACAGAATTGCTTAGTACATTTCCGGTAACGGCATCCTACCCTGAAGCCCCATGACGCTGCTCATGACCACAATGTGTCCAGACCGCCTCGTCTTCATGTCGGGCATCACCTCTTTGATCAAACGCACAACGCCAAAGAAGTTGGTCTCGAAAACCCGCTTCATCTCGTCTATGCTGATGCTCTCCACAGGGCCCAGCAAGCCCACACCTGCGTTGTTAACTGAGAGAATCAATCACAACATCGTTATTATTATTCAACAGTGCATTTGAATACTTTACTCGATGCTGCCACCAGAGGTCAGTGTGGGACAACAACAACAAACAAACTAGAGAAGTGTGATGCAACATCAGGCTTTGGCAAAAAGTCTCGTTGAGTAATTAGGTGAAAGTGGGGTTGGACTTTAAACAAGACGTAAGCAGGGTTTTTAAACAGAACCTTTATGTCTCAACACATGACCTCAAATAGGGGAAATGGTTAATGTGTTGTCAAGCTTTAAGCCTTGTTTGGTGCACCACACGCACACAATGCTTATTAGTGCTTACTGTGGGTGATTATTTATTCAACTGCATACAGTACCAGGCATTCACTCGGGTGTCAGGTGTTCATTTGGGGTGAGGCCTTTATGTGAACAGTGCATTATACTGTATTTTATTTTATAATTTTTCCACAAATACATAATGCTAGTCATTTAAAATGATATATATTACAATTTAATACAACAAATATAACATTTAATGATACTCGACATTTGTTGCTCACTGAAGTAACTTTTCGCTGACTACTCCCTCCACCATAGCACAACGTCTCCTTCAACTAAAGCTTTACAGATGCCATGTCTGTAAAGCTTTGTGTAAAGCTGTGTTGTAGTGAAAATGGCAACTTTTCGGTTATGTTTCAGGACCACCAGGGAATGGCAAATATCCACGAGAAAAGTTTCAGTTTCAGCTCCACAGGCCTCCCCCCGTGTCTCTTCAATATACCTCATATACTTCTTAAACACATTTTAAGTATAAAATGTATAGGTACTCGCCACTATTGAATGATATTGGAAGATGATCGATAAACAGATGGAATTGGAGTCACGGTGTAGAAGCTATATATAAGTTTTACTTTTGCGTCTCATTGGCAACTACGGTGTGTTCAATGGCTGGCGGACATAGTGTGAAATCTCAACATTATCATAAAGACATACACAAAGTTGTGGGCTTTCTTGACAGTGGTACATGCATGGTGTAGATTTTACTTTTATTATCACATATTTATAATTATTACCAACTGAGGATGAATGAAATATATTATTATTTTTGTGGAAAAATAAATAAAAACATTTTTGGCCAAAATTCTGTGAACTATGAACGTGACTGCTGAATCTCGACTATGCAGGGATGCACTGTGGTATATTATAAGTAGATCTTGCATTCTATCCAATGCCGGCCTCCTTCACTCACTCAAGATATCAATATGGCGGTCCTTAATGTTGTCGATGCACTGCTTGACCGATTCGTCGCTGCACACGTCTAGCGGAAGCAACACCAGGTTCTTCCCATACGTGTCACCCGCCGCCTCCACTAGCTTGGTCTTTTTCTTCAGATCCCGCATGGTCGCAATGACTACAAAGAGAGGACAGAAAAAAAAGCTCTTTAGACTCTAGAAGGAAAATATAATAACATGTATATTGAATCTCTCTCAAAGGTGAGCGTTATTGTCTTTATTAAGGCAGAATACAGCTCGTATTGGATCTCATTTGCTGGTGCAGGTGTAGCTAATGTTCAACGTAGTTAACACCCTACTGATCAACAAACCACTGACACGCAGGAAGTTGAACACTTTGATCTTAGAGGCAACTGCCATGTGACTTCCTCAACGTACACACACTAAAAGTAGTCTCAAAGTCAGCCATGCAGGTCAACGTTCCTGCGACGGCCACACCTCACAGGCCACAGAGCTGATTCCGTTTGAACTTTAACCGCCATGGCCACAATAGCCCACAAAAGTGATTAGCAACAGCGTCACGTGTTGTTATCAAGCACAATGTCACAACTATCTGAGGTAAACTATCAGTCGCTCTTGACTAATAACTGATATTTGAGCACTGATACTTGATATTGCATCTTGTTCAAAAGTATATCAGGAAGTCACGTACAGCCATAGCTGTTAATTCCATGTTTTTTGACGGGCGCTACTTAGAGACCCCTGTCAACTTGGTTGTTGTTGTTGTGCCAAAGTACTCTAAAAGAGATGTGTATGATATAATAATGAAGTCTTCTGAGGTAAAGTACTCAAACGTAGTCTGCGGTACAGATGGCACACGATGAACTGCATTAGGGCGAACAATTTGCAAGTCTGTGGAGCAGTACAAAAAAATGCATGTTTGGGCGAAGGAGCGAACAAGCGAGCCATTGTTCTCCTTGTTGCTCCTGCAGGAATTACTGTTGGGTCGCTTGAACATTCTTGAAGGAACCACAGAGCGTTCTGTACACAACACTAGTCTTTCTGGGCTTAGGAACTAATGCAATATTAAATCTGCTTTCCCCGAAGGTTCTTAAGAAAAGATTGGGTCACCTCCATTGCTCTTAGGGTGAAGATTACGGTGTGAAAAACTGCACCTAAGGGAACCATGAATGTGTTTTCTTGCAGTTTGTGGTACTACAAAAATACAATGAATAATAGTGTTACGTTAGCAACATTTTTGGTTGAATATAATTATATACAATAAGACTAATGTATTTATCCATGACCTTACTGACAGTAGAGTTTATGTAAGCAGCAATTATAATTCCTTTGGAAATGTTACACAACCAAAAACCTACCATGCTAGTCAAAGATCCTCTTTATCAGTGGTTGACAAGTACCCCCCTGTGGAATATATTTTACCTCCTAAGCCCCTAAAGAAAAAGATGCAAAACCCAGCGCTGTAGCATCAGTATCTGATTTATTACTGACCACAGCAGAGCTTATCTGTAGTGGTCTTGTTTGAAACAACTGGGAATAAAAAATACAAATAAAACAACTGTAAACACAGATAGAATTAACTTAAAGGGATAGTTCGGATTTTTTTTTACATGAAGTTGTATGACATCCCCATCAGCAGTGTAGAAGATGCGAGCGTCTTCATCACATACACAAGAATGCACAGGCGACAGTGCGCAGGGATACGGTGGGAGCGATTTGTGAGGTCTAATTTTTTTTGAGAAGGCATGTTTGCGATGCAAATGTATTACTCTTTTGAACGCAGATTGTTTTGAGAAGCCAAACTCGTTACTTAAATAGCCCCGGCAACTAAACGGAACTACCTTCCTCGTCACAGATCTCAGACCAGAACCGGACCAATTAGGGGGGTAAGTCACTGTTGATGTAGTACACTGCTCATGGGGATGTCGTACAACTTCATGTCAAAAAATCCAAACTAAACCTTTAATTACATATTTTGGCCACATAAAATAATAATCTGTTGTTTTTAAGGACGTACTGCAACAAATCTAGTCAAAAAGCCTCTTTGTGACAGGTGCACCCTTATGTTTTTAAGGACCTACTGCAAAAATGCCAGTCAAAGATCCTCTCTATGGCAAATGCTCTGCTGTTTTTAAGAACCTACTGCAACAATGCTAGTCAAAGAATGGAAATAGAATTAAACCAAAAAAAGAGCAAAAACGCACAATGTAAGGAGAAAATGCTGAAATGTTGATACTAATAAAAATATTTATCTGTACATACATCCTGTATAACTTTTTTTTAGCCTCTTACTGAAAGAAAAAAAAAATAGTGTATATATCAAAGTGGCCCTTTGCATCTACTGCAGAAAACACTAGTCAAAGATCCTGTATATGGCAGGAGCGACAGTATGTTTTTAAAGGACCTACTGCAAGGACTCTAGTCAAAGGAGTGTTGAGCTGTTTTTAAGAATAAGCACGAGTCAGTCTCTTGTCACCACAGCCCTGTGCTAGCATTGCTGATGATGTCACAGAATTGTGTCATACAGTTGGGTGATTAGTCAGTGTGCCCGCTGAGGTACTAATCAACAATTATATTATCTTATCTTTGTGTGTGCTCTGATCTTGGCCAATGCCATGACATCACTGGTGCCCACAGTCTCCCCTTTAATGAAGAGATGTCAAGACCCAACAAGTATGAATGCTTGACGCCTCACCTCCAAAGTCAACAGGGATGAGCCCACCATCACCTCCAATGAAGACTTCAAACGGGGGTCCCCTGCTTTGGAGTGAACTCGCAGCTTGTACAGGTCTCAAACTTTGTCCCCCTCCCTCTTTCAGCAGTGGCTCAAGGGTCTGGGGACTGCAGGCCCATTAGACACGGCACTAAACCGGAGCGGGCGGTCCACACACAATGGTGAGCGATAAAAGGGGGTCTTTGTGCCGGAGAAGTCACTTGAAAGAGAAGTGACAAGGCTTCTTTTATGATAGTGGCCTGGGCCCCCCTTGGAAACTGGGCTTTCTCATGATAATGCTTCAAACACAACACAAAACAGGGGAGGAGGAGGGTGACTGATTCCCAACCCAAAAAAGGGATATGGATACCATATCAGTGAGTTTTAGCCGTGTCAGGACGTTCGGCAGTTAAAGTGCGTAAAAGGAGACTCGGTGCCACGGCGCAGCTCTGCTGGGGGACCAGAAAAAGTTAACACGGGCTAGTTTCCCACTAAAACCTTTTGAGAAAATGGGGGAAAATGTCGAAAACTTTACCATGGTAACGCTTCTTCTCATCTTTGGCCAGCGTGACGGCGATCCGCAGGCCGATGCCGGAGGAGCAGCCGGTGATCAGCACGACTTTCTGCCCGCCGTTCGCCATGATGAGTGCGGGGTAAGGCGCCGTGCAAAGCCTCGCTGCGCTCCTCGGCTCCTCCGGATGCTCCGCTGCTCGGCTGCGGACTAAAAGCGGATCACCACTGCGGCCATGTGAGCGTCTAATGCGGTCACATGCTCCCAGCAGATGACCGGGCGGCAATCGCGTACAAGCCCCCCCGCTTTGCCACTTTTAAACTTATTAAATAAAGTTAAATCCTTTAAGGAAAAGTAGTGTGTGAGGGCGTGCGTGTGCGTACGTGCGCGCTTCCGAGGGGGCAGTGCTTATGTGATTACCAAGCTGGACACATTGTAACACACTTTTTTTTCTTTTTCTTTTTTTACAGTGTTGACACTGTTTTTGTTTGTAGCTGAAACTTCCGGTTTGCTAAAATGCCCTTTCAATATCTACTTATGCTTATTTAGTCTTTAATGTGAACAAAACTTTAATTAAAGCTCTTAAGATGTTAATGAATGCCATCTTTATGAAAAATACACATTAAAAATTATAAAATACTCAATTACCTGCTGAACTGTAGCACTATTTTTTACACTATGCAACTAACTTGTGTTGAAATAACGTCCAGTCACCAAATGCCTTGGCATGTGCTGCCATCTTATGGTAAAAAGGTGTACCACAGCCCCGGCCTGATGAATGCATTGTAGTAAATCCCTAATTAAATCACTCTAATCGAAGTATAAACTAAACTCACAAATGACAAATAGCGCGGAGATTGTCAGCTGTAGTAGATGTTTTTTCTTTTTTTTCTGCTGAGGCGGCAAGCTACGCTCTGTCAACCGACGGGCCGTGATTGATGTTGAAAGGGGTCAAAGTGCCTCAGATAACATCTCAAACAGACTCGCTACTTCTTCTACCACTGAAAGGTCAAAGTGTGGGAGCCTGCTGTGCTTTTGGCGTGTGGCTACATGAGGTGATGTACCGTGTCAGAATTCTGTGCACTAGCTCTCTCCAACATTAGGTACACACCTTATAATTTAACAGTATGCTCGTTATTGTTGTTATTGATTGGCAGGCTCCATCTAGTGGTAATAGGAACACCAGATAAAAAAAATTACATACTGTATATAGTGTATACAGGTATCTAAAAAAAATATTTGTTAAATATTTACAAAATAAATAAATAAATCAGGCTTCACTTCACATCATTCACATCAAAAAGCTACAGATGCAGGAGCTGTAAGTTTGTCTGTTTAGGTCTTCTCCAACAAATCTGCTAACTTAGCATGATGTTGCTGTTGAAATGTCAGTGTAAGGTTAGCACTGTCACTCACGTACTGCAGCTGTGCTAGTGTTGCTAACGTTTGTGTTCTCCTGTCCCACCCTTTAATGTTATGTGGTTGTACTGTATGTGATATATGGCATCTGTTACTTTGGACAAGTGCAGAGTTACAGTGTGTATGTAAAAAAGTGCACAATTATTGGAGACACACAATCTGTCTGAGAGAGGCATGGACAAACATACTGTAGCGCATGAATATTAACCTACAGACACACAAAACGGCGTTTTCCCAGGAGGGTTTACTAGCATCAACATTAGATTTTGGACAACATGCTTCCAATATACTATTGTTGAGATTTATTGAAAATTGTTGGAAAATACTATAAAAAAGACAATTACTAATCCAAGCACATCACCAAGACCACAATGCCGTCCTGTTGCAACCCTCCCCTCTTTCTTCTTCCTGACCTTTTCTCCATCTTAAATGGTGTGAAGCATCAAGGTTGTAACTCGGTCACAGCAGGAGATTTGTAAAGGACACAGTATGAAGGCCCCGAGATGTTTACGTGCTCTGAGGGTGAAAAGCAGCCTGCTTTGTTGGGGAGCAGCTGTTCTCTTCAATCATAACTCTTAAAGGAGATATTCCAGCTGATGCATCAATGGCTACCGCATGAAGTCACAGCAGCACACTAGTGGTGATGGTGAAACCAGTCAAGCCTCAATCATTAAATGCAATCAAAATATGTTCTAAAATGGATTTTCACCCAACAGAGCTTGTTATAAAGCTACTATTATTGCAAAAAAGGCAGATTGTCAGTTTACAAGGAGCTTTCCTCTTAAAGCTGACATCTGCTTTTACATCTCCACACAACACCTTTACACCCAGATATTCAACATATAATTGGATTTTCCAGCTTGGCTCTGGGACTTCTGAGTGCCATCCATCCATTTTCTATGCTGCTTATATGTGGCGTATGCTGGAGGCTATCCCAGCTGACTTCGGACGGGAGGCGGGGTAGACCCTGGGCTGGTCGCCAGCAGGGCACATAGAGACAAACAACCATTCACACTCACATTCATACCTATGGACAATTTAGAGTCGCCTAACCTAACATCCATGTACCGTACATGCATGTTTTTGGAATATGGTAGGAAACCGGAGTACCCGTAGAAAACCGGGGAGACCATGCAAACTCCACACAGAGATGTTTAAGCAGAGATTCGAACTCTAACTGTGTGGACAACATACTAATCACCAGGCCACCGTGCAGAGTAATGCTGCCAAAATTTTAAGGAAAGAAATGAAGTGAGGATATAATGCTCATTATCACAGTAATCTTTGGATATGGCAAAAACATGCCCGCTAGTGGCTGTAAACAATGTAGGGATGACAAATAGGCATTTGACTACATTGCCTTAATTGACTTGAATTATCGGTAAAAGTACCTCCAAGTTAAATGCGTTGTTGGGGTTTTTGTAATGTTTTTTATGGGGTGGGAGAATCTCTTTCTGAATGTTCAGAACTTCGGTTTCAATGCCAGTCTAACTACCTGATATGATTTACACAGCAAACTACTGTAGTTGAGGCTGACTCAACAGTGCCTCTCCTGGCTGCAGCCAAGTAGTGCACCCCATTTTGCCGCCTTTGCTTCAGCATGCGATTAATTAATCAATTCCACACAATCAACCAAATTATAGATGATCAATTAATCAATTATTATGACCATTAGGCTTTTAAGAGTATATGATGCTGGCAGCCAATTACAAATACGTCGGGATAGCTAATATGACATACATCCAACTGGCTAGCTGAATACTACTACGACTACTAATAAAATGTAGAATAAAATAAAACATTTTTAAGCCCACCTCGAGACAATGTATTTAAAATAAGGCAGAACAAGCCAGTGGAGAAGATTAGGGACGTTCCTAACATTCTTGCGCCTGCAGAGAGGAGAAAGTGGACAGGTGTGGATGGAGATGAGGCCACTTTTGAGATCCCCAAAGCTGCCGCTTTGGAATTTCAGAAGACTGACGCAGTTAGAGTGAGAGGCGAGACAAAGAGGAGGAGATCATTCAAGCCCTTACATGTTTTTCAATGTAAGCATTGCTTCCCCACCATCCCTTCACTTTTTGTTACTTTGCGACCTATAGCATCTAACTTTTCAATAGGCTTTCAGCACAGACACCTCGCCACCTCACTTCAACTATACTCAGGGCCCCAAATAAGCCCTAACCTCTTTTTCCAAAAGGTCAGAGAGATTTTCTCTCCATAGCAGCTGATCCACCACACACCCAATCCCATCGCAAGCCTTTGTTACGGATTTATTGTCAATTTCCTGTCAACTGACTGAAGAGACACGTGCACAGGATCTTGGAACGTCTTCCTGCCCTCCAATTGACTTCCAGCCCGCCAGTTAGTGTCTTTTTATGACTCCAAAATAATTACCACCGCCAAGGGCCGCGGGCCACAAGTATTGTTTTGATCGTCACTGGTTTGTTAGCATGATTAGGAAAAAAATACACAAAATATCTCCACAAAACTGTCATGTCGTAGCTTTAAAATGTTGATTATGTATTAATCATGTCTATCTGTTTGAGTTAAGAGGGAACTGTTCTTTCCAACCCAGAACCAAATGTGGTACGGAACAGTCTTTCATCGGTTCTACACTAAGCATTAACACAAATCATTCAAATTTTGTGGCCTCAATAAAATAATCAAATAAAATAATAATAAAGAAATTAAAATGAATAAAAAAAAACAAAAACATTTTGGATACCTCCTGTCAGGACAGGCTTTGCATAATCAATAAAACAACTAACAAAACAACATAATGTCTTTTTGCCTATATTGCAATGTTGCCTGAAATGTGCTATAAAAATCCAATAGCGAGATTAACACGAGGACCACCTTCATATTTTGCCATGAGTTATTTTTTTATTACAATAATGTTTCTCACCCTTAAATCTGTCTTAAGTTATTTTGATCACGGCTGCAAAATAACACAAAATGGAGCCAAAGAAAGTTGCAAGGTCCAGCATTTTGGTAAAGAAGGTGAAAAACACTGGTGAATTCAAGAAATAACTCATGGCAAAACACAAAGGTGGTGTCCGTGTTGAACTTGCTGCCACATAGTGTCTTTGTCAACACGTCATCACATCTTCAATGAAGGTAAAGTAACCTTAATTGTTCCCATCAGCTTACGTATGTGTATATGTTTTTTTTTCCGAATTATTCCTCTTTTTGCTGTTTAACCCTAACCTAAGATGGTACAGTCCCGTCATCCTACCTGTGGCATATGATAACACACAGAAGGACAAAAACTCCAAATATGAACTACTTATATTTTTTATATTATAACAGAAGTGCTATATTTAGGCTTAATTTCATAGATATTATGATGGGGAATTTAGGATTTATTTATATTTACTGTATTTTTTACCAAGGGCTGTCTTTGAAGTTGCCACCAAATGCTGCTTTGTGTGTAAAATGGTAGTATATTACAAACAGTGTGGGTGGCATCTGTGCGCTGTAAGTTTTTGGACAAGTGACGGTACGGCTGGAAGAAGGATGATGCTCATGTGAAAGAGCGAAGAGAGGACTGGAATGTTTGCCACAGGTCATCGCCGGCGCTTTCTGCTCTTTTGTGTGCCGTCTGCAGAGGAGGTGTGGAATGCAAACTTGATGAGAATGGAAGCGTAGCTGGGGGTGGGCGTGGGGGGTTAGTAGATTGACAGGAGAAAGCAAGGAGCTGGAAAAGTGTTCTCGTTGGGGGGCAAAACTGTAGCTACAGCTGCAGCAGACAAAATTAAAAAGGTTTCCGATAATAGAAGAACGAAGTAAACACACAAGACAATATTACGTACAGTCTGATGAGATCCAATACAAGCACCCTATCAAAAATATCATCGAACCCAAGAAAACGTATTTTGGAATGGCCTAGGTAGAGCCCAGTCCTTAAACTCCAACTGAAAAGCTGTGGCAACTGTCAACATGTGGGGCTTCAGTTGGCTCTCTTTTTGCCATGAGATAACTTGTTGTGATTTGGTGCTAAAAAGAAATTGAATTGAATTGAATTAGAGGTGACCTGAAGGGGACCATGTACAAAAGATGGCGTAATCTGACAGATTAGGAGCATTCTTGCAAGAGTAAGCAGCTGTTGCCAAGGTAAAATGTGGATAGACTTCTACCGTAAAACATAACTGTCAACCCCCCTGTTTTTCTTGGGAAACGTTTGTATTTTGCTCTTCTTCACCAGCATCCTCCCACTCCAATACTGGCAGCATCCGGAACAGCACAGCTTTTTAAATATTATGATTTTAAAATGAAACATAAATATGGCAAACTGCCAGCAGGAAATTCACTAATAAATAACAAAAATACAAATAAAAAAAAAAGAAATACGATGTAATAGTTTACAATGCTGGTGCAACAATGGCTGAAATATTATTTCATTTTTCGTAAATCAAATTTCCTTATTGGCTGAAGTGCAGCATTAATAGCTGTAGCTTGTACCGCCAATCCCCATTTCCGCTGAACAATGACGGCACACTACTTTTGTGTTATTCACTTGTCTTTGTGCATTTTTGTATGTCACCGGGAAGGCAAAGTGTTCCCAAACAGGGGACTTTAATGACGGAAAAGAGTTTTCAAGCTGTAGCTTCTCCTTGGCACTATCACTCTCCCTTGGCTGGGCTGCACTGTATTTGTTTACGCGACTATATCACAAAGCAGTTACACTTCCTGTCCCCTACTCAATGTGTATCGTGTAAAAACTCAGTACAGTACAGAGGTGTACTGAAAATCAGATTACAAATACTTGTACTGTTACTCCCCAAGTATTAGTTTTAGGGTGTGCAACCAGCTTAATGTTGACATATGGCAACCAAAGTGGAAAAAGGCAGAAGTACCAACGAAATTTGATCCTAAGTGAGCAAAGTGCATTGATGTATCCCCAAATTATGTTGACTCGAGCTGCTGTGTCACGTTGTTGAAAGACTATTCTGCCCATACATTTTTATACAACTTCTGGACCTGTTTGACAAAGCAACTTGTGTGTTTTTTTTTCCTCCCAAATAGCAATACTAGACTCCTTCTGAGCTGCCATTGTGCTTAGAGGTGGGTTGCAGGAGGGTGAGCTTGAGTTTATTTAGTTTTGTTTGTTTGCTTCATTTAACAGACATGGTCCTCAGACATCCCTTAGCTTTCATGTCTGAAAGAATTAGAATTATCACCATACTGGCATTTCCCTTTGCTGTACCAGTGCAACATTTCCATACTTTGTTCACTTTATTTAGCTAATGTTCACGCTTTTTCTTAGCTGCATCCTCCACGAAAACATGAGTTACTACTATCCCAGGCTCCTTTATGACAGCTCAGTGGCGCAATAATGTAATAATTGATTAACTGTAAACATTACCATTCACTGCACATATTTTTTTATCATGTAATATACAATCCCAGGAGGAAGGCATGATTTAAATAGGCTCTGTTAAGATGACAGTGTGTCTCTCCTCTTAAATCAAATTTTCCAAGCTTTCACATTGGAACCCTCGCGTGCATATTTTCCCTGGCTGTTTGCCTGTTCCGGCATGTTCTGATGATCTGAGTGGGAAGCTCAGCATAAAGGCCAATCAAAGGTCTCCTACTCCTGAACACACCACTCAACGAGAATTGTGAAAGTCCATCTACACCGCACATGCCCCGAAATAGGAAGTAATGAACGACTTCAATTCACTTAGTGATAAAAATGAATGTCGGCTATCTTTGACACAAGCACAAAATAACCTGCAAGAGAGAGAGAGGTACTTCCAATTTTTTTAACATGTCAGGGATGAATCATCACCAAAATACACTGAATGTGATGTTGCTAATAGTATTATTACACTCAACAGTATCATTTATTAAAGTGATGTTTCTCAAGACTTGTCTGGTGATAAACAACCCCCCATTTGGTCATGTTGATATTTAAAAATATTTAACAGTGCAAAAGTTCCAATGACCATATGCATTATTATTAAAATAACTACTATGTCCTCTGTTTTACGTCTACATACGGGCGTCGCCAGGAATTCTGGGCCCCATTAAAAAAAAAAAAATAAAAAATAAAAAAATACAAAAATTCACCTTGAAATGGAATCGTTATGTGGAAAAATATGTGTTTGAATTTCTGTCATCACAAAAATATAAAAAAATTTTTTGGTAATGGTAATATGAGCAAGAGAGATACTAAGATACTAAGTGACATGTCATTGAACACAGTGTTGCTCACCTTCTTCACTGGGACAGGGAGGGGTAAAGGTATGGGAAGACAGGGCTGCTGCTGACTCATCTTTTTTTAAAGCTGGTAAATGGGGGGGGGGGGGGCGGGGGGGGGGGGCAACTGATTTAATAATACATGCTAAACATTTACCTGCCTTTTACCTAAAGGAGTGAAATGTAGGCTAACACAACATGCTAACACTGCTATCTTATTTTATTGTGGACATTAAGCTAACAGGTTGATTTCCATGACACAGACTGGCCAAGCTACAAAAAAAAACTGGGTCACATATTCATGTTTCGTTTGCCTCTCTTCTCTCACCTTTCTCTCTTTCCGATTTTCACTCCCAGACTTTATTTTACTAGGCAGTGGCAGCATTGCTTTACGCTGCTCTGCCGCAACTGCCGACTGACAGGCAACAGGCTGCAGCTACAAAGCACTGTGAAGGTTGTAGTGGACGAAACCATTTCATGTAGCTGTTTTATTATTATTAGTTTTAGTTCTTTTTACACTTACAATGTTTGTTACTTCAAACATCACCTGTACAGTTAATAGAGGTTTTATGATGGTAACAGTTTGACCTTGGAACATATTATTTTCATTATTTAGTATAGGGGAAAACGCCTAATAGATTGTGCTGGACCTTACAGGTTCCACTGCATTATATCAACAATAGTTTTGATTTATGAAAGGTGACAGGCTGCTGGCAGGAGAATGGATGAATAGCTCCATTGCTTTACATTTGTTGTGGACTTGTCAAATAAATTAGCCCCCCCGCCCGCGCCAAGTTGGACTAATGTACACAGCACAAGTATTTCTCACCCATGGCTCAGACTATCCACTGGACTCTTAGTAACTATCTGCTAAAAGCTGCAAGGAATGCGCTGCATGGCTCCTACTAGCTCAGGCTGGCTAAGCTGCTTGGGAGATGGGAGGAGGTTGGAAGTTTTTTCTGTTTACACACTGGATCAGCCTCAATGTGTCCACATAGATGGACTTTTCTCTCAAAACTCTGCTTCCATTTACAGGTGGTCCTCGGTTTACGGCATTCCGGGGTTACAAACGCGCTCCTAGAAATGAATTAAAAACTTAATTTTGGAATACACTAAGTGTGGCTTACACACAGCCGCACTACTCCCAACACTTGAATGTTGTGACAATCATTAAGGATAAAGATTGTATTTTAATGTCTATGACGAGGAGGTCATAGACATAAAAACAATAATTATTGTTTTGTGAGCAGGCACATCGCTGCGCTCTGTCATTCCCTCTCTCACTGTCGCTAGACCTCTGCACACTTGTGGCTGAACGCTGCGGGGCGGGGCGAGCCGGTGTGTGTGCACTCATGGTATCTCCGGTCAGGTTTTGGGGACTGAGCTCGTGGCTGCAGCTTGCGGGCTGCATGCCTTGAGTGGTGAGGCGGACGGGTGTTTTTAGTGGTCAAAATGCATGCCTGTTGGTCACTCTCCCGGAGCGGAGGGCACTGATGTAATAATAAATTTTTTTCTAATATTCTTGTGATCGACCGGCAAAGCCCCAAAGATCAACTCGTGGCTCGCGATCGACGCGTTGGTGATCCCTGGTACAAACAATAGTACTTAAAGCTTAAATGTTTTTATCGACCATTAATTCATATTTATAATATTGTATTTACTGCATCATCTACTTGATCGTATTGTACTGCATCAGATTGTATCACATTTCATATCATACAATTTCGTAGTGATCGCACTGGATCATTTTGTATGTGGTGCATCGTATCGTATCATTTCATATTGCGTCATATTGCAACTGTAGCATCTCATATCTATCACATCATATTGTCATATTGCATCATACCATATTTAAGGTATCGTTTACATTGCATCATGTCTATTGCAATCCATCGCATCATATCGTACCATAGAATCGTATGCATCATATTGCCTTAAATGTATTATTTGTAGGGGTGTCATGACACACTCAACTCACAAGTCAAGACGATGCACTAGACTGGGTCCACGAGAAAGAGACGAGACAAGATTTTAGCACAATGAAAAAATATGACTGGTCAAACAAACTTTTTTAATTAACCGCGCCACAAAACAATACAGGTGCGTTTTGAAATGTTTATTGTTCCACAAATTGACGCTAATCGATATTACAGTCAATATTTTAGACCAAATGAACCACTAATGTTATGACAATATACGTATAATGATAATATGTGATAATAATGCAATATTTCCTTTAACATGTCATCTTTCACTCTGTAAAGTTGTGGAATTGCCGTTTATAACATACATATTCAACAGGCAATTTGCACTGTATAACGTTTGAAGCACTTCTTCAAATGCTGGCTTTTCAACTGTATTTAAGGGCAGCATTTCTTTTGCGATCATCATCACACTTAATGTACAGTATCATTTGTATCGCATCATAAATCGAATCATGTCACATTGCTTCTTATTATTGTAACATATTCATTATATGGCGTCCTATTATGTATCTTCGTATATTCTTTACTGCATTGGATCGCACTGTATCGTATCAATCACATTGCATGATAGTAAATATATGATCTCTATTGCTTTCATACCATAGTGTACTGTTTTTATTGCATTGCATGCATTGTACAAAATAACATTTGGAATCTATCGTATCGTATCGTATCATATCATATCATATCATATCATATCATATCATATCATATCATAATTTCATACCTGTCGCATTACATCGTAGCTATCGTATTGCGTTATATACAGTATTAGTAACTACTGAATCCGTCTATCCATCACGGGCAACACCGCAACTTTACAAAACATCATAATATGATTTTTTTTGTCTACTTAAAGTGCAAATTAAGGGAATAATCTCATAGGGTCGCGTGTGTTTTAACATGTTGGCCTTTATCAACATGAGAAAGTTGTACAAGGTGGGGCGACCGCTCATCTTAAAGTGGCAGGGTGTGTGCAAATACCTAACAACTGCATTGTTTCAGCTAATGCTTCCAGCCAGCTGCTGCCTGCCCACAAATGCACCAAATGGTCTGACCTTTAATTTGAGTGGATCCAGCCTGCAGCAGCATCACTCACCGAGGTCAACCTGCATGCAGCCTTATCAGACAACTACCGTACTGCAGAAGCTGCACTGAGATCCCACTGAACGCTGAATAAGTCAGCTGAGAGATGAATATGAAGCTCAATTTTATATCCATGATGATTAAAAGCTACTACAATGCAGTATATTGTTCACTTTTGACTCCCAGGCATCTATGGAATTACTGCTATTCCTTCAAATGACAGAGCAAATATGGCGCTTTTAAGCGGCCAAAATAGCAGAGCGGATTAGCAAAGGTGATCCACACATCACCTCTGTAGTTAATGACCGTCCCTAAAGGAGTGAGACCTAACAAATTATCCGTTCATAAAGGCGATTTATGACAGGGGGTCTTCCTCTGGAGCTTGGACCGCTTCGCTACACACCCATCTTATGGGAGGGGTGAAGAGGAGGAGGGAGTGATGGCGAGGAGGAGAAACTGAATGAGAAGTCTCTGAGAAGCTCTCTTTAGAGGAGACAACACAACACAAAAAAATCCTCTGTAACAGCCAGTGGAAGAACCCACTGGCCTTTTATATTTGTAAATAATTTAACTTCTACAATACATGCATGGCTGCTTAGTTCTTGCCACTTGTGGAACTTTTGCAGTTGTGATTGAAGAGGAGGGGAGAGATTCCCAAAATTTGGGAAGATGGAGCGCTTTTTAAGGAGGTGGAAAATGCTATTAGTGTTTTTTTTTCTACTGCACTTCACCACCATTCAAGCAGGTAAAGTATATCTTAAAAATTCTCTTTTGAAATACAAAAATAGTGCAAATGTCAAGAAACGTTGTGTATTTTGTAAATGATGATCCTCTCCTTGCATGTGCATTAAAAAAACCAACATAAAAAAAACCAAGAAAAAATTACATGTTGATTCAGCTCTATCGTACACTCATATTTATGACATTTCCGTTTCTTAACTTAATCATACAGGTTTTGAGCATGCGTGAGGGTGTGCAAACGTATGACGTCACACTTGCGTGTGCGTGTGAGCAGCACCGCTTGACCGCGAAAGACTTTCACGTTGGCTTGAGAAAGAGTTGAACATTGACATAAAGAGAGTAGATTAACATTCCTGGCATGGAAATGTTTAGTGCTCACACACTGTAGTTGTCTATAAATGTGTCTCACTTACGGTTATTTTGGAACACTTGGCATTAGTTGGCATGTTTTACTGCAGCCTCATTAATGAGACAATTGTGTCTTCTGGTTCCAATTACTTGCAAAGGTGTGTGTGTTTTCCTGCTACTTTTAGAGTCATTTTAATGTGATACAGTAATCCCTTGTTTACCGCGGTTAATTGGTGAAGACCCCCCCTGAATTTCTGCAAAGTAAGATCCTTATTTATAAATCAATATTTTCGTGAAAGCGTAGAAAACCTGTTTATGACCTTCTAAATACGTTTTTTAACATTATTATAGCCCCCTAGATATGAAATAACACCCCATAGTCACCTTTACATTAGTCTTACCCAATATAGTAGACATAGTCCGAGAAAATAAGCGATTTAAGACATAGATAAGACTTGTGCTTGTGTGCGTTGCTATAAGTGAAGTGACATTGCGGGTTCAGAGTTGAGTTTTAGCTTGGAGTGGATTATGACTGCAACAGTAGCCTGTGTTATTATTATGACTATTATCATAATACTTGTTATGTTATTATTATTTTGCCTGTTGTGAGATAATTGAAACCTGCAATAAAAGCCTGTCGTTCCAGCAATCAAGTCAGATGCTTGTTTGCGTCGGCAAACATTACAGGAACATTACGGACACCTAGTGACCGGTGTAGATTACTACAAAGTGTCACCTTTTTCAATGCATCTTCTAAATGCCTTGTGTTTGTATTTTAGTTCATTTAGCCAATTGTATGCTAGAAATGGTTAATTTAGAAAAAAAATAAAATGTGGCCTTATTCAACCACAAAATGGCATGTCTTCTTAATTGATATATTTAAAAAAAAAACGTGAAAATTTGAACTGCAGACTGGCAAGGGATGCCTGTATTTATTATTTCAGGGAGTTACAAACATCCAATCATCCATCAATCAGGCAGTGTTTTTTTTTGGAGTGCAAGGAACCATACTGTATTTGGCAACCCAACAATAAGGCAGTAAAACCATAAAATTTCTCCCAGCTACAACAACAGACAAGACTGGTTATGATAACAATCAATACAACATTATAATTTTTAAAAGTGTATTCGGCTTGATATAATATTAAAATAGCAAAAAAGTTACTCCAGTTTAAAAAAATGACAATGGGCTATAAGCTGTGAAGTATTTCCATGAGTATCTATGAAGAGGTTGCAGTAAAATTCAGCAAGTTGGGCTACCCTCAAAAGTGTACAGTATAGTATCTCACAAAAGTGACAATTCAGTAAGCATTTTTACAAAAAAATATCATTTTAAGGGGGAAATCCAAAGAAAAATATACTTCAGAGTAGTCAGTGTACAGCATGTTTGGCAGTATAGATTTACTATCCACTGAAAATGAGTCAACACACAGCCATTATTGTCCAAATATGGCAAGAAATTCACCAGAGCTGCACGGGTTGTTACTGGAGTCCTCTTTCGCTTCTCCATGATGACATCACTGGTGGAACTGGTGGATGTAAGGCACCTTGCACTCCTCCACCTTCCTTTTGCTTGAGGATGCCCCACAGGTGCTCAATTGGTTTCAGGTCTGGGGGAAACCACTCCATCCCCTTCGGCTTCCTCAGCAAGGAACTTGTCATCTTGGAGGTGTGTTTAGACTCCTTATCATGATGGAAAACTGGCCCAGTTTTGGCTTCAGAATATCCCAGTACAATGCTGACATTCATGCTTCTTTTTAATGAACCACAACTCCCCCAGTGTTGACAGCACTCGTGCAGCACCCGAACATGACGCTACCACCACCATGCTTTACTGTGGGCAAGACACAATTATCTTTCTGCTCACTTGTGTTGCCAGGTATTTCGACAACAATGGCTGGGTGGTGATTCATTTTCAGTGCATAGTAAATCTATACTGCTATACATGCGACACACAGACTACTGTAAAGTATATCCGAGTTTCATTTCTATAGTATTGTCCCTTGACAAGATATGTTGTTTTAATTTTGTCATCACTGGGATGCTTTGCTTGAATCCAGCAACTGAAATAATAACGTGATAGACACAGAAAGTGGAGCCAAGTGTTGTAATCACATTCACAGCTGCTCCCTTATGAGGGCCTGTGAAGTGAAGCTGACTGCAAGGATTTAAGGTGGCGCTGACTGATAACACGCTCTCAGTGGTGTGCAGGTGTATGTGTCTGTACTGCGTTTAGTCTGATGACTTTCACAATTGAATGAGCGCACTTGTTTTGTATTTTGTCTTTTACATCTCCGTTTACTCTGCCTGCTACCGTGTGCCAAAGAGGCAAATGTTTGATGCAAATGTTGATGCAAACAGTGATTCCCCAAGGACGGCAAAAAAGAAAAAAGAGAAAGCCACACTTTGTTAGATAAAGACAAGGAAGTTTTACATGTTAAATGGATGTCTCTCAGCAGTCTTTAATGTGAAGACTTTAACTCTTTGTGGACAACAGCACATCTGGATTTCTTTTTTTTTTTTTTTTCCCACCCGGCCGGCTGAGTCTGTGAACACTTGAGGCTCCAAGCAGCTGTCTCTGTTGGACAAGCTGGAGACATCTCCTGCAGCATTAAAATGAGAAGACATCACCATCATCACGAGAGAGGGCTATTTAGTACATGTCATCTGATTTCACTTTATGATCCCCGATCAAAAAAAAAAGTCTGAGGAAAGTTGCTCCATGCAGGTCGCTGCAGAGTGACTTTTCCCATTACGTCTTCCCTAATATGGCTCCTGTTTTATCTTCCTGTCAACCTGCCAGCGCACTTTGGATTTGGTCTTTAGTGTTAATGATGTCTCACTCCAGAGGAACAGAATGCGTTTCATACAGAAGGTGCACCTGCACTATTTAATGACATCCACTAAAAGAGCTGAATTAAACATTCTATAACACTTTACAACAATGGCAATTAGAAACACATTGCATATTAATGAGAGTACTTTAACACTTTTAAACTGATTTTTGGGGGAAGAACAGCAAGAGGGACCTTGCCAAACAGTGAGCCGGCATTAATGCCCTGTGACTTAAAAATTATTATAATATCGCTAATATTGTACAATATAAGGCTAAAATACTAGACACTTTGGTTTAACAGACTGGATAACCAAGTATGAGCTATCCAGTCAGCACTACCAAACCTGCTGTAAGCCAAATACTATATTAAGCTTTGTTAAAAAAACACTTTTTTAAAGTTTTACAAGGGTAGACAAATTGTTTAATTGTATCAATTGCAGTAACTTTTTTTTTAGCTGGTTAGGTGCTAGATAGATTGGTAGCTCAATAGATAGCCAGGTAGGTATAGATGCTATTTGGCTCCAATAAACTTATAGGATAAGGTTTAAATTCATATTAAGTACTTTCTAACACCAAAATCAGGTATCATTACATAGCTGGACAGCTAATTTGGCTAATACATACATAGCGCCATGGGGTATTTGTTTGTGAGCGAACACTCCTGAACTGCCGCACACACAAGGGTGAAAATGAGTCAAAACATGCACCCCTACTAGGCCTGTCAGGATAATCGATACATCGATTAATCGAACCATTAAAAAAAAAACAAAGTCAATAATTATGCTGGCCTTGATAAATTGACATGTGCATGCATGCATGTTTCAATTCCTCAACGGAGAGAGTGAACTCTCCTCTCATTCAGCCTCTTTGTGGAGGAGGGGTTGCCAGTGAGTGGATGCAGACTGCTAGCAGCAAGTTAGCCTCGTGAGCCAGCATACCCTAACATGAATGAAGGCACAGAAGCGATGGTTTCTAAGGTGAATGCCACAGCCCTAGTGTGGGAATATTTCAGTTTTAAACAGAATGAACACGGTTAGCACATGAATACCGACGACCGACACCGACAGTTTTCCCCAACTGGGAAAAAAAACTGCCGATGGAGGTGCCGCGGGCAGCGGAGGCTTGGTCCCAACAGTCAACGCTTACCGAGGCGTTTGGTCGGAAAGTAAAAAGCAACAAAATGGTGCACACTCACAGTGTTGTTCGCTATATGTTAAGCCTTCCTGTTAAGGAATAATAACCAATGTTCCTTATTTTTTCAAGAGCAATTTTGTTTACAGAGACTTCATACTCCATCTTATTTATATTGTATTTATTGTTTTGCGTGCTTTTTATTGGAGTTAAGAGTTTTTTCTTAACAGAGAAAAGGTATAGAAAAGGTCAATTTTTTATTGTTTTTGGTTATGATTGTGAGTTTTATTTAAGTGCAATTTTTGCTAAAAGAGACCATTTTAGAGAGTCCATTTTATTTTCCTTGGGGTTTTTTTTTTTTAAGTTATTTTATTTAAAAACTCTTGACATTCCAATTACAGCATTAAATGCTCTTGAGAAATTAAAGTTTATTGCTTTTGATATGATGTACTCACATTATTGTGCCATATAATTAAAGAAGAAAATGGTCTCAAAAAATGTTGTCAATAATATTAATCATCAACAATTATTTGTAGGACAATTATAGACGAGCAAAATTTGTTATCGTGACAGGCTCCTACTCTGTTGCATGTGCTATTATTTTTCTGACAAATACACCATATGGTATGTACAGTCGTCCCAGGCTACTTCACACTTTGAATTTTACGGTTTCGTAGTCAAATACGTGGTTGAATACTATTATTAGTAAAAAACCAACAACAACATGTATTTAAGCAATTGTTGCATAGATGTTTTTCCTCATTTTTAAGCGTAAAAATGGCTAAATGAACTGAAATACAACTATAAGGCATTCAGAAGACTCATTGAAAGAAGAAGAAATGTAGTATTCTACACTGGTCACTAGTTGTCAATCATGTTACAGTAATGCTCGGTGAGACACACAACAGGCTTTTATTGCAGGTTTGAATTATCTCACAACTGGCACAATCCCTAAGAAAATCCCTAATAAAAACATCGGCTACTGTTGGTACTGTATCCACCCAAAGCTGAAACTCAACTCTGAGCCCCCGACATCACTTCCTCTCCACCTCTCACTCAGGTCCCCTAGCAAAGACATTTATGTATAGTAACACACACAAGCACAATGCTTATTTATGTCTTAAATGACTTATTTACTTTTATTTTGTCTACTATATTGGGTAATACAAGTGTAACGGTGATTATAGCGCTGTTATAGACGACTGTAATCATGTTAAAAACCATATTTAGAAGATCGTAAATAGGTTTTCTATGTTCTAACTATGAAAATATGCTATTTATAAATTCACTTATCATGTTTGGGTTGGGTCTGGAAAAAGTTAACCGCGATAATCGACAGATTACTGTATTTTGAATTGGGTACACACCTTTAGGAGACTCACAAGCACACATTGGTAAAATGTTTGATTGGTTGAAAAACATGCCTGTCATGCCTGGCAAAACGTCTTTGCAAGACTCTGCTACTAATTGCGTTGAGGGTATCTTTATGGGGCGGCATGGCTCAGGTGGTAGAGTGGTCATCTCCCAACGTGAAGGTTGCAGGTTTGATCCTCCGTCCTCCTGTGATTGTGTCGAAATGTCCTTGGGATACTGAATCCCCAGTTGCTCCTGATGCTGTGCCATCAGTAGGTAAATGTGCTCTCAGTGTCAAAGCGCTTTGAGTGCCTTGGAGGTGGTAAAGTGCTATATAAGTGAAAGACCATTTATATTACATGTAATCTATCATGTCATCCAAAGTGTTTTGAACACAACACCTGGGAGTCATCACTTCACAAGTGTCATTAGAGACTGTAGATGGAGAGATATGCTGTACATGAAGTGTGATGAATGGGTTGACGCTTATGAGCTGCCATGAAGTGTTATGATGTATGAAGCTTGGGGATGAATTGTCATGCGTGCACATGCTTTGTTGAGAGGAACCCATGTGCTTCAGCTGCATTTATGCTGTTAAAATCTTTTCTACTACACATTTTTCAAGAGCAGGTATCCCCAACTTACCCTGCCTGACATTGCTTTTGGCAGTTTAGTGATTAGACACTGTGCTGAGGTTTTCTTGAGAGAGTCCTTATAAAGAGTAGAAGTACTTGTATAAACATGTGCTCAGGCCTTGAGGGGCAGGTGTTTTCTCAACGGGTCCGGCAGTTTTTTGGCCTCTTAGCGCATCATCCTGTCAACAAAAGGCGAGCAGCGAACAAACTGTGGAAAGAGAAGAATGCACCACTGATCTTATCTGCGACCAGACTCACATTAAGATCTGCATGCTTGTCGACAACATTGGTTTCACACTTGCATTGTGGTGGAAAAACCATCAATGTCCAGACCCAAAGTTAAATGATCAGCTAGTATCTACAGTATCATTTAAGGGTGATTTAATACCACCAAGTTGCAATATGATCTCGATGCATTGCTTTCATCATTGCTCTCATATTTGATATTCACGACTGCATGAGATATCTCCACTGAGACTATGTTAAAAATCTTTCCCAGCTCTTTCTTAACCCCTCTCTCGTCTTGGCATGCTCAAATGATGTGAGCAATAACTAAAAGCAGACCCAGTACTACTTCATCTAATAATAATAATGACCTGCTGCTGATTTTGCAATCTTCGAGGAAAGCAGCATGGTGTCGTGGTGTTAAAATTAGCCTTTTTTGGGGGGTGGGGGGATACGCTTGTATGCGAAGAGTAAACATCTGAGAGGAAATCTGACAGGGGCGAAGGTGCAAATTGCTTTTTGGTGATATTATGCTCAGGTTTGATTGGCTACACCGTGCTTGTTTTGCAGTGTATATAGCAGATATACAAGAAAAGTGAGCACAGCCCTTTTTCCTGTGAAAACAATAAGTCATTTCATTAAAATATAAAAATATATATCGATATAAAAAAAAAACTGAATTCCAACCTCTAAAAGTTGAGTGAAAAAAGAAAATATTTTATGGGGAAAAATAAATTATGAAAAATAGTGCAATAAGCTAGTACAAGTATACACTTTCTATAAATAAACTTTCATTGTTATTTTGCCAACATTATTTTTATATTAATATTAATTTATTTTAAGAATTATTTACTAACTAACGCCTTTCTGGGCTTCCTTAGACAACATTTTAGTCAAGTTCGAATGAAAAGCGCCTCTGCTGGTTGCAGCCAAGTTGTGCACTGCATTTAGCCACCATTTCCTCATGAGGCAATTAATCAACGATTATTGTTAACAATTTCCAATTGTATTTGAGGTCTGGGCTCTTGCTGAGCACTCCAAAAGTGGAATTTTCTTCTCCTGTTAAGTTTGCACTTGCGGCACGGCTGTCAGACCATGCAACCATGTAATTTAACAGTTTTATTACTATTACTTTTTTCAATTCTGATGTTTTATTTTTTGGGGGAGAGGCATTTATTGTTATAAGTGAGTAATTGAGGCACAGTGTCTATACTAGCAGCAGCTACTATTTAAGGCTCTTCACAATAAAGATGCCTTGTGGAAAACCCCTTTGGATTAACAAATCGTAGCATCTCTTAGCATCTTATCCTGCACGTTGTACAGTTCTCCTATGTTCTTGATATACGTGCTGCACCTATTCTATTAGACACAGATACGCATTTGTAAGCTGTAAATTTAACTTCAATTATCCATTCTTTCCCCTCCCCTCCACTCAGCTCCACTCTTCTTTTTCAGGGTGCGGTCCAAAAAACTATGGGAAAATCCCATTGCCCAGAATCCCTTTTGGCTCGCTTTCTAGTTCAATTCCCCCGTCACTCCCATGTGCAACAGTTCACAGTTTACAGTGTTGCATTGTCTGAGGCCTAGTGGAATTTGTCGGGCTGGACTGTGGATGTGTAGGTGGTGTGAGTCATGGTGGAGGGATGTTTTCCGTGACATGGTTTTTGTGATACAAAACACAGAGAACACATTATGTCCATGCATGACTCAAATGATGTGTCACGTGGGATGTAGATTTCCCCAGATTGGGGGTATTTTTGTGACATCAAAAACAATAAAAAGCAAACAGACCAGAATATGTGTGTTATTTATTGCATAGAGCACCGTAAAGTTGAAGTTTTAGCTTCTTCCCACGTTCTCTGGCCTTATTATGTGACTTCAAAACAACACTCCTGAGTCTTTAGGAATTATCTGATGATATTTCTGCTAACCACAAAACTGCACTGAGTGTAAACAATTAGATGCACAGCAGGGAAAAAGAAACTCAACAAACAATTAGCATAATAGCATCCTCCTGAGTCCCACTTTTTTCCCTCCCCATGTAGAGCTTGCCAAACCTATCCTACTGTATTTTGCACACTTTGGTGTGAAAGGCATAATAACACTGTGAAAGCACGTTTTTTTTTCTGTGGCTGGAATTCATGCTGTTCTGTTTTTTGCACTTTTACTTAATCTTTTGTTTCAATTTTAAACATGTCAGAGGTCAACAGTCTTGTGTTGCTGGAACATGTCACCCTTTGGGC
The DNA here is from genome assembly GCF_027744805.1 of Dunckerocampus dactyliophorus. Lineage (NCBI taxonomy): Eukaryota > Metazoa > Chordata > Actinopteri > Syngnathiformes > Syngnathidae > Dunckerocampus > Dunckerocampus dactyliophorus. The sequence goes on along the minus strand of NC_072836.1, from coordinate 7,756,234 downwards.
AACGAAAAAAAAGAAATGTAATATATGGTGAACCCTGACAGGTTGTCATGTTTGCGATGAAACATTTGTATCAGCCTGCGCCTAAGACAGTCCATTCTGTCAGGATCAGTGCTAGTACGGTTTTGGTGGGCAATCCCCCCCAGAGTCAAACCGTGGCCATCATATAATTCTTATTAACAGTAATGGCATTGTTTTCAAGTCATTTTAGACATTCCCACCTGACATTAAAGGGTAAAAAACTGTCACTCCTAACATGTGAAAACAATAAGACTCATTTAACACCCCTTTGTTGGGACTACACAAAAGCCAAAGGAAAAGCAGTTAATGCCTTGATGTCTGCTGAAATAGGCTCTAGAGAATTACCCTGGGGTCTTGCTCCATGTCATGCATGATGGAATTCTTTTGCACCTTAAGAGGGAATTTTTTCCCCATTTTTGTGGCAATATAGACAAACATGGACAGATAGGTAGCTATTTGAATTACTGTATGCAAAATCCCACTGTAATCGCAGATGCCACCTCAGCACAAGTAAGTTAATGCACCCTTCTGCAGCACTGACTCATCTCACGTAATTAGGTTCCACTCAAATACAAAACATACGTCGAACTTTTCTATCACAGAAAATTCCTGATTGCATTATATTCCCAATTTGCATTCAGGAATTAAACAAGATCTCACTGGAGAATAAAAATGTAAAAAGAATAAAACTTTCAGTTTTAACTTTTTGTCGCACAGGCACAAATGAATTTCACATTTAGTGTGAAAATATGTTAACCACTGCAAACATAGCAAAAAAAACTTAACTTTGAACTCCTTGATCCTTCTTTACAAAAAACTCCGAAAGCCAAAGAAAAAGTTCTAGTGAGTTACACACAGGTGTCGTTTGATGTCATGCATGACAAAGTTCTAAACGCTGATTGTTTTTACAAATTTAGAGGCATGTTTCCCTGATTTCGTGGCTACGTATACACACCTGTATACACAAGCATGTACAGACAGGTAGCTTTTTTTAAAGTATTTACCCAAAAGTTGCACCTGCTACCACTGCTTACGTCACTGAATCATCTCTTTTTGGCAAACCACAACTTGAAAATGTATTGGCCTTCCACTCCAATTCATACTTCTAACTTTTCTATCCCAAAGGAAATTTATTTTCAGTCAGAAATCAAACAAGAACTCACAGGAGGATTGGACAGACACATGGAAACTTTATAACAAGCCAGTTGAATATAAACATGACTTGACATAAGAAGTCAACTGTGGGCAATAAAGTGCTTTGGCAAGAAGGAGTCTTACATTTTAATGACGCTTAGCCTCGAGCTAGAAGGATATGGATTTGATGCTGCTGCTGCTGAGTTCTTCAAGGATGCAGATTAACCTGCATGGATTGAAACTTTGCGCCTGTTTTGTTTGTTTGCTGAATTATGCATCATGCATCGGCGGAACGCCAGTATGAAAACACTATTAGGTATTATTATTATTATTATTATTAGGTATATCGTTTAGAGCCTAGAATGTATGGAGCTCTTGGTTATGATGGACACTTGTGCAAGGTTTCTATTGTTTGCATCCATAAACCCCGAGGTGTTAACATTACATTTTCTCCATTGCCTGGCTGTGATTCACAGCTTATCTGATTTGCTGCCTTGTTGCAATGCCTAGGGACTGAGAGGGGGAGCACTCAAAGTAGGCTTGGCATAAACAGTCATTGCTGTGCAAAATGCAATGTGGTACTTATCTGCAACAACGTTGAAGTAATGGTAAAATCTGTCCACATGGGGAATGAAGGATGCTTATTTGAGATGATTACAATTTTAAGTGCTAATGAGATGGTTTGATCCAGAGACCACCAAGCCCTGATCCAAGCTAATGATCATCATTAAATACAACCATGTACCCCAAACTTATAGTATAAAGAGAAAGTCAAAATTCCATCACTTTGGGGTAAAAAAATACCTCTGTTTACATAAAAATGCATTCACGACTACCAAATATATGCATAAGCAGGTGGCGTCAAACCATATATGGTTATTTTAGCCATTTTTAGCCAATCATATGTCACGATTGGCTGTAAGCCGAGTGTTGGAACCCAAATTGCAGACTGGACCAGCGCTTGGTGAAAAAATATACAATTTATTACCGTAGGTAATAAGGGCACAAAAATACAACAAAGATGCTCCGGGATAAGTCCAAAAGTCTAACAAAAAACACTGCAAGGCAGGAAGAAAAAACACACGCGATAAATAAGGTAGCTGCAGCAAAAACGGCATACAGAGCAGGAAAAATACACTATGCTAGGAATCTCAATAGTAATAAGGCAAATAGGAATAAAGACCAGTAGGGAGCCAGGGAAGGAAGGTGCAGGAAGCAGGGTTGGCAAAGGAATAACTGGCAACAGGCAGTGGTTTGGCAGCAGCTGATAAAGGTGCAGGTAATTGGTCACAGGTGATACAGATGAGTAATCAGGGTATGGAGAGCACTGCAACAGAGGACAGATAGGAGGCAGCAAAGCGACAACACTGAACATGACATCATAATCAAGAAGAAACTCCGTTTTGGACAACTAGAAAGCAAACAGAAGGAAATACAAATGTAAGACAAGCCTACTGCGCTATTTTTGGTTATGGGTAATGATCTACAGTATAACTTATGGACTGTCTGGGTCATGGAAAATGATATAACACAAAGGCTACATTCACATTGCAGGTCATTTCCGATCTTTTTATTCATATGTCACTGTATCTCAATTTTTCCGATTCTAATTTTTTCAATGCAACTCAGGCCTCATTCGTATGTAGATATAAATCCAATATGTATCCGAGCTACAGTACTGCAGTCTGAACGGTGAGGACGCATACATTATATCTGATCTAAACGTCATCAAAAGGTGTGTTTTGCCCTGCGAGACAAAAGTTATTCTTATCATCTGAAAATTATTTTTTAAAAGTTTCAGCGATGCGGCTCACGTCAATGTCCCACCACTCCTGGCTCTGGCATCCACCCACACTCTCCTCGGAACAGATGTCGCAGCAAGTTCTCTACAAACTGCCATAGCCAAAAGTCTTGTCTTCTTTCTTCCTATTACATTTGGTTAAGAAAATGTTGACTTGACGCTTGCACAAAATCATTAAAATTGCCACAAATGCGCCAAGGAGAACACAAATTGAGGCATTGTTTACTTCCATAAACACACGGCAAAACGACCACATAATAGAGTTTTTTTTTTAATCAGAATTGGGCAACATACACTGCAGTGTGAATGTAGCCAATGATTCTTAAACGTTGATGTGACACTGTTGGTACGCAGGCTCCATCAAGTGGTACATTTTTAAAAACTAAAACAATTATATTATACATTTATTATTACATCCATCCATCCATCCACCCATTTTCTATGCCGCTTCTCCTCATTAGGGTCGCGGGGGTATGCTGGAGCCTATCCCAGCTGACTTCGGGCGACAGCCGGGGTACACCCTGGACTGGCCGCCAGCCAATCGTAGGGCCTCATAGAATGGTTTGTACAGATAAATAAATAAATATGACCAGTTTCTCGATAGTATTTCAAATTGGGGGTTTCGGTACCCTAGGGTGGCATGACAGAAAATAATTGAGAACTACTGATGTAATTCGTTAGGAGTATTAGGAATAGACAGGACTCAACCATTTTCATCTGTTTCAATCATGATGCACATAAGGAAAATAAATCATATTTAAATAAATCCGATATACACATTCTTATCAGGATTTGGACCAAATGTACATATTTTCTGTACATATGTTTCATTAAAATCAATTGTTGCAGTCAAAATAATACCTTCTGCCCTTTGCATTATTTCACTAATTCTTCACTCTTAGTAGTCACCTCAAAACAAAAATATACCTTCCAGATATAACGCTGAGCATCCAAACACCTTAAGTGTGCTGCTGGCCCGTGCAGCTGTCAGGTGTGTCGCAACGGGATTATTATGGGTTGGGCTGTGTACCACCCCCACTATCCCATAATAATAATAACAACAACAACACCACCGGGGCCCACCCGACGTTCACATCTCCAAGGAAGATTGCCTCTTCCGACTCTTAGGAAGCAGGAAGCCTCCGTTAGTTTTAAGAGCAGCTTGCAGCAACACTAAATCCTGCCTGTTTTAAAGCAACAAACAGCACTTAACCGAGCGAGACCACAACAACAGAAGTTTAACAACCACCTTGACTAGAAGTGTGAAGCCTACACCTGCCAGAAGCAATATCCATTCCAAGGCAAGATAGTGGGCTTACTGTCATTTTTTTTCATTCTCAGCTCATTCCATTGATGTTCTACAAGTGTTGGAGCTATCTGAGAACATGGAGGGCGTATCCATGCATCCTGGTCTCTGCAGCAGCCGGAAGGGTGTAGAGGGAACCCAGCGGGCCTACAAAATAGACCAGAAGATTCAGCTTAGTGCTCCCACCAAACAACTTTTCCCTGGTAGTGCATTTTTTTTTTGATCATTTTTAGGTCAACTGTACTTTTATGAGTATGTCTTTCTTCTCTCCAGATTCCAAATTCCCTGCAGATTTCTCCCTGATGGCCACTGTGCGAGCCCAAAAGGGTTTGCGTTTTTTCCTGCTGTCAGTGTACAATGAGCAGGGGGTGCAGCAGTTGGGGCTTGAAGTGGGTCCTTCGCCTGTTTTTCTGTATCAGGACCAGCACGGGCACCCCAAACCAGACATATACCCCACCTTCAAGGGCATCAACCTGGCTGACGGAGGGTGGGTATTTTCAGGTGCTTGAACCACATTGGCCACTCAGGTGAAGCTCGGTGTTGACATAGTGAACATGGGGTTAGGGATTTTAGGGCTTTGTACCGCCATACAATATGACAATCATATTCCCAAGGATCAGCAATTAGTAGAGTGCGCTCTGAGAAGAACAAGGCAGAATAGCCTTATCATAAAGCCACATGAAACAAATCAACATAAACAACAAGCTTTACTACAGTATCACAAATAAAGTCATGCAGGAAGATAACTACCACTCTTACCGTAAGCCCCTTTTATCCAATCAGAATCAAGAAGATAGTCAAAGCAGAAGAGCAGCTTGAATGGAAGAGTAGTGTGTGTGTGTGTGTGTGTGTTGGGGGGGGGGGTCATTAAAAGTACTTTCGCAGGCTACTTCCTGGTTCATGGAGGTTGATATAAGACAATGGGATCAAGTGGGAGGAACAGTTCCATCGGTGACTCAAAAGACAAAAGAAAAGTACTTTTGTCTCATGAAAGTGGCAAAAAAATGTCTGACTAAATGTCATAGTTAGAGGCTACTTTATCATTTATGGAGAACGACGTTACCACCCGGACCGCACGGTGGCCGAGTGGTTAGCATGCTGGCCACACAGCCAATCTCTCCTTAGAGATTGTGGAGTTGGAGTTGTGGAGTTTGCATGTTCTCTTTGTGCGTGCGTGCGTGGGTTTTCTCCGGGTACTCCGGTTTCCTCCCACATTCCAAAACTGTTAGGTTAATCTATATTGTCCATAGGTATGAATGTGAGCGTGAATGATTGTTTGTCTATATGTGCCCTGCGATTGCCTGGCGACCAGTCCAGGGTGTACCACGCCACTCGCCCAAAGTCAGCTGGGATAGGCTCCAGCAACCCTAATTAGGAAAAGTGGCATAAAAAATGGATGGACGGACGTTACCACCCACAGTACTGAACCGTTTTGATTCTGAGGCAGGGTGGTACTTCCATTATGAGTCGAAAGAGAAAATAATTACACAAATAAAGATATCGGATCATATTAGTATAGGTTTTTCTACCAGTATTAATATTGCTCCAAAGAGCAACAAAGTCTGCTCGCTCAGTAGTAAGTTTTCAGATTGGAAATATGCAAATTGCAATGACTGTAAGCGCTATTTATGAGTGGGGGGAGTAGGTGACTTATTTTAATACTTACAATCTTATATCACACCTCAGGAAGAATCACTCAGAATTACATGCAGTGCTATGCAGCAAAATAATGATAAGAAGCGACCAGCTGTACTGAAAAAAACTACCCAGCAGCTACATTCAGTTTATAATTTCACTGATTATATTAGTCCAGTGTTTCATACTTTCATACGTGCCTTGCCTTGCGACCAGTCCAGGGTGTACCTCAGATAGGCTCCGGTGTACCACCGCGACCTTAGTGAGGATAAGTGGCATAGAAAATTGATGGATGGGCTTATATCCAGGCGTGCTCAATAGTCCAGAATTTATGGTACTTTGTTCTTATACAGATGTTTGTGCTACAGAGAAATTATTTTGTTTCTGTTTATAAGAGGACATTTTATAATTATTTAATATATTTTCTATATCATTTTATTTTAAATAAATGTGGCATTTTTCTATAACTTACATATAGTATGACATAGCATTTATATTATTTTGCGCAGTGTTTATTTGTGAAATGCATCCAGTGGCATCACAGGAAAAGAGCATAATGTGTTCAGTACAAATTAGTTTAAGGGAAGAGCTGCTGCCAATTGGTAACAGTAAGGAAGTCCTGTAAAAGGAAGTCAATATTGAGCATCTCTACACAAACCTGTGAAGATCAGCTTGTGCCACCACAAATCTTCATGGTATGCAGATGTGTAATTTTTGCGTTATTCTCCAAATAAGGAGCTGTTTTTTTCTGTTTCCAGCTGGCACAGGATAGCGTACAGCGTTAAGGGTGACTCCGTCACCCTCTTCTTGGATTGTCAGAAGGTTGACACTGTAAAGCTAGCACGAGGAGGAGAAGCCATCATCACCACGGAGGGCATCACAGTGTTTGGATCACGACTTGGGGATCGAGGTGTATTTCAGGTATAGCACACCTATTCATGTTGTGTACCAAATTTGTCAGTGATTTAGCAAAACACCCTTAAGTTACAGTGGGTGTTTTGAGTGCATTGAGCTGTGGGGGAATTTCAAGCCAATCCCGTTTAAGAGGTTTAATAACAGCGACACCAGCGGTGTATTTGTCAGAAAAATAATAGCACTGGCAACACAGTAGGGGTTCATGTTTTGACAAATTTCACCCTTTTGTGCGCAGCGGTTCAGGAGTAGATGAGTAATTTTTTAAATCTTGCATATGCATTCATTCTTGAGAACATTCATCACTTACAAAACAGGGTGCTAAATTTGTACTTGGTCGTCATTCAAATGCATTCTGATGCGCACGTGACATCTTTCATGCCAGCTTCAAAGCTACTCAGAAGCAGATTTGAAAGAAAATTTGCGGTTCAAGAGGCCAGAGGTTGACATGAGTCTCATGTCAATCAAGCGTGTGAGGAACAAAGTGTTGCAGAGGTAAAAGAGGTGTTCAAAAGGAGAGAAGAAACCGGCAGGAGTTTGATATGCTGAAGCATGAGGTGTCAACGGAACTCTAGTCCAGTTCAGAAATCTTATTTGTAATTTCCTTGGTGTACCAAAAGAATGGATGGCACCGTAAAACTTGATGAAAGTACAGAGGGAGGGTTGTCAGCCTAATAGACAGAGCCCCACTCCTCCCCGACTTTCACCAGGAGAAACCAGATGTGCTTTGGTTCTGATGAGTGGACAAGCCCACCTGTTGCCTGAGGACCTGCCCACCTTCCTCGTGCCTTTACTTACTTATCTCCATTCTGATCCACCCAGGCTGTAAATTACGCTTGCCCCCTTCCTTCAGGCAGTCTCTTTTTGTTGACTTTACATCCAACGTATGTCTCAGTCTTGGTCTCTTTGTTTTCTCTCAAAACCAATAGAGACCATGTGTGAACCAATGGGAGTAATACCACCACTTACTGTATGTACAACACAAATCCATAGTTTTTTCAGCTGCATATGCCTTTATTTTATATCTACTCGCCTCGGTGTGCTCTAAGCAATTGCACAAAACCGTAAAAACCAAGCTGCACTGAACGTGTCGGTGAGAAAGAGGCATGGCGGCAAAAAACAAAATGAAGGAGAAGGAGGCTCACATGTGTTTACTTCCTATGGTAAGCAGACAATTTTTTCCAAAGGGAGACTGAGGGCACCACTGTAGTCAACTGGAGATTGTGGACTATAATAGTGCAGCCTCCATAACTAAGGCACAGCAACAGGATAAGCCAGTGTGTGTTTACTTTTGTCACTTCCAGCTGTGAAGCCTCAAATTTCACAATGACAACCAGTGGTTCTCAAACCCTTTTACATCATGTCCTATCACGTGGCTTGTTATTATTATTTTATTTAAAGAAATCCTTGGCCCCTGAGTACCACTAGATGGAGCTTGTGTACCACCAGTGGTACTAGTACCGCAGTTTGAGATGATCTATACCAGGGGTCGGGAACCTTTTTGGCTAAGAGAGCCATGAAAGCCACATATTTTAAAATGTATTTCCGTGAGAGCCATATCATATTTACACCGAATACAACCAAATGTGTGTATACAGTATTTAAGGAATACTAGCAATTTTAGAATATCAGTCTCTGAATGTATTCTTTGCAATAATGTTGTTATATTGAAGCTAACCAATAATAAATAACTTTTTACCATTAATGCAACTTCTGGTGCTGCATGGTTTTGTGACCTACTCCGTATCTTTCTTTCTTTTCCTTTTTCATCAAAAGGGTTGTCTCTTCACAATTAGCTAGCTGACTATTTGATTAAAGAAGGTTTGATTAAAGGAGGGACAACCCCAATAATAATCAAGTTTTGGTGTCTGACACGGAAAACATGGGAAGGACAGCTGGCATTGCGCTAGAAAAAAAAATGGATGGGTTAAAATGCATTACAATGCATATTTTGAATTTTGTAATGTTTCTGTTTCTGTAATGTTTTACTTTAAAATGTCAGGAAAACAAACTAAAATAAACACATTTTATGGTGTTAAGAAATGTCTGAGAGCCAGATGCAGTCATCAAAAGAGCCACATCTGGCTCCCGAGCCATAGGTTCCCTACCCCTGATCTATACACATGAAGACAGTAATTTCACCAGTTCATTAGTATATATGTCTGTTTGTGTATCTATAAGAATTAGTGTCATTAGTCTCAAAAGTAAGGCTGGTACCAGGGGGACGGCAGATTATAAGCAGGCTGACCCCCGCTCTACTGTTCCCAGGCCCCCGGTTCTGGGGGGAGGAGGCCAATGTTCCAGCCCAGTTCTCCCAGCGTGGGAGCTCTGCAGCGTGGGACCAAGTGGGACCACACTGGGCTGCTAATGTCTTCTATTACTTCCAGATTGCCAACAAGTGTTCAGACAACAAAACACTAAACGTAAAAAATGTCTACACGTCTTGGGTTGCGCCCCTACGCGGCCGACTCGGGGCCTTGTTTATGTGACGCTAACACACCGACTGCTTAGATAAGAGCCAGTGTTTATTTGTTGGCAAAATCTGATACTTTCTGCCTTGATTTGGACTGGAAATAGAGCATGTTTCTGGCATAGATTTATGGCCTTGTTGACATTATGACTGCAACCATTTGCAGTTAAATAGCTGAGCTGTTGATTTTAGAGAGGCAGACTAAATCAGTCTAGGGCTGATCGTTTGATTGGCTGCCAATGATGTGATACCCTTAGTTAAGAGGGTAATGGTAATGGTTGGGTGTATTTCAAACACGCAAAGTTACACTGAAGTACATCACGTTTACACTTGCACAATGTCCAAAAAGCAGTAGGAAGAAGCAGAGCTTATTTAATCCTCACCTGTCAATGTGGCATTTAATCATTAGCACAAAAATTACTAGATAGCTTGATAAAAGCAGCAAGTTACTTCCTGACATCTGTAAACTGCATCTGTTCTTAATGTGATCAAGAGTCGCATTGGAGCATCTGTTACATACAGTGCCTTTAATTTCACCTGTAGAGTAACAGATGGTGAGACAGTGTTTTTTGATTTACTTTAAATAACCAAGAAGCATAAAAATAGATGAACTAGTTATTTTTCACTGCACTGTGGCGTAGTCGGAGTCTTTTTTAAACTCTTGTGCAATCAGAAACTAGTGCATTCGGCTGTGATGCTGCTGCTGCTGCAGCTGTATCTTAATTGGAGAATGATGGAGTGCGTATTTTTTGAAGGGGGTGCAACACTTTAGTGTGGAGAGAAACCCTGCTAGGCAAGAACAATAGGAAAAGTTCTATGTGAGAGTGTTGCCTTTGATCTCTAATTGTGATTGGATTAGAGTGGATTTACTCCCTGTTGCCTCTCTTTCTCGCCAACTCACTCCGACTACAGCGAGACGAAGAGGGCAATAAAGTGCCCTTGCTCGGCGCTGGCTTAGGGCCAAAACTGGAAGAAAAAAAGACATTATTTGGATAACCTTCATGCTCACTGTACTAACACGCAAATTAGTGCTTCAGCAGTCATTTCTAGAAAATGTTTCACGAAGCAATTCATTGATTTGAATGAACACACAACGCTGACAAGGCCTGTTGTGAGCATCATAAGGTGATACCGCTGGCTGCTAAAGCCTAATTAAAAGCCACTACAATGGAACTACAATGACCAAAACATCTGACAGTTAATCTGATTTAATTTATCACAAATGGCTGCCCGCACGTCCAAAAAAATACACTCACAGGACACTTCATTAGGTACACAGTCTGCACAATCTAATGAGATTCATTACAACAGTTGTTGGTGGTCAAATTACAATTGCACTCAAAATGATACAACCCTGATTGTAAATACTGTTTGCAAACTTTGTAAACTTTCAATACACCAACAAAATACAATTTATGGCTCAACACATCTAATGTTACAAAACAGATTCTTAAAATTGGCCATCTTTTGAAAGTTAGTACATTTGAAGACAAATGTAATTTACCGTGGGGCTGAATCATTTTGAGTGCAACTGTGAATTAATATATTTGAAAATACCCGCAGAAAATGGGTTTTATTCCATACATTTTTCTACTTACAGTAACATTTTCTCTTCTGTTTTTAAAATAATTCTAATTACAATAATAAAAGCATATATCTGGGTTTTTAATGTGTGGCACAGAATATGTGTTTGGGCCCTCGCCTAGTCCACAAAAAAATATATTTTTTTAGATTTCTTAAGCTGCTGCACCTCCCCTGACATCTTCTGGTGCCACCTCACACTCTGAAAAGCTCCAGTATACATACAGTATATGATATATCAGTACAATAAACTTGTATGCCTTTATATTTAAATATATGTCTTTGTTGATTAGCAGGTTGAAATAACATGATTTACTGCCTCATTGCCAGGCATGTGACGTCCATTTGAACTTACCAAAGGCACCTTGCCCGATAAAGCTATTGTTGTTGTAGTGCGTGATAGTGTAGAAATGCATTGCCGTACGGCATCATACTGAGATTTGTTTCCCGTATACCAGGGAGAAATTCAGCAACTGCTGATTCACGAGGATCCCCAGGCGGCTGCCAACTACTGTGTCAAATACATGCCAGACTGCAACTCTGCTTTGCCCCACACCGGCCAAGCCCTGGACCTTCTTCAAGGGGTCAGTACTGCCACTACCACCTATGGGGGAGGAACCCCGGACACAGTACACACACGCAAATCACACTTAATCCTTGTTTTACTTGCATGACTAGTATTTTGTAGTATTTTCCTCATGTCTTCATTACAGATCACACATTTGATTCATAGTTTGAAGTAGAAGCATCATATCTAACCAAGTTGGACATGTTTCGTCCTGTAAACGGCAAAACAGAGCTGAGTAAAGCGCAAAGTCCTGCTGTTTTTATGATTTATGACTTCCTAAATGCAGCCTGCAGCAGATCATTTCCTTTAAACTATGTGGTTCTTTGTCAAGGGACACAAACAACAACAGCTGAGCTCAAGCAATCCCCGATCTTGACAGAGAAGTTCTTCAAGATGTCCAGTGACACACTTCTCACACATAGTACGACTTTGCACGTGCGTCTGTAAATAAATATCTGCTCCATGAAGAAAGCTCCAGGATTTTTTTCTTTTTTTGTTGATATTCATCCAGTTGGCTTTTATTGAACTATTTCAGCACAGGGATGAGCTCTGAATTCCAAAACATGTCAACACTCCCACTACGGGCCTGCATCCCATCATACACACTGACCTCGTTTCGATATAAATCACACTCTTCACGTTATTATTAATATGAGTAAATTTATAGCTGTTGGGATAGAGAAGTCACAATTATAGTAATTTCAAATAGGTTCACATTGTGTTAACGTCTAGTCTAGTCTATGTCTAGTAGCTATATGTTAACATATGTTAAAAATAAACAAATTAAACTAAATTATATTTGATAACATACAGTGTATAATGAAATGATTGTGTTTTTATGTAAAATTTTGAATTCATTATGATAAAATACTGTTAAATAAATTAATCAAATACAATATGTATTTATTTATTAATTTAATTGTATGTATTATATTAATTTATCTTTGATAGTTTTTGCAATTTTTTATTTTTTAAATTACACACATTTTTAAATTCATTAAATAATGAAAAAATACTGTTAAATAAATTAAATTAATAAATGTATGCATCAATTTAATTTTACATTACATATTAATTTGAACTTTGACAATATTATAGATTTTCCTGCCTTGGTTAAGCTTCAAACACGTGGCTTGTAGCGGTGAGACTCGATGTGAGTTAAACATGAATATTTCAGCAAAAGAAAATATAATTTCATTTGAATTTTAGCAACTCTTTAGTTAGTACATTTGTGTTTGTACAAATTTTAAAATCTCTGTTGTGCCCTGGCGAACCACTAAATGGTGCCTGAGTACCCAGTGACACTTGTACCACATTTTGAGTATACAGTACAATTCTATAATAGAAATTTTCCAACTTGCCCACTACGTAGAAAAATTGCACTGTAATTATGCGTTCATCCACTTGGAATGCATGAGAAGGGAAAAAAACAGAGGCCTGGTGGGGTACATTGCGGGAGTCTACAACAATACATTTGTAATTTACAAAGTCTCAAGCGGAATCATACTGTAGATAGCATAAATATGTAAAATATGCTGCAACCTACAACTGATTACTTCTAAGAAATGTAATACATAAACATGTTGATGACCCTCTTCCTTTGCCAGCACGAGTTCCTTCTAGGTTTATGCCACCTGTATGGTGTTGAAACCTATGGACGTTTTCATTTGCTAGATGTTTTATTTCAGCAACAGTGTCTTTCCCTGTCCTCCATCTTTACTTCTTTCATGAAAAGAACTCCCCCTTTGGTTTCAATGCCTTGATGCAGAGTGACCAGCCAGAAGAACCAGCCAAAAAGGACAGGAAGGGCAAAAAACACAAAAGGAATGGTGACAGGGGCTCTAAGAGAAAAGGCAAACGCAAGGGCAAGGGCAAGGGCAAGAGAAAAGGCATGAAGGGATCCAGGAAGAAAAAACACCAGGAGGAGGGACTTTTGGAGGACAGCTTCATTAGAGTGTCCACAATGCTGCCCGAGTTTCTGTCCCAGGAACCATTTTTGGACGTGCAAAGGACTCTAGGAGCTGTCACTCCCACAAAAGCCTACGAGGATGAGACCTTCATGGAGATGCCTCCACATGAGCCCTCAACTGAAGCCCCCTCACCAAGCACCATGGAGGTTTCTGTTGAGGTAGACAAGCTTAACCACTGTTTTTAGGTGCTAACCCATCACTCCCCTTCTAATCTCCCAAACTCAAAAGAGTACGTTTCACTTCCTCAGTCGCTGACCACGACCACCACTAACCAACACCGTCCCAATGGACGCATGGAGAATGCACCTTGAATATTAAAAAAGCCTTCTGTTTGTGTTGACCTTCTGTACAACATGCAGGACCATGCATAATAATGCATACTATAAAAGGTCATATGCATGGTATGCACTAGGAATGGGCATGACATTCAATTAATCCATTAATTGGCTGTTTTGATTGTTGATTAATTGCATGTCTTGAAGTGACGAGATGCAAAATGGAGTGCACTACCTGACTGTAACCAGCAGAGGTGCTGCTGATTCAGTTTCAATAACTGACAGTGTCCTATTTTTTTACTGTAAATGGCATATGTAGCTTGTGCTAAAAATGCTTGCTAGCATACATGAATTCAGATGTCCTCAAGGTTTGACAATTACTAAACAAATCTAAGACTTATGGACAATTGATTGCTAAGTGCCGCTCGTGCCCCTGCAAATATGTTTTGCTTGATGGTGGCCATGTTTTTCACACAACCTTGCTCAAATTTTACAGGCTTATGCTTGTGAGTCCCCTAAGGGAGTATACCAAATTTATTGGTGATTTGGATCAACCTGCTAAAGTTACAGTGGGTGTTCCATAGAGCGCTTTGAACTGTGTGGGAGATTTCAAGTCAATCTGATTCATGGAGCTGAATGACAGCGACACCGTGTGGTGTATTTGTTCGAAAAATAATAGCACAAGCAACACAGTAGGGTTTCATGTTTTGACAAATTTTCAACGTTTTGTGTGCAAGGGTTCAGGAGTGGAGGTGTTAGCTTACACAAGCGTAGTCCAAATTTTTTCGAATGACTCTTTGTTGTCTCAATGTGAAGTTAAGCTTCAAGCTACGTATTAAAGTACAGCACTGATATTGAAATAGGAGTTCAGAATTGTCAGACTCGCTACATCCCATTTAGAATATAAAATAAATAATAACAGATTGATTGATGAAGGAAATGTTGTCAAATGCCCATCCTTAATGTACAGCATGTGCACTTTGCTTGCTTTAAATCATCTTTTTAATTGTTTTGTTTGATTTGTATAGCATCTGCCTTAAAATGTAATCAATGTTTCACTTTTTGCTGTATCACACGGAATGATTCACTTTTTCTGTGCATTATACCTTTCCCTGCTCCTCCCGTAGCTCTTGTAGTTGCCATGCAGCCATTAAACTGACGCAGTCACTATGCTAACTTCAGCCTGTCAACATATTCCTACTGTAGATTATCCACCCGCTGCGCTAACATTTAATTCTAAATGTTGCCTGACTTGAAAGCAGTGCAGGCTAATGAGAAGTGCTTATTGTGTTGGCCCTGCAGGAGGAGAAGTCATTGAACAGCCCAGAGGTGGAGTATGGTGATGACCTTTACAGCGCTCTCTCTGTTTCCATAGTAACAGCAGGCACAAATATTACAGAATCTGAGGTTGGTGTGAATATAAATGCAAAAGAACAACAGATTTAATTTGTGCATGCACAGTGGTGTGAAAAAGTGTTTGCCCCCATCCTGATTTCTTTTTTTTTGCATGTTTGTCAAATTTAAATATTAGTCAATGACAACACAACTGAACACAAAATGCACTTTTTAAATTGAACTTTTTACTATTAAGGGAGGAAAAAAATCTAAACCTACATGGCTCTGTGTGAAAAAGTGATTGCCCCCCTGTTAAAACATAACGTAACTGAGGTTAAGTGAGATCCATCAGTCTGGAAAAGGTTCTAAAGCCATTTCTAAAGCTTTGGGACTCCAGCAAGCCACAGTGAGAGCCATTATGGTGAAAACATGGAACAGTGGTGAACCTTCCCAGGAGTAGCCGGCCAACCAAAATGACCCCAAGAGCGCAGCGACGACTCATCCAAGAGGTCACCAAAGACCCCACAACAACATCCAAAGAGCTGCAGGCCTTACTTGCCTCAGTTCAGGTCAGTGTTCATGACTCCACCATAAGAAAGACACTGGACAAAAACTGCCTGCATGGCTGAGTTCCAAGTCGAAGACCACTGCTGAACAAAAAGAATGTTAAGACTTGTCTCAGTTTTGCCAGAAAACATCTTGATGATCCCCAAGACCTTTGGGAAAATACTGTGTCGTCAGATGAGACGAACGTTGATCTTTTTGGAAGGTGTGTGTCACACACATCTGGCGTAAAAATAACACCACATTTAAGAAAAAGAACATCATGCCAACAGTAAAATATGGTGGTGGTAGTGTGAAGGTCTGGGGATGTTTGCTGCTTCAGGACCTGGAAGACTTGCTGTGATAAATGGAACCCTGAATTCTGCTGTCTACCAAAAAATCCTGAAGGAGAATGTCCGGCCATCTGTCCGTGACCTCAAGCTGAAACCAACTTGGGTTCTCCAGCAGGACAATGATCCAAAACACACCAGCAAGTCCACGTCTGAATGGCTGAAGAAAAACTAAATGAAGACTTTGCAGTGGTCTAGTCAAAGTCCTGACCTGAGACCTATTGAGATGCTGTAGCATGACCTTAAAAATGTGCTTTTTGCTGGAAAACCCTCCAATGTAGCAACAATTCTGCAAAGATGATTGGGCCAAAATTCCTCCACAACCCTGTAAGAGACTCATTGCAAGTTGTTGCAAACACTTAATTGCAGTTGTTGCTGCAAAGGGTGGCTCAACCGGTTATTGGGTTTAGGGGAAACCGCTTTTTCACACAGGGCCATGTAGGTTTGGATTTTTTTGATGATCTGAAACATTCAAGTGTGACCAACATGCAAAATAATAAGAGATCACGAGGGGGCAAACACTTTTTCACACCACTGTGTTTGTAATCTGATTAGGTGTACCGAGTTCCCACACGGTACACCTTGTGTGAGGGACAGGAAGTGTAACTGCCTCATGATATACAGTAGTCGCGCATCTACTGTACTCTGTTAACAAACACAGGACAGCCCAGCCTTTGGCTAGCAGAAATCACGTGCAGCAATAGTGCCAAGAAGAAGCCAGAACTTGAAAACCGTCTTCCATCATTAAAGTCTCCTGCTTGGGAGCACTTGGCCTTCCCAGTGAAATAATTATTATACAGCTACGTGGATAAGACGAAAGCAGTCGAGATGTGGGATGGGGCTACAAGCTGCAAGTAATAATGCTGCACAACAGGAAATAAGGAACTTTCATTTCCTAAAGATTAAATAATAATTCAGACTGTTACTGACCGTATTGTTGCACTTTCCTGAAAAGAAACACATTACATTATTTTGTATTTAGAATTTGTGTTTTTTTTATTTGACAATTTATTTATTTAATTATTGGTGAGTTTGCAGTTATTAATGTTTCGTTTTTAAAATCATTAAATCTGTCTACCCAAAACCTAAGCAGTTTTATGTTTTGCATGTTGTCTTCTTATTGTAACCAAAATGAACCGACCCGTGACCTTGCAATCAAGATACATACCATCGTTATGGCTTTCCATTACACCCCGAGATCTCATATTAGGTGTCACGAATGCTGATTTAAATTCTTCCAGGTTCTCGATCATGACGACTACAACAACAACGACACCAAGTCCGAGTACGACGAGTATGAACTATACGAGGAAGGAGGCTACGACTTTGCTGAGCGGGAACGAGCAGAGACATGGGAAGGAAAGGTGAGTGTGGAGTCAGACTTTTATTTTTTTTAAGTGGAGAGGTCGGTGTCAAG
Organism: Dunckerocampus dactyliophorus; assembly: GCF_027744805.1. Lineage (NCBI taxonomy): Eukaryota > Metazoa > Chordata > Actinopteri > Syngnathiformes > Syngnathidae > Dunckerocampus > Dunckerocampus dactyliophorus. The sequence continues at coordinate 7,738,919 of NC_072836.1, read as the reverse complement.
TGATTTGTATTCGTCTGTTTCCCCTTCCTCAGGCAAGGCTCCCCACTGAGAAAGGACAGAAGGGCGAGCCAGCTATATTTGAGCCGGTAAGCTGCTGGAAGCATTGCATGAATATTAAGCAGGAAGATAATAACAAATGAGCTGATATTCTTTTTATCTGCCATTGTTCACAGGGTACACTAGTGGAAGGACCACCAGGCCCACCAGGACCAGAGGTCCTGATCATTTGGTGACATTATAGTGGTCCATTTTATGGTATACATCAAGGGTGACAAAAGTGCTGCCCAGGGGCCATTTGAAGCCTCCGGTTGTTTTTTATTTATTGGTGGCACGTTCTAAAAATACAATTTAACAACAATAAAACAAAAAACACCAGCAAAAATGTAAAAATCTGCAGTTATCTTACAAGAATAAAGTCAAAATAAGAGAAAAAATGTGTAATCCAATGTGAAAAAGTTGTAATTTTATGAGAATAACGTCGTCATATTATGAGGAAAAGTAATGTCATTTTTGTAGCATATAGTTGAAATGTTAAAAAAATGTGTCACATAGTGGTTGAAAATATCGGTTGTACCACCAAGTCAGTTTGAGCTGTGGCATTAATTTATTCAAGCGGACTACGCACCCGGCGATTACTATTATTGTTATTAGCCACTGTTTGAGGAAATATGATTATTATTTTTTTGAGTTTCAAAGATAACCTTGTGGAAAATTCGTTTTTAATAAAGCCTGACTGACACTGTGTTCTACTTCTCAGGGACTTCCTGGTCCAGCTGGACCAATCGGCCCCCCGGGACCCAGGGGAGATCCCGGTGAAGTGGTGAGTGGAGTATTTGGCTGTGGATTCATCTCTGACCTCAGATTAAAATACTTCCACGAGGATTACAATGGTCCAGTTCACCAGAGTTCAACTGGCTGCAGTGAAGGAACTCATGTTGACACACACACTTGACCTCTTTTTTTTTTTTTTTGCTGTCTGTGCTTGCTCACTCTTCACAAGAAGGGAATAAAAGTGGCCACAACTAAGATTACTTCCCGAGATCTTATCAGAAGATGGCAACAATCGTTTAATTAAATCACAGTGCAAACATTTTTCAAATGAATCCCTTAATATAATAGATTTAAAAAGACATTTTGAAATAACAATCTTACTCAGATTAGCATAGACTGTTGATGGTTATTAGAGCAAACTTGAAAATACATGATGCCTGTTTTTTCATGTATTTTTAGGGTCCCACAGGACGTCCTGGTCTTGCCGGGGCTGACGGTGTTCCGGGTCCACCAGGAACCTTGCTGATGCTACCAGTAAGACCTGACTCAGTCATATGAAACCAACACAGATGACGCAGATTAACCACTTTGACCACAAGGGGGGGCTGTTTAACCGAGTTTCATTCACTTGTTGGAAACACCTTTGACTGCTTTATTCTTGCTTTCAGTTCCAGTATGGAGGTGATTCCCAAAAGGGACCCGTAGTGTCCCCCCAGGAGGCACAAGCACAAGCCATCTTGCAACAAGCCCAGGTGCCTCTTTAACTCTAGAACATGGCTATTCAAATACATTGTTCCAGGGATCCTCTACAACATTTTTATTTGAAAATACTGGAGATGGAGATGACATGAGAAAATAGGGGAAAATAAGTAACTTATATCACTTATATACTTATGTAAGTAACTTTTATTTTGAAGCCCTGATTTTTTTACCTGCTGCAGTATGTGCCTTATGCCGAAGTTGTCAGTGTTTCAGAGTGTTGGCCAAGCAGACTGGAGAGAATTTTTTTTTTCATGGAGATTAAAAAATAAGAGGCAGACGCCAGGGAAGAAGGGCAAAATACGGGAGTTTCTCATGCAAAAATATCACGCAAGTACAATCTTCTATATGACAGGAGTGCTCTGCTGTTTATCAGGATCTACTTAAAAAATGAACAAGAATTTGCTGTTGTTTTTAGGACCTACTGAAAAAACACTAGTCAAAGATCCTCTACACGACAGGAATGTTATGTGGTTTTTAAGGACACTGCTGAAAAAAAGCTCGTCAAAGATCCTCCATATGACAAGGGGTTGCTGCTGTTTGTCAGGACCTACTGCAAAAACACGAGCCAAAGATTTGCTGTATGACAGGAATGTGATGCGGTTTTTAAGTCCCTACTGCAAAAATGCTTGTCAAAGATCCTTTATGACAGGATCGCCCTGCTGGTTTTGGATCTGTTCAAAAGTCTTCTATGGCAGAAGTGCTCTGGATCTACTGCAAAACCGCTAGTCAAAGATCTTCTTTATGACAGGAGCAGTCTGCGTTTTTTGGGAAGCTACTATATACCTGTATACTCATAGATCCTGAATATGACAGGATTGATCAGAATAGGTCCAATGGAGTACATGTGTTCTCCCTAAATTTCAGTGCACTCATTGTACTTTTTTTCCAGCTGTCAATGAAGGGACCTCCCGGTCCGGCGGGTCTTACAGGGCGACCAGGTCCGCTGGTAAGCCACACCTGTGACCTTGACCAATTTTAAAAAGGATTATTGCTACCTTTTAGCTCCATGTGTCGACAAAAACAACAACAACATTTATTTGTCAGGGTAGTCCAGGCCTTGTCGGCCACAAAGGAGACATAGGAGACCCTGGCCCTCCGGTAAGAACAGATATGTTTATCTGCTAGTTCCATGTGCCACTCTCTATCATTGTCACCATATTGATTTCCCTTCATCCTCTTGCTTTTTTTGCTTGTTTGTCTACTTAATGCAGGGGCCTCAAGGGTTGCCAGGACCTCAAGGGAGCAATGGAAAGCCAGGAAAGAGGGTGAGCATGTTGTACTAGCCTTGATCAAAAGCCTACTCTGGTGTACTCATTGTTACATTACAATAGTTTGATTCTTGTTATAGGGGCGTGCTGGAACAGATGGCGGACGTGGAGCTCCAGGTGAAACAGGCGTTAAGGTGAGGTATCACAGTGCTGTGAGTATTGTGGCCGCCACACACGGAACGTCGCCTCTACTCCATTCATTTTCAATGGAAACTGCGCGATAGGGCGATTATTGCGAGTCCCCGTCCAGCCAAGCGACACGCGAAATTCGTGCGTGTGAAAGTTTGTGCTTGTGCAAGTCATTGTGCACATGCTGATCCCAGAAAGTTGAAAAATGTTCAACTTTTCATCGCTGTCGCCCAGATGTGGACCAATCAGCAGGAGTTTCAATGAGCGGACAGGATGCTAATCAGTACGCTCTTGCAGGTAAACATGGACGAAAAAGTCGTTTGACATTTCTAAAAAAGAATATAGAGATATAAAGAAAAGAGCAGTGGCATGGGAACTCGTTGACGCCAGAGTCAACGTATCAGGTATGTTTACATGAATTTATGTATTTATTTATGTAAGTGTATCTTCAATACGAGCAAGATCCGGGACTAGCAAGAGCACTTGATCAACACTGGCTGCTTTTCCTCCTCTGAATTACTTTGATACCCCTAAATTCCCTCCACATTAGTGATGGAAATTTCTGCTATTTTTAGAGAGCCTGTTCTTTTGGCTCCCAAGTGGCTCCTCAGATGTTTTTGTTGTTATAAATTTATTATCAAATTATGTGTATTGTAATTACTAATGTAAAAAATACATAATATCCTGTCATTCATCTCCAAGAGTCGGCTCTTAGAGCCGATTTGTTCGTGACCGACATATCACTACTCCACTTCTGACAGCCAATCAAAACCTTGGGAGACTCGTACAATTCGCTCTGGATGTAAACGCATCGCTCACTGGTGTAGCGTCGTCTCCCGTGTGCAAGGTTTGCTACGCGTTGGCGATGAGTTTCGACAATCGCAGTTGTTTGTCGCCTCCCGTGTGTGGAGCCCATTACAGTGCAAACTACAGGGTCCAGCATACAGTAATTGCTTACTAAACAATTATTTAAAAACTGTTTTTCCAACAGATTATAGAAATAGCACATTCTAAGGTCAAGCTATCTGTTCAAGCAATGTTTTAAGATGGATTTTAAAATTGTTAAATGTCATACAAGTGTCAAAATAAGTTAACCACTTAACATTAAAAAGTAAAAGCAATAAACTACTCAGGTTTTGATAACCAATGACGACGGTGTGATGCAAACATGAGTCAAACACGTCACAGATGCATCTCATTTTTGAATATTCTTAAATGTCACACAAGTGTAAGTAGAAGTTAACCGCTATGAAACATAACATAGTCTACCGCTCTGATCGCGAGTCGGCCAACTGCACGTGATTAGTGAATAACATCCCTTGCAAATACTGCCAAGTGAAGGGAAGTTCAGCTTTTTTTAAGGGAACCGGTTCTTTTTGCTCCGCTCCATAAAAAGAGCTGTCTCTTTCGGCTCCCAAACGACTCCTCAGATTTTTTTATTGCTTTTTTTTTAAACAAAATACGTCTAAAATTTATTTTTTTAAATTTATTTTTGTGCTCAATATGGAACAGATTGCTATGAAAACAAATGATCAAAGACCCATCTCAATTAAACAAAAAGGTCCATTTCCGATTGTGTGTATTGTTTGTAAATTTTCAACTATTTACAGTCAAACAACACATCAACGATACATTACACAAAACAAAAAATAAATTAAAATGTGCAAAACTAAAAGAAAAAGCAGCATCCAGGTAACAGTATTTGCTAGTCATTAGTGAAGATTGGCAAGCCGAAACACAAAGGACCTCAGCTTTTGTTTCCTGCTGCTCGATTTCCTCATCTTTCCAGCTTGCTTGTGTGTGTAACGCTTCGCTCCCTCCCCCTTCTGCTTAGTATTGACCGTATGGCACCACACATTTTGTGGTTTTAACAGAAAAAAGCTTGCTCACTTCAAAGAGCCATCTCTAATCTTCATTTGCAATCAACACATCGTGAATACTGACCGCCCCTCTTTTGGAATAAGCGTAATCAAAAAGCAGCAAAATGCAAAAGGAAAATGTTAATCCTTTGATTTTCTCACCGATTTAAACTCTGAACTTTTGTGTGACTTTACAGGCGTATTTTACAAACAGTTGCAGCTGTAAGAGCTTCCAATCTTCTGGGAAGACGTTCTACAAAATTCTGGAGTGTTTTTGTGTGAAATATTATCTTATTGGGAGGTCAAAAGTCACTGTTGTGCTTCAGAGAGGGCGTGCTAGCTCACTAACAAGATTCTAGTTCATCTCGAAGGTGGTGCTTCATGGGATTAGGTTCAGAAAAGGGAAGAGAAAGTGACTTCCCCAAGTGTCCACAGTGTCTCGCTACAATGAAGCATTAAGATTCAGGTGGAATGAAGAGGTCTCGCCCAACGACTGACTGATCACTTTGTGCAAATGTTGACCCATCTCCAAATGCATTCTTTATTACCTGACAGGGTGACCGAGGTTTCGACGGCCTGCCTGGACTGCCAGGAAACAAAGGACATAAAGTGAGTTTTAGCCACAAGCGACACCTCCGTGCTTGAATGCCTCATCCATAATGCGCATTTGCATATTTGCATATTTGCATCATTTCCGTGATTCTATGATAACAGTGTACAAGAGGGGTAGCATCTGTTCAAAGCACTGTTCCCATTGGAGTAGATTTCAAAGGTCCTGTGTTATAGTAGTACTCACCGATTTGAAATAATTATCAGAGGTGCCACAATAGTGTATTGGAAATGTGCTGGCCAAATGTAGCTTTGATGCTGGAATAAAAGTGCTTTCAAAGTGCTACTGGGAACACTTTGTTTTGTGTATCTGTGGCTTTAATGCTAGGTGTCGCTGCCAGTGTTTACCATACATTAATTTATTTGTGGTGGCCCCCCATGAATATATTTGGAACACCACATATAAATTTGCCTTTTTTTATTTATTTTTTTTTAGATTTGTCGTTGCTCACAAAGATGCTATAATGGGACAGTGTGTAGTTTGTCATAACTCCATATAGTACACGGAATCATAACTCTGCTTCTTAACACACCTCATAAGCACATACCACAGCTGGCTTGGTCACGCGTTATAACGCATCAGTTCATCAATTTATTTAGATTTTAGAGGGACAATAGTTTCTACATTATCTTTAAAATCAGCCTACATGGAGCCCAGGAAACAACATGAATATTTTTTTAATCGCCCATGCATTCTATAAGGCGCACGCACGTGTGACACATACACCCATAAGTCAATAACTTCATGTACTGTTGTTAAATAAGGTTTAAAAACACGAGATAATATTGCACATTTCTTATGACACAAACCGAAAACTTTTACATCCGCACCAACACTGAGTGAGAGCTTTTGGAAATCTCCACTCTGGCCAGAGTTTTGTGTCATGGTCAATTATGCAAATTAGACATAATCTACCCACGTCAGTAGCTGACTGAGGGATAGTTGGTAGAGCACCAGGAATGATTTGAAGATGTGTAGCAAAGCCCGCTTTTTTTTTTTTAACAAAACTCATCCGTGAAGTGGTGGGCGTATACATGGGGTGGTCTAATCTAGCTAGGCGAGAGTCAGAGAAATATCACGTCCACGAGGAAGGCGGGTTTTCGAAAACCCAGTTTGAGCCCCACACAATTGAGGGAAATGATTGTCTCACATATGTGCTCATAAACAAGCTCTAGGGACACATATTACTGTTAGAACATCATGAAAAGTCACTTTTGCATAATAGGGGACCTTTAAATAAACCTAAGCTAATGTGTTTATACTTTCACAGGGGGACAGAGGAAAGCCTGGCCCACATGGGCCTGTCGGAGAGCCAGGAGAAAAGGTGAGTGCAGGACTATTTTTCATAATCTACTGGCAACTGGCAGAGAGAAAATACATCATGCAGCTTTTGTTTGTTTTGCTTTTCTTTTGCAAGGTTAAAAGAGATTTCATAGCCAGATAAATGGATCAACACTACATGCTGAATAAAAGCTGCAGTCCAAAGCAGGCTGCTCGGAATTTAAGTAACAAATCCAATTTTACCACACTGGAGTTCATTCACTGTGAGCTGTTTTTTTCCCCCCCAAAAAGACACGACTGAGCTTCTTTCAAGATCAATTGATGCAGACGTTGGTAAAAGTCAAAGAGAGCGGTCTATTAGTCTTTAAGATACTTATGGATGTACAAGAGTCTTATCAGTGAGAGTGTGACTCATTTAAATGAGCTTTTTTCACACACTATAACAGTGAGGACATGAATTCATTCACCACTCAAGTTGATTTAGTGAGCTCCATGTGAATCACGTTGAAAATCTGTTGCCTTCTTTGTATTTTTTAGGGATCGGACGGACCTGTCGGACCAAGAGGACAACCTGGTGAACCCGTGAGTAGAAAAACACTCGTTTTTAAAATGTGAAATTTTGGGAGGTAACACTTAATCCAAACAAGGTCATCAATGAGATATTTGTAATACTTTTAGTATTTGTAATATTTGTAAAAGAGGAAGTTTAGCTTGTAGAATGTTGGAAATACTTAAAGTTGGGCACTTTCCAATAATGTAAATTCTTTATTTAAAAAAAACGTTGTCCATCGATCCACCCATCGATCCATTTGCATCCGCTTATCTGGGTCCGGGTTGCGGGTGCAGCAGTCTCAGTAGGGAAGTCCAGACTTCCTGGTCTCCAGCTGCCTCTTCTAGTTCTTCTAGTTCTAGTTATTGTATTATACTATTTTCCATATGTACGCATTAATTCATCCATCCATCCATCCGTTTTCTTTGCCGCTTATCCTCAATAGGGTCGCGGCCCATTAAATCATATTAAATTAAATTACATTCACATCAAATTACATCAAATTAAATTCTCTATATTTTTTTTTATTCATTTTTTGGATCAGCTGCTCTTCTGATGCACTATGGGTTTACTTGGTCAGAACGTAATGAGAACATCCTCAAAACAAATACCATATAAATACCATCAAAGTAAACAAATGTATGAAAACATTTAGAGTAGGATGCACAGCCCACAAACCAACAAAACAGCCACAACCATGGAATTCAGTACTAATAACTACACCATAGCTTACATAAGCATGAATGCATTTTTGCAAATTAAAATGAAATGCAGCTTAGGCAGTAGACGCAAATGGACAGATATTGTACAGTCAAACGTTATCAATGCTACAAAGTGCCTCTTGAAGCGACGTGACACGGGCGACTGAGATCTTTTAAGAGCACGGCTGGTGAGCCCGTCATTTCTCTTGTGCATCTCTGCAGCATAGCACACCAGCCTATCGACTAACACTCTTTCTTCCTCCCACTAGGAGCTTTGGGCTCAGCAGGCTGCTGTCCCTCCAAATGCATCACCCTACTCAGGAAGGAAGGAGGGGAATAAAATGCCATAAGACACGCTTGCTCAGAGAGCTGTGTGTTAGGCTGCAGACCAAAAATTAAAAAAAAAAGATGCCTGGAGCGGTTCACTTAACGTTCACACTGGTATTTTTGTCATGGGACCAAAGGCTGCGCAGGAAAGAACATGTCCATAAATTAAGGACTTTAATGTGACAAATTACATGACATAACTCAAATATTCTACACCAAAACGCCATCTGCCGCGTTGAATACATGCTTTTATATGCGTGTATGTTGTTGTTTTTATATTCCACTCTTTTACCAGCTGGGATTTCCCCAAAAGCTTCTAAAATATACGAGCACTCCAACACATTTTCTCTTACATACAGTGAATCCCTGCACATTTGCGGTTCAGCATTCACAACCCTGCAACTTTGCGAATTTTAGGTCAAAAAATATTCTTTTGTATAAATAGGCCATTTTTTCAGCAGAAAACACATCTCATTCACCACAGTTCCACCATGAACACCATACACATACCACTGTTAGAAAGCCAACAATTTTTACATATTTTTGTCTTTATTCTTCACTTCGTCAAGCAAGATTCCGCACTTCGGCAATACTTGCATGCACCATAGTTGTGTGCTCTGTGAGACACAAAAGTTTTTGACAGTTAATCCAGCCTAACCTTGGAGCGAGGTCAATTATCATTCATTAGTGGTGAGTACCTATACCTTTTATACTTTAAATGCAAATGATAAGTATGTGAGGCATATTTAGGGCTTATATCTGTATTGTGTGCAAGTGAGTGGGAGGGTTCTAGAATTGAATCTAATCTAGTAATAATAATAATAATAATAATTGGAGGGGAAGGTGTCGTGTGTCAAAAATACACACTACTCTTAGTTTTTCGCCATTCGCAGGTCGTCCCAGAACATAACGTTTCACCAGAGGGGTCGTGTTGCTCATTGCACTTTGGTGAAGTCGTCAGAACTCTGTCTCATCTCCGGGAACCTTTTTGACGTGTTTAGAGAATTGATATCCTCTTTGTTACATCTCAGCTGGTAAAATGTCAGCTCATAAAAAAAACTGCCATATAAAGGAAAGTCCTACAAGTTTATGTGACCCAGAAGATGCCATGCTGTTTTGGGTGCATTTGCAAAAAATGCAAAAAATGTCACATATGACGTTCAATCGAGGAGTGAGGAGTGACTATGCATCTGCGTAACTGAGCTTTATTTGGTCCGCTGACAAAAATCCAAGTATGAACGTGTAACATAACCAGCTAGCGTGGCTGGGTGGTAGTACATTGTGTAAACCTCACTCAATGACACCTTAAGAGCTGTACTGAACAGTGAGTCGACGGCCCTGGGCTTTTAGCTCATTGGCTGGTGCTGTTCGACTTAACTGTCATTTGGCGGGGATGTGTGGTCGCCAGTCCGACTGCCGTGTGCAAGGCTGGACTGCGCGGATGACCACTGTTACAAACGCTAAGCTGACTGCACTAAAGTGACCACCAAGTATATTTTTTACATTTTTGGTGCGGACCAGAGTGTCAGACTCTAAGCGTGAATGAGCCTTTTAACACTGGTCTGTGTCTTTGCTCCGTGTAGCGTTCACATTTGAACTCAAGTGAAATGAACCACACCTGCAAGCGGACCAAAACACATCTCTCAAGCAGTCTTGTCCACTTAGATGCACACCAGTGTTCGGATGATTCAATTTACACTTGACTAAACGAACCATACTAGCAGAGCATACTTGACAATGTGAATAAAAGCACAAAAAGAGACCAGGCTGTTTATTAGAGGAGAAAAAACGGAGAGAGTGAGAGACAAATGGGAGGCAGAAATTGGGTTTGCACTGATAGTGTGAGAGGAGAAAGGAAGAGATAAAAATCATGGCTGGAATGATTCTATTTCCATATCAATCACTTCCCAGGAGATCACAGATGTGGCTTTGGAACAGGTGGCTTGGCCAGCCTACAAAGAGGATGTGGGGGGTGTTTTTTTTTTTTTCCCTGCCAAATACACTACACAAACACACTCGTCAGCATAAATGTTTAGTCCCCCTCTTAGTTCTAATCCACAATGTAGTATTCCACTTCGACATCATAATCACGCATGATAATACAGTTTTGTGCTTTGTCTACAGGGTCCTCGGGGTCTTGTCGGCCCGAGGGGGCCACCGGGACCACCTGGCCAACCGGTAAATCCACATGGCCTGGATTACAAGATCAAAATGAACATTCTAATTACACCTTTTATGTATCTTGTCAGGGAATCAGTGGAATGGACGGAGTGCAAGGGTCAAAGGGGAACCTGGTCAGTCTTGCTTCATAATTACATTTTGAATGTTTTGCATTAGCATAACACAGATAACTCTATTGAGTACTGAAAGAGTTACCGATACCAACAATGTGTGCTATGTGGATTGCAGTACTTTTGATATGATGATGTGCACTGTTAATGGAGATGATGTTGCTTGCTTATAGGGTCCACCAGGAGAAACAGGACCTCCGGGACAGCAGGGAAATCCAGGACCACAGGTACTAACCCTGTTTTAAATATAAAATTCAATTGTATATATATACATATAGTATATTTTTGTTTATTTTTTTATATTTAGTTACTGTGTTTTGTGATGCTGTAGATTTTTTCTAATGACTTTATCATAATGGATTATCTATGGATGGGTGGATTTGGACCAAAACTTAGACAATATCCATGTGTTAGTACCATGTTTTTAATAAAATGCCCTCAGTAAACAAGCTTTCGGTTCATCTACTCTAGTGATACAGACATGGACACACAAAAGATACATTTGTAAAAATACAAAGTCAGGAGATATGGAAGACCTGGGTTTGAATCTCCGTTGGGCATCTCTGTGTGGAGTTTGCATGTTCTCCTCTTGTACATGGGTTTACTCCAGGTAGTCCGTTTTCCTCCCACGGCCCTAAAAGATGCATTTTAGGTTAATTGGCGACTCTAAATTGTTCATAGGTATGAATGAGAGTGTGAATTTTGTCTATATGTGCCCCGTGATTGGCTGGTGACCAGTCCAGGGTGTACCCTGCCTCTTGCCTGAAGTTAGCTGGGATAGCCTCCAGCATACCCCCGTGACCCTAATGAGAACAAGCGACATAGAAAATGAATTAATGAATAATTAATATAGTTTAATATAATTATATAGAATTACATGTATTTAAACAACAAGTGTAGGAGCCAAATATGTGTTTGTAAGTCCTGTGGGTATGACTTGCTCATGTACATAAAGCAAAGGGGTAACCGGTAGTCATCATGTTCTGACCCGGACGGGTTACAAGTTTCGACCGCTGTAAGTGGAGTGTTGTGGGAAAATGTTGTTGTGCTGTAAAACCGTGAAACTTGGGACACATGCATCGTGGTGAAGAAGAATAAACTGGTGATGCTGCTTCCAAGATGACCCTTGGACTGATTTTGAAGCTAGCTGATGTAGAAGTTTGGTGTAAATAAAGGATGGGAGTTACGGCTAGGCAAGTTTAGCAACAGTCTTGGGACTTTCTCAAACCACACAACACACTTCCGGACTTCAAAGTAAGAGCGATTTGGTCTACTTCCTGTGTCATAAGGGTCATAAAAAACAGCTTACACCAACATTGAGGCAGAAAACAAAATATACTACTTTTCAAAAGTCTTGTGACACTTAACCCAATTGATGCTTTTGTTCTGCTGTAGGGATTGCCCGGTCCCCAGGGTCCCATTGGGCTCCCCGGAGAGAAGGTGGGTGGCACGTCTCTCACTTTTATTTCCAGAATTAAACCCTTGACCTCTTCACCCGCTATCGCCATACGCTCAGGGGCAACTCTGGCAGCGGCGGCGGCGGTGAAGGACGGTACAACTCAGCTAACCACTGACAGGATTGATGCAGACAGCAAATCAATGCCTAAAAAATAACAGCGGACATTATGGACGGCCTTGGCTTTTGTGCATCCAGAAGCAGGACATAGAGGGACAAAAACATCTTTTTTTTTTGTAAAGTGTGTTTGATTGAAGGGCAGCAACAAAGCACATACAGTATGTTTGTTTGAAATGATATGCTGTTCTGTGCAATACAGGGTCTCCATGGGAAGCAGGGTATGCAAGGACTACCAGGCATCGATGGCCCCCCTGTAAGTACACACAAAAACATACTGAATTATATACGTACTAGTGTATATACATGCTGTGTATATGCAGTATGTACTGTACATGTATGTAACTACTATGCATACTGTATATATTAAGGACTTACAGAGCAATAAATGCAAATGAAGCTGCGTATTCCATAAAATACTTTGGTAGTAGTTTACTTAAGTTTATTTAAGTAGTTTAAATCCACATACAAAAATAATGTACTGTACTGTAAAATGTAGTGAAATTTGAAGGAAAATGTGCCTCTAAAGTTGCAGCAAAATCCACAGTTACAACTATCATCTTGCATGTTTTGATTTTTAGTTGGCTTTTTTTTGCATTACGTTTTAATGGAGCCTCACTGTCCCTGTCCTCTTTTTATATTACCTGGCTGCAGCCAGAAAAAATCAGAAATCCCGCAGTGCAATGGCAGTGTATTTACAATGGCGCTACTGCTAACCCATTCTCTTGCTGCAGGGTCACCCAGGAAGAGAGGGCCCTCCAGGAGACAAAGGCATCCAAGTGGGTAACTGCATGTCACAGCCTGGTTCACTCTATAATATGACAGTAAAATATAAAAGAAGGATTATATATAAAGCAGTGATATGCTCATTTAAATGCCTTTCTGTGTTGGTTGTGCTTGCAACAGCATAATATATAAATGGTATAATATGTTACATGCAGGGGTTACTAGGCATCCAAGGGCCAATTGGGTACCCAGGGACCCGTGGAGTCAAGGTGAGACATCCACTATAAGTCATTCTACACATACTATTCCATACTGTGCTCTTAATTTGGTGGACAAGCTGTTTTTGTCCCTATAAGTGACAAGTGACAGATGGACAGAAACTCCTTGCTTCTCAAGGGGACTGCCAGCAAAGTGCATGGACAGGAGACATGGCACATTTAGATAGATTGTGTGCGTGGGTGTGTGTGTGTGTGTGTGTGTGTGTGTGTGCGTGCGTGTGAGCGTGTGTATGTGTGTGTACTGCTGTGCCTTTAACTTTTAAACATAGCCAATAAACGGCTTTTGAATAAGAAGATAAGCCTTGTAGCAAAAATGTTGCACTATAAAAATATAAACGCATAGTTAATATGTATTGAAATTACACATATTTGTATTATTTTATTGAAATAAAATGATTGAGTATTATGTTTGACTAGTATTGAGTATTGAGTAGAATGATGAAGTATTTAAACTAAAATACAAAAATACATATACTGTATGTTTATTATAATAAAATAGTAATATGTATTTTAAATTGAAATATTAATATACACATACGTATATTCCATTTATATTTTTAATAATAAAATCATTATCTTACATTTTTCAAATACATTCTTCATATAATACATTTATTTTAAATGTAAATATTCATAAATGCACACCATTGGTATTTTGTATTTTTAAATTATGTAATAACTAATAATTCTCTAATATTGTATAAATACATACCGTTAAACACATATATTTTTACTATAATTAAATAATACTTATTTTAATTGTAAACATTAATACATAAATCCATACATTTCACTATGTTTTATTATAATAAAATAATGATCTAAAATGTTCTAATATCTTTGTTATAAAGATTGCAGTGGTTTAGTATAGTATAATATTAGTACAAAAATAGATGTATTTTGTATATTTTGTCCATCTCATGCAACATTTTTTTTTAGATTTAACCAGCAAACACCTCTTCAAACCACATACATAATAATAAACATAATTTCCAAAATTGAGTGTGGTTTGTTACTTTAAAAGGCCACACGCAAATGTTACAATCTTGCACTGGCTCTTGTGAGATGACTATGTTGTGCCCAATGAAGTGCCCATTGTGTTCAGCTGCACATCCACCAGTGGGAAAGAATGGCAATGCTTTAAATTAGTGACTTATTCAATCTTTTTTAAAGGGGGCAGATGGTGTTAGAGGTTTAAAGGGCAGCAAAGGAGAGAAGGTGAGTTATGCAGAAAGAGGATTTTGACATCACAATAGCGTAATCATGGCATTTATTTAAGAGTTTTCTTTCCTCTCCCTCATTAGGGAGAAGATGGCTTCCCTGGCTTCAAAGGGGACATGGGCCTCAAGGGAGACAGGGTGAGTGCCTGCATACAAGTCAAGTCATTTGTCTCTGCAGATTAAATGCTCGCTTTCTCACTGTACACTTTCAGGGTGATAGTGGGGCTCCGGGTGCTCGTGGAGAGGATGGACCAGAGGGGCTAAAGGGCCAAGAAGGAGCCATGGGAGATACAGGACCTGCTGGGATTGCTGGTGAGAAGGTATAGTAAAAGGCCTCATTTTATTGTAAATATGAGGTCCCACAATAGTGTATAGGAAGTGTGTTAACCTTGATGCTGAAATTTACACAGTTTAAAAGTGTTTTTAGCAAGCTCTACTGGAAACGCTCTGTTTTGATAATCTGTTGCTTTAATGCTAATAGCTGTTTGCCCACGTCTGCCTCCAACACTGTGTGTGCCTCCAAAGAAGCGCTATTGTGCACTTTATCTTTTTACACATACACCCTAACTCACCGTAACTCTGCACTTGGCAAGTAGGGCAAACAAGTGAGGGAGATGATAAGTTTTTCCTCAAATTTGGTACTTATAAAGGCAGTAGGGAAACATATTAATTATTTTTTTCATTCAATCCTGATGAAGGGTCACCTTGGAGTCCCGGGACTGCCTGGATACCCGGGACGTCAAGGATCTAAGGTAATTGAGCATTTGTTGTCTTTCCAAATGGTGCGTCTCCGACTGGATTACGACTCGAATAATGATCGATTGGCTCTTTTATGAACAGATCATTAGCGCCAGCATTTCATCCTGTGCTGATGAATGGCGTATTTAAAGGCTGTGTTGTCTCATGAATTAGATTTGCTATAATTTGATACAGTGGTTAATTATGCATTGATGAGACGCTGGAGGCGGTGGGTGATGGAGCGAGGCTGATTAACCTCTTTGCATCTCTCCAGGGATCAGTTGGCTTCCTCGGTATGGGAGGAGCCCCGGGAGAGAAAGGACGAAGGGTGAGAACTCCCTCTCACTGAAATCCACATCCCGTAGCTTTAAATATTGAGAGCCATAAAAATGTACTGATAATTAACCTGCAATCTTTTCTAAATGCAGGGTCCAGCTGGCCAGGCAGGATCTGGAGGTCAAAGAGGTCCTAATGTGAGTGGAGATGTGTGTGCCAAGCTGATATACATTATGACTTTTATTGGTACTGTTAGATACACACAGTTAAACTGTGATAGGAGGGCAGCCACGGTGGTCATTTTCCACCTTCAGGTGAATTATGCTTATGTTCTTCCCACCAGGGAGCCAGGGGAGGAAGAGGAGCAAGAGGTCCCACTGGGAAGCCTGGAGATAAGGTGGTTTGAGACTCCATATTTAAAACAAATAGAGAATAGCGTTTATATGAATGTGAACCTAAAGCGAGCAAGAATACAGTCAGATGGAACGCTTTTGTTACATTTACTTCATTTGTTTGTTTCACTAGGGGTCATCTGGACAAGATGGTCCTCAAGGGTCCCCTGGGGAACAGGTAATCTCTTGATTCAGATAATGCCAAAATACTATGGTGATTTTTTTTAATGGACAATCTCCGCTAAACACTATCATTAATTTGAGTCATACTATAGATATTGTGTTCTATTAATTGCTCTAGGGTCCCCAAGGGCCACAGGGAAGGCATGGTGAAACAGGACCAAAAGGACCAACTGTAAGTGAACTTACAGTAGCCCTTAATGCTTAATTTGATACATTTTGAGTTATTTAAAATAACAAAAGAAACACATTTTCAGGGTCCGCCTGGTAAAGATGGACTCCCGGGTCATCCTGGCCAGAGAGGGGAGCCGGTAAGTACGAAAAAAGTTTTTGACTTTTTTGATTTTGTGGCATTTGAAAGAATAAAAAACATAGTTCACATCTTTAACTAAAATACAGCATGTCTTCCACTCTAATAGTTGCCAGGCCTTAGTTAATCTCTGGGTGTGTCATCCATATGAATAAATAAACGCTGAGGGAAAATAATAATAATAAGGAGTGAATAATGACAATATAATGCCATATTAATAAAAGTGGAATACAACAATACAATTTGCATTATATATATTTATTTTTTTAATTATTTTTTGTATTTTATCTTTTAAGTTTACTCAATTATTTATATTTTTATTATATATTTTTGTATTACAATACAGTATTATTTTAAGTATTATTTTAGGTATTTTTATAAATTTTTTTCTGATTTATAGTAATTTTACAATCATTTATTTAAAAGTGAAAATAACATACATTAAATATGATAACGATACAATTGTACAAATATAGGTCTCCAAGCTAATGAACGCTTTACTTCTAACACAACAGTGCACTCTCATCAGTTGAGTAAATAAATACCCCCATCTTTATGAGTGCCTACTTCTTCTTTTTTAACTCACTTATTTACCTACATGTTCTTCCTTATTAGGGCTTCCAAGGCAAAAATGGTCCTCCAGGCCCAGCAGGTGTTGTTGGACCACAGGTAAGAGGATTAGACTCATACTTTCACCATCTAATACTATTTGAAACAGTAAAATTGTACTTGAACTTTAGGGAAAATCTGGTGAAACTGGACCCACTGGGGACAGGGGTCATCCAGGTCCACCAGGACCGCCTGGTGAGCAAGGACTACCTGGATCGGCTGGAAAGGAGGGGGCCAAGGTGAGTTGTTTCTCATCATAATTAGTTTGCGGTATCACTTCATCATTGGTCTTTTAGAAGAACACCCAAGGACATACTCAGTGCTGCCTGAATAGTGTCACAGTTTATCTTGTGGGTGAGCATTCTAATCTGGGAATTGAAAGTGAATAAAGGAATAATTCCACTATAGGAGTCCAAAAAAATTAATATTCTTTCATCATATGACTTCCAAGTGGCTGCTGGCCACTTGCTTTTGCTCTAATCATGTGTGTTCATGTGGTTTCCAGGGAGACCCAGGCCCACCTGGAGCACCAGGAAAGAGTGGCCCAGCGGGTCTCCAAGGATTTAGAGGAAGCAGAGGCATCCCTGGTGCAACGGTAATGAAAAATCTAATTTGCCTGCAAGAAATTCTGCTAAAGTGTGCAGCATTTGATGACAACTGTTGCAATGTCTTGATGCCACAATGCTGGAAATCAGATGGCTTGATTGCACAGTTGTTTGTGTCTCCGCAGGGTCCTGCAGGCTTAAAAGGAGGAGAGGGTGTACCTGGTGTTGCAGGACTCATTGTAAGTCCTCACCTCAGACACTTGGGTGTCTATTATGTAGAATGCTAGGGATGTCCGATATTATCGGCCGCTATTAGCATAAAAATGAGATATCGGTTCATATTTGTATCGTTTTTTCTGTTGATAATGATATCGGCATGTGCAAGTGATGTCCTGCTCCACGCAGCAACAAGCTTGCTAGCTCAGCATGTCCACGGTCTGGAATTATTTCTCAGTTGCACCTTTGGATTGAAAACATGTAATATTAAATGACTGTAAAGAGCTGCTAGTGCGGGGTAAAGTGTCTTTCTTTGATACTTCTAATCTAATATCACACAACAGGTAGAATCACTTGGAGTCACACACATCTCACGTACCTGAATCAAAATAAGAACAGTGTTGAATGAGCCCGGTGTATAATTTCACCAATTTATATTAGTTCAGAGTTTCATACTTTGCACTTTGTTGTTATAGGGATGTTTGTGCCACATAGAAATGTGCAACTTTCGAAATTATATAGTTTCCAGACTTATTTAATTGGATTCTTATGTAATGGTAATGAAGTGCTAGACAATATCGGTATGTCAGATATTGGTAAGAAAGAAAATATCAAGCATCTCTAGTTAAGAAGAATCAAAAAATGAATTATGTGACCATCCTCTTTGACTCCTAGGGTGCCACCGGCGAGAGGGGACCCAATGGGCCAGCTGGTGCCATCGGACAGCCAGGGCGGCCCGGCAATGTGGGCCCTGTTGGGCCGGTCGGAGAGAAAGGCGAACCAGTGAGATTTCAAACCTTCCCGGTCTAGTTTGCAGCATCAGTTTGATGATGCTATGTGAGTGATGTGATGGCTGTGCTCTTTCTTCTTCAGGGAGACAAGGGACCCGTGGGGCCGGCTGGGCAAGATGGGGAACAAGGACCTGTGGGGCTGCCAGGGCCTGTGGGACCTCCTGGGCCTCCAGGAGAGGATGGAGACAAGGTATTCAACACTGACAGACACTTTCTTGTACCTTTTCCTTGTCACTGGAGTTGTACCCTTAAAGATTGAGTTTTACCCTGGAAACGGTCCCTTGGAGTCCAATATGGAAATACTTTAAGGAATGGAGAATGACTCCTACTGTGCTGAGTCAATGGACTGCATGTGTGCTGACACTTGTACATTTGTCTCCCCCAGGGTGAGACAGGAGGACCCGGCCAGAAGGGAAGCAAGGGAGATAAAGGAGAAGCAGTGAGTATGAATTTCATTCTGTCTTATGTGAGCGACTCGCATCAGCAGGAGGTAAAGGACATCCCGACTGCCTAATCGGTTTGGGACAACTCATTATGATAACACTTAGTCTCGACAATGAACCCTGCGGTATAATGAGCAGATGGCTTTAATCAGTACTTAACAGTCAGTCTTCCTTTATAGGGACCCCCAGGACCTATTGGAACGCAAGGACCTGTGGGCCAGCCAGGACTGCACGTATGCCACCACGAGTCACGCTAAATTACAGGAATATGTATGTGTTTTGGAGCGCTGATCTGACTTGTGCTTCAGGGGGCAGATGGCGAGCCAGGCCCTCGTGGGCAGCAGGGAATGAACGGGGCAAAAGGAGATGAAGGACTGAGGGGGTTTAAGGGAGCAAATGGTCCAGCAGGCCTACAGGTAATAAGGACTACTGACTGCATAATCAAGATGCAGTATTGAATCCATGTTTTCATGCACAGGGAATGCCAGGACTACCTGGAGAAAAAGGAGAAAGTGGGCATGTTGGCTCACTGGTGAGTAATCTTATTTTTACATATTGGGATGGGAGATTTTCTATGAGTGTTCTGAACTCATGTTTGGACATCACCCTATCATAACAACAACATGAACAGCAGCTATTTTATTTATTCATTTTAACTGTGAAAAATATTGACATTTTTTGTAGTTCATATGCTAGCCGGTGTTGGTGTTCTTATATTTTTTTGTTTCAAAAAATGAATTTCAAGCGAGTTGCATTCATTACCTTTAATGAAGGATTCATTAAATTTGGGTGTAGATTTTGCTCCATATTTCTACCATGAAGCTGTATTAATGATAAAAAGCTTCCACAAAATCCCCTTCACGCCATTCCTTGCGTTATAATATTTAGATGCTGTCTCTTTCAGGTCTTGTTCCATAAAAAATGCCCTCTTTCCTCTTTTCCACTGGATGTTCCTGTACAGTATATTTCCAGTGAGCTGTGCCTGGAGCAGATTATGATATAATCTGCATCCGTGATGAGCTGATGTCAGCTCAACATGAAAGAAAGTTGGAATTTGAGTGTCCAGTACTTTTTCTTTTCTTTTATGCTTCCGGGCATCATGTCTGCATGCATCCACCTCATTATCATTTATTAGCAAATTTGGAGGCAATGCAGACAAACTGTGCATTTCTTTTTCTTACTTTTGGGAGGGCAATGACAAAATAGTGCAGTCAGTACAATGACAGTGGTACACAGGCAGTCCGTTACAGCTCATTACTTTTACAACAAGTTCTGCCTATATGTCGTTCTATAGTGACAGATGATTCTGCTGCTTTGTCAAACGCATGAACCCACTGCGGTCATGAGTTTTGAACGCTTGAATGACAAATGATAGGTCGCGTCTTGAATGTTGCATGGATGCATTGCTCTGACTAGATTAGTCTCAATATTGTTACGATTTGATGCAAGGTGGCAGACTGAAAAGCATATTTTGATGTGCTCCGACTGATCTACAGGATTGTCATACTGTGCACGCAAACCAACGCACTCAAAGGTTTCAAAGGTACTCTAGTGGAGTTGACAAGCTAAGGTCTGGGTCCCCACTGCAATAACTCAAACGTTAACATTAAAAGCTATCATGCTAGGTTAGCGTTTCGCTTAAGTAGCGTTGCAACAATGAATCGATGATTAACCAATTACTGTAGATGTAAAAATGCAAATATCCTCATTTCAGCCTCTCAAATGTGATTCTGATATGTTGCAGACCAGACCAAAGACTGTGTTTGTTTCATATTGATTTGGTCCGTGTTTGACCTCACCGATTACTCGATTAATCGAAACAACAAGCTTCAGATGAATCGACTAAGAAAATATCATCGTTCGTTGCAGCCCTACGCTGAAGAAAAACAACATGGTCGATGCCCTCAAACAGATGGTTTGAAAGAGGAGTAAAGGAAGCTATTTTTGTCAAACAACAGAACCCATCATTGAATCGGAATGGTGGTTTGAGGTTTAATTTGGACCCTGTGTTCAGCAGGTTACTGAGACCAAAACCCACAGCTCTTAGTCTTGCAAATGAGGTGAAGCCAGGGCCGAGCCAGAACAATAGATGCTAACGAGCCAGTATCAGAGTCGTTCATACCAAATTCAGGGAGCGACACTTCCCTTTTATCGGAGGTGTTAACAGCAGGATAGGATTATACCACTACTCCACCCAGGCTTAGTGTAAGGAACCAATAGGAGGAGGGTGTTGGCACACCAATTCCGCCCACTCTTACTGTATTTAAGGCCTAAGATACCAGCACTTATTAGTTCGCTGACGAAGCTCTTCGGATGAGGAGCGAAACGTCCGACACCTTATTCACAGAAGTACAGATGACGTCTCAAGAAGCCTTTTCCTCAACATGATCGATCTTACAGATCCCACGTCTGTAGCTGACTGACAGAGCTTCAGGTTTTTTTAAAGATGTGTAGCAAAGCCTGCTTTTGTTGTTTACAAAGCTTTCCTGGGCGTATGCATGGAGGTGGGCAGATGCGCTTGTTACTGTTGTAGCTGAGATTGGGATTTGCTCGATTTGGTCACATAAATCCTCTTTTTTGTTTATCTTTGAGTAAGGGCTCTGCAGCTGAAGTCCTCCTTCATAACTCTCCCTTCAGTGAAGGATTTTTTGTTTGGCCGCAATATCCATACGAACCTTACTACACACTCATTTGCACGTTGCTGTGCTCTAAATGAACGTGTCTCTCATAGATTTTTCATTAAGGGCTAAGGTACGTTATTTTCCTCACTCTCACATCAGACTTTGGTGGATACTTCCACTCAAATGATTTGTGTTTTGTCAGGCAATGGCTCGTCACATTTCCGCTTTTGACCAGTGCTAATGTTTCAGAGCATTTGAGACACAGCAGTTTTGCACTGGATTGTGGACGAATGAACATATGTTGGTTCGTCCATTTACTTTTAAATGTGCGTTTTTCTCTATCAACCTTTCTTACTTTTGAGCAAGCCGTGTTTCACTCATTCACTTCTCAGCAAGTAAACAAACAATTTCATTGGCTCATTTTGAGTGACTTTGCTGCGTTTGCCGTCACGTAACCGTAATAACTCAAATAATTACGCTGCGATCGGCCCACGAGCATGACACGTTAATATTATTATAGTATATTTCCCATTCACTTTAGTTTGTCCATATCCGGACCAAGGTCCGCCATTTGGTGATGGCTGCTCTAGAGACACATAATACTGTTAGAACGTCATTAAAAGTCATCTTTGCATAATTGGAGGGCCTTTAAGAGGGAGTATCTGAGCTGTAACAGAAGCTGGATAGTGGCTATGTAAAAGGGAATGCCAGGATAACAGATCAGAAGTGCATGGTTTTATACTGGACGCTCACTTGTCCTGTCCTGTTGTGTTGAAAACAATCGTCTGACAACTATTTCAGACACCAGATGCTGTCGCTAACTATTGGATTGTGGGATTCCGCATGTGAAAACGCAGTGACAATATCCTACAACTGTGTGTGTAAAAAATTATTTAATGTCAGCCGTGTTTTGTGGGATTTCTGGGTAACGGTCACTCTTTAAACCTTTTTCAGACCATTTTCCTGGCTCCAACACTTTTGTAAACTAACATCTAAATTGATGCAGTGTCATGCAATCAACCGTAAGTGTTTTCACAAAAGTATGATGAAAGACACAAACTACAGGATGAGAAAAACTGTCTGTGTGAATGAAAAGTGAAAATAGATACAAAAAAGACTGGCATGAGGGCGACAGAGAGGAAGCAAGCGGAGCAATGGAGTGGAAGGAAGAGGCGGGCCACTGGCTGCGAGAAGGAAGAAGCCGTGACAGCTGCTAATCAGATTAGCCCAAGCCTTGGCTGACTAATGAGCATCCTGCTTTGTGACAGTCATCTTCACTGTGCCGTCGACCATGAACACACGCTCCAGAAAGTTCTCTGCAGACCCTCTGCTTCCATGGCCAGATTTGGCTGTGACATGGAACCAAAACAAAAAAAACGAATCGGCGAGGCTTGCCAAGGACGCGTGGGGGACCTTCATTCATGTCTGAATGTTACGGATCAAGAAGCCTCCCAAAACGTGTGCCCATGTGCTGCGTCACACAAGCTAGATCTCCTCTCTTCCTGTCTGCACATCACACACCTCTCCAGCTGAGACACTGAGCTCGCTTAGGATTAATTGCTTGGCCCACTGTAGAGCTGCAATGAGCAGTCCAATCACGTCCTCACGCTGTTGGCTGAGAGAATATGGTCCTGTTCATAACAGCCTTCTTATTACTAACAGCAGGTGACAGAGAGAGAGCGGCGCTGGAGTAAATGAGAAAAATCAAACTGTGCATTGATGGGAACGACCTGTCTGGACTGGACATCTTTATCACATCACTGATATTATGATTTGTATAACAAATTCTAAAGCTGGGTTCACACTTGTGATTCGGCATAATGTACTGGACCAAAAATGTGAAAAATATATACTTTTTGCTTAGCGTCCACGCTGGGATTTTGTCATGTGACCACAGGTTGCATGGTAAAGAACATTTGCAAAAAGTAAGGACTTGATTGCTCTTTTGACATAACTAAAATATTCCAAATCAAAATACCATCTGCTGGTTTGAATATGCTGGTTATTTTTATAATCTGCTATATTTACCAGCATGAATTTCACAAAAAGCTTCTAAAATATACCTTGAAAGAGCGCCGTCATCTCACACACACACACTGAGGGAGAGAGAAGAGCAAAGAGACAGTCCACGTGCAAGCAGACCTTCACCTCTTTGGAGATGGGTCTCAGTCCGTTGTTTGGTGCACACCAGGGATAAAGGTGTTGACACAGAGCAAACGCACCAGACTACCTTATAACTGAACCAAACATGGCAAGTGTGAAAGCACCCGAAGCTCACTGATTTCAAAGACACTGATCAGATCACATGCCGTTTTATTCGCATTCATGTTTTCGTCATGCACTGAAACCCTATCAAAAACATTTGATCTGTCTCGTTACAGGGACCCCCAGGACAGCATGGACCCAGAGGCCCCCTGGGGCCAATTGGTGCAGAGGTAGGAGTCACCCTCAAGCTTTTTATAACATCACAATTGATATTTTTTGATGAGTACACTACAATTCAGTTTAAGAATATGTTGACAAAAATGTCTTTCTGCCTGAAAACACACTGTCAAGCATATGCCAAACCAACAGGTGGCTCTATAAACGCTATAAGGCCTCAGCCAATCAGATGCCAGAAGAAAGTAATTACTGGAAAAGGCACAATGGCAAATGGATAAAAAAAGGGGAATTGTACACGCATACTGTTCGTACATTGTAATCTAAAGTGAATACAAATATAAACAGGCTTCCCATTCAGCCTCTAACTATTAAATATGTCATACTTTTGTGTCACTGAAACAGCTTATTAATGTTCACCCAGCTGGAAAAATATGCAACACGCAGAAGATTGTCAGTTGCATGCCTGAGTAACTCATAAAGAAAACATGATGGTTTAGCAAATGATCACTCAAAATACCATTTAAACCACATGGCATAACATTAGGTACACAGGGGTGTAATGCAGTGGTGTCCAAAGTGCGGCTTGGGGGCCACTTCCAGTCTGCAGATTGTTTTTGTTTTTTCTAAATTGACCCGCCGCTTGCTGTAAATATACAATTAAACAAGAACAATTAAAAAAAAAACAAGAAAAAGTTGAAAAAAGAGCAGAAAAGGCATAATGCCACTCGATTCCTAACATTTTTCAGCATGCGACCCTCGGTGGAAAAAGTATGGACACCCGTGGTCTAATGAGAAAGTCCAGACATATCCTGAGACACTGCAGACGGGCTCCATTTATGTTTAGAGTGTATGGTTTCTTCGATTCGACCGCAGACTCCCATCTGCCTTTGCAACTTGAATTATTAAAAGAGTCTAAGGATATAATCCTCAACACAGAGTTCTATTTACTGCTCTATTAATCATTCAGAAGTATGAAGACTATCATCCCAGAGAGGTGGTTATATTTACCCCAGTAATGGCTGTCCATCTACAACCTCACTCTGGTCAATTATTCAGCTTTGGAGTGCAGTAAGCCGAGATGGAGAGACAGCGGCTGCACAGACGCCGTGATCCATAAATGGACCTATACGGGTGTTAGTGGGGCGAACGGAATGTTAGTGCATGATGAGAGCAGCCGCCAGCTAGCGGGAGATCACTCGGCTTCTGCGAGAAGGTGCTTTGTCTTATTCGGTTTGTCTAAAGGCAGCGAATGCAGCGTGAATTCAAATATGAGCCTCGACAAAGATGACAAACAACACCTGCCTCAGACTGCATGCGCGCAGAAAACACATGACATTTAATGTTTGTTGTTTTTCTGTGAGGCCAAAAAGTAGAAAAACACAACAACGAGAGAAACAGAATGAATCGTTTAAAGCTGTCCTTGGAGATGCTATTCTATTCAATTAAATCTCCTACAGGATATTCACCAGGTGTGCGGTCTGCAAAAGCAAATTACCACTGGCGTCGGGCCAAAAGACATCGGCATTAACGACTCGTTGTCGGCCAAGGATGTCCAAAGTTTTTCCTCTGTGGGCCGCATACTGAAAAATCAAATGATGTGGGGCTATTTACTGTATATTTTTCATTTTCAAAACAACCCAAGAAGTTATATATAGCTAAGAAGTTATATAGTGTGTAGCTAAGAAGGTATATATATTTAAAGCGTTTTGTTGTAGGTGGAAAAGCATATGTCTTGTTCATTTTTCCATTTTTGCAGTTTTTTTTAAATTTCCAAATATTTCTACTTTCTTCTTGCAACTTTTTTCTCTGAATATTATAACTTTATTGCCACCACATTATGCCTTTATTCTGATCATTTTATAACTTCTCTGAAAACTGCGACTTTATTCTCTGTTTTCCTTGTTTCTTATAACAATACTACTTCATAAAAAAATAACATCTTTTTCTTGAACATTTCAACTTTATGGTTCTAAAATTAAAATTTGATCCTCATAATATCACAACGTTTTTGTCATAATATCACAACTTTTTTCTCATAAGATATAAACTTATTTCTCTTAATATTGTGACTTTATACTTCTGCAATTACCGCTCTTCATTTTGTTTTATTTAGTTTTGTTTTATTTGGTGTGGAACTTGTGTGTGTGACACTTAGATTGGATAGATACTTTATTGATCTTTATCGATCTCACTGATCTAAACTGCAGTTTGCTCCTCGCTACCATATACTTGTTAATGCTCTACATCAGGCACGTTCTACAAACTAAAAAAGGAAAACTAAAAAAAAACAACAAAAAATGACTTTTTACAAGAATAAAGTCAAAAATATGAAGACAAAAAATTTGTCATCTCACGAGAATAACGTCATACGTTCACAAGAAGAATGTAATATTATGAGGAAAAATAATTTTAGTAGCATGAAGTTGAAATGTTAAAGAAAAAAGACAAAGTTGTAATTTTATGATAAACAAACAGAAAGAATTAAGTTGTCATTTTTGGAAAAGTAGATTGGGGAAAAAGTTATATTATGGGAATAAAGTCATCATATTAGAAGATGAAAATTACAGTACAAGAAAGTTACGATTCCAGGTCCAATAAGTCCCATTTATATACCCCTGCTCCAAATGACTATATGGTCAAAGCTGTCTCTTTCCATGTTTTTATGCACTCCAAATCAGTATATAAGTAAAAAAAATAACTTGTTATAGAAAATTAGTTTTCAAATTCTCCAGTTATTGTCTGGTTACATTTGGCGCCCCGTCCTCTTTGCTGTTTAGGCCAATAAACGCACCGGTTATTTACAGTATTCTGTCTTTCAGGGTGCAGCGGGAATCTCTGGTGGAGTTGGTCAGCCAGGACTTCCCGGAGAAAAGGTCAGCATGTCTTATTAAAACTACGCAAAGTCTTACATTTGTTTGTGTTTTAACCTTTTTTCTATTCTAGGGTGAGGATGGAGAGGCCGGAGACCCAGGCCCAGTTGGGGAAACCGGCAGCGCTGTGAGTCGATGTCTTTCTTTAGCTTTGTTTTATATTTAGTTCTTCCATCCTGGCTTTGTGACAGCATTCACCGTCTTTGCAGGGCGTTAAAGGAGATGTGGGGGAGAAGGGTGACTCTGGAGCTCCTGGTACAGCTGGACCTCTAGGAATTAGAGGAACACCAGGAGAGGATGGACCCAAGGGCAATTTTGTACGTTTGTCTCTCTCACTAACATATAAAAGGTCGGTCAATATTAGCAATTGTGTGACTGACTCATTTGCATCCCAAAGGGTCCTAATGGATTCCCAGGAGACACAGGACCCCGTGGAGAAGCTGGTGTCAGTGTAAGCATCTTTAAAAAATACACGTTTTCCACTGCACTACATGAGCTCCACGTTCTACTTGGTCAGCAAAGTTTCCAAGGATGTAACATTTGAGGAAACACAACTTGAAATAAGTTAGCTAACTAGGTTAGCTTATGTTGTGGCTGGACACTACAGTAGAGTATTATACTCCACAGTCTCCACCTTGCTGAGGCAGTCCGGTTTCTTACTGCCCTCAATCTCCACTTGGATAAAATGTGTCTCCTTACAGTAGAAATTAATACAGGACACTCCTCATCCACTCTTTTTTTTCTTTCATTTTAATGGTCGACTAATTCCTGTACTATAACATCATACGTATATATCATTTAGGGAAAAGAAGGTGGATCAGGACCTAAGGGTGACAACGGAGAACCTGGCAAAGTGGTGAGTTGTTTTGATTCTTGTGTTGGGCATTTTATAGATTCAAATTATTTTTCTACCACCTGCAGGGACCCCCAGGAGCCTCTGGAGAGCCAGGTCCGCCGGGACCTCCTGGACGAAGGGTAAGGCTAATGAGTACGCTTGTCTGTTCTTTCTATCAACATATTCCATATATTCGCTTTCTTAGGGTCATGTGGGTGCTGCAGGAACTGAAGGGAAGCAAGGAAAGAAAGGAGACAAGGTGAGGATGGTGGCATACACTGGTGTGGAAAAGTGTTTGCCCCCATTTAAATATTAGTCAATAACAACACAACTGAACACAAAATGCAGTTTTTAAATGAAACTTTTTATTATTAAGGACCAAAAAAAAAAAATCCAAACCTACATGGTCCTGTGTGAAAAAGCGATTCCCCGCTAAACCTAATACCTGGTTGGGCCACCCTTGCAACAACTGCAATCAAGCGTTTGAGATAACTTGCAATGAGTCTCTTCCAGTGCTGTGGAGGAGTTTTGTCCCACTCATCTTTGTAGAATTGTTGTAATTCAGCCACATTGGAGGGTTTTCCAGCATGAAGCACCTTTTTAAGGTCATGCCACAGCATCTCAATAGGATTCAGGTCAGGACTTTGACTAGGCCACTCCAAAGTCTTCATTTAGTTTTTCTTCAGCCATTCAGAGGTGGACTTGCTGGTGTGTTTTGGATCATTGTCCTGCTGCAGAACCCAAGTTAGTTTCAGCTTGAGGTCACGAACAGATGGCCGGACATTCTCCTTCAGGATTTTTTGGTAGACAGCAGAATTCATGGTTCCATTTATCACAGCAAGTCTTTCAGGTCCTGAAGCAGCAAAACATCCCCAGACCATCACACTACCACCACCACGATGTTTTACTGTTGGTATGATGTTCTTTTTCTGGCGTTACTTTTACGCCAGATGTAATGGGACACACACCCTCCTAAAAGTTCAACCTTGGTCTCCTCAGACCACAGGTCTTGGGGTCATCAAGATGTTTTCTGGCAAAATTGAGACGAGCCTTAATGTTCTTTTTGTTCAGCAGTAGTTTTCATCTTGGAACTCTGCCATGCAGGCCGTTTTTGCCCCCGTTTTAGCTCTTTCTTATGGCGGAGTCATGAACACTGACCTTAACTGAGGCAAGTGAGGCCTGCAGCTCTTTGGATGTTGTTGTGGGGTCTTTTGTGACCTCTTGAATGAGTCGTCGCTGCGCTCTTGGGGTCATTTTGTTTGGCCGGCCACTCCTGAGAAGGTTCACCACTGTTCCATGTTTTGGCCATTTGTAGATAATGGCTCTCAGTGTGGTTCAATGGAGTCCCAAAGCTTTAGAAATGGCTTTATAACCTTTTACAGACTGATAGCTCTCTCATTACTTTTTTTCTGGGGGGGGGCAACAGGAGGACAATGACTTTTTTACACTGGGCCATCTAGGTTTGGATTTTTCTTCTCCCTTAATAAAAACAAGTTTCATTTAAAAACTGCATTTTATGTTCACTTGTGTAGTCATTGACTAATATTTAAATGTGTTGGACGATCTGAAACAGTTAAGTGTGACAAACAAGCAAAAAAAAAAGAAATCAGGAATGGAGCAAACTCTTTTTCACACCACTGAATGTGTGATGGTTGTCTTCATGGCTACCCTTTTTTGCTTGGTAGGGAGTAGCTGGCACGCAAGGTCCAGTGGGCATGACAGGCCCCGTTGGACCACAAGGACACCCAGGGAAGTCTGGTCCAGAGGGACTTCGAGGAATTCCAGGCCCTGCGGTCAGTACAGTATAAGTCCCTATCTGGATCTAACTTAAGTGTCCCATCTTAAGATATCATGTAATTAGGCTTTCACTTGTTTTATCTGAAGGGTGAGCAAGGCTTAACTGGTGAACCAGGACAAATTGGACCACCTGGGCCATTGGTAAGATCACAAGAACAGAGCTAATGAACTAAAACAGGTTTATGATGATTAAAAAAATCAGGTGTCAAATCCAACTTAATCCCATTCAGAAGCTTCATGCTTGAAGTGGATAACCACCATTGATTTTGTGTAACAGGGACCACCAGGACTTCCTGGATTTAAAGGGGACACTGGAATACAGGGAGAAAAAGTAAACATCTGCAACGCTAGTACAGGGGATCAGTCTAAGTCCTGGAACACAGTAGAGTTGAGTAACTACAAGTGTGTCTGTAGGGTCACGGTGGGTTGATTGGACTGGTCGGCTCCCCGGGAGAACCTGGAGAGAAAGGTGACCGTGGCCTGCCTGGTGTCGATGGTGCACAGGGGCCTAAAGGAGATGAGGTATGGAGAATTGCAACATCGGATATGATTACTCTAACACTAGTCTTAAAGGACCTGTCCTTATACTCCTTATCTAC
Source organism: Dunckerocampus dactyliophorus (assembly GCF_027744805.1). Taxonomy (NCBI): domain Eukaryota; kingdom Metazoa; phylum Chordata; class Actinopteri; order Syngnathiformes; family Syngnathidae; genus Dunckerocampus; species Dunckerocampus dactyliophorus. Next base: position 7,708,969 of record NC_072836.1, on the reverse strand, counting down.
AGGGTGTTTCTGGCCCACCTGGTCCCACTGGTCCACCGGGACCACCTGGTCTGTCGGTAGGTTACGATTACAATTGTATTTGTATTGTGGCATTTATTTACTCAACAGCAGAGTGGCAGGTCTTTTTTGGGGGGTAATGAATTTAATGGAGGGAAACCCCTGATTAGTTGATTGAAAACATTTTTTTTTCTTTTATGACATTTTTCCACAAATAAATTATATCACTTTCAAATAATATTTTAGAATATATAAACCATATATTGTAAAATTCATCTCTCAGATGCCATCTCTGCTGTGCAAGTGACATGTTTCCACACCACATAATGAATTGGCGCAGGCCACTAGTTTAAGGAAATAAGAGAATTTTCAGTTGAATTATTGCATTATACAGTGTTTATTTCTCATTTTGATAGCGTTACCGTAGTTCTTCCTGTTTTTTAGGGTGCAGGTGGAGAGAAAGGATCCAAGGGAGATACGGTGAGTCCACCTGAGGGGTCTCATTTTCTGTGTGTGTTCCAGGTGTTTATGGGCTTAAATGTACCAAATGTAATCAAAACCTGCAGTGTTTACTTCACTAAAAGCCGACTGTATTGAACAATCACGCTGCCCGGTGTGTAGTATCTGTCCACTGGGCCATCATAATAGGATTTATGTGTGTGAAACCTGATATGTACCATGTCTGGAGAGGCAAAAGCTGATGCACACAGCTGCATAATCCTGTAAAGTAGCAGCCTGGATAAAGCTGAGCAGTGTACCAGACAGGCTGCAGGTGACAGATGATTGGCACAAAGTGTTGTACTATTCTGTTTTCCAGGGCACCGTTGGTCCCAGAGGTGATCCAGGCCGTGCTGGCCCTCCAGGACCCCCAGTGAGTAGCATCTTCATAGCATCCCTTGGACAAGTTCTTGTTTGGTCATCATCTTTCCGCTGCACCCACAGGGACCAGCTGCTACTGTGGTTCAACCGCTGCCTATCAGGGAGGGCAGGAAGAAGAAAAGACGCAACTCGAATGGCGCCAGCGAAGCCTCATCTAAAGAGGAGGAGGTGGAAATCAATATGGAAGACTTTCTTCAGGCTGATCAGCCTCTAGGAGAAGGAGAAGATGGAATGGAGGAAGTCTTTGCCACTCTTTCCTCTATGAAAACCGAGGTGGAGCTCATGAGGAGGCCGCTGGGGACCTTTGAGAGCCCTGCACGCACATGCAAGGAGCTCATGATGGTTCAACCGGACTTCAAAGATGGTGATCAAGGACAAAGCACCATTCTTCTAAGGGCAGTCATAATGCTGAATGCGTGTGTGCTTTGCAGGAGACTACTGGATTGATCCAAACCAAGGATGCAACCGAGATGCCATCAAGGTCTACTGCAACTTTACAGCTGGAGGAGACACCTGCCTGGATCCTGACAAGAAGATTGAAATGGTGCGACTCCATCCAATCTTTTGCATTAATCTGCATTAGTACGCAAAAACCGATGCCGATGTGTGCAGGTGAAACCAGCAGCATGGAGCAAGGAGAAGCCAGGAAGCTGGTACAGTCAATTCAGGAAAGGCAAAAAGGTACACAACCATCACCCCCTGTTTGTTTCTGATCTGCTCTAATGGTTCCTGTGTCCTCACCCGCCAGTTCTCCTACAACGACATGGACGGCAACACCATACACGTGGTCCAGCTGACCTTCCTCAAGCTGCTGAGTGCCACGGCCAAGCAGCGGTTCACCTACATGTGCCAGAACTCGGCGGGCTGGTTCGATAGCTCATCACGGTCCTACCGCCACGCTGTGCGCTTCCGGGGCAGCAACGACGAGGAGCTGACTCAAACCAAAAGCTCCTTCATCCACGCCGTCCATGATGGATGCCAGGTCAGCTCTCACGCCATGACCTTACTATACTTTTGTGGTGAAGTTGAAATTGAAAGTGAAATTACTTTATCATGTTAGTATTTAAAAAACACAATATCTTATTAAACATAGTGACTACAATTATTATTATTTAATTTCTGTGTTTAGCATTATTAAATATTGTTAATATATACAAATAAAAACGACACATAAAATCATTATTTCATTTGAATTGATTTTATCTTTAATTTTGGTTAATTTGCTATATTCAATAAATATATTAACTTTACCCTGTGTGACATCACAACCATGACCTGGCGAGATCACGCATCGAAAGGCTGGCCAATGATGGTATAGCTGCACCGTGCAGGAAGGAGGAAATAAAACTGAAACTCAACTCAAGAATTCATGCTGACTATTTTAAAAAGGGGGCTCATTACTGAAATGAAATAGCGTGGTATCTCTTTTGTAGGAGTCAGTTTTCCGCAAAAATTGTTGCCATAAATACAGTACGTCTCGGTTTTCAAACCAATTAAAGCATCCACTCGTTGTTACTTAGTCTCTGTGAAGAATGGATAATAGTTCTTTTACTGTAGTCTTGCGACACTATGGACAGATTCCAGCCAGGGAATCCTTGAATCGTCTTTTTTTATGTGTGTGTGTGTGTTTTATTTGTTCATAGAACACACACTGAATGGTGAACAACTCCGTATGTTTCCTTTCTTCCTCCCTTCAAGCACTGTGCACACTCCGCTGATGAGTCGTTCAAGCGCGCTGCGTATTTGTTAGTGTTAGAGGAATCTGTTTTTTGTTTGTTTATAAGCGCCATAACTTCGATGAAGAAGGTGAATTCAAGGGAGTAAGAAGGTAGCATCTGTTTTAATAGGATTGCCATGTAAAGGTTCCTAGTTAACAGAGTTTGCACAGGGAAGGATTTAAGGGACACACATTACATCAATGATGTTTGTACCTGCTGCTTAAGTTCAAGTGAGTAACTTTCAGTTTTCGTCTGATCGTTTGGAACAGATTAATGATGAAAATGGAGGTTCCACTGTAAGGCCGTCTAATGAACAGCGGCGCTACTACTAACAACCGCTTTAAATATTTCTCTTTCAGTTCCGCAAAGGTCAGGAAAGTACGGTTCTAGATATGGACTCCGCCTCCGCCGAGCTGCTCCCCATTATGGACGTGTCTGCGACAGACTTTGGCAGCAGCAACCAGAAGTTCGGATTCCAAGTGGGACGTGTCTGCTTCACTGGATAACGTCATCGCCACAAAGACAAAACAACAAGCGAAAGCAAAACCACTGAACACTGCAAAAGAGTTTGACCACTGCGCCGAGCAATATTTATTAGATGTATATTATTTAAGACTTTCTTCACAGCCCGTGTTGGCTTTACAACATGAAGAGGACCAAAAGGGAAACTGACATTAACCTTCACTCTTGGAGGATGAACTGCAAAGCTACCTAATGTTGTCAAAGACCGCCTCTGACACCTTCATTTGCATGCCGCCATGTCGCTATACTGACAATTGCATATTAACTCTACACGGGCGCCATTACCCACATTCTGTCTGCAGCCGTGATGAATTTGCCTTGTTTACCGCCTTCAAGTGCAGTTTGCTACAAGTGATTAGCATTCAATAGGCTAGCCAACACGACTCCATGTTGCGGAGTAAGAAGTACTGTATTTGTCAGGCTGACACGGTCCAATTAAAGTGAGGACATTCCAGGACAGGAATTAAGAGCACGCTGATTAAAATATTCTCTCGTCTCCTTTATAGCAAGGGACATGTCATGCAACTCCTGTCACTTTAGCGCCACACTCGCAGGCATTTGTTTCTCTCATTCATTCATATGTTGAAATATGAACGTTTCGTCGGTGCTATTTTTTGTGTGTGTGTTTGTGTGCCTCTGGACCACAGGACGAATTGGAGGGGGATGGGAGGGAGGAGGCGACAATTGCTCCCTCAGCAGAAAGAATCACCCTCTGAGGCTAGGGACTAGTTTGCTGTAGGGGAAGGGAGGTTGCTGTCGCACATCTTCTGGCTGATTGTGCCCATTTCACAGGGCCAGTGAAGGTCGCTGGGGACATCTCAGCAAAGCTTTGAAGGGAAACTCCACTCTTACATTCAACTCATGGTGCGCCATTGCTTTAGTTTTAGGTTATTTAAGGAGATGGCGGTGTCAAAACTGGAGCCGAGGTGACATCACCAGTGTTTTTGACGTTAAATGACCTGTTATGCTCACTCTCTTTAAGAGACTCTTTTGTTTCAAAGAAAAATGGTGCTACAGTCGGGGTGGGAATCACATAGTAATTCACAATACAGCATGATAATATGAAAATAGAGACATTATGGACATTTCACTACATGTCATTAAGGAAAAAACATCACCATTAAGTCAATAATTGTGATTTCTTTAAATACCATGTTGACATAAGAGAGCCCCTCTTTGGCAAGACCCATTCATGGAAAGATTCATAATCCAAAACTACAAAAAAAGACAAAACTAATCTTTTTTTTAATATTTTTTTTCCAGTATCAATGAAATAACAACTGATCAATAGTAAACGATTGGTTATCATACTTTTTAAGCTACTTATACAGCTTCATTGATAACCATTATCTTAAAGTTAGCATCATAACTGTTAACTTTCCAGCAGGGTCTTTCCACCTGAGACCCTGTGAGTGACAAGAAAAAAAGCTTTTGAGGTAAAACTTGTTTGACGCCACTTTCTGGTATGCGTCTCTAGACAACAGTTTCTCTTTACATTCGGGTAAATACGGTACTGTATATGTTTTTAAATGGGATGGAAGAGTCTCTCTGAATGTTCTGAACTCCTGTTTCCACGGCAGTGTTGTAATAATGAGGAAAAAAGCTGCTTTGAACAATGTTTGACACAAAGACGTGTACAGTGTTTTTAAATGTTCAAACGTAAAACACAAATCATGGATTTTCTCAAGTTTTTCTGCAAACCCCTTAATGTTAGCATTGCAGTGTACATTCAAATTCTCATCCTTTAACACTAAAAAGTACATTTAGTAGCTCGACATCGGTGGTGTGGTGTGTTAAAACAAAGTATCAACAACCTGCGCCATTTTTGACGATGTTGTGACTTTTTCGGAGCAGCCTGACGTGATAAACGTTACCTTTAACGTGGAGGAAATATGTTTGTATCAATACTGTACTGTGAAATACCACAATATCGATATTTTGCATCCGCCAGTGTAATGGTGGCCTTTTGTGTAATGTTGTACATGCCATCTGTAAATGACTCTTCTTTATAATAACAAATGGTGCTAAAGAATGTTTTTTTTTGCTTTTCTTCCCCTCCAATTGAATCTTATTTGTGGTCATTGGTGTGTGTGTGTGTGACAGGAAGAAAAACTCTGACCCACATTGGGGAGAAGTTGCTTGGCCCCGCCATGTATAAATCTCCAGTCCCCGAATATTTCTCTTTTTTCTTGTGACTTAATAGCCGAGTTTTGATTTGTTTGCCAAAGAACTAACGTACCCTCCCTCCCGTACTGTCCCACCCTGCTCCACCCCCACATGTACAGAGCATGAATGGCAAATAAACGTATTTGCCCAACCCAACGGTGGAATGATGAGCTGCCCTTCCAGTCGGTTGAGAATGACATCCATTCCTGCTGTGTTCATTTATTTCAATGAGGTGGCTTCAGACCTCCAGAGGGGAGGGAAGATGAAGAGAAAGGTCAGAAATGAAGGATGATTCTAACTTTCTAGTTTGGGTCCATGGAGCGACATATTTGCTGGTGATTTTAATTGGTAAATATCATATTTTAATCACCTTTCCCCCCCCACCTCTGAAGATAAACACATGCAGTAATGCCTTTTCCTTTCATCCTTATCTGCAGACGCAGTACACAAACACACACACTTTCCCCTCAAACACATAATAAATCAAGACACTCATCCCCTTTGGCAGCCATTTCCAAACGCTAGAAGAAAGATAACCGTGTTATCCTGCGCTCCCTTCTGCTCCTTTGGAACTCAAGCACACCAAGGTTGTACAATTTAGGAATATTTCTGAAAAATATGACTTTGTGACGTCACACAACACATCAGCATATCTCATGAGACTTCAGCTAAGCGAGCATCGAAAGCAGCAAACTCGATTGTTCCAGGTGCAACATTACTGCAAAGATCCTCTATATGTGCCAGGGACACTCTTCTGCTTTGAAGAACCTACAGCAAAAAAAAAAAAAAAAGTCAAAGATCCTGTTTTTGGGACCAAAATATGCTAGACCAGTGGTGTCCAAAGTGCGGCTCTGAGGTAGTTTGCTGATTTTTTATTGCCCCTCGGCACATTTAAAAAATACAATTGCAAAGGAAACTGAACAAAACAACCGAAGGAATGGAAAAAGAGCAGTCATTTTAGGAGAATAGAGTAGAAATATTAGAATAAAGTCATACTATTCATATAAGAAACTGCAAAATCACAACAACAAAAATTACGAGCATAACGCCATAATAGCATGAGAAAAAAATGTAATTTTCTGTCACGGTGTGTTGTGGCGACGACCTCAGAGAAGGGACCCCCAGTGCAGGTAAAAATATTTATTTTGCTGAATGAAGCAAAGCAGAAAAAGGGATCTGGGGAAAGAAACCCGCCAACAAGCACATTGATAGACACACGGACGGACGCAAAAGGCTGAACTAAATCATCAAAACACAAAAGAGCGGCAGGTGCTTCAAATCAGGAAGGTAAATTCAGCCGAGGGAAGTACAGGAAGTACTAGAAAGGTAGTCCAAAATAAAAGCATGAGCACAGAGCGGGACAATTTTCACAATTATTTCCACAAGAATTTTTGCTAATTAGTAACAAAACAAAGAATAAAGTTGCTCTTTGGGAAACTTACGTTGGGAAAAAGTTGTGATATTACAAGAATAAAGTCAAAATATTAGTGTTACAAAAAAAAAATGACAAGAAGTATTTCTAAAATTTAAAAACAACAACGGCAAAAATGGAAAAACACGCGGTGAAGAAAAAATAACGATACACTTTGTCACCTATAAGACAAAGCTGAGATGCAGTTTGCATGTTCTTTAAATGTATCTAACTTATTAGCACATCTACATGGGTTGGTTTACAAAATGTATAATCTCAATGTGGCCCTCGCATCCTTTGATGCTAGCGTACGCGGCCCTCGATGGGAAGAATTTGGACACCCCTGAGCTAGACAAAGATCCTCTTTGACAGGAGAGCCTTGCTCTTTTTAAGGATCTACAGCAAAAATGCTAGTGAACGATCCTATACATGAAAGGAGAGCTCTGCTGTTTTGAATGATCTACAGCAAAAACGTTAGTCAAAGATCCTGTGGATATGACAGGAGTGCCCTTCTGCTTTGAAGAGCCTGCAGCAAAAATTCTAGTCAAAGATCCTGTTTCTGTGACAGGAGTTCTCTCCTGTTTCGAAGGGCCTACTAAAGATCTTCTTTATGCGGCAGGAACGGCGAGTAAATAAGAAGCCAGATGTAAAAACAGGACCTAATAAAATGTGTTTTTCTGTATTTCCATATTTACATTTAGGATACTTGATTTACATATTAACATGCTAATTTTGCCAGCCTGGGAAACCTCACTCCACCCACTCCCTCACCCCCATCCATCGCCTGTCGTAGCTGCTTGTAGCAATGTTTACAAGAAAATATGTTACTTTTTGTTTAAAAACTTCCTTTAAATTTGCCGTTTTGACTTCTACTGCCGCCCGTTTAGGCAGAAAACTACTAGTTGGGCCTGACTGAGTTATGGAAACGTTCTTTTTCTTTAGCCCAGGAAGGTTCTCAAGGGAAAAGAAGACAGTCTGAAACTTTATTCCTCATTAGAAGGAAAGGAAGCGTTCATGGAAACCGAGTGTAGGAGATGATATTAGTGGGAAAATTGGACTGGCTCGCCAGCGAGGAAACATGCAGGCAAGCTTGTACCAAAGACTTAGGCCAATTTAGACATGCACAGCTGTTCAGAAATCCTAAAGCGGGCAGAGCTAATGAAGAAGGCTAGCCCTGGTATGCGATGTGCATGTGCACGTGTGTGTGTGTGAGTAATAGCAGCATGAACCAATCCCTCAGTAAAGATGATTCCTGCCCATAAATCACAGCAATGAGTACAAGAGACAGTGATGCAGGCGAGGCTCAGCGCTCCAGTCAAAAGTCAGAGAGCGTCATCGTTTCCGTTCAGCCTGACGAATCACACTCCTCTCGCACTTCATCAAGACCACCCTCCCTTCCTCCTCCTACACTAATTTCCTCTCCCCGGCTTTCCCGTCGCTCTCCATTCCGCTCCACAGAAGGATCGATGACCCTGCTGCTTTGGATCACTTCCTGTGACACGCTTAGCACTGCAGTGACGATGTGTGGTTAAAAAAAGACGTCATGTTTAACGACAGGCGACAAAGGCCTAATGCGAGTGTCACTTTTGACCCTTCCTAAGGTCCCTATTAAAATGGACATTTTAATGATGTTCCATCAGTATATGCGCCCCTACAGCCTGTTTATGAGCGCCAAACGTGAGAAAAATATATCACCCGCCTCACTTGTTTGCTCCACTTTTGAGAGAAGAGTCGCTCAAACGCTCGCCTTTGAAGTTGCGGCTTTTCACTTTGTAAAAAAAGCGGGCTTCACTACTCATCTTAAAATAAAGCTCAACTATCCGTCAGGCAACTACAGACGTGGGAGCCGTAAGTTTGATCACTTTGTTCTTCTTAAACGATGAGGCTAACCTAGCGCGACGTTGCTGTTAAAATGTGTGCTGGTAGCGCTGTAGCTCACATAGCTATGCCAGTGTTGCTAACGTTTGTGTCCTCCTGTCCCGCTTGTTAGTGTCACGTTGTTGTATGTGATGTATGGCACCTATTGCGTTAGACAAGTGCCGACATAAAAGGTACAAAGTGCACTTGGAGACACACACTCTGTCGGAGCGTGGACAGACACGACTCATTAGTAGGCCTGTCATGTTAATCGATAAATGGAACGATAAAAAATAAACAAAGCAGGTGGATAATTATGACGCCCTTGCTAAATTGACATGTGCATGTATGCTATGTGTTTCATCTGCTCGTTTCTCTGTACCAAACAGGATGGATGACAAGGGGGTTCACTCTGCATCTGTCTGTGCACATTGCTTCTATAGTGGAATGAATGGAGAGAGTGAACCCTCTTTGTGGAGGCGTTTGCTCAGCAAAGTAATGATACAGTAATGATACAGGCAACTTCTGTATCAAGCTAACATCGCTCACAGGTACACTATACTTGAGTACCATGTAGTGGTTCAAATGTGAATTACACCTTTAGTGACAATAATGAAAAAAATGGTCTCAAAAAATGTTGCCGATATTATTAATTACCAACAATAATTTGTCCACAATTATCGACCAGCAAAATGTGTTACCATGTCAGGCCTGCTCAGTAGCATTAAAACAGCGCGTTCTGAGTAGGGCTTTCTAAAAACACTTTTTAACTGTTTAAATGCTAGCATCAAGACGAGATTTTGGACAACACACTTCCAAGTCACTACAGTAATCCCTTGTTAATTGTGGTTGATTGGTTCCAGACACGACCATGATAAATGAACCATTCCTTATTTATAAAGGGAATATTTTCATGATTAGAGCATAAAAAAACAGTTCACAACCTTGTAAATATGTTTTTTTATCATCATCAGAGCCTCCAGACAAGAACTAACACCCCTATAGTCACCTTTACACTCGTATTACCCAACATAGTAAACATTTAAGACATAACTCAGATTCATGCTTGTGTGTGTTGTTATAAATGTGTTCCCTAGGGGAGAAGAGTGAGAGGCGGACAGGAAGTGACGTCGAGGTCGAGCTGAGTTTCACTTTGCCGTGGGTTACGTTCGCAACAGTAGTCCGGGTTTTTATTTGGGTTTGATTTTTATTAGGGATTATTGTGTCTGTTGTGAGATCATTCAAACCTGCAATGAAAGACTGTTGTTCCGGTGACCAAGTCTTGGTGCTCGTGTGTCTCAACGAACATTTTTATGCTTGTAAATGCTTTATTTCGGCAAAAAAATAATAATTAATTTGCTTAAATATGCATATGCGTTGACTGATAGGCCGAATTCAACCACGAAACAGCATGAATTATTCATTAACATATTTTTGAAAAAACGTGGTGAAGTGAAGCCGCAAAATTTGAAGTGGCGAGGGACGACTGTATTGTAAAAGCAACAATTGCGTTCAACACAACAGAACGGCTTTTGCTACAGCTCTCATATGCAACCTCAGAAGTTGGAAAATTACAGACTCAAATGCAACACCAGGATATTAAAAAAAAAGGTGTAAAATTGTCAGCTTTACCAGGCAGGGCTACACTGCAACTTCAACTCAAGATGGCGCTGTCTATATTATTGATCATGATCTCTCAGAAAGAGGACAGCTGCATGTCCAAACAAGCCTCTTGCTGCTGGCGGTTGTGTTGTTGCCATGGTGACTCGTTGTTGTCATGCAGCCTGCCTGTATATTGTAATTGGAAGGGCTAAAGGCGCCCGGATTGGAACAAGAACAGGGATGTCCTCCATTTTGTCACGCACGGCGAGGACTGGATGATGTCTAATGGACAGTGAGGTGACGACGAGCCCTTTGGCGGTGCTTTCTTTCATCCCACTGGTATCTTGAAGAAGCCTGCCGCTTCAAAAACACTCATTCAGTCATCGCTGGTGTCCATATGTGATTGGAATATGTGATCAAGCCCATATATGCGTCCCCGTGCGTTATGGCTTAACCACGGCTGCTGCTTGAATGCCATTAAGGCACACATTGTCTTTCAAATGTCTGCCTGTTTCAACGCACAAGCACACCCAACAAAAATAGAACACTTTTGTTTTTGCCCCCATCTTTCATGAGCTGTACTCTAAGATCGAAACGTTTTTCTACGGACATAAAAGGCCCATCTCAATTTTTGAGAGAGATAGTACAATTTAAGCTTGTGGCTAGCTTGTTCAGTGATATAATAGACAGATATAATAGATGATAAATAATGTAGTAGCTCAATGAGAAAATAAAGTGCATGAATGACAGAAAAAGAAATAGAAGAAATAAAATGTAATAAATAAAATAAGGGAGAAATAAACAGAACTTTGTGCAATGAATAATACATGTTGTATTATTGTGAATTAGTGAAATAATGACAGAATGAGAATAATGGTAATACAGAAGTAAATGAATGAATGAATGAATAATTACAGTAATTAAAGTCAGATAAAGCTGACACAATACATGGATACATTTGACTTAACATTGTATGATGAATTGATGTATGTGAGTATAATCCAAATAAATAAATAAACAAATATTACATACATTTTTGGATTGTTAAAAACTGTTGTTCTTAAGAAACGGGCATTTTTTGGAATTAAGTTAAACAGGTAACAAGCTAGCTATGTAGATTTAATGGAGGTACCATAAATACTGAAATAAATATGGAAAAAGCACAACTGAAATAATAAAAAACATGATCATTAATATATCATTTTTATTAATCAAAATAATTTCCAGTTTTTAAAAGAACAACCCTTTTTTGTACACCTACCGTACATGAAACTGTAGAAAAGAAGGTAGGTGGTAGCTAGCTAACATATCTAGCTAACGAGCTAGATACAGTATATAGATTTAATAAAGGCTCAGTCAATGCAAAAATATAAAAAAACGCAACTATAAATAGACACATTTTTAAAAAATGATGTATAACATACAATGTAATAATAGATTGTTTTTAATAACTAAAAAATGCTCGCAATGTTTACAATTCTGAAGCAAACAGGCATTTTTTGGGACACCTAAATGGAACTACACAGTAACTGCTTCATTCATTGCTATCTAAAGCACGCTTTCCTCTCAGCCTCCCCACTCTCTCCAAAATACGTCTGCTTTTAAGAAGCATGACTTTGTAACCGATGTCCTCCACACATTCAAAGCTTAGTACGTTTTTTTTCACCTCGTGGGAGCAACTTCGGGAAAATGTCTAATGAGGTCTTCAAATAGAAATCAAATCAAAGATAGCGGCCGCATGTAATGAGTAAGGGGTCCCTTTTTTTTTTTTAACTGTATTTCACCTGGTATATGTAAACAGATACATCTGTGGGTGTGACCTTGTGCTTGAATGTAACTTTATTTCAAGGTTGTTCGTCATCTCTATATTGAATCGCCATGATGTGCAGTACAGGTGATAGCCACGCTGCGCTAATAACGCTACCCAGGGAGAAGGCCACGTCGCCTGCAGCGGCCACATGGGAGCTAGATGAAGGGGATTCATGTGGTTTTGTGTGGCACATCTGCACGACTGTGAGCACGTGTGTGTGTGTGTTAGCTGTCTTAGCGTCTGGTGGTTAATGAGCAGCTGTCGGCCATCACTATTCATGAGCCCTGTCACTCACCTCAAGTCACGGCTCTCTCATTAACACACACACTTATCAACCTGGCCGTAACACGTGTAAACGCGTGTCAAAATGTTAAAATATGCTTCAGAGGAGTCTCCATCTTGAACAGAATTTAAATGGAAACAGAGAGAAGATTGAGGTTCAGTCGGCGCTTTGCTGCTCTTTCTTGTGGACGTTTGGGAATGGACTCGAACTGATGGTTTGATGTGTCTAAGAGAGACAAGTGGGACTTCAGCTAAACACCTCTGCTGCATGGTGGCGATACAGCATGTCTTGTATATTAGTATATTCTTCTTCTTAATGACAAGATACAGCTATACCAATGTTTTTTTTGTTAGTGCCAGCAACTTAACGTAAAATCCAAGTCACCGTCCTGACTCAGAAGATACAATTAACTAAGCTAATTGCTGACTCGTCATCCGAGTCTGGGCCTTTAAGAACAACTGCATTGCGGCAAGTTGAGTGTCTCTCGCTTCCCTCTCTCGTCTGTCTGCACCGCACATTGTTTTCTGCGTCCTGATTGGCTTTACACCACTGTTTGTCAATGTCCTTCGTGCCACCCTGCCGTGTCTCCTGTGTCATCGCTAGCTTGCTTGCTTGCTAGCTTGTAAATGAATCTTCGGTACGAAGGATGAGGACTGTAACAGGAGGAGTACTGCAGCAATATGTTTTAACAAGGATACAAAAATGCTGGCGGAAAGTAGCCAAGATGAAAAGGCACGGTGACGGGAGTGAAATACACATGAGTGACTTGTGTCCGACCTGCAGGTTGATCATTAATAGTAGTGTGCTGTCCAAAATCTAGCCTTGATACTGGAATTTAGAGAGTTTAAAAGTGTTTTTAGTAGGGATGCTCCGCTCGATCGGCTCAAAAGCACGTGATCGGCATATGCCGATAAATGTCTTTCAATCCATCCGTCACAACACCGATCACCTGTGGCTCGTACTATTGCAGCCTGCAGCGATCACCGCATGCGGTGTAACTTTCCTTCACACTGCGCAGGCGTGCCACAACAAAAATAATCATGTCTGCCATGTGGAACTTAGCTGCCAACACATGCCACGAAACCTATCTCGCTGGGCTAGCACGTTGAAAAGCGACGGAGTATGATGAGTTTTTGAGGCTCGCCGTGTGTTCATCCGTCAAACGGCAGCTAATGCAGCCAGAACGGTGGCCAACACTCGCCCGTATGTCACGCGTAAATAAGACGAAAAATAATTGAATTCATTGGACGAGATGACCAGCCTTCGCCTTCGCCGCCTTCGGCTGCTCTCTCACTTGGAGCCCACCTCCGTGCTGCCTGGATGTCCACCAATGAACTCTCACATCCAAACTTAAAGAAGGTGACTCATCCTTTGTAAGAGTCACAAGTGATACTGTATATGTTCTCTTGAAAAAGTAAGTCAAATATGTTTTTGTCTAAATAAAAGCGGGGGCTTTTTATTAATTAATTACTAATTTTATTAGTAATTCCCTATTTTTTGGTCTCCCTGGCAGCCAGGGGACCTTTTGGAATTGTCCTGACGTTTCCCCTTTATACGGCACCCCTCACCAATACCACTCATCATAAATAATAGAAAAATGTATCGGTATCGGCCGATTTCACTCATGAACGATTGGCAGCATAAAGCCCTGATTGGAGCATTTTTAGTAAGCCCTGCTGGGAACACACCGTTTTGTGTGTCTGTAGCTTTAACGCTAATGAGCTGTGTTTGTCCATGCCTATCTTTGATAATGTGTGTGGCTTCAAGAAGCAATGTCATGCACAACATGCATCTCTGCAGACAACAAAAAATGACTCTTAAGTTGTACAAATCATCAGAATGCAAACTCTGGGTTATGTTTCACGGCCGCCACTCCTTGCCTCCTCCGCCTCTTTGTGTTGTCTCTGCTTTCAGAGGTCCTCCCTCCAGCTGGAGGCAGGACAACTGGATGCTCCTGCTGATGATGGTCTGTTTTGCTACTTCAATTCGATCGTTTGTAGCTGGGAGACGCCGGTTTTCTTCCATGCTCTGAGGCCGCACTTGCTTGGACTTCTTCCACATTAAACAGTAGTATGCCAAGTTGTTTCCCTGCATTCCAGCCTGGCCCGCTGCTCGTGTTTTGTTTTATAACAGTAAGTTTTCACGGTGCCTTTTGCCAGCTCAAGACTTTGTTGGCTTTGTTGTACTTTGTATGACTCTCGTTAAAGAGACTGTAACTGTTTTCCGGCCTCACGCCTCTGCATCTGGGGTCCAGACCGACACAGCACGTAACCCTCTGCATGTGATTTGCTTTTTCTTTGGCTTTGTTGCGACAAAACATGAGCAACCTCGACAAGGGGTGTTAAGACGATAGGAGTGTTTGTTGTTTTTGTGTTATGATGAAGTGGTCAACTTCTTTTTACACTCGTATGGCAGTTAAACATGCTAACACCTTTCCTCTATTGACTGTACAGTTAATAAAGCTTTTACGGTGATCAAAGCCTCCACAAAAAGATTAGTTTAGATTATAATAAGATTAAGAAAGATTGTTTTTTCCATGATTTCCTATGGGAAAATTAGCCTTCTAATCCTGCCAGATTTTTATTATTGCTTTGTTTTTCAGAGCTAATCACCTGTCATCATAAACTAAGAATCTTTCCCCACACAGACCTAATCAATATTCCGCAAAGATGGAATCCATCACAAAATCGATTGATGTGCATAGAGGAGGGACTTCCATGGAGTTGAGTGTGTGTGGTCCAAACTGACTGTGGTCTGTCCGTGCCCTCTCGCTCCTGTTACCTCTGTCCAGATGACTGGCCATCTGGCTCACTTTTTTGGCTTCAAACCACCGCGCATCGACTGGGACCCCACCGGAGGGAAAGGGGCTGAAATAAATAGGAAGTCAGTGACCGTGAAGCGCTTCCTCACTCTGACCGAACACCAAAAGGAAGGTTCATCTCTTATGCCAGACCGTGTTTTTCATCCCTTATCTCAGACAGCAGGACACCTTTTTTTTACCTTCCAACACGCCCTTTTGTAGTGCATACAGCCTATTTGATCAATTTTACAAAAGAAAAGTAAACGTAAAGATAAGTTAGCCGTTGTATAACAAAACAAAAATGAAGTAAAACACTACACTTTGTCAAGAATCCTACAATCACAAGGGTCTGTGGAAGAGAGACTGGGTCCTGGGCATGACCTAAAAAGGTATCCGGCGATGAGGTCATCCAAGTGACTGGGGGAAAGTGGAGGTACCCCTTTATCATCATCGCTCTTGGGCCAGTTACCCCAGCCGGGGGTAACTGGTGAGGACAAGAGTTAAGGAAAACTATTTGCCATGATACAACATGTATACCTGTTGATATGACGCCATAAATACACCAATGTCACTGATAAATGTAAAAGACATGTATGGGTATAATCGGCGGACATGGGGGGTTGCATGGCAAAAAGGAGGGTTGTGCTTATAGCTATGCAATTTGGTATTGTTAGGTCGAACTTGCCTTGCACAAGTACATAGTAATATGTACTTATATGTATAAGCAATAGTGATTGAAAGATGGTTATGCTCACAGGAGGGATATATTTTAGGCTCGCTAGGCTTGCTCGCTATTATTAAAAGATATCATTGCTTAAATAAAGTAACTACATTTTAGACATAAGTTAGCTGAACCTTCACCTAGTACCTTCACCTTCACACAGGCACACACAGGCACCCCAAAAGAGGAAGTTCTATTTTGCTTGTCTTTGTGAGAAGCCTTTTTTTTTTGTAAAACAGATGGTCGGAAGGGGCTGAGTATGTCCTGTGAAGTTACAAAACTTACGTGAATATTTAAATATGTTCCTAGAAGGGTAAAAAGGTGGGGGCTATGACGACAGAGGGTGAAAAAATATAAAAACCGCACCCAAGAACTATCGGGGCTTTTTTCTCCTTGTGAGTCCCTGGACTACGTGTAGGTGCATCTAAGGACTGACATTCTGTGACTTTGTTCTGAGAGCAACCTGCTCTCTCTTAAGAAGAAACACAGACTTTACAAACTTAGTGTTAGACCAACAAGGCGCAGTTGATAGAACCCGGGCCAGGACCCGGTGCATACAGATATGGACAGAAGACCGGCGGCGAGCCTGCGCTCAGCGGCAGTGCCTTCTGAGCCGCCAGATCAAGCCATAAGGGCCGGGGTGTGCAGGAGGCCTAACAAGGCTCCGGTGATGGCACAAGACATCTACAAGGCATCCGAGCGACTGGCGAGAGACCTGGGAGCTGGATGCGTGACCACCAGAGATGGGAGGAAGGCTTACGTGCCAGAGGCAAATCAAGCAGATTACCCCATACCCCCTAGCTCCTACGGAAAGCTAGAGGAAGAGGCTGAGTTCACCATAAAGATGCCCTGGGGGGAAGCAGCAAACTTCTTGATGACCCCGTCTTATCACACCTTGGTGAAATCCACGGAATTGACAAAGAACTTTCGTGATGGTTTTATGTCAGTAATGTATGATGTCATGCTTCGACGCCTGAAACAAACTGTCTATAATCAGTCACGAAAAGACTTCGAAATTTGTGACAGGGTGGACGTGTGGGATGGGGTGGGCTCTGCAGTTGCGTCGGCGACTGTTCTGGCCCCTCGGTTGGGTGATATGACAGCCATGTCAGCAGTCGGCCGGAAGAGGGGAGGAAGTTATCAAGGACTGAAAACCCTGAAGACGGTGGTGCGACAGAAGATGGCTGACGAGTCAATAAAGTTATATGTGAAAGCAAACTGGCACATAGTAAAGAATTGTGATGTCGATGACCCCACAAGAAAAGCTTGGCTGCAGCTCATCACCTCCGACACCATCAGGGTGGGTGAGACGGCACAAGCAATGTATAACCGCTGGACCTGTGACGAGGAAGATGATGAGGATACTTTCATCACCAGAACGAGGGAAGAACTGAGGAAAGGACATACGCTCACGCAAGTTTGGCACAAGCTGAAGCACAACGTGGCAGCATCGAAGCAGGTGAAGGTGCTGAGGAAGGTGACGGCGGGGGGAGAGAATGAAGGAATTTTTGTGAAAATGTGCACCGATGCCACCCTCGGCAAAATATACGAGTCCGTCAAAAACTGGGACAGACTGAAAAGACATTATGTTGAAAAGCGGAAGATCAGACAAGACAGAGGGTCGAGTTCGTCTTCATGGCCGAGTCAGCCCAAGAGGGCTCCACCGCAGCAACAGAAAGCCAAAGAGACTCCCGTCCTGATACAGAGAACAGCGGTTAAAGTCTCACTTCAATTAACAGCCGAGTCTCATAGTCGCTGGGTGTAGAGTCTCCAACTAGAAAACATTGGCATTAACAGCTGTGGCTGTAGGCAACCTTTTTTCTGTTAACTTCACAAGATAGCAGTAGCCGCGTTTGAAGTATCATAAGTGGTCAGCATCCTGCAGACTCTGCATACGCTTTAAAATCTGTTAGTGTGTTACATTTGCCATAACAAGGAACTGAGCAGCACTATTAATGCTGACTGAGCAGTTTGCTGCTTACCGCTATTACAACATTGCTTCTGTTGCTGCTGTGTTGTGGTGTGTACTTGTTAATAAATGACCATGTGGGTCAAATAGAGCGATGTTTTTATTTCCATTTCTCATGCACTCAAAAACATTTTTAAAGTTAAAAAATGTACTTCTTATATATAATGAGATCAAATTTGGGAAATAACAGCTCTCTAATTATCACATGCTTCCCGTTAATACCCTGTTGTCTTTGCATTTTAGGTAAATAAACACTCCAGCTATAATTACAGCATTGACTTTACTCACAATACTGTCACCTAGTGACGCTTTATTGGTATTGCTGGGATAAATACGTTTAGTTTGTGTACTGTATGTGATTTATACGGCTGAATTAATTGTAGTTCGCTGCCAGACACTTTCCTATGTCACAAACAGCTCAATTTCATGTTCTATGGTTAGCATCACACTTTTCCTCTTTGCCATCGCTGGTCACAAAAACAGCACAAAAAAAGCAGATGCCGCTCACAGATCTGATCTAAACACAACGTTTGCTGACATCACACATGACGACGGCTTCGACTCCAAACTTTGTTTGACTTTTGAGGCATATTTTATGATTCTTATCACATTTTAATCTCATTGTTTTCTTATTTTTAACATTTTGGTTTCCTCCTTTTCGTCTTAGCCCGCATTCCGTGTTTTGTTTATACACGGGTGGATGGACTGTGTTGTGTTGTGATATCATGTGCAATGTGCTCCATGTATCACAATCAATATCATGGTGACTTACTGGTCTGGTCCTACTGGTCTGGGGCATATTTTCCAGTTCATTTTGGGTAGGTGGAAAAAAGTTTCTAACACTGCAGGGTTTGTTAGCCAACAATTCTCCGTTTGTTGTGATGCAATCTCCTCCTCCTCGCCATACACACGAAGCCTTTCCATCGATGTTAACACTGTGTGTCACTCAGTGCAGCAGAAACACTCCATTTCTGTCGGCAAGCTCCACATTTACACCACCAAGTCATGCCGGTGTAATGACTTGCCCCGCCATCTGCTAAGTGTCACCCTCTCTTCTTGCGGGCTCAGCTTCTAAAACCTGTAGCTCAACCTCTGAATATTCAGGCTAAAAAAAATAAGGTTCTGCATCCTCATTCGTCCAAAAGTAGTCGCTGGCGGCAGCTCTCACAAAGTCTGCCATGATTGGTAGTCGCAAACAGACATGCGCTTGACACGCTACTGTTGTTGATGGTGTTAGCGCTAGCTCCTATCTGTGGGCTATGTGAAATCAATGCGCCCAGGAAAGAAGTTCCGGTAATGTTTAAAATGATCAAAGTATGACAAAATACTGTAAGTATTACATGTTATCGTGAATGTACCTGTTGCTGTATGGTCACAGCATGTATATAAACCATAAGATGTTGTTGGAGGATTTTTATAGGGCTTTATAGTCGAAATAGGTGTGTCCCATGACGTGCATTGTTAGCTCCCTCATGCTAACCGTTTTGCTAACTCACGCTAAAAGGGAAAATGTGTGCTTGTGTTTCACATGAGGATTGTAGATGATGGGGAAAATTCCAAATAAAGTGCAGTTTTCTTTTAAGCACGTCTGAAACAAATAAACCACACCATCCCATATTTGTCCATGTTTAAAAATCAATACCTTTGCTACGAGCAGCAGTGGGGTGGTTCTAAATTTCGAGACGGGTTGTGGGAGCCACCACAAACCACTCAGACATTCAGTGAGTCACTGGTGTCTCCGGGGACACAAAAAGGATATTAGCAGACAGGACAGGCCTTCAGATCTAATAACAACAGAAGCCTAAGCGAAGATTCTGTACAGCCGATCTGTTCGTGCTGGGAATTCCGGCCTCGGCTTACCTTGAGCTACAGCATAGTTGTTAGAGTTTTTCCTGGTAAAAAAAAGCACTTTTTCTGTCTGTATTGTTTACCATTTAGTCACATTGCCATCCACTATCACAGTTGTTCCAGATGATAATTTCTAAAAAGCATGTAACAACTTGACTTCTATCACTCAAACTGCATGAACTGTAAGACAAACATGTCCAGCATAATGCTTCTACCTAGCATTTGTGTAAAGGCAAGCACACACAAATAGAGAAAATAACTGCTGGTATCTCCTGCAGCGCTCCCAGCTCTATCTATATCAGGAACAGTCCAAAAAAAAAAAAAAAGAAAAAGCAATTTGCATTGTCACGCCAAGACATGCTTGACTTCACTGAATAATTGCACTGCAGCTCTTGAAAGAGACATTGGCCCTGTATCGAATAAAAGGTCTTGAAGGGACCCAGTGTGTATTCATAGCTGATGTTATAGTGTATGTTTACTATGCTGGATGTCTCAATGCGTCCACGATGGGTCTACGGGTGCGAATCAGAGATTAAGCCATGCCAACGATACCAATTATAGCATGATAAAGCAATTGTGTGATAATTGATATATAGTCATCCCTTGCCACATTGCGGTCTGAATTTTGTGACTTCACGCTATCACGGTTTTTCAAAAATGTATTAATTAAAAAAATCATGCTGTTTCGTGGCTGAATACGGCCTATTATTAGTCAAAACGTATGCATGTTTAAGCAAATGTTTTGTATGTTTTGCCTAAATCAAGCATTTTCAAGCATAAAAATGGCTAAATGAACTAAAATACAAATATAAGGCATTCAAAAGACGCATTGACGAGATGTAGTATTCTAAACTGGTCACTAGGTGTCAGTAATGTTACTGTAATGTCCAGTGAAACACACAATCACCAGACTTGATCACCGGAACAAAAGGCTTTTACTGCAGGTTTGGACTATCTCACAACAGGTACAATAATCCATCATAAAAATGCTTAATAAAAACACGGGCTACTTTTGCGGGCATAACCCACGCAAAGCTGAAACTCAACTCTGAACCCTCGATGTTGCTTCCTTCCCGCCTCTTTCAGGTCCCCTGTGGGACAAGGCTTATTTATGTCTTAAATGTCTTATTTACTCTTACCATAGCTACTATATTGGAGTGTTATTTCATGTTATTTCCTGTCTAATAATGTTAAAAACCGTATTTAGAAGGTCGTAAATAGGTATCCTATGCTCTAACTATGAAAATATTTGATTTATAAATGAGGAATCCTACTTTAGGGACATTCACTTATCACGGCCGGGTCTGGAACCAATTAACCGCAAAAAACGAGGGATTACTGTATTACAGTATACAGATTACTGCATTGGAACAGTTAGAAAATTGCCATAAATTTCCCGGACATAGGACAGGTATCCTACTTTATGTTTGTGTATAGATATTGTACTATACGAGATACGTTACATAACAATATCAATAATCTGTCCTACCCCAAGTCTACAAATATAAATGTGCAATTGGAGCCAAAACTGCCGGTGTCACCACAAAAAACATACACATTCACACATGACACACATGAGGTAACATGAACGAGTGGGACGGGTGGCACAAACATTAGCAACGTTAGCATAGCTGTGTGAGCTACAGTGCTCGCAGTACAGTCACATATTGGGTTAGCCTGAAGGAAAAATAATCAAATTTACAGCTCACACATCTGTAGCTGACTGATAGTTAACAGAGCTCCAGTCGTCATTTTAAGATGTGTAGCGAAGCCTGCTTTTGGTTCATGGTGTTATAAAAAAAATGGCTCTTCAAAAGCGAGCGTTTGAGCACGCGATTTCTCAAACGTGGAGCCATTTAAACACGCTCTAGGAACACATATGACTGTTAGAACTCCATTCAAAAGTGTGTTCTACATAATGGGGACCTTTAAATTTGCTTTGACAAAGACGAATAATCAGTGAAAGTTTGAGTAAGTTTAGAATGCTGACCACAAACTTCTCCAAATGTGGCCGACCCAGGCCAAATTCTGTCTTCCTGTCGCTTTGACTTCATGAGAATAATGCAAAAGCAGAGCCGGGAAAATGAAAGACTCCTTGCCTCAAACACACACACACACACACACACACACACACACACACACACAAACATAAACACACACTAACTCCAGAGAAGTGCTGAGTCCACACTGCCTTCCGGCCAGGTCTGTTCGGCAGCTTGGGAATGTAGTATGGGAGATATTGGTCAGCACACACAGAGAGGCAAATGAGGGCGTTTCATCATCCGGAGGGGATAAAAAACGAGGAAGGCAACAAACAAAAGGTCATATAACCTCCTGAGTGTGTTCCATGAACGGTTTTTGAACTGCGACAATACCTTTAAGGCAGGGGTGTCCCAACATTTTCCATCAAGGGCCGCACACAGAAGAAATAAGGGTTTCAATTCAAAAAATGTTTAGATATTTTCTTATTGTGTAATAGGGTGTCTTAGAATAGTCAACTATTGGACAATTCCATTCGAAGGGGTTGCTCTCAAATCATATAAAATTGTCATGCGATCAAGATTGTACCATTCTGACTACATGGGGGGGTGGCCACAGCTGCTGCTGAGCATGCATTTTTACAAAGAATGTCTTTGTTTGTGTTGTAAATAGCCAATTGCGTTAATAGAGAATTAAGAATGAATTAAAGAATGAATTAAAAAGCACCATTGCATGCGAGGTAGACCAAAATGTCTTCATTTTTTACATGACAAATAACTTTTAAAGGTTGTGTTTTACTTTCAGTATGGCCCTAATCATCCTTTGCAATGATCTCATTTTGTTTTCTTTTTCAAGTACGCTGCAGTCACCTGGGCCACACTTTGGGCACCACCTTAGTGGAATTGCAAATGAGTGACAAAATCGCAACATGGAATGTGCAAAGACGCTGCAAGACAACCTGGAAGCTTCAATGCACGGAAGCACATCAAGAGATCAACATGCTGCCGTGATGCTCTGGAAGTTTCCGCCACACCGACAGACAAGACGGGGAAAAACAAATAGCGGTAGAAGCATGAAAACAACATGACAAGCATGCAGTTTCCAGTGGAGCAGAAACAAACAAAACACATTTGTGCTGTTTTTTCCCGCCACGGGACATGTGGACTTTTGGATCCTTTGCCTTCTCGTGCCGCATAATGCGTCGTGTTTTCATCCAACTAAACCCAAACAAAGGCGCTGTATATGCAGCTCACTGTGAGAAGAGGAAGAAGAGCTGTGTTGCCTTCATTCTTCATTATGAGCACAAAATTGCTACATTATGATGAAACATCATGCGATGCAATGCTGATGGTAATGGTATGGGATATACAGTATATACCATATGAAAAAGGTGTTCCTCAAGGGTCCGTGCTGGGTCCGCTATTGTTCACAATTTATATAAATAATCTTGGACAGAATGTTAAAAACTCAGCTTTTCATTTGTACACCTGTGAGCACAGTGCAGCATCCCCCCCCCCACATCTGAGGCCTTTCAGTATTTCCAACATGCGGCACAGGAACACCTTTGTGATCTGCAACTTGTTTTAAATGCAGACAAATCAAACTGTGTGCATGTTTCTGTGCGACTGAGTGTAGCATCGTGTAATGATATGCCATTATGCCACGTCATGGCATGATGATAAATGCAGTCAGGACTGCAAATCCAATAACAACATTTGTATACGTCTATGCAACGATCAGTATTCTGCATAGTTTATGATACTAAGGCAAGCATTGATGCTGTAGATACATACAAATAGCCTAATACAACTGTGTTTTATTTATTATATAAGACACAAACACACCCAGCAGCATGCAGAGATGCTGGTTCCTTCCACTAAGTTGTTCAACATTAGCTACAGTATACTGCATAGCCTCCAACACTTGCACACACACACACACACACACACACACTCGCTAATCCTGCATTTTAGCCATCAAGCATGACATGCAATCAAACAAGACGGGAATGCAGCCATGACAACTTAGAAATAAATCATTGATATTCTTCTGCCGAGGGTAACGCAGGCAACATACGAAGCGACAGGCGCCCTAAAGGGTCACGCCCTCCCCCTTTTGTCTCCACCCCCCTTTGGACTGACTCGAGGGACAAAAAGATAAATGGGTCACGTTTTGTTTGTGTTTACCTCAACATGCAGTCTGCAGCTGTAGTACAGTGTACGGCGTCAGCATGCCATGACTCAACTTTGCTTTCACTCACCCTCAAAGCCTGCATTCACATCATTCTCAAGCATGACGCCTAAGTGAGCACAAAGAGACGGTACAGTAAACCGCAATAAGAGAGATGACAGCCTAACTGCGCGTATAAAATATGTTTATTCATAATGAAAGGTGCAGATTCATGTTTTGATTTTCAGAACACTTTTTATTTTTCGCAACGCTGTTATTAATATGCTATTTATGTATGCATAATTCAGATTTGTATGCCTTTATTGAATTGTGTTTCTTAAAAAATGAGTGCATTTTTATTTTAATGGTTTTGTTTTGTTAAAAATCAGAATGAAGGTGTTTCATTTGGAGTTGATCCATAAAGTACATGTTTAGTATTATGATTATTTTCAAATGTATTTATTTCTTCATTCAAGATACTTCATTGTAAATGAAACACCATGCATGCTTGATATTAGTTATTTGTAGGGGTGTCACAAGATCTTAAGACATGAAAACGTGACAAGATTTCTCGTTCAGAAAAATAAATGTGTCGTGGGCACTAACTAGGCCTGTGACGGTAATTAATTAATGAATTAATCACACAATAAATAAAAATGAAATGCCATGCGCATGTGTGCCTCTTTCCCTCGTCTCTTGCCTCCAAACAGGCAGGAAGAGGGTTCAGCACCTTGGCATGCTTGTTCAATAGAACGATGGCATGAACAGAGTGAGCCTTTTGTCAGTCATAAAATCTCTGTTAAATAAGTACACTGCAAAATATTTTTTTTAGAATTTTTCATTGTACTTTTCTTAAAATAAAAAATCTCATCTTGTCCTGGTAGACCAAATCTCGTCTATTGTCTCATCTGGCGAACTGAGTGTGTCATGACACCCCCAGCCATTTGTGTAATTTTATAATTATTATTTAATAAAATATGTTATCCAATCTATTTAACTGTTTTTTGTTAATTTTATTATTATTGATATTGTATTTATTTTGTATTTTTATTTATTTAAAATATTGAATTTCATATATTTAGAATGTTTAATTTGAATATTAAAGCCAAAGAAGATGGCCAACATAAGCTGCCTGGTCAATTAAAACCCCCCACAAAATAAACATTTCAAACACACGCAAGGATAAGTAATGACAGGGCACATTAGATGAACCTGCTAAAAACTGATTGCACAAGTAGTAGCATTCATTTAATAATAGGTGACATTTTCCCTGAAACCCAGTGCGATTTTCTCTCTCAAAACAAGATGAACAAAATATAAAAAAGAGCTCTCAGTGTGATGCAGTGCAGTTCTGCACCACTGCAAACGACGAGCATTATTATCACTGTAAAGGCACACTTTTTGATGCAGCCCGTTGGTTGCACGTGTAGCTAATGAACTGTCAAGCAAGGACTTCACTACACTTGTAATAAAAACAGGCAAGCACCACCCCACTCTTTCATCATGCATATCTCTGGACTCATGCATAGAGAGACATCATAAATGCCACGCACGCACAACCACGCACAGAGAGAGAGAGAGCGTGAGGGATATACATGATGTCTTGTGTAATGTGCTGCCCCTAGCGTCTGCACATCGCAATTACAGCAGCAGTCACCTTCCAACCCCTGCGCCTCTTTTCTCCAGTGCAGGACAGAGAGGAGGACCGACGACAGGGAGAGACATCTGGACATCTTAAGGTCTCTCACTGTCTCTCTCCCTTCTCCCTCTGCTGCCTGCTATTGGAGCTTTTTCTTTTCTTTTCGTTTTTTTTTTAACACAGCGGTAGCTCCGCAGAGGCAGACCCGCCTGTGCGAGCGTCAGAGTCGGGCAGAGCTGCGCTGCGTCCCCGGGTGCTGTGGTGATGAGGCTGTTGGTGCACGGAGCCAACCAGCGTTGAAGAAAGAGCTCAGCTGCAGCAGAAAAAGAAGAGCACGAGCAGAAGAAGTGGAGAGTGTGCGAGAAGTGTTGTCAGCTATCATTTCCACTATAAGGATGCATCTTCTCAGTGCCATGTTCCTACTTGTGATGTCAGCTGTCATGCCTTGCCAGGTAGGAAACGTTCAGTCAACTTTGCATGTCAATGAGTGGCCACTGGAGAATCCAAAAATGCTTTTTTGTTGGAGGTGTGGCTTTCATTATTTTCGTCAATGGCACTGAATTTGAATATGGGGAGATTCAACAATTGTGTTCAATTTAGGTTTGAAATGTGGTTTTGCTGAAGCGTGTCGACTTCTTGGAGGGTAAACACGTTCACATGCACAGTGGCTGCCGTGTCCACTCGTGTGTCACCTGTATCCAATGTCCACTTCATTAGGTACACCTGCACAAAGACAGTGCTCAGTTTTGTATAGAATCTTATGAAGGTGTACCTAATCTTTTGGTGAATGATGAAATAGTTTGATGTGGTCTTATGTTTCTTATTGTGGTGTGCGTCATAATGACAACTGTTGCTAATATTTTCACCCTGTAATACAAGGCTGTTCAACTGAAGTTGTTCTGGGGGCCACATTTTCAGTGTCTTTGAGTCGGTGGCCTAGTGGTTAGCATGTTGGCCACAAAGTCAGGAGATTGGGAAGATCTGGCTTTGAATCTCCATTTGGGCATCTCTGTGTGGAGTTTGCATGTTCTCCCCCCGTGCATGCGTGAAAAACATGCACGTTAGGTTAATTGGCGACTCTATAAGACAGGACAACATTGTGTTTTTTAACGACAAACTGCAAAGACACTAATAGTTCACAAGATGACAGGAGCGCTCTGCTGTTTAAGGCCCTCTTGCAACAAAAGCACGTTAAAGATCATCTATGTGACATCACAAACCACATCAGCATTTGGGAACAACCGTGAGGTGAAAGAAGAACGGGGAAAATCTAAGTATTTGCGGCAACGTTGGAGAAAGGCACATGACTTTCACTCGGAGCACATAACTATGGTGTGTTCAAGGGCCGCTGAACAACGTGGGGATAAACACTCAAACAAACACTACAAGATAAACATTAAAAAAAATGTGGGCCTTCTAACAGTATATTGTTTTTTAAATAAAATAATAACCCTTATTTCCAAAATTGATATGCATTTATATAGAATTCGAAGTAGTTATTTACAAAACAATTTTCTTTAATAAGTCTTTTTATGAAAATTATTGTTAAAATTAAGTTTTTCATGCCCGGTTCTGCTACGCGGGCCGTAGCCTTGTGGTTGGAGACCTCTGCTCTATATAGCAGGAGCATTCTGCTGTTTTTTAAAGACTTTCTACAAAAACGCAAGTCAAAGATCCTCTAATATCCTGTAATCCCGGTTCGTAGGCGGTGAAGTGTGTTGGTATTGGAGCCCTTGACGGCTGTAGTGTGTGATGGCAAGACGAAGTTGGGTGTCAAAAAAGCGCAGCAAAAGTTCATGGATGTCTTCTTTCATGTTGAGCTATTAAAACATCAGTGCTCAGCTGAATAAGACCCCCGTTACATTGTACTTGTCTTTGCGGCCCCCCTTGGTCCGCCAGAGGTCTGTTAGACGATAAACCGGTCCACTCTGCTGATCTTCTCTAGACGTCAGGACATTATGTTTTTTTAAGGACAAACTGAAAAAACTTGTGAAAAAATATGACAGGAGCGCTCTGCTGCTTTTAAGGACCCCTTGCAAAAAACGCTAGTCAAAGATCCTCTATGTCAGGAGCGTTCTGCTGTTTTTTAAAGACCGACTGCAAAAACACGAGCCAAAGATCCTCTAAAAGATGCTCTGCTGACATACTGCTAAAAAGCTAACCAATGATTCTCTACATGACAGGACCACATTATGTTTAAGGACAAACTGCAAAAACTAGTTAAAAATTGATTATATGACAGGAGCGCCCAGGAAAAATGCAAGTCAAAGATCCTCTATAACAGTGGTCCCCACCTTTTTGAGCGTGTTAAAACAAACCTGCTTGCCTGTACTGGACCTGAGGTGTATCTAGTATTGTGGCAGGTGAGTCTCTGCATATCTTGTTGAAGAGCGTGCGGTGGGTTTGTTTTGGCTACAACTGTGACGGGCGGCGATGTGACAGTTGTAAAAGTGACGCAGGACACGGTAAATTATTTGACCCAGAAAAGCTTTGGAGTCAAACGAGAGGAGCGTGTGAAGTGGCGAAAAAAAGGGTCTCAAGCTGGTCACAACGCACATCTTCTGACAAGCCGACAAAAGCGTCTGCTCCCTTAACGCGAGAGACAGTCTAGTGATGATGGGAGGGCTGGTCGCCTTGGAGCTGCAGCACCAGCAGCAGCACCAGCAGCAAGCAACATTCAGCACCACGGACAGCACTGCATCATCTGTTCTGCATGGACAGGAATTTAGGAGCATTATGCATTATGACTTTTTGTGTTTAGCTGAAACCTTTTGCTTCCCATTGGCCCTCAGGAGATGAATCTCCTAAATGTCCGATGAAAATGAATGCTGTTAATCTTCAAGTATGACCACAGCCACTAATTTCACTTTAACAGCCTATCATTAAGTCTATAAGCCATAAAAGAGTTTGATCTATTTGTCTGAGGAAGAGGAGCATATGAGGGCTGTGACATTTAGAAACTGTGTGGATCTTATTTTATGGCGCGCCATATTGGCTACCGGTGCTTTAGATCTTATGTGGTATAAACACATGACCTTTACAAAACCACAAGAGGCTGAACAACGTACTGTAGTCAACCTATATGGAACCTTTGCCACCATTAAAGCAAAACACTTGTGCTGAGTAACATGAAATATGTTTTACATTTGTTTTAATCTAATTTGTCAAAATGTAACTTGAGTGGGCATGACCCAAAGCATCCATTTTATTTTATTTACTAATGTCATTTATTTATATTGCGAGTTAGTTAAGTAGTTTAGTAGTTTTGTACAATTCATCTATTTATTATTTCTTGCTACTGCATGTACTATATTTAATACATCATCAAATAATTATATTTAAAAAAAATTCTTGACACGAAAGGTCTCAAAGTTGTATTGTACTTAATTTTTGTATTTATTAATGTATTTATTTAAATATTTACTTTGCTAGATCGATTGATTTACGCATTTCAGTTGTATTTTTGGACAGAAGCATGTATTTCATTTTATTTTATTTTAGTTATTTTTGTTTGTATTTTGTTTTATTTATTAGTGTAATTTATTTAAGTGAGTAGATAGTTAAGGAAAAAAATATATATATTATTTCTGTATTTAATTAATTACAGAGCTAGTATTTCATATATAGTCAAATAAATAATTCATTCTGATGATTTGCCTTGGTTGGACAGCATGTGTTTTACTTAATTAGTTTGTGTATTTATTCATGTATGTATTTAGTTATCTAGCTTGTTGGATAGAATGCTTGTGTATGCAGTATTTATGCATTTAATTTGTATTTTTGTCTAAACAGGTCCCCAAGCATGTATTTTTATTTTACTTAATTTTAGTTATTTGTCTATCTACAGGACCAGTCAAAAGTTTGGACACACCTCATTCAATAACATGATAACATTTTGTATCAAATACCTTTGTGTCGCTTTTTAATGTCATCAAAAACATGTTTTTTTCAGCTGGACAGGTCCTCAGGCGTTTATTATATATTTTTTATTAGCGTATTTATTTATTTAAGGTTTTTCAAGTTGTTCTTAGAATAAATGTAGGGGGAAAGTAGTAGCTGATGACTCAGTGTTAGTTATATCCCCCCGCTTCTTTAGTCAGTTCTATAATTGGCCTTCAGGGACAATTTGTTATAAACGCTTGCATTAAATATTCAAAAAGGCCTGAATGAAATCGCACTGCCATCCGTCTCAGGCAGATTGCATTGAAGTAATAAAGAATTGATGACTTCCTGCTTATATGTGGAGGCGCCATAGAGGCAGTTATGCTGTTCTCCATATTTTTTGTATGAAATATTTACAGCGCTTTAATGAGATAAATGTTCATTCGCCGCATGTGTTGGTTAAGTACGCAGTGATGGGCACATGCTTGTGTACTACTTGTATATGTGTCTATGTGGCTTACTCTATTGTATATGACAGCAACAATGAGAGGTGAGCTAGATTTATTTGTTTAATTTTCTACTAAAGTTACCGGCTTTATCTCAACGACTGGAAATGTTATCTTCCAGGGGTGTCCCACTAGAGTTTGGGGAATGTGAAATTAGTGGTCGAGGGTGATGGATGCCCACATGTTGCGGTTTTTGCAACCCAAAACTCCTGAAGTGCAGAGGAGCATTAAAAAAAAAAACGAATGGTTGTCGTCTTGCCTCTTGTAATTGGCTGGATTTTGTCAGAATATAACAGGTGCATTCTCTCGCAAGGAATGTTGGTAAACAAAAATTCCACCGTTTTCCTCACTCTCAGTTGTTTTTGTCCGGAAAGTCCCTTCTTAAACTTTTTAAATCAAGTATCACCTTAAGTACCACCTTATTATTTTTACATATTTATGTACAGCACTAGTCAAAAGTTGGACACACCTTCTCATTGGATTACATAATAAAGTGTCTTTATATTTTTGACTCATAGTGAATTTGAACTACAGTAATCCCTCGTTTATTACAATGAATTGGTTCCAGTCCAGACCGTGATAAGTGAATATACGCAAAGTTGGATTCCTTGTTTATAAATGGAATATTTTCATAGTAAGGCATGAGCTGCTTACGACCTTCTAAATACGGTGTTTAACACTATTAGAGCCCTGTAGACATGAAATAACACCCCTATAATCACCTTTACGCTCGTATTACCCAATATAGTCGACGTAATAATAGAAAATAAGAGATTGCGGGTACAAGCGGCCAAAATGAGTTTGAGATAAGATGAGAAGCACTGTCATCCGGGAGAAACTCGGAGTAGAACCGATGCTCCTCCGCATTGAGAGGAGCCAGATGAGGTGGCTTGGGCGTCTCCCTGGAGAGGTGTTCAGGGCACGTCCGACCGGTAGAAGACCTCTGGGAAGACCCAGGACACATTGGAGAGGCTATGTCTCTCAACTGGCCTGGGAACACCTCGGGATCCGGCGGGATGAGCTGGTGGCCGGGGAGAGGGAAGTCTAGGCTTCCCTGCTTAGGCTGCTGCCCCCGCGACCTGACCTTGGATAAGCGGTAGAAGACGGATGGCTGGATGGATGGATGGATGGATGGATGGATGGATGGATGGATTGATGGCTGGATGGATGGATGGATGGATGGATAGTGACCAGTGTAGAATACCACATACCAATGTGACTTTCAATGCGTTTTCTGAATGTCTTATATTTGTATTTTAGTTGATTTAGTCATTTATGCGTGAAAATGCTTAATTTAGGCCAAAAATACGTACATTTTGAACTTTTTCCATGAAGTACTACTTATCTAATTCGTACAAGTAAAACATTTGGACACAACTTTTTGACACCATCTCAAAGTGTTGTTTTTTTTGCTTTGTAAGTACCACATTTCAGTTTTGTGGCTTTTAATTGGCAATTACACACAATTATAATTACATGGCATATGACTCAATGGAGCCACCGTTAGTATTAAAGCAGCGCTGGAAAGCAGCGATCTAGCCTGATGCTACCATAGAAGAGACTGCCTCAGCGATTGAGGACAAGAACAGCAGACCTTGAGTGTGGCAGGGCTAACAGCTGCATGGGCTTACATCCAAGTCGGACATCTGTGATGAGTGCAAAGGCCTGGCCGCTGACCTTTTAGTCAAAACAAAAAAATCCCGTCTGCTGGTCCTCATGAGATAAAAGTGCCTAGAAACCTGTCGGATTGTCCTCTAAACGTCTATTATAGTGCAGTCTTACATGAGTCAGTCCACCACCATTACCAGCAGCTCTCAAATGTTATTATTTTTTTCATAGACAAAGCAGGTGAGATTGTGTGTTTTGTAGTGAAAAAGCCACAAAACAACAGGCTGGAAGTGTGAGGCTTCTCTGCATTGTGCATTAGAGGAAGGTATTTGTACCCTAATAAATAGCATCAGGCTTAGTGTCATTTATTTACCGTACGTGTCCTGCCTTGTAGATGACAAGCTGATTGTTAGTGTGTGTGCGGAAGTGGTTTAGATGGTCCACTACACACACTTCTGTCACCGCCTCACAATCACCCACAAGTAATTGGAGTGCATTATAATGGGGTTTTGCTATGGGTAGATTGAATAGTGGACACTGATTGGGTGTCCAGTAATATACGATGATGATGCATGTAAAATATTATATTTTCCTTACCGGTAAAAGAGTTTTGCTTTAAGACAAGGTGCTAAGTCACAGAGGTTTAGTCTTTTGTGCAGCCTAATGTTGTTTTTTGTTTATTTACTGTATATTGTATTGTAAGCAATAAGCAAGAGGCTTATTTACTCTGAAAAATATTAGTAAAATGATTTACTGCATAGTTATTTTTGTGATGTGATTTTTTTTGGTTTACTTTTAAGTATTTTATGATTTTATTTTATTTTTTTATGCCACGGGTCTGCATTTTGAGTCTTGCTTGGGTAAGTCGGCGCTTGCGTTTTTGTTCAGTTAGGATTAAGCCCCAGAAAAAAAAGTCAAATTTTCAATAAATCACATCGCAAAGTATTTTTCATTTTCTTTGACTTTTTAGGCGACATTTAGTCCAAATGAAAAACCAGCATCAACAGGAGAATAAGAAGGCGAGAAGAGGAACTGACATGTCCGACATGTGTTTACAGCGGTTAACTTCTTTTTACACTTGTATGACAACAAAGAATGTTATCGAATTTAAAACAAGTTAGGGGGAGGGCTACATTACACTTTAATTCATTCATTCATTCATTATTCAAGTGAAAAACAGTTATATTGTTTTTGGGTTAAGTGCTTATTTTGCACTCCCAAAATTTGCTTTACATTGTACATGTGACAAATGAAATACCTTTACCCTTGAAAGGATTTATGATGGTGACAGTTTGACTCTGGAACAGACCATTTGTGTTTACATGATTTCCTATGTGAACATTGTTTTAGAAATCCAAATAAACGTGTCCTGAAATGGACTGTTCTTAATCTCTGCTGTGTAAAGGGTTTTTAATAAGTCTAGATGTATTTATGCATTCCTTTTAGTTAAAAGTCAATTAAAAATTAGCTTTATTTTTTTAAATACGGTATTGATGTTTGTTAAATAGGGTAACAGGTCGCGGTGCATTGTGTGGGTTTGTGTCCACTTCATCCTGCATAAACCTGCAGCCATTAATGACAATTATGTCAGCAGTACGCCCACAGACAAAGAGCATCTCTCATGTTTGCTTTTTCCTTGTTTTGTTGTTTAAAATCCAACAGTCCTTCCCGGACGGTGTGGTATTTAATCCATAAATGACCGTTTACTCATTCCGAGCCACAGACCAGCCGCCGCTTCCTGGCGGGCTCTGTGCGGGCTCCAAATGACCTCTGTGGTTGTTTCGTAGAAAAAAACCTCGAGCCCTGTTGTCCTAACGTGACCATGAGTGCCACCATGCACCGACTCTCGCGTGGCTCATAATTGTCATTCCAAAAGGTCTTTGAGGCCTTGTTTACAAGGAACACCATCAGTTCTCTCTTGTAAACAAATGTGACCTTTTTTTTCCCCACCAACGCGTTGCATTCAGTGTTACATGTGTATCAGCTGGACGGGTGGGATGAATATCATGCTTATATCGCATCGTATCGCACCCCCCTTCCTGCCCTCCTTTCCTTCTGTGCCAGTGTGCTGCAGGGTGCAGGACTCCCAGAGGTTCACATCTGTGACTCTAAGCAAGAGTGACATTCCTCTGACAACACCCTGACCAGGGACACACATGCACACGCACGTGCACCACCCATTTCACACACACACACACTTATCTGTCTACGTCTCTCTGCCTTCTGCTGGCGAGTTCACAAGGATGTCAGTGACGGGATCCGAGTCAAAGAGCGGGCGACGCATGGATTAGATCCGAATGGGGCCGCGAGGGCTGTGGCGAGCATTTTTATTACAGTGTATCGTCACAACGAACAAGTTGGATACATGTTCGAGTAGTCAGTGCACAGCTTGTGTAGCAGTATAGTTTTACTATCCACTGAAAATAGTCAACACACATCCATTATCGTGTGAATATCTGGCAACACAAGTGAACAGCAAGATGATTGTGTGCATGAGTGCTGTCGGCACACATTCATTGAGGGGAAACATGGATTCCAACAAGTACTGTGACATTCTGAAGCGGCATGATAAGGAGCCCAAACACACCTCCAAGATGATCATGTGTCTTGCTGAGGAAGCTGAAGGTGATGGAGCGGCCAAGTATGAAGGAAGATGGAGGAGCCCACATCCACCAGCTCCACCAGTGATGTCATCATGGAGGCGTGGAAGAGGTTACAAGAGTACAGTAACAACCTGTGCAGCTCTGATCAATTCCAAGCCCAGTGCTGGATAACAATGGTGCTCACACTAAATACTCACAAGGTGGACATTTGTGTTGCTAGCTATTGAGACAATAATGGATGTGTGTTGACTCATTTTCAGTGGATAGTAAATCTATGCTGATAAACATGCTGTACACTGACTACTCGAAAGTATATCCAAGCTTACTTTCCTCAGTATTGTCCCTTGAAATGTCAAACAAAAAAAGGGGGGGGGGGACTGCACTGCAGCATTATAGGCACCTCCGGACCAAACTCGTGTGAGCGACCTTGCCTTTCCCGCTCCATGAATCTTTTATGAGGCTGCCAATGTGGCTTTCTGACTAGAAGATTGGAATATAAATATGAGCTGTTGTGCCCACAGCTCCTGATACACGCTCCAGATACAAAAGGGTGGAGGAGATTGCCGCTAATTGAGAGTTTCCTCAGAAGACAAAAGGTATCGGGGAGAGGAGGACAGGAATAGACGTTTCCTCTACCTGGAATTTTCCCTTCTCCTGTCGAGTTAATTACATTTTGCTTATCCCATTTTTTCGAGTATTGTACCCAGAAAGGCCCGTCTGAATGACAGCGGATACGCTCGTCCTCTTCCTCTCCGCTTTGTATCCCCTCCTTGAAAATTCTATGATCCATGCCACTATTATCCCAGAGCATCCTCTCCTCGCCACCATAAATGTGACAGATGTCCTCCCCCCCGTGTTGAAAGCCTACTTCCCAGTAGCACCGCTTTTATTTCGAGCTAATGAGAGATGAGAGCTTGACGGCGTGGCGGAAGTGGGAAGCATTTAATCGATGCTGTTTTCCCGCCCGGTGCTGTCAAAGCTGCTCGGCGATGAGGTGACTCTGGCCCTACCCGGGCGTGGAGGGCGCCCCAGCTATGGAGAGAAATTTGTGTTTTTTTTATCCAATCAAACAAACAAAAAAAAGATTGGCAAGCAAAAAAAGATTTGCAAGAAAAAAAAGACTTGCAAAAAAAAATTGATTTGCAAGCAAAAAAGAGCTTTCATTTGCAAACCTGGAAGTTTTGCTTGCAACTCTCATATTTTTGGATGCACCTCTGAAGCTTTGGATGTGAATCTCATCTTTGAATTTGCAGCTCCCAGTCCCAGTCCTGGGGGCACAGCCTCCTCTGGACAATGTTACAAGCCTTTTTATTGGTCAGGCTCGAACGTTAATACTAAAGTCAGCCGACATAGAACTACTCACCACCGGAAAAATTGGTACTTATGTAGTTATTCAGAACTTCCATCTTCGTGGTCTATTCAAAGCAGCACTTCTAATCCTGCATCGTACAGCAAAATACGCCTTCAGGTCGTAGGTCAGCATCTTGGTCAGTGAAGCATCCGTGTGTGGGCAACCCTGGGGGCATTGTGGGTGAAGTGTCTTGCCAAAGGACAGAACAGCAGTGCCTGGAAAGGAGGAAGCAGCACATGATTATTTTACATTGGTGAAATAAATAACTCATGATGCTGCACACTGTACGTATATTTTTATTATCCGTTTCTTTTTGGCAAGTTGTCCTTCAAATTGTCCATTTACTCCGTTTACTCCTGGAGTGTCCTAACGAGCAAAGCAAACACGAGATCACATTAACAACAGTGATGTAAAAACATTCTATGTACTTAACATTTGCCAATAAAAGGATGTTCACCAAAAAAAAATAACTCCGTAGCTGATAAATGTACAGAGAGCTGTAAAAGCAGCACAGATCAAGCTGTGTATTTGTCCATTT
This sequence comes from Dunckerocampus dactyliophorus, assembly GCF_027744805.1. Classification (NCBI taxonomy): domain Eukaryota; kingdom Metazoa; phylum Chordata; class Actinopteri; order Syngnathiformes; family Syngnathidae; genus Dunckerocampus; species Dunckerocampus dactyliophorus. The sequence continues at coordinate 7,673,110 of NC_072836.1, read as the reverse complement.
AAATTTTATTTACAACTTCTACAGCAGGTAGGTCTTCTTGTACCGTGTCACACTCAAAATGTTCCCCCTGCAATCCGTGCCAACTGGAAACATCCACATTAGAATCCCATTGTAATACTATGAATAAGATACAAGTCAAATTCACCACGTGTAACAATTTGAAAGAAAGACTTGGGGCTGAAAAAACTCCATAAATGGAGGCGCACGTGGCGATCAACATTAGAATAGTCGAGGTCTCATATTTTAACACAAATTGAAGTTTCAAATGTCACACTAAGCTTTACATATCTGGCGTTGGATGTTCTAAGGAGTAAAAAAGCTTTACTCACATTTTAAAGTCGCACTTTCCTCGCCGTGTAGCACCGCCATGTTGAAAGATCAGACAGCCAGCTGTGCAATTGAGGGCGGAAGTTGTCAGCCAGCATTCGAGACTGACCAATAAAACGTCATTCGGAGGAGGCCGACAGCAGTGAACGCAATTCGTGAACCCGCAAATGAACTTTGCAAATCCAATAATGATATTTGCATCCAAAGGTTGTGCACTGCAAACAAAACTTACAGATTTGCAAATAAAGGCACTGTTTTGCTTGCAAATCCATTATTTTTGTTTGCAAATCAGTTTTTTGCTTGTAAATCTTTTTTTTTTTGCTTGCAAATCCATTATTTTTGTTGGAAACTCGTTTTTTTTCTGTTTGCAAATCGTTTTTTGTTTGATTGGATAAAAAGACACAAATTTCTCTCGATAGGTAGCCACCACCAGTCACTACTGCATATCAAGCAGGCGCGAGGAAAGGTAGAAGGACGCAAAACGTGTGTGTGTGCGTGTGTGTGTGTGTGTGTGTGTGTGTGTGTGTACGATTGAGCCTGGTGGTCAGCACCAGGGGTTCTAGAAATAGCAGGCACTCGGAATGAAGAAAAAAAGCGGACACGCTGTGGAGCTGGTGCACGAAAAGTGGAGATAACAAGCGAGGAAAGACGAGAGAAGAGCATCCCGACTGTGCCTGCAGGGTTATTATTGCTCCCATTCGAAGCAAAAGCAGAACACATTTTTTTTTTTATTCTGAAAACAAACACAGACTCTCATTATAGAACGTAATGAAACGTGCTTCACAACACTTCATCAGTGCAGGATTCATTGGTCGCTGAGAACAGAATAACTATTAGCTGCCCAAAAGGGGTACAGTAGAGACCATTTCAACAAACTTTTTCCTCTGACGGCCGCATACAGAAAAACAAGAATGCGGGGGCCACTTTGATACATTTTGTACAGTAAAAATGCCAACACCGATCCAATGTTGGTTAGTTTATGCCGAGCTTTCTGAACAAAACTGCCATCTTAGCTTTGTGTTACTGGTAACAAATCAAATTAGTAAAATATCTAATAATATATCTTATTACTAATCAATTCATTTTATTTTGACAATAAATAAAAAATTAGCTGCGGGCCAAAAATAACCCCCGGGCCACACCTTCGACACCATTGGTCTACAGGGCCTAACCAATTGCTGGAAAAGTGCTTTTAAACTGTAATTCTGCCCTTTTCCAAAGTAATAGACGTCATTTATTGTATACAACTTCAGATGTGTAGTGAAGCCTTCTATTGTTTTTAACTAAGCTGTTGTCTGTGAAGTGGTGGGCGTATACTAGCTAGGGGCAGGTTAGAGGCGGTATCATGTCCATGAAGAAGGACGTTTTTCCCTTCATGACAAGCAAGCGTTCATGAGCCTCTTTTTTCAACAGTGGAGCAAAGAAGTGATGCAGATCGATTTTTCTTAAAAACAGGTTCAAGGGACACATATTACTGCTGGAACATCGTTAAAAGTCACTTTTGAATATTGATTTTCTTTATTTCCCTGACTAGACTTTTCCATCTACTTCTACCTGCTGCCTTCTCCCCAGCCTGGTTCCATCAGAGGGAAGGCGGTATCATGATATCATGTCAGACTTGGCTGGGGGACCTAATGCAGTCATCCTTGGTTATATTTTTTGAAGCAAAGAGCTGAGTGCTTCAGCCACACTAATGGTGATGCGATGAATAGATATTCAGGAGAGGTCTCTCCTCTCTTTAAGCCTCGGAGCCTCAGGCCGAACGTGCGTAGTCACAAGTAGCGAGAAAGAGGAAGCATTCCATGGTGGTATGTTCTGGATCGGCCATTACTCAGACGGGAAAAATGAGGCCAGAGATTTCATTTGTCTTTTCTCTATGGGCGTCACTCAAACTCTGCCTCGAAATCTCATTATTTCACGTCATTCTAATTCCCCGCGCTATGAGGTCAGATAACAGTTTGAAAGCATCCCAGACTCAATCAGCCCGCAGTCAACAATCGCATGTCCCGGGAGCAATGAGCAGAGGTCCATTTAACATGGAAGATGAAAAATATTCAACCATTATCCAGAGGAGGCTGCGGCTGCATAGGGATGAATAGCATCTCCCACTCCCCTCCTTTGTGGATGGAATATTAATGCCATAGATGGCCTTTGTGCTGTCTCTCAGGCTGCACTCACAAATATCACCATTAAGCCCAGCCGATTTGCGTTCACAGTGACGAGCATCGCAGTTCACATATTACCTCACATTTCACTGCCGTTTCCTCGCTCAACATCTCATCTGTAGCCATGAAGGCGCCGGCACATGACGATTGCACCCATGTGGCGACGACGTGGCCGGCGACTCTTTTTGCAATATGGCGAACCTGCCCACCTTCCACCATTATCATTCCTGCCTCACACTCAGCCACATGCAAGACTCTCACTCCTGCTCTCCATTTGGATATTTTCCTCAAGCATCAGTGCCTTCCGTGTGCGGAGATCAAACATCATTTTACATAAACATTTAATGCTGGCTCGACATACGTAGTTTTCGTTTAAATGGAGGGTTTACTGTAAATGTTGTAATTATAGCCAGGGTGGTTATTTATTTACCTACACCGCAAAGAGAGTGTGGGGCGTTAATTGGAAGCAGGCGACAATTGGAGAGAGGCTGTTATTAAACTCATTATGTTTAATAAGTTAATTTTGTAAGTTTAATAATAATTTGGAGTACATGAGACAGCAGAAAGGAAAACTCTGCTTCAGTGGAACAACGGAGCTTCAGGTTGTGCAGGGGCTTCAAAAGGAGGCTGGAGATGTTGCAGGGGGCATCCCTCATGACTGAAGGCCCGCGTCTGTGTGGTCGTGACTGGCGTTTTCAGCAGGACAAAGCTGCAGTTCACAATGTGCAGCGCCTCACGCCACTACTGGGAGGTAACGAGCCCACTCCAAAACAACGCGATAGGACACCGATCTACTGTATACTGACTAGGAAACAAGAACAAGGATGTGAATATACGAATAAACAACCAAATTATCTTTAAAGTCTTAGCCCACATTCCATGTTTTGTTGATACACAGCTAGATGGACTGTGTTGTGATATCAGGTGCTATGTGCTTCATGTATCACCATCAATATCACGGTGACTTACTCGATGGACCGTTTTCTGTCTGGTCCAGCTGGGTGGACAAATCAGATCTCACAAAGTCTGCCATGATTAGTAGTAACAAAGAGACACAAGCTTGACACACTGCTGTTGTTGACGGACGTAGCACGAGATGTGAAATCAATGCGCCCAGGAAAGAAGTTCCGGTAATGTTTAAAATGCTCACACTATGGCAAAATACTGTAAGTATTGCATGTATTCATGAATGTACCCCTTGTGTATGGTCACAGCACGTATATAAAAGGTTTTTAGAGGGCTTTATAGTCGAAATAGGAGCATCGTTAGCTCCCTCATGCTGACTGTTTTTCTCTTTTTAGAAAGGACAGAAAAAGAGGCACATGTGCTCATGTTTCACATGAGGATTGTGGATGACGGGCAACATTCCAAAAAAAAGTGCAGTTCTCCTTTAACTCTCAGTTTGGCTGTAAAAGTAACATCCAGTTAGAGGTCGTTTGGGAATTTCCGTGTAGCACTAATAATGTCTGCCTAATTAAATGTCACAGCTTCTCTGCACGTTAACGGCCTGAAGATGGAGGACGCAAACGGTGGCTACAGTTCCCACAAGGCAGCTTCAAATACAGTCCAGTCCCGATAACTCGCTTGCGTTTGACATGTTTTTGTTTCATTTCTCCACCCCCTTGCTTGACAAGACTGCGCTGCAAATTCTCAGTCACTGTGAGCGTAATTGGCAGCCTCTCAGCACTCCACTGTGTGTTGTTGTTAGTCGCGCTGTTGCAAACGTAGCAGAAAACAGACAGCGTGTAGGTTCATCACTTGGTTATTTTTGTTTTTTTTATGCGGGGGGGGGGGTTCCTTTTCTGTTTTACCTCCTCTTGCAAATATCTTTTTTTCTATCAGCTTGTGTTTCTCTACTCCAGGGTGGATTTTCTTCCATTCAAAGAATCCAACTCTGACCAAACAGACAGTAATCCAGTGCTTCTCAAATAGTGAAATAGTGTGGCGGCCCCCCTGGAGGGGCGCGGTGAACTGTTAGGGGTGCGTGAGAGGCCTTTCAATATTAGCGCCGTCTTGCCAACACGTATGGATATGTCGTACTCAGCTTTCAGTTGGACTCTTGAATACGCTCGTATGCTTCACTGCTCTCCGTTTTGTTGCATTTCGCTGGTTTCAGTTTCGAGTTCAGCCTGTGAACTACAGATAAATCAATAGATACTATCTCGTTCTCAATAGTATTTCAAATCGGGGGAGGTGTTAAAACATTTCTGTCCCCCTGTGGGGGCATGACGGAAAATAACTGAGAACCACTGCTGTAATCCATAAGGGGCCTCAATATTATGTCTTATTGTACTTTTTTTAGCTCCTGTAATTAATTCATTTGTATTTAATCTTTCATGATATACTAATATATATATAATAATATAAAAATCTATACTAATTATATAAATTGTTAAAATAACTGAATACATAATTACATTTAGTTAGTATTTACATAATTATTATATAATTATACATTTTTCATTATAATAATAATAATATAAATGTCCATAGGTATGAATGTGAGTGTGAATGATTGTTTGTCTATATGTGCCCTGCGATTGGCTGGCGACCAGTCCAGGGTGTACCTCGCCTGTCGCACGAAGTCAGCTGGGATAGGCTCCAGCATGCCCCCGCGACCCTAAAGAGGAGAATCGGTATAGAAAATGGATGGATAAAAATATATAGTAATGATATAAATTATTAAAATAATAATATATAATTACATTTTGTTAGTATTTACTTATCACCAATTTTTTCTTCTTTTTTTTCCCATTTTTCCATCACTGCTTGAATGTAATCGAGTTTTTTCCACCAAGGACCACTTACAGAAAAATGACAGAATACAGGGGGTTATTAAACACACAAAACCCAACCAATGTCAGCCAAAATATGCCAAGAAGTTAAATATATTTCAAGAAAAAAAGTCACCCTACTGATTCTTGTGCTATCGTTGGCAAAGCAAACATCAAGTATTTGTGTAATACCTTGTAACATTCCACAATTCCACTTTATAATATGCACTCAAAATGAGCCACAGTCCGCAAATGGCCCCCGGACCACACTTTGGACACACATGGCATAAGCTATTCATTCTTGCACATTCTCTAGTCTTTTCTCTCCACTTTAGAAAACGGGAGCATGTTAAACACAAGAGGTGAACAAACTATCAGTAATTGCTGAGCCACGGGTTGCTTCTTCCTACTCCTTTTCAGACATGTTGGATTGTAAATTGAAGTGTAATCACTTGTTAAGCATCTCCGAAAAAAATAAAACCATTGCCATTGATAGAGACAATAATGTGCCATTGATAGAGGCAATAATGTCAGACTTGCCACAGGAAGTGCAGCACTGAGTCGGAATCATGAATCAGAAGCTGAGCAGTGAGGTTTTGCCCTCCTGCGCAGCAAGGCAGCTGATTGCAGCTCTTGTCTGCTGCTTTCTGCAATTCTTAGGCAACACATGACGCCAGCCTCCTTGACTGGGCGTCCATGTAGTCACAAATAGTCATACTATAAGGGATGTAGAGTGTTGAGATTGCAATCAGGCCAGCAGTCACAAGTGTGGTAGGAATAGCACTGGAATGCATGTGCATTTATTCATACAAGTACTGACCTCATGTACGGGGAGGTTTTGGGAATGGTGGTTCCAAATCGGTAATTCAAGTTTTTCGGTGTTCAAGAAAAGAACTTAAAGTAAAACCTCAATTCAAATCACAATCAGTATAATTTCAAGTACCTCATACCTTACCTACTACTCACAAATAAACACACATGAAAAAAACATTAAAATAAATGACAATTTTTAAAATTTTCATAATGCATGTTTAACGTTTTAACAATTTTATTTGTATGATGTTTTCTAATCTTCTAACTACTATTCAATTATACACCGCATTCGAAAAATACATTATTTGCAGACTGATGTTTTGAATAGTATTTGATGTAATAAATCATTTCAATAAAACACTTTTTTATTTTTAATTTTCTTGTCCTGTGACTTTTAACTACAATACAAGTAAACCGTTTTTGAATTTTTTAACTCCTACTATTCACAAATACAACTAAAAAACTATTTAATATGAATGAATTCAATTAAACGATTAACTGGCAAGATTTGACATACTTTATACTGATACTTTTTTTTATGTGCCCAAATTAAGACGACAAATATATGTTTGTTTAATATTATTTTAGAAACATTTTACAGATTTTTTAAAACCATTTTACATTTTTTGTTTTAGAACAATTCATTTAAAAAAAAGTATTCATACATTAAACAAAAATTCTACCCATGTAAAGTTTCCAGAAATGCCACTGCAACCCAAGGACAGTAGTGTCAGCTACCTTACAGTATTACCAGTGTTGTGCTGTGTTGATTAACCGGCCTCTGTGGGCTCCAATTGACAATAGATGGGCTCTCCACATGACATTGCAGGTGTTGCACCGTCAATAGACTGAGACACACTCACCACCACCACATACAGTACACTATTGATCTTCTTCCCTCATGCTTTCCCAGCAGGGGGACACTATATAGTCAGCTTTTATCTGCAATTATTGAAGATAAGCACTATTGAGCCTCTGCTTGTTCAAAGTACTCCTCACTTTAGTCTGACAGGAAGCAATGATGTCTATCATGATGTCGTTAAGACACATGCACCCCCCCCCCCGACTAAAAAGTATTTCATCCCTTCAGGTCAGTCATGATTGTTTCTGCTGCTGCAGCATTTCCTTGTCAATCTTAAGCCATATAAAAAGGAGAGAGGGAGCGATAAAAGGAAAACTTGGTAAACAATGTCATTAATGATGCAAACAATACACGCAAGTCCTGTCTTTACTCAGTTTGAGGTTACATGAGGTGATGCGCAACACAGACACACACACACACACACACACAAGTTAACAGCACAAACGCACAATGCTGTAAAGCGCATGTATTTCCTTTTTTTTTTTTAATCCGCATAATAGATTTTAAAAAGTATGATGACGTACACGACACAGACCAAAATGAAACACAACCACACAACTGCTGATATGTTTTTTTTTGCAAATTACACATAAACAAACTGCAGAAAAAAACAAGTAAAAAAAATAAAATTAAATAAAATTAAATTAAAATTGTATTTGGAAAAAAGTTTTAATTATTAAATTAATAAATATAAATGTTTGTCATTTTTGTCAAATAAACTAAAATAGAAAAATAATTCACACAATCATTTTTACATTTAAATTTGTTAAATTTTAAGTAATTTATTCTTATGCTATTATTTACTAATTTTTACTATCACTGACAAATTGGCTAAAAAAAACAACAAAAAAAATCATTTCAAGACTTCAGCTCAGTGAGCATCTAAGGCATTCATTCTGGACAAATTGTGTTTAGCTTTTTATTTGGCTTTTTTAAAAACAGATTTATTCGAACTGGACGTGATGAATCACACACAATGTCATGTACCTCTGTGCTCAGGTTTTCCTTTTTGATTGGCTTTTTGACGCCGCCTTCCATCAAGAGAAAAGAAAATACTATTTTACTACTCTTCATCTTCTTTTACACTTGCATGAGGTCCAACTGCTAAGCAAAATCACCTTTGTGTTTTCATCATTCATCATTAAAGTTAAAAGTGGGTGCTTCATTGTTTCACGTCTTACTGTTTAGCAGCGCTTAACTTATTTTTACGTCTTTTTGGCTTATTTTACTTTTTTGCTTACAGCACCGGTCAAATGTTTGGAGACACTTTTCCATGCTATTGAATGAGACGCGTCTCAAAACCTTTGACTGCTAATGTGTTAGCGATGTTACACTCTTACTTTCAAAGTGGCTTAAATCGTACATCAAGATTTTATGATGGTGACAGTTTGACCCTGGAACAGATTATTACTATTACATTCCCATAAGCGACGGTTTTCGACCTTACATTGTGTCCTGCTGTAAATCAGTGACCTCTTTGGCCAGCGCAGTGCCAATGTTGTTCATTTGCCAGTGATATATTGTGCGTATTCACCCTGCGATGACTCACTCCTTGCACTTAGAAGTATGATAGTGCTTGTTGCACATGTGCACTGCACAAACCCACAGAGTGCTTAATAGATTAAAAGCACACCACTGCGTCAACCCTGGGCTACAGTCTATTTATGCCATTTACATTGTTACCATGGCGAGGAGGTCACGCATGTTCAAATTGATTTTGATCCTGATCCATTAAGAAGGCGGCGAGCCTCTATGTCCATCATCTAATTATCAAATTATGACTCATTTATGGAGAAACAGGCTGCGCGGTGGAAGTCGGCTGACTGCAGCATCTCTGTGTGCAGCCTGCTTGGCTCAGTCAGGATGGCTCAGCGTTACTGTGTAATGAGCTGAGGTGTAATTTTGGGGCCTGTATTTCAACATGATGCAGGCTGCATGCAATGTGTTTGTGCGGCATTGTCTCACCCAGGGCTCGTCACCATGCGTTTTGAAGGCTGAGTTTGCGGCGCTCCACTGCCCTCCACGGGTGTGTACGAGTGCTGCCGTTGCTGCAGCTGTTGGACCTTTTCATCATCCCTCGCTAATTTAAAATGCCCTTTATAGATAGAACCCACAGGCTTGTGCAAAGTGGCACATTTTTCTATGTTTATGTTAAAACGTAAGACCCCTCTAATTGGAAGCACTACAAAAAGCATGTGTGTGCATAAAGATGCTCTCTAGAGAGCGGTGCAAATGTGGGTCAAAGCATTTAAACACACTTCTGAGGTTGAAAACAATCTGATTTGTTCACATTTAGATTACATTTTTCCCCATGGGAAATAAGAGGAATTGAATTGATCAGCTCCAGGGTCAAACTTTGGTCAGCATAGCTATCGTCGATGTTTATTAACTGCGCCGGAAGTGTTTTAAGTAACATTTTAGCATTCTGAACTGCCAAACAAGCATAATAACAAGTCATTTGCTACATAATAAAACTCAATTTCTTGATTTTATCAGTTCCAGGATCAAGCAATGGCTTTCATAACTGCACAAGACATGGTTGAGTAACATTTTATCATTTTTAACTGCCAAAACCCCTTCTCTTGATTTTGAAATACATTTCCCGTAGGAAATAATGGGAATTTATCAGTTACTAATTTACCAAATTAACATTTATCAGTAAGACTTATTTATAATTATTAATATATTTCATTTTAATTTCAGTTTTCCCACAGGAATCGAAACAATAAGTCACAGGGTCAAGCTGTGGACATCATAAAACCCTTATTAGCCATACATGCAATGTTTTAGTTACATTTTAACATGGAACCAAGCAGAACTGAGGCATAGCGTTAAGGAAACGCGTCCTAAGGCAAGTTAACATCATGTATTGTTTTTTTTTTTACCATGCTAACTGTCGCACAAGTGTAAAAATAGGTTTATCACTGTATAATATAACCAAATTTGATTCAACACATCAAGACTAAATGCGCCAGACTACCGCAAGTCTGCAGCAAGTCTACATTGACGTCGTTTATTGCTGATGTCGACTTACCTTAGACGTATTGTACTGAGCCGCCAGGACAGAGATGCATGTATCGCTTTCCTACGGCGCAGTTAGTTCAATTACCTGTTCTGTGGTTATCATCACATTTTTCCTCTATGCCATCACAGCCCATTTAAAAGTCTACCGTTTGAATATACCTTAAAAAAGATATTTCCTTGCACCCCAAAGAAGGATTAACTATGTAAATAAAAGAAAGAAAAGGAGAGGACTGTGTAATCTTGTTAACAACCCGGAGAGAAAATGTCAAATAAAACACACAGGCAGGTGAAAACAAACAACTTCCTTGGCAGAGGTAATTAATCTGTGAATTATCCGTCTTACTCCCAGTGCCAAAGGTTTAATTAAGTGCAATAGTGATTTTTCTTCTTTTTGGCCTACTTTTTCTGGCATCTTCTCTGAGAATGATAACTAGGGAGTCGGTATTTTAATGTTTGAGTCTCTGCTGCCTCCTAGTGGGCATATTTGAGTGTGCACTGCCTCAAAACACGACAAGACAGCATAAAAATGTGCTTAAAATGTGATTTAGCAATGAAATCCAAAGCATGCTGTACAAATGGGGTGAGTAAACCCATTGTTATGTTATGTTTTCCATACATACTTGGTCTACTTTCTGGATGCCCATATTTGTAAGCCTATGTATGTTGCTTAAGAGTCTAAAAATGACACTAAACAAGGCTGCCACATCTCTAGTGCGCCCACAAGGTGATATCTACCTGCCCCCAGGTTTTTATTTTGCACAAGCGGTACTCTCAAGTGCGAATAAATGCAAAGCAGCCCCACAGATAACAGATAGCCACCAGGGGGCACTCTTGCTGCAGTAAAGCAAGCTGGTAGAGCCTGACAGGTGAGCTGAGGAGAGATTACTTTTTTTTTTTTTGATGGTGCCTCTGTCTTGTCACATGACAGCACACTGCCAAAAGAGGCCCATATCACTCAGGAGGCGAGGGCCTTCCATCCGTTGATGACAAAAGGGAATAAGTCAGCAGACCAGGACGCCAGGAAGAGGAGATGAAGTGCCACTTTTATTTGAGCAAGCCCCTTCTTGCATCATTATACCTCATGCGAAATGACACCATCGGGCGACATCCCATCATTGGATCCTGAGTGGCACATTTAGACTGCCCTGATTCTGACTTTAGAACACGTCTCGACTGCTAAAATGGCAAACTACCTGCTACTATCTTGCTGTGCAGGTCCGTGTAGTGCAAACGTAATTGCATTTATACCGTGAAGGCCACCAAAACATCCTATCATACTACGTATGGGTTGGGGTCAAAATGCTTTAGAAGCATACATGCTTGCATACATTGTAGTACAGATATCCTCAAAGTTTTGTAATTATTAGACACATGATCAACGCTTATGGCCAGATGTGGCCATGTTTTTCAACCAATCTTGCTCAAATTTGACACACATGTGCTTGTCAGTCCCCCAAAAATATGTAACACATTTCACAGTGATTCAGCTCTACAGTGGGTGATCTGTAGAGTGAATTGAGTTGTTCCTTTCTATTGGAGGATCAAAGGCTAGAGAGTAAAATGATGAGCGAAAGACGTCATGGCATTGTCCAAAAGAAGTAATGTAAGTTTCCTGGAATTTTACATAAATACAGAAACAGCATGTAACTCACCAAAGAACTATGAAGAACATAAACGCGACACGAAGCAGTGCTGCATGTTGGCATTAGCTAAATGCCATAAATTGCTCTCTCTATCTGAAACATTCATTCATTCATTTTCCATGCCGCCTAATGCTCACTAGGGTCGCTGCGGTATGCTGGAGCCTAGGGTGAGAGGTGACTTTGGGTGAGAGGTGGGGTGCACCCTGGACTGGTTGCCAGTCAATCACAGGGCACTTACAGACAAACAATTCACACTCACATTCATACCTATGGACTATTTAGAGTCAACAATTAACCTAACAGGCATGTGGAGAACATGCCCAACGGAGATTCGACCCCAGATCTTCCAGATCTCCTGACTGTCTGGCCAACATGTTAACCACGCGGCCTGTCTGAAACAAGTTTTTATTTTTTTAAATGTAGTTTTTGTTTGTTTTGGTTCTACTATTTACATTTTTTTGTATGTTTGTATGTTTGTTTATCTGGCTATGCCTGTGATATAGTGGCAGGGAGGAGCAAACGCACAGCAAGGTCCATCCATCCATCTTCTATGCCGCTTATCCTTACGAGGGTCGCTGGGGTAGGCTGGAGCCTATCCCAGCTGACTTCGGGCGAGAGGCGGGGTACACCCTGGACTGGTCGCCAGCGCACACCAAGGTCCAAAAACACAGAAATGACCCAAAATGAGAAACACACAAACACCATATAACAAATACAAAAGAAAAGTGCAGCAAATGCCAAAAACACACATAAAACCCCAAAAATAATTGCATGAAAGAAATGTTGCAAGTTCACGGACCAAAACGGAAGTCAGTCAGGCTACCAGGGCACAAAAAAAGAAAGATATCAGTCTTTAAAGACATGAGTGGGATGCCCACAAGAAAGTTGGTGGAATAAAAAGATACATTTTGCTTTACGTCTTGTACATAAAAAGCGGTTGCTCTATAGTACTGTAAAATATGACCTCTTAAACCTTTAAAGACAGATATCCCTCAGGCCTGGCGCCCCTGGTTGCCTGGCTAAAATATGTGCCTTGGCTCAATAAAGTTTGGGAAACACTTTGTTAAAGAAAATGTGCTAAAAAAAAGTCTATATTCTTCGACGCCTTTTGCAGTGGGAACGCATAAAATAGATACCATACCTAACCGGACACAGCTACCTATACTTTTAGCCACTAGGGGGCATACAGTATGTGCCTTTCCTTGTGACTTTGATGGCATGTCTCAGCATCCTCACACAATTTCTAGTTTGCTGTGATTGCGGCATAAACGATACATTTTACATTGAGCTGCAATGTCGGCCACCACCGCTACTGAATCATTCACACCGCTCCGACTTCCACACAATCTCACTGCGCCAGCGCCACACTTTTAAAAGTGACGAATGAGAAGTCACCATGCTGAATGACAGACCACCTGCTGATGTCCCCCAACCCACCAGCCACTGACAACCTTTTAAAACATCCCGCCTGCCATCGATCCGGTAAAGACACTGGTGCACACATTACAAAGGCCGGATCAGCTTTGTTCAATGAGTCTCTCACTTTGATGTCCACACACACACACACACACACACACACACATACAGGTTGTGAGTCATAAAAAAGAAGAGAGATATGTCAGGCAGACGGGATTGGGGAAAGAGTGGAATACGAGGCGTTTGGGAGGGGAAGAGACATGAGGCAGCCAATGTGCTGCTCTGAATCTTGAGGAGGAGAGCGGTTGGTGGGTGAGGGAGGGATGCAGACCGAGCGAGGGAGGGACGTAGGGAGGCTGAAGATGTCATTCCGAGAGGGAGGATTCCTGCGTGATGCTGCTGGATGCGAGCTGCTCTCCTCTAACAGGTCTCAGCAAGGAGCGACGCCGCTGTAACAACATCAGCTGAGTCTGGTTCTAACCCGGTCAAGTGCGCCCGGAGAAGACTGGCATTGGCTGGAGCCGAGGTCCAGGGTACAGGGTGGGCTGTAGGGCCATCAGAGGAGGGGGCGCCCCACTACAGGAGGCAAACATCATGAGTGTTCCCATGTTGAAGATCGGGGCGGTGCTCAGCACTATGGCCATGGTGACCAACTGGATGTCTCAGACTTTGCCGTCTTTGGTGGGACTCAATGGGACCGCCATCTCCTCCAGAGGGGGCACCTCGGAGAGGATCGTTAGTGTGCGTATGATTTACTTTTTGTTTGGAGAAAGTGAGGAACGAGCTGGCGATGAGGACGATGCATGTGAGAGCAATGTTTGCACTAAATGATGCAGCATGATGCAGTGATTGTATGTTTTATCATCGACACTTGTGAGTGATGCTGATCCCATCTGTCAGTCAGCAGGGTGGGAGGCGAAGGCTGTTCACTTGGGGCTGTGCTTGACCACAGTGTGGCAGCGACAATGCAACTTGCCATGGATGACTTGTAGTGTTGTATTCAAGGTTACCAAAGGAGCTTGCCAAAGTGCTCCTTTGAAGTGATCATGCTTGAAGTGATGATGCTTTCTTGTGAATTGGAACTATCATTTTAAAACATTACTGAATTGAACTGACCACGAGCGAATCCGTCCATTCATCCATCAGTGCTAATCTATCTGAATCAAAATCAACTGACTGAATTGAATGGAATGAGTTCACCTGAGTTGACTGGAAGTGAATCAAATTGAATCAACCCAACTGAACTGAATTGAGTGGAATAAATTGAATTGAATTAATTAACTGAACTGTCCGGATGTAAAATACTCCAGAATTTAATGGAAGTGAACTGTAACTGAATCAAAATGGGCAAGGCGGAACCGGACCAAATCTGAAAAATTGAATGGACTGAGCCAAACCTAACTGAATTGAAAAAAAAAATGGAATGGAATTGAACTGAACCAAACTGAATTGACTGATACTGCTTTAAGCTGGACTTTGAACGGAATGGAAATGAGTCGTATCAAATAAATCAGACTGATCAAACCAAACGAAACTTGACTGAATTGAATATAAAATGGAATTGAACCAAACAGAACTGGTCTAAACAAGAAGTGAATCAAATGAATGGAACATAAGCAAGTCAAATTAGATAAACTGAACAGCTCCAACCAAACATAACAAATTGAATTAAAAATGGAATGGAATGGAACTCAACCAAACTGAACTGCCTGAGACTGCTTTAAAGTTGGACTATGAACATAATGGAAATGATTCGCATTAAATAAATTGGTCAGATCGAACCAAGGCAAACTTGACTTAATTGAATGTAAATGGAATTGAATATCACTGTTTCGCTGTATTATAATTAAGTGGTTGTTGGTTGTTGTTCAGTGGAGAGTAAACGTAAACGGAGATTTTATACCACTTATCCTCCACTCCTGTCTCCTTCTGAATCACATCTGCACATTTGGTGACCCTCGACTAAGTAATATGTCGACCGACAATGGCGACAACAACGCGGTTGTTCCGCCGCCGCTCAACGCTAACGAGGCAGCTAACGCCGGTGCTATCAAGGCCCGATTTTCGGCAACTGCGAGGAATAACTCTACTTTCTCTCATACCGCATACGGTATGATGGACTATTTTAGTGATTTGAAACTGTTTTTTGAAACTTTTTCATACCTCGGTATAATTTGAAACCAGTATCTGGCCCATGCCTCAACAGAACTGAACTTAACTAAATGGGAATCAAATCAAGTCAAATAGAATGTAGCAGAACCGAAACAAATCCCATGAATTGAACAGACTGAACCAAACCTAACTGAATTGAACGGAACAGAAGTAACCAGAACACAACACAATAAGTTGAACCAATCAAACAGAAATGAACTAACCAAGAAGTGAATTGAGTCAAATGACGTGGATTAAACTGAACCGAGCCCGTGTTTTACTTTAGCAGGTTAGCGGTGTCTTCCGTTTCATCCAACAAAAACACACAAA
This sequence comes from Dunckerocampus dactyliophorus, assembly GCF_027744805.1. NCBI lineage: Eukaryota > Metazoa > Chordata > Actinopteri > Syngnathiformes > Syngnathidae > Dunckerocampus > Dunckerocampus dactyliophorus. The sequence continues at coordinate 7,657,605 of NC_072836.1, read as the reverse complement.
TGTGAAACCTTGCATATGTCAAAGTGTCTTAGAATGATTAATCAACATCCTTTAAGTTGGGAATTCATTTGCAAGTTTCCTGATGCTGCTGTGATGAACGACTCTGCTGCTTTTTACCCGAACAGTTTTTGTTTTTTTAATGGCGTCTTGCCCGTGACTGCAAATGCAGCGTTCTGTTCTAATGATGGAAGGAAATTGAACGTCCCGAGAGATGTGAAGCCATCTGGATATGAAGTGATGTACGACTACTCGTGTCTATTTGTGTTTAACTATGTATGTTTGTCTTAAGGGGGTGGAAGGTCCATCTGTTTCAAGAAGACGTTCATAATTCATCATGTTTTAGTCCAAAACAGCAATGAGCAGCCATGCTTGGAGGTTTAAGTATTTAGGCCCAAAAAATATTCCCCTTTAACTTTGTACAATGTGAACACGTCTCAGTAGGCCGTTTTCAGTCAGTGTAAAAAGGTGGTGAGAGTGTGAGAAGAGTCTGAATGATTTGCAGCGCTAAACCCCCGGAAATCCTGCCCAACATCCGCGTTTCCCTTTGGGGTGCACAGCCCCGCTTAATCCATCCATTTCACTTATCAGGCTCACAGTCGAGATGAAAAATGTTCTTCCCGACAAAATTCTCTGGGACTCACGGCTGCAAGTCTTGTATTTTGCATTTCAAAGAGCAAGACGGCATAAAAATATACATGGTTATTATTATGATGTGAGCTTTTATTTCAGCGATTGTGCCTTTCATCAAAGTTTGATCAAAAACCCCAGCATCTGCTTTGAGGCTGTGTTCATACTTGTCATGCTTGGTTTGGTTGAAAGGAACTCTGGTGCGCTTGCTCTGCTTGTACGCCATCATCCAAACCCTTGTGTGCAACAAACGAGTTAACGGTTCACTTGAACTGAAAGGTGAACTCATGATTTGCATAATGCTTTCCCAAACGGTACACATTTCAAGCAACGAAAAGGAAGTGTACATCCTCCACATGCTTGTGTCGTGTGCCTAAAAGCAGAGGTCTAAGCGGACGAAAACAGTGCAGCCCAGCCTTTGGCTAGTGGGAGTCATGGCTAGTGATAGTGCCAAGGAGAAGCCAGGTAAGGTCTCCTGTTTTTGAACACTTCAGCTCCTGGTGATACAGTACCAACTAGTTTATTGTGGTTAATTGGTTCCAGACCTGGCCGTGATAAGTGAATTTCCACAAAGTAGGAATCCTTATTTATAAATGGACTATTTTCATAGTTAGAGCATAGAAAACCTATTTAGGACCTTCTAAATATGCTTTGTAACGCATCGTATTACCCAATATAGTGGACATAATAAGAGTAAATAAGCCATTTAAGACATAAATACGACACATGCTCGTGTGTGTTGCAATAAATGTGTTCTGTAGGGAGGCTGAATAGTGGGTGGACAGGAAGTGATGTCGGTGGTTCAGAGTTAAGATTTAGCTTGGTGCGGGTTACTGCAGCAACAGTAGCCCATGTTTTAATTAGGGATTTTTATTAGGTATTATTGTGCCATTTCTGAGATAATTCAAACCTGCAATAAAAGCCTATTGTTCCGGCGATCAAGTCTGGCATTTGTATCTCACAAATACGTTGCTTCAATATGCATATTTTTTACTAATAGGCCATACTCACAAACAGCACAATTTATACATTAATATATTTTTGAAAAACCATGATTTTCTAACCAATTCTCACCATGAAGTGGCAACCTGACAAATACCAGTTGATAAGACGAAAACAGTGTGCCACCATTGTCCAGAAGAGATCGAAAACGAGGATACCGCCTGGAGGAACTTTGAATTCCTAAAAATAAAATAGGAATTCACAAACTGTTACTGTTGCACTTGCAGAAAGGGCCCCACAGCTTGTTTTTTAATGGCCCACAGCTGATTCTAAAAATGAAATTTGTTAGTAAGTAGATATTTTAATCGCTTTTTCACCCATTTGGTTTGTCAGCAACAACACGTGTGTAACACCGAATTACACAGGATTGGTTTTAGCATCTTTAATGCACGAAATGTAATCTGCAATTTTTCTGTATGCTTTATCTATATTTGTATTTTTTATTTGAAAATGGTATTTAAGTGTGAATGGTTGTTTGTCTATATGTGCCCTGCGATTGGATGGCGACCAGTCCAGAGTGTACCCCGCCTGTCGCCCGAAGTCAGCTGGGATAGGCTCCAGCATGCCCCCGCGACCCTAATGAGGAAGAAGCGGTATAGAAAATGGATGGGATTATAATATGTCCCCAAAGCTGCCCAATCAATTCCTTACTTTATGCACATGTTCTTTACTGTGCAGTCTTTGGTCCCATGACAAAACTAGTGCAAACGCTAAGTGAAGCACACCTAAGTACGCACCACCTTTTTTACTTTTTGGTCAAGTGTGAACGCTGCCTGAGATATTGTTTGAGATATTCACCACCCATAAAGAATAAACGCCTCATCAAGTCCCATCACGATTAACAAGACATTTCCTCGCCCCGGCCGGGCCCATCATGACTCACCGTGTTTGGTGCTCTTATCAGAGGCAATCTAGCAACGCTTATGTGACACTCCAGTGCTAGCACGCCGCCGGCTACAGTGTGGCTGCTGCCTGCCCTTTAGCGCCCCGTGTAAGGCCATGTCCTACATTCAGCGAAAAGTTCAACAAACGTCTGCTTCATTTGCTTTTTCCCTTCAGAGAAGACAGATGAAGGCGGGTTCACGTCGGCCCGTACACGACGCCGGTGAACGCAACACCGCCTGGATGCTTGCGCACATCTGGATAGTGAAAAAGCGTGTTTCTTAATGAGTGCCAGAGACCCTGAAAGCTGACACGGAAACTTGGAGGCTAGCAGGATGTACCAGTGACTTACTTTTTGCTTTTTATGACGACAAATGCCTTATAACCCGTAAGAGATACAAGGGATATTTTGTGCCACCTTTTTTTCAAACCATTTTGGTTATACTGGATGAATTTGCCAGAGGATATTCATCTTTAAAAATGTCAACTGTCATTTGTGTTCCTTAAATTAGCCTAAAATGACAAAGCTACAAAACATTTGTTCCTCATGACAAAAAAGTGCAATTTTTGGGCCCACTTAGCATAAACTAAGGCAATCATTTCTGTTACTGTACAGTTTCAATTTGGGCTTCAGTGGAGCCCTGCTACTCACAGAAGTTATGCTCCAGGACCCCCGGCCCGTGGCGAAAACCTTGAATAACGCACACCACCATAAAAAGCTCTAAAAACGCCTATTTTTCATACACTAAACCCTATTAAACACATTTTAAATTAAGTTTTTCACATAAAGGCACAATTACATACATACAGTACACTCGTACTAACAAAATGTGCAGTTCCACAACATCATGTCTTGTCAAAGCATCTTCCTGCTGGAAAATGTTGAGTGAATTGACTTGCATTAGGCATGGGCCGGTATGAGATTCTGACACTACGATATTATGGTTAGACGGTTAGACGGTTTCACGATATTATAATTACAGCTCTAAAATGTGTTACTTTGAAATGTCTTTATTGAAACAGTCATTTTTAAACCATATAATGTAACACAATTAAAGTGTATATAATATGTATAGAAATTAATAACCAAAAATTATTTCTAAATAAATAATACATAAATAAAATGCAGTTCTCAATGAAGTCTGCTGTGGCTAATCCTGTAACTCAAATCACAACACAATATACAGTATATGTTCTTACTAAAAATAATTTAAAAAAAAAAACAAAAACCAAAATGCAAATAAATGCAATCAAGTGATGCAAGAAGGTCACAAAATATAAATATTTTTTTAACTCGTACGTCATTTTTTACATAGTGGCAGATCACACTTTTCCACAAACTTCCACGTGATTGTTGTTAGCAACTGAGACGTTAAGTGGTTGTTACTTGTTGTTCAGTGGAGAGCAAGCGCTTTACACCACTTATCCTCCACTCCTGTCTGCTTCTCATGGTGACCCTCGACGTGAGTAATATGGCCACCCACAACGGCGACAACAGCACGGCTATACGAGCGCCGCTCAATGCTAACGAGGCGGCTAACAACGCCTGTGCTATCTATGCCCAGCATTTGGCAACACAGCACACGGCTGCGGTTTCAACACATCAACACAATATCGACTGCGAGGAATAACGCAGGACATGACAGCGTATTCCCACATAGTAGTTGCACTGGACCTCCACATTCTCTCATATCATAGAAACGGTGTGACGCAACATTTTTGTGGTTTTGACTTGTTCATACCGTGGTGTACCTTGAAACCAGTAACCGGCCCATGCCTACTTGTGAGACAGCACCATCTCCTGGATTCATAACTGCAGATAGCGCCATCAAACCACTTTTTGTTGAAGTTACCATAAAAAATAAAATAAGCAACAAATAGGCAGGCATCTACTGTACTGGCATTAGAAGATATGTTTTTAGAACCGTCCACCAGATGGCGCTCCTTTGTCCTATTTGAAGCATGCAGCAAAATGTCTCACCATTCACCAAGGACTGCATTTTTTGTTTAAATCCAATTTTTTATGTGGTCATTCACATTACCGGACAAATGCCACTTCTTAATGTGAACGCAAAGCGTCTGGAAAGTGACGTGCATGCGCAAAAGCACGACATCACTCGCATTTCCGTGTGTTTACGGAAGTAGAGATTGCGGCAGTGTGTGCTCGAGTGATGTGCGACACCATTGATTTCATTTACAATCCGATACTGGGTAAAAATTTAGGCTGGTACCGGCGATACGGATCCGACACTATGTGCAAATTCACCTAATGTGTAAATTTTAAAATGTAGTGTACAGTATTTAAAAAAAAATAACAAACAATAAAAGATATCACAGTAATTTATCACAGTAGTGGTGTGATTTACAATATAGCCAAGCTAATATACAACATCAGGACACGATCATATAGCTGACGTATCAAAAGTATCACTATTTTGATTTCAGAATCGACATTAGAACATGCAGGAGCTGGTATTGAAGTGTCAATATTTCAGTATCGATCCGCACGTTGCTACCGTGCTCTCCTAAACGTGTTTGTGGCAATTTCAAGGATTTTGTGCAACCGGAGTCAATATTTTCTCGAAAAAATGGTTCCGTGTAGGAGATTAAGAAGAAAGACGGCAAGAGACGAGCTGCGACAGCGCCACGACAGTGTCAAACAGCTTCTTTTTTTTTTTGCCGGCCACAATATGGTACTTAAGGATGGTGCTACGTCGAGGAGGCGAGATTGCCAGGTTGGTGTAAACCAGGGGACTCCAGCCTTACTAATTTTTGTAACATCTCCGCTTAAATAATGCAGTCATTGTCATTATGGTATTTTGTGGCCATTTGTCATTAAATAAAAGAAACTGTTATAAAACTACTAAGAGTTTAAGTAAATACTCTTTGACCCTTAGATGAACTACTCAAAATCAGCTTACAAGCCCCAGGTCGGAGACCCCTGGCGTAAACTGTTGGAATCCACTCAGCAGTTCATCTGAGGCTAATACAGTTGATCATGCATCATTGCTGGGGAGCGCAAGTCGCAGATCAGGCAACAAAAAAAAACTATGCTACACAAGATAATTCCCTCTTTACTTCATTAGCCAAAAACTTTACCTTATTCATCTGTTTTATTCAAACAAATGAAGTCGTTAGCTGCGCAACAGCACATACAGTATGTGTACAAGGATATTGGTCAGCAACCATCTTTTATTCCACCACTTGGTATTACTGTACATCGCTTGTACGGGCAAAGCCCAATTGTGCATTGGACTTTTTTTTTTTAATTACTGATACACAGTCAATCACAGAGGAATACAACAAAAAACTTCTTGCACAAAGATGAAGGCGTTATCAAAACATATTGTGCAACAACACATGTGGACATCGGACAGTATCCATATTTTATTCCACAAAGACAGAACTTGTTTTGATTAGTTGCAATGGCCAATTTAAAACCTTATTTTATTACTAATACAGAGTCACTGCTCCACTCTTATGACAAGATGGATGTAATTTTAACTCCCTTTTATGGACTTCAATCCCGTCACGGGTTTGATTGAACGTCTGTAAATCCACTTGAGGGCTGTAAGTTACCGCAAAAAATATAAAATGAAATCCGCCGCAGTGTTTAATCAAATGATCTATGGCCCGGAATCAATCTACACAATTTGCTTCATCGGGCTTCGAAGCGGCTGTCATAAAGTTTTATGGTCCTTGACGGACAGCGGCCTGGTGATCCCTATCGCATTTTGATGGTGAAAATATTGGGATTTATTTTTCAGGTCACTCAGATTTTTCATTGGAAGCATCAAAACACACACACACTCACACACACACACACACACACACAGGTCTGTAAGCATTCAAATGTGCTCACACACAGATACAGCCGATGTGACTACTTTAAGATTTAGTAACAAAAAGAACAGTTTCACTCTAGATTTGTTTATTTATGGACGTAAAGCACATCTCATCCCTTTTCTCCCAATTTACATAGTTGTCATAGCTAATTGCCATCCTGCCTAAACACCTCAAAGAAGGATTTACTGATGCAAAGTGTACCGTGGTGAGTGAAACTGGATTTAGTGGGGAGAAAAAGGTGGCGATGAGTGACTGGCAAGCATGAAACAGATGGACTTGTGTTTGAGAACACACCAACTGCTCATTTCAAGATGTTATGTGTCTGTGTACATGTTTGTATTCAAATTCATTTTTTAAATCAGGCTCGCGTAGGAGAGCAGTGTTATCACAGGCGATCTGCATCAAAGAGCTTTACCTTTTTGATCAAAATTGCTGGCACGTGCAACTTTCTTTAGCCCAATGTCGTGTTATTGAGCAGTCACACTGGAAAAAAAGAACAGTGAGTCAGATACACATATGTTTGTATGTTTGGGCGCTCAATTTCGTGAACTGATAAAGCACAATAAAGGGAAAATTGATTTGTTTGTTATGTGCACTACTAAACGAAAACCGAGGCATTTTGCAGAAAGTTTTCGACAAAAATTGAATCATACAAAAAATGGATGTTTGACTGTATTTACAGGTAATAGTCACGCATTGAATTGTACAGTATGATTCTGAAATGCAGTAGATGGGTAGATGGATGCTTTATTGGCCCCGTGCTGCTGTGTAACAGCGCACACAGCCTGCCTTCACTGAGTTCTGTGTAAAAGGCAAAGACCGACGCTTCAGTTTATAGCGCTGATGCTGCAATTTTGCGGGATGTCTGTGTAATAAGGCTAAACACCACAAGGTAGCACCTCTGTTAGGTCCAAAATCAAGGACTTTTGATCACACAAATATTCTAATGAATGAATAGATCAAAAATGCCCACAGACACACAAAATTTAGTGGCGATATTTCCTTTCATCTCCACCTCGTGTTGGAGTATTGACTATGTGTCCCAATGCCTGTTCTCCAAGAGCCAGACAAAACAGCAGGACCACAGGGAGGTGATCCAGTTTCTTTCAACAAGAAGTGTATTTAGGTTAGTTTATGTTCGTTTACTGTGCGAGAGAAAGATGGCACCTGGTTGCCCGTGCATCAGTAGGATGTCCTGATTCTATCCAGACATACAAAACCCAGCTTGACGCATTCCCAAAATGCCTCCCCCTCTCCCTTTCTTATTCCTCTTGCAAGATCAGCTGACTGGTGTGTTGTCGCGGTCCACACGCTCTGCTGGCACCGCCCGTCGCTTATGAAAGTTCTAATAGACTTCCCGTCATGCTCATAAAAGTAGGGAGCAGCGGATTTATGATCTCATTTAGCCGAGCCTGTACGGCAGCCAGCTCCGGAGGCGCTCTAATGAAACACGGGAGGATGTCCATCCTCTCAACAGCAATACCGCCAGCGCCGGCGCCTAATTGGATAATCCCACTGAACTTTGTTAATCATTAGCGGCCTCATGGCTTCATCGTTGCTGTTGTTGATGAGTAGACGTAGTAGACGTCGATTAGCTGGTTGCCGTAATGCTTGCTGCTAAACAATACGGTTTATCAGCTTCATATATCTTAATGACGCTTGAATGACCAAAAATGTGATGGGCTGGCGTGATGCGTACAAACCCTGTTTCGCGGAACTGCTTGCTCACCTTCTGATTTCGCTACTGCGGTACTGTCTGCCGTCAATAAAAGACATAATGTTCCTGTCTTTCACCACACTAACGAGGTGGCTTGTTTCCCCCTCGCTATACGTTTGTTTATATTGAGTGCAGGCCCAGTTCAGGCCGAACTTCATGTTTTTTCTGCCAGGCACCTTGCAGGGCAGCAAAAGGTCCTCCTTAGGGCCAATGGCACATTCGAGCTATCCAGGCAGCTGCTGTTGAAATGCACATATATGTTTATGTCTGTATAAGTTGGTGATAAAAGACACTTTATCAGACATTATATTAATGTTACATTAAAAAAAAGGATCTTGGGCTCAAAAAAGTTGTTGACCACTGCTTTACGCTGTCACTGGCTCGTCTAAATGTCACTCGTAGTCGACTACTTTACCGGAAGACACGTTTTTCGGACTTTACAGTGAGTACGTTTACATGCAGTCAAATAACCCTGTCATAACCGGAATATTAGCAACAACCCGGCCATGTCAACATCAATAACCCTTTTGAAACCCAGGGTTTTTAAAAACACGAATATTACCTTTGGGTTACTCCTTTTCTAACCCCAAAATCGGGCCATGTGTACGCCTATCGGGATATCCCGATCAAAAGGAACATTAATTTGTGTTCTGCGAATTGTTCTATTGGAAAGGAATCTTGTGTCTTTGGCAGGAACTACTTGTAAATATGACGATACGCAAAACCCCAAACTTTTGGAGTTGATCGACCGAACAAATCCCAAAGATCGAGTGGCCTCTTGCCTCCAGCCTCCTTCACATGCTCAGATTCAAAAGCCTTGGACATCTAAGATAGCTTTAGCCTCTCATTTTAGATGACCCCTTCCCTCACATATGCACATATACTGTACAAGTAGCAGCATCTTTTCACTATTCTCAAAGAACTTGTCTTCTCTCTTGTCTGTTTTAAAGCCAGCAGAAAACTTTCCCTTGACAAATATGATTGCCATTTAGACCAGCCAATGACAGTGTCAAGCCAGAGACCATAAAATCGGAAATCGTGGCGTTATGAGCCACTGTAACAGGTTGAATATGGTTGGCATTTAGACCAGCCAATGACTGCATCAAGGCAGAGGCCGTACAAGAAGGTGGGGCCTACAGTAGGTGTTATGAGCTACTTTAACAGGTAAACGAGTTGACTGTGACTGACATTTATCCCAGCCAATTACAGCATGAAGTCTCAGACCGGGCAAGAATGCGGGACCAAGGTGCTACAAGCTACTGTAACAGATAAAATTGTTGGACTGTGACTGACATTTGACATACTGTAAATGGGTGAACTAGCTTGGTAATCCTTGGTGATATGAGCAATGATCGACACGTAGACCAGCCAATTACTGGTAATATTTGCAGGCACAGTACAGTAAAGCATACTGACATATCCTTGCTAGTTGCTGTGAGGTAAACTTGTTGACTGATTGACAATTCCAAAAAAGAACATGTCTGCGGAGAAGAGAACGTCTGGCTATGCTAATAGTAGCTTATAGCAACCAGTTTGCTGCATTGACAAGTAGACCGGCCAATGACAGCATTGAGTCTTAACAGTTAGAGATGATCTACTGTATGCTATCTGGGTGTTATGAGCGACTGTAACGTGGTGTCGCAGGATATCCTTGTTGGAGGGATTGACATGTAGACTGGCCAATGAGTCTCTACAGTAAGAGACAATGGATGTGTGATGTGAGTGCTGTGTACTACTATAAGAGGTAAACGAATGTGCAGGAAACCTTGCTGTTGCAGGTAATAATTGACATGCAAACTGACCAATGACCAATGAGTCTCTACAGTGTCTTTACAACAAATGTGTGCTCACACATACTTTCTGGGTGTTATGTAAGACATAAACTGGTATGATGGGAAATCCTTTGTGCTGTTAGTAAGGACTGACATGTACACCGCCCAATGACTGTGTTATGTAGCGCGTTTTCTGCGGGTGAATGACTATATCACCGCCTTTGCTAATTGGCATGCCCACCCCTGGAGCAGAGCGTTTATGTACCACACAGGAAACAAGAAACAAATTGATATTTGCGCCATTACCACAAATTGATATTCACTAAGCGATAAGCGCCACTGATCCCCCTCCGAGTCGCCATCGTGAACCACCGCCAGTGATAAAGTCCGCCGGCCAAATTAGCCGATAAAAATAAAAATGGCCTAGTAAAAGTCATGTTGCAAGCACACTTTTTTCTCACCCAAAAACTTAGTTTATTGGTTGGAGAGGAAACGCTTGTTTTTTGCTCGGGCAAACAAAAAATGGCCACCAAAGTGATTTAATGCTTTCTAGATTCTGCTTGTCTTCTTCATACCTCCCCTCATTCCTCTCATCATGACTGTGACAGCTTCATATCTGCCACTTGCGTATTCTATCTTTTCTTGCACATCTTCTGGAGATGCTGCATTTCTGGGGCAGTCAATGCTTTCCTCTCCCTTTAAACGACCATCATGTGTCCATGAGGGGAAGATTTCATACCGAGCTTATGGCATAAAAATGACAGCACACCACTTGGACCTGTCTACATCATACATACACTACTTGGAATTTGCATTTGCATGCATGTTATGATCAATGAAAAATGGGCTGCAGGCTACAAATGGCACATGGGCCACGCTTTGGACACCCCTAGCTTTAAATGAACCCATTCTTTTGCAGATAGACATCACATTATGATGCGAATCCTCCTTGCCTGCGGTTCTCCCTCTGAATGGGCAAGTTCGAGCAGAATGGAAATTGGAACGCACTCAAATACGCTCTTAATTTCAGCCCGGCGTTTATGAAATATTAATAAAGAAGGAGAGAAGTGTTGCTGAGAAGCTGGAGGAAGCGTAGTGTGAGTTAGAAAATTAAGTTAGGGCCACGGTGGAGCGGACGGGCCTCAAGTATTCCCCGCATGAACTTTGAATTTATGGAATATTGTTGCACAGAATATATAATGAGATGCTGGAAAAAAAACACCTTATCATGAAATAGATTGTGCCTCAAAGTGTGTGTAGGCAGGCAACATGTATAGATACAAATATAATGAGGGCATTGCATGCTCGCACAGTTAAGTACATGCTATCTCCACCTGCTAAACTGCAAGACTCCAGCATCAGTGTCATCCATACACTAAGAGTACGCCCACGGATTTGCAGGAATGCATTATAGCTGCACTGCTTTCCAAACAAATGCTCATGGGGGAGTTTGTCGCATATAAAAATGCATGCATTATTAAGCAGGCTGCTGTGAGGGTCTGTGTAAATATACATACAGTACACACATGCTCGCAGGAATACACACTGCATGCCGCAGTACAACAATAAAATCAGACATTAGAGCATTTCTTTCACGTGCACACAAGAACTCTATAAACCAGCTGTAAATTCTATATAATCAAAATGAAGAGTCTTTAGGGGGAGTTATATCATGATGTACGTGCAAAAATGGGGAAAATCGCAAAAGTCACGCACATTTCCCGCACGGATTTTCAAACTTGCAGACAGCACGCAAAGCCCGTAGCAAATCATTTACTGTGTGCACGCAGGAAAACAGCCGGGTCACAAGAGCAAGGCAGAGGAGGAGTGCGTGTGTCGCAAGTTTTAAAGTACATTGTGTACATTGCCCGGCCACGGCAGCGGCTCCTCCCGTGGCGGGCGACTCCTCCAGCTACACACTCTGGTTCTCCCGACCTCCGTGGACGCACGCATAGCGTATCCCACGTTAATGCGCCTTGCCCGGCCACGACCATGGGCTTCACGAGCCTCGTACGATGCCCACACACGGTAGGTCCCCAGTGAGTCAAACATACGACAGCCTTACATGAAGCGCACCTAGCATGCACAAGTCGCATGCCGCACTCACAATCTAAAATCTACCAGCGGAGGGCGAGCGGTGAGCACGTGGGTGTCACAAATCACTTGCTCCCTAAGTACGACACACTTGCAACCCCTCTGATACTCTACTTCCTCTACGTGCTGGCCACAGCCAGCAAATTACCCAAAAATTGCAGCGCCCGTGCATAAGACGTACGTCGGGATTTACCTGCGGCTTAAACAACCAACAAGCGACGGAAATGTCCACTTTAAAATGCTAACTGTGCACTTACAGAATCAGCAATGCACTGCAAAAGAACAAGAACAAGAAAATAAAAGAACCAAATGCAGAGTTGGAAAATCAATGCCCACAGACACGCATTGTCATTCTGATTCTTAATCCCAAAATGTTACAGTAATGAAATTCAGTGTGGAAGGATCCTGGTGGGTCAGTCAGCCATTTTCCCACCAAAAACACCTTCGCTCCTCAGGCCACACCCACTAACTTCCTGTCTATCAAAAAACAAAACAGGAAGCAAAAAATTTGAATCCTGAAAAATTATTTATCATATTATTATTATTATTATTTATCATATTTGTTATCATAGTTTATATTTTATTATAAGATTAATTATATTATATATATATAAAAGTAAAACCATTTTAGATATTTTTATATATATATTATTATATATTATTTATATATTAAACCTTATTTTCTATTACTTTTATTGGTCCTTTTAGTCATTCAAGTTTTATTCAACAAATTAGTTTTCTCCAACATACTTTTGCACTTCATTTATTTATTTTACATTTTATTCTATTTAATTGTATTTTCAAAATCTCGGTTATACTTTGTTATTTTACTTTACTTTATAACTTCTTCAATCTTTCATTCATTCACATTTTATTCGACAAATTATATTTCCCAAATCCGCTTAAGACATTTTTGGACATTATTTAAAGAATTTATTGTATTTATATTCCATTTAATTTTAATTTAATTTCCCATTATTTCATTTTTGTATTCAATTTGTTTGTTCATTTTATTCAACAAATGACTTTTCTATGAACACGTTTTTTTTATTTATTTACATATTTTACTTGATTTGATTTGATTATGTACTCATTCTTGTTAATTTTATTCTACAAATGACTTTTCTCTAAACCTCTTCACACATTTTCCCACCTTATTAATTCATTCATCGTTCATTCATGATAACGAACACTTCCATGGTTGTGTTGAGGGGTCAGGAAATGAATATATATTTTTTGCAAAGTTTTCCAAAAACGTCTTTGGCGTACTTTAATACCAAAATAGATGAAATATGAAAATAATGGCATATACTGTAATTATTAGGGGGTGTTATCACTGATAGAACTGCAATATTCAATACTATAACGGCCACAAAGCTATCACCACAGTTCATTTTATCATAATAAAAAGTAGAAATGAACTCGACAGCGGCAGAGGAAATGAAGACATGGTTGGTGTGTGTGTGTGTGTGTGTGTGTGTGTGTGTGTGTGTGTGCGTCTGTGTGTGTGTGTGTGTGGTTGCTGCTTTACACTCCAAACACACAGCCTTTTTTGTTGGCCAAAAAACATTTCCACGTGATCCGTGGACCAGAGGACGACATTGCAGCGTCGCTCAGAGGGAAACGAGGCGATTTTATTTGCTGCCTTCTGCCTGCACTTATGTTGATGGCTCTTTAATTTCATCTCCGAAATGGATGATCCTTCTCTCATTACAATTTGGCCTTGTATGCTGAAGGATGTGAATGAAAGGATCCACAAGCTCATATATGTATGCGTGTGTATGTGTGTGTGTGTGTGTGTGTGTGTGTGTGTTTGTGTTTGCAAGCACTCAGCACTACTTCTGATTGGATTAGTCCAAGAGACACATCCATCCTTTCAGCCCGGCCTCCTTCCTCCCTTCCTCCTCCCCACCCTGCTGGTAACAGGCTGCATTATTGATCCACGGACAGCTCCATTTCCTCCCCGCGTCCAAACTTATCGAAGCTTCTGTTTTTCACACAGCCTGACTCCGCTGCTCTTCTACGTTGATACCGTTGCTTCTTCATCTTCATTGAAGCTCTCCATCTCCTCCTGTTTTTTTTTCATGATGCTGTGTTTTTTTTCCCCCACCATTTGAATAACCACTGGAAAAGTACAGTACAGTACAGTACAGTACTCTCTCCTATGTGGGTCCGTTTAGTCCAATGGGTTTATGGGCTCTGATCTATTTTGCCTTTTCTATTTTTCCCATTTTTATTTTGCCAACATGGCTGAATTACATGTTCTGTCGTTTTTTCTCACAAAAAGAATAGATTTTTTCCCAGATACTTAAGTATATTATGTGTGCAAATGAATCACAACTTTTTTGCACCATCTTGTGGGGCACTGACCAACTTGCCCACCGTAGCAACTGCAACATATCCTAATATGCATCAATTTGTGTGTATCATTGTTAGATAAAGGCATCCTAATCTATAAATTGGCTAATTTATCGCTGGGAATTCACCATGCTGTTTCCTTGACAACTTGGCTGCATCGCACAGCAGAGAAAGGACAGGGAGAGTCAAATGGACGTGTGCTTACAATGTGTGCTTAATGTATTCATACAATATTATGTTTGTAATTCAATCACAACTGTATTTTTTTTCACCCCGGCATCATTTGCTGGATCTGGTGAAGCACCGACTCACTTGCCCCCCATGCAAAAGGGCCACTGCGATCAACTGTTTTCATCAATTTATGCCCTCTTCACAAAAACTCATTCGTCAAACTTTAATGAGTCCAATAATGCTCCTTGGCTGTGACCAGCAGAGGTGCACTTCATTCTAGTCTCAACTACAGTCAAACCTCGGTTTTCGTATGATTCGGTTTTCTTCAAAGATTTTCACCAAAATGCCTCAGATTTTGTACACAGTCTAGGTTTTCACACAATATTGCACGTGACAAACTTTGACCTGTACTGTATCATCCCGTGAAATCGAGTGCCCAAACAAAGCACCCTGGCCACTTAATGAGCCGCCATGCGACCAAAGAACGTTGTGAATGCCAGCAATTTCATGAAAACGGTGACAAACGCTATTGAATTCAATCACGCCAGGATGTACGAGAAATCCGCATTAACAATAAGTTTCACCCATTTGGAATTTAGAATTATTCCGCATTATTTTCTGCATGTAAAATTATAATAATCCTCTATAAAATAGATTTTTTTGTTAATATTATTGTGTGTCTAGAATGGATTAATGGCATTTACATTATTTCCTTTGGGAAAAATTGCCTCAGTTTTCGTACGTTGCGGTTTTCGTCAGACCTATTGGAAGAAATTAATAACAAAAACTGTAGTTCGCTGTCTAAAGAGGCACAACATTACGTGATGAGAAAGACGGGCATCGAAAAAGCACTTAGGCGTAAGTGTTACAAAACAAAAATGAACAACAACTAGTGCGCCTTAAAACAAAAGTACGTAGCAATTAATTGATAATTGATCATTTTCTCCATTTTCCACCTCTAATGGTGCCTTTGATGCTGTAAACACTCAACCACGCTCTCTCTCTCCCTGCGCTACTCTCCACCACTGGCAGCTAAAATTAGACAGCGAGTGATTTTCACTAGTTGGAGGGGGGGATCAATTGCCATTAATTGCCTTTAGGGAAGAACAACTTTTGACAGGGCTGCGAGACAGAAAGAGAATCCCAAGAAGAAATTACAACTGCAGCTAACCTATGGTGACAGAATGGGCACAACTAATCAGGATATGGGATGTATTAAAAAGTCTTTTTCCTCTAAAGTCTGAGATGAATGTAATGCTTTAGAAATCTTTCATCTTTCCACGCTTTGCTGTAGCAGCGTCAATAAACAGCAAGCGACAGAGACGCTCGGACGCTTTGACTCTACGTCTCTAACGTATATGCCGCTATGTGTTTGTGGTCCGCAGGCGCTGTACCCGAGCCCGGAGGAAGGCTGGCAGATCTACAGCTCGGCGCAGGGCGCAGATGGGAAGTGTATCTGCACGGTGGTCGCGCCGGCCCAGAACATGTGTAACCGCGACCCACGCAGCAGGCAACTCCGCCAGCTCATGGAGAAGGTGACAGCTGTCCATAACACAACTCGCTCAGAGACACAACTGTGAACGCGGGCGACTCCGTCGCTAGGCGCCGGCTGTCAGGCACACGATGCAAAGTGTTGATGATTTCTTGGGAAAGTTTCTTAACTATGGTTGTCGTATGCGATGTTGCCTCCACCAAGGGTGTTTGTTAGCATCAGCATTGGTTTGGTACCTTGAACAAAGAGGGAATGGTCTTGATGGTGTGATTGTGTTTACCGTAAATGCTGCAATTAATGCTTCTACTCAATTAACCTATTCTAAACAAGCAACCACAGTTATCTGTAATTACTCAAATAGGATTGACATTAACAGCTGTGACTGCTGCAGGTGTCAGGCTTGTGCAAAATTCCGAATTGAACTAAGAATACCTCCCAAACTCCAATTCTATGCCATGAATATGAATTGAGCTTGCAAACAGAAGGTAGAATTGCAAGCATGTTAAATTGCAATGAATTTAATCCTTCTAATTCCAATTCAACATCCTGTGGGGTGGAGCCCAAATTCAAATTTTGTAATTTTGCACTAGTGGCATATCGTTTTTATATTAACGACACAAGATCAGTTTCTGAAGGCACTTGCTTCAAACATACTGCAAACATCATATCCCGCCTTTGCTGTTAGCTAATGATAGATATTTGGCAAAGTTTAGCTATTAACATTAGCTATTTTTGAATGTACATTCGTCCCTCTTCATTTTGCTGTTCCAATTTCGTAGCTTCATTCTTATCACGGTTTTTCAAAAATAAATGAATAAATCATACTGTTTTGTGGTTGAAGACAGCCTATTATCAGCCAAAACATATGCATATTTAAGCAAATGTTACATATTTTTGCCTAAATTAAGCATTTTCAAGCATAAAAATGGCTAAATAAACACAAAAGACACCCTGAAAGATGATGATATATTCCACACTGGTCACTAGATGTCAGTAATGTTACTGTAATGTTCGGTGAAACACACAAAGACCGGATTTGATCACCAAAACAGACTTTTATTGTAGGTTTGAATTATCTCACAACAGGCACAATAATCCCTAATTAAAATTCTTAATAAAAACACAGGCTACTGTTACGGCCGTAACGCATGGCAAGATGAAATGCAACTCTGAACCCCGACATCACTTCCTGTGTGCTACTCACTCTGCTCCCTTGGGGAACACATTTTTAGAAACACACACACACAATATAGACATTATTTGGTACAGTCTGTTCTTTTAAACCACTATTGGTAACATATGCCAGTCGGTGGTGGCATATAGTCCCTTTAAAACATTAACAAGTTATATATGATGACATTTTGGAAGTCCAATTAATTCCAGTTATCACTCTTTGCAATTTAGGCAAATAATTTGTTAATAATGAGTTAACTAGCAAGCTGTCAGGATTATGTAAAAACAGTAAAAGTGATTTCCTCCAAACTTTTATAGAGAAATGGCATATGTATCATTACATTTTGGTTCAGTTTGGGATAAAAATGTAGCTCCAATAATGTGTTTTTTTTTTGCTACGGTTCACTTGCATTGGGGCTACAGTATGTGGTGCAGTGGAGCTGTCGTAAAATAGAGCTTACATTACTGACATCTACTGGACTGGAGTGGAGTGGAAGAGCATAGCCTGGCAGGTCTTCACTGCCAAAGACGTCTATAGACGTCTATAGATGTCTTTTCAAAAAGTAACGTTGACTGCCAAAGACTTCTATCGGCGTCTTTTGCTTTTTTTTTTTTAGCGGGAGCAACAGATCAAAGTCTACATCTTGTGTGTGAATTTCCGACTTGTAGGCAATGTATATTTGTCCCAATAGGGGGCAACAGTTATCTTTCCCTCCAATCGGCAGTGACAGACTGGCTATGAAGAAGACGGATGTTGGTGGATTGTGGGTTGAGAGAGGAAAATGGCGAAACACATACAGGAATCGAGCAGCGACAGAAAACATACAGGCAGCTGATATTGAGCTTGTCTGACGGTGGCTCTGCCTTTAGTAGTGACGCGATCGCGAAAGATAGAGGTGACATGGGTGATGTAGGTGACGTAGACACAAATGCAGTTGACACTGGCAACCGGAGCAACAAGCTAGCGGTTAGCGTTGCTGAGCCATGGGGCGCGACGCCGGATCCTGACACCGCAAGCAGTTCAGAGTCGGGTGACTCAGAAACCGACCCTGATTCTTCTCACGAGTGGCTGCCGTCTGGATCGGTCAGCAGCAGGGATTCATCACCACATCTGTGGGGATCCAGCAGACCTCATCGTCACTCAGGGAGTACAGGTAAAAACTGCATAATGCCATATTACTGTGTGCGCCCGCTTTTTTGTTTGCTAGGTGAATTCATACTTCATACTTCGGGACCTTTATTGTAATCTGTTATATACCCTCTACATATTACACTGTAGTAACAAAAAAGATGTGATGATGATTGTAAATATTTCTGCAGACCCTGGATTTAGTGGAGTACCCACACCCACAGAGTGTGTGAGAATCAAAGGTAAATAAATAATATTTCTGTACATCAGTACAAAGCAATAAAATATGTTTTTTGTAAAATTGTATATATTTCAATATTTCACAGTCCCTGAATCAACTAGAGGTCGAGCTACAACCAGAGGTCGTGCATCAATCAGACATGGTGTGAAAGACTCTGGTTGGCATCAAGGCGACTGGCAACCACAGACATTCCCATTCACGGCAACCCCTGGACCACAGAATGCTGCTGCGGAGCTGGAGTCTGACCTGCCAGCAGACTTCCTCGAGCTAATTCTGACAGACGATCTGCTCCAGCACATTGCGGACCAGACAAACCTGTATGCCAAGCAGTTTTTCCAGGCACATCCTGACACTCTGCCACATAGTAGAGGCAAGGTATGGAAGCCAGTGTCTGTCCCAGAGCTGAAAACATTCTTTGGACTTAGTTTCCTTACTGGATACATCAAAAAGCCTAACCTTGAGCTGTATTGGAGTGTTGATGAAATAGACGCCACTCCATATTTCAGCCAGACCATGCCAAGGAACAGGTTTCAGCTTATCTGGAGATTCCTGCATTATAATAATAATGCATCACAGGACGCAACAGACAAAATGTATAAAGTTCGTCCTGTGTTAGACTATATTGTTTCGAAGTTCAAAGAGCTTTATCAGCCCTTTGAGAACATTTGCATTGATGAGTGGATGATGAAGTGGCGTGGCCGCCTATCATTTAAGGTGTACAACCCACAGAAGCCCATAAAGTACGGTATTAAATCGTACATACTCTGTGACTCATACTCGGGGTACTGTTACAACATGCAACCTGATGTTGGGCAAGCAAGGAGTCTTCCAGACACAGTGTTCTCCCTCCTTGACCGTCTCCCAGGTCATGGATACACGCTCTTCATGGACAATTTCTACAACTCTGTTGCACTGTGTGAGCAATTATTGAAATCCAAAACCAATGTCTGTGGAACACTGAGGAAAAACAGGGGGGAACCTCAGATCTTCAGGGAGCTGACCAAGAGTGACCTGGGTGTGGAGGGGAAACTTGTGCGTCACAATGGCAGGGTGCTGGTTGTGGCATGGCAGGAAAAGCGTCTGGTGAAGATGGTGACAACCTGCCACCATGACACCATGCAGAGGGTTGAGGTGTGGCAGAAGGGACATAAGGAGATGGAGGTTCAGTTGAAGCCAGAGTGTATTGTGGCGTACAATGCATGCATGAACGGGGTAGATAAAATGGACCAAAACATTGCCTACCACCCCTTCATCCGCAAATCACTGAACTGGCCAAAGAAGTTTGTGGCATACCTCTTTCAAGTGGCTATGTTCAACGCTTTTGTGCTGTACAAAGCCAGGAACCCAGGGAAATGTCGAACTCTCTTGGAGTTCATGAAGAGTGTGGTGAAGTCATGGACTGCAAAGCGACACGTAGCGAAGGAGGAGGAAGTTGGAGGTGTGGAGGTTGAGGAGGGCCGACCAACTACTAGGGCACCATACAACCACGACCCAAGTAGCAGGCTAGATGGCCAAATGGGCAAGCATCAGCTGGAATACCTGATGCCCACCAGCAAGAAGCCAAGGCCGTCAAGGAAATGTAGGGTCTGTGCACGGAGGGGTCAAAGGAGCGAGACCAAAATGTGGTGCAGGTCCTGCTGTGTCCCCCTGCACGCAGGAGAATGTTACACGGCCTACCACACTAAGCTCAAGTACTCTTGAGTAGACACACTGTATATAACATCTGTAAATAGTTTACCCACACACACACTCTTCTATAAATAGTTTACACACACGTCTATAGCTTACACACACATAAACACGTCTATAGTTTACACACGCACACACACACGTCTGTGGTTTACGCACACCTGTAAATAGTTCAAACACATGCAAACATCTGTAAATACATGATTTTGTGTTATGTTTTATGCGTTGTTTTAAGTCTGTGAATAAATGCAGTTATTTTGTCTTCAAAATCATTTTTTCTTGTGTTATTTTTGTTGTTTCATAGCACTAAGCAACCGTTTGGACGTTTGAGGTGTCACTAAAACTAAAAAAATATGGACGTCAGTCACCATTCTGCTTGAATTTGCCTCTCTGCAGAAAAAGCTTGTTTTCTCTGTTTTTTGGTCAAAATCAGGGCTTTTGCTGAAACTACCCTATGTTCTACCACCAATTTCTAAAGACCCAAAAAGGCTAGAAACAAACTTTTTTCTGATGAAAGAAAAGAGTCTAAAGTTTCTTTGGTGTCAATGTTTATGTAGTCATAAAAGTCAATATTCTGTGGGTCTTGAAAGTTCAACAAAAATGCTCAAAAAGTCTCTGAACATGCCTGGCAGTCAATTGCTGTACTTCCATTGTCGTTAGTTGTTTTGAAAACACAGCCGTCCATTCATTGTTTAGTTTCATTTGCATTGTTGAACAGTAAATGCTTGTGGTTAATCAATTCAGCGCTAAAAGCCTTTTGAAGCAGGATATTTTGACCTCCTGTGCTGTGTGTTTTATGCAAATAGCTTTCCCTTCACAAGCGTGCCAAACACAGATCAAAGGTGAGACAATGGACTGGAAACAAGCTCGCAAGCTTGCTTGTTCTGCAGGTGCGCGTCAACTAGCGGTGTTCCCGGGCGGAAGTAACAGCTTGATAAGTCACCTCTGCAGCGTCTTCTATTATTCTAGCAACACAGAGCAGCACCGAGCGCTTGCAAAGGGAGGAGCGATAAAACGCGCAGTCTGACATTGATGTGCTCTTGCGAGGGAGGTGGGGTTAAATTGAGATGCAAGAGGCCCCAACGGATCAGTCGGGCACCTGAATTCCACATATTGCATTCCGCCTGGTTGAAGTTTGTCTTTCCCCAGACAGATGGTGTCTGCCGCAGCTTTCAAGCGCTCAAAATTTACACACACTTCGAGAAGAGTGGAGCAGAGATGGTATATTCTGACACTTGACTCAGGAAAAAGTGTTTTTTTGGAGGGGGACATTGCATGAGGGCTTTTCATTACAGGCAAAAAATATACCCATGTCCAAAATATTTACAGTATATTGATATATTGGTTAATAAAGGTGCCCTATTATTGAAAATTACCTTTTTAATGATGTTCCAACGGTAATATGTGTCCCTAGAGCCTTTATAAGCACAAAGCATGCGAAAAATCTACCAACTCCCTCGCTTGTTTGGTCCTCTTTTGATAGAAGAGGCGCTCAAACGGCCGCTTTTGACATCATAAACGAAAACGTTCCTTCCTCATGGACATGATACTGCCTCTGACCCGCCCCTAGCTCGAAGAGCCTGCCCGTGTATACATCCATCACTTTACGGAGGACCGTAAAAAAAAGGAACAAAAGGCTTCGCCACACATCTTAAAATAAAGCCTGCCAACTATCAGTCAGTCAGCTACAGACATGGGAGCTGTAAGTTTGATTTTTTTTTTTTTTTCAGCAAACGGTCTAACTAAGCATGATATTGCTGTTAAAATGTGAGTGTAATGTTAGCACTGTAGCTCACATAGCTATGCTAGTGTTGTGTCCGCCTGTCAAACTCCTTAATGTTACATTATTGTATGTGAAATAAGGCATCTGTTACGTTGGTCAGAGCAGAGTTACAGTGCATGTTTAAAAAGTGGATAAAGTGACCAAAAATAGCGCTTTTCGGAGACATACATTGTCAGAGACAACCAGAACTCATTAGCATTAAAGCTATAGACACACACAAAACACTGGGTTCCCAGTAGGGCTGAAGTAAAAAAGCACTTTCAAACTGTCAGCATCAAGGCTTGCTTTTGGATTACACACTTCCAATACGCTATTTGAAACAAAAAAAAAAACAAACAAACAAAAAAAGAGTATAATATGTGACCCATAAGTTTGATAACATTGAATCTATCGTGCAAGACGGCACTTCTTCCTCTGACACTGGCAACAAAAGTACATTTTTCAGTACATTTCAGTGGGCTGTGGAATGGACTGTGGAATGCCCAACCTCTTCCTGTAAGGCTGCAGTTATCAAAGACAAACTAATCCCCCGTCTAATATAGTCCAAAGCCCGCCTTAATGAGGACACCTGAGGTTTGTGCTAATTGTACTGCACAAAAGCAAAACAGGACGACTGTGCGTCTTAATGTGTGTAGCATACATACATAGAGACACCCTCATTTGGTTCCAGAGCATGCTGAGGAAGTATTTTAGTGGAGCACATCCACAAAATCCCATCCATCTCCAAAACAAGGACAGGCGAGTATGCATCAACAGCCTTGTGCAAAAGTGTGTTTTGAGATTCCTGTAAAGCTCAAACAAAGTAGAGCTGACCCTGAGAATGCAGCGGGAATGCTCAATGTGCAGGCTTTTAAAGGGCCGCCTACTTTTGACCACCTGTCTGACCGATTAACTGACTGGTGCAAAAGAAAGAGGGGAAATTAGATCACTCATCCCGCCTACACCACCTCTTTGATGGGTGACATTGACAGATTTATTGAATTCATGACACCATTTCATCACGTCTTTTAAGACAAAATGCCTTACAAATGCATTATCATAAAATAAATGGCATTAAAAAATGACCAAAAATAATAGCAGAAATTTAAAATTAAATTAAATTAAGAACAAAAAATGTAAAATACCAGTATACGCTATGCAAAATGCTAGAATGCTTTTAAATCAATCTCAATGTCATTAGAAATATTCTTAAAAACACTATTAAATTACAAAAAGTCATGAAATAATTAAAAAAGGTTATGAAATATATAAATTGATTTTGAAATTTACACAGTAGCCCTTCGTTGATTGCGGTTAATTGGTTCAAAACCCAAGCCTGAAAAGTGAATTTCCTCAAAGTAGGATTCCGTATTTATAAATGGAGGATTTTCATAGTTACAGGCTAGAAAACCTGTTTACGACCTTCTAAATATGGGTTTTAACATTAATAGAGCCCTCTAGACATGAAATAACACCCCTATAGTCACTTTTACACTCATATTACCCAATAGACATAATACAAACATAAAACATAAGTCATATAAGACATAAATAACACATAATATAGACTCTCTCATACACACACACACACACACACACACACATCAGCAGTGCTAGTTCTGCTTATTATGAGCAACGTTGGCCTTGTTTTTGTTTTTGTAAAGTCACTTCCCAAGTTCCCTGTTGTTTTGGGCTTGTTTTCAGAGAGATTACTTCTCTCGCAAGACCTGGCAACACAGACACACGTATCACTAGCATATGGTTTGTTCTATTTGATACGCTTACTACACACTTATATAGTCATAATACTTACGTACTTGTACATTATAATTACACACACACAGTTCTAACATACAACCTCGGAAAATACTGTAACTTGTTCAATGATGATGGATGGATACTTTATTCATCTCCAAGAGAATTTCACATTTCCAGCAGCTCTGCAAAAATGTCATAATAAACGTAATCACTTGAAACTAAAACAAACAAGGCAAGATAGAAGCGATAAGAAAATAGAATAAAAATATGCTACGTTAGATACGCATACTGAGGCCTTTGTCTTGGAATGGGTGAGTACAGTATGGCTTCTGAATTCATTATATTTGTATTTTAGTTCATTTAGCCATTTTTCATGCTTGAAAATGCTTAATTTAGGCCAAAGACATGTACAATTTGCTTAAATATGCATATTTTTTTTTACTAATAACAGGCCGTACTCAACAGCAAAACAGCGAGGAACCGTAATATTACTTTTTAATGAATATATTTGTGAAAAAACGCGCTAGAGTGAAGCCGCGAAAGTCAAAGCGGGAAGTTACGAGGGATGACTGTAACCACTGGTCATAAAATAATAAATAACTTCTAAATAATTATGAAATATTATATTTCACAATTAGAACAATAGTAATAATACCGCATCTTAAGTCATGTAAACATTAACGTTAACCAATGAGAACATTTAAGAGGTAAAACGTGATGTGCAGCTTCAAAGGAGGATTTTTTTGGTTGAATTCTGAACTACACGACCCCAAGGGCTCCACTATGATTTATTCCTGGCGACAGCGTCTTTCAGACTTCACATTCAGAGTTTGTGAGGTTAAGTGCAATTTGTCAGTGGGAAAACACAGTGTTTTTGATGGAGCATGTGGGAGAGAACAGTAGGCTGGACACAGTCACTGAGTGGGCCGAGGATCGGGAAGGCAAGCCAGGCATCTGGAGCAACAGACTTGATGCCAAGCTGCGACCTTTCGAGAGTTGGGACTGCTTAATAAATAAATAGAGAAATAAATAAGAAGGAGAGAAGAGGAGTTTGGAGCCGTGCCCGTATGCGTGAGTGTGTTGTTTTGTGCGTGGACGTACTAAGAACATGTGAGCTCCTCCTGCAGTATACTGTATGCAGAGAAACATTGCTTGGGATGATCGCTTTGCTGAGGGGGTGTGACCGTAGGAGGGTTATGCAGCAAGTAAAAGAATGGACTGTGTCGGCATTAGAGGATTAAACTTAGCAGCAGAGCTGATCTGGAGAATGGAGAATCAATAAATAGCAGCCTGACAGTGGCAGCGTGTTTATTATATATATATGCAGCGTCACAATCATATATGACTTTGACCGTGGCTTCACGACTCAGGTGCATTTGCTTAATCAAAACGATGTACAGTTTGGCTTTTAGGAAGGTCAAACTGTGCAGAAAGACAAACTGGAGTAACCCAAGGCACAACATCATGTTGTGTTTACACCGGTTGTTATTGTCAGCAGGTCTTTGACAATGAATGGTAGGAAGTAATTTCATAATACGTGACATTATGAGGAAGATGCACAATACAGCCCTCGCCAGCATCGAAAGCAGGAGTGTCCAAAGTGCGCACTGGAGTGCATTTTCGGCCCGCAGCTTGTTTTCTATGGGCCCTTGGTATATTGTATATATTGCCACCTATAACACAAAGCTAAGATGTTTATGTATTGTTCAGAGATAGCTTAGCATACACCGACCTACACTG
The DNA here is from genome assembly GCF_027744805.1 of Dunckerocampus dactyliophorus. Taxonomy (NCBI): domain Eukaryota; kingdom Metazoa; phylum Chordata; class Actinopteri; order Syngnathiformes; family Syngnathidae; genus Dunckerocampus; species Dunckerocampus dactyliophorus. The sequence continues at coordinate 7,632,152 of NC_072836.1, read as the reverse complement.
CATTGGTTTTAGCATCTTTAAAAGTACAACATGTATCAACGTGACCCCCTGCATCCTTCAATTTTTATGTAGTTGGCTCCTGATCTAAAGCCAAATATTGCGTTTTTCTTCAGTTTTTTTGGGGTTGTTTGTCTAATGCCATCACAGAAGCGTACCAGCGACGGCAAAGAGAAGAAGTGTGATGATAACCATAAAACCAAAAATGATACTCACTGCGACATAGGGAAGGATCTTGAAGGAACATGAAAAAGCAGCAAGACCTATGAAACACCAGTAGGTGACAGCATAATTCATTCTCATTACGACTCTGTTCAAAGAGTGAGTCGTTTTACTTTAGTTTTAGTTTTATTATACAGTGGTTAGCTTCTTTTTATCCTTGTATGACAGGTTAGGAATGTTAAATGCAAACATTGTCTGTAAAGCTATAAAAGGTCTGATGGCAGCAGTTTACCCTGGAACAGATTGATTCACTTTATCTATGGAGAGGAACTTCTTTTGTGGTTAGAACAACTTGGAAGTCAACCAATATCGTAGAAATGTAACTGAAATGATGTTAAGTTTGTCTCCTGTGGTTATCCTGTTTAACATAACCACCAAGAGGAAAGAATGTTGTTATTCATAAAATTATGCTTTTTGTGATGACACCACACAAGGGTACCAATGATGGCAAAGAGGGAGAGTGTGCTGATAACCACAGAACCAGAAATGGACATGTTGTTTTACTTTATTTTAGTTTTATTATACATCTCTTTATACTTGTGTGGCAGTCAAGGTTGACCCTAACACAGACCAATTGACTATCAATGGGAAAACCTGGTTTGAAATTTGAAAGTCAACCAATGAACAAGAAGTGATTGTGTTCAAGCTCAGAGGTTCCACTGAGTTTTTCCCCAGCTTTAACAATCATTAACCACCCCTCAGAAGCGGCATGATGATGCAGATTATGGCTTCAGTTTGCCCAAACCAATCATGGCTGCCATATTTAAACAACAGAACAGGCAAAAAAAAGGGTCACGATTCAAATTCTCTCCTTTACTCACAGGAAACTTAGCTGGCTTTTTAATTTTAAATGATCTCCTTGATGACTCCAAACACTCTATTTGCAGAGACTCAAAGCAGCTGCCATCACAGGAAGTCAATAGAGTCAAAACAACCGCACTCTCACTGCAGAGAGACGGCGCCCCGACGCCTTTCTGCTATATATAGACGTCGGCGCATTGAACAGTTTATTTTTGCAAACAGGATTGGGCGACGTGAATGTGACTTGCACGCTAATAAGGACGCATTGGCAGCGTTATTTGGTGCACCTGCATAATCCTAATGAGATTTGTATCAAACATTCTGCCTCCTGTTCACTTTTGATTGACACTGTCAGAGATTGGACGGCTGTGACATTGCTGTATGTCCTATGTCCTGTCACCAGGTCCAGAACATAAGCCAATCCATGGAGGTGCTAGACCTGCGGACCAACAGGGATCTCCAGTACGTGAGGGAGACTGAAGGAATGATGAAGGTGGTGGATGGAAGGCTCAAGGTGGCCTCGGAGAATCCCCGAAGTCTCAATCCAAAAGGCTTTCAGGTGCTTTACTTCCTGCATTTCCTTTTATTAATTGTTACTTCTGCCATGCCTCTTTTTCTGTTGCAACTAAAACGACAATGTACAATAAAATTGGTGTAGTGCTTTCTTATCATTGTTGTGACATCGCCAACTACTGGCCTGGCATTCAAGATTCAAGAGAGTTTTATTGTCATGTGCATGGTAAAACAGCAGTTATACCATGCAATGAAAATCTTATTCTGTTCATTCTCCCAAGAAAAGAAAGAAAACAAATGAAAGAATAAGAACATAAGAAACATAAACACATAAACATATATACCAATAAATTAAGCAACAACAACAGAAGAGACATTAATACAAATAAATAATACAAATAAATAAATAAATAAATAAATAAAGTGCTATGAGTGTGTGCGTGTGTTGCGTGCGGCGTGTGCGAGTGCTTCGTTGACTTCACATTACATTATGTCGCTCTTATTTTTTTTTTCACAAGTCCAGAGTTTTGACAATGATGTCCGCTGTCACCATTGTAAAGCCTTCATTTTCTGTTTTAAGTAACACTTTAACATTCTTAACTGTCATGCAAGTGTAAAAGTGTAAAAATAAGTGAGCCACTTCTATTCGTAAAACATAAAAATACCCCAAAAAATCCTCTGAAGTCTGATCTGAACTTTTAATGCTATAATGTGCAACATAATGAGTCCTGTTTCCAGATGTTCCTCACACATGACATTTTTTAACATTCCTACTATTACAAGTGTAAAAAAAAAGTTAACCACACTTAATGGCAATGTGTTAAAAACAATAAAACAGCCTACCTTAACATTGACAACGTTGTTCTCCATCTCTTTCCTCTCCTCGTTTGAGGCCGCTCCTTCTATTTAGAATAAGTGCTGCTGAAAACCAAAGAAAAAGCACAGAGTTCATCTTTTGACGCTTGCTGAACTGAGCTGCTGTGAGGTACTCTCACAAAGTCTGATGTATTTTTTTGAAAATTTTGCTCAAATTGAAAATTGAATGATGTTCTTAGTGGAGTGTTAATTATAAAGCCAAAGAAAAAGCATGGATTTCGTTCTTTGGTGGTTACTAAACTTAGCTCTCATGACCTACACTTGCGAAATGAGACATTTTGTACAACTAAAGCATATTATTTTCCAAAAATATAAATCATGTTCCAAATTGTATGATGTTGTTATTGGAATAAGTGCCAGGAAAAAATGAAGATGCTCATTAACTCATTCAATACCAAAGACGTAGCTATGTTTTTATAAACCCGAATGCCTGATCCCAACAACGTATTTAAACGTATTTTACTTTTTTTGCGCTAGAGGTGATGATGCAACTCCACACAAATGGATTTCACTTGAGAGCAATTTTAAGCCATAAAATCGGCCACAAGGTGGCAGAAATGCATTTGATAAGAGCTCGGCAGAGATCATGTGGACGGAAAAACACCACATGACAGGAAGGAGGAAGTGAGAGAGCGTGAAGGAGTGTAGCGTGCAGAAGGTTACGCATTGTGGGGAAGTTTAAACGCATGCACACGCACACACGCTCCCTTAGCCAATCAGGAAACAGAACACAATACACGTTCATTAAGTTATTCCGCGAAAGTTGAACCGCGATGTAGCAAGGGAACACTGTAGTTGTTAGACATTTGAGCTGTCACAAAAGCAAAAAATAAATAGTGAAAGTTATGCTTGAAATGTACCTTTTCCCAAAAAGCTGGTTTTCTCCCTTTTCTAGTTGGGAACTGATATTTTCCTGAAACTTACCTATGTCCTACTGCTGATTACTAAAGAAGGGAAAAATGTAGAAACATTTTTTTTTGCTCATGAAAGACGGGAGTATAATCTTTCTTAGTAGGTTCCATGTTTATATACTGTAGCCATAGAAGACAATATTCTGTGTGCCTTGAAAGATCAGTCAAAATCGTCTGAAATGGTACTGAAGGAGGAGACATTGTGAGGTACACACACAAAATGACTTTTTGAGCAACTAAAGCATACTTTGGTCAAATTCATTATATTGTTGTTTCTCATAAAACAAAAGCTACAAGCAATAGCTTACGTGAGGTACACTACCAAAATTTTACGTTTTGTGCAACTACGGCATATTTTTTCAAGATTTAAGTGTAATTACCAATGGCATCATGTCAGGAGGTTCTACTTTTGAGGTTCCACTGTAGGTGGTTCCTTTCTTCCCATCCTTCTCCAGTTTATCTCCTTACAAGCTAACACAAACTGCGATCGTCTGTCAAGCCCTTTGTCTTGCCGTCTCTCCCAGGCTCCTAATGCATTCTTCACACTGTTGAGATATGAGATGAAGCATATAATAGTTTGATTAAAGGATAAATGCAAAGCGTGTGCTCCCCCGGGGGTAAGCATCAATGTCTCAACTGTATTCTATGCAGCCCTGTTCCAATGGAGCCTATTGATGTATGTGGAATAAGCCTTTCCATTAGTTGAGAGGATTAAAAATGTACACACTGCCAGACAGGTTTCTCAATGTAAATCCACAACATATAGAGGAGAAAGAAAAAAATGTGTGCATTTGGCCAAGTTGACTGATGTACACGCTCAGCTCCAAGTTGCTGATAGCCCGGCATGGGAGATTAACGAGACGGGATCCGTGCGGCTTGAAAAAAAGGACGGTGAAAGAAACGAGATTTATGATGTGACGCCAGAGGGCTGAGAGCGGCTTCATTACCAGATTTAAGATAAACCACAACGAGGCCCTGCGTATTTTATCGATAGGCTTATTCCTCTGCTGATCTATGGCGGGGTGGTTCTCCCACTGCTTCCTGCACTCCTACCTCAACACCTGATGAGTCACATTGAACACTCTGTGGTACAAGTCTTCCTCTCTGGGTTTTTCATGCAATCAGCACAGATGGTAAATGGCCTTCTACACTAATTAATAATGGTATTTGTTATTTATGACTACAAAGCAAGGAGGACATCTGTGCAATCTAATGACAGCCAAATAACTACAGTTTTGTTCAGTTCAGCCTTTCCCAAACTCAGGGTCAAAATAGATCTGTTCCGTTTTAGTCATCATGGAAGCAGTCAATGCCCGGAGAGAGACTGTTATACTGTTGTATCCTAAATATGAAAACTCACTGTTGATTTTCTAATTCCATCCATCCGTCTTCTATGCCGTTTATCCTCACTAGTGAGGTGAAAGATATTTGAAGCAGATGTTAGGACAAGCAGCAAGAAAGCCAGTAGTGCTCTTGTTGCTCACAGTCGCTTTAAAATGTGACATCCATCCAATTTCTAAAGCCAGACTTGAGCCTATCGTAGATGACTACAGGGCGACTGTGACTTCTTGGTTGAGAAATGAGACAGGAAGTAAGAATGGGTCGTCGTATTCTGGGGTTTTAATGGCGTCCCTCCTTTCCCCATTGTCTACTCTTCTAGGAGTTAAAAGATAAGGTGGGAGAGCTCGTCCGTCGCCTCCCGGTGCTGGAACAGTACAAATCCGACACCAAGATGATCCTGCGCCTGCGAGAGGAGGTGCGGAACCTGTCCTTGGTACTGATGGCTATCCAGGAGGAGATGGGCGCCTACGACTACGAGGAGCTGCGCCAGAGGGTCCTGCTGCTGGAGACTCGCCTTCACTCCTGCATGCAGAAGCTGGGTAAGGCATGCACAGCGGCTCTCAATGAATTCTTAATCGGAAACTATCAAATTCTATTGCAGCACTTGTGTGCCCATGGGCAATTAGTGTGACCAATTAAATTATTGATTAAATGAACATCATAAATAGTCAAATATCATGCTGTACAACATTTGCAGCCTGCCCACCCGCTCATGTTATCAGCGTAAATTATGAAGAACTTTGCTAGAATGCCTGGATGAATAATTGATTGTGTTTTCACATGGCTAAACTGATGATTTAACAAAAAAAAAATCCCCCAAAATAAGGGCTGCTAATGATGAGGCAAAAAAGAAAAAAGACCACACTGTAATTCTTAGACAAACGGCACATGGTAAATAGTGAATATATAGCTCAGTCACTGTTCTGCACACGGCAGCAGATGAATGAAAAATATATGGTATATTTTAATAGAATATTAATTCATTTTCAAAGTAATTAAATTTGCCAGGCACAGGCTTTTTCAAAATCTGAAAGTAAAATATATTTTGCTTAGCTCATAAAGGCATGCTAGGTAATAGTACAAATATAATTCAATTTAAGAATGCAAAAACTATCAAAATCATATAAAAAACCAACCTAACCTGTAACCAGTAACCCTTAATCCTAAACCTCATCTAACCACTAACTCTTAACAGTTTTGCATTATGGTTATGTCCACAATAAGCACTGTACTGTAGAGTATTGTAATACAAAAAAAACATATAAGGTTGTATTTGTGATATTTAACTGTGTATTCATTAGGTATTATGACAAAATGTGCGTTTGAATGCGTTCCGTATATGCGTGCTGTTCGCTGTCATTCTGATCCACTTGTTTTACATCACATTATGTGGTGCTTGAAATGAAGCATCCATCAATAGAGCCTGTAAAACAGATGAATGGAGCATACTAATAAAACCCAGCTAAATGTATTCCTATAAAGATGCAGTGTGTGTGTAAATTGAGACCGCTATAAATATTCATACCTTCCATCCTCTACCTCTGCTTTGACCTGCAGGTTGCGGGAAGCTCACCGGCGTCAGTAATCCCATTACGGTGCGAGCGTCTGGGTCCAGGTTCGGCTCCTGGATGACAGATACGATGATCCCCAGCTCTGACAACAGAGTGAGTGTCCTAATCCCTGGAAGTGAGCAAATACAGAGGATGAGCTAGAGCAAAAGAGCAAACACAGCTACACGCCGCCATGTTGAAGTGATCACATGGTGACTTTGGAGGCAGAAGAGTGTAAATAGTGATAAACTAATCTACAAATAGGGTAGCAACATTCAGCGCATTCCAAGGGGAAATTTTTAATAAGACTTGATAGAAATGTATGGGAATAGACTGGAAATGTACCACACTGGGCCACACGGTGGTCTAGTGGTTAGCACGTTGGCCAACACAGTAACAGCTTGGAGATCTGGAAGATCTGGGTTCGACTCCCCTGGGCATTTCTGTGTGGAGTTTGCATGTTCTCCCCGTGTGCGCGTGGGTTTTCTCCGGGTACTCCGGCTTCCTCCTACATTCCAAAAACATGCAGGTGAGGTTAATTGGCGACTCTAAATTGTCCATAGGTGTGAGTGTGAATGCTTGTTTGTCTATATGTGCCCTGCGATTGGCTGGCGACCAGTCCAGGGTGTACCCCGCCTGTCGCCCGAAGTCAGCTGGGATAGGCTCCAGCATGCCCCCGCGACCCCGCGATATAGAAAATGGATGGATGGATGTACCACACTGAAGGTGTTTGAAAACACATACAGTACTGGAACATACTCAAAACAACAATTTTCATCCATTCAATTTTGGTGGTATGATTAAATTCAAAACTATAGCAGTTATATACTATATTATAGTAATATACTATTATAGTACTATACTAGCAAAAAAAGGCAATTGTTGGATTCATTATCATTAATTCCCATTAATTTCCCATGGAAGTATTCCTTTTTTTCCACAAAAAGAATGGTTAAAAAACATATTTAGAAAGTCATAAACAGGTTTTCTATGCTTTAACTTAAAAAATATTCCGTTTATTAATATTGAATCCTACTTGGCAGAAATTCAGTTATTGTGGTCGGGTCTGGAACCATTTAACCGTGATAAACGAGGGACTGCAACATCATCTTGGGGAAAACAAACACAGATCTTGCACGTCCAGTAAGTTTTGATGGTACGATTAAAGAAAAACACAGACTACTGTGCTATTCCCAAATAAACCCTTTTTGTAGTAAACAAATACCATTTTTAAAAACTTAATTCTGGCTGATGCCCATTGATTGCCCATATTAACTTCCTATTGGAAAGACACTGGGGGTATTCTGCAAAGCGAGTTTAGTGGGTTAGTGAGCTGTGTTGAGCGGAAAGCCAGACTTGATCAGTGAAGGTAGCTCTCTTTTAAAGCAGCTTTATCACCACGGTAACTTAGGCCAAGCTCATAGCCTGGTCGGGACCAGGTTATGTCCAGGCTTTCAGCCTAAAATGGGCTATAAAAGTGCCACTGTTTCCCTGTTTAACTAATTCGGAGATGGCATCACCATTTATTTCGAACCTACCAGGTTCCCGAGGGGACGTGGAAAAAAAAAAAATTAAAAAGAGCATTCCCTGATGATATCATCCATCTATAAGTGAGGTGATTTTCAGCAGAAGGAATACGCTAGATATTCTCAAACAAGCACCAGTAATAAAATGCAATATGAAATATTAATAATTAATGTTGCAGATGTAAATGTCAGAGGAGACCTTGCGTGAGTACTCGCTCCAATGTATTTATTTTTTAATTGGATAAGTGTTAATATGTCAAAGTTGTGCAATGTTGAGCGTTGATAACTGAAAACTAGTAGGGTATAGTTTTTATCATAATCAGTGTTAACTCCCTCGTTGTATTGGCAGCAGTGTTGCTTTTAGCAGTCATAATCTTTTTGAAACTCCTCATAATGCTCCATAAGAATTACGTATCCATTTTTTGTAAAATACGCTGGGTGGTATCGCTTCACTTATCAGCGTAAGTAGAATAGTATGACGTCAAACGCCCCCTTTCATGTGAACCCGCACTAACGACGAAGCGGAAAACCGGACTTGACAAAGGAAGTTGATAACCACCGTCGCGGGACCAATTAAGTCTGATTGCGGATGTTAGGTTTTGTTGAGTTGCATCTTGAGCACAAAGCCTGGGTTTGTGGAGCCACTTTCGCTGTATGTCCCCATTGTCCAGGAATTACCCTTTTGTATGCGATCATCCCTTTATCATTTTTGTTTTGTTTTGCTCTAGTTTATTTTGTTTTGTGCTGGTGTTTATGTCTGGTGAATTATATTTCATTTGACCACAGGTGGCTGTATTGAGGAGGCCTATAAAAGTGCGGAAGTGACAGGGCAAGAGAGAGTGACGGGAGGTCTTACGGTTCTTACCACCTAAATGTATGCTTGTTCACACAAGCACACTCTTGAAACCATACTACCACATTCACCATTCATCCAAATGGCCTCCATACTCCACCATTCTGGACATAGAGTTTATTCATTCAGCCCTTCTGTCACATCATGGCCTGGATCCCCCTGCTCCTATGTAGAAGCCTCTAATAATGGTCGGACTTGGTAGTCGTTACAATACAATGCACGACATGCAAGCTTCACCACTAACAGTGTTGCAATAATCCAGATAGAAACTTGACTGGATCTTGTAATGTACACTAGAATTCAACCTGACCAGCAGCACTAGACTTCAGCATCTCATGTCTGCTCCACTTGTTCTGAGTTCAAGGCTCCTGCAATTTAACTGTACGACACCTCTCCTGCTGACCGTGCTACTGCATGATTTCATGTACTATTCCAGCCATTGATCTGTGCTGTGTTGCGTGTGGGAGTGAAGACGTTGCCTCACCTTCCTGGTGTGCACCCCCTCCCCTCTCAACGCTTACAGAAAATCGATCAATTTAGCAGCTCTATCTTCTTTCCTGAAGCGCTCTCAGCAGGGTTGGCCGGCTGACACGGCCCCACTTGCGCCTCTCCAAGCTCATCCTCCCGATGCCTCCGCAGAGACAGAGTTCATCTTTTAATTGATTTAATTAAACAGCACTTCACGTGGGTATTTATTTTGTGCTTAACACATCAAGGAGGGCTTTGCTAAGAGAGCTCCCCGCCATCCTTCCCAGGTGCGACAATAGGCACTTTGCTTGCGATAACAGATCCAGTGGGAGCATCTGAGGCTGTGGGAGGAGCTGAGGGGTGGCAAGGTGCGCCAGTTGAATTGTGAGAAAGATGATGGAGCATTAAACATCCTGTGCCTGCTACACGAGTCCCAAGGGCTCCGCCGGGGGGGAAAAGGAGCTGAGCGGGCTTTCTTTTTTTTATTTTTTATTTTAAATACTCATTTCAGTATGTTATGTTCAGGAATTTAGTAGGAAATTGTACAAAAAATGGGTACAAATTGGGCAACAGTAACTATAAAACGCTTCTAGGTAACAACCGTCTGTCAGGCATCTTCAAAGAGGGCGTGTTTTTTACTTTATTTTAGTTTTATTTTGTTTCCCTATACAGTGGAACCTTTGTTAGCATCATTCATTTGTTCCACAGGGTCCGACTCAAACCAAATCAATTTTTCCCATAAGAAATCATGTAAATCCAATTCTTCCGTTCCAGGAAGCCAGAAATGCATTTTTATAGTTTTATAGTTATAGTTTTACATGCAGAAAACAATTCAAATGCATCGGCATACATATAAATGATGAATGAAAGGGATAAATGAACACTGACACTAAGATTACATTACAAAGACGCAATGTGGCAGCAAAATCAACACCTTTGTTTTTTACCATGAGCTATTTCTTGAATTCAATTGTGTTTCTCACCTCAAGTCTCTGCTTTTGTTATTGATCACGGCTGCAAAATAACCCAAAATGGAGCCAAAGAAAGTTGCAAGTGCCAGCGTTTTGCTAAAGAAGGCAAGAAACACTATTGAATTCAAGACATAACTTACGGTAAAACACGGAGGTGGTGTGCATGTGGATCTTGCTGCCATTGTGTCTTTGTCACCATCATGTCTTCAACGAAGGTAAAAGTAACCTTAAATGCTCACTTATAGCATGCAAAACTACAATTGTAAAACTATAAAATCGTGTTTTGTGTGAACATTTTTGAGACTTGTGGTGTAACTCTGTTAGTTAGCAAAGAATTACAAAGTCAACCGCTAATGACACCATAGACAGGTGATGGAGATGACTTCCGGTTCCTGTTTCCATGTATTAGCAAGCTGCTAAGGACGTTTTGTCATAAAAAATACATAAAGAACACAGTTGGACTCACGCAGTGTATTAATAACACAAGACACGCACCATATTGTGCGCTAACCGGAAAATGTACCCAAACAGAGGCAAAATTATGTCATACATTTTCGACATTAACCAAAAAAACATGATAACCGGGGCATATGCTAATAACGGTTCCACTGTACATTGTTCTCTTTTGACTTATGATGTATGAAAATTGGGAATGTTAGAATTAGTTAATCAAGTTTTTGGATGCTGACACTTTATAATATCGATACAACCAAATTAGGTCATTTCCACATTAAAACATAATTTTCTATGCGTTTTAGCCTCTCATCCACATGCAAATGTAGATTTTTGTCCTGAAAAGATTTTTGTGGGCGGGTAAAACCGAGCTTTTGGGTTTGTGTCATAACAAATATGAGACATTATCTCGTGTTTTTAAACCTATTTAACAACAGAACATGAAGTTATTGACTTACAAATGTTGGTTTCATTTTGTGCAGCAGGAAACACGTACAGACACAAAAAAAAACACATTCATTTTTCCTCAGTATAAGTGTGTGCTGATGTTAATGGTAATGTACACGTCATTGTACATGTAATATATCACAACATTGATGAACAGAGGCGTTGTAATGTGTTACAGACAGTAAATGTGTTTTTATGTTTTTTTAAACTCCACTTGTTTGGATGAATATTTTTTTTAACACCGGAGAGAGTGAAATGTGCATTTGTTTTAAAATATCCGTGTTCTTATGGACATGGCCTTAGACTGTAAGTCGATCTTGGCAGGTGGCACTCAATCAAAGAATGTGACCTTTTTGCACTCGCAGCTATCTATTTTTCTTCATTTCAGATGGCTTGCTGGACTTCACCGGGACTAATAATAATCAATCCCTTCCCTCTGCCAGCTCACACAAAGCCACATCAACATCTCTCATCAGACACTTCTATATCACGTGTCCACAGCAATCTCGGGCACGCTCGCTAATTACCTTGGCCATTTGGAACGCTTTTATGCGCAAACAGCTCATTTAACCATCCGCTGATGAAGTGATTTATTAGCAGGAGTTGCAGGAGGCGAAGGGGGTGAATGGGGGAGGTGAATGGATCCATCAGTGACGAGCGTTGCAAAGGATAGGTTCTGGTACATTTCTGGTAAAAATCAAAAATGGTCTATCCATGGGGTATTAATGTCTAAAAATGTGTCTGCAAAATCCTGTAGATTCACGTGTTTCCATTCACGTTCCAAAGGCTGACAGGCTTTACATATATTGTAACATGGGATAGCTACACAGAAAGACACACTATAAACCGTGCAATCCTACCTACGCTCGGTGTTCCCAGCGTCACCCGTTAGCTCCGGTGAGACGTGAGACGCAGTCCACGCAGAAACTGTAATAATTCTACACTTGGCCTAACTTAAGATTTGTCAGATCAAAACACAATCGCTTCATAAGACTTCAAAACGTGATATTAGCATCCACTTAACTACTTCCTGACTCTGCACTCTACGCATCATGGGAAGTGTAGTTCTTTTAGCCATAAATTAGCCGCATCATTGTTTAAGCCACACAGTTCAAAGTGTGTGTTTATAGTCCGGAATTTATGGTAATTTTTCAGAACTGAGGATAATTAGTGATAATTCATCTAAAAATGTTGTTTTCTAAAGATGTTGGTTTATTTGTGAATAGTACAAGACAAATGTAAAGTATTTATGTATTTATACCATCAAAACTTACTGGACGTGAAAGAACTTTGGTTATATTGTCTTCAACAGCGGTTCTCAACTGCTGGATTGGTGGATTGGGACCCAAAAGTGGGTCACGGATCCAAGTGGGTTGCAGACAGCTACTCAAAAATGACATGAAGATATGTACTTTGATGTCAAATTGAGCAATGTTTCAGTCATCTTCCTTAAAAAAAAAATGGCTTAAATAAAAACGTAAAAAATAATAACAATTTCTAATGACTTAAAAGCATGAAAAATAAGAAAATAAATAAAAATGACTTAAAGTGTAAAAAATAAATAAAATAAATACCAATAAAAAAAGAGTAAAATAAAAGCGTAAAAAAATAATAAAAGTAAATAAAAATTAATCAATAAAAGTGTAAGAAAATCCTAAAAATAAAAATGACTTTAATAAAAGCGGGTCGTAACTTAATAACCATTGGAAAATGTGGGTCTCAGGTTGAGACCATTTGAGAACCCCTGGTCTAAGATATTCCTGTCAATTCCCATTAATTGTCATGTACAATTGTACAGGGCTATCCAAACTTTTTGGACCCCCCGCTGTAGTATGTTAGCATTTCTTCCAAAGCATTTTGAGCACAACTCATAGGGGGCGCCACAAATGTAATTTACTGTAATGTTGAAAAAAAATAACCCCTCTTTCCTCACCTGAGCTAAAACTTCCTGAGAACTTGTGGGACCTTTGAACAATGCCAAGAAAGAGCCAGTCATTCTGACTTTATGGAAGTATATCAGACTTCCATCAATATACTGCACCGGCTTCATGTAAGTAACCTAAACTCCCTTTCTGATGACAGGTGTGGTCCATGGATGGTTACTTCAAGGGGCGTAGAGTCTTGGAGTACCGCACTATGAGTGACTTCATGAAGGGCCAGAACTTTGTCCAGCACCTTCTCCCGCACCCCTGGGCAGGGACGGGCCATGTGGTCTACAACGGCTCGCTGTACTACAACAAGTACCAGAGCAACATCATCATCAAGTACCACTTCCGCTCTCGGAGCGTGCTGGTGCAGCGCAGCCTGAGCGGCGCCGGCTACAACAACACCTTCCCCTACTCCTGGGGCGGCTCCTCCGACATTGACCTGATGGCTGACGAGAACGGGCTGTGGGCGGTTTACACCACCATCCCCAATGCGGGGAACATCGTCATCAGCCGCCTGGAGCCGCAGACTCTGGAGGTGCTGCAGACGTGGGACACTGGCTTCCCCAAGCGCAGCGCCGGCGAGTCCTTCATGATCTGCAGCACGCTATATGTCACCAACTCCCACCTGGCCGGTGCCAAGATCTACTTTGCCTACTACACCAACACGTCCAGCTACGAGTACACAGACATCCCCTTTCATAATCAGTACTCACATATCTCCATGATGGACTACAACCCCAGGGAGAGGGTCCTCTACACCTGGAACAATGGACATCAGGTGCTCTATAACGTCACACTGTTCCAGGTTATTAAGACTTCTGGGGATTGAGAGCCCATCTTAGACTGACTACAACAGATGCTGTATACAATGTTGGGGGGAGGGGCTAGAGGGTATAAGTTGAGGTGAGGGGTATTTACGTGTCAGTGGGCTTGTATTTTTTATGACATCTTCATAGAGTGCTATTATTCACAAAACACAGCAAGGTCGGTAACAGTACAGAAAAGATTGAGCATTTCTGTTTTCTTTTTGTGATGAGTAAGCATGGTTCATTTTAGTTGTGATGAGAAATAAATATCAGTCTTTAACATTTATCACCTTGTGGTTCTTTGTACTGCCGCTCATGCAAAAGCAATAGGCTTCTTCCACTGATGTCGAAAAGGAGCATATCCATTGTTTGTAACCAATAATAATCTTCGTAATTATTTTTATCCAAGAGGAGACTGAGGGCAAAGGGAAAATGGACAAAGCGGAGACTGCGCAGCGAAAGGCTCTGTCCCATACTGCCGTTTAATGATTCTATCTAAATATTTACGTCAGACAGTGTCATATGGTGGCAACTTCAGATTTTTGGGCCATGGATGGTAGATAGAACAGCCTGAGCAACGTCCAAATACATCTCAGAAATGACTGCTGTATAAGTGTAAATTATGTCTTCATCATACTTGTCAACAATTGCATTTCAAAATACGTGAGAAAAAGAAAAAAACGAAGTTTTTAAGAGCCAATAAGAAGCTATAAAGGAACTCACAACAAGCTTGTCAACCCATCACAAATCGCACAAGGTCATCTTAGATTGAAGGCTAAAATCATCACACAGCAACTTAACACTCAAAATGTAGCTACAAAATACAGTATATTTCTTACAAAGTAATTTCTTTATTCCCATAATATTTTCTCATAACATTATAAGTAATGTTCCAAAAATTACAACTTTATTTTGTTTTGTTTGTTTCTCATGATATTACGACCTTTTTTTTTCTTTAATAGCTCAACTCTATGCTATTAAAATGACATTATCTTTCCTCCATAACTTCCTCCATTGTGAGTTTATTCTTGTTAAATTGCTCCTTTTTTCTCATTAGAATTCAACTTTTTTCGCTTAATATTATGACTTTACTCTCGTAAAATTACAGCATTTTTAAAACATTTTTGCTGTTGTTTTTTTCAGGTTATAGACTTGTTTTTGTTTTTTTTTTCTTGTTAAGTTATATTTTTAGAATTTGTTGCATGGCAATAAAAAAACATCGACTGGCCGCAAGTGGCCCCCAGACTACACTCTGGACACCCCTGGTGTGTAAGCTAACTCTACTACTCCAGAGCCTCTGCACATAAAAGGGTGAAAATATGCCTAAACATGAACACCTACTGTGTTGCCTGTGCTATTATTTTTCTGAAAAATACACCCAATGGTGGTGCTGTTATTGATCCCCAAATTTGGACCCTAGAAGTCGAATTGACCTGAAATTTCTCACACAGCTCAACAACGCGCTCTGCAAAACACCCGCTGTAACTTTAGGGTGTTTAGTTGAATCAGCAAAAAATTTGGTACACAACTTCAAGGTACTGACAAGCACATGTCTGTATAAGTTGATCAAGATTGATTATAAACATGGTCACCATCAAGCAAAATGTCTTCATGGGGCACAGGCACTGATCAATCAATCAATCAGTCATTAATCAAAAGCCAATTAAAAGGCAAAAAAAAGTACCGGTAGTTTCCAGTTTTGGCACATTTCTGTGAGCTAAAATGCAGTTTGCTTGAGGAAAAGAGCCCAAAACATGGATACAGCTCACAGTGCTCTGCGCAGTTTTATGCAAAAAGGTGAGCATCTAACCGCTAACATTTTTTGTCAAGGTGAAGTGAAATATGAATGAAGTATTTGTTATAGAAGAAAAAAAAAACAAGTGGAAAATATATTCTCAGAGGATAAAAATCTCTTTTCCTCCATTATGGCTCTCCCTTGTTATTTGCTTGTAAGGTCCAGTCAGGGAAATACAACAAACAATATGCACAAATTAATTGCATGTCGTCTATTCTTTATTGAACAGCCTGTATTTCACAGTGATGTCATTTATATTCTCCTCAATTATTTATATAAGGTGTGTGAAGGTGCAGCCCATCTCTTCAGAGGATTGCAGCAAGAGAAGAGGTGAAATCAAAGCATTCCATTTTTTTCCTATTCCCGTGTAACCATGGTGATCCCATTCATAGTAGATGGCCTTTTCTATCAATAAAGCGCGTCCGTGTGATAAGTCCATAGAGTAGGGGGCTGACATTTAAAGCACCACATTGGAATGAGAAAGCTCAAACAATACATGGCACCAGATGTAAAGTCAAAACAGCGATGGAAATGATTGTGCTCTGCTACTTACATTTGGTGTTGGTTGTAATGTTCGGGAAACAACACAGAGAAAGGACAGGGAACAAAATCAATCAAGACACACACTGCGAAAATTACTCCAAAGACTAATCTGCCACAACTCTGTATTAAGTATAAATCACCACAATTCTTGTTTCTATGTGTAAAACGTCTTTTGACAGCTTCCCACCCTGCCCCATTCTTTTGTTGCTGGCTCCCAGCAGCGTGCACATTACTTCCAGCACTCACAAAGCAGGGCATTAGCTGTGTTGTTGTGATTGTACAATAAAGATCAGCAGCGTGACAAAACAGCATCAAGGACGCCACTTTCCACTTACCATTTGGGGCGAGTGGTACAAAGCACAGGCAGGGGGTTTATAGTTAGAGTACAACTTGCAGGAATAGCACTTTAGTTGTGCAGCTTTCTTTTGGGTTCATTTCAATAGGAGCGCATTGCAAAAGGCTTGTAAACATAGCAGAGTGGTCCTGCCATTTAGTGGATTTGACTAACATCAGTATATTGCTTGTGTGTTAATTTATGACGATATTACATTTACGATTGCATGTAATGTGCGCCTTATGTTGGCCACAATGAAAGGCCACTGCACTGCAAACCTTCTGGAACACATTAATGACACGAAGCAAGGTTCAACTGTACAGTTAAACTGCACATTTTTGAGTGGCCTTTTATTGTGTCCAACCTAAGGCACACCTGTGCAATAATAATGCCGTCTTATCAGCATCTTGGTATGCCACACCTGTGAGGTGGATGAATTATGAATGCTCACGAACACAGATTTAGACAGATTTGTGAGAGCTTGGCCTTTTGTGTACATGGAAAAAGTTTTAGATCTTTGAGCTCAGCAAAACGAGAGCAAAAACAAAAGTGTTTATATTTTTGTTGAGTGTATATTAGCTATTT
Organism: Dunckerocampus dactyliophorus; assembly: GCF_027744805.1. Taxonomy (NCBI): domain Eukaryota; kingdom Metazoa; phylum Chordata; class Actinopteri; order Syngnathiformes; family Syngnathidae; genus Dunckerocampus; species Dunckerocampus dactyliophorus. The sequence continues at coordinate 7,615,232 of NC_072836.1, read as the reverse complement.
GGTGACATAAACATTACAAAGTATGGCAGTAGCTTATAGAGTATACAAAATATACAAAATAAGGATAACAGTGAAGGGAGAAGCATAGACCACCGGAACAGTTTAGTTGACCAGCCCTGCCTTAGAGATTCAACGTTACTAAAAAGTCCACCAACCATTTTATTTGAGCTGACCTCCCTCCCTTTGACAACATTAATCAGACTCATCACACGCTTCAAAACAACCCTTAGCATCTCTTGCACAGCCCCCGCCTGGTACACCATCTAACACACTGACAGAGTTCCATTGATTTAAACAGACAAATCAATCAGCCACAGCTCCCTTGGTGTCCCTCAGGGTTCACTTCTTGCTACCCTCTATTTATCCTTCCAGTCTGAAAGATTCTACACATTCATAACATCCATTTCATAACTAGAAGTTGCATTAATGTCACAGTAATAAAGCTGAAAGTAGTGCAATAAATCCTACATCAACATAGACAGAGCTACCATTACTGCTTTCGCCCCAGTCCTTAATCTTGGGGCGATCTACAACTACAACTTCGACTTCATTGTCAACTCCATCCACCCAAACTGCCTTCTGGTGCTTTATCTGTCCACATTTTATAGCTGAGTTTTAAGCTGGAGTAGGAGAGTGCAGATGGAGTAATGGGTCAGCGAACGAGGAGGTAATTTTACACCAATTAACTCCACTGAGAAGCCCACTCGTTAATTTGTCTCTTTAATTGTGTTTTGAGCTTTGGTCGATTCAGGCAGCCAGTATCTCATTGGTTACTGTCTTGTGAAGGGCACTAAAAGTGGGAGTTCTGTGTCACGGCATTAAACATCAAGTGCTCAAACGTCTCTCGGATCTCTGTAATTAAAAGGAAAAGTGATGGCGGCCTCTAGTTTGTCAGTGGGGTGGAGGTGGCTGGGGAGTCCCATGGGTGCCGTAAGGGAAAAAGTCTTTTCTTTCAAAAAGCACTGAAAACAATCTGCAAATGAGACCTTGATTGACAAAGTGACAGGAGTAAAAGCGGTAAGCAGCAGCTGCTCTGCAAAATGACACTGATCACATGCGACTTGCAAGCGAATGAGCTCTATCCAGACTGTGACAGCCACCATCCTATCACCCCCGCTTGGAGCATATACTATGTATTTCAATCAAACCTTTGGACAGGAAGTGAGTTGCGTAATATGCGCCGCATTACTGCTCCCCTTCAAATGATATTACCAGTCAGATGCAATGATGACCATCGAAGATCATGGATTGGTGCACCTTTGAGGCTCAGCTCTCCTTGCTTGTAGCCTTTATGACAAAAAGTGTACTTGGAGACTGACTGGAGAGTGTCATTAAGCCTGTGTTCACACTTGTCATTCTTGGTTCAGATAACTGGTGCATTTGCTTTTCTAGTATGGTTCATTTGATCAAGTGCGAACAGAGCCGCCCGTCCCTACACGCATAAAGCGAACTGTGCGTAGGGCCCCACGGCCCACGGGGGCCCCAGTTTGTGCAAAAAAGTGCATCGCTGCAGTGAGGCATACAGCAGCAAGTCAGCCGTAAGCGGGAGAGGGAGAGGGGAAAAAAAGAGACAAATAATCTGACACCACAGTGGTTGCCACAATGATTGACAGCACGCAGCAGAATAAAAGAATAAAATGGCAGAATTCACCCACTCATCTGTCAATCCCTGGTGGTGTAATGGTACAGCTGCTGCCTTTTCAGGCAGCGGGCGTGGGTGTATTTGATTTGTATTTACTCCAAAACATGCATCTAACTACAGTAAATTCACATTCAGGTCAAATAGCATAAAAACAGCTTTTAGTGGGTCAGTAACGTCCCAGAGATGTGGTGATCACAGCTGCCCAGAGGGAGGCCAATGTGATCACAACCATCCGAACCCTGGTGTTCACGAAAGACCTATCTCTCAAGCGGTTCGGTTCACTTGAGCTCAAATGTGAATGTTATACGGACCAATGACGCAAACTTGTGTTATAATGATAGCAAAAAGCATGCAGAAATTACAAACATGTAAGAGAAAATGTGTCTCTCTGTTCTATGGTCTTTAAAAGTATATTTTAGAAGCTTTTTGTGAAATATAAGATGGGAAATATAGCAGAATATCCAACATATTGAGAATATTTCAGTTACTTCAAGTAAAGTACTGTATCTTGAAAGCTGTCCCATCTAGTCCTCACTTGATGCTTTATGTTTTACTGCGTAGCCTCCTGTGACAAAAACACCAGTGAGAACGTTCCCCAGTGCACACCAAATGTTTCTTTTTTTTGTTCTGGATGCAGCCTAAATCATTGAAGACGCCAGACAAACAACTGCGCCAATATTTCAATGGTGGCTGTTGTCATTAATAACTGGCAGGAGGCGCAATCACTTTCATTAAATGACTCGCCTGTGCACTCACTCATGTCCTCGTGCGTGAGCAATTATGCTGAGCCCATGCCTACCTCTTCAGAGCACTCACACTAGTCAAACGAATAGATTGACTAATGTGAGTGCACCCTCAATGAGGATTTTTTCCTGGTTAATTATTTATAAATAAATAAATGATGTTATTTTTAAACATGCATCATCCCGAGAGACTTTCCACATGCGTGTGCTGCCCCTTTTTTTGCCTATGGGCAGCACGCCCAAAGTCAACTCAAAAGTAATTAAAACTGGGCCCAAACCGTTCATAAACAATGCATTCTGCGCACACTATACTGCATTAATATGCAAATGGCAGCAAGGGCTGTGATCACAGCGCTTTGCTTGATCCCCCGTTATTAAATCAAATTCCCCCCCAAAAAACAAGTGACAGGAGCTGCTGAGGTAGTGGAAGCCTTCTCGTTCTGTCGCATATTAATGAGCCTGACTCAATTATACATGCAGCACAGACGGGAGATGAAGGGGATGGCGGAGGCGAGCGTACCAGTCCTGACTGTATATAGGCTGCACTCATAGCTCCCTTGTGAGCCCCCCCCCACCCCACCATCTCTTGTCACAAAGCCCATCTCGTATGGCTGCCAGTGCATAGACTGCTATACTGTATGTGCAGTGACAACAACTACAACAACAACAGGTGATGTTGCATGGCAGACAAACTGATGCCCGCCCTGAGAAGCAGCTGTAATTTAAGGGGGGGTCTGACAATATGCTGACAACTGAAGCTGGCATTTGGAAACAGATCTGCTCCCTCTGAGCCCCTTAAATACTTGACTATTTCATGTAACTACATCTGGAGACGCATAAAAGTTGGCATAGACAGCAAAATATGCAAATGAGACAGTTATATGTGGATGAAGGGTGCAGGTAAAGGGCAAGGAAGATTTAACTTCCTCCGTGCGACATGTTCTCAAAAACCTGCGACGCACCACCTCCGCATTACCCCTTCATGAGTCCTCTGTAATTTATTTTCACACATTTTTACTGTGATCGTTCATTAAAATAGTGCCTGTACAGTCAACTTAATAAACCCTACGAACACCATTACTGGGGGCAACATAGTTGCATCTGTGTTGCCTTGGTAATTGCTGTGCGATTCTTGGATCAATAAACAAATGGTATACATCCACATAACCAGAAGAACGTCAGCTAAAAAAAGTAAACTCAAACCACAATCACTTAAATGGGCAAACGTCGAGAACACGTGAAGAGTGCAACGCTTAGCAAAAGGTGCAGGGTACTATATATTATACTTCCAAATGCATTCATACTTATTAGCTATTTTCACATCTATAGTAACCACCAAAGTCTCCCCTTTAATTTCATACATAGATCATGCATGTACATCTTGCAGATGCAGATGCAAAACCTTATTTATTTTGGATACGTCATTTTCGAGAAAAATGACCCAAGCGTTCACAGGTTAAGTATGTGAAGGTTCTACGATGGTGACAGCTTGACCATATTACAGATTATTTAGGTTTCCTATGATGGTGGAACCTCGGTTTTCGTCGTTCCAAAAGGTTAGACAAAAACCCGGACATACCAAAACCGAACAAATGTTTCCCATAAGAAATTATGTAAACCCAATTAATCAGCTCCAGACAACTAAAAATATTAACACAAAACACATTTTATAGCGAATATTTGTAATTTTACATGCATAAAAAAGCAACATTTCAATGACGAATTAAATGGATAAATGAACATTTAACATTTTAAGACTGTTTGACTCAAGTCTGTTACAAACTTAACTTTAAAAGGTGGATGGTTAGAGATATATACTGCACACCTGAACTTTACTTTAAACCTCAGCAGCAGGTACAATCACCGTTACACACACTGTTACTATGACTTATTTCTTGAAATCAATAGTGTTTCTCACATTCTTTATCAAAGTTTTGGCAATTGCAACTTTCTTTGGCGTCCTGGTGGGTTATTTGCACTCAGAAATACGCAGTGCGCTTGAACGCCTCATCAGGCTCACAGTGCTTGAAAGGAGGAAAGGAAAGGAGGAAATGAGACAGAAAGAGAGTTCATCGTTCTGCATGCGTTCTATGAACAAATAAACCACCCACAAACAAATAATAAAGATGATTAAAGTATTCCTTGGCTGGAATCTGCCCATAGTGTCCCAACTCTAAAAGAACCACTATCCATTCTTCACAGAGATGTGTGGATGCTTTGTTTGGACACTGTCTGGCTGTATTCAAGATTCAAGATTCAAGAGAGTTTTATTGTCATGTGCATGGTAAAACAGCAGTTATACCATGCAATGAAAATCTTATTCTGTTCATTCTCCCAAGAAAAGAAAGAAAAACACAAGAAAGAATAAGAACATAAGAAACATAAACACATATACATAAATACCAAGAAATTAAGCAACAACAACAGAAGAGACATTAATACAAGTAAATAATACAAATAAATAAATAAATAAATAAAGTGCTATGAGTGTGTGCGTGTGTTGCGTGTGGCGTGTCTGAGTGCTTCATTGAGAAGCCTGATGGCCTGTGGGTAAAAGCTGTTTGCCAGCCTTGTGGTCCTGGACTTCAAACTCCTGTAGCGTCTGCCTGACGGTAGGAGTGTGAATAGTGAGTGTTGTGGATGTGTGCTGTCCTTGATGAGGTTGTGTGTTCTGCGTAGGACTCTAGATGTATAAATGTCTTGCAGTGAGGGGAGGGCTGCCCCAACAATGTTCTGTGAGGTCTTGATCACCCGCTGGAGTGCCTTCCTATCACGTGTTGTACAGTTACCGTACCAAACAGTGATGGAGGCGGTAAGGACACTTTCGATAGTGCATCTGTAGAAGCAACTCAGGATTGTGGTGGACATGCCGAATTTCCTCAGTCTTCTCAGGAAGTACAGTCTCCTTTGGGACTTCTTCAGAATTTGTTGGGTGTTGTGAGACCAGGTGAGGTCCTCGCTGATGTGTGTGCCAAGGAACTTGAAGGTTTTCACCCTCTCCACCTCAGTCTCACCAATAAACAGGGGTCTATGTGGCTCCTTTTCCCTTGTTCTTGGGTCGATGATCATCTCTTTAGTCTTATCTGTATTGAGAAGTATGATAACGAGACTCATTTTTGCCAATAATTGTAATCGAAAACCAGGGCATACGAAAACCTGAAAAATGCGAAAATGGTGGGAAAAATCTAAGGTCACCAGAATCCCTGTCTGACTTTAGAGGTATATTGTAAATTGATATTTTAGATTTTCAAATTTGACAAATGTGCATCATTTGCATCATTGGTAGTTAGTGTAGTACCCTTTTACGCAGCTGGCACACCCTGCAGCAAAAGATCTCAAGTTCTGACCCCATGCCCGAATAAATGGTAGCGTTGCGTCAGGAAGGGCATCTGGTGTGAAAACCAAGCCATAAAATTGGTGTAAGCTATAAACACGACTCGCTGTGTTGACCCCAAAAAACAAAAAGATTTGGGAGTCATACATTTGAAATGTCAACGCGCGCTGGCTCTGTAGCGGGTCCCGAGTGGGCTCAGCTGATAAGAGCGAGGTCAGGGAGGTCGGCAAGCTCACTGTATTGAGACATCACCGCCGGTCAATTCAATTTCCTTAAGGACACACCAGTTCAAGACGCAATCAGAACATTTCATATCACAGTCAGACCCCTTCTGCCCTTTCCCGCTCCTCAAATCTCATCTGAGGAAGCGAGAAAGGACGTCTCAGGCGATCCTGCACCACATTGTTGTAGGAAGAAGAGATTATGAGGAGGTACATCAGAAGACCCTTTCATAAACAGGCAAAGGCAGTCGTGATGCAGCTTCCCTTAGAGGAGACGCAGCAGCCGCTGACACTTTAGTTATGAGCGTCAGAGTGTTTTCTCAGGAGGCATAAGCCTCACTGTAGATCAAAATGACACCGATTTTATATCACGATTGTGTGCCTAACGTTGTGTCCAGTGAAGGAACAAGCAAATGAGGTCTATTTTAGCATCAAGCACGTCCATCGGTGCAATCAGCCATGGACAACGACGCTACTAAATGCTCTTGAGCCATTTAACATTGCTCGGGCTAATTATGTGGTCGGCCAATCAATAGTCGGTGGTTCTCTTCTGTCAGACCGGCGCCGCTCCAAGTGGTCCTGCATGAGCAGACGTCTCCAAGAGGCGGCGAGGCATTAAGCAGCCACAACGAGTGGCTGAGATGAAGAAGGGCATCTGATGAAATGATTGGAGTTTCAAAGCAAACAACAAAGCGATCACGCTGTTCGTCTTAAAATTAGATTCCTTCCTGAAACTCATGTGTGCATTTTTTTCGTGCCTGCATTCAATTTCTCTTTATTGAAACATGAGGTGTGAAGGTTAAGCATTAACTATACGACGATCACGCTCGGATGCATGCGAGTTGCCAAAAGCCTGGAATTATGCGGCGGAGTGGCGTGGAATCTCCAGGGATTTAGTTCCAACTTTAAAACAGGAACAGTGCAGTCATGTGGAAGCAAACATGCTGTTGTGAGATTCCTTCTCATCCCCCTCGAAAGACATATCACAGGACGCAATTATACATGTCTGTGTATATTAACAACTCCAAATGAACTGAAAATGTATAATCAAGCTAAAAGATCCCGCGTCTGAAAATGTACTTGCCTAACGCTAGTCTCTTTAATAGTAGCACCACATTGAAATTACACTTTAACCGCATTATTATGAGCCAAGAGGGGTTGCAGACACCATGTAATTTAAGTTGAATTGTCATGTTTTCAGTGTATTTTCTAGGATTTCCAAGCAATACTTAAATGCAGCAAATTGTACTTCCGCAGTTAGAGTTACATTAGTGAATGATAAGAATATCCAATACTGTTTTTCTTTGTCTTTCTGTTTATTTAGACCACAAATAACAAAGACGTTGTTGTGATTTCGTGTCTGTGAATGCATCCCGTGGTCGTCTAGTGACAATGAGGAAGTGTCGTTCCCAGGACGAGCAGACTAGACACATGTTTGTGAGTTGGATATATGTGTATATATATATGGTGTTGGGATTGCACTGCTGTTGATGAGTTTAGGTCAGAATACAGTAGAGTTATTAAAGAGCGGCAGACTCTGTGTAACTCAGTGGGGAGGTATTGTGGCTCCGTCTGCCGTCATACCAGAGAGATGTGGCTTGACATGATGCACATGCTTAGTGACGCCAAAAATTTTAACGTAATTAATTACATAAATTAGTTACCGCCGTTAACGCGCTATTTTTGACAGCCCTAATATATATGTATACACACACACACACACACACACACACACACAGACGTATATAGACAGTATATTAGATTTTTTTCCATTCCATTTTCCTCCACTTATCCGGGTCCGGGTCGCGGGGGCAGCAGTCTTAGTAGGGAAGCCCAGACTTCCCGGTCCCCGACCACCTCCTCCAGCTCCACCGGGAGGACACCAAGGCGTTCCCAGGCCAGCTGTGAGACATAATACCTCCAGCGTGTCCTAGGTCTTCCCAGGGGCCTTCTCCCGGCTGGGCATGCCCGAAACACCTCACCAGGGAGGCGCCCAGGAGACATCCGGACTAGATGCCCGAGCCACCTCAGCTGGCTCCTCTCGATGTGAAGGAGCAGCGGCTCTACTCTGAGCTCCTCCCGGATAACCGAGCTCCTCACCCTGTCTCTTAGGGTGAGTCCCGCTACCCTACGAAGAAAACTCATTTCAGCCGCTTGTATCCGCGATCTCATTCTTTCGGTCATATTAGATTTTTGTATTTAATAATTACTGCTATGTGGTTGAGCTATGTCTAATATTTTACCTTATTGATGAACCTCTGCAAAATAAAAGCACCAAAACGACACCTCTCTAAACTCCATTATCTTCGCAAAGGCAGAAATATTTTTGCATTGTATGTCATTACATAGTGATGACAATCATGTGACTTCTTTGCTCTCTACCATGGTAAGAGGACAGACCTCCCATCCCGCTGACTGACAGGAAGAGAGCGACAACGAGGGTGAAAAGCAGACATAAACCATCCATCACGAGATGTGCAGACAGACAGAAAGGAAAGGAAGCGGGAGTCATGCAGGAGGAGCTGTCAATTTTGGACATCTGGGCTAAGAGAAAAGTGCCGGTAAAAGAATCCTCATGCACAGCGGGCATCCTGCTTTTTACAAGCTTACAGTCTAGCCAAAACATAGATACTGACAGCTCCTACAGCGAAGTATGGCTCCTGCCGTGCATGACATGACTGAAGCAACGGCAATGGCCACAATGAATCATTAAAACGCAGTCGTCATTAAGATGTGCTTTGTGGGTTTTTTTTTTTTAAAGGCAACCCATGTGAGCTGTGCCGTGCTTGGAAAGGATCATCAGGGACCTAAGAACTTGTAAGACCATGTAGAAGGTGTCAGAGGAATGGAGGAGACGTGCAAGCGGAAAGCAAACGGCGAGCTCTCGTGATGACTGAGAGATTGAGGTCATCTGCATCGTGATCTTTACTTCAGGTGGAGGAGGGGTGGGGAGGGTGTTCTATGGCATGTTTAAAGAGATGACATCATTAGGATTGGTGTCACTGGAAAAATCAATGTTTTATATCATCATGCTTTATTAATGAAGGCGGTTTCCAAACAGATAGCATGCTGCTACCATTTGCATAATGGAAAGCAATATGGCCTTGACTTACATTGCTTGTCACTTCAAAGACAAAAGATGCCAGAAACAATGCAAAAAGGCTTTTTTTGTGTTATTATTATTAAGCTCAAGGCGAGAGGATGTAGACCCTTTCACAATGCCATTTAAAGCCATTCTGTATAAACATCACTAACATGAAATTTTCATGCTTCAGAGGTAGTAACAGAGGCGGGCCGCCACCCGTGTATAAGGGTATCCTGCCATCTCCCACCATGTTTGCTTGCCATGTTGTGTTAAACAACTGTCACTCTCCAACACATACGTTATTCATCACTCCTATTGCTGTGCACATGGGAGGCGACGAACGGCTGTGACCAGCCACACCAGTGAGCGACGTGTTCACATCCAGAGCGAATTGTACGAGTCTCCCACGGTTTTGATTGGCTTTCAGATGTTAAGGGAATTTGGGGGTATCAAAGTAGTTCAGAGGAGGAAAAGTGTTCGGTGTTGATCGAGTACTCTTGCTAGTACCAGATCTTACTAGTTTGGAGATAAACGTACATCAATGTCAGTGTAAAATGCATGTAAACTGACCCGGTATCTTTACTCTGGCACCGACAAGTTCCCATACCGCTTTGTTGTTTATATCTCTATATTCTTTTTTAGAAATGTCAAATACCTTCGGGAAATCTGACACGGCAAGTATAGTGTACTGATTAGCATCCTGTTCGCTCATTGGTCAATGAACGAAACCCCGGCTGATTGGTCCTCGTCTGGGCAATAGCGATGAAAAGTTGAACGTGTTTCAACTTTCTGGGCTCGCGCCGCAAGCCAGTGTGTGCACGATGACACGCGTGAACACAAACTTTCACATGCACGAATTTCACGTGTCACTTGGCCGGACGGTGACACGCGATAATCGCCCTACCGTGCAGGTTCCGTTGAAAATGAACGGAGTAGAGCCGATGTCGCCTCCCGTGTATGGCGCCCATTATACTACACAGTCTCCACTTTGCTGCAGCTGCCCTCAGTCTCCACTCGGATCAAATTAGATATAACAAAAAGATAGATATAACAAAAGATATAACAAAAATAAACACACAAATTATTGTTAGCTTTACACTCTGTTATGCCTAAACTTTATTATACTCCACTGTCTATACTTTCCTACTGCCCTCAGTCTCTCCTTCAATAATTTGTCTCCTTACTGTGACGGCTGGTAATGACAAAAATTGTTTTGCTCTCAGTCTCCTGTTAGATAAAATGTGTCTATTTACTGTGGATGTAAGTACAGGAAACCCTCATTCTGTCATTGTTGTTACTTGTTAGAGTGTTTCTTTGTGACTGAGACATTCAATACCGCTTCGAATTGTTTTATACATTACGAAACCGACCAAGGGAAAAATGTAAAAAAGAAAATAATAATAATAATAATGTCTGTGAAAGCACCTCACATTCTTGTCTGCACTATTCACTATTCTCTTGTCTGCCGCCGCCACACCATGTTTCTAGGCGACTGTCAAGCTTGAGTGGGAGAGGAAGGACATCGAATGGAGACTTAATGTGGCGTCCTTCCGACACACAGCTGCTGATATCTGCTCGCAAAGAGCGCGCCATAAAGGGACCGCATCTCAGCACTGCAGCTCACGTTGTGTTGAAAACAGTCCCTTCAAATATAAGATATATAGGAAGTTTGAGTTGAAAAATTCCCCCTATTTGGGTCACCAATTGGCATTGGGGGATGATGGTGTGTTTAGCCAAACAAGTTGAGAACCACTGGCCTAGGCCATACTAATTTTGTGGCGCACATGTCCTGCAGCCTCGCCACTCCATCCAACACAAATATCAAGCGTAGCTCTCTAATTATAGATCACCGCTTTCGGCTTTGTCCCACTTTTTATTTCCCGCGTCCTATGTGGACGGATGCAAGCATGCCGAGACCTTCACGTGCACACATGGAAGCGGAGGTAGCAGATGTTAGCTTTCGCGTGCGTTCTACGCGTGCAATCTGCTCTTCATCGTGTAATTAACCTCTCCGCTGTCATGTTTACATCACGTGTGTCAGAAGAAGCCTGGATGTTTGCCAGTAATGACGTGTTTCATTCTGTGCTCGTTACTGTAATTCCATCAGAGAGAGATTGCGTAACCGCTTTTTGTACGGGATTAAAAAGAAGAAAGCCGGCGAGCCGAGTCGTCAGGTGCATGTAGAATAACTGATGGAAGAGACACACTTTGAAGCGGTTTGTTGATGCAATTAAACCCCCACCTGAGCAACACATTTAACATAAAAAAAGGACCGCCGACTGGGTTCCCTCGGGCCGCACACAGCGAAGCAAACAAAACCAAACACCAGAGCAAAATATAAACTGAATATATCAATTATTTCTTTATGGCTGGTGTGAGCGAGCTGATCTAGGACCACCTATACATCCAATTTATTTGACGCACAAGTGCACCTCTGTGGCGTTTAGCACTGATGCGAATTTGCAGAGATATAGATTCAAGCGAGTGCTGTAAAAAAATTAAAATAAAACGCAAACAAATAATAGAGCAGGCTGAATGAGCACGTCAATAATTATGCACTGTATTATTTTCGCAACCAAGCAGAACAAAAAGAGAGCGCTTGCCACTTTTAAAATAGTAAATAATTGGGCTTTCTCTGCTCCACTGTCCAGGAATAAAAAGATAATGAATAGAAAATATGAGAGAATATTTCACACTCCTACCAAGAACTACTGGATATTTTGGGGGTTTTGTGGTTTTACAAGAGAGTATTTCCTACATTAATGGAAAGATCCAGTAACGGATGAAACTTTTTACACTTGAGCATCCATTAAGAAGGTTAGAAAGTGATCTAGAAAGTGAAAGTGATGAAAATCAGCTTCACGTTACGCCACTGAAGATGTTCAAGCTAAGAATGGAAAGAGTGTTTTGTTGCTATTGCATTTTTACTAGTGGTAGCGGTTAAGTTATTTTTACACTTGTATGACAATAGAAGCTGCTGTTTGTCATCGGATCAAGATTATATAACCAAAAAATATAAGAACACCACCACCGGCTAGCATATGTTACCAATAGTGGTTTAAAAGAACAAAAAAAAAGGCAATATTTTTCCACAATTGCGAATCAAACAGCATTGAAATAAGCGTGAATTGTCATTCGGCCCCAATAAGATGATGAGATGGTCACTCACGGCTGTCTGATATTCACGCACATGTCCATAGCGTGTACACGCACACACAAAAGCAGTCCCAGAAAAGCAATCAACAATTTATATTCTTCTTGTTGTTACAATAGGCTATTCATTCGGTGGTAGCCAATGTCAGTAGCTAAACTGAAGAGGGCAGGATATAATGTTTGCAGTAAAGTTGAATGTTAATGTCCTCTAGGCTGTGCCTAGTCATGACATACAGCAGCTTTAACTTGTTCAATACCACTACCGATACCGACAATGTATTTATATGTCTTTTATGTTTTTTTGCGCAAGAGGCAGAAAGAGATGATGATGCAACTCTCCACTAATGCATTAACACTTCAGATCACTTTTAAGCCAAAAAACAGAGATGGCAGAAGTGCATGTTATGAGGGCTCGGCAGCGATTACGACAAATCGCACATGACAGGACGGAGGAAGTAAGAGGTCATGGAGGAGTGTAGCGTGCAGAAGGTTACGCATTGTAGGAAAATCTTAACACACGCCCAAGCCCACACACGTGCACACACATTGTTCAGTTCCAAATGTGAAAATTGTAAATAGTTCATGGTGTTATATTTGTAAATAAATTGTTATTTTGATGTAAAACTACCCCATTTTTGTGTTGTTTACGTTGGTATAGTTGTTTAGACATTTGAGCTGTCACAACATCAAAAAATATTTGTGAAAATGTTTTCTTGAAATGTATCTTTGGACAAAAAGCTGGTTTTCTCCCTTTTCTAGTCAGGAACTGATATTTTTCTGAAACTTGCCTATGTTCTACTGCTGATTATAAAAAATGAATTTGGTAGATTTTAACATTCTATAACATCTGTGGAAAATAGGAAATTTTGTATTTCATATCGTACTTGCAGGCAAGATGATGTTATAAGAGTAATATGTGTCCTTCGAGCGCCTTATGAGCACCAACCATGAGAAAAATGCATCGTCTCTCACTTGATTGCTCCAGTTTTGAGAGGAAGCATGGACATGATATCACCTCCGATCCTCCCCTAACGAGGTGAGCCTGCTCCAGGTATACGCCGACCACTTCACAGAGGACAGCTTTGTAAAAAAATGAAAAAAAAAGAATTAAAACCAGGCTTCGCTACACATCTAAGCCTCAAACTCTACTATCGGCTGCAGACTGAAAGCTGTGAGTTAATAACAACATCCAAAAAGCCTTGGTGGATGTCCCACACAGGCTCTCCAAGGTTCCTTCAAGGCCTGCACTCAGCACAAAAATGTGGACCAACATGAGATGAAGACTGGATGAAAGGATTCGGCCGCTGCCAAGGTTTTTTCGTCCTGCAGGGACGAGTCGAGCGAGTCATTATGGATGTTGGAATGAAAATGTGTCACCTCTGCTGTTTTGTTTGTGTGCACACCTGCAAGTGTGTGATGTTCATAGTGGCTCTGTGCAAATGAGAGGAATTAGGCTGACAACATGCCAGAAATGCTGACTCATGCAAAGCACCCAATTACTCCCCTGGATTGCCAGGAAGCTCCACATTTTTTTCATCAAATTGTCGTTGTGAGCGAGTATAAAAGGGAACAAAAATGGCTTTTAATTTTTAGACTAAAAAGTTGGTTGTTCATTTTGATTTACTGGGTGCTACTCTCTGCTTTATGGTTTCTCTGTTGGCCCTTAAAGCAGCCACCACTCAAAGATGGCACATTTTAGAATGCAAGGGAAGGATACTCCAGACAAATCTGTCTGGACCTGGAGGGTGTAGGGGTTTGGGCTGCTTGCTGTGAGGGAACACAAGACTATACACATGCATGCAATACAAATACGACTGCTGCCCCGCTGGGATGCACAAACAAGCACTTAGAAATGTCGATTTGTAATCGCTCTCAGCGACACGTAACGAGAACACAGCGTCCAATCATTAGTGGGAGGGTTGTAAAAGGAGGATACATATACATATACACATATACTGTGTACATATATATATATATATATATATATATATATATATATACAAACATATACATACACACAAACGCAAACATATACAGTATATAAATGCATATATATGTACTGTATATATATACATACATACATATGTATATACATACAGTATATGTATATGTGTGTATATATACTGTATATATATACATATACTGTATGTATAGTATATGTGTGTGTGTATATACTGTATACAGTATTTCAAATTCCAGTATTTAACTTCATTGTAAAATGCAAATGAATTGTGTATGAATAAATGTCTCCTAAGTCTATTTTGTTGTTTAAGTGGTCTAACTTCTTCTGGGCGTGGTTGGCATATTCAAATATTGCTTATTGGCCACTGGTGCAGTCATGATTGAGTCCTCCGCCTAGCAAAAAGTGACAAGTAAAAAAACAAACATGAGCAAATCTGTCAATTTATGGTTTAAGTCTGAGTTCTGACAATGAATTAAATTACACATGCTGAATGAGGTAAAAACAGTGTTAAAGAAGCTCACCGGGAAGTCAGAAAGAGTGATGTGGTTGTCCGTATAGAAACTATAAACCACTCCATGCATCAGTGTGCTTGCATCATAACAGCATAATGGCTGTAAAGCCAAGGTACGGTATCACTCAGCTAAACGATACACCTTCAAAACAAAAGTCATTTCTCGCCCCACTCTTCCTTTTCGTCAATTTGCCAACACTCAGTGTCCTTGTTGGACTCACATCCTAGACATACATTGTATAGTAAACATCCACACACACTCTTAATGTATATATACACAAGACCCCCCACCCTCATCCATCACCATTTAGGGGGCTCGTTGTGCTTGGACATTAATCGCTCCCCAAGCAGCTCTTTGCTTACAAGGGCAAGAAGTCTACTTGTGATGCAATTTGCACTTTTTAAAAAGTAAGGGTAAGAGTGTTCAAACAGAGGGTGGGCAAATGTAACAGAAACTTTAAAAAACAACTCACTGACGCCCAAAAGCTGCAGGGTAAGTGGAAACAAAGAACAAAAGAATACAAAAGCAGCACTAAAAAGTTGAACGTCCTTGCGATCACTGCAGGATATTAAAGTTGGCGGCCAGTTCCGATGTATCCTATTGTGATGTAAAATACTGTAGGAGTGTAACCTGGGTTGCCAGTGCCCGGGGCAACTTATAGAAGCCAACTCCCTATCTGGTTCCACCAGCCAAGTATTGAGTTTTTTGTGACCCTGTTGGGCCACTGTGGTTCTCGTATATGTGGAGCAAGTGAGTCAAAAGATGAAATGAAGTGATGATGAAGACGAAACTTAGCCAAAGCATCTTTTTTATTTAAAAAAAATCATTATGACAACTAGTACTTGTATTACTACTATATTTTTCATTTCCTAAGAGATTTTGTACCACCCAACATTTTGCACACAGGGCAACGGCCACCTCTTTGCTTTTAAGTAGACATAGTCGCAGAATAATACCATGACAGTGTATTTTGGGGTTAAAAAAGAAAAAAAACATACGAATGTTTAGATGAATGGTTAATTAATTAACTGTTGTTTTAAATTGCATTAAAGAAAATTGTTTTAAACTATTACATCGCAAGATACTAATAAATACTCTTAAAAGCATAGGGGGTGGGGAGCAAGTCAGCAAGTCATTAATCCTTTTTTTGAAATTTTGACATTTTTTAACACCCAAAATTTGACATACAAGGCAATGGCCATCCCTTGGATCCCCCCAAGATATGCCACTGGTAGAAAACAGACTGAAGTACAACTAATCATCTTTTTAAAAAAGATATAATTACAACAAAAACGTGTTAAGAGCAAAGACACAAATAAAAAAGTGATCCAAACATATATTAGTCTTGTTATTTTAAGAGGTTTATTGGGGTTACTAAGTAACAATGTCTCTTCCAACCCGTCACTTGTATTTGCACTGATTCACTTTGACTTTTTATTTATTTCATGTTTCATTAGTCTTTTCATTGGCTCACTAGGCTGGAAAATATTCTTATTAATTAATGACCTTGGTTCATCCATTCAAACATCTGCCATAAAAGCTTTTTTTTAAATAAATAAAGACTATTTGCAGAGGAGAGGAGTGTCACTGAAGCTTGTTCGGAGCTTAAAAGGAAAATCGATAAAATAAATCAATAATTTAAAAAAATGCATTTAAGATGCATTTGCATGTGTGGTGTTTTAAATTAATTTATGGAATAAACAGAAGCTAGTTTGTGCAAGTGGGGATATTTAATTAATGTTGGGAGATGTTTTTATTTTTTTATTTGCTTTAATAACTCACATCATTTCAGCTGGACCATGTCGACTGCAGCCCCACGGCGCTCAGGGGCTCTTATACTAAACTCCACATGAGCAACACTGCGCATCACCATAGAAACCACGGTCAGCTGGGAGGAAGACGCATTACCATGGGAGCACGAGGGAGACTATGCAAAGTAGCTGTAGTCTAAATATATGAATAATTACAATAAAAACAACAACAAAAGGGAAAGCAATGGCGAGGGCCATGGTCGAGGCATCGGTTTATTTTTATGAGTGTTATTATCCAAGTGGGAAAAGATCCATTATAACTCGTTTTTTATGAACAGGATAGACTATTGAACACACGTATTTCCCTTTTCTGTGAGTTCTAAAGTGAGAAAAACTGTGATCTAAAGTGACAAAAGCAGCTAGCATGAGGGAGCTAACAATGCATGTAATGGGACACACCTATTTTGACTATAAAGCCCTAAAAAATGTATATACAGTATATGTATATATACAGTATATATATATACATATATATATATATACTGTATATATATATATACACATATATATTAGGGCTGTCAAAAATAGCGCATTAACAGCAGTAACTAATATATTTCATTAAATACGTTAATACATTTTTTACCGTAATTTACACACACGCATCATGGTAAGCCACGGCTCTATGTTATGACGACAGCTGTCGTCACAGTGGCGGCACAGTGTAGCTCCCCACAGAGTCACACAGTGTCTGACGCTCTTTTATAACTTTATTCTTACTTGAACACATCAACAGCAGTGCAATTCCAACACCATATATGTATCTCCTACTCCAAACAGTCTCTAGTCCATTCATTGCAACAACGCTTCCTCTTTGTGTTCACTGACACTCCGAACATCACAACAACGTCTTTATTATGCATGTATGGGTGGGTTAAATAAACAGAAATGCAATGAAAATCACTAAGTGGATATTCTTATCACTCACTTTGTAACTCTTAATGAGGAAGTACAATTTGCTGCATTTAAGTGTGCTCGGAAATCCCAGAAAATTCACTCAAAACGTGTATTCAACTTAAATGACATGGTGTCTTTGAACGCAACTCCTCATCGCTAATGGTAATGGTTTAATTTACTTTGAACATGCATACAATTTACATTGGAATACATCACAAAGTACAATTCACAGTCCTACATATCCAAAAAGGAGTAGGAAGAAGCAAAGCTTATTTAATCCTACCCCTCATCCGTTTCACATCAATTGCAATCCATTTGTTCACTTCCTGTATTACAAATGTATTATTTGCTAGTTTAAAATATATAGGAAAATGATAAAGTAATATGATAAGGTAATATAAGGTAACATAGTGTGACGTGGTGATTAATTATGATTAATTAATTTTAAAATCATGATTAATCTGATTAAACATTTATAATAATTTGACAGCCCTAATATACATACATATTATATTACTATATGTTATATTACAGTAACTTACTGTATTTCCTGGGCTCATTGATTTCACAGAGCCCATAGCAACGAACGCTACTTCTGTCAGTAACAGCAGCGTAGAAAGCGTGTGTTTGATGCTACTAAACATGGATTTGTGAGAATGGAGGTTCTAGAAGCTGAGCGGGCAAGAACAGAGAGTGAAACCTTGGAGCAGACGGGGACCGAGAGTCAGGACTGGTGGTGTAAAGTGGAGCTTGCCAAGCAATGCCGACAGAAATCGAGTGTTTCTGCTGCACTGAGTGATACACAGTGTTAACAGCGATGGAAAGGCTTCATGTACAGTATATGGCGAGGAGGACATTGCTCCAAGAGACTGCATCTACCCTGCAGTGGTAGAAACTTTTTTCCACCTACCCAAAATCAACTGGAAAAGACTCCCCAGGCCAGCTGGACCAGATGGACAAATGTCCACCACAATATTGATTCTGCTACATGGAGCACGTAGTGCTTGATAACACAGTCCATCTAGCCGTGTACAAACAAAACATGGAATGTGGGCTAATACAGATAATTTGGTTGTCTATTCGTAGTTGTTCATATTTTTGTTCCTGTTTCCCAGTCAGTACAGATTGGTGTCCTATCACATTGTTTTAGAGTGGGCCCTTTACCTCTTGGTAGTGGCGTGAGGTGCTGTGAGCAAGGCACCGTGTCACGACGCCAGAAATGCAGTTCTTTGGTGTTAGCTGCTACAATAACAATGTCTGTGTAGCTTGGTTCCTATGCAGGTCAGTTATGTAAATGTTGGAATTTGTTGGAGGTTTTTTTTAAGGGCTTTATAGTCTAAATATGTGTGTATACGTGCATTGTTCGCGCCCATATGCTAGCTGTTTTTCTGTCTTTTGAACGCACAGAAAAGCCATAAGGATTGTGGATGATGGGCAACATTCCAAAAAAAGTGCAGTTTTCCTTTAATAAGTAACACTATAGGTTACAGTAAGTCACATTTAAATAACATGTTGTAACATTATTACGTAATTGAAGAGAGGATGTTATTTTCAAAATGTGAAAATTCAGGATACAGTATAAACAACATACCTTTTTAACGTTAATAAGGACTTGGAGAGCATGGTCATTTATTAACAAGTGTATTGTGCACCGGGAGCTCCGCCTCTGCAGGGCATCAGTGCACTGCAGCAAAACAGCAGACAGGCGGCAGCAGAGCGACAGACACGGAACATGACATCTTTTCCCTAAATTTGGGTCTAATTTGGAATTGTACGGCTTGAGAGGCATTCTGCTTTAGTACAGTAATTATTTTTGCAAAATGCAAACAAAAATATAACAGCAGACAATAGTATTGTCCTGTGTAGTGAGCAAAATAGTTTAGTCTGCTCTGTATTTAATGTGCAATCCTAGCTATAGTAAGTGCTCTACTCTCTTTAGACACAATTAAATGCAAGAAAAGGGGGGTATAGAATGGGATAATGTGTGGCAGGAAGCAGGATATGTTGGACAATTTGTGATGGCGAGCTAAATGGGCTACGTTGCACCCTCACCACATGATGGACTCCACTGCAAACACAAGCTGACAGTAACGTCCTCTCAACAATTAAACCGTGGGTAAACAGCAAACACAGCTTCGCATCAGCTGTACGGCCCCGTGCGTGATGGGACATGCAGATGAAGATATTTACATATTTAATTTTGTACGTATGTCTCGCACATGTAAGGCCTACAAATATACGCATTCATCATCTCTGCAGAGAGCGTATTGTAATGATTTGTTACAAGGCAAGCTGCTGTTCTCACGCCAACATCTAAGTGCAAAAAAACAAATATATCAAAAGAAGACGAATATGACACCTTGAAAAATCTATTTGAGCTTCAGGAATATGTGTCTAGATACTGTGCATTTGTACTTGAAAAATAAGTTTTGGAAATAACAAGACAGGTTCATAGGCGGTTGAAATGCAGAAACATCACTATAATAAAGCATATGTGTATAATGATGTTTTGTCTTCACTGTAGCAAACTTTATAAGTTGACCCTCAGAAATCGGACAAAAATCATATTACAAACAGCATAGACTGTTATATTTCACTACTAAAAGCGGTTGACTTATTTTAACACTCTTTGAAGCAACAAATGACTTTCTCCAGTACAATGCTGTTTAACTGATGTTCACGAGGGTACCACAGTGTGCCCCAAACACTGTTTTTATGCAGACAGAGGAGGTAGTAAGTACTCCAGAACTTGGAACCCCTATAGGAATTAGTTGCACTAATTACCAAGGCTTGATCAACCTCCATTTTTGCAGAACAGCTTTAAATTGTTGAGCCATTTTGTGGCCCCTGAAACAGGCCTTTTTGTATAATTCTGAAATACACATTACTTTTCAGTTTTGGGCAACCTTGCCTTTTTTTTTAAACCTCTGGCACTTCACCGCTTACCTTTGTACCATTTCAAGCTATTCATTGGACTTGAACGACTTGAATTTCAATAAATAACTGGAAAAACTGGGGTGTTCTAAAACATTTGTAGTGTATGTTCACCGCTTACTGTACCGCAGAGGCACAACGGCGAATCAGGACGGGAGCTTCATGTCAGCTGACTGTTTTTGACGTGACACTGAATGAACCACACTACCTTCGATCGAACCACGACTGGTAGATAGCAATCAACGTAACGGGCACCTCTGCTCTAATATAACCTTGTATACATGTTGGAAATAAACTAAACCATTACTTCTTAAGGGGGAAATTTAGAAAAAGCAGTTTAAATACCAACCTGTCCAGTTCATCCTGAAAGAGGATTGTGTTGGACTTTAAGGTTCTACTGTACCTCTTTGACAGTGTCCATCAAAGCTGAACATTGCTGCTTCTTTGTAAAGGCTGAATTTTTGATAGAGCTCTTGTATTGGATCTCATTAATGTCCTAGTCGGTGAGCTTATACTCACTGTCGAACACACACACACACACAGACATGCCTGAGCACTACCCATCAATTTGGTCTGTCTCATTCATTATAAATCATGAAGAGAAAACAACAACTTAGCGAGTCACCCTTCTTGTGGGCTCGGCTAACAAACTCTCTGCTATGCCGCTCACAGCCTCGGACCGATCTATTTTCTGAAAGTGCACAAGCTAGATAGATGAAAGGGTTGCAGCTGTTGGCGCACAAACAACTGAGCCAGATGAATATTTATACAGACACACACACACACGGGAGGGCTTCACTATGCAGCTTTGAGAGCTCATTCTCCTCCTCATCCTCACAGCCGCTACACCGCTTCCCCGCTTTAAAAAAACAATCTCCATTCCAACTTATGAATCATATTTCCTCCAACATTGCCCTCCACTCTAGTAAACACCATGCCTCAATCAACTTTCGCAAGCGTCATCCACGTGAATAAATAACGGCCACACTTAAAAATGATGCCTCCTTTACTATGACTGATAGCACCGTGTGTTTACACGTCATTGTAGACATCTTTACCACAATACACACCGCCATCTGTAAAGCTGAAATTTATGGTGGAGTTCAGAAAAAGTGTTGCTGGGAATAAAAGATTGGGGGAAAACAAAACAAAAATCTGACTTATGAAAAACGTTTTCAAAATAAATTGTATTCATTCATTCATTTTCTATGCCGCTTAATCCTCCTAGGGCTCCGGGGGGTATGCTGGAGCCTATTCCAGCTGATTTTGGGGTACACCCTGGACTGGTAAAATAAATAATTTTGTACAATAAAAATTGTACACAATAAAGCCCTGGACCCTTACTAAATTCCTCACCACAAAGAGATGCCTGGTACTCTCAGTAGTTATGCAAAAACACCCGTACCACAATAAAAAAAACATTGATATTATCTATAGATTAACTGATACTCTCTGCAGTTTTGGAAATTTGAGTCAGAGGGTGCTATGACAAGTATATAGTGTCCACAAAAATAATAACATATTGTTTTATATATATTTTTTTAAAGTACAAATAAACACCTCCACTCTACTTAATTCCTCACCACTAATAAACACGCTCTGTAGTTGAAAAACTGTAGAAGCCCCTGGCCACTACAACAGATAAATCATTTTAACTAAGTATCTTTATTTGCTTGTGGAAAAAAGTAGTAAAAATCATATACACCCAACAAAAATAAAAACGTAACAGTTTTGTTTTTGCTCCCGTTTTTCATGAGCCAGACTCAAAGATGTAAACGTTTTTCATAAGGCTTATCTCTCTCAAATAAAATCTGTGTTAGCGAGCATTCATAATTCCTCCGCCTTACGGGTGGGGCAAGATGCTGTTTAAACAGCATTAGTGCCTTCGGTTGGCCACAATAAAAGGCCACTAAAAAATGTGCAGTTTAATGGTATTGGGGAAAGTGCAGGGGGGGGGTCTTGAAATTGAGTAATGAGTAGCATATATTATTGTAAAATGTATTATTTAAGTGTTATTATTTATTTGTGAGTAAAATAATATTACTATATGAGGAAATACTCATGAAATGAGGTTCATGAGTGAGCGTTGCAGTGTGTGATCAGTGGGACTTCACAGCGGGACGTCCTCGTTCAGACAAAAAGCTGAATGGCAAATTGGAGTGTTGGCTGAAAGCTGCCGAGCAGTGAGCCGCAAATTGCTCTCCTCACACTATCCCGCGCTAACACGGGCGCAGACATTCATCAATTATCAGCCTTGCTGGAGCATCCGCAGCTTTAAAGGCGCTAAGTGAGTGCTGTATATGCCGAATACAAGAAGCCAAAAAGTCCACCGGCTGTGTGAGGAGGGCAGAGAGGCAGTAAAGGGTGACATTGTGCTGTCTTGTCATTGCAGCACAAGCAGTTTGTGTTTCATGATAATGGCGGTGCAGCATTGTGCTCCACTTGAACTCAAGAAACAACTTAGTTCTGGGCAGTCATCCATTACAGCTAAAAAGAGCACAGGGAGCAGTTAGAGCTGGTTTTGACCTCATTTTTGGCTTGTATTGCTTGTTAACCACACAAACTGTACTGTTTGATCTGAATAACACATTTGGCCAAACTCTGCATTCAGAGCTGGAAAGTAAGTGCCCCACCAGATCCAGCAGTTCAATGTTGCTTTCCTTTTTCCAATATTTTTTTTTTCATTTTTACATTCATTTTTATAATTGATACTGTCTCCTCTCTGTCCAGGAGCACAACCTAGTGGCTATGGCAGGAATATGCCAATTTTATGACAGTAATCCCTCGTTTATCATGGTTATTGGTCCCAAAGGGTTCCTGATAAGTGAATTTCAACAAAGTAGGATTCTTTATTTATAAATGAAATATTTTCATAGTAACAGCATAAAAAACCTATTTACGACATTGTAAATATGATTTTTAACATTATAGAGCCCTCTAGACACCAACTAACACCTGTATAGTCAACTTTACACTTGTATTACCCAATAATGTAGACATAATAAGAGTAAATAAGCCATTTAAGACATAAATAAGACTCAATCTTGTGTGTGTTGCTATAAATGTATTCCCTAAGGGAGCTGAGTGGCGGGGATTCAAGAGATTCAAGAGATTCAAGAGAGTTTTATTGTCATGTGCATAGTACAACAGCAGTTATACTATGCAATGAAAATCTTATTCTGTTCATTCTCCCAAGAAAAGAAAGAAAACAAATGAAAGAATAAGAACATAAGAAACATAAACACATAAACATATATACCAATAATTGGGGATTGGGGTTAGAGTTGAATTTTAGCTTGCCGTGGATGACGGCCACAACAGTAGCTAGTTTTTTTATTATGGATTTTTTGGGGGGTTATTGTGCCTGTTGTGAGATAATTCAAACCTGTCATAAAAGCTTGTTGTTCCTGCAATCAAGTCTGGTGTTTGTGTGTCTCACCGTACATTACAGTAACATTACTGACACCAAGTGACCAGTAAGTGAACAGTGATACTACATATCATTCACAGCATCTCTGAATGCCTTTTATATGAATTTTAGTTAATTTTGCCATTTTTATGCTTGCATATTTTTTTACTATTAATTGGCTGTATTCAACCACTAAACAGCAGGATTTATTAATATATTTTGGAAAACTCGTGATAGAGTGAAGCCGAGAAATTCAAACAGCAAAGCAGCAAGGGACGACTGTAACGGACGATGAGACAGTTCTGATTGAGCCCGGTCGATTCTGCCAAGCAACAAGTGGCCAAATATAACGTGACCAGGAGCAGAAACAAGAAAATCCAAGCCACTCTGTTGATCTGCTACATACTGCTGCTCAAGGTTGTATCACTTTAAGCAGTTAAAAAACATGTTTTTATGATATATGTTTGTGCTTTCCTGTCGTCTGCAGTTTTCAGCAGCACAAGCAGTTTGTGTTTCATAATAATGGCGGTGCAGCATTGTGCTCCACTTCATCCCAAGAAACAACTTAGTTCTGGGCAGTCGTCCATTACAGCTGAAAAGAGCAGAGGGAGTACACAGAGAGCTGGTTTCGACCTCTTTTTTGGCTTGCATTGCTTGTCAGCCACGCAGACAAAAATCTAAATGGCTCTTTCTTTGACCACTCAATCATTATTAACAAGTATATCGCACAACACAGCTGAGTGGTGCAACCAACATTTTAAAGCGCACACAGAGGTAGACAAAGCTGCTGGATTCTGACCATTCATGATACTGACATCTAGTGGAGTTAATATAAACACGACATCAGGAGGTTGCCTACAGCTGCAGACGTGAATTCCAATGGGTTATTTTTCTTGCTGCTTTTGTAGACCACGCCCCTGACGACGCCAAGAGACTGGTTTTTGAATAGAGGCGTTAAATGGAGCATTTACGGTTGGCATCATTTGCACTGGGATGATCTTCTTTAGACAGCAAACTCGGTGAAACTGAATCAACAGCACCTTTGAAAAGTACTACACACCACTGTATCTAAATTGCTTCAAGACGCAATCAGTTCTACACAAATGATGGAATCCATCCATCCATCCATCCATCCATCCATCTTCTACCGCTTAGTGGAAATATGTTTTCTCCTGATTTTTTTGTTTTGTTACCCACAGACAAAAGTACTGGGACACCTTTGGAAAGAATGTTAGAAGCTCAACAGTCATCTGCCATTTTTGTTTAGTGACATGATTTAGGATTTATAAAGCAGCCCTATCAAGGAAGACCACTCTCACCTTGTGTCCGTCTGTGCCGGGTCAAGCTACCTTTTAAATTGTCGGCGTGACGGCGTAGGGCGTAGACATAGCTCTAATTTGTCCGACCTGTTCCTGCTATGAGATTCACTGTAGCGCGGCGGGTGGACGTGCTTCTCCTCTCCAAGAGCTGACATTTAATCCATGCCAATTTATCACCGCTGCGGCCCACCCGGGTTGGAGCGGGTGGCGCATCGCCTCAGGGTGAACCTCCAGTGCAGACATGGGGCAAATGTACTTTTATTTTGTTGTTTTTGCGCATGTCAATGAGAACGATGTCAATGAAGCGCTAAAAGGGAGGCGGCTCATAAAAAGGAAGACATTTTCTTTGTGCAACTTTTATGGCTACGAGGTGGACGCGGGCCAAGATAGCAGCCATGCAGAAAGATGCAGCAAGGAATCTTCTCAACAGCCGATGGAGGGAGGGTGAAAAACACTGCTGCGTGTTTTTTATAGTGCTTTATTACCATATTTGCAAAGTTGCCCATATAAAATAGTGCATCTCTATTTGCTTTGAATGCACAAGGCCGTTGTAGTGGAGCAGGCAAGAAGTTAAAAAGGCTACACTCTCAGGGCTAAACCTGTCAGCCTTGATTTTTTTTTTCCCACCTCCCGCCATCATAAAAACACAGATGATATTATTTTCTGTCAGTTTCTGTCTCTGTACATCACCAGGATGGATTTTGGCTGCTAATTCACTGCAGGCGAATGATCAAATGTGCGTCCCGAAGAGGTGGCACAGCAGATTACAACCCTGCTTAAGGTGACAATCAAGATGCCATGTTGCAAGAAAGCATTCTGGATTTATTCTTTATAATAATAATAATAATAATAATAATAATAATAATAATAATAATAATGAGGATACATGGAAATAACTTCAAAACTGTGTTCCTTCTACTATCTTTCTGCATTTGTGTTCCAATGGCAGCTCTGCGTTAGGGACTGGAAGGTCGGCACCCCACCAGATCCAGCAGATAGTGCTGTTTTTCCACTTTCCAATACATTTTTTATGGTCAATAAAAAGCCGTTGCAGTCTTTATTAAGCGCCAGTCCACATTGCTGTTCCTGTCTGCTCTCTGTCAAGAACAAGAAGAAGAAAACACGGCCATTCTGTTGATCTCTGCATCTGCTACGCTGCTGAACTTGTTAAGTTTTATCATTTACAGTACAGTCAAAATTTGGTTTGCCCTACTTTTCATACGATTCAGGTTTTCGACGACACTTTTTGTACAGCCTAATATTGCCCGGCGCACGCTAGACTTCAAATTTCGCAGCTTCACTCTGATGGTTTCTCAAAAATATATTAATAAATAATGCTGTTTTTCGGTTGAATATGGCCTTTTACTCGTCAAAAAAATATGGGAATTGAAGCAAATGTTACATATTTTTTGCCTAAATTAAGCATTTTCAAGAATAAAAATGGCTAAACTAGCTAAAATACAAATATAAGACATTCAGAAGACGCACTCAAAGACGCTGTGAATGATATGTAGTATTCTACAGTGGTCACTAATGTCAGTAATGTTACTGTAATGTACGGTGAGACGCACAAATGCCGGACTTGATCGCCGGAACAACAGCCATTTATTGAGGGTTTGAATTATCTCACAACAGGCACAATAATCCCCAATAAAAACACAGGCAACTGGTGCGGCCATAACCCCCGACGTCACTTTCAGTCCTCTCCACTAGGGAACACATTTATAGCAACACACGCAAGCATGAGTCTTATTTATGTCTTAAAAGTCTTATTATGTCTACTATCATGGGTATATATGAGTGTAAAGGTGACTATAGGGGTGTTAGTTCATGTCTCGAGGGCATTAATAATGTAAAATCGTATTTAGAAAGTTGTAAACAGGTTTTATATGTTCTAACTAAAAAAAAGAAAAAGAATCACCTATCATAGTCAGGTCTGGAACTAATTAAACCCGATAAATGAAAGATTATCATAGTCCGTTTGACCACATATTTCAAGCACTATGTTGATGTCTCCATTTGTTTCTCATTGAGTGAGCATCACCCAGCACGTTCATCCAAGACGATTTGTTATCCATTATTTTTTCTGCATTTTTTTTTTTTTGTCTGTTTTGCTACTGGTAACTAACCCACAACGGGGCCAAAGAAGACAGTTGGGAGCGACAGTGAAGAGAAACACTTTTGAATTCAACAAAGAACTCAGCGAAGTATGAAAGTGGCCTCTGGAACAGACTAATTGGATTTACATTTTGGTTTTCGTCCAACTTTTTGAAATTAATTACTACCAAAAAACAAGGTTTCACTGTAGTTTTTAGGTTTTACTTATGCTATAAGTTTTATGGAGAGTTTTCCTGGTATGTAGTCTACATCTAAGGGTACATTTACACAACAATGACATTGTAAAAATAAACATCCTCATCCAACGTCTGTTAAAAACTATCTCACATAAACACCACTGCATTTGGCTTTTTTTCCTCCTTTATCACATTCCCACTTCTCAGACTCCATCCTCATCAGTCTTCTGGAGGTCTCCCGTGCCCGTGACCCATCAGTTCTGCTCAGACCTCGAAGGGGTCATTCATCAACAGTCCACGCTGCAACCTGGGGATAGATTTCCTCTCCCTTCTTCCCCTGGCATCAATCACCTGCAGGGGGACTACTGTGCATACTCAAGCAGGCAGCAGAGGCTGGGAGAAGCCAGGCAATGTCACTGTGCAGGCCTACAGGCTATTTGGGGAATAGTATAACCTGTGCCTGATAGCCAATGGACTACAAATGAAATGGGTAATACATTGAAATCAGGGGGAAAAAAAACCCGCTGGAGATATGTGAAAGCTGAAAGTCCACATTCTTAATTACTGTAAATGCTCTAATTACAGCTGGGCGTTTATTTACCTAAACCGCAGAGATGACGAGGCATTAATTGAAAGCAGGCAATAAATGGAGAGACAAATTTGCAAAACACGTTATATACATAAATTTAATAATGACTTGGAGTGCATGAGAGTGCAAAAAACAGCTCTCATTGACCACATGGTCATTCATTAATAAGTATATTTCACAACACAGCAGCAACAGAACCAATGTTGCAATAGTGGTGAGGAGCAAACTGCTCACCCTGCATTAATACCACTGATGAGTTCACTGCAAACAGTAAACAAGAGTACACAAGTTTCACACCAACAGCTGAGGAGAGAAATCAACTTTTTAAAGCGCATGCAGAGGGAAATAAGCCTTCCCACTCATATTTTTCTACTTCAAATGCAGCTACTACCATCTTGTTGAGTTGATATAAACAATACCTCAGGAGGATTCCTTCGGCCACAGCTGTTAATGCAGACAATTTTTGATCTGGCACTAATTACAGCTTTTTGCTTATGTACACCACCCAGCAACTCCAGGAGACTCTGCAGTTAACTGAATCAAGGCGTTAGTTGGCGCATTTAGATCAGGGGTGTCTTTTTCTTTTTTCAGCCACATACTTTGGACACCTCAAACAGATGGTTTGAAAGAGGAGTAAAGGAAGCTATTTTTGTCAAACAACAGAACCCATCATTGAATCGGAATGGTGGTTTGAGGTTCAATTTGGACCCTGTGTTCAGCAGGTTACTGAGACCAAAACCCACAGCTCTTAGTCTTGCAAATGAGGTGAAGGCAGGGCCGAGCCAGAACAATAGATGCTAACAAGCCAGTATCAGAGTCGTTCATACCCAATTCAGGGAGCGACACTTCCCTTTTATCGTAGGTGTGAATAACAGGATAGGATTATACCACTGCTCCGCCCAGGCTTAGTGTAACGAACCAATAGGAGGAGGGTGTTGGCACACCAATTCCGCCCACTCTTACTGTATTTAAGGCCTAAGCTACCAGCACTTATTAGTTTGCTGACGAAGCTCTTCGGATGAGGAGCGAAACGTCCGACACCTTCTACACAGAAGTACAGATGACGTCTCAAGAAGCCTTTTCCTCGATGGACAACTCCTGTACGACTGAGAGCCTACACAGACGCATTGCGACCAACTTTGGGAGAGACATCCTTCTGCTGGTACGTAGCTTAGAAAAGGCCACTCTTAAATTAGCAGATTTAAGGAACCACCTCAGATTCAATCTTAGATGCAGGCAGAGTAGGTTAATCCCCAAATGCATGAGGCAAGCGTCCCTTGAGCAAGGACACTTGGCAAGGAAAATGCAACAAAACTACATCAGAAAAATACAGAATTTGAGAATTAGGAGACTTAACATAGAGATAAAAAAATAAACAGTCTGAAGTAGAAACCTTCTATCAGAGATTGCAAACCAAGCTTACGCACGAAACCTATCAGGAGGTTTGTGAATTTACCAAATCAGGTTATATGAAGCACCATAGCAAAACCAAAGAAAGGCATAAGGGAAAATTCCAGAAACTTCTATTGGAAAATCGACCACAGCTTGTCGTAAACACTAAGGATGGGGGGAATCAGACCAATACTAAAGAAAATTGGATCAAAAATCTGTCAGACAGAAGCCTCTCGGAGACAGAGAAGGCAGTATTAACCAAGGGTCTCAACTTCTCAGTGACTCCTAAAACGATACCCACAGTAGACTATATCACAGCAGCTGAATCGGCCATCAGGAACAATAACCTTTCTAGAACAGAGGCAGGGGACCTTCGTCTGAGAATATCGGCCCTTCTCAGTAGTGCCAAACCACCACCGTCCAATATCACGTTAGGTGAGAGGAAAGCATTAGCGGCTCTGCAGAAAGATGAGAGCATCACCATCTTACCAGCTGATAAGGGCAGATGCACAGTGGTTCTCAACACATTGGACTACGAAGAAAAAAAAAAAAAAAAAAAAAAAAAAAAAAATAACAAGTCTAATTAGTGATGCCAACACATATGAGCAACTTAAAAGGGACCCATCCAGTAGGTATAAGAAAGAAATCATACACTGTCTCCAAAAGTTAGAGAAGGAAGAACTAATTGACAGACAGATGTATCATAGGTTATACCCTGGGGAGGCTACACCATGTATCTATGGCCTTCCAAAAATCCACAAGGAAGGGTTTCCCCTCAGACCCATTGTCTGTAGCATTGACTCTACCACGTACAATGTAGCGAAATATGTAAAAACAGTCTTATCCCCATTGGTAGGCAACACTGATCATCATATAGAGAACACAAAAGGGTTTGTGGCGAGCATCAAAGACCTCAGATTGGAGCCAGAGGAAACTTTGGTGTCTTATGATGTGACTTCACTTTTCACATCTGTCCCCACCTCAGCAGCAGTCTCGGTGGTGAGGAAGAGACTGCTCGAGGACTCAACTCTGCATCGGAGAACAAAACTTAGTGCTGACCACATCTGCCAATTACTGGAAATTTGCCTTAACACCACATATTTTCAGTTTAGAGGGAAATTCTACAGACAAATTCATGGTTGTGCTATGGGCTCACCAGTCTCACCCATAGTGGCGAATCTGTACATGGAAGAGATGGAGAAACAGGCTCTCACATCCTTCTCAGGGACAAAACCAAGGCACTGGTTTAGATACGTGGATGACACCTTTGTCATAATCAAAAAACAAGAAATTCAGTCTTTCACAGATCACATCAATGCGGTGGACACCAATATCAAATTTACTCGCGAGGACACTAAAGAAAACCAACTAGCCTTCTTAGACTGCAAGGTAATTATAGGAAAGGACAGACAGCTACTTACAGAGGTCTTTAGAAAGGCCACACACACTGACCAATACCTGCTTTTTGAATCAAACCATCCACTACAACATAAACTAGGGGTTATTAGGACCCTCCAACATAGAGCGGAACAAATACCAACTAGTGCTGAGGGAAAGAAAAAGGAGACACAACATGTCCAGAGAGCGCTCTCAACCTGTGGGTACCCACGGTGGGCTTTTAACAAATGTCAAAAGAAGAGAGTAGGGAAAGAAACCCAAAAAGCCCACAGAAGCAAAAAGGAGAGGAGTGGTAGTCCCTTATGTAGCGGGGGTCTCCGAAAAACTCCAGAGGATCTTATGGCAACACAAAATTCCTACCTATTTCAAACCAGTAAATACCCTGAGACAAAAATTAGTGCATCCTAAAGACAAGGCTCCAAACCAGAAACAGAGCAATGTGGTCTATTCCATCCACTGTAAAGATGAGGAATGCAAAGAGCACTACATTGGGGAAACTAAGCAAATGCTCCAAAAAAGGCTTTATCAACATCGCAGGGACAATGCTAGTGGTCCTCAATCAGCAGTACATCTACACCTGAAAGCTACCAATCACTCTTTTCAGGACAGCGAGGTAAAGATTTTGGCCAAAGAAAACAGATGGTTTGAAAGAGGAGTAAAGGAAGCTATTTTTGTCAAACAACAGAACCCATCATTGAATCGGAATGGTGGTTTGAGGTTCAATTTGGACCCTGTGTTCAGCAGGTTACTGAGACCAAAACCCACAGCTCTTAGTCTTGCAAATGAGGTGAAGGCAGGGCCGAGCCAGAACAATAGATGCTAACAAGCCAGTATCAGAGTCGTTCATACCCAATTCAGGGAGCGACACTTCCCTTTTATCGTAGGTGTGAATAACAGGATAGGATTATACCACTGCTCCGCCCAGGCTTAGTGTAACGAACCAATAGGAGGAGGGTGTTGGCACACCAATTCCGCCCACTCTTACTGTATTTAAGGCCTAAGCTACCAGCACTTATTAGTTTGCTGACGAAGCTCTTCGGATGAGGAGCGAAACGTCCGACACCTTCTACACAGAAGTACAGATGACGTCTCAAGAAGCCTTTTCCTCTGATTTACAATATAATCCATTGTATTCACATCTTTAACCAAATCCTTACCAAAATTGTATGCATACATGCATCACTCTAAACAAAAATGCATAGAAACAGACAAAACAAAGAGTAATCTAAAATGGTACAGTTTTCTTTTGAAGATGTGTCTGTTTTCGACTAATTCCGGTTACTTGTTCAGAATCCTACTAAATCACCAGCGTTTTTTGTTTTTTTTTTGTACAATGTAGAATTCTGTGAAAAACAACAGCATTGCAAGTAATTTTGAAGGTTTCCCATGTTTAATTTTTTGATATCATTGCAGTGCTGTCACTATCACAAGCTGTTTGGCGCTTTATCTCTTTTTACGTGACGTTGAAATGAAGAATACTCCACATAAATTGTATGGGCGTAATCCAAAACATTGTGAGCAACAGTCTGTAAAGCCTAGACGAGCAGAAAGAAGGGGCGCTCTAATGACACACTACAGAGGCAGGAAGCACTGATGCAACAAAGTGGAAAGAGACTGAGTGGAGAAAGAAAAGTTTAATAAGACCTTTTTTGGGGGGGGCTGTGTCAAAGCAAAAGAAACGAAGCAGTTGTTGACTCAGTGCCCGACGTCGCTCCCCCTAAATGTCTACATGAGCAAAGAGCGCAAGCCGGAGTTGCCACCAACTCCCCACCAATTAAATCCTCTAATTAATCACGACTATTTTTAGAAACACGCTGGAAGCACGCCGCCGGAGGGGGGTGGAGAAGCCTTGCACATCTTTGCTCTGGTTCTACTTTTCTCCGAGCTGCCCTCTGGTATAGTGATGCTCCTGTTTGCAGAATGCAGCAGATAAACACTTTGCAAAACACATTTTTTCCTCACGTCACGGATACGGTCAAACCTCGGTTTTCGCACGCCTCAGTTTTCATATGATCAAGTCAATAATTAGAATCTCAATAAAATGTATTTTTTAAAAGGGATAGTTCGGATTGTTGGGCTGCACGGTGGCCTAGTGGTTAGCATGTTGGCCACATAGTCAAGAGATTGGGTTTGAATCTCTGTTTAGGCATCTCTGTGTGGAGTTTGCATGTTCTCCCCGTGCATGCGTTTTCTCCGGGTACTCCGGTTTCCTCCCACATTCCCACATGTGAGTGTGAATGGTTGTTATATGTGCCCGGCAATTGACTGGCAACCAGTCCAGGGTGTACCCCGCCTCTCTCCCAAAGTCAGCTGGGATAGGCTCCAGCATACCCGCGACCCTAGTGAGGATAAGCGGCATAGAAGATGGATGGATGGATAGTTCGGATTTTTTTAACAATTGTACTACATCAACAGTGACTTACCCCCCATTTGCGTTCAAATGAGTACATTTGCGTAAAAAAAAAGCCTACTCAAAAAAATCACCTGATAAATCGCTCGCCGTTATATTTGTCTCCGCCATATCCCTGCGCACTGCTGCGTCTCCATTCTTGTGTATGTGACGAAGACGCTCGCATCTTCTTCCGAGACGGAGCGCCGCAGCCATCTTGCGGAAGAAGATGCAAGCACAAAAGTGTAAGAATTAGTTAACCACTGATGCTGATAAAAGACGCTGGAGTCAGTAACTTCCTGTATCTGCTTCTTTTAACACGCCTTTTAGAGACTATAGCCCTTCTTTTGAAGGAAGTGTGGCCAGATCAAACTAATACTCCAACAAACAGTTAACGGGCAAGTTTCCTGATCATCGGGACCGCCTCCACAGAGTGCTTATGAGAAAGAGGAACTCAGTTTCTCTTTAGAGAGCGCTCGGACCTCGCTAGACTGCCAACTGGGTGGCTGACCGTTCTCTCCAGCGCTGGCATTACAATCGCTTGTATTCACTCCAAATGGAATAAATTGTTGACTCAGGTAGTTATTTCTGAGTGAAACTTCACTGCCAAAAACAATGCTTGAAACATAGTTATTAAACACTGAGCGAGTCTCTCATTTCAACGCATTTGAAGCACATTTAATACTACCTTGATGACAGGATGCCAGACTTGAGTTTCACTTTAATCATTTGCATTCAAACAGCGCGTCTGCTAATAAACTACCCTCCGTTAATGATTCATATTTGGAGGTCCAACCTCAGCCCCCGCAAAACACATCCATCCGTTACGCTGCGACATTTAAGAACATTTAAAGACAGAGGAGCCGTTCCACTAAACTACCTCCATCAAAGAAATATGAGCGGCACCAATGACCGCTTTTGTAACTTAGTTAACAATAAATCTCTCGGCGCATCGCCAATAACAGATACCCAGCTGTTTTATTGAGCTCGTAAAAAGGGATGATTAAACACTTTTTGATTTTAAGGACCCCGCACGCCGTTATAGTAATAATAATAATAAGCGCAACTCAAAAGGGGGTGATCTTTCAAAACAACAGTGACTCACTTTATGCAAAGTGAAGGAGCATTTGAGGACACATCATAATGTCTCGCTTCACCATGCTGAAACCAAAATAATCACTTTTTAAAGGCTTCTCGTCTAAAAATAAAAATCCGCTGCTGACCGCAAACCACATTACACAACAGGCAACGCCACCAAAATGGCCACAGCATTCAAAATAAATGGGGTTTAAAGTCAAAACTGCTGCAAGTTATGAGGGAAATCATTGAAGTCATGACAAGTCATATTTGCCGCATTTTGAGGTTAGCATTAAAAGACGCAATCACTGTTAGCAAAGATACATAAAACCCCAGTGGCCAAAATGCTACAAAACGGTGTCCATTTTGGTTCAAACAAGTCAAAGTTATTTTTGATGCAGTCTAAGCTTAAAAACGTAAAAAGATGCTGCTACTGATTGCCAAAACATTTAATGCAATACACAATAGTGGATAAAATGTTATGTTAAAAAAAAAATCTACCAAAAAAAACACGAGTGGCCAAAATGCTACAAAACGTGGCCATTTTGGTTCAAACAAATGCGTTGGATTTCTTTAATACATTCGACGCTTAAAAACTGAAGCTATAACCATGTTAGCCCAAATATTAACCGCAATACACAACATTGGATAAAGTATCAAAAAAGGGTCAGTTAAGTAATTTTTGTTGGATTCTAACCTTAACAGCAGAAGATACCATCACTGTTAGCCAAAATATGCAAAACAACACAGGGATGTGGCCATTTTGGTGCACACAATGGCCCCTGAAGTCATGTTTTAAGCATTCAAAGCTTGTAAACAGAAGATGCAGCTACTGTTACCACACAACAGTGTACACAATGTTCCAAAAAAAAAAAAAAAAGAGTCCATCAAGTCATTTGTGTTGCATTCTAATCTTAAAATCAGTCATTGGTAGCCAACAGTATAACTCATGACAATAGTTAAAATAGTCAAAAAGTACACCAAGTTTTCACAAGTTTTAAAGCCTTCTAATGGGATTCTAAAGCTTGACACATTTATATATCTGGCTTGTTTTAGTTTGAAAAGAAGAAAAGGTGCAAACCTGTTAGTCCTCACTTGAACCAAAATGGCCACCCACTTGGTTCATGACTCATGGAGGTAAATGTACTGCAGTTTAAGCTAAAATCTAAACACTAAAAACACATAAACTAGCTAAATGTCATGTTAGGGAGAGTCAAACATGTTACATACCAGAAGAAAACACAGGAAGTAGAGAACCACGTATTGTATATGTAGCCAGAGCCATAATTGAGGTAGTTGTTGTGTGGGAGGAGTCAAACTGTATAAGTGCTGCGTTCAATGACACTGAGATTTTTTTTTTTTTATCAATTTACCTTCCAATCAGAATGAGAGCAAGTAAAATACTTCATCACTCTGTTTGCTATTTCCGTATTAATACACAGTATGACATATAATTATCTGTGCTGTATTGTATTAACACCGTTCACTGTGTAAGAAACAAAATTTGACAGAATATTAGAAAATCCAAAGTGGTAAACAGACTGAAAATTGGCCTGGAGCCGCTACCCTCAGGAATGAACATGAAGCAGTCTTTTATTTGTGCATTTTACAACAAGAAGTTACCATAAAAAGCCTAATTGTTAATTCATGACTTTCATTGTATCACAAAGCATCTAAATAGGAGCTTGGCAAACTTGGAAATATCAATTATTCAGAAGTTATTTCCTACCCCTGTAGTGTGGAAAAGTTGCTTTATGTTTAGAATAGGACTTTAAAAATGTACATTATTAGACTGCTGAAACAGTTAACTTCTGTGGTGGCTGTAATCTTTTTTCCTTGCGGCAACTGCTGGAAGATCGAATTTTAAATCTAAATTTAAACACCTGCGGTGCAGGAGGGAGAGGGATAATTGCTTATTTTCTACCAGAAGCCACCATAAATAAAAAGAATATACCCATAGATTTTATCACTGAATACAATTACAGGGCAGGGGATACTAGTCCTGCTGCTGTATAGCCTTTTATTTCCATGTCATCGTCATATTTAACTGGCCTGAGCTGAGTAATGGTCCTTATTATTAGCAGTCTAACATACTGGAAGTGTATGCATTTTATCTCTTAACTCCACCAAAACCATGTACCACAATCTCTTAATTCTAGTTATTAATTAATGTATGCAATAATTCATTAATTTCCTTTATTTATAAGGCTCAAATTGTTTGGTTTCTTTAATTTGATTTTTCTTTATTTATTTTTATAAAATGTATTTATGCTTCCATTTTTTTTGTATCAAGGTTGTATTTTCTTCAATTTTTTTTTTATTTTATTTTGTTTTACTTTTTCCATGTGTTTGTTTATGTCCAAAATTACTATGATTAATGTTTTTTTAATGTAAATTTTTAAACTCTATTTTATTTATTTCAAGGCAGAATTATTTTACTCATTTTTTTTCTAATTTTTCCTAGTAATTACTATTATTATTAATGAACCAACCGGGCAGATATCAGTTCAGTTTCATTTAAAACATTTTTGTATTATTATTATGTACAGACACGTTTCTTCGAAAGAAAAAAAAAGACATAAAGCTAAACATAATTTTAAAAATTACAATAAAATGAATCAAAAATTAATATGACAAATAAAAAAAAAAAAAAAATACTTAATTGTATGGGTCAATTATATTTTATTTTTGTTTTTGTAATATATTTAATTTTTTTCAAGGCTGAATTATTTTCCTTTTTTGTTCTTAGTATTTGCTAATATAAATGAACCACATGGGCAGATATTACTTCAGTTTCATTTGTAACATTTCCATGTATTATGTACAGTCATGCTAAATGCAAAAAAAGGACATCACGTAAAAAAAACACATAATTTAAAAACATTTATTATAAAATGCTCATTATATCCTATGACCGAGGCAGCTAATTTGTGATTTATTCCCTCTGCGTGGACCGCTAATGTCGTACAGCTCTTTATCTTCTTTTTGTGAACGTTCCGAGCCAGTGGAGCGCTGCAGTGTAATCCCAGTCATTAGCTGTGCGATCAGGTAGATGTATCAAAACTATGTTAATCATCTCCATTGCAAATTGATCAAAGCTAAGGGTCTGCATGCAATTTATTGTGGCAGTTAACTTCTTTTTACACTTAAAACATGACCACTACAGCTAATAAAGGTTTCGTGATGGCCAGAGTATGAGCCGGGAGCTGATTAATTCAATTTTTATTCATTCTTATGGGGAAAAAGTAACAAACTATCAAAGTTTAAGGGTAGGACAAGTTGTTGTAGTTGTGAAAGTTGTGAATCCTATGGGATTCATCATCTGAGGTGCCAGCATGGCACATTCTGTAGCATCCAAAAGAAGGAGCCCCATGAATATAGTGTGTGACCTTTAAAGGCTTTGCATTCAAATGATCTTATCCTGTATAGCAGGATGTTCTTTTGGCTATAAGAAGAACTCAGTTCAACTTTAAACTAAATCTAAATCCTCCAAATCTAATGTGCAATCTAATGAATCTTGCAAATGTGCCACCAGACCTGTGTTGAAAACATAATCTTGCAAAGAAGATAGTTTGAATGCAATGTTACTTAGGAAAGATGCAATAGTGCCACCTAGTGACCTTTTTGTACTGTACAGTATGTCTATTTAGAAAAAATTAAAAATCCATCCAGAAAAAATTACTATAACTGGGCCTTGAAAGACCTAAAAGGAACCTATAAATAATGATCAAATTACATGCAGAATTTTACTTGAGTATACCTAATCTAAAAATCAAGTGTTAGAATATAAAAATGTGTATGAATATTATAAACATATTACAACAGTGTAACACTAAATTCTTTCTAATTATCTAATAAATGTTAATTTCCAAACAGAAAAATATGAAATATGTATATCCTTACTTACCAAGACCTCGAGGCACCTTAAAAACAGCTATGCATTATTCTAATTAAATAAGTATACATCTTTTTTTTTTTTTTTTTACAATTACAAAAATGCATAATTGTCAAATAAACTTGGCTTTTTTATTTGTCAAATTATATTAACAGTATAAAACAGTATTATATTCATAGTAGAAATTTAATAAAATAAAGCGTAAATGACATTTCATTGACCTTGAGACCCCTGAAACACCTATACATTTGTATAGTTATAGACGTATTTAAAAAATACAACACACTACCAAAT
This sequence comes from Dunckerocampus dactyliophorus, assembly GCF_027744805.1. NCBI lineage: Eukaryota > Metazoa > Chordata > Actinopteri > Syngnathiformes > Syngnathidae > Dunckerocampus > Dunckerocampus dactyliophorus. The sequence continues at coordinate 7,576,884 of NC_072836.1, read as the reverse complement.
CAATTTATCAATAAAAAAAATACTATAATAACTGACCATTATTTAAAATATATTCAGAATAAAATAAATATAAATAATAGTGTATATATTTAACAAATGATTCTGTAAGAGCATAAATGAGGCATGTATCTTTTGAAATGTGCTCCAGATTTATTTAGTTTTGAACCAAGAAAATATCTTAATGCAAAAATGGTATATATACACACATAATAATAATAATAATAACAATAATAATCATTTCAACCTGAAAGGCACCAAAGCTTGAGAAATGCTTTCTCGAAGAACATTTAAAAACAACTTCAGAAAGTATGAAGAAAATGACGAGCCTCACCATTATTAGCGACGTCCTCTGAAAGGTTAAATAAGACAATAGTGGTATCTAAAGCATATATTTACATAAATACAACCGCCACTATATCTGCTCCCTTTTGTGACTACATTGTCCGCCACTATGTGTGTGTGCACGTTTTAAAAAAATCCTTATTCAAAGCGCAACATCTGACAAATGGGACATAAAGATTTGCAATAAATTACATTGAGTAGAAAAGCCCTATGTCCTTTATGTTACCGCTATAGGTGGGATGTAGAATAGTGTGATATGGCTGCGATTGTCTCAACAAGGACGTGTGCTGTCAACAAACAAAATGTCACTCATTCCCCTCAGAGACTTCCTGCTCTCACAAGTGCTATTAAAGCCACATAAAAATGTTGCATATTTACATGTTTTCATTCATTGTTCATTGAAAAGGTTACATATCACTGTGGTGTTCTGTGGTGTGGTTAACTGGCGATGACAAAAAGAGCATTCGTTAGCACCACGCTCTTGCTAATTGGGGACAATTACCTTATTTTTCTCCTCCCTACTTCCCGGTCCCGCTCATAAGCGCTGTCGTTGCATCGTGATGGCTCCCGTAGGGAAGGAATGCAAGTAGTTTTTAGTTTGTGTCCTCTCACGCTGCGTGTCATTTATTGAGGGAGATGGTGACGTAGGAGGTTGGGATGTAGCCTTCGTCGCCGTTGCTCCTACGTACACGTGTCCAGCCGTCACCTTTGTCTTCCTCCACCACCGCCAGCACCTCGCTCTCCTGCATGGAGATGGTGCCCTCACTGGCGCCTGGAACCGCATCACGGAGCATTACGCCTGACTGTATTATTGGCGTTGGAGTTTGAAACGTCCACACATTGTCATTTTAATTCATTTACACCAAAACTGAGAATTACAATCTCTGTTGAAGCAGACTATTTGATACAGCTTTAATTGTTTTGGCACAAGCATAACAACTAGATGCAACTAAAGCCCAACTGAAGCATTGTGTGTTAAAAACGACAACTCTAAACACCTCGCCATCATATGTATGGGGCAACTCATGTGTTGTCATCAAACGAGATGTAATGCCTACTTTCACCAGAAGGGGCGTTAGTTTGAACTCTAACGCTTGTGTAACGTGCATTTTTATATATTTGTTATTTTTAAATGTGAATTTAAAAAAAACATAAACAGTCATTGTACAATTAAATGCACATTTTTTCCTGTTTTTTTTTTTTAAGTACAAATCAAAAGTCTGGACACACTTTCTCATTCAATAAAATAATAAAGAGTGTCCAAACTATTGACTAGAATTGTAACTATTTCAAGGTCAAAACATACAAATTATTAAAAAAAAATAAAAATAAATAAATAAATAGATATTTCTTTTGTTTGAGTAAAAAACAAAATCACATCACATTTGGAGATACATTCTTCACAAGTGTGTATCTTCTTGGTTTAAAATAATAATAATGTTGTCCTTTTTTTTTTTATAAATGACAAAATCTAATCAGGTTTTTAAACATTTTACACATTGTCGAGAAACGATTGTAAGTGATACCTAAATAGGTGGAAGGATGGATTATTACACTAAGAAGCAGGATGTGTCAGTGACATACCGGGAAAGTTGTACATGGCGGTGCAGGTCCCAATTGGAGCCGTGACTTCCTCATCCTCAAAGTCATCGTCAAACTCTGCGTAGATGGCGTGGGAGGGGTCAGGTGTGCCTCCGTCAGAGTGCGCTCCATCCGGGCTGCAAAAAGGAGGGAAAAAAATAAATACTATAGAAGCTAGGAGTGTCCTAACAAGTGCTACATTAATGACAGTTATTGTTATTATTATTATTGTTATTATTATTAGAATACACTAACCAGTACATTGCTGAGTTAGGAGAAGTGAGAGTCACCTGAGCGTTTCGTGACCGTCGTTGTTGTTGAAGGAGTGGGATTTATAGCGTGGTGTGTCTCCTCGACCTCCCGCCTCGGCTAGCCATATCTGGGTGCACATTTGGACACAGGTGATGATGCATTAAATGACATTTTGCATCCATTTGTATTTGTATGTATGTCACTGAACATTAAATTCTCTTCCTATTTACTCAAATGCAGAGAGTACCAGGTGTCTAGTCGGGGTCAGGCATTTATTAGTAGGAGATGGTGCCTTCGCTGGCACCTGGAAGCGCATCATCCATCATTAGAACTGACTTTTCTTACAGAGGTTATAGTTTGCATCACACTGAGAGCTGCTTCTAATATTCTGCCTTTCCCGTTGAGCTTTTACCTTTGTACCTAATGTTTTGGCACCAGCATAACAACCAGCTGCAACTAAAGCCTGACTGATATTGCCACCACATTTTACAATATTTTTATATTTTTTCCACAAATAAACAAGTTATATTATTATATACTTATTTACATATTTTTAAACACCATTTTTCAAGACACTAACAAAACAATACTTTCTTAACTCCACTATAAAGTTCAGCTTTACAGATGCCATGCCTGAATGTATTGTTTGACTGACTTTATATATTTGTTTGTGTAAACCAACTCTTCTACTTCTGAACGACTGCACACAAAAGGGTGAAAGTGTGTCAAAACATGCACCCCTACTGCGTTGCCTGCGCTATTACTAGTCTGACAAATCCACCACGTGGCAACACTGTTATTAAACCCCATAAGTGGAATCGACTTCCCACACAGCTCCACAAAACACCCACTGTAATTTTAGTCGAATCACCACCAAATTTGGTACACACCTTTAGGGGACTGACAAGCACATGTGTGTAAAATTTGGTTGAAAAACATGTCCGCCATGAAGTAAAACATCTTCGCAACTAATTGTACATAAAGTCGAAGTCATTAATAATTGTAAAAACTGATATCTGTATTTCATGTTCGCTAACGTGTCTTCCAATGCATTTTGACCACAACCTATAGGAGGCAAGGAGTCACATAAATAATTAAGTGCCTGACTAGGCTATTAATGGTGAAAGTAAATAATGAGAGCCCTGAAGTTGGCATTACCTCATACTTGCTTTGCTCCCCCCTGAGACGCTCTATATTCTGGGCCGTCTGACTGATTTGGGATGCCAGACTGGCGGGGTCTCCCAATTGAGGATTTTTCTCATAAACATCCTTCATCTTCCCCAGGGCCTCACTGACAGACAAAGAGAGAGGGGGGGGGATTTTATTTTATGAGTTCAAGGGCTCCATTCTCACTCTCTCACACACACACACCATAGTCATGTGTCACTACATGACTGTTACAGTCACAAGAGAGGCTCTAATAGAGAAGAATTGGTGTGCACACACACACACTCACACACACACACAGACAAACACAGAGAAACACACACCTACTATCTATTTCCTTCTGCAAATCTTTGCCAATTTCATCCAGTTTCTGCTGCAGCCTCTTTCTGCGCTGCTCTGGAGGGAGGTGGGTGAAGTCCTCAGTCACCGCGGGCTGCCAAAAGGTCACACAGCTTTAATAGGCCTGAACTTGCACCAGACAATAAAAAATAAAGAAATAAATGACCACCCTCAGGAGGAACACCAAGAAGCCAAAAGCCCAAATTCAGCTCACTTTGCCAGTGACATTTTAAAATCACGCTCGGGCCATTTCAGACATATTTTATATATATTGGCAGGTGCAATAGTGAGCTGAACCACAAACGGCACTCATATAATTAAAAACAATGCCTTTTAGCACATCATTTTCTATTAAAGAGTAGAAGGCCCACACTAAAAAAAAACGTAATAAAAGAATAATACAGTATTATGAAAATAAAGTCGTAATTGTATTAGAAAAATGTATATTATGGTTTCTTTAAAATGAAAACAAGGTTGTAATATTATAAAAATAATGTCAGTTTTTCATAAGTTGTACTACAACGGGGGGGAAAAATCATAATTTAAGAAGAAGAAAGGCATAATAAATAATATCACAATATTATTAATAATATAATATGATGAGTTGAAATCATACAATTAATACAATGATGTTGTAATATTACAGTAGTGTTTCTCGAGGAAAAAAGTGTTAATATGTTAAAAATATTGGCAAGCATTATTGTTATTGGGCAATATTATGACAAATACATACTTAATATATTATATTATATAATTATATATATATATATATATAAAATATTGCAAGAATATTAATATTACAAGAAAAAAGGATATTGTAATTTTCTGAGAACTAATTTCAAAGTGAATTAAGTAATCTCATCGGGGGGGGGGGGGGGGGGGGGCGAATAAATCGGAATATTATGAGATTAAACTTGTAATTTTTTCTTTAGAAAAAAAGCGGTAAATTAGCCAAAATATTTGTTTACAATATTTATGGTCGGAATATTACAAGAAAAAATGTTAAATATAGAAATTGTAATTTTCTGAGAACATGGTTCAAAGTGAATTTGGTAATATTATCAGGGCAGGGGGGAAACACTTCTTTTTACGCCAATAAAGTTCTGATGTTACAAGAATAAAGTTGCAATATGCCAAAAAAATATTTTAACAAGGTTGAGGTTGTGCTATTATGAGAAATAAACCTGCAATACGTCAAGTGTCATTTTCTGAAAATGACGGGAACGCAATAATGAGGTTGTCATACTGCAGGGATCATGCTATGATAATATGAGAATACAGCTGTAACTTTCAAAGAATTAAGTTGTACTACTACAGGAAAAAAGTCTGAATTTTACTGAAGTAAAACTAATACTGATACTAATACTAATACTGAAGTAAAACTAAAAGCTCAAGACTTTTTTTTCCCTCATAGATTTACTGCTTTTTTTCCTACTGTGTCTCCCCTCCTTCACCAGCAGGTGGCCACCTTTTCAATGCAAACTCATGCAGTGCTTGATGACCTTACCAACAGGGCCAAATGTATTGATTGTTTATTTATTAAATGTGAAACTGCATGGGGAAGGTGGCCACTATATGAATCACCCAGTTTGCACCCCGCAATGTTATAATGTGGTCCATATTACCGAGGCGAGCCTCTCTGGGGTGAACTTCTGGAGGGGGGAGAGGAAGTAATTTAAATAAAACCATGTGGAATGAAATAAAAGTGGTGCAGATGTAGAGACAGCACATGCAAGCCCCAGCGGGTGACTGCCTCTCCCTTTCAAATGGACTCACCGATCTCCTGAGTGTGCGGAAGGATGAGATTCTGGGTTTGACTGTCTTATTGATCTCCTTCAAATAGTACGACAGGGGGTCCCGGCCAAACTTGGGGGAGGGGGGTCCGTTGGAGGGTGAGGGGGCCGGAGGTGTGAACAAAGGTGGGAGCAAGGAAGGGGAGAGCTGGGGCGGGAAGAGGGACGCAGGCGGTTCGATTGGGGTAGTAGTGGGGAGGAGGGTTGACAAAAAAGAAGAGGACAAACAAAGTGACAAGAGAAAGAAAAAGACACCGTCAACACCTTAAAGCACACCACCAAGCCGAGAAGACACAGAGCCCCGACAGCACACACACAAACACATATCACAATAAAAGCACAGCAATAATAACCGTAAAGCAGCCATGCTTGTGTAGCAGCAACACACACCTGCAGTCACACCCAAACAAACGTGGTGGCGCATTACAATTTTTCTGGATTATTATTTGTTAAAAACTCATCTATACTGTAAATAAAACCTGCAAAAATGGTATTGCCCTAAAATAACACACAATATTGAGGTATGGGAGGGGTTTGCCTTAAGAAGTCATATATAAGAATGCATAATAATAATAAAATAACAAAAAGCATGTGGGGTTAAAGAGCCTACTCTAAAAATGAGATGTAAATAATATAAATCTACTCCGGGTACTCTGACTTCCTCCCACATTCCAAAAACATGCACGTTAGGTTAACTGGCGACTCTAAATCGTCCATAGGTATGAATGTGAGTGTGGATGGGTGTTTGGCTACAAGTGCCCTGCGACCGCCTCTCGCCCAAAGTCAGCTGGGATAGGCTCCAGCATACCGCTGTGACCCTAATGGATGAAATTTCCTAATAAATATATAAATAAATTCTCCAGTTTTATAGGTTGACAACTGGTTCTCCTCTTCTCCGCCAGCATGGGCAGCCTTTTCAACTGTCATAATGATTTTGATCTTTGTTATTGAGGTCGAATTTGTGATACAACTCTTGCATTGGATCTTAACAGGCTGAAACAACAAAAGTGCTTTATGAGGAACACTTGACTTTGTAAAACTATGCTTCAAAGTGTCTAAGAATGTAATATCATGTATATAGAATAATAATAATAAATTTAAAACTATGTGTGTATTTGGGAGCTGAGTGTGTGACACTACCATTAAAAGTGGAGGTTGCTCCTTTCCTTGACAGTAATGTCCGTCTTAGGGAGCTTTTAAAGAGCGAGGCGAGGCAGGAGGGGGGAATGTTTTCTAGAGAGCGAGAGAGACCCACAAAGCTCTCTCAAGTGAGCCCGCTATTCATCGAGCTCTCCTGCTCTAATTGGGAGAGCATGACTGAAGACACACACATGCACACGCACACATACACACACAAACACAAACACACATAGATGCATGGCCGAGCGCAGCCTGGGAAGACATGCTGGGAGGTGAGAGACGCTGAACAAGCAAACAGGGAGTACAGAGGGGATCATTTAGTGTTGTGAATAGAAGGGAGGGGGGATGTGAGAGAGGGAAGGTTTGAGAGGGTAGGTGGTAGACCACTCATGTGACCAAATGAACACCTCGGAAAGAGTGGGAACCTCAGAGTGCAGACCTCCAGCCAGTGCCAAACAATCCTCAACATGTCAGTATGATAAACACTTGGTGGTGCTGTTCCACTCCAGTCCTTTCGAGGGGGGGAACACACATTATACAGTAAAATCTTTGCGGGAGTAACAAGCTTATTTCTAGTGGATCACTGCCCGACTTGATCCCAGAAATTCGAATTAAGTTTGCACCTTTATCCAGATCTGCAGCAAAATTGCAAGGTTCTTGATCTGACAGTGTGGATCATGCAGGGGATAATGTACTAACTCGTAACGTTTAACTAACTGCAGTGGAACCTCCAAAGTTGATTACAATCCCTACTAACGTGACCTTGGTTGACTTCAAAACTACATTTTAGGAAATCAAGTCAAGTGAATGAATCCACTCCAGGGTCGAACTGTCTCCATAATAAGACCTTGAACTGTACATGAAATGTTTTTAGTCACATTTTAACTTCCCAAGCTGCCATATTAAGCATTTTACTGTACATTAAAATTAAATAGTCGCCCCTTGCAATATCGCGGTTCGATTATCGCTTGCTCGCTATATAGTGTTTTTTCAGAAATTAATGATCGCTGTTTTGTAGTAGACTATGGTCTATTATTAGCCAAAACATATTGAAATACAAGTCATATGTTGTATTCAGGCCACTAGGCAGCAGTAATGTTACATGGATGAGACATCCATCCTTATTACATTACTCTACCTTGCACTCCATGTAGCCAGCCATGAATGCAGGGTGAAAAAAGGTTCATCTCCCATTCTGTGTGGAAGTGGTAAGTTTGTGGCTTCGTACTTTGTCCATCTTCCCCACTCCGTTTGAAACCCTTTCTTTAGTTTAAGAGAAATTAAGTCGAGGCTAACTGGTTAGCTCCCTAGCTCTCTAGCAAGCGGCCATCTAGAATTCCTGTAGCACAATAGTGGTGCAAACCAGTGTACATGACTAGTGGGGTCTTATTTAATGTGTATAGGGCTCTGATAATGTTAAAAAAAATGTATTTAGATGGTCATAAACAGGTTTTCTATCCTGTAACTGCATAAATATTCAATTTATTAACATTGAATCCTATATTGCGGAAATTCATTTATCTCGGTGGGGTCTGGAACCAATTAACCACTATAAACGAGGGATGACTGTAACTAAAATAAAGTCAAACTAGTTTTATAGTTTTGTCGCAGTAGTTTTAGGGATACTGCTAGAATTATTCCATTCTATGATTATGAAGTGCTGTATGGTGTCTAACAAGTGTATTTACCTCAATAAATCTAAAAGTCAAACCCATAACCACACATAATGGAGAGGAAGCAGGAAGTAGTGTCTCCTAGTGGTGCATTATGGGGACTGCTGGGATTAATAAATGTTTGGTGTGTTATCTGAGAGTGTTTTTACGCTAGCTCGGTGCCTAACTGTATCGCTCATATTGTACTAAGCAGCCAGACACTTTGCTATGTTGCATAAAGTTCCATTTCTGGGTCTATGGTTATCATCACACTTTTCATCTGTCATAAATGGAAGTCTTCTGTCTTTATGTGGAAAAAAAACAGCAAAACCTGGCTACTGAGACATATTTTTCAAGAATTTGATGGTTAAACTGATGTATTTTTTTATTTTTTGCAGGTTCCACTGTAACTAAACAATCCAAACATAGCCGCCCGCTTTTGCACTTGGCACTGATACCTAAAGTACAAACTGACCCGATTCCCGTTTTCCTGACCTGGCAAATAACATTCCGGATTGTTCTCACAATGATTGCGATTGTGACAGCAGGGCACAAGGCTCGCTTCTAGCCAAGCATAATGGACGCAGTGTGTTTGTGGATGCCTGCAGAGGAAAAATTCAATGTTGTTCGGGCCCCGTGCTGCTGACAGCACAACTCTGACTGCAAGTTGACCTGTGCACACAGAGGGAGGGGGTGAGGGGACTCACTCATGCAAAGGGGCGTGTTCTAGAAAGACTCTCATGGGTGCAAAGGGTCATTATGACAAAAGAGATGCATGCTGTTGAGTTTTAGAGGGTGTGAACGCGTGAGAGGTCCACCCTGGCTCGGCCCGTCATGCAAGGAGTCACCCACTAGCTTGACTGCTTTGCTACAACATTCATCTTTTGTGTGATTTCATAATCATAATCCTACCTTTGACTTTTTGCTGAAAAGCCAAAAGTTTTTGCTTCGATTCTTCCCCAAAAGGTCCATGGGGCCTTTGGGCGTCCCCAGACTGCTGTCGGACGACGCTCTATTGATGCCCTGACTAAAGTCCTCAAACTCCACGTCACCCGGACGCTCAAATCCTGACTTGTTCTGCTCGATGACAATCATGGAGTCCTGGTTCAGAGAGTGAGCAAGCAGCTTAGTTATTCTTCCACCTGTTCCAAGCCAAAGACTAAATGAGCAACTCACATTCTTCTCGTTAACATTAGTGCCGGCTTTGGTGATCCCGTCCAGGCACTTGCCGATGATTGGCATCACCTGCTTCTCCGTGTCGGAGAACAGGACGTAGCCCTGCGCCAACTTACGCACTCGCCTCTCGTCAAGTTCTTGCAGTTTCTGGGTCACAGAAAACATTTTTTACACATTTAAATTAGAAAAAACTATTTCAAAAAATAGCAGATTGACGCAAAAATGTTATTACACATTAAAGCACACCTCTACACAACACTTAACTTCATTTTTTAACTTTAATAATGATTTGGAGTGCATGAGAAAGTAGAAAAGAAACTCTCTTTGACCATACGGTCATTTATTAACAAGTATACAATAATCCCTCTAAGCATGAGCTAACACACCGATAGTCACCTTTACATTCATCTTACCCAATATAGTAGACATAATAAAGAGAAAATAAGCCTTTTAAGACATGAATAAGCTATGGCCGCGACAGTACCCGTGTTTTTATTAGAGATTATTGTGCCTGTTGTGAGAAAATTCAAACCTGCAATAAAAGCCTGTTGTTCCAGCAATCGCGTCTGGTGTGTGTGTGTGTGTGTGTGTGTGCATGCGTGCATGCGTCCCACCAAACATTACAGTAACATGCTGACACCTAGTGACCAGTGTAGATTACTACATATCAACCACAGCGTCTTTGAATGGGTCTTCTGAATGCCTTACTTTTTTTATTTTACTTCATGTAGTCATTTTTATGCTTGAAAATGCTTAATTTAGGCAAAAAAATACATCAAATGTGCTTCAATATGCATATTTTTGACTAATAATAGGCTGTATTTAACAAAAAAAACAGCATGATGTATTAATTTGTTTTTGAAAAAGAGTAAAGCTGTGAAATTCGAACCGCAAATGGGGGTTGTATTGCACAAAAGCAGCATCAGAACCAATGTTGAAATAGCATTAAGGAGCAGCCAGCATTAAAACCAACGACGAGTTCCTTGGGAACTACAGTACGGCAAGTGTAATACGCTTACGTTTCACACCCTCAGCTGAGTAGTACAACCGGCATTTTAAAGCGCACGAAGAGGTCGATGAAACTGCTGGATGCTGACTCATGATATTCAAATGCAGCTACTGCTATCTTGTGAAATTACAAAAACTACATCTCACATTTCTTTGGTTAGAAATAACTGTTGGTGTGCAGTGCAGTTCCACACAATTGTAAACATACTACATTTATACTTATTATCTTTAAAAATGCATTTTTCATAGAAGTCTTGCATTGGCATGAGTAGAATACTTACATTAAAGATGAGCGGCATGTCGGTGAAATAGAACTGCTTCTGCTCCTTGTTGAACCTCTGGAGTTGCGCAGCATAGTCGTTCTTACACTCCTCGGCGACGTGCGCCCTCATGTGAGCTTGTTGTTTCGCCTGCGAGCACATCACCACGTTTCATCAAGTGCATCACATTCCACCTTGAAATTCTCAATATGAACTCCACTGCAGTTTCTTCACCTTTTCAACATCCGCCTTCGTGGCGTTGATGTCCTGATCCGTCTTGTCGGCATACTGCGCCGCGCGTTCTGCTTCTCGCCATTCTCGCTCAAAGCGCTTTTTACTCTGGAAAAAGCACATTAATAGAGAGAGCATGTGGATTTAAGTGTAAAAGAGGATGTATTATGCTTTTCCTCTTTTTTGACCTATAAATGTTACCATGTTGTACTTTGGTGTTAAACAATGCCAACTCGTCTGATAATAAGGTTTGCGCATTTGGAAGTGAGACCTGAAAGCAGTTTTGGACGGCTCTGCACGCTGTGTTTTACAGAGTATTTTTTAACACTGAGTTCTATTGACGTTGATGCAACCCTGACTTCCTTATATTGGCATGCCCAGCACCCCTGCTCTGCTTCGCTCTGTTCACGGTGTTAGCATGTCCAGCAATGGCTCCCAGGAAATGTTTTTTCGGGGGTGCCTAAAGAGGCATGCATCAGGCAGAAGTGGTTGGAGTTGCTAATTCCCCGCCAGCAAGAGAAAAATAAGCTCATCTGTCAACGGCATTTCACACGAGACTGTTTTGTGAACACGGGCCAATACAAAGCTGGACTATCCGCCAAACTGTTGCTGAAGTCCGACACCGGTCCAATGTTCCTTGGCCGTGTTGAAGAGTCAGGAGAGCAAGCTGTAAGTAACAATTTATTAGTGTCTTAACTGTTTATTTTGCATAAGTAAACGGACAAAAGGGGTTCGGCAGCTGTCCGGAAGTCCTCGGGAAGGCTTGGGAGTGTGACCAATCACAGCAGAGTGGGCTCGGCGGGAGGCGTTCCTGGAGGAGGGCCATGGGTGGAGTAAATTACACAAACCGTTTGGGCGGGAGGCAGGAAACACTGCAGGAAGAGGTGCAGAGTCTGGAAGATCTAGAAAGCTTTCTGTGTGGGTTATCGTGTGTAGCTGCTCTATAGGAGTCCAGAACTCAATACAAAAGGCCCGAAAATTAGTATAATAGGTCCCCTGTAAGGTTTTGCTGTTCACTTTTGAAAAGGCCATAAATAGAAAGATGCAGAGCCTGCCCTAACACGTTTTTTTTGTTGTTATTTTTATAAATGGTGCCCCCCTCCATGAGCAATTTACATATGCTCACAAAAGAAATTGAATGGCATTGTTTTTAACGCTGTCTTTGTTTTGTATAATAACGTGTCACCCAATTTACATGGTTACCAAATTCCAAATATATACAAAAAAAATCTTAAATACAGCATAAATACCCACAAATAAAAATTATATACATTTACACTATGCAATAACTAACAATATAGCTAAATAAAATAACTACTGTATGTACAAAAGCTATGTAAAATACCTACACACAACTATATGCAAAACGATGTACAAAAATTATGGGTGCAGGGACGCTTTACTACCATTTGTAGTAATATTAATTGGGCATTGCGTTACATTTCATTAAATGTGAGGTATTCCTTTTTTTAAGAGTTCATAGTAATAAGTAGTTTTAATATACAGTAATCCCTCGCCACTTCACCCTTCGAATTTTGTGGCTTCATTCCATCAGGGTTTTTCAAAAATATGTTAATAAGTAAATCATCGCTGTTTCATGGTTGCATATGACCTATTATTAGTTACAAACTGAGCATACTTTTATTTATTTTTTCAAAATATATTTTTTGGCTAAATTAAGCATTTTCAAGCATAAAAATTTATACATGAACTAAAATACAAATATAAGGCATTCAGAAGATGCATTGAAAAATGTTGTGATGATTTGTAGTATTCCACACTGGTCACTAGGTGTCAGTAATGTTACAGAGATGAGACAATAGCCACTACAGAAAGTTCTGTATTATGTATTATTTATGTCTAATATATCTATTATATCTATTATTTTATCTTATTATATCTACTATATTGAGTAATATGAGTGTAAAGGCAACTACAGCGTGTTAATCCATATCTAGAGGGCTAATATAGTTAAAAAACATATTGAGAAGGTCGTAAGCAGGTTTTCTATGCTCTAATGACAAAAATATTTGATTTATAAATGAGGACTCCTACTTCGCGGAAATTCACTTCTCACAGTCGGGTCTGGAACCACCGCAAAATGTTTTCCCAATTTTTGGCGCCCCCTTGAGGCCAAGGCAGCCTTAGTATTTGCCTATATTGACTAATGGGCCAGCCGACTCTGGAAAGATGTGTATATAACCGTCTGAATCATACATTTTGGACGTCTCTGCACTGTTTATTAGAGATCATGTGCCTCTACTGGCTCACAGAGAAAGTGACTTCGACTGATTAAGTTCCATGAAGTTAAGACTTACGGTTTCTAGCTGCTTGCTGGTGCTCTCCAACGCCTGCTGGGCCTTCTTGGCCTCCGTCAGATACTGCAGACATTAGTAAAAATACACAAGAGTCAGCATGGGAGGGAGGTGTGGGGGGTCATATGACAGCGAGGAGAGACGCAGGGTAAATAGTGACAACACGACGGAAAAAAAGGAAAAAATGAAAAGGACAAATGCCAGTGTGTGTGTGTGTGTGTGTGTGTGTGCGTGCGTGCATGCATGCGCGTGCGTGTGCGTGAGAGACGTCTCGTCTGCAGTAAGTCTGAATAATCCAGCGAGACAGAGCCAAGGAATGAATCCTCACGGGGGGAGACAGGCATATCGCTGCTTATCCAGTTTGGCTTCTGTAAACACTGAGATCTACACATCACCCAGGCACATCTCAACCACCCCTCACAGCTACTGAAGCACATTCAAAAGTCTTTGTACAACTGCCTGTCCATTCACGTACAAATTCACACAGATGATGTTAACGTGTCTATAAATTCACATCATATACAGGTAAATGTGTCTAAGCACAACTGTCCATTCGCATACAACAGTATGTAAAGATGTCTGTCTGTTCAACACATCAGTCCATTCTCATACAAACATCCTGTGAGGATGTCTGTCTAGTCGCATCATGCAAATGTGTGTCCATACACACACATACAGTGCATAATGCAAGTGAATGTGAACACATGTGAAGATGTCTCGTCTATTCACATCATGAAAACGTGTGTCTGTTGATACACACACACACATATAATGGAAATGTAGCTCACCGACTTTCGCTCCAGCTTGACCTCCTGCAGGTACTTGGTGAGCTCGGCGCAAATGTTCATCAGCATGTTCTCGGCCACCAGCTCCCTCTGGCCGGCATAGTCGTTCATCTCGTTCAGGATGTCCATAAACGACTGGTAGCTGGTGAACCTAACCATTGTTGGGGGGGAAGGGAACACAGCAGAGGCAGTGATGAGGGCCACAGATAACATGGGAAGCCATGATAAGAGCTGTTTCCTGCTTCCTTCTGGAGGCATTTAAACATCTCGCACTGCATCCTGGAGGTTAAAATGTGCTGTTTTTCTCTTTTTATAGAACCCAAGAGGTTATGTTTTCAGAACCTTTTCTATCCATTAGCAGGAATAAGCCACACATGCTTAACCAGGCATGGATCAAGGACCCACACATATTCGTGCAAATCTGGACAAAGGTGTAGCTGCACTTTTTCCTAACATGTTGGTTCATTTCTCACTGAAGGAGTCAGGCATATAACCTTCTAAAGTTGTACAATTTTGGTTAATCCAATTTAGGATTAAAGAAGAAGCAACTTTTTCGTTCAAGTTTGCATCATCACCTGCCATCTTGCTCATCTTTGCCGATCCGTTTTAGATTAAATTTCTTCGACAGGTTCCTGAAAAAAAGGCAAAGTGCGTGATATTAACGTGTAGACATATCAGGAAACCTTACAGGAAGTGAACATGGACGAAAACATGGATTTGTGAAATTTGGGACACACCTTTATGGGGACTGACATGCACATGTGTGTAAAATTGTTGGCTTAATTCATTGAACATTTGTCTCATAAAGGAGTGTCCAAACTTTGACAAGGGACACTTTGATATTTTGGGGAAAAAAAACTGCATCTCAGCTTTGTGATATATGAGTGAAAAAGCCTATTTGTGCTTTGCTCTCCCCCCCTCCCATTTTTCAGTTTTTTTTAATTTTCCAAATCTGTCAACTTTCTTCTTAAATACTCTTCATACATTTTTTTTCCTAATATTATGACTTTATACCCATAATATTTTTACTTTACTTGCATAATATTATACCTTTTCCCCATTTTTTTTGTTTTGTTTGTTTCTGATAATATTACGACTTTAAAAAAATTGTCTTTAATATTTCAATTCTGTGCTACAAAATTTTTCTCATCATATTACAAGTTTATTCTTATAAAATTGTGACATTTTTCTCGTTAGAATACGACTTCTTTCTCTTCGTATTTTGACTGAATAAATTCAATATGTAGCCGTTTTTTCCATTTTTGCTGTTTGTTTTTTTCCCCAATTTCTTCTTGTAAATTTTCTTCTCAGAATTATGACTTTATTTCCATATTGTGACTTTATTCCTATAACATTATCACTTTTTCCGCAACTTAACTTTATTCATTGTTTTGTTTGTTTCTCGTAACATTTTAATTTTTTTTTTAAATAACTTTTATAGTTTTTTTTATATTTTTCAACTTTATGCTACTAAAATGACATTACTTGTCCTCATAATATTACAATACAATATTACAATACTTATTCCAACTTTTTCTTGTTAGATGAAAACTTGTATTTTCTCTCAATAGTTTGACTTTATTCTTTCAAACTTACTGCAGATTTTTTCATTTATTTATTTTTTTACGTTCCTTGTTCAATTATATTTTTAGAATGTGCTGCATGCCAAAAAAAGTACAGCTGCCGGCCACACTTTGGACACCCCTGGTCTAACAACAGCAACGTTTTATGGATATCTGTATTACATGCATGCTAGCATGTCGTCCAAAGCATTTTGAGCACAAGTCATAGGGGCCGCCACCACTGAACTCTATAACTGGAATGGCCCCGATCGCTTGCTGCGCATTGGAGGCTTGAAGCCACCGGAAGTATAGAAGTCGCCATGTTGTTTCACCCAAAACAAGAAAGCCTCAGAACTAAAAGGAGTTCGAGATGCCGTCTTGTGCTGCTATTAATTGCACAAATCGTGATACTCGAGAAAATCGCGAGAAGGGACTTACATTTCACAGGTAGATAAATGCTTATCAATAATAAAAAGTTTAAAAAATAGATACTTTAAATCTGAAAGCATCTTTTCATCTAAGTAGTTGTAAATGACCCCTTATTCTCCTTTAGATTTCCACACTGCAATGCTCAACTTCTAAAGCAATGGGTAGTAAATATGCGGAGAGATAGGTGGATTTCTGCAGCCAGATCGCAACTCTGTTCAAGTCATTTCACCGAGGAGAACTTCGACATGACCGGCCAGACTGTTAGATTACGACAAAATGCAGTTCCAACAATATTTGACTTTCCTGATCATCTTCTAAAGGTATGCGTTGCATTTAACTTTGATACTACGTAGATCCTTATCATAACAAATACCTTGTGAACACTGAAATTGAGTTGTTATGCATTGTAATTTCACACCATAGAGGTAGGAAAAAACTTAAACTGGAGGGAAATTTTGAGATTTGGGTCTAGTAAATTTACTCTGTTTCAATGGAATTTTTGTTAATTCGTGTTAATTTTTATACCAAAACATAATAAATGTAGTGAATGGAGATACATGTATGTGTATGCGTGTGTGCTTTTTTGGGTGAAGCAAGATGGCCAACCAATGGCTTCATGTGGTCAGCAGGGACCCCCCCTTCCAGTAGTATAGAGTTCAGTGGCCACCACAACTTTCATTTAAAGCCATGTGAATGAAGACACCTGATGTATATCAAACTGGAGCAGGAGGGTGTGGTGAATGAAAGTAAAAGCCGTATGACATCATAAAGAAGCCGATAAAAGTGTTTTGGTGAAAGCATATTTTTTCTAAAAAGACAAATCTTCTTCCTTTTACTCTGACAACATCCTGTCAGTCATGTGTCTGTCTGCTCCCACTTCCTCTGGAGGATGAAGAGGGAGCAGCGGCTGCAGCCGAAGAATGAGGCCAGTGTGTTCTGATAGAGTGATGGGTCATGAGACCACAAACACGGCATAACACACACACACACACACACGCGCACACTTGCGCACACTTGCGCACACTTGCGCACACTCGTGCACACACAGATGAAGGACAAGGCCCACCTCAGCTGCTTGGCATAGCTTTGCTCAATCTCTGTCCTCTCCTTCACAAATTTCACATACTTCTCCGCCAGCTCCAGGCCGGACTGTGTGTGCTTCTCGATGACATCACATCGGTCCTAAATTAAAGGAAAAAAAGAAGCACGAGGGACAAATTAGGAAAAGAGACGCTGCAGGATGTGAATCATGTGAAGATAATGTTCCATTGGCTAGCATAACTCTATGGAGGCGCTCTCTTGTGTGTTGCATTGCAGAAATTGCCACCGCAAATGTACAAAAACCACCGCAACCATCATTACGCTAGGTCAAAAGATCACACACAGTGCATAAGCCTGATATTTTAAAAAAACCTGACTTTATGACATCTTCTTGCTCAGGCAAGCCTACCAAGAGATGAGATTGCAGATCTCCCCTCAGGTCTTATTTGAGGCTCGTAATTGTATTGATGAGGAGGATTCCTAACAAGTTAGGCCAAGTCGTCCATGCACCCTCCCAGCCAAAAGACATTTAGACTAATTACAGAGTAGACGATTAAAGATGGAGGCCAAAACAAAAGGTAACATGCGCAGTAACATTCAAACCCCCAGTATAACATCAGAGCTGTCCAATGAAAAATATCTCCATTATTTCTAGATATAGATTTCAACTGTATGACTAAATTTTGTCATACTGTAATCCCTCGTTTATCGCGGGTACTTGCTTCCAAACCGGACAGTGATAAGTGAATTTATGCAAAGTAGGACTCCTAATTTATAAATGGAGTATTTTTTAAGTTAGAGCACAGAAAACCCCCGTAGACCCCACCACCTGTGGGGGCAAGCAGAAGGATCCAAGTGCAATGTGCTATGGGTGGCGGTCGAGGGCGGCCGGAATGTCACGGAAGGAGCCAAAGCTTGTGACATTCCAACTAGACATAGTCGGACTCACCTCGACCCACAGTTTGGGTTCTGGAACCAAACTCCTCGAGAGGGGCTGGACCTTGTTCTACTCTGTAGTTGCTGCAGGAGAGAGGCAGCAAGCTGGTGTGGGCTTATTAATAGCCCCCCGGCTCTGTGCCTCCATGTTGGGAGTCATCCCCGGGGTGAACGAGAGGGTCACTTCCCTATGCCTTCGGGTTGGGGAAAGGGTCCTGACTGTCGTTTGTGCGGCAGTTCAGAGTACCTAGCCTACTTAAAGTCTATCAGAGGGGTGCTGGAGAGCACCCCAGCTGGTGACTCCGTACTTCTGAGAGACTTCAACGCCCACGTGGGAAATCAGTGTGACCTGGAAGGGCGTGATTGGAAGGAACGGCCTCCCCGATCTGAACCCATGCGGTGTGATGTTATTGGACTTCTGTGCGAACCACAGTTTGTCCAGAACAAACACCGTGTTCAAACATAAGGATGTCCACAAGTGTACTTGGCACTAGGACACCCTCGGCCACACGTCTATGATCAACTTTGTCGTGATATCATCAGACCTGCAGCCGCATGTTCTTGACACGCGGGTGAAGCGAGTGGCTGAGCTGTCAACTGCACCACCTGGTGATGAGTTGGATTAGATGGCGGGGGAGGATGCCGGACAGACATGGGAGACCCAAACGTGTAGTGAGGGTGTGCTGGGAACGTCTGGCATCTTCTTCTGCTGTGGAACACATACGTTAACACGATGGCCGCGGCGCTCCGCCGCTGAAGTAGTTACGAGCGTCTTC
Organism: Dunckerocampus dactyliophorus; assembly: GCF_027744805.1. NCBI lineage: Eukaryota > Metazoa > Chordata > Actinopteri > Syngnathiformes > Syngnathidae > Dunckerocampus > Dunckerocampus dactyliophorus. The sequence goes on along the minus strand of NC_072836.1, from coordinate 7,558,099 downwards.
GTCACATACACATGAACACACAGGCGACAGTGCGCAGGAATACGGCGGGAGACAAATATATAACGCCAAGCATTTTGTGAGGTCTGATTTTTATGAGAAGGCATTTTTGTGATGCAAATGTGTTCATTTTTTTTAATGCATATTGTTTTGAGAAGCCAAACTTTTTACTTAATTGTCCCCTGCAACTAAGCAGAACTACGTTCTTCATCACGGAAATCTGACCAGAACTGGACTTAGGAGACCAAGTGGGGGGTAGGTCTCTGTTATTGGACTACAACGCTGGCGGGGATATCATACAACTTCATGTAAAAAAATCCGAACTCTTCTTGTCAAAAAATCCGTACTATGCCTTTAAGAGATGATACTTTGCAAGCAATAGCTAACAACTGGCTTGACAACACAATACAAACAGACAGACGCACGTAAAGAGCACAACACGTAAGAGGTAAGTTAACACGCAACAATGAACTACCATTCATATAGGTTAACTGTTATTTACAAGTGCACGCAATAATGCTGGGTAGTCCAGCGGCAACTCCTCTCGACGCTACGATATAATGACAGTATTACCTGTAGAATGACATGTACCGGTACATTATTGCCAAAATCATCATCAATATTTTTTTTAATAGCCCACACAATTCGCGCAAGCATGCACATCTACTGCTGTATGGAATGTAGCCACCACCCGTAAGTCAATAACTTAATGTTCTGTGGTTAAATAAGATTTACAAACATGAGATAATATGCCACATATTTCTTATGACACAAACCAGAAAGCTCCAATTTACCTGTCCACACACAAACACAGAGTTCTGCATTGTGGCCAGTTATGCAAATTAAACACAGCCTGGGATGAGCAGGAAAAAAACCCAAAGATACTCCAGAAAATCCATTTTTCGGGGAGTAGCTGTGACCCCAACTGTGTTATGTCACTGTGCCAAACTTTGGGAAAAAGAAAAAAAAGACTAGATGGTCCTTGGTTGTCACGGTAACAGCGGCGATGCTCTTCTCCCTATTATACTATATACTCTGGCGCAAAGAAAAGACAACTCCTGCAGGTGATGCTTCTATATCTTTGTCTATTTTTATGTTGACACAAGTAAGAAATATTGCTTTTTGTTGGCAATTTGTGCATTTTATCACTTTATATTTTATTGTCAAGAGTCCAATTAGCATTCCACACAAGTGGACACAATCCAAAGTAGGTCAAGTTATAAAAAGCAGTACACAGTGGCATCTTGATTTTCGCCATCAATTTGTTCCACATCATCCGCCGAAAACCAAAACGTACAAAAGCCGAGGCAATTTTTCCAATAGGAAATCATGTAAATCCAATGAATCAGTTCCAGACACCCAAAAATATTTAAACACTAATTTTTAAAACAATTATTATAGTTTTACATACAGAAAACAATGCAAAATAATTACAAATGACTCTTTATCAAAGTGTTGGCACTTTCTTTCTTTGGCCCCATGGTGACTTATGTAGCAGTCACACACAATAAAAAAAAAAATTCAGCGAGTCAGCAAGGTACGGGGTGCTTTGTTTGGACACTTGACCTCGCAGAACGATACACTGCAGAGCAAATGGACTAGTTAAGTGCAATATTGTTTGAAAACAGAGGCAACATTTTTGCAAAAATTTTAGACAAAAATCAAAAACTGTGGCATAAAAAAAACAAAGTTTGACCGTATTTAAGAAAAAGACAGAAAACTAAATAAAAACACAACAACATCCAACTCAGTCCGACTCTACGGTGTTTTTTGTGCCACAATTGGCCCCTAGGCCTGACTTTGGACGCCCCCGCTTTAGATAATCATCTAAACAGCTCAGCAAGACATGTTGACGCGCGTCTGTCATCACATTAGCACACAATACTCATAAAAGCCCTCCTAAAAGTCTGTTAGCACACACTATCGTAGCATGTGTTGACACTCTGATCTTGCACACCGCTCATCTTAAAATAGCCGCAGGATTAACCACCACCGTCAGTGGACGGATGCCATAGACTACGAACGACTCTTGAGGCAAAGAAAGTTATTATTCCTGTGGGACTTTTGTTTGAACTACCGCAACGGAGACTAAAAACAAAAAACAAGTTAGAAATCAACGTGACAGCAGAAAAATGTGAAACTGGTGTCCCAATCAAAGTAGGCCAAAACTAATTTGGCTGTTGCATGCAGAATAGAAAAAGGGACAGGGAACGTGGCCCGAGGGGGAGGAAACTCTGTAATGAGGCTGCAGTGTCCCAGTCGGCATTTCTGCAATGAAACACATTCTGCTTTTTCACAGAGAATGAGCATGACTGAGCTGAGCCATTATGTGACATACAGTACATGGGGAGCAAAGAATACATATATAAAGTCAGGACATGGCATGACATCATGTGACCTAACTGTGTTGAATGTGTATCGTTGTCTCACACACACATATACACACACACACACACACACACACACACACACACACACACACACACACACACACACACACACACACACACACACACACACACACACACACACACTCTCTCTCTCTGAGGGAGAGAGCATAGCACTGATACAGCCCTTCCAAGGCATTTTATCTTGCATATTTGTCATTTTTGCATGCTTTTAACCGTCATTTTAACACTGGTTAATATTACTTTCACAATTTAGCTCGAGTGAACCAAATCGAGCGGACCGAGACGGCACGTTAGGGTTCGGATGATTGCGTTTACATTTAACAAAAAGAACCGTACTTGCAAAACGCACCAGAGTTCATTTAAACCAAACTGAACACGACGAGTGTAAAGACACACTTAAAACCTCCCCAAGTTAGATTTATATTGTTGAGCTGTGTAATGATGAAATGTGCACAATTGCTTTGCCACATCATTGTTTAATTTGGGGTTCTTTGATCTTATGATGGGAATGTTTTATAAAGTACTGCATGTAATAATATTTCAACAGTTTGGTGCAATGCAGGTGAATAAAAATGTTGCTGCGCATATCTCGGCATTAGCACAATATTATTGTTGAGCACAACTAAATGCACAATTCAATATTATTGATTGCTATTAACTTATAACCTCTTGTGCATAAATGAGGCCCACCAGTGATGGTGATGATACTATGGTGGGACTTCTGTTTTCAAATAATGCCAGCATCTCTATGGAAGCAAAGTGTCAACAATGATTCCCAAATGGGTGCAATGCATGAAAACGCCTCCTGGGGAAACCTTTCAGGTGCTTACAAACACGGACTACCTTTTTCAGTGCATCAACATAAAGGATGTGACGTCACAACTTTCATGTACTGACACAGTATTAGGTACACGGTTCACCTGCACGATCTGAGTTTGGGGGTTTTAATTTTTATTTTTTTTTAAACTAGCACTATTTTTGGACAGTGAACACCTTTAGGTGTATCAAACGAAATGGCGAGTGGTTTTGGTGTGTGACATAGTGCAAACGTGGACTAACTTTTTTTAAGTGGCTTCTTGTCACGTATGCTATGTGAGTGACCCTGAACGCACCACCACTAAACATGAACAGCAGCTAGCAAAACACCAAGCTCGCATAGATAGCCCTCTCTCTTGATTTTGATGCCATCTTCCGCAGCGACTCACCCAAAGCTCGGTGCCCCAGTCCATGTTCAGCCCGCTGGCCAAGCCTCTCGACCGCCCCGAATACAAAGAACTTCTCCAAAGTTATTCGAGTATAATCCCGAGGCGGCGGCGTCGGGAGGGAGGGAAGCAAATAAGACTTCTTCGCAGAAGCGTCGCTTCCTTCAACAAGTCATGTAAACCGGTAACATAATTGAGCAATTACGTGTGCACACAGCTGTTAGTCTAGTTTGTCCAAATATTTTTCATAGCGAAGGGAAGGAAAGATAAACTAGGTTTCATATCCGCGTCACTCCCAAATCCTTAAACCCTTAAAGGGCCAGTGCACATTACATGACGGTGTGGGAAGCCACGTCCTGTCCGGCGCGCGCAGACGTACTGTGTGTTGACGCTCACACGTACAGAATCACGTGACACCCACTCCACGTAAAAAAAAAAATACATTAGTGTAGGGGGAAAGTAAGGATCGGCCTTGGATGAGCGGATGAACAGTGGTTCACAAATACCCAGGGGGTACATGAAGGTACTCCAAGAGGTACTTGAGATTGGGGAAATAAGCATTTGATCCCTGGCTGTTATAGGTTTACCGAACTACAAGTATATAAACAGTACAGAACCTTTATTGTGGATTTACTGTAATTTAGAGAGACGAAGTCCGGAAAGAAATATAATAAATAAAATGTATTTGCTCTTGCATTTAAGAGCACATTTATTGTCATCTCAGAATGAAGTGAATTATTTCTTCGTTTACAATTTACGTGTATTTTTATTTCCAAATGTTTGAAACATTGATGCTACAGTGTGTTTTGCATCTTTATTTAAATCAAATGATGCAAATTACAATGGCCCCTCATTGTGATATTTTGCCTTAAACCAATCCAAAGTAGATATGCTAAGAATTGTTCATATATTTAAAGAAAAACAGTGTGCATCTCAGTTTTGTTTTATAGGTAGGGGTGTGACGAGACACCCAACTCACAGGATGAGACGATGCACAAGAATGGGCCCGCAAGAACGAGACGAGATTTTAACATTAATCTGAACAAATTCAGCATACTGCCTTGTTCGTGTTGATGGGTTCACTTTGCTCATGATTAATATTCCCATACGGGGGCTGTGGCATTTAGCTTTCCAATCATCTTTCTCCTACTAATTTCTAGTACATTACTTCGCACTGCTCCTCATGAGGCTCCCCTGCTGCTAGTGACCGCGCCTCCTCCCAAAGGGACTGTATGACTGACAAGAGGTCTCACTCCGTTGTTTTACGGAAAGCTATTGTTTTTATGAAACGCCTACGTGCTGAATCAATGCACAGAGTGAAGCCTCTTCCTGTCTGTTTGGAGGAGAGAGACGAGGAAAAGAGACATGCATGCACAGGGCAATATATGGAGGCGGGCAAAATGGAGTTCATTTTCATTTAGCATGTGATTAATTTATTTATATGTTATGGCAAGACTTTTTTTCAGCTGTGATTGGCTGGCCTGTTGCCCGAAGTCAGCTGGGATAGGCTCCAGCATACCCCCGCAACCCTAATGAGGAGAAGCGGCATAGAAAATGGATGAATGGAAATCTTGACACATTTTAATCTTCTGAGATCTTGTGACATGAGATCCTGTGACACGCCTTGTTATAGGTGATTATTATTACTATTATTACTAAACATTTCAACATTTTCTTTTTACAGTATGGCTTTTTTCCTCATTTTTGCTGTTGATTTTGTTAGTGTTTTGAACGCGTGGCGTCACTTTGGACACCCCTGGTTTAGATAATCCTTCTTGTTTTATTATAGTTTTTAATTTTTCTTGACATTTCTGATAAAAACAACAAAAATGCATCACATAATTGAATCCAGTTGAAGTCCTGTCCTGTATAAAAACAACATGTGACAACACAGGGATATGTTCCATTCAAGCATTCACATAAACCAACCACTGGGGCCTTAAACGGCCGTTCACATGAAGTATTACATAGTCTTGTTTCCCTGGAAAAAGACACGTCGTCTTTGAGTGTCTTAAGATTTATACACGCAAACCAACAGATGGCACCAAACAACCTCTCCTCAAGCAAGTCAGCGCTTTTCTTCCCTGTCATTCACGCACACCGGCGCCTGACTATAGAGGTCTCACTATATTGAATACTTATCATAGAGTGGGCTGAAAGTGGGCCAGTTTAGTCTGTATATTTGTAAGTAATTAGTAATGGAAGGGTCTGACATTGCATCTCATTATTGTCTATCTTACCTGAGTCAGCATTACTGTCCTGGACACAGACTTGGCCGCATTCCTGGCAGTTGGCAGTACTGTTGTAAAGGCCGACGTTAGCAGATGTGGCTACTATGATCTCGAGTCCCATGGCGCCACTTAGTGGGCCTCACATACGCTGCATACACACCTCTCCAAATCATCTCAGCTGGAGGTGGAGATGGGCGGAGGTATTTCCTCAGCTACCCCCACAGTGCTGCCTTCTCGCTATTTTCAGTAATGCTGCAGTACCTCTTGCAAGGAAACCAAGGCCTGAAGGCCTGTGTGTGGACATGCAGTTTTAGACCAGGGCTATTCAACACAGTTGTTCTGGGGAGCACATTTTTAGGAGTCTAAGCAAAGGGGCTACGGACATCTTCCTTCACTATATTCTTATTTAGTCTACAATGCAATGTTTAAAATGTTTACTCCACCAAAAAGCAGCCGTACGATGTATACAGTGATATAGTGATAAAGATAACTTTAAGGACCTATTGTAAAATGGCCAGTCAAAGAGATTCTAGTTTTTTTGCTGTTTTTATTGCAGAAACATCAAAGATCCTATATGACAGGAGTGTGCTGCTGTTTTTCAGAATACAGCCCAAAAATGTAAGTCAAAAGCTTTCTTAATAGCAGGAGTGTGCTGCTGTTGTTTGGAATTTACGGAAAAATGCTAGTCAAAGAGCCCCTTTATGACAGGACTGCTCTGCTGTTTTTAAGGACCCACTCCAAAAATTCTACTCAAAGATCCTATACTGTATACGACAGGAGCTCTCTTGTGTTTTAACGGACCTACTGCAAAAATGCTAGTCAAAGAGCCTCTAAATAGCGTGTGTTGCTGTTTTTAGGAATCTACTGCAAAAATGCTAGTCAAGGATCCTATATATGCCAAGAGCACTGTTTTGATATTAAGGACAGACGGCAAAAGTGCTAGTCAAAGCGCTTCTAAATAACAGAAGTGTGTTGCTGTTTTTAGGAATCTAATGCAAAAATGCTAGTTAAGGATCCTATATCACAGGAACGCTTGTCTGTTTTTAAGCACCTACTGCAACAGTGGTGGTCAAAGATCTTCTAAATAACATGAATATTTTACTGTTTTTAGGAATCTTCTGTAGAAACGCTAGTCAAAGATCCTCTATATGATAGGACTACTCTGCTCTTTTAATGACCTACTAAAAAAATGCGGATCAAAGAGCCTATTTATGACAGGAGTACTCTGCTGTTTTTAAGGACCTACTGCAATAGTGCGAGTCAAAGAGCTTCTCAATAACAGGAATGTATTGCTGTTTTTAGGGATCTTCTTGAAAATTGCCAGCCATATGGCATTGATACAAGTACTCTTCCGTTTTTAAGGACTTACTGCAAAAGCGCACGACAAAGAGCTTCTCAAGACAGGCGTGTATTACTGTTTTTAGGAATCTTCTGCAAGTCAACGATCCACGACATAACAGGAGCACTCTACTGTTTTAAGTGATTCTCTCGCAAAACGCTAGTCAAAGATCCTATATATGACAGTAGCGCACTTCTGTGATTAAGAACCTATTACAAAGGACCTAGTCAAGAGCTTCTAGTTAACAGGAGTGTGTTGCTGTTCTTGGGAATCTTATGCAAAAACGCTAGTCAAAGATATCACAATGACAGAAGTACTCTGCTGTTTTTAAGCACCTACTACAGAAGCGCTAGTCAAAGAGCTTCTAAATGACAGGAATGTTTTGCTGGTTTTGGAAGTCCATTGCAAAAACACTTCTCTCTTTATGACAGTTTTTTTTGCTGTTTTTTGGTATCTGCTGCAAAATTGTCACCCAAACATGAAACACATACAGTATAGTACATGTAGAGTACAGTAATACCCCAACACAAATATTACGCACCCTGTCATGCAATCCACGAGAGACAACATTTGGAGGACGGCATTTTTTGGATCATTTTATTGAATTCAAAAACATGAACTAAAAAAAACAACAAGGAAGACTCATCCCAGTAAATCATTGGTGAATGTTGTTGACATCTCCAAAAGCAGCATTCATCTAAAGAGGAGACACAAGCTCACGATGCAAAGAGACTAACTGGGCTTGACCATCATGAGAACACGTCTGAGGGAGTAGGAGCCTCCGTGGAACTCCGCCCAATACACACCGTCTTGGTAGCGGCTGCGATAGTGACCGCCCCGATACCACACGCCGTTGAGGTTGGAGTGGGCGCACATGTGGTACCACCAGCCTCCTTTCTGGTAGTGAGCACAGTTACCTGGGAACACAACAAAAACCTGACAAACCCTCACATCCACAGGAACAGGGCATTAGGCGGGGATGCGCACCTGTGTAACCGTCTTTGTCCCGATCCAGCGTGGTGAAGGCCTTGTTGTTGTGCCACGTGAGGGAGTCGCCCGCGTTGCCACGATACTGTCCCAAACGCAATCGGTACCAGTCAGTCTCCGCCTCCAAACGGAAGCTGTCGTACTCGGCGAACACCTGCCGACCCTGCCAGTCCTCCAGGACCACACGCAGCTTGTATTTAGCTTGTTTGGTTAGCCAGTAGAGGTGCTCCAGGCCCAGCCAGTACTCCCCATCCAGGTTCCCAAAGCCTTGCTGGAATACATTGTCGGAATGGGCATAAACTAAACTGGAATTGGGCAACTTTGTAGGCATTCGTAGAAGATATTTTTTAGTTTATGCACTGACTAGACTAGAGGTCCTGATGCGTTTCTATACAAACTCGGAGGAACTATTACCGTATTGACAAGAATATTAAAGGTAATGGTAATGGTTTAGATTATTTCGAACATGCTTAACAAGTTTAAAGTACATCATATGTTTACACTAGCACATTTCAACATGTCCAAAAAGGAGTAGGAAGAAGCAGAGATTATTTAATCCTATACCTTCTCCGTGTTTTAGCACTTACTGATGTTTAACATGTAACATTACCATTTTTGATGATGAAAAAACAGATAAAGAACGTGTAATAGCGACATTTCTAGGGTTTTGAGATAACTTATTCAGTAATAAAGGCGTAAGAATTGACAGAAACTTTGTATAAAAAGTGAGGAATAAGTACAGGATATATGATAAAGAATACCTGAATGATAACAAGACAAATAAGTACAGGAGTTAAAACTGACACAAACATTGTATGATGAATAGATAAATACAAAATATATTATAGATAAAACTAACAAAAGCATTGTAATGAATAGATAAATATATAACAGACGTTAGATAATACTATTAGACGTATTTATGCATACAAACCAGCAGGTGGCGCCAAACAACACCTCCCAAAGCGAGTCGAAGCTTTTTTTTCTTTCACAGCCACGACACAAAGACAGTGGCTGGGAGGTGTTATGATGCTAATTTTAACGGTGACCAATGAGGCAGAATCATCAAACAAAAATTATGAAACCGTCTTTTATTGCAATTTACTTGTTATTTAAAAAGAAAAGAGGGGTTGTCTTATATTTGGTTAAATGTTTGTAACTGAAGTACTTTTGGGGGGCGTGTGCAGCTGGTGTGGTCATGAACGTAGCAGCCACGAGGAGACAATTATTTCATTTATCTAACACTTGATTTACCTTATACTGCTCCCAGGTCCTGAAGAAGTTGACAGATCCATCCTGCCTCCTCTGGATGACCGTCCAGCCTCCCTGAGCTTGGTTCTGATCACACCAGGCCTGCAGGAGTCGGTTGGGGCTTTGGAGGCGCAGTAGGTAGATCCCGCTGGTCGTCTCGCCGGATTCCAGAACGTGTTGGCAGTCTCGCCACGGCCCTGAGTTGCAAGAGGAGGAAAAAAAAAAGTGTGACCTTCGAGAAGAATGCATTTGCGTGTACAAGCAGAGCGCATGTCCTCGTTAGGAGAATGAAGGAATGTGTCGACACACACAGTAACTTCTCCCACACCGAGTGATAATGCCTAATGATCATTCCAACAATGTTACGGTGAATTCCCGGCGAATATGTTGTGTGAAGGTGGCCTCACTCTGAATCTACTGCTTGGTAATTGCAAACATTCTGATAAGGCATGCATGTTGCTGTTTGACATTGTTTGGGCATTCCCAGAGAGATAAGACTCCCCCACAAGTAGGTCATTGACTTCATCGGCATCTGCTGGACTTCAATACGTGACAGGCTATGGACAAAAGAATCAAAACAATTGCTCAGGGCAGGGTTGTCCAACCTTTTTCCATCAAGGGCCACATACAAAACATTTACAGCAAAGGATGCGGGGGGCCACTTTTGACGTTCTTCACATTTAGTGATCTGTAAAACTAAAACAGCCGACGACAAACAAAAATACAGACCGATATATTTTTTTGCATTGCTTTTGTTTACTTTTAGGCTCAAATATCTAAAATGTTTTTTTTTATTATTAAAAACTAACTTTTAGACTAAAATATCCCCAAAGTCAGCTGCAGTGTACCCATGACCCCAGTGAGGAACTCTATATTTCCTTTCCTGGCTGTCTCAAAGCCCCCATCCATGAGATTGACATACCTGGCGTCTTGGTGACAGGGAAACTAATGACAGGATGTTCTGTAGGAGGACTGGCTGGTGTGACAGGAATCAGATGCACTCCCATAGGATTGTCCTGCTGCAGAGAAGCACTCTGGTCCCTTTGAAGATCATTACTGATTTCAGTGCTGTCATTAAGATGCACACCAGAGTGGCTTTTTGGTGGGTCGGTCGCTACCACCTGCAGGAAAAACAACATTCTCAGGTTCTCATTGGGAAGGTACGACGGAGTATTAGGGCCACATAAAAAAATTAATCTGAGATTTCGAGAGAATGAAGTTGTAAATTTACAACAATAAAGTTGTAAATTTATAAGAAAAAAAGTTGTAATATTATGAGAATAAAGTCGTAATATTACGTGTCATCGCGTCATCCGTGTCAGAGGGAAAATAGAGCATAGCTCTTCAGGAAGGAAGGAAACTTTTATTTTTTAACGTGGCAGCAAAACAGAGCAGTTGCAAACAGATTAGCACGTCTAACCCTTCTCACCTCCGCCTTCTTTACGCCACCCCCTCCACATGCCCAAGGCCAAAGGTCACATAAGTCCCCTCTTTTCATAGCCGTTTCAGGCAATGCCTGTAACATAAAGTTACAAGGTTTTTCTCACAAATGTCCGACTTTATTCTCACTTTATTACCAGTTTCTTTATTTTCAATATCTCAGATTAATTTAATACGCCGCTGCCTGAGACAGCTATGAAAAGGGGGGACTTAGGTGACCTTTGGCCTTGGGCAAAGGTCATATTAGGACTTTTTTTTCTCGTAAAGTTACGACTTTAGGTTTGTTAATTTACGACTTTATTCTTGTAAATTTACTACTTTTTTTCTCGGAAATTTACACCTTTTTTCTCGGAAATCTAGGACTTCTTTCTTGTAAATCTACCACTTCTTTTCTTGTAAATTTACAACTTTATTCTCGTAAATTCACGACGTTATTCTCGTAAATGTATGACTTTTTTTCTCATAAATCTACGACTTCTTGTATTAGAGACAAGGCCACATTGGAAAAAAAAATCTGATATTTCGAGAATAAAGTGGTAAATGTACAAGAATAAAGTCGTAAATTTATGACTTTATTCTCGAAATCTCCGATTTTTTTTTCATCGTAGCCCTAATACTCCGTCGTATGAAGTTGCATATTGCTCTAAGCTTGAAACAATTTATATAGCAAATAATGTATTCCACGAGTCTTATAACATTTATTTACTGTAGACGTGATGTTCTGAGCGGACTATAACATTTATATATTATAACATTTATAACAATCATAAAAGTGTGAAAAAAATATGTTTACAAACCATTGTATGGAAACATAATGGAGAGGGAACAGGAAGGCGTGTGTGCTGTCACATAGTGGTGTTTACCGCTGTCATCCAGCAGTACCAATAAAGCGCTACCAGGTGACAGTATCGCACTTTAACTCATTGTAAAGGCACAATTTGCAATACAACTATTTTATTGGATCTCATTAGATTGTGTAGATTGTGTGATTGTATGTGCTAATATTGTGGTCTTTCTAGACCACCTTCTCACCTGGTCAGACTGTCTGGAGTCCGTACATTGGCATCGCTTCTCCAGGTGGGCAATTAATTGGCTGTGATAGCTAATTGTGGACGTGAGGGCGCCATACTTCTTCTCCAGCTCCCTGAAGTTGCTGGACACCTGCAGCGCCTGATGTTCAGCCAAACGCAGCAGATATTAGCAAGCTTTTCTCAACTGGACTTTTTACCGCAATGACATACTTACATGCGTTGTAGCATTCAGCAGGAGGTTCTCCACCCTCCGCTGCTCCAAAACGTGGTCCTTCTTGTGTATGACCTCCAGCAGCAGCTGGCTATAGAGCTGGGCGATGCGAGAATTCATGCTGCTGCTCTCCTTGCGCAGGGCTCTTATCTCCATGGCGAAGCTTCCCTCCTGCTCCAGCAGGGCCTGCAGGTGCTCCAGCTGCCCCTGCTGGTGTTTCAGCTCCACCCGCAGTGCAGCCATCTCTGACTGGTGGGCGGCGGAGGTGGCTTGCGTGTCCAAGCATAACGCCCCTGATAGTTTTTGCTGGGGAACGATGAAAGTGTAGGAGCAACGGCCTGCTTTGCTATCTGAGGTGCTTGGGGGATGTTTCTCTGTGGTCTCGCCTTGGGATCCCACCATTAAAGTCAGAAGAAGAATTGCAGCTGGTGTGCTGTCCATCTTGGAGGGGCAGCAAAAGAAAGCAAAACAGGATTAGAATCTTTATATATTTTTTGTATTTGATGCTATTATTTTCCATATTTATCCCATATTTAAATGCTAGTCATAGTTTAGATTTAATGCAGGGTTTTTTTCTTCGCCTGGGGTGCGTTGTTTGGGTATCGCTCGACGTATTTCAGTCTGATCAGATCCGATCCCGCATGCTTCTCTGCCCACATACTGTATATAATCATGTATGCTTTTCATTGGCACAATTGGACATAAAAATTACTGTGCCCCATACATTCTGCCTAGCAACAAGTAGTGGGGCAGGAGAAATAATTTCTGCAATTCTAACATATAATTTTTAGGTGTGAAGTTTTATAATGAATCAGGAACAATTTTAGTTTGGAATTCAGAAAAAAAGCACACCCGGAGAGCTGACCACATGTTTCCTTGCAGAGTGACAACGAACACAATTTGCTGCAGACCAATCTACAGAGAAGGAACAAATGTCCACACAAGGGGGCCAGAATCAACACAATCCTATGTGACGTCCGCACCTTGTCCCACCAAGACAAGCATAGTCAACATCATAAACTCCAATTGGCACCCCCTTTTCCCCCCCCCAAAAAAAACAACAACTTGGGAAACAAAAGAAGCAAGCAGTTGAGTGGCAAATGCAATTTAAACCCTGATTTTGGATGAAATTGCCTCACTGTCCAGTCCATAACAATACACTTTTAAAAATGAGTAGTGTAGTAAAAAAGTTTTTTTCTTTAAATTTATAAATAATACATTTTAAAAAGTAGGGCAAATTCAAATTGTGTGTGATATTAAATGTAGTATATTAGTTATATATTATATTAAATATCCTACTATTTTAGACAAAACTTGAACACGTGAGTGTATAAAAAAACATAAATAAATCCCTTGGGTTAAAATAATAATTCATGAATAATATTATATTTCATTATTTTAATTTTTATTAGCACAGCTAAGATGCAGTTTCCTATGTATGTGTTAGTATTAAAAATGTTTTATTTATTATTAAAAATGCATTATTGCAGATTACTACATAAAAAGTATAAGCATTTATTTAGAGTTTAAAATAAGTACAGTATACTAATAATATACTAAAAATCCAGTTTTTAACACTGAAGTCCTCAATGTTTTTTTAAAAAATATTTATCATATACCAAGGATTAGTAAAAAATTATCTTAGTAGGATAAATACTTCCTGCCATGCATTCAACATTATTGTTATTTTACAAGCATTTATTGCTCGTGAAGTAAATAACAGCTTACTGTGGTTACTTCTTGGTGTTATGGGCGTTGTTCCTTCTTATGACCCAGAAGCACAACTGTCCTCTCCCAGGATGCAAAGCTGTGTAGAACTGAGACTGGAGCTTCCTCAGAAAGCCACAACGTCAGTCATTAAAACCAGTCAGATCTCCCGGAGCTCCATTACATGCTCTGTAAATTCCAAGAAGATGACTTCAGAAAAATGTGAGGATTTAAGGCAGAATGATACCTACATTTCGCCAGCAGCTTGTCCAGCCCTTCTGTCCAGAGATGGTGGTGGTGGTGGTCTCTCAGGGATCTTGAATGAGGGAGAGGACTAATTACAAAGTGTCCTCATGACACCACCTCCCAGTTGCATGCTCACTGGAGGAATCCTGGGATGTCTCCTCCCATAAGCATCAAACTGACATCAAAGAACATTAAAATCATTCCCATTCAATGAAGAGCTTAAATAAACTCTGCTCCTTGCTACACTGCTTTTTAGATATATTGAATTGCGCAATTGTAAACATGTGATGTAACTCTATTACACATGTTTGAAATAAACAAAACCATCACCATTAGCTAGAACAGTGTACATTAATTACAAAACTCATAACGTATTGATTTACTTGATAAATGCACTGTAAATAGAAATAATGAGATTAAAAGAATGGATCCCTGATTTAAAAAAAAGAAAAACATGAATGACAACTAATATGGATCACACAATAATAAAAAATAATAATAAATTGATGTAAGACTTACATATATAGATATTATTAGTACAGTACGCTGTATACTGTATTTAACAACAATGGGAGTTTATAGTTAAAATATTGTTTCAAATGTAAATTCAGAGAAGGTTTTAATGTTCATTTCCACCAACATTTTATACAAAATAAGTGAAAATCAACAGACAAATTGCAAAAATTAAATGGTTTGCTAAACTGTCATAGCAAAAATGTTAGCATAACAAAACACAGAACCATAATGCTAACACCGACTATTTTTTTAAACCCAAAACAATCCTTCAAAATTTGTCTAAAGTGTTACAAAAACATACCAATAACTGATGTTGACATATTAAAAAAATGGTTTGACAATTAGCCACATTAGCTTAGCTTTAGCCAGGAACAACAACGCCTCACACAGTCCTCCAGTACAGTTGGTGGTGCTAATGCACTTTTAAAGGGAACGTAGAAGACGGAAACACACGAGCGATGACGCGGACATATTACGATGCGACACACGAGAGGAACCATGCGGAGGCAAAGGGGTTCGGCTCAGCTGTTACTTTGTAGGAATTGTTCCTAAAACCAAAATCTGTTGTGGTTAATATCTGTATGTAGTGTGTTAAAAGTTATGTTATTGACTTAAATAGTACGTTTAGCGTACAATCATGGGCAAGTCAAAGGTAAGTAGCGACCACGCCATGCGCTAGCATGCTAGCTTTAGAGTGAGCCATGTAAAGTCAATTATAATGCAGGTTATATTTTGTCTATCTGGCGTGAATGGTACCATTTGCTGTTTATATGGCAGTTAAATCATTTAGTAAGACCTGTCTGAGTGTATTTTTACTGAATAAAGTATGCTTACAATACTTATTTGCGATCTACTTGATGTTAGACCAAGAACCAGAAAAAGTCCCGAGCAACGGCTCATCAGGTGGCGGAGGACACGTACCGGTCTGTCCCCCATTCCTTCGTCTTCCACCGGGGCATGGTTGGGAAAAACGTGGGCCAGCTCATCACGGATGTCAGGAGAGTCATGGAGCCTTACACCGCAGAGCAATTAAAGGTGTGCTTACAGGATAGTTTGATTTTTTTTTATTTTAGCAATAATAATAATCAACTTGGTTTAACCAGGTCAGGAAAAAGAATGTGCTGAAAGACTTTGTAGCCGTAGCAGGACCGATGGGAGTGACGCACTTCATGATCTTCAGCAAGACCGACCGCAACCTCATGATGGTGAGATCACATGGACACCAAAGTAATAGATTACTCAATTCATACAGTGTGAATTCATCAAGTCAGATCAGTTGAGGCAAAATGGAGTGCACAAAATGCCTAACTACTAAATGTATTTATTATTTTTTGTCATTCTCAGAGGCTGGCTCGACTCCCCAAAGGACCCATGCTTTATTTTAAAGTGCTCAAGGTAAATATGAGAAACATGAAAACAGCATATGGACAAGGTGCAAGTGATGACCTTTTTTTCTCCTTGATTGTCAAGTGATGTTTTCCAAAGTAAACGCACTGATGCACTGAATCATCAGTTGAACTCCTGAAGTTTTTGCTGTAACTTAAAGTCACTAAAATTATTTTGTTTTGCAGTACACACTCATCAAAGATGTGGTTTCATCTCTGAAGAGGCACAGGATGCACGGACAGCAGTTCAAGCACCACCCGCTGGTCATCCTCAACAACTTTGGATCTTCTGGCATGCATATCAAACTGATGGCCACCATGTTCCAGAACATGTTTCCCTCCATTAACGTGTACAAGGTATTTTGGATTGTGTCGTCCTTTCTGTAGCGGCTGGCTGAGATGATGAGCGTATAGTCTTCTGAGTTCTACTCTGAAGATTTATCACAAGTAAACGCTTTCTGATTGCTCGGCCTGGATCAGTAACACCAGTTTGAAGCTGAGATTTTTTTGAGAAATGAGGATGTTCTTGTGCCCTCACCCACCAGGTGAGCCTCAACACCATCAAGAGGTGCGTCCTGCTGAATTACAACCCAGTATCACAGGAAATCGAATTTCGGCACTAGTAAGTGGATCACATTTCACTCATAGCTTAGTTGGTGTTTCCTCAAATAGTGGCCCCCGCTTGAATGAATGCCGGACCCAAAAATAATGGCTAGGTGTGTTGTCCACATGAATAAACAAACCTTACCCAGTTAATCACCTAGTGCATCCTCCAACTAAATAAACTTCTTGCCCGACTGAATCGCTGGCTGCATTGTGCACTCTAATAAACACCTTACCTCAATAAATAGCCAGTTTAGTTTTATGTTGGACGTTGGATATTCAGCTCCCTAGCTACAGTGGTAGTTCCTCCTCACTGAGCCTGGGCTGCTGTGTCATGGTGCGGGGAGCTTTCATGGGAAGTGCTGCGCTAACTGCAGTTTGTTTATACTAGTGGCTATCAATAAATTACAATTGCATTGAAGAGTTTGTTAAAAAAAAAAAAAAGAAAGTCTCAGTATATTCTAAATCACACTACAAATTGATATATAACCATGTCAAATGATTAATCTTATCCTGAAAGTATTTTTTCAAATTTTATCTTTTACTGGATTAGGGACCTGACAGATTTGTAACAATAGTCAATAGCCATGCTGTGCAATTTTTTTTAAATAAATAAATAAAATAATAATAAAAATAAAAAAAAATTCAAATTCGGCAATACTTCCAAGATTCCATTATTTTTTTTAAGTTTTGAAGAACTATTTTCGTAAACATATTCAATTCCACATTCATGTTTGTAATAAAAGTTTATTTGAAAGGAAAAAAAAGTATCAGGATTGGCCAAACAATGTGGATCAGGACATCCCTAGTTGTAATTACTCATCTGGTTAAACACCCGTCTCAATTAGTCATCAGGTGCATCATTGTCTTTAATAAATGAATGCCTTACCCAAATGAGTTGCCTTGTACTTCATCTATTTGCAGGTAAGTCCAGTTAATTACAGGGTGTGTCCAACTGAGTATATAAACACCACACCTTCAGGAGATTTTCTTCTCCCCAGAGAAAACAATAAGGTGTTGCCACTAGGCGTGTGCTGACCTTTTGCCATGACTGATGTAGACGTCCATACTGCAACGGACTGGCATCTGTAAATGTGGACAAATAGAATTGCACAATCAATGGCCTCAAACACCTCACTTGGCCATATGGTGTCTCTGTAGTTGGGTAAATAAATGGCCGCTATTTGAGGAAATATGGTACAACACCACAATGTTTTCTTTAAGCTGTTGTGTACAAGTTAAAGGTGAATCTGTTTAGTCAGTGGTTGTGGCCTACATGATGACAGACTAGGACTTGACTGCTTAGTGATTCATGTTCAAAGTAAACGCACTGATGGGGCCCCCTGAAGAACCACAAACTTTTGTTCTTGTCAAAATGACGCTGACTTGGTTCTCATGTCTTTTGTAGCAGCCTGAAGGTGGTCCCAGTGGGCATGAGCCGCGGCGTGAAGAAGCTGATGCAGGAGAGGTTCCCCAACATGAGCAAGTTTGAGGACATCAGTGAGCTGATGATAAAGTGAGGGTTTTATTTTGCAGGCTGAAGGGTTTCTTTTGCATCTTTTTTTAATCTAATCCAATTTATCCCCTCTCAGGGGAGCCAACCTTTCGGAAAGCGAAGCGGAACAGGACGACGAGCATAACATCACCGAGCTGCCGCAGGTCTACTCTGGCCGAGGCAACATGGCGTCAGAGCAGAGTGCCATCCGCCTGACAGAGGTAATTCTGCAGCATGTTTTATTCTACAGGTGTATTTACCCTAGTGTGATTGCTAATTTGAAGTTTCTGCATGCACAGATTGGTCCTCGCATGACGTTTCAGCTGACAAAGATACAAGAAGACATTGTGGGGGGGAACATCCTCTATCACTCCAGTAGTAAGTGTCGGCCATCTTTATCTGCCGGCTTGATTGTCGTCTATGTGCAGAGGATGAAAATGTTTCCGAATGAAATCTGTGATTTCTTGAAAAGTAAACGCTTACTGATGCACACAGACATTCAACGAGGATGTTGTTCCACTTGAGCAGATGACCATTAAACAAATGCTGCTTTGCAGTCTCCAAGACGGAGGAGGAAATCCAGGAGATCCTGCAAAGAAAGGAGTCCCGGATGAAAACGAAAGAGCAGCGCCGGAAGAAGCAGGAGGAGAACGTCTGTCGCAAGAAGATGCTCAAGGAGGAGCACAAGTCGGTTTTGACACTTTGACCTCAGTTTGAGTACAAATCAGCAGAATGCTGTGTTTAAAATATGTTCCCACCACTCAGGAAGAGGAGCCTGGCAGGCATCAAGAAGAAGCAAGCAGACAAGGAAGAGGACAGCGAAGTGGAGGATCCAGGCATGCAGGATGATCAACCGGCTGCCGTGGAATCAGATGACGAGGCCGAGTACTACAGGCAGGCTGTAGGGGAGGAGCCAGATGAAGGTTAATACGTTTAGATCTCTTTATGAAAGAGTCATGTGGCCAATTTGCCTCTCTGACCATTACTTTTCTTGTGCAGATATGTTCTTTGGATCCAAGAAGAGGAGAGGCAAAGATGGATCTCATGGACCAGCCAAAAAGATGAGGCTCTCTCCTGGTAACCAAGAGAAAATTGCTAAACCTCCAAAAAGAACTGGCCCAGGGGGGTGGGACAAAGACAAAAAAACTGGGGACAGAGAGAAGAAACCTTTCGGGAAGAAACCCAAAGGAAAGCCATTCAGAAAGAAACCAAGCGATGGAGCAAATAGTTTTGGCGCTAGGAAGAAATTTGAAGGGAAAAGAACTTTTGGTGGAAAGATGAATAAAGGCAAAGTGTTCCAGTCTTCCAAGAGTCAGAAAAATGGAGCGACCTTCAAGAAGAAAAGTGCCAGAGGAGCAAAGCAAGGATTCAAACAGAAGACGGGGAAAGGCTGAGCAGCACTTGCCGTAAAGTTTATTATTCCACACTGTGTAATTGTTGAAAGTGTTTAATAAATTGTTAAAGACATTTCTTTCATGACCATCTGTATATGGTTCATCCACTGTAGTGACTGAAACCCATTGTTGCAATGTTTTCAATTCCATGCACACAATCCGTTAATACTAGTAGTTGTACAGTAGTAGACTGGCAGGCATATTCATAATTGCTTACTACAGCTGTTTGTCAAATGTATAACAAATACACGAGTCAATGCTGTAGGTGTAAAGAAGACAGAAATATGATATCGAACTCTTATAGTGTAAATTACGTTCATTCGGAGGAAAGAATGCTCCGCGAATTTAGATCGGTACTTTTATCCTGAAGTTCATATTACGGAAGTGTGTCACAGTGGCGGCCAGTCTTGCGCTCTCTTTCCGGTCCGGGAGGCTAGGCAGCTAGTTGAGCAAAATGCCGTCGATTGAATACGACGAGTGAGTGTTTCCTTCTGTAAACTCTTAAAATTATACAATCTGCTTTTGTAGACCCGATAACGCATTGTATTATCTCCCCTCAGCTCAAAGCCCAGCTGGGCCGACCAAGTCGAGGAGGAAGTCGACGAAGGTAAACCACTCCCGTAGCTAGGATGATGGCACACGTCGTGTTAGCTTGGTGACCGGCTAAGTGGCTTGCAGTTCCACGTGGTGTTATTACGCTGTACAATTTCTGTTTTTATTTTACTATAGCATGCGTTAGTGTATCTTTTTAACATTCGTCTCTACACATCACAGTGACACAAATTGTCTACCCTTAGAATAAGGATGCCGACATACGGTGTGTGACGTAAGCAGGGACAGTTGCAGGGAAGCTAACTTGCTAGCTAGTGTTTTGTACCAACCTTTATGTTCACTCATTTTGTCCAATTTTGTGTAGGACATTAATAATAGTTGGTTGCCCTGCTTCCTGTGAAATTCTGTGCCAATCAGTCATACTGTTTTCTGACAGGAACACTTCCATCACCCAAGGAAACCATTAAAGGAAACATAAAAACCATCACAGAGTATAAAATCGACGATGATGGAAAGAAGTTTAAGGTAATTTGTCAACATTGGCGTGTATTGAATGATTGGGGAAGTTAACTCCCTGAATATCAATCCCTAGATTGTGCGGACATTCAAAATCGAGACCAGAAAAGCCTCCAAAGCCATTGCCAGGAGAAAGGTCTGCTTGTAGACTAAAAATGGAGAAGTTTAGAGCTTGTCAAGTGTTTTAAAATTTCCTCTCTCGTGTCAGAACTGGAAGAAGTTCGGCAACTCTGAGTTTGATGCGCCAGGTCCCAATGTGGCCACCACCACCGTCAGCGATGACGTCCTCATGACCTTCATCTCTAGCAAGGAGGTGACAATGCACTTTGGCCTTCTTGTAGCTTTGTACTCCACTCCTTTGTGGAATAATTCTGATGTTCGCCGCCACCGCCTGCTTCTTCTGTAGGATTTAAACGCCCAAGACCAAGATGAAGACCCCATGAACAAGCTGAAAGGACAGAAGATTGTGTCATGTCGTATCTGCAAAGGCGACCATTGGACTACACGCTGTCCTTACAAGGACACGCTGGGCCCCATGCAGAAGGAGCTTGCCGAGCAGCTTGGCCTCTCCACCGGCGACAAAGAGAAACCGGCTGGCGCTGGTATGTCGTATCACACCTTGTTAGGGAGCGCTCACACCAGCACACATTGGTCCGTAACCGAAATCATAGCGGTTCAGTTTTTGTTGGCGTACAAAACACTGGTACATACATCAGAGACAATTCCACTTTGTCTTCCTCCACTGCACCAGCTGAACCAGAACCTGTGCAGCCTGCGCAAAGCAAGACTGGCAAGTACGTGCCCCCCAGTCTGAGGGATGGAGGCACGCGGAGAGGAGAGTCCATGCAGCCCAACCGGAGAGGTGAGTTGAAGTGACTCTTGGTTGTTCCCCTGCTGGATGCTGCATAGACAACAAACCATGTGCCTTCCCCCTCAACAGCGGACGACAACGCCACCATTCGTGTGACCAACCTGTCCGAGGACACCCGCGAGACGGACCTGCAGGAGCTCTTCAGACCATTCGGCTCCATCTCCAGAATCTACCTGGCCAAAGACAAGAACACGGGACAGTCCAAGGTCTTCCTGTCATTGTAATGTTGTATCTTCTCTGCTGCTTCCACACCACTAATCAAACTTCTTGCATGCAGGGCTTTGCATTCATCAGCTTCCACCGTCGCGAGGATGCAGCCAGAGCCATTATTGGCGTGTCAGGGTTTGGATACGATCATCTCATTCTCAATGTTGAATGGGCCAAGTAAGTCCTCACTACTCATGTAAAATGGGATTAAAAACATCAACCAGAAGATGACTGTTATCTCTTTGCAGACCTTCAAACAACTGAGAACTACTCTTCCACCAGGAGGCCATGTTTTATTGCTGTGGTAAAATATGGTTATCAGCTTAATAAAGAGAATCAATGTAGTCGCTTTGCCCTTGTTTTTTTGTTTTTTGTTTAAAGTCCAATACTTCCTGCAAAAATGCTAGCCAAAGGTCCTCTATATCAGACAGTGTGCTAGCATGAATTAACTTGAAGTTAATTCAACACAGAACAAATGTGCACATTAGCACTCAATAACGTCATCAAACCTTACCCTTATGCATTCCCAGTATCAGCATTTAGGAGCAAATATGAAGTGAAAGAAAAATGGTTAAAATACAGTATAGCTGTCAAATCTGTGCAGCATGAGAGAAGGCAAGCACACGTACAATGCTACGTTCAAGGACCAAGTGGGACGGGGCGCTGCTCTCAACACACGTGATTTCTGTTACTTATTGAATAAAATAATGGTCCATAGTTCCAATATTGAATGTAGTTATTCACACATACATTTTTTTAAGTGTTTTTTTTTTTTTATCATTGCACCTGAAAGTTTTCCTACGGACTGGTACCGGGCCGCTCTATGTTACAGGAGGACTTTGCTGTTTTTAAGATTCTGTGAAAACACTACGCAATCCTCTGACAGTAGAGCGCTGGTGTTTTTAGAAATACACTAAAAAATAGTATATCAAAGGTCATTTTTTTTGTCTGGAGAGTGCAGCCTTTTGTAGGAATGTACTGCAAAAACGGAATCTTCTGATGGGAGAGCACTGATATTTTTAGGAATCCACCACCACAATGCTCCTCAATCCTCTACATCAGGGGTCACCAACATCCGGCTGGGCCCCGCCCACAGAAAACTTGATAAAGAATATAAGTACATCAAATTTTATATAAATGCAAATCCATTTTAGAAATAAGAGCTTTTGTTTTCTTTTAAAAAACAGTTGGAAATCCTACCGTTTTTTGCATGTTTGTTTTTTCTTTCATCGTGTTTTAGCGAACCATGACCCTTCCCACTTTGTTCGACAGTCCTTGAATGCACCAGTTGTGTATGTGCTAACTTTCCCGACGCTACACAGACAGACGTACTGTATTTTTCTTATTCTTTCACTTTATTTTTGTTAAAAATTCTGATACTGTGTGGGAATGCATAAAAGGTTTTTTGGGACTGGATTGACAACCAAGTAAAATGTACGTATTCCTTGCCAAAATGAAGCATTCAAGCATAAAATGGCTAAATTAAACTAAACTAAAATACAAACACAGTCCAAGGCATTAAGACGATTACATGTAGTATTCTACACTGGCCACTAGATGTCACTACTAACAAGCACCAGACTTGATGGCAGGGACTGGCTTGCTATCTCACAGACACAAAGGCTACTGTTGTGGCAGTTATCCAACTAAAATTCAACTCCGAACCCCCAACGTCACTTCCTGTCCACGTCCGGAAGACATTTATTGCAACACACAAGAACATGAGACTTATTTACGTCTTAAATGGCTGATTGTCTCTGATTAGGTGTACCAATATTGGGTAATATGAGTGTAAAAGGTGACTGTGGGGTGTTATTTCATGTCCAGACGGCTCTAATAATGTTAAAAACCGTATTTAGAAGACCGTTAACAGGTTTGATATGCTCCAACTACAAAATATTTATAAATAAGGAGTCCTACATATCAGTGTCTGGAACTATACTGTGTGTATGTAATTAATTTTGTACATTTGAGGGCATATTATTAGCCTTGAAAGTAGAAGCTTACTTACTGTAAATAATGGCCAAGTGTTCATTAAGGACGGAATACGCAAATAGTTGTACATTTAGAGTGTTCACACCTACCTGCTGTTTGCTCTTCCTTAACAGAGAGAAGAAACCTTTCGGGAAGAAATCTTCTCCCGAAGCAAAACGATTCACAAAGAAACCAAGAGATGGAGCAAATAGTTTTGGCGCTAGGAAGAAATTTGAAGGGAAAAGAACTTTTGGTGGAAAGATAAATAAAGGCAAAGTGTTCCAGTCTTCCAAGAGCCAGAAAAATGGAGCGACCTTCAAGAATAAAAGTGCCGGAGGAGCAAAGCAAGGATTCAAACAGAAGACGGGGAAAGGCTGAGGAGAACTTGCCGTAAAGTTTATTATTCCACACTGTGTAATTGTTGAAAGTGTTTAATAAATTGTTAAAGACATTTCTTTCATGACCATCTGTATATGGTTCATCCACTTTAGTGACTGCAACCCATTGTTGCAATATTTTCAATTCCATGCACACAATCCATAAATACTAGTAGTTGTAGTAGACTGGCAGGCATATTCATAATTGCTTACTACTGCTGTTTGTCAAAAACGTATAACTAATGCACGAGTTAATGCTGTAGGTGTAAAGAAGACAAAATATGACATCGAAGTAGTGTAAATTATGTTCATTCGGAGGAAAGAATGCACCGCGAACTTAGCTCTAGTGATAAATTTATCATCGGGCAAAACTTGGTATTTTTATCCTGAAGTTCATATTACGGAAGTGCGTCACAGTGGCGGCTAGTCTTGAGCGCTCTTTCCCGTCCGGGACCCCCTCAGCTCAGAGCACAGCTGAGCCGACCAAGTGGAGGAGGAAGTCGACGAAGGTAAACCACTCCCGTAGCTAGGATGATGGCACACGTCGTGTTAGCTTGGTGACCGGCTAAGTGGCTTGCAGTCACACGTGGTGTTATTACGCTGTACAATTTCTGTTTTTATTTGACTATGACATGCGTTAGTGTATCTTTTTAACATTCGTCTCTACACATCAAAGTGACACAAATAGTCTACCCTTAGAATAAGGATGCCGACATACGGTGTGTGACGTAACATGGACACTTGCAAGGAAGCTTTTATTTGCCAACCTTTATGTTCACTCATTTTGTCCTATATTGTGTACGACATGAATAATAGTTGGTTGCCCTGCTCCCTGTGAAAAGTTGCCAATCTGTCATACTGTTTTCTGACAGGAACACTTCCATCACCCAAGGAAACAGAGAAACCATGACAGAGTATAAAATCGACGATGATGGAAAGAAGTTTGAGGTAATTTGTCAACATTGGCGTGTATTGAATGATTGGGGACGTTAACTCCTTGACTATCTGTCCCTACATTGTGCGGACATTCAAAATGGAGACCAGAAAAGCCTTCAAAGCCATTGCCAGGAGAAAGGTCTCCTTATAGATTCTTGTAGCTTTGAACTCCACTCCTTTGTGGAATAATTTTGATGTTCGCCGCCACCGCCTGCTTCTTCTGTAGGATTTAAACGCCCAAGACCAAGATGAAGACCCCATGAACGAGCTGAAAGGACAGAAGATTGTGTTATGTCGTATCTGCAAAGGCGACCATTGGACTACGTGCTGTCCTTACAAGGACACGCTGGGCCCCATGCAGAAGGAGCTTGCCGAGCAGCTTGGCCTCTCCACCGGCGACAAAGAGAAACCGGCTGGCGCTGGTATGTCGTATCACACCTTGTTAGGGAGCGCTCACACCAGCACACATTGGTCCGTAACCGAAATCATAGCGGTTCAGTTTTTGTTGGCGTACAAAACACTGGTACATACATCAGAGACAATTCCACTTTGTCTTCCTCCACTGCACCAGCTGGACGAGAACCTGTGCAGCCTGCGCAAAGCAAGACTGGCAAGTACGTGCGCCCCAGTCTGAGGGATGGAGGCACGCGGAGAGGAGAGTCCATGCAGCCCAACCGGAGAGGTGAGTTGAAGTGACTCTTGGTTGTTCCCCTGCTGGATGCTGCATAGACAACAAACCATGTGCCTTCCCCCTCAACAGCGGACGACAACGCCACCATTCATGTGACCAACCTGTCGTACAACACCCCCGAGACGGAGCTGCAGTTGTTCTTCAGAAGATTCGGCCCCATCTCCAGAATCTACCAGCCCAAAGACAAGAACACGGGACAGTCCAAGGTCTTCCTGTCATTGTAATGTTGTATCTTCTCTGCTGCTTCCACACCACTAATCAAACTTCTTGCATGCAGCGCTTTGCATTCATCAGCTTCCACCGTCGCCAGGATGCAGCCAGAGCCATTCTTGCCCTGTCAGGGGTTGGATACAATCATGTCTCTGTCAATGTTGAATGGGCCAAGTAAGTCCTCACTGCTCATGTAAAATGGGATTAAAAACATCAACCAGAAGATGACTGTTATCTTCAAACAACTGAGAACTACTCTTCCACCAGGAGGCCATGTTTTATTGCTGTGGTAAAATTCAAGGATTCAAGGATTCAAGGATTCAAGAGAGTTTTATTGTCATGTGCATGGTAAAACAGCAGTTATACCATGCAATGAAAATCTTATTCTGTTCATTCTCCCAAGGAAAAGAAAGAAAAACACAAGAAAGAATAAGAACATAAGAAACATAAACACATATACATAAATACCAAGAAATTAAGCAACAACAACAGAAGAGACATTAATGCAAGTAAATAATACAAATAAATAAATAAATAAATAAAGTGCTATGAGTGTGTGTTGCGTGTGGCGTGTCTGAGTGCTTCATTGAGAAGCCTGATGGCCTGTGGGTAAAAGCTGTTTGCCAGCCTTGTGGTCCTGGACTTCAAACTCCTGTAGCGTCTGCCTGATGGCAGGAGTGTGAATAATGAGTGTTGTGGATGTGTGCTGTCCTTGATGAGGTTGTGTGTTCTGCGTAGGACTCTAGATGTATAAATGTCTTGCAGTGAGGGGAGGGCTGCCCCAACAATGTTCTGTGAGGTCTTGATCACCCGCTGGAGTGCCTTCCTATCACGTGTTGTACAGTTACCGTACCAAACAGTGATGGAGGCGGTAAGGACACTTTCGATGGTGCATCTGTAGAAGCAACTCAGGATTGTGGTGGACATGCCAAATTTCCTCAGTCTTCTCAGGAAGTACAGTCTCCTTTGGGACTTCTTCAGAATTTGTTGGGTGTTGTGAGACCAGGTGAGGTCCTCGCTGATGTGTGTTCCAAGGAACTTGAAGGTTTTCACCCTCTCCACCTCAGTCTCACCAATAAACAGGGGTCTATGTGGCTCCGTTTCCCTTGTTCTTGGGTCGATGATCATCTCTTTAGTCTTATCTGTATTGAGAAGGAGATTGTTATCACGACACCAAGCTATGAGGTCCGCCACCTCTCTTCTGTATGATGTTTCAACACCACCAGTGATCAGTCCGATGACTGTAGTGTCATCCGCAAATTTAATGATGCTGGTGTTGTTCTGGGAGGCCACGCAATCGTAGGTGAAGAGCGTGTAGAGGAGTGGACTCAGCACACACCCCTGTGGGGTCCCAGTGCTCACAATTCTTGAGCTGGATGTGCGGTTGTGGACTCTGACTGACTGGGGTCTGCCTGTGAGAAAGTTAAACACCCAGTTACAGAGGGAGGGAGACAGGCCAAGTGTGAGGAGCTTATTTGTGAGTTTGTGGGGGCTGACTGTATTAAAAGCGGAGCTATAGTCTATAAATAGCATTCTGACGTATGTGTCCTGGCCCTGTAGGTGAGAAAGGGCTGTGTGGATGGCAGTGTTGACTGCATCATCCGTGGACCGGTTCTGGCGATATGCAAACTGTAGAGGGTCCACAGTTGCCGCCGGGATGCTCTTTTTGATGTGGGTCATGACTATTCTTTCAAAGCACTTCATAACAATAGGAGTGAGTGCTATAGGGCGATAGTCATTCAAGCAGGTCACGTTGCTCTTCTTGGGTACGGGCACTATGGTGGTGGACTTAAAGCAGGTCGGTACAGATGCTTGTGCAAGCGACAGGTTAAATATGTCAGCAAGCACATCAGCTAGCTCTGATGAGCAAACCCGAAGTGCACGTCCTGAGATGTTGTCTGGGCCTGCTGCTTTTCGTGGGTTTGTTTTGTTTAGAACCCTGCGCACATCAGCTGATGTCACCATGAGAGGTGCGTCCTGTGTGCTCCCCAGGTTCAGCCACCCTCTCTGCTCATCAGAAGTTTGGGTGTCAAAGCGGGCATAGAACTCGTTCAGCTCATCTGGAAGTGTGGTTTGGCTGGACGTGGCTACGCTACTCTGCTGTCGATAGTCTGTGATGTGCTGGAGCCCCGCCCACACGCGCCGAGGGTCTGAGGTGGAATAGTAGCAGCTTAATAAAGAGAATCAATGTAGTCGCTTTGCCCTTGTTTTTTTGTTTTTTGTTTAAAGTCCAATACTTCCTGCAAAAATGCTAGCCAAAGGTCCTCTATATCAGACAGTGTGCTAGCATGAATTAACTTGAAGTTAATTCAACACAGAACTAATGTGCACATTAGCACTCAATAACGTCATCAAACCTTACCCTTATGCATTCCCAGTATCAGCATTTAGGAGCAAATATGAAGTGAAAGAAAAATGGTTAAAATACAGTATAGCTGTCAAATCTGTGCAGCATGAGAGAAGGCAAGCACACATACAATGCTACGTTCAAGGACCAAGTGGGACGGGGCGCTGCTCTCAACACACGTGATTTCTGTTACTTATTGAATAAAATAATGGTCCATAGTTCCAATATTGAATGTAGTTATTCACACATACATTTTTTTAAGTGTTTTTTTTCACCACAATGCTCCTCAATCCTCTACATCAGGGGTCACCAACATCCGGCTGGGCCCCGCCCACAGAAAACTTGATAAAAAATATAAGTACATCAAATTTTATATAAATGCAAATCCATTTTAGAAATAAGGGCTATTGTTTTCTTTTTTTAAATACAGTTAGAAATCCGACCGTTTTTTGCATGTTTGTTTTTTCTTTCATCGTGTTTTAGCGAACCGTGACCCTTCCCACTTTGTTCGACAGTCCTTGAATGCACCAGTTGTGTATGTGCTAGCTTTCCCGACGCTACACAGACAGACGTACAGTATTTTTCTTATTCTTTCACTTTATATTTGTTTAAAAATGCTGATACTGTGTGGGAATGCATAAAAGGTAAGGTTTGATGATGTTATTGAGTGTTAATATACACATTTGTTCGGTGCACAACCTCAAGGGAATGCCAGCACACTGCTTGTCACCCACACGCAAAGCGACGTTATAATTGTCTTCTTAAAAAGGAGGCTCCAAGCTGCATTCATTTTGTGCTTTTAATTTGATGTGCCCGTCGGTCTTATTCAAAATACATGCTCGTATTAGATTGCTAATACATCACTTCCGTAGAATATTCCGTCCAATAGTGGGAAACTTGTGCAATTCACATACCCCTACAATAAATATGGAATATTTTACTGAAATATTGCCTATAAAATAACATTGGTAGTAATAGTTTTTGCAACATTGAATTCTATGTATGATTTGAATCTTTGATGTCTTATACAACGGATTTAAGTCGTTTGTAACTGACTTACCGGAGGTCACGTGATTCCAAATTTAAACCATCCCTCTTGACTGGGCGCCACGTGTGGTTGTCATGGTAACAGTATTCTTACCAGTTGCTTGGCTGGAGGATTCAACATTTAAGATGGCTGCCGGTGTAATTGTAAGCTAATGTTCGAGTCATACTTACAGTACACTACACAACCTGGGACGTGTCTGTATGCTAGCTTGTCTGTTAAAAATGCTATACTGTAAGGCATAAACAATGACTTCTGCCGGCGCGTGTGATGCTAGCAACTAGCTATAAACGCTGATGTTGGCGGCCATATTCCGGATTAGACACTTGAGGGGAAATTTAAAATGGAATTAATTTGGTAAACATAACAGCAAGTCGTCATGAATGACAAGCACTATTCCATTTAATAAGAGCTTTATTTGAAATTTTATATATAAAAACTACATACAATTTATCCAACAGGATTAAAAGCACATTGAAAAGTTGGCAAAAAATTGGCACCAAAATTGTTTGAAGACAAGTTAGTCCGACAGTTCCATCTTCTCTTGTTTGATGTTGTCTGGAGAAGGACAGCAGATGTTAGTTCACATTGTGGAGAACATTAGTTTCTTTTACATGCATATTGATTGGGAGTAACACAATGATATGTACAGTCTGAAAAAGATCAATCATTTTCTGTGACTTTAATGGTCCTGGAGAAAAATCTAAATACTGTAGTTAGAAAGAAAAAAAAAAAAAAAAGATGTGAAGAATGGGGGGCAATTTGCTTGTGTGTCCACAGGAGACAAAAAGGGAGGTAACAAAATACATACTTTAATTAATTTAACTAAATTAATGGCTGCAATTTTTGGAAAAATTTGCCACAAATGCCTGCCAATTTTCTTTTTTAGATATATTTAAAAGATAAATTAAAAAGCAGCTAAATAAAAATCTACAATGGATTAAAAAAAAAAAAAACTATTGATACATTATACATAATTTTTAGTATATTTTTTGGGACTGGATTGATAACCAAGTAAAATGTACGTATTCCTTGCCAAAATGAAGCATTCAAGCATAAAATGGCTAAATTAAACTAAACTAAAATACAAACACAGTACAAGGCTATAAGACGATTACATGTAGTATTCTACACTGGCCACTAGATGTCACTACTAACAAGCACCAGACTTGATGGCAGGGACTGGCTTGCTATCTCACAGACACTCACAGGCTACTGTTGTGGCAGTTATCCAACTAAAATTCAACTCTGAACCCCCAACGTCACTTCCTGTCCACGTCCGGAAGACATTTATTGCAACACACAAGAACATGAGACTTATTTACGTCTTAAATGGCTGATTGTCTCTGATTAGGTGTACCAATATTGGGTAATATGAGTGTAAAAGGTGACTGTGGGGTGTTATTTCATGTCCAGACGGCTCTAATAATGTTAAAAAACGTATTTAGAAGACCGTTAACAGGTTTGATATGCTCCAAATACAAAATACTGGATTTATAAATAAGGAGTCCTACATATCAGTGTCTGGAACTATACTGTGTGTATGTAATTAATTTTGTACATTTGAGGGCATATTATTAGCCTTGAAAGTAGAAGCTTACTTACTGTAAATAATGGCCAAGTGTTCATTAAGGACGGAATATGCAAATAGTTGTACATTTAGAGTGTTCACACCTACCTGCTGTTTGCTCTTCCTTAATCCGATCAACGACACACTTCTTGATCTCCAGTCCGATGGCTCTGGACAGGGGAGGGGGCACGGCATTGCCCACCTAAAAAGATGACCATTAAACACCATGCGACCACTGTAGCACCTTTTTTGTGAGGACGGTGTGCTTTTCTCACCTGTCTGTGCTTGTCTAGGACGTTGCCAAAGAAGCGATACGTGTCTGGGAAGCCCTGAGAGCGTGCACACTCCCTCACGCTGACCACTCGATGCTGCTCAGGGTGGAGAACGCGACCCTGGAATGGGAATATACATGGGGAATTTAGCATAAATGCTAAAATGATAGTATTTATTCATTTAAACTGCAAAGAGGACAGAGCGTTAATTGGAGGGAGAGGCTGTTATTTCCTAAATTCTATGAGTTTTTTTTTGTTTTGTTTTTTTAACTTTACTTACTTGGCGGAGATACAAAAACTCAAATAAAAAGGAGGTTGCATACAGCCGCAACTGTTCATACCAATGTTTGACAAAATTAGGAACCCTGGAGGTTATTTGCGTTTGTAGACCACATACCCGGTGACTAAAGGTTAATTAGAAGCATTCATTTGAGTATTTACATGAAATGCAATTGAACACCTTAAATCAGTAAAATTCCTATGGGAGTCTTGTGTACTTTCAACTTTGTGCTCCTTTCCTGCTGTACCTGCTTCCCCATTGGCTCGGGGTTGGTGACTGTGGTGCTGAAGAAGCCGTCCCACTCCAGTCGGCCGTAGAGCCCCGCCCAGTGGTTGTGGCGGTTTCCCGTGTGCGGCAGACACCAGGGGATCAGCGTGTTGAACTGCCTGTCCGCCGGGTCGCAGGGCTTCCCTATAAAAAGGGACATGATCATGTTAACACTGCTGTCAGCTTCTTCTAGATTGGAGTTTAGAAGTTCCGCCCACCTCCGGCACAGGTGCAAACACCTCTGAGCGCGCCCGTGCTGCTGCGCCCGTTTTTCTTGTCTGGGTGCGTGTAGCGCAGTTTCTTAGTCATGGTGCCGTCCTTCAGGCGCACCTCGATGTTGGGCAGGTCCCTCCAGTCGGAGCCGGGGGCCAGGGGGATGAAGCGCATGCGGCCTTCCACCAGGGCGCTCATGTCCTGGCGCAGGCACGCAAACAAAGAAACATTAGCATATTGCTATGCTTCACTTTGACAAAGCATCGAGTCCAACGCTCACCTTGCAGATGTGATCCTTGAGGATGGGCTGGTACTGCGTGCCCCGGATCTGCCTCTGGAACCACGACTGTGGCTCCCCGTTGTAGGAGATCTCCAAGGCAGAGGCCCCGTTGCGAATCTCAGGCAGGTCGGACATGGTGTCTCTGACCGTGATGGTTCTGTAGATTCCTCCGTTACCGCTGAACATACATCACAGTACATGTTGGAATTCAACTTGTACTTGGACTTGTGTAGTCCCCTATCAAGACAATTATCTTACTAGTAGGGGTGTCACGAGACACCCAATTCACAAGATGAGCCCACGAGAACAGACCAGATTTTAACAATGTTAAAAGTACAATGTGGGGGGAAGAGTGGGTAAACAGACTTATTAAACCAAGTCGCAAAACAATGCAGATGTGTTTTGAAATGTTTATTGTCCCACAAATTGACTATCAAAGATAGTGTCAACATTTTTTAAGACCAAATAAACCACTGGTATAATATACCGTATTATAATAGCTTTAAAAAATATATTTAAGACAAATCTGAGTTTTTAGTATCAACATTTTAACTTTTCAAGGTACATTATGCCTTTTTGCTCCATTTTTGCTTGCTTTTGTTCATTTTATTTCTGCAATGAGCCACGTTCCAGATGGCTGCTGCCCCACACTTTTGCCAGGAAGGCGAGTTGTGTCCAAGTTCGGCCCTTCTTGTTCTGTTGGTCAAGGGCTGGGTTGCATTGTGGAGGGATTTTTACAGCTTTCCGACGTGCACTGCATGGCTTTACGGAGGTGGAGCTCAGCAGACACTTCACCTTTGTTAATCGCTTGTATTTAATTACAAATAAACGCATGACGCAAGAAACACTTCAATGCGCACCTTTAATTGCTAAATATACAGTAGTGGCAAAGTCACTCAATTGTCAACACTGATCTCTTCCATGTATGAAGTGTGTTGTGAAGCAGATGATTGCCGGTGCTTTACCAAATGCAATGGCCGTCAATAGAACTGCACGGTGATTAAGGGAGCAGACAAGTCTGAACATCTACTAGGTTGAACTGACAAATCTTAAGCTGATCAATTGTAGAATTACTACAGCTTCTGCTCGGACATCAACATGTAGCAAGCAGCTGTTTAACTCAGATGGGGAAAAAAAACAGCCACACGTCACTCGTTGACGCTGTGAACACCAAGGTAGGTTGGCTTGCATGTGCTTAAAGCACTTTGTGTGCTTCCAATAATGTCTTGCACTCTGCCACTTCCATATTACTGTATTATAATTCATAGTAGCGATGCCATAGGTCAGTCTTTACAGTCTCACGATACAGCTTCTCTCCATACAAGAAATGTCATGTTTTAATCTCGCCACACCCCTACTTACTACTCACTTGTATTGCCAGCTATGTAGACATGTACGTGTGTTGACACATTTTCAGTGGATATTAAAACTATACTGTTATACAAGCTACACAATGACTACTCAAATCAACTTTACTTTCTATTGACCCCGTTTATGTAGGCAAACCTTACCGTGTGACGTTACTGACGTATTTCTTCTCGTCCACCACCACGCTGAGAGACACGGCTCTGGGAGCGAACACATGGAGAGGCTCAGGATAGCGCGGCAGCTTCTCTCCGGGAGCGGCAGCCAGGATGATGGCCCTGCGGCGAGTCTGCGCCACGCCGTACTGGCCGGCCTGTTGCACAAAGACAAGATAACGATATAAGACAACGGATTAAAATAGGAGCACTGTTTGAGGAACTGCAACACATGCTAAATTTAACACTGCAAGGTAAGCAACCATATTTACTGACAATTGCCAGTTAATTCTAAGATTAAAGACGGGGAAAAAAAAAGGTAAGAAATCTGTGTTGTAAGTACAAGTAAGTGTTGGAATTTATATATGAATATAATTTAATATGAATTAAACTTCTGACCTGGCATGCATATTAAATGTTATACATTTCTCAGGTTTGTTTTAAATCCAAAGGAAATTAAAAACAAATTTAAAAAAGGAATATATAAAATATGCCAATTGATACTGAGGAAGGTTTCTCATACTGGTACCAGCATAAGACTAATTGACATAAATGTCTGTATTCTTGTTCAGTATAAATTGTAATTTGTATACCCGCATAATTGAAGCTCCGTTTTACCTTGGTATCACAAGAAATGTACACAAAATCATATCAAAACAATTTTTTTTTTTTTTTGCATTTTGCAAGCAAACCCGTGAACAAAAATTAATTAATTTTTATTAAAAAAACCAAAACAAATATCGACCTGAAGGACTCCAAACGTGCACTGGTAGCCCATTCTGACAAGACAGCGTAGCGTGAGCTTGAGGACCATGGAGCTTTTGAAGGACACAAAGTTCCTCACGTTCTCCAGCAGGAAGAACTTGGGTCTGTAGTAGTCGCAGTAACTGCAGCACAGGACAACACAGGTTAATAAGTAGTTAAGCATTTATTTAAAAGGATCGGGATGCACCATTCTTTTCCTTCACCTGAGGTAGGAGACCACCAGCGAGTTCTTGAACTTGGAGTAGGTGCGCGAGTTGAAGCGGTTCATGCCACTGAAGCCTTGGCACGGGGGTCCTCCGCAGAGCATCTCCACGTCGCCCTTCTGAGGCAACTTCTGGCCCAGGGAGTTGGTCTTCTCGCCTGACATGACCAGCTTGAGCAGGACATTGCAGTCCTCTGTGAAGACTGTGGTGCCCGGGTTGTTAAGCCTGAAGGCCTGCGCTGCCGGCTCCCACATCTCGATGGCCCACTCCGTATCAGAAATACCTTTAAAAAAAAAAAAAAAGTTGGATTACGTACGGTAACCTGCAAGGATCAGAAGGTTCCACAGGAAAGGAATGAGCTTTTACCAGCCTGGTGGAAGCCTTCAGAGAGTCCTCCACAGCCTGAGAAGACATCCAGTGTGCGGTACTTTGGCACTTTGGGCAGCTGTGGCTCAGTGGGCTGGTCTGCTGTTTCCTGAACAACTGATGACTTCCCTTTGCCTTTACCTAAAAACAACAGTCATACTGAAGGCAACACGCCTACATGCTACAATGGCTAGAAGGCTTTCTATAGCAAGTTTAACAATATTCACTTTGACTCTTATTTAGTTCAGCCATTAGAATTTGTTTCCTTCCTTTGTATTCATGACAACCGATTATGTATTCTTCGTAATTTGTATTTACAGGATTTTTTTCATTGAAATTTTGTAATTACATACTTTAAATTTCCATCAATAAGATACCTTTTCCTTTATAATTATGCATTTATCATTTCAAATAAGGTATCTTGATAATTAAAGAAGTTTTATTTAGTACATCCATAAGAATTTTTCCTCATATTTACTATTTTATGTATTTGATTTTAAGAATTTTTTCCCCCCTTTATAATATAAAGTTCTTATAACTTCCAGCAAGTTTTCTTCATAATGTTCCTTTAAATTCAGAGATCAGATAGCATAGCATCAGGTACTATATTACTGTAGTTGATACGGCAAAGAGAGAATGCTACCGGTTAGCAAACAAAACAGAATAATGAGTGCATTACCTTTCCCTTTGCCCTTCCCTTTGCCTTTGTGCACAGCAGAGCGAGCGTGGTTAGGAGGATCCTCAAAGCTTTTAGATTTGGCGTTGTAAGCCTGGTAGAACATCACGTGCAACAGTTAAACTCTGCAGTCAAAATGTGTTCAGCCAAAACAGTGGATGCGGTACCTCCAGGAAATAGAAGCGGTCAGGTCCTCCGCTGGAATATTCTTGGACTGTTTCGTTGAGGTCTTCTCCGTATTCCACCTGACAGCGCCCCAGCACCTCCGACATGCTGACGGTGACCTCCTCGTCGCTCCAGTAGAGCTGATTGATGTCAGTGTGGTAGCTGGCTTTCACCCCCTTGTGCGTGTTCTCAGGCCTAGCAGGACAAATAAGACTCAAGTGTTTAATTCTGTGGGTTTCCCTTCTGGAAAAAAGTCAAAGCATTACCTGTAAAACTTGTACAGTCGCAGTTTGACCTCCGATACGTCCGCTTTGCCATTGCTGCGCCTGTGACAGAAGATCTCCTTAATACGCCCGATACGGAACGGGTCTGGGGCGTCCAGGTTGGAGCCCTTGATGTAGTCCGAGGACTTCCTGTAGTACTCTGGATACAAGTCCTCGTCCACGTCCTCTTTCCTGTGGGAGCGCTTCACCGGGCTGGCTGCTTTCACACTGACATCACACACAAGAAATAGACTCAACATCTACAAAACAGACACGGCTACATGCACATTTATTAGTCATGTCTTGAAGCAAATGCTCTAATGGATTTTACCAGTAGAGGGCGCAGTTGATCAGGCCCATCTACCTTTATGCCTAAAAAAAAAGGGGCTAAGGTAGACTTAAAAAAATCAAATTAAATATATAATTACAACTTGCCTATTCATAGAACAGTTTTAAAATAATTATATGAATAAATTATATTTGAACTCATTTACATAACTTTGTATAATTAAATTAAATTTCTCTTTTCAAACAAGCAGTGGGTTAAATTACATTTAAAAAAATTGTATAAATATAACAAACCAAATTTGAAAAATTAATGACGTAATTAATCACGTATGAAGAAACCAAAAATGATTCATTTTACAAATTAATGCCAATTACAAAAAATACAGAAAAAGAACCAAAAATTTCAGTTTCAAAAATAGAGCTTCATTTTAGAAATTCTATAAAAAAAAAAACAACAACAAAAAAAAAACAACCTTAAATTACATTTTCAATTAAAAAAAAAAGTTTCCCCAGGCTAATCAAGTTTTATTCATTTAGTGAATTTGTTTTGTGCGAATTTGCATATGATGCTTGTAATAAATTAACCTAGTTTTTCCCAAATATTGAAATGTCTTCAAAAGGCTCCTCTGTAAAGTAGAATATTTGATAGGCACCTGAAGTGAAAGGCCTCAGGGGGCAGGTAGACACCATCTCCCACTCTGAAGTGTTCTCCTTTAAAGCAGGCTAAAGCATAGAGAGCCTTGGAGTCGTGTTCTTCATCCAGAGGCTCGAAGGCACGAGGCGTAGCCTGCTCATCGCGTTCGTTAATCCTCACGCAGCTGCTGCAAAACCTACATTTAAGAAATTGTAAATGGATTAGAGGAGAGCTGCAATACTTCAGATGCTCGTGGGGGACCGCGCTCACTTGAACTTGCAGTCCTCCGATGGCGTGGTGTTGGGCGGCGTCTCAAAGCGGGCGAAATCCGTGTCGTACCAGAACTGATAGAAGAAACTCTTCCCGTCGTCTTCGATCACCTTGACATCCACATCCACGCCACCCTGACGCACATAATGGCAGCAGTTAGGAGAAGCACAAAAAGGATACTCTTTGTGGTGGACTCACCTCCATGAACCAGTTGTTGGACGGCGCTTTGTAGGAGACGTTGACTTTGCCTTGCACGTAGCTCAGAGACATGTCCTCGCACTCGTCCACCATGACCAGCTCCAGAGGATCCGAGGACTCGCCCAGCACCGTCTGAGTGCCGCGGAGGAACCAGTGGGCGTGGAACATCTTGCCGTTGTTGTCCTCCCACAGTGCTGTGATCCTGGTGGACACATATACGTCTTAACACACTGGAACATGGACATTTAACAGTAAAAGTGCTCTACTCTACCTTGCCAGGTACAATGGAGAGGACGCGTCCTCTGAAGACACTGAGACACAATCGCCCAGCTCCAGCTCTTCATCGTTCACACAAACCTTCTTGTAGAACTGCTTCTTGGCCTCACACTGAAAGCACCAGAAGATAAATCATCATCGTCGTCGTACATGGAAACAAATGTTGAAACAAAGCAGTACCTTGATGGGCTCGCCAATCCATGTCAGCTTGCACTGAGTCTGCTTCTTCCTCTTCACCTGCGAAGGCTTCTTGCTCTTCTCCACAGGCAGGTCCTCCTCCTCGATGTTCTCGTCATCCTCAGCCTCCTTGACTGCCAGGTTTGGACACCTGGAAAGCCAGAAATAAAATTATCAAATGATCTAAAACACCACCTCAAATATATGAACTAGAAATACATGGCTGTAGACCACAATTTGTTTATGATATTGCATAAGAATATCACATTCTAAAAAGAAAGTTCTCACCGTCTTTGCTTGCAAGCCTGCTTGCTTTTGCCACTTCCTCCAAATTTAATCATGTCCTTGCAGGCGGCACACTTGCCACAGTCTGGAGACTGGCAAACCTGAAAAAGGCATTAAAATGGAAGCATTTCAGAGAGAATTGAGTTACTTCAACTTCGATTGAGTTCATACATTGTGTATTGTACACCACAGCAGCAACAGAACCAATGTTAATAATAGCGTTAAGGAGCAAAAAGTTCAGCCAGCATGAATACCACTGAGTTCCTTGTAAACAGTATGGCAAGTGTAACACGCATGCGTTTCACACCATCTGCTCAGTAGCAACACTTTAAAGTGCATGTAGAGGTTGATATAGCTGTTGGATGCAAAACGCTCACACTTCAAATGCAGCTACTGCCTTGGAATTAAAAACATCAGGAGGTTGCCTACAGCTACAGTTGTTTTTGACATGGTGCCAATTACAGCTTTTTGACCACACACCCAGCAACTATGAGAGACACGATGGTTTAAAAACAAACAAAAAAAATTAAAATTTTAATTGTAATAATTTGTTTTTCATAAAGTTTATTTTATTATTATTAAAGTGTTGCCCTCTGACAATGGTCTTAACCTGAAAATATTAGGCAAAAAAAAAAAAAAAAGTGTGACTCACTTCACAGACGCCACAGCGCTGCCGTTTCACGCCGCCACTCTCTTTGTCGTCCTGCTCGATCTGCTCTGAGAAGAAGGCATCAAAGATCTGGTAGACCAGCTTGGTGGTGGTGGCTTTGGTCGGACCCTTGCTGTCCTTCTCGATCTTGGTCGGGTGACGGATGGCCTGTCGTCTGGCAGCTCGCCTGCGAACCAAGAAACCTTTCATGTTGCAGCAGTATGTGTACAAAAGGTGAGCGGGTGGCTATGTGATGCAATGCCGTGATGAAGCAGCTGTCCACCTATGACTCACAGCATCCAGCCATGCAACACAGACAGTAAAAGCTGGCGAATGAAGAGTAGCCTAGCAGAATACGCCTGTATCTTCAAAGTTATACTGATGCTTTTCACATTCACTTGCCGGTGTACCTAATAGGGGTGTAACGATTCGTTCTAATAACCATTCGTGGTTGCCGATACGATTGAAGAACGATTTTGGTTCATTTAGATCGATACGATCCAAAACGATTCAGTAACTTTTTAGCCAAAAATTCAACCAGTGTTATTGAAATAAATACCTGGACACTGGACAATGCAGGTGAAATTTCCTAGATTCAGTTTTTTGTAAGAGAATCAGGTATAAATGATTAATGCTGACACTTTATAAATGATCAATGGAGTACAAAAAAACTGAGTTAAAAATGAAATACAAAATCAGGATGGACATACTGTAGGTTGGTATAGCTTGCCATGATGAATTATTTACTTTAAGTAGTGCAATCCAAACCTGCACTTTGCACCCTCAGGTGAGGGACTTTATGCAAATTCATCAGCGAATTAATGCGGTATGTGATCTTCAATTAGATGGTGAAACTTTCTCACCTGTACGGGCCGATGGCGGCAGGGGCTTTTTTTGTGCTGATAATCCTCCTTATCAGAGCAAAAGAACGGTGCAGAAACTAGCGAGTAATGTGGCCTTTTCCCGCTGAGGGGGCCTTGATGACGCGCTTAACAGAGACACTAAACAGGAGACCGTGGTGTGGTGGGTTGATCACAAGTGTTGAAAACGGGACCAAACAGATACAGTACTTTGCATGTGAAGTGATGGCAGATGGCGCGCAGCAGTGTAAGGAAACGTGGTAACGCAATAGAAGAATGCACAACGTGAGTGTAAATGTGTGACCAAACGAATAAATGGTCAACAAAAACTACTACTTTCTTCTCCGGTACAAGCAAGTGCGCGGCATTTTTTGCTTTCGCGTACGTAAGCATATGTT
Organism: Dunckerocampus dactyliophorus; assembly: GCF_027744805.1. NCBI lineage: Eukaryota > Metazoa > Chordata > Actinopteri > Syngnathiformes > Syngnathidae > Dunckerocampus > Dunckerocampus dactyliophorus. The sequence continues at coordinate 7,518,052 of NC_072836.1, read as the reverse complement.
TTGACCTGGACACGCCACACTGTATGAGTCACTGCTGCTGGACCGAGAAACTATCATCAAGGTGTCCAAAACGTCCTTACTTTGCATATTGTCCCCAGGAATGTCACTTAAGAGTTTCAAATACATACATACGAGTTAAATATGAATATTGAATGAAGTGAATTAATTGACCAAAAGAAGAAAAAGCGAATCAACTGTATTTCACAGGTCCACTACAACTCTCCTGACCATCACATACCCAAAAGGACACACTGAACATCTTTATCGATCATTAAAAATGCAATAAAAACACATCCATATAAAGCCTGCCGTGCTTAAGTCCAATGCTTTATATTTCCTAATATTTTTAAACGATGTTAGATCAATATATGACATCAGGAATGGAAACTTGCTAAACACAGATCGATGTAGTTGCATCGGAGGAATATAAAATCGATGTAGTGAATGAATCGTGACACCCCTAGCACCTAATGAGGTGAAACACTGCTTATGCGTGTTTAAAATGACCACCAGATGACTTCATGACACTACTACACACAAAACTACAATGTAAAGCCCAACAAATATGGTGAGGAAAAGAAGTAGAATGGTATTTTCTCATCCATCTTGTAAGTGCTTCTCACATCACTTCATCACACAAGGCAATGCGTTGAGGCCTACCTACCAGTACAACAGCATGCTGCATTAGGAAATGTCAAAGGAATGTCACACGTTAGCGAGCACTTCTATTTTTTGGTTTTTGAAAGACTGCAGCTAAGGCATAGCTCATGTCTAAGATACTGTAAATGCTCCAATTAAATTCAGTTAACAGGCGCCAAGTGTATGGAAGCACAAAAGCAAGCAACGACTGGGGTCTCTAACTGGCGCCATTGGAATAACTTCCATCAGCTTTATCTATCTTTGAATGTGCTTTAAAATGTTGCTCTATAACCTCATCAGTGGTATTAATGCTGGCTGAGGAGTTTGCTCCTTGCCGCTATTACAACATTGGTTCTGGCTATGTGGCCAAAAGAGCTACATTTTCCTCTCTGCTTTCTCATGCACTCCAAAATCATTAAATGTTAACTTGTTATACAAGATTTCACAGCTCAGGAAATCATCATTGGCTGCTTCCAATCCAGACCCCGTTTTTGCAGCGTAGGTAAATAAAACGCCACGGCCATAATCAGAGCATTTACGGTAGTGGGCGTTAACCTGCGATGGGGGCTAAGGGGGCGCCATACCTCTTGCCCAGCGTGACACCAGCCAGCTTGATGAGGTCACGCATGCAGGGCGTGACGATGATGGGCTGCTCGTCTGAGTCGCCCGCCTCGTCGTAGCTCTCCACCTGCTCCACCACAAACTGGGCGTGGCGCAGCAGCGTGTCCTCAGTGAAGCAGTTGAAGTTGAGACCACATGGGGGCACTGTAGTCTGGAAAGGAGTTTTTTTTATTTATTTTTTTTTTTTTTAAATATAACATAACTACACAAACTTGGCAAGTCAGAAGTGCAGCAGGAGGGGTGAGGCATCCTCTGTCCTCACCTCAATCTTGTTGAGAAGGTCCTCATAAGAGACATCTGGATTCTTCTGAAGGAATTCCACCACAATTTTGCTCATGTAGATCTTTTCCTGCATCAACGCAAAGATGGGCGAGTACTCCTCACTGGGATGCATCAGGATATAGTCGGCAAATGCTAATATAAAAAAAATAAATAAAACACATTTAATCTCAAATCCAAGTGAGAAACCTAATTCGAAAGAACAGCTGTAATACCTGTAGTGAATCCAATAAGAGCTTTTTCTCCCCCATCAAATCCAGTAATCCACCAGGCATTGATAGGGCCAAGTTTCTTTGCAGGAACACCACCTTGAAGACACACACACGAAACATTGGATTACATAAAAAGGAAAGTTGTTTGCTGTGTTTAATAAAAATGTATTTTTTGCTCCACTCGTTGAACTGAATAAAATATTTTAATACAAAAGAAAAAAATGCAACTGAAAATACAATTTGAAAATGTATTTTTCTTCATTATTCTGCCCCTTTTATGTAACTGAACAAAACCCAAATCAATACCTTTCATTAAATAAAAAAATATTTTAAGTATTTAAGACAAAAAAAACAAAAAATTACATTTGAAAAATACAAATTGACAAAAAATAAAATAAAAAAACAAACAAACAAACAAACAAAAAAAACACTTTTTATACTAGTAGTGGGTCGCACAGGGGCCAAGTGGTTAGCATGTTAGCCACACAGGACATCCGGAAGACCTGAGTTCTAATCTCCGCTTGAGTAACTCTGTGGAATTTGCATGGGTTTTCTCTCCGGTTTCCTCACACATTAAAAACAACAACAACCCCCCCCCCCCAAAAAAAACATGCATGTTAGGTCAATTGACAACTCTACATTGTCCATAGGTATAAATGTGGGCTTGAGTGTTTGACTATAATGTGCCTTGCGATTGGCTGGCGACCAGTCCAGGGTGTACCCCGCCTCTCGCCCAAAGTCAGCTGGGATAGGCTCCAGCATACCTCCGCGACCCTAGTAAGGATAAGCAGCATAGAAAACGGATGGATGGATGATAAAAAGCGCTTCACAATGACAAGAAGCCATTATTCATTCACTTCAGTCACACACTGGTGGTGGTAACCAACATCTGTAGTCTCTGCTGCCTGACGGAAACATGGCTGCTCAATATTGTTAATTAAAAGTCCCTTTTCAAATGAATGAAAATGTACAGCATTTTTTAGAACTTATTGGGGGGAGGGAGATTCCTTCCGCAATTGAATATTAAGCATGTTTCTTTCCATAAAGCTGCAGATTTTTTTTTTTTAATACAAAAATGAATTAGTAACCATGTTTTCCCCTTGACATGTAATAACCCAGTTACTAACCCACAGAGATACTGAGGATTGTGTTCATTAAACAGCAAACATGTTATCCTCCTCTTGGAACTAGTAAATCTAAATGACCACATTAGAGTCACGTTCAGGTAGGCACAAGTTGATACCAGCGTGAGGTGGTGCAGGTGGTGAAATCCAGTCCAGTTGTCTTACCATCCAAGCAGGGGTTGTCGTCATAGATTGGTTTGACAACACAGCTGAAGTAGAGCTCGACGTTCTTCTCAATCAGGCCCGAGTCAAACGGACAAAGATGTCCGTGCTTGTCGTACACGCTGAAGGGGGGAAAAGAAGAAGAAGAAGAAGAAAAAAAAAAAGTGACACTTTTGTTTGAGGAGTCGGCAAACTTAACTACTCACCTGAAGTTTGTGATCTTGTGCTGCGGCAGATCCTCGTAGCTCTCGAAGCCGTCCTCGTTGGCGTCGAACAGGGAGAGGCGCTCGTCCGTCAACATTTCTGGCTCGTCCAGCTGCAGAGAGGACATGTTGGTATTAATTGGTCATTATGTAGGTTTAGGTTTAACAGTCTCACCGCATTGTCAGGATCCCCTTGAAAGAACTTCAGGTCCGAGTCGTCCAAATATTGTCTGCAATCTGGACATTTGGGAGGCGGAGTCTAAAAAAACCAAACAAAAAACATGTCTATTGTGATGACTTCCTATGGGACAATCATCAGTGTATTAATGTTGTTACCTTTGCAGCAGCAACAGTCTTTGTCTCAGGCTTGTCTTCTACAGGAGCAGCTCTGTCAACAGACACGATTTTAGTAACTACCACTTCACGGAAGCTCCATCATCAGTGTTCAGAAGGAACTTACTGGTCATCAGACTCCACTTTAAGACGCTTCTCCTCCCGAGACTACATGACATGTTTTAAAACATGAATTAGGTCAAGTGAGACACCGAGTAAACCCTGGCCAGGAGCAAGGAGACAACTCACCACCTCAGTGTCCTCTTGTTTCACTTCACTTTGTCCATTCGCGGCTTCTTCATCGCCATTCAGGTCACGCTTACGCTTTTGACTGAAAAAAATCAAAGCGTTGAATGAAAAATGGAGGGGTTTAACACATTTTAAAAAAAGGCAAATTATAGCACCCTGTATACTTAAAAATTAAAAAAAAAAAAAAAGTCATTCCTTGGTCAGATTTTTACTTTATGAATTGATTAGCAAATTTAGCTGGAAATTAACATTTTTTTGCAGTCATTAAAAAAACAGTGCTCCTGCAATAGAGGATCTTTGATGAGCCTTTTTGCAGTAGGTACTTAACAGCAGAGCGCTTCTGCAATATAGAGGATCCTTGACTAGCATTTTTGCAATAGGTGCTTAAAAACAGGAGTACTCATGCATTATACAGGATCTTTGACTAGCATTTTTGCAATAGGTGCTTAAAAACAGAAGCACTCTTGCGAGAGGATCTCTGACCAGCGTTTCTGAAATAGGTACTTATTAAAAGAAGCACACTCTTGCCATATAGAGCAACATTTAAGTACAGTAAAGTACTCCTGTCAGAGAAAAGCTTTGATTTGTGTGTGTGTGTATATATATATATATATTTTTTTTTTTAAAAAAAAGGTCTTCTGGTCCTGTATATAGAAGATCTTTGACTAGAGTTTTTGCGGTGAGTCCTTATAAGCAGCAGTGCACTCCTGTCAGAGGATCTTTGCGGTTTTTAAGGATCTACTGCAAAAGAGTAATCAGAGTGTTCCATTCTTATAGAGGATCTTTGATTAGCCAACAATTTGTTATGAGACAACTAGCAATCAAGCACGCTTAAGAATTAAACAGCAAAGACGACACTAAATCATCTTAAAAAGCATATAAGAGATGGAGACGCACACATTGGAGAACATGGACATGATGGTTGGTTGCTTGCCACCACTTCTTGTCACCCTGGAGCTGGCTGGAGACTCTGGAAAGTTCAAGATTTAAAACGTAAGTAAAGTAAGTAGTGCACAATTACATTACATTAGACTCAAACTGTTTATAGCCTACTTTTGCCATCAGCTTTGCTCCTGCGACCACCTTTCCCTCGAGCGCTTGGCGACTTGACGTCCTCCTCCACGTCCATGCTGGTGTCGCCCTCCTCGTCTTTGTGGGCGCCGTTGGTGTGGCCGTTTGTTTTTCCTTTGGGCTCGCCGTTTTCCAGGTGGAGCTCCTTTCCCAGCAAGGCTTTCACCTTGGAGACGTAGTCATCCTGGAGGAGACACATACAACTGAACCGCACTGTTTGAACTTGTCTTACTTAGTAGTAAATAAAATAAACGGACACCCACCATGGAGATTTCAGAGCTCTTCATCTTCTCCTCCAGGCTTGTAAGTGCATCCTGAGCGTCAGCATGCAGGAAGTCCTGCACCAGCTTCAGCTTCTCCTTCACTTGATCCTGTGCAGAATTTCATGTTGATTAAGTGTAGTACACGGCGGCTTCGTCAGCGAACTAATAAGTGCTGGTAGCCTAGGCCTTAAATACAGTAAGAGTGGGCGGAATTGGTGTGCCAACACCCTCCTCCTATATACCAGCACTTATTAGTTCGCTGACGAAGCTCTTCGGATGAGGAGCGAAACGTCCGACACCTTCTTCACAGAAGTACAGATGACGTCTCAAGAAGCCTTTTCCTCCATCGGTAAAAATGTAAACATGCATTTATTGATCAACCAAGCACACCATTTACTGGAGAAATGGCTTGTTTAACCATGTTTTTTGGAATAGTTGTGTGCTGAAATATTATTTTATCCTTCTGTTAGTGTTAAAGTAATAATGATGTATTTTTGGTAGGAAAACCACTTTAACCTAAATGAAATGGAGCACCTCTGTGAGCTTCACTTTTTCTAAGTGACTGCAGCAAAAAAGGGACTGTAACAGTAACATGGTATTTAATGTGTGCACAATGTAACGACACTCACCTCGTCTGAAGAACCATCCTCTTCCAGCACCTGTAGCCTTTTAGCAATCGAAAAACAAGACAAAACGATGCTGGGGTTAGCTTGACACGACTTTGAATCATTTCTACCATCTTTTGTTTACCACCAGTTTCACAGTGGCGCCAAATCCCCCCCATGCATACACATTGACAGGCTGTGGCGCTAAAGAGCATGCTAACTAATTGGTGCGGATGGTCAGGTGGGCACATGCTATCGCAAGCAATGACAAGTGACCAACAAACATGTGGTCCAAACACGAAAACAAAAAGGCGGTTGGAGAGAGATGATCGCTTGTATCGACGCGCTATCGTTCTTCACAACAACGTTAGCTAGCAGCCAGGTTATAAACGACAACACTTACCTTTTCCTGACATCCTCTGGCAACAACAGGGAAGTCCTGGATGGCATGCTAAGATTAAAAAAACGCTTAAAATGGAAGTTAAAAGGCTTTAAAAGAGTCAACAGCAGCTGCTGGGAGTGAGAAGACAAGACAAGAAGCGTAGCTCAGCCTAGCATGAGTCCAATGGATGCTATAAGCAATTGGCGCGCCTGGGCCGTCTTTTCGCGCGGAAACCTGGGCGTTTCGGACTGTACCACTACAGAAGCCTACGGGTATGATAATACTCCATCTAGTGACGTATTAAACCTTCATGAAGTACACATTACTATATTAAACACACTATGTAATAATTTAGAAGTCCAAATCACGTATTTTTTATGTTATATTCGCTTTTCTCTTGCATAATCACGGTGAATATGAATAAATCAAAACGCCACACCCCCAAGGTTTTACCGAAAGTTGAAATCGACCAACCAACCGGAAACAGATATTTTTGTTCGTAACGTGACCACATAATTGTTTGTACTGGGGTTTTTGTGTGAATTCTAAATAAAAATGAAATTAATACAATTAACATGAATATCAATAATACTCTTATCCATAATTTACATTAATGACAGTATTTTTTTTTACCAGAAGCACCGAAGCTATATTGAATTATTTAAATTGTTTTATTTGTATTATTTTAATATAAAGCTATTATATATTCTTATTAGCACTCATTTCTTTTTTATGTTTATTTATGTTTTTAAAAATCCTTTTATCATTGAAAAATGTCGGTTGAGCAGCATCAAAAGTAGCAAACAAGACAAAACACATATGACCCAGTATGAAACAAGCCAAAACCTAAACAAAAAATAGTAACAAATAGTAAATAGTAACACATATTTACGAATAATGTTGATTAAAAGACATGGTTTATATGCACACAAGGTTAATAAAAACACAATATAATAATGTCATTTATCAATGCAAGGGAATGTACAGTATATTATACTGTACAGTATATGCACTATGTATTTCAACCACTAGATGGCAGTGTGACATAATTTCTGCTATTGCGGAATGGAAGCTTACCATCAAGTAAGCACAGTTAGGATCAATGCAGGGACCTTCATTAAGTGTAAAATAATATTTTTTGCATTTTGGATGCATACTAAAATTTGTTAATTTTCACATGTCATTCAAATATGTATTGATGGCATAAATGTGAATATTTACATTGCGCATCTTTACTTTTGTGTGAGATTTTTGCATACTGGGCTTTCTTTGATGCATTGGTCTTCAGAATGTGACGTCATATCCTGCAAGGCTCTCTACAAAGATCTTGGCCGTCCTCCCAGCAAGCGCAGCCTCTCGGGGCAGATTGAGCCAACGTTCCCATCCAGGAATCCTGGACGTCTGACAGGAAACAGGCCCAACTCTCCCAAGGCCACTATAAGTCACCCTCGCCCAAAAGTTTTCTCCTCCCTCCATACCCCATAAAACATCTCCTGGGGCATTTCTCAGCCAAGCACGTTTACAAATAGATATTCTTGGGTCGCCACACCCCAAATTTCACTCTCTTGCCTTCCCATCAGTCTTGTCTTTGTCTTTTGAGTACGTGAACTGTTGTGTTGGGTAAGAGGGGCCAATGATTAAAAGACATGGACACAATTTAAGGCTTTCATGTCCCGGCTAGGCATTTTTTTCCAACCTTGTCGAAGCATGTTGGATTACCTCATGCATCTGCTCAAATTCATGCAATCTCACTTTAGAAGTTCAAGGGTTTCATGACTACATGAAGGAATACGTGTATACGTCTACCACTTCACGGAAGACAGCTTTGTATCTAAAAAAAAAAAAAGAAAAAGACCTTGCCACACATCTTAAAATACATATTTTTTTTGTCCGCAAATAGGCTAACCAAGCATGATTTTGCTGTTAAAATGTTGTAACGATGTTAGAGTGTACACAGTGTACAATGGCACTGTGGAGACAGGCATGGACAAACACAGCTCATTAGCATTAAAGCTGCAGACACACAAAATGGCGTGTTCCCAGTAGGGCTTACTAAAAGCCGTCTAAATTCCAACATTATGGCTACATTTTGGCCAATAAATGTGTGCCTCGCCACTTTGCGGTTCGAACATCACTCTATTGTGGTTTTTCAAAAATGGTAATGGTTTAATTTTATTTGAACATGCATACATGTTAAAATGGAACACATAGTACTGTAAATGAATAGTACTATGTGAATAGTGAATTGCTGTTTTGTGGATGACTATGGCGTTTTATTACTGAAGAAATATTGAAAGAAGTTATATGTAGTATTATCCTGGTCACTAGGCGTCAGTAATGTTACATTGAAGAGACATTACCTTACATCACCTTAGCTGTGCATGTATTCAGCCATGGAATGTCCGGCGTGACATAGTGAAAACACGTTCTTCTTCCCCACTCAGAATTAAAGCCTTTTTTAACGTTAAACAACCAACATTAGCTAGCTCGGTAGCATGCTAATGCTTAAAGTGGAGGCCGTCTCTTCTTCTTCTTCTTTTAGTTTAATGGCGGGTGGCAACCATGACTTTAAAAGGTACATACCGCCACCTACTGTACCAGAGAATGTAACATGGGCCATATACAGTATCTTACTTTATACTAACTTAGATAATGAGGAGACTACTTATACTACTACTAATAATAATCTTAATAATAATACTATAATAAAATATTCTAATAATTACCTATATTCTATTATATAATCCTGTGTCCTTCAAATATTCTATCACTGCCCTGTGTATGTCTAACCCCCTCCCCACCTGTTCCTAAAATACCCTCAATGCTCCATTCCCTTCCTATTTTCTTAATCCTTTTCCTTAACTTTACACGTTCTTTCCTATATCTCTTGCAGTGTAGTAATATGTGTTCTACGTTCTCTATACTTTTGCACTCCATACATACTTTTGATTTACATTTCCCTATCAAAAACATCTTGTCATTTAACCGGGAGGCCGTCTCGTGTCCCTGCAGTGATCCCGGAGCCTGCACAGAACAGTTGCGCAATGTATTGCAAAACAATAATGAAGAGTGTAAAGGTGACTACAGGTGTGCTATTTCATGTCTACAGGTCTTAAAAATGGTTAAAAAACGTATTTAGAAAGTCATAAACAGGTTTTAGTGGTCTAAGTACGAAAATATTCCATTTATTAATATTAAATGCTACTTTGCGGAAATTCACCTATTGCCGAATTAACCGCGATAAACAGACACACTGTTGTGGCATATCTGAGACTTAATTAAAATTGTCGAAAAATACCATAAACACAAACACTTTTTCATATTTCTTTTATTTTGTAAAAAATATGGAATGCATTGAACAAAATGTTGATGTACCTACATTAGTGTTTCATATTGTACCGAATGAACACAGGCAGGGTGCTACTGGCTGGACACACAAGGCTATTGCACACGAGACATGTCATCATCATCATCATCATACAACACAAAATCATATATAAACTGTACATACATACATACTTACATACATATTTAAAGACATAGTTGGACATGAAAACATCCCTCAGTCGGACAAAAACAAAAGACGGGAAGCAAACATCACTGAAGCTGCCAAAGTGCTTTTCACCATTTGTACTTGGCTGTGTTAATGTGTAAAGATGTTTTGTTTAACTGTAAAAAAAAAAAAAAAAAAAGTGTACAGTACATACAGGAAGAATGGGGGTGTCATCCTGAACAACAGGATGCGAACTATAGAACTAAAAGAAGACTTCCTGCGGTAGAAGGAAGTTGTAGAGGATGATGCTGACCTCCCAGGTGTGGGTGAAAAGGGTGGGAAGCCCCCGCCCCGGTCTGCTTGTCCCCCCCATGAAACCAGATCTCCCACGTTTTTATGAGAGGCTTTGGAAAGCAGACATATGGCCGGCAAATGAAACCAGGATGTTCATCTTGTTCGTGGTGCTCTTTCTTTTTCTTCACAGTGAGCCACCCTGTTCATCCCACTCTCTGCTCGTCAGTGACCCCCCCCCCCCCCCCAAAAAAAGGATGATCAGTAATACTGTCGACCACGGGACGCCTGCCCCGAAACTTTTTCTTCATCGTCATCATCATGCATACATTCAGCCAAATTCCCTGGAGAGGAACGGCGCAAACAAGAGAGGTTGCTAACAACACTGTCAGGACAAATATGAGTCAAAGCGGAGGAAATGTGCTTGTCCTTAAAAGAAACGATAGAAAAGAGGCACCGATGATGGAGGAAGGGTTAGTGATGGAAGCTGGAATACATCATACACGGTTAGCTACAATTCATAAAACGTAAGCAGATTATGTACGTTTGTTTTGGTTATTCACATGGATTTTTACTGAAAGTAAGGTTATATAGGGAATATAGAGCCCTGATTTTTCCACTGTGGTGTGCATATAAAAGCCTCATCTTGATTTGACCTCCTCAGACTTGTTTGGGGTTTAGTTTTCTAGACAAGTCCATGCACGGTGGTTCAAACGCAACAAAATGGCAAAAATAATATGGCTATTGTTACAAAAAGCCCCTTATATTATGCTCACTGCCATTTTCCACCTTTTTTATGACATCAACTCTGTCTTTGTAGGTAGCATCAGAGCCGAAACAGAGGCGGGATGGTGTCAAAGGCGCACACACAACTGCAGCAAAGCCCCATTTATCCTGCCTGACGTTTTCCACCTTTGTTCTGAAAACGACCCGGCAATTTTCCACCTTTAGATGCAGTGTCACAGCCGAAACAGAGGCAGGACACCTTCTGTGACACCCGACACTCTCTCCTCCCGCCTTGTCGCTGTCTGAAAATGGCTACAATTGTAAACAAAATATCCTGATTCCTGAGTCAAAGCCCCTTCAGCAACTTTTTACTGAAGTCGACCCGGCAATTTTCCACCTTTGGAAGTAGTAACACAGCAGAAACGGGCGGGACGCCACCTGTGTGTACGAGTATTTCACAATTCTGTTTTCACACCTGATACTCACTTCTCCTGCACTGTTGTGTTGAAAGCAATTGCAATTGCAATTGTGACTCACCTAATGATCTGGTTGTAAATGATCTGTGTGAAAGCTCACACAACTGTGGCAATATCCCAGGTGAAAGCCGCTTTCACATTACTTGACGTTTTACCACTTTTTTTCTTCCTGAAGTTGGCTGGCAATTTTCCGACTTTGGAGGTAGTGTCGGAGTCGAAACAGAGGCGGGACACCACCTGTGTGTAAGGCTTTAGGTGTGTCAAGTTTAACACCTGACATTCCTGATAATCCATCCTGTTGTTTTGACAGCAGTTGTTGCTGTCCAACAAGTATGAATAGTGACCTGATTGTAAAATAATAATTGGGGCCATATCCCACTTCGATGGGTTCTGTGTGAAAGGCACTGGCAATTGTTACTCATATGGCTGTGATGTTGCAATTATGTAGACTCTCACACCCCTAACCCTTTTTTCCTGAGGTCGCCCCGGAAATGTTCCTTCCTGTGTGCAAGGGTATTTCACAAACTCAATACTTGTTTCACCTGCCCTATTGTGTTGAAAGCAATTGTCCCGGTCCAACAGGCATGACAAATTTGATTGTAAGCTGGAGTGTGGCTGTGTAAAAGGGCACTCAGTTGTGGCGACATCCTGCTTTGGTGGGTTCTGTGTGAAACGCACAGGCAAATGTTACTGTTGCGGCTCTGATGCTGCAATTTTGTGGGCTGTCTGTGTAAAAGAGGCTCTTTTTTTTTAATTGTTATGATAAAATCTTCCTGCATGAGGAGGACAATCTACAAAGTGCAACATTGCAAGCTTTGCATTGATGCTTTTGGCTTCTATTGGGGGGGGAATAAGCATCCATGAAAATGACTCCATCTGAGTACCCATGAAATATTTCACATTTCTGAAAGCAAATGGTGAAGACGTTTGGAAAAGTGGTGTCACACCCCAACATGGCTGACATTTGATTGTGGGTTCATACAATTTGTGATTGTATCCGCTACCCCCTCCCATCACACGCAGGTGGTACAATCCTGCATGATGGGCGTGGTCTGGTGTTCGTGTTTGTGGGTGCAGTGGTCCTGAGAGCTGGAGCTCTTCAGCGGCACCAGGCATCGGTCGGCGGGCCGCCCGCTCTGCAGCACTCCCCAGCAGCAGAGCACGCGCAGGAACTCCTTCCTCATGTCCTTGCTGCGCAGCGTGTAGATGACCGGGTTGAGTGCCGAGTTGAGCGTGGCGAAGCCGAAAAAGATGTCCGCTTTGGAGAGGATGGGGCAGAACTGTATCGTGCAGGATGAGTCCAGGAGAAGGATGGTGAAGGCGGGCAGCCAGCACATGATGAAGACGCCCAGCACGATGGTGACCGTCTTCAAGAGGGCGTAGGCCGGGGAGTTGGTGGCCTCCTGGTGGCTGGAGCGTACAATCAGGTAGATCTTCACGTAGAGGATGACGATGGAGAGCAGGATGAGGCTGAAAATGGTCACCACAAAGAGGATGTACTTCTTGGAGTAGAGCGGCAGCACGGCAGAACACTCGGGCAGGTTGTCGATGCAGTTCCATCCGATGATGGGAAGCCCCCCCAGCAAGATGGACATCACCCAGCAGGCTCCGATGAGCAGGAACATGCGGCACGTCTTTGTGGAGCCGTACACTTTGACTTTGGTGATGGCGATGTAGCGCTCGATGGCGATGGCCAGCAGGCTAAAGACAGACGCCGCCAGGGCGATGAACGCCGTGCCCTCCCGGATGAACCACTGCACCGGCACCAGGTTGAAGGTCCTGGAGCCCGAGAGGAAAATGTTAGCGATGTAGGCCGAGCCCGCCAGGAGGTCGGAGAAGGCCAGGTTGCCGATGAAGAAGAACATGGCCGAGTGGAACTTCTTGTTGCGGCACACGGCGATGAGCACCAGCAGGTTCTCCAGGATGATGATGGTGCACAGGACCACGATGATGATGCTGGGGTCGGTCAGCACCTTCTTGTCCTTGTTGCGCTGGTCCAGCTGCTCGATGGTCATGTTCTTGGCGAACACGTAGTAGTAAGGGATCAGAGTCCGGTTGTAGTACTGCGAGTATTTGCTCCTCATGGTGACGGGCTGGCAGAGCACGGCGGCTTCACGGTAAAGATTCATTCACTCTGCGGGGTCGTGCTGAGCAGCGCGCCCGGACCATAAACATGGCCTTGAAGGAAGGTGCAGGAAGAGGCCTCGTCCCACCGTCACGTCTCAGGAGCTCTTTGTGGGTCACCTGCACACACGCACAAAGGAAAAGACAATGTGACTGTTGAGTCCCATCATCTACGCACTCTCATATTGCTGTACCTCGTGATGTCCACTAGTTGGTACTGTTGCCTTATGTTGTCTCAAGAGTTTTTGATAACAGTGTTGGTGTTCCAGTTAACTAATGTCTCTGAGGGCTCATTCCTTCAATAAATTTTGAAAGATAAGAAGACCAACGGGCCAGACTGCTGCGATTGACACCTTTGCTAACAGTTACTCACAAGAAATGTCCCTTAAGTGTGCAACCATCTTTAGCTTGTGCTTGTTTTAATGACCATAGTCCGTGACCCACTCAGTAACACGCATTACCGCCCCCTAGAAGACTGTAGCGGAACAGCATCAGTTTTTTCTGGTGTTGCATGGCGTAACCAAGTAGCCAATTCATTTCGGTACAGATCCAGAAAAAGCTTGCTGTGTGTTGTGCCACCAATTTGTAAGGCCCCCGAGAGGACTGGAGTGGAACAACATTGCCTGGCGAGACATGATTTTCTTTTTTTTAAACAAGTTAGTTTGTTAAATTAGTAAGATTATACAAAATTCATTTTGGTGCAGATGAGAAACTAATTTGCTTCATCGCTTTGTAAGTCTGCATTACCGCCACTGAGAGGACTGGAGTGGAACAACACCCCCCTGTGAGCCATCATTGTTCAATCCAACAATTACATTTAATTAGTTAGCACGTTTAGATGCAGATCTGTTTCTAATTTGGGAATGTACAATATTTGTTACAGTCTTACACCAAGGTCAAGTGGGGGCAGCGACCCACCAGCTCAAGCAGATGGCGCTGTGATGACATTGAACGCAGCGGGCAACCACTCACTGATGTGCATTACTGCCACCTATCAGACTGGGGTGGATCAATATCACTCATAAGTCAGGTTTTTTGTTTTCCACTTATGGATAGCGATATGAAACAAATCAATCAAAATGGCTTTTGCAGTCACTGGATGTTTTTTTGTTTCGGCAGCACATTTGCCAAAGATGACTTCCAGCAGCAAAAGCAGGTATCCAAACAGCACCTGCTTCCCACGCGGTGGAAAATGTCGCTTGGCCAAGCAGGATTATGAATTGCTACAAAATGTAGAAGGGAAAAAAAAATCCCTTTATGCCCTTGAGGCATTGTAGCACACAGCTTTGGAAGTGATTAACAGGAAAAGGCATCGGCACACAGTGAACACAGTGTGTAGATTTACTGCTACAAAGCTTTCTGCAGATTTCTTTGCATTATTTAGTAACATGCAGGAGACCTTAAATGACTTTGCATATTACTTGACATTCACAATCGCCGGATGCATCTTCAGGTAGAAATATGTAGCGAAGTCTTGCTTCTCAGACAAAAGCTTTGAGTGAAAGAGGGCATTCCACTAACGCCCGGCCCGAGCATTCTGCTGTCAACACAGAGCATTGTCTTTTGGAGTAAAACCATTCCAGTGCTGTGAGACATGTTTAGAAACGTCTGCATGACTTGTGGACGGGGTCAGTATGAAGATAAGAGCGAAACGGAGTGCACTACATGGGTGCAACCAGCAGAGGCGCTGTTGATGCCGTCTCAACTAGTTTGCTGTGTGAAGAAGTGGTGGGGCTAAAGCTCCTCCAGACAGAATTACTCTGCTCAATTAAACATGGAAATGGGAGATCAGAATATTCAAAAATAGATGCTCCCACTGAAAATTACTTTTTTTTTTTTTTACAAACAATACACTTAGTAAATGCAAAACAGGCTTAAAATTATGTGCACTTTAAAACTTGAATGAAATGAATAGCAATGTGTGATACAGTAAATATTTGAGATGCTTCTGTTCCAAGACCCCCAGTGAACTGTGAAAACAATAATTGACACACCCATAAAAAAGCCATAAAATGCCTAAACCCTATAAAGTCGTCCCTCGTAATCTCACGGTTTTTCAAAAATTCATGATTGCTGTTTCGTGATTGACTATGGCGTATTATCACTCAAAAAATATTGAAAGACAAAAGGTATATGTAGTATTCTGGCCACTAGGCGTCCATTATGTCATGTCCATTATTGAGACATGACATTAGAATCTGTCCCACTGCATGGAATCAGCCAAGCCATGTCCAACATGATAAAGTCAAAACAAGTTCTCCTCCCATTCAGTGTGGAAGTGGTAGGTTATTGGCTTTTTTGTCCTTCTTCATGTCCCACTCCTTTTTAAACCCTTTCTTACATTTAGAATACAGTAAATAATATAGTTAATATTGCTAATATAGTTAGCTCGCTAGCTTGCTAAAGTTTAAAGCCATGGCCGTCTCTTGTGTCCCTGCAGTGATCCCATAGCCTGTGCATTAGAGTTGAGCAATGTGGTGTAAACAAAGAATAATAGGAGTGTAAAGTTGACTATAGGGGTTATTTCATGTCTACAGGGCTCTAATAATGCTAAAGATTGTATTTAGAAAGTCCTAAACAGGTTTTGTAGGCTCTAAGAAAATGTTCGATTTATTAATATTGAATGCTGCTTTGCGGAAATCCACCTATCGCAATCGGGTCTGGAACCAATTAACCAATTAAGGGATCTCACAGTTATTAAACACATTTTAAATAAAGCTTTAAACATCTTCTACAAATAAATATTGAGTGAGCTTGTGAGATAGCGCCCTCCACTGAATCCATAGACTCAGCACTCTTTTTTCCCCCTGCAGATAGTGCCATCAAACCACTTTCTATTTGAGTTACCATGAAAAAAAAGACAATTTCGAGCAGAAAAAAAAAGAAATGTGTGACAATCCTGTTATATACTGTAATTAATTGAAATAAACTGGATAGGTGCAAAATTGCAGGTAATTGTGGTTAGAAAAAATGAAGCATGCATGAATTCTTTACCCTGCACTGTGCATCACTTTATGTGCTTGAGCACTGTGCTATTCACAAACATAACTATGTAAAAAGTGAAATTTTTAAGTTGAAATTGTCATGAAAAGTGTCAAACTTTGACCTTTTTTACCCAAAAATCACCCAGCTCAACTTCACATGGAAAGCTGTATCAGAAAGTTCTATCTTTCCACAGATAAACACAAATAAATATTTTCACCAACTAAGATAAACGAGTGTTAAATTGTGGAGGTGTACCTAAAGTTGTGGCCGTAAGACCCTTCTGTGAATGCGCAGAAAAAACAATGCGTGTCCAATATCGTGCACACAAACAAGCGTACTGGAGTGAAATGCACGCGGGTAACCTTCAACCTCACAGTGTATCGAGTTTTACAGTCACGCATGTAAAAGAAGTTTACAAATACTCTCCCCTGCTGTGGTGTTTAATTCCTTTTAAAAGGAGAAATATGTCAACTCAGCCATATGAAAAATGAACTCTCTCGCAACAAAGGGAAGATCTAATTAGGAGAGGAGGATGCTGGCGGCTTTAAAGCTGTCATAAGTAACACAATCCATCTGCGGAGTTCATTTAATAGGGATGCTTCTGCCTGGCTCCCTGCTGCAGCTCTCAAGTGTTATTGGCTGTACTCTTGCAGGAAAGACGGCAGCGAGGGCCAGCTAAAGCCACACAGAGAGCATGCATGTGGAACGGCATCTGGACACAATGGCAGGAATCTCAACGGCCGCACGCACAAAGAGCACATCCGTGGCCGTACGTGTGGAGTAGACGGCACGTCTTCAGAAATATGTCGCTGAATACAAGCGACGCGTGCGCAGCTGCAATACGGCCCGCCAGCAATAACCCGCTCAGTGTTTCCTCAAGCAGGAACAAGAAACAATAGGCTCCTTCAGCGCGGTGGCCAGACTTCAGCGCTTCATAATGGAGCCCGCTCACTCGCAATGGTGTCTGATGCATCTGGAGGCTGGGAGGAATTACAGCTGCGAGCTGAGCAAGTAGAGGGATGTCTAGTCAGCCTGCATCAGCCCTTTAGCTCTGTTAATGCCAAGGCTTGAGAAGGAGCACATGTGCCAGCTGCACCGGAGGAATCACATTACGCCTCATTGTTGCAGCATGGAATGGTTTGATTCATGGCATTGCGTCAGTTTAAGGGCTATACAGGACACATTTGGAACTTATCAGCGGTTTTTATATGTAAAAATAGCAAGAGGCTGCTACCAGGACAAATATAGTCCTTTCTCTTTTTTTTGTGTGTGTGGCATCCCCTGAGTTGTTCTCAAAACGCTTTGGAACACATGCTAGCATACATTTAACACAGATATCCTCAAAAGTTTAAGAATCGTTACACAAGTGGTCAATGACTTCTGGGCAGTTAGTTGCAAAGTCCCAACCGTGTCCCTACAAGACGTTTTGCAACCAATCTTGCCCAAATTTTACACATGTGTTCTTGTCAGTCCCCCCTTTCAGCAAAACTGCCTTAAGTTTTGTGGAGTTTATTGAGCTGCGTGAGTAATTTCAAGCCGATCCGTGTGGAGTATTTGGCAGAAAAATAATAGCACAGGCGACATAGGAAGGGGGCATGTTTTGATATATTGTCATTTTCATATTTTCCTTTTTGTGTGCAGCGGTTCAGGAGTAGAATAGTTAACTCCTGACCCGACCGGGATACTGTAAGTGAATTTCCACGAAGTAGAATTCCTTATTTATGAATGGAATATTGATATAATGGGCCGCACGGTGGTCTAGTGGTTAGCATGTTGACCAACACACTAACAGCCTGGAGATCGGGAAGACCTGGGTTCGATTCTCCCTTGGGCATTTCTGTGTGGAGTTTGCATGTTCTTCCCGTGCGCGTGTGGGTTTTCTCCGGGTACTCCGGTTTCCTCCCACATTCCAAAAACATGCATGTTAGGTTGATTGGTGACTCTAAATTGTCCATAGGTATGAATGTGAGTGTGAATGGTTGTTTGTCTGTATGTGCCCTGTGATTGGCTGGCGAGCAGTCCAGGGTGTACCCCGCTTGTCGCCCGAAGTCAGCTGGGATAGGCTTCAGCATACCCCCGCGACCCTAAAGAGGAGAAGCGGTATAGAAAATGGATGGATTGATGGATATTTATATAATAGTGGAATTATTGTAGTTCTAGCATTGAAAAAACGGTTTCTGACCTTCTAAATACAGTCTTTAACATTATTAGAGCCCTCCAGATGTGAAATAACACCCCTTATAGCCACCTTTACACTCGTATCACCCAATAGAGTGGACATTATAAGAATAAATAAACAATTTAAGACGTAAATAAGACTCATGCTCATGTGTGTTGCTATAAACTTGAGTGAGTGGCAGACAGGAAGTGACATCAAGGGGGTTCAGCGTTATGGCCACAACACTAGCCCGTGTTTTTTGTTAGGAATTATTGTGGCCGTCGTGAGATGATTCAAACCTGCAATAAAAGCCTGCTACTTTGGCGATCAAGTCTGGTGCTTGTGTGTCTTACCGAACATGACAGTAACATTACTGACACCTAGTGGCTAGTGAAAATACTACGTCAAATGCATTTTCTGAATGCCTTATATTTGTATTTTACTCTATTTAGGCATTTTTATGCATGAACATGATTAATTTAGGCAAGAAATACATAACATTTGCTTAAATAAAAAAATTGAGTAATAACAGTCCATATTCAACCATATTCAACTACAAACCAGCATGCTTTACTAATGAATATATTAAATACCACGATAAAAATATATAAATTTGATTGAAGTTTTCCTTAGCAGATTTTAAAATATTTTTCTTTACTTTGTCCACATGCTGCTACTCGGGGGGGCTTTACGCCTACTTGTATGAAACATAATTCTACTTTTTCCTTTTTTCACATCCTTTTTATGTATAATAAACATGTATACAATGCATACGAAATGAAACAGCAGTGTTTTAGTGTGATGTGTACGTTATTTATCTGTATATTTCTAAGATGTACAGAGAGTCTTGCTGCTGCTCCTGCACTTGTTGCCAGGCAGAGTTGACAGGGTTCCATCATAAAATTGGCCAATGGAAAAAATCTGGCGGATGGGAGCCACGCCCATGAGACGGTTTGAATGTGGGCGGGTAGAGAGCTAGCAGGAACGGGTACTATATTTATTGTATTGTATACATACAAAAAAAGCCTTCGTCCTAATGCAGACTCGCCACTACTCTATGACAGTGAATGGGGTCCAAAGTACTGTAAAGATTATGCAGGAACTAAATGGCACAAATTTACCTTAGCTTTCCCCAAACGTGATGTAAATTTCACTGTTCTTGCTCTGTTTATGAATGAAATTCACTGTGCATCTAAACCCGTAACGCCAGCAGTTTTCTGTCATTCCTTCGTGTTGCCTAAGCTCCAGCAGGTCAGCACATGACTACCCTCCAGGATTGTGTTGTGGAGACAGCTTGCAGGTCCTCCTGTCACCAAGGAGTCCCTGGCGTCTGTCATTACGAGATTTCACTGCTTCTCTGCGTGTGAAACCTGATGTGCAGGTTCCTCCCGACAGTGAGCCCCGCCCCCGTTTACCTGTCGTGTGTCGCTCACAGACACTGCCTGACGGGGATGGTAGGCTTCCTCCTATCTGACGCATTGCCCTGTGTTTGACCCCCACCCAACCACACTGACCTGACATAACATCATCAATGACTTCTTAGAACATGTAGGTGCATTTTTGTGGTTGTACAGAACTGCACCGCATCATACTAACCAAAGACAAGACGTGTGCTACTATCATAAGAAAAGAAAAGAAAAAAAAAAAGCATTATTCATCATTTTTCATCATATAATTGTCGAAAAATGTAAACCCCTGCCAAAAATCATGCATTTTTTCCATTTCAGGATCAACTCCAAAATCTTTTTCAATGCACTGTGCGAACAAAAGAATCATGAAAGCATCTCATGAAGCTGCAAAGTAAGTCTAACATGCAACACGTTCATTTGTAAAACGTGTAAAAGATGTAGTACATCAGGAAGTGGCCCACAGCCACAGCTGCATGAATTAGAGGCTAATTTGTTTTTGCATACCTCTCATCCGGCGACTACAGGAGACTCGATGATTAAATGAATAGAGGCTTTAACCGCAGTATTTAGGGTGAATGACCGAAAGGAACAATAAATAAGCTACAAATTTGCTACATGATGCATATTTAATTTTTTTTGCTCTCATTTTAGAGGCTAAAGATCTAGAACAGTGGTGTCCAAACGTCTTTCCACAGAGGGCCACAAACTGAACAGTGAAAATTTTCCAAATATTTCAAATTTCTTTGTAAATAATCGTAATAAATTTTATCTTCTTAATATTATGACTTTATTCCCTAAATATTACAACTTTTTACGCAACCTCATTTTCAAAAATGACACCTTTGTCATAATATTACGGCTTAAAAAAAAAAAACGCATCTTTTTTCTTTAAAATTACAACTTTATGCTCCTGAAATGACGGAAATTTTTTCTCATAATTACGACATTATTCTTGTATAACTATGACGTTTTTTGTTTTGTTTTACTTTATTCTTGTCAAATTACTGCTGATTTTTCCTTTTTTTTTTGTCTTTTTGTCAAAAATATTTTTTTTAATGTGCCATGGGTAAATAAAAAACAGACGCCGGCCGCAATTTGGACACACCTGATCCCGAACATTAACTTGAATTGCGCTTTATTTGTTCTTCATATAGAATGAATGCATGAAATGAGGCCGTCTACTCGGTTATTTTTTACTGGAAAGTTCCTTCATGTTTAGTTTCCTTTTGACAAATGTGTCAAACTTGCGGCTTTGTAGGTGAGAATGTGTGCACAAAAGCGTACAAACACAAAAAGACAAACAAACATAACATCCTGTCTGGATTTTTTTCTGTGCAAGGAGACGAGCTGGTGAAAAGCGTGGGCCGAGAGCAGACGTGTTAGGACGGGTGACAGACCGATAGAAACAAACAAAAGGCACAGCGTCACCTGAGGCGGGACGCTTGCCCTCTTGTCACCTATCATAACTTTCAATATTATTGGCACTTTCATGCTTTATTTAAAAAAAAAAATAAAAAAAACCCACAGCTGCATCCACTATATGATTGAGCCATTCAGGTCTGCGCTGAAAGCTGATGCTTCCCTCCAAAAAGCCGAACATGAGACGCAATTCAACGTCTCTATTGCAGGCCTGACAGCTGCACAAAAGCCACTGATGCTTTTATTTTTTTTTAAGCCACCTCCCGTCCCCCCTTTTTAAAACACCTGATAAGCTCCAATTAGCGCCGCACCACCTGCTACCTGTCTATGCTTCAAACTGGCTCCACTTTCTCGGCTTTAACAACGAGCTCCAAGCCGTGCACGCCCACCTTTCTGCACACATGAGAGTGCTGTCTAACCTATTTTTGATTTTTGTTTTTTGGGAAGAAAACCTTGATTGCATTACAGTTCAACTGCTCGGCAGCTACAGACGTTTGTGGTTTGGAACATCCTGCAACAACCCAAATGTTTCTACACTTTTAACTGTTCTTTGCTCACAGCAGTCATCCTTGTATGTTCAATTCAAAATGAAGGAAACACATGGATTTTGACCTCACTTTCCTTGGTCTCCAACAATGCAAACGTTTTTTGTGGTTTTTTTTTACCGATGTTCTAACAGTAATTTGTCTCTTGAGTCTGTTTGAGCACCAAATGTGAAAAAAATATTTTAAAAATCTATAATCTCCCTCACTTTTGCGTGTTTTCATGACATCATGAAGGAAAAACCTTCCTCATAGACATGACACCTCCTCCTAGCGAGATGAGCCTGCCGCCTGTATAAGCCTACCACTTTTCAGAGGACAGCTTTGCAATTTTTTTTTATCATAAAAAAAGAAGGCTTTGCTACACATCTTAAAAGTTAGTAACAGACATGGGAGCTGCAAGTTTGACCATTTTGTTTTAGACATAGGCATAGTACAGCGATGACATCTACCAACTTCATTCTGACTTGAGTAAAACATCGAGTCTACTATTGCAGTGCTTAACTTCTTTTTACACTTGTGAGTTGGTGGGAATGTTAAAAATGAGAGGCGTGATCATTTTAAAGGGAAACTGTCCTTTTTCTGGGATTTGGCCCATCATCCACAATGCTTATGTGGGACATGAACACACGTCTTTCTCTTTTCTGTGTGTTCTAAAGGCATAAAAACAGATAAAAAGAGACAGCCCATTAATGCATGTAATGGGACACACCTTACAAATGCCTTACAAAGACGTCCAACAAGGTTTTATGGTTTTATATACTGTACATGCTGTAACAGGTACATGTAATACTTACAGTATTTTGGTCCTTTAAGCATTACCGGAACGTCCTTCCTGGGCGCATTGATTTCTCATAGCAACATACTGTAGAAACCAACGCCTACACCTAGCTCCAGCTCCAATATGTAGTGTTACCTTTTGATAGTGTGTGGTCAAGCTAGTCGGCTAGTAGCTAGCCGGTGTGGTATGGCTAAGTGTCAATATGCCAGTAATGTAGTTGGATCGGTGTAACAATGTTAATAATAATAGCCTGGTTAATATGCACATTACATTATATGTACATGGAGCGTTGTTGGCGCATTTTGGAGTTTTTTTTAGGCGATTTACGTTCATTCTTAGCTGCGTCTTTTTACCTGTTTTTATATCTTTAGAACGCGCAGGAAAGAGAAAGACATGTGTTCATGTCTCACATAAGGATTGTAGATGATGGGCAAAACTCCCAAAAAAGTGGAGTTTTCCTTTAACATCATGCCTTCATCATTAAAATCAAGAAATGCATGTTTTATAGGCAGTTTTTAACTTGTTTTTACACTTGCATAGCAGTTAAGAATGTGGAAATGTTACTTAAAACCTTGCTTTTACAGTTAATGAACGTTGGTGGTGACAGTTTGAACCTGGAATGGATTATTTCTATTTCAATTATTCCCTATGGACATAGATGTTTTGAAATTGACACTGCAGTCAATTGTTTTTTTAATGAATTGTTCTTTTAAGAATATGAGCAGTGACATACGTCGCCTCATTATCCTAACACTGGACACGCTTCTCGTACAAGCCTTACAGACCCGGCCCGCAAGGTCTGAGTTAAGCCAATGCTGGTCACAGGGTGAAAGCATAAGCCACCACGGAACTAAGAGTGTGTCACATGGAGAAATGGGGGTCACTAAACAGAACACTGCCAACAATCGCGGTGCTCGCACACACACACAAAATGACAGCACAACATGTAACAGGTAAGTAACTACTAGGGGTGTGACGGTACACTAAAATGTAATTTCGGTTTAGTTCATTTTCTTGAAGTGCTCGGTTTGGTTCATTTTCAATACAAAAAACGGCAGAAAAAATGACTTGAAATGCTTTTATTTTAAAAAATGCAAACGCATTTTTTTTAATAAATAAAAGCGACCCATTAGACTCTGAGTTTTTAAAATAGAAATATAATAATAAAATAAACTGTTGTATTTAAACAATTGTTTTAACATTGTGGCGAAATGCAATGGACAGTTACGGTCAAATAGCTGTCTGTTGCACGTGAAGTCCAACCATCCATCCATCCATCCATTTTCTATACCGCTTCTCCTCATGAGGGTCACGGGGGTATGCTGGAGCCTATCCCAGCTGACTTCGGGCAAAAGGCGGGGTACACCCTGGGCTGGTTGCCAGCCAATCGCAGGGCACATATAGACAAACAACCATTCACACTCACATTCATACCTATGGACAATTTAGAGTCTCCAATTAACCTAACATGCATGTTTTTGGAATGTGGGAGGAAACCGGAGTACCCGGAGAAAACCCACACACGCACGGGGGAGAACATGCAAACTCCACACAGAAATGAATGGCTATAGCATTGTATTGCCAAAAAATGTAACTGTTATGAGCTATTTTTGTTGTTATTCTTATATTTGTCCAAACATGAAACATGAAACTGAAGAAACTAGGGTGGTCTAATAATTTTTTCCATGACTGTACTTAAAGCCAGCGCTCTCAACAACTGAATATGGTCGTAATCCCGTGGCTATAAAAACTCCAATATCATGTGTTACTGCTTTGGCCCGGTCAGAGTTGTTTGCTAGAGGTTGTTTATATGCTGACGTTATCGGTGTTTGCACTAAGCTGGTTTTCTTTCTTGTAAATGTAACGTCCACTGCCGGATGATACCGCTTTTGGGGCGCTAACATGTTAGACGTGTTTCCTGCAGCATACCCGATATCGTTATAGATATTATCGTTATCGTGAGCCTTACTCCCAATACTTGATGAGGCCCAGCCTCACCCAGACTCTACCTCCAGTAGCCCCCGGGTAAACTGAGTTTGAGACCCCTGCTTTACACGCATGCAGACATGGTACGTGATTCCCCCTGACTACAGAGCCTTGCTATCTCTCATGCATGTTTCCAGTCTACTATTGATTTTTACAGTCAATAACCGGGGATAAAAAACATGTACACGTCCATCACTGGAACCAGCACGAAGAGGACTTCCGTGACACGGACGACCCCCACGGTGCAGACAGAGGCAGCATCACGCACGACGGTGATGCTGATTTAGTCTCCTGAATGAGGTCAAAACAACAACCTCGGTTGGGAGAGCACGCGCTTATCTGCAACTCGTTATCTGTGTTACATGCCTGCCTGCACACACGCTGCTGATAAGGACCTTTACAGAAAGGGCGACCGCAAACTTCTGCCGAGGAAACATGCATTAGGTACACCTGCGCTAATGACATCCAATACAAGAACTTCCATGTGTGTCATCTAGCTACATTAGCTAACCAACAATATGTTGCACAAATTAGTAGCCTCCCTCATTGAGGTTAAGAGTGTTTTATTGTTTTTAGGTATTAAAATGAACAGTGGTTAATGATTTGGAGAGCATAAGAAAGGACAGGGGAAAAAAAAGAAAAACGTAGCTCTCGTTGACCAACGCGGCATTTGTTAACAGGTATATTGCACAACACAGCAGCAACAGAACCAATGTTGTAATAGCGGTTAGGAGCAAACTGCTCAGCCAGTATTAATACCACTGATTCTAAAGTTCATTCTAAACAACAAGTGTACGACCAGCGTAACACACACGAGAACAGCTGATTAGCTCATTTTAAAGCGCATGCAGAGGTAGATGCTGCTAGATACTGGCAACTCATACTTCAAATGCAGCTACTTCCATTTGCCATGAAACAATATCTCACTACTTATCTATCAGGATCCAATATTTGCTTGACAGCAGTTAGCTTATTTTTACACTTGTAAGAGAGTTAAGAGTGTTAGAATGCTAAAATGTTGGCGGTGGAGTTACTGAAGTTTGACCCTGGAAATATAGTAGTTATTTCTATTTCCATTATTTACTATGGGGAGAATGTGGGCGTCAACCAGTAGTGCATTTGATCTGAGAGTGCACTGCGTCAAAATGTCGTATACCTGACCACCTCCAGATTTCGAATCAGTAGCCTCCATCGCTAAAGTTCTTAAAAAGCTTTTTTACGTTTGAAAATGAACAGTGGTTAGCTTATTTTTACACTTGTTATAATGCGAAAACATTGCCTGTAGAGTTAATAAAAGTGTTATGGCAGCCACAGTTTGACCCTGGAACAGATGATTAACATATTCCCATCAGTGCCTATGGGGGGAAAATGGTTTCCAAATCTGAACAAATTGGAGAAAGACCAGTGTTGTGTTTGATCTGAGAGGGTCCACTGTAGCACAATGTCTCATAGACCTCCTGCTTATGGGGGAGATCCTTTATCTGCATCCGCAACAAACTGCATGTGTTCTTACAGTAAAGTAGAATTAGGTAAATAATAGCTTTGGAGTAAATCTGCTCGTTGCCAAGCACACACATGGCAATGAAGAACTCTCAGGCAGTACAAGAGTATTTATGACACTTTCACCATCACCATCAGCGCTTATTTCAACACCTTCAGGCAACGTGCGAAACAAGGAGGCGCCAATCCAGAAAGGAAAAGCGTGGGCCGAGCACGTAGGAGTACGACGCGGTTGCCAGTATCTGGTTTTGAAACACACAACCGTCGGACGGTCAGAGAAATGACAAACACGGCCTGGAAGAGGAAGTTTAAAACGAGGAAGGAGGAGAGGTGTGAGGCCGCAATGGCTCCGCTTATAACGTGGAGGGGAATTCAGAAAAGCTTTGCACAGCTTTTGGACGTCAAGGTAACTAAGGTTAAGAAAAACGCTGTGTGTGGTGCTTTGTGTGTATGGATTATTCTTTTGTAACACTTGGTTACTGGTTATTTTACCTGCTGACAGTAAGAGAAATGTGTTTACATAACCTTGGATGAAACACTTTCCTTTTCCACTGAAAGCAAAACGAATAGACACCAGACACTCTTTTTTCACGTGACTCTATGGATTTGTTTATGTAAGCTATTTCTTCTACTCTTGAATCGTTAAACACAAAAAAGCGCAAATTTGTCAAAGCATGCACCCCGACTGTGTTATGTGTGGTATTATTTGCCCGACAAATACACCACAAGGTGGCGCTGTTATTAACCCCCATAAGCGGGACTGACTTTAAATTTCTCCCCCACTTAAACGCTCTCCAAAAACTGTTACGACTCAATTTGATACACCCCTTTGGGGGACGGACAAGCCCTTGTGTGTAACATTTGAGCAAGGTTGGTCGAAAAACATGGCCGCCATCAAACAACGTCTTTGCAGGGGCAACAAATTGGCCATAAGTCATTGACTATTAGCCCAAAGATTATAAAACTTCGAGGATATCTGTATTACATGTACGCTAGTGTGTCTTCCAAAGCATTCTGACCACAACCCATAGGGGGTGCCACAAAAGTCATTCAGGACACAATTTAATGAGACAATAATAACTGATTGACACTGCCAAGTAATCTTTAATTTACAAAAAAATATGTAGTCATATATTCATATTGCTGATACTGATATTACAGTCACTACATTGCGGTTCAAACATCGTGCACTCATCTAACATGGTTTTTCAAAAATTAATTAATAAATGCTTTTGTGGTTGAATATGGCCTATTATTAGTCTTAAAAAATGCACATTTAAGCAAATTGTATGCATTCATGGCCTAAATTAAGCATTTTCGAGCATAAAAATGGCTACATGAATGAAAATATACAAATATAAGGGACTGAAAAGCCGTGATATGAAGTGCAATACAGTAAAAGATAATACAAAATAATACAAGCGTTGACTGTTAGTGCTAGCAGCAGGTGAGCACTATAGAGAGTGGCCGACAGCAGCTCCTGTGTGAATGTTCACTGCATGTGTTCTCTTGTTAATAAAGTGATTGAGGTACATCGTGACTCTCTCCTGAACCACAAATAGCGGCAAGAGTAGTGTTCTACACTGGTCTCTAGGTGTCAGTAACGTTACATTAATGAGACAATAGCCACCAGGAAGTATGCTATTAATTCTGTATTAATGAGTATCTTATCTTATTTATGTCTGAGATGGCTTATTTATTATTATTATGTCTCATGTATTGGTTAATACAAGAGTAAAGGTGACTATAGGGGTGTTACTTCATGTCTAGAGTGCTCTAATAATGTTAAAAGACGTATTTAGAAGGTCATAAACAGGTTTTTTATGCTCTAACTACTTAATATTGACTCCTACTTTGTGGAAATTCAGTTATTGCAGACAGGTCTGGGACCAATTAAAGCAATAAATGGGGCGACTGTACTACAGATATTATGAAGAATATCAATAAGAAACAGAATAATGACATTAGCACCAAAAATGTCTATTATTATCATCTTTGTAAAGGTACCTGCACCTTGTATTGGGCATCATTACAGGTGTCCCTAATGTAATGGCCAGGGAGTATGTTCTTACAGTATATGAAGCAGTATGAGTTGCGTCAGTATCTTTACATCATCCAGTCACTGGATGACAGGACAAAGCACAAAACACTTCCTCTTTCACTGACAGATAAAAAACTTCCCTCTTGGTTTTTATTTGTCTCCAACGCCAAAACCCGCCATTCCATCTTCGTCCGTTACGTGTAAGCAAAAACACATGCTTCATTAAAGCGTCTGGATATTCGTGTTGGCGTGTGTGTCTGTGTGTGTAGGGGAGCGGGGGGCATGGGTGCCCTCAATTCATAGAGGGGCTCATTTAATTAGGGATTTACCCTTTTCGCTTGTCAAAGAGTGTGACAGTTTGGGCACAGTCTCCACTGAGGGGTGCGCCGTGTCAACACAGTTCAGTCAGTGCAGTGAGGAAGGTGGACTTGCCTTCCTCACGTAGTAGTCCTCCCTGCTCAGGAAGTTTGCCATGCTTTATTTATGGCAGATGTTCTTGCCCTGGGGAGGGAGAGGGGGGCTCTGGAGACAAAGAGCCGCATAAACAAGGGCATCATAGAGCCTCGGGAGCCAAATGACCGGACCAGACACCACCCTGTCTTCATCCCCCCACACTTACAGTCTGGGGGAGGGTTGGCTGGGTTGAGGGTTATCCAAAGGGGGCGCCTCAGAAGTAGTTATTGTCATATCTTCACCCACGACCATAATTCATCAATCATTTTGGTCATAATCAAATAAAAATGAGAAAATTCATTGAAACTAGCCAGATAGACAGGGCAGAGCTAATACGAATGCAGCGTAGCTGCATGGATCATAAAAAATGTCTCCGATTTGGTATCTGCTCAGGTCATCTGCTAGATTTGTGTCATTTTTAGCTGCAGGAAGCATGCATGCTGAGTGTGAGGCAATAAGGAAGTGGGGTCAGGTCTAGCTGCCCTGCAGAAACCACAACAAGATTCAGGTTTCAGCCGCCACCTTCCTTGTTCTTGCCCTCACACTGAGTGAATCTCAAGCTAATGAATGGCTTTGAATCTTCTTTTTAGGACCCTATTGTCCCCCCTCCTCACCTTGCCTCCATTCTACTATAGAAGCCAGACCTTGAACTCCACCCCTTCTCATGTTCGCTTGTCGTGAGAGGCCACGGAATGCATCTGCGACCTTCACGCTTATTCCACTGATGCTCTCTCATTTGCCACCGCAATAAAATCCAAAGACGTGGGGGTGGAGGAGGGAAACGTGTTGACAACAGCACGTAATGGAACATGATACCATCAAGCCAGGCTGACACACAGGGGCAGTCCTGATTGTCGCTGCCTAGCACCCACTGATAAGATGCTGCACTGATGGAGGAACATCCATCCATCCTCACGCTCCAGCAGGAGGACAAAAGGTCCAGACTCTCCAAGCAAACACAAGTCCATTAAACAGGGAATACTGTTATGACGCAGGGGGGAAAAAACAACATGGTTGCTTAGGGAGGGAACATTGCAGAGGCATCCAAAGTTGAAACAAAGTCTTCATGTCTTGGCTATCTCTCATGATGTCAACTCTTTCTCAGGGAGAGCTATTTATTATCAGTGCATGAGTGCATGGAGAGATTTCATGACAAGAAAATTAATCATCAATTACCCTGCCAAAGGGACATTTAGAGCTTTGAAAACACACTACATGGCCTTGATATGGTTCCATATTGCAGTATTTTTCAACAATTTTAAAGAAGTGTCATAGGTTCCCCAATAGTGTATTGGAAAATATACTGTCCAAGATCTAGCCATGATGCTGGGATTTAAACTGTTTGAAAAGTGCTTTTCGTAAACCTTACTGGGAACACAGAGTTTTGTGTGTCTGTAGCTTGGGTTGTGTTTGTCCACGCTTGTCTCAGACACAGTGTGTGTCCCCAAGAAGTGTTATTGTGCACTTTATCACTTTCACTTGTTCAACATAACACTAGATGCCATACATCACACACAACAACGCAACATTAAGGAGTGGAACAGGAGATACAAGCGTGAGCAACACTAGCGTAGCTGTGTGAGCTACAATGCGTTGCAAAATTACACTCACATTTTAACAGCGACATCATGCAAGGTTAGCATATTTGCAGAAGTAAAATAAAATGACTTTAGCTGACTGATGGGTAGTTGGCAGATCTATAGGGACTGTCCACACAGAAATGTTTTCAGGTCAAAGCGGTAAAGTGTTTTATTGTTTACGCCATTCATTCACACGGAAACGGCGTTCTGGGTGCCCTGAAAGTTTTTTTTTTGTTGTTTTTTTTTAAACGACCAACAAGCAACAAGTCTCCTTATATTTTTTTGGCTTATACTACAAAATGACTCGCAGAAGAAATTCCATTTCGTCGTCAAGTCTAAACGAGCCTTAGAAGACCAAGGATTTTATACGCATGCGTTCTTTCTTCTTCGATAGTTTTGGTGTCATGTGGTTCTGTGCCTCTGTTTACAGCGCCACATGTAGGTGTGCCTTATGTATTACATCGTTTTCAGCCAGTGACCCGTTCCTGTCTGGATGCAAAAATTTACTAATCCGGCACAGTGTGGATGCAAAAAATCCCAGGAAGGTTTATTTATTTTGAGATGTGTAGCGAAGCCTTTTTTTCTTTTTTTTTCGCACATTGCTGTCCTATGTGAATTGGGGCAGACTCATCCAGCAAGGGGTCGGCCAGAGGCAGAGATGTCAATGAGGAACGCATTTTTTTCCATCCTTACCTTTATGAAAAGCCACAACTTCAAAAGCCACCGCCTTCTCTCAAAAGTGGAGCACACAAGTGAAGGAGACGATAGAGTTTTCTCACGTTTGGTGTTCATAAACAGGCTCTAGGGACACATATTACAGTTAAAACATCATTTGAAAGTCTCTTTTGCATAATAGCGGACCTTAAATAAATCAGAGGTTAGCTTTTACGTCATCTTAGGAAAGACATTTCAGACAAATGTATGCCTCCAACTTTGCGGTAACAATTTGGGGAAGACCATTTTCTGGTCCCAAAGACTCTCCCAGAAGATTGGAACCTATTATCGCTCCAAACGAATAAGTCCATGTATGTTTCCTTTTTCAAATCCTGTCCCGTCCATATATTTTCCAGGGAACAGCCGAATTAACTTTGACCTGGATAAGGCCTCTCTAAAGCTGTTGCTGCCACATTAAAAGCAAACAACATCCACAAACTGTCAGTTTGTTCCAATAGAGCGGTCTGGCCTCGATCACGACCCCAGCTTGTGTTTAGCTGAAGGTTAAACCCCTCATGTTTAAAACCTTAATAGTCATTTTAAACAAAAGAGCCTATAGTCGCTAACTGAAGCAGGTTGTTGTGGGGGACCATGGTAATGTGTGCGCATAGCTCCTTAGAGCTCCAACTGGCTGCACAATTCGAAACTCAAGTAAAAGATGGTCACCCTGTTGAGTTCTACAGCTGCACAAACAAAGCTGATTGGATAACAAAGGCTCCCAAGTGGGAGGAAGACTAAAGAGGACAAAGACGAGGAGGTCTTTTCAGCCACAGCATCCTCATGTATACCTGCTCTCGTACTCCTCCATCACGTGCACCCGGAAACATCAGAAGTCAGGAAAACCATGACATGACCACACTGATTAAGTCATCCCCCATCCACTTCATAAATCACTCAGTGCAACCTCAAAGTGAAGGCCTGCAAAGCCCTGTCAATCCCGTCCAAAAACCACAGCAGTAACCTAAACCTGACATTTATAATGCTGCCGTCTATGAGCGGCATTGTACTTAAGTCGAAAAACTGGGCATACGCCGTCCAATTCTCAGTCAAAGTTAACGTTTAAAGTGCTGCCGACTGTCAAACAAATCGAGAAGACCAGCTGTCTTTGGACTTGAAATACTAATGCTAAACAAATGCCAACAACAGCATCTTGGAGGACACAATGTAACCATTCTGCTGATTTAAATTGTCCATAGGTATGAATGTGAGTGTGAATGGTTGTTTGTCTACAGTATATGGCTGGCGTACCCTGCCTGTCGCCCGAAGTCAGCTGGGATAGGCTCCAGCATGCCCCCGCGAACCTAATGAGGAGAAGTGCCAAAGAAAATGGATGGATGGGTGGATGATTCTCAATGTATCCCATTACAAGGTGTATAGGATCGGAGATGTGCATATCTGGCTGCACACTTTACCCTTGAGACCAATTTGGTCGTATTGACTGCCATTGCAACCCCATATTTGTAATATGACACATAATGCTTTTCCCCAAGAATAAAATATAATTAGCCTCTACCTTCAAAATACAGAGAAAACTAGTATTAAGTATGATGACCCCATCCCTCTCCTTTTATGAAAAAAAATGCATACAGTCATGCCTCGCTACATCACGGTTCAAATTTCTCCACTTCACTCTATCATGGTCTTTTAAAAATACATGAATAAATCATACTGTTTTGTGGTTGAATACGACCTATTAGTACAAAATCTTTTGCACATTTTACGGATTTTTTGCCGTAATTATGCATTTTCAAGCATAAAATGGGTAAATTAATTAAAATACAAGTCATTCAGAAGACGCATTGAAATTGCGATATACAGTGTTCTACACTGGTGACTTGGTGTCAGTGGGTGCAACATACAAACGGCAGACTTGATTGCTGGAACAACAGGCTATTATAGCCGGTTTGTATTATCTCAGAACAGACACAATAATAACAACACAACAATCTTAATCATGATAATCATAATAATAACACGAGTAAATATTACATCAACATCAACTCCCGACGTCACTTCCTGTCCACACGTCCGGAACACATTTATTGCAACACACATGAGCACAAGCTTTATTTATGTATTAAATGGCTAATTTTCTCTGATTATATCTACTATATTTGGTAATGGTGGAGTGTAATGGTGACTATGGGGGTGTTATTTCTTGTCCAGAGGGCTTTAATAATGTTAAAACCCATATTTAGACGGTAGAACACGGTAGCTATGCTCCAACTACAAAAATATTCAATTAACCGCGATAAAGGAGGGATTATTGTACTTTGTTTTTCCCCTTGAAAAAAGTCAGGGGTTCTTATAACAAAAAGGGGTATTATATTCCTAGTATATATTCAACCACTACATTAATAAAATTCCATATCTTAATTAAATGTGCGAAGCTGTGAGTTTTGACTTTGCTGATTATTTTGGCGGCTTTCTATTGATTTGTTTTATGAAAAGTGAGATTGTCATATAGGCAAGACATTGATATCTACAATTCCGTCTAAAGATTTGATGCCTTGAAAAAGAAAAAATAAAGATGTTACAGTTTTAGTCCACTTTCATGAGAAGGGCCCTATTGGGACCTCAGCGTAAAAAGTGTAATGTGTTCACCGGCATGCAGAAGCAACAGGTGACACTATAACGCCATACATGTTACACCTGGACTCTGTCTGAGGTCTCCTCCCTTGAGGGAGTGTGTCCTTGCCTCCATCACAAAGAGTGGGGTTCAATTATTTATAATCTTTCAATATACTGTACAGTATAGTGTGCCTTGAAATAACCTCTGTCCAGCATAATTGGCTGGACTTAACTTGAGATTTTGGCCAATTAGCAGCCTGAAGAAAGTCATACTGGGAAAAGGCGCGGTTAAAACAATCGAGGCAAAGGAGAATCATTTGCTATTCTTGAATATCGTAAAAGAAAAATATAAAATCTGCTCACGTATGGAGACAGCGGTCACGTCATATGACGGGAGAACAGCCAAACAAAATGTTGGTTTTCCCCGTCTACACACAAACGCTGACAACACAGTTTTGGAAAGCCTTCACACTGGTTTTCAGTGACCCGAAACGGAGTGGATGAAAGGCCTGAAAAGTTTTTTAAAAATACTCCTGCGGACGGGACATAAAATGGCAGACCCAGTGTCTTTCAGGGGCTGACTTTTGGAATGAAATGTGACAGGAGCTGCATCTCCTACTTTAGCCAGCGTCAGGATATCCTGGCATGCTGCTCCAAGAGTCGGTGCCTGGTCACGGTGTGTTGAAGTTTGTGATGGAGAAGGGCTGTTTGGAGGGGGGCGGTCTTATAGTTTGTGCAAGTCCCTCAAGTGGAAAAGGAATGTAACAGGAGACTTTTAGGCTAATGGATTTTTCATTGACTAAGACACCTTCCAGAAGAGCTGTTTAGATGATGGCAGGAAGGAGGAGGTGGGGGAGATCTGTCTACATCTACCAATAATAAAAAAAAAAAGAGCCGATGTTTATTTCTCCCATGGGCGACACTCCCTGCTCTTGGCTGTGAATCAGAAAGCAACATGCTAGCGGTGTGTTGTGACTTGTGCGAACAGAAGTCTTTTTTTTTTTTTTTAACTTTGCTCCAACTGCCACACCCAAGGTTTTCAGGCTGAGGGGGCAAACCGACCAGAAGTGTCAGAACACATATGATAGCCTGCAGAATACTACCAGGAAAAAAACCCCTCTATAAACAGCTGCATTGTCTCTTGTGATCTTGGTGTCACTCTTCTTCTTTTCTGTATTGAGTGGTGGTTTCCCTTAACCAGGTAGAGGCCTGTGGCAGTGGACTCCTCTGATCTGACTCTGCAGTTGTTCACCCTCCAATCGAGCTGAATAAAGTGGTGTGTGTCTCCAACAAAAGAGGAGTCACCCTCCCAAAGGAAAAAGCCGTCTCACTGCGTCCTGTTAACGGACCGCTCCCAGGCTTAGGCTGAAACCTGAGTGTCCTACTCGGCGCCCGGGGGCGGGGGGCTTGCGACCAACACCACCCACCCGCTCCCCATCCACGCCTTTGAACCCCCCAGTGACCAGTAGGGAAAAAGAAAGTCCCTCGCAAATCCAGTTCCCACTGCTCAATTGTCATTTCCTTATCTGCACATGCACTTAAACATGTGTTAGACAGATCTATGTGACGCCAATTCTCATGCTAATCCACCAAATCAGGTCTGATTACCAGGTCCGCAAACGCTAAGATCCTGACCAGTTCTTCCTTTATATCACATAATTGTACTGTAGAATGGTTTGTCAATGGGATAGTAAGCTCAAAATGACTGCTTCTGTACTCTTGATACTTGGCTTTTGTAACTTAGGGACCACCCAGACCTTTTAGTCCAGGGGACAAGGTACAAAATATCCAACAACTAGCCCTGCAGGGTACTTTGGGGCAAATATCTTTAAGGATGCATGAGAAATACTTTTTTGGAGTCCAGCAACAAGCAATATGGGGTACAGTAGAAAAGGCTATCTTTAAAGGAACAACAGCTTGTCTCTTTAAGGTGTTCCCTTAATAATCTGCTTTAGTATCCTTGAGAACGTAGATGTGCCTGGATAAAATGTAACATTTAAAGTCCAACAACTACCTTGTCTTTGAAAGCTTGGGAACACAGATGTGCCCTGTTGGCCCCGGACAAGGACTGTACATAATGGAATCCAACAACTACATACTGTAGTCTTGCACCACATTGTTATATTGCCTTATCACTTTTTTATGTTTACAATTTGCAAAGAGTACATTCGGAATACGGGAGGTGAACAAATGTATTGCAAACTGATGTGAAATGGATGAGGGGTAGGATTAAATAAGATTTGCTTCTTCCTGCTTCTTTTTGGACATGTGGAACTGTGAATTGTGCTATGTGATGTACTCCAGTGTGTTTTGTATGCATGTTCAAAGTAAATTAAACCATTACAATAGCCTCACAGGGTACCGTAAAAAGATGATATATTTAATGGTGCAATAGCTTTTCACTTTAAGATGTTCCCTTAAAGATACTGCTTTAGAATCCTTGTCTTTTAAAACTAGGGAACAAAGCTGTGACCTTTTCACCTCAGACAAGATACGTACATAATTCAGAGTCCACGTACAAGCTCTTATGGTACAGTCCAGCAATTTTTAAGGGTACAACAGCTAAGGGTGTTCGCATGAAGTTGCTTGTCTTTCAAAGTTTGGGAACGCAGCTGTGCTGCTTTGGCCCTGAACAACACGCACAATTTAGAGTAGCTTATAGGGAGCCTTTATTTTTAAGGGTTCGCCGTCTTCGCTTGGGGAACAACCAATGCTGCTTTACTTTTTAAGGCATGGGAACATGCCCTACCAACAAGAAGAGTTCAGTTGCCTTGATTCAACCGTTTACACAGTTCTTGGCCTCGGGCTTACTAAATAAATGAAGCCTAATACTAACAACATCTCAGGGTTAAACGAGGCAGGACTGTACTCTGATGGCTACAGTGTCTTGTCACTGTGTTCTCAAAGTTACTGTGTTTGTATCCTTCACTTTACAGTTTGGGAACATACCTCTGCCCTTAGCATGATGAGGAACGAAGGTGTAGGTTCTAACCAGCGGGAGAGATTGTACCCCTATTTCTGATTGTCTGTTCGATAAGATGCAGAGAAGAGGACAAAGAAGTTACCCCATGTGCGAAAGAAGCCAAAACATGCTCTGGCCAGGAAGCCAAGTGTTTGTTCTGGTTCAACGAGCCATGCAATCACCAAAATGCAGAGACGGACGACCGACCGGTTAGTGCGTCGACTGCGGGTCTCTCCCCACCGTGCTGGGATTTCCCAAGATCCAAAACACCTAAAACAAACTGAGGAAGTCTCACGTGAAAACCGCCATCAATGAACCTGCTGACAGAGCTCTCCACGCTTGATAAGACGCCGACAAGCGCGTTTCCACCTCAACACCTGTCCCGTGATTTTATCACCAGTGTGTTGTCTTACTGGAGACGCCTGGATGCGTTCATGCACTTTGAGAGTCGGATAATAAAGTTGCTTTTGCTTCCCCTTTTTTTTCTCGCCTCGGCAGCCAACAAGACCAACTACAGAAGAGTAGATGACGGATTGAGGCTTTTATCTAGGCAATAAACATGACTTCCTCCATCTTATCCCCCAGAGATTTGGTGCTGCACTGCTGACACCTTCACTGCTACAGTAAGCGCAGTTTTTAAGAAAGTGCTTGATGAGGCTTTTGTGTGCACTTTCAACCACAGGATTGTGTTCTGACTGTCATTGTTCAAGCTGCCTTTCTCTCTGGAGGACATCTCTGACCCAAGAGATTTAGCCAATACATCGTAGTGGGGGGGGGGGGGGGGGGGGTAGTGGTAGTGATGGTGATAATGGAGGCTTTTGTCTTATTAATACATCCCTTCAATACAATGCCTTCTTTAGAGTGACGGCTGAACAAGCCCCAACAACATCTGAGGGGTCATAGCAGAGGGGGGCCCCAGCAGGCTGCACAACGGCTTAAATGAAGTACCTCCCCCCCCCACCCCAGCCCTCTCACCACCACAGTGCACAAGACAGCATATGATGCATGATCGCCACTAATGTTTAACGTCAACGTGTTAGCCATTAAACACACACGAAGTTGCAAAGTTAAGCTTTACATTACTTTCACTTGAAGACAGATTAAGTCAACTTTTACAGTCTCTTCGTTAGCACATATGCACAACATCATAAAACTTACCCCATGAGAGATAAAAGATCACTTTAGTGCTCACATGTGCTCACCAGCCAGCAGCCAACCGCCAAAAAACAAAACAACAAAAAATGCTCCAAATCTTTCCTGCAACGGTCCAGGAGTTGACTATCAGAAGTTTTTAGGTGGAGGACCAGACGGCGTGTCTTGTCTGGTCCTTGTTGGTAGATGATCCATAGCGGTAAGAGCAGCACTGTAAAGCCGGACAAAAGGTGGTTGCACTCCGGCAAAAGTCTGTGAGAAAGAAGGGCGGTGGAGGTCAAAAAGAGTCCCGCAGTGGTCTCACTTTCTCGGATCCAGCAGCACGTCTGCTAGTCCTGCTGCTTCTGACTGACTGACTGGCTGGCTGGCTGGCTGAACACACACACAAACACAACACACACGCGCGCGCACGCACGCACGCACGCACGCTCCTGTAGCTGGGAAGCGCGCATGACGTAATCGGCACGCGCACACACACTACACGCCAAAAGTCATCTCCACTGTACGGTATGTTGATGCATAAAATAATAATAGAACCAAACATGGCTAATTAGAGTTCCAACCCCTTCATTGGTAAACTAACTATTTAAAATGACCTTCCTCTCGATGTAAACAAAACTACAGAAAACGAACGACAATAGTAAAATCACAGTAGTAAAATCAACCAAAACTAACTAGCTAGCTAGATAGCTCCATTAATAGCCAATGGAAATGTATTTTTTATAATCCTGCTAACTAACTAAGTACTAGCCAGCTAGCAAGTGCAAAACGGATGAATAGTTTTGTGTAAACCTGATAACTAACTAGTGTAAATCTGGGTTGTAGTTTTTGTGTTTTCCTGCTCACTATCTCATAGAAATCTATTTTGGGGGTTTTATGCAATCACTCTAATTATCTGACTTAACTAGTAACCAGCTAGTAAAAAAAATCAGTTGAATGTTTTTGCATAAACCTCATAAGTAGCTATAGGGTAAATCTGAGCTGTAGTTTTGTTGTGTATTCCTGCTCACTAGCTAATTAATCTGATAGATGAGCAACTAGTACTAGCTAGTACAAATCTATTTTGTGGGTTTTATGCTATCCTGCTAACTAAGTGACTAACTAGGATCTAGCTAGTGAAAAATCTGTTGAATCGCTTTGTGTAACCCTGATAATAAACAATACACTATAGCTGCTAGTTAGCTAGTGTAAATCTGTTGTTTTATTGGGTATTGGGGTAATCCTGCTCACTAAATAAGTAACTGTCTTGCTAACTAGTGTAAATTAGCTCTGTAGTTTTTTTGCATAAGACTGTCAGCTCACCAACTAACTATCTTGTTGCTATCTTGTGGGAATTGGTTCTGTTTTTACTTAATCCTGCCAACTAACTAGCTACCTAACTTAGTTCTGTAGCTTTTGTGTAATTCTGTACACTAACAAACTAGCTATCTAGTGGAATTTGGTTTTATAGTTTTGCGTAATTTACTCGCTAACTAAATAACTGTGTTGCCAGCTAGTAGTAAGTGGTTCTTTATTTCTTGCGTAATCCTGTTATGTAGCTAA
Organism: Dunckerocampus dactyliophorus; assembly: GCF_027744805.1. NCBI lineage: Eukaryota > Metazoa > Chordata > Actinopteri > Syngnathiformes > Syngnathidae > Dunckerocampus > Dunckerocampus dactyliophorus. Next base: position 7,479,004 of record NC_072836.1, on the reverse strand, counting down.
CTAACAACCAACTAACTAGATATATAACTAACTGTTGCTAGTTAGTGGGAACTGGTTCTGCAAGTTTTACACAATTCTGCTAATTCACTAGCTACATTAACTAAATACTGTAACTAGCTGGCTAGTAGAAGTGGGTTCTGTCGTTATTATGTAATACTGCTAACAAACTAACTAACTAGTTCAATAAACTGTTGTGTGCTAGTGTAAATAGCTTCTTTAGTTTTCGGCCAACTAAATAGCCTACTAGCTATTAAGGCAGCTAGAAGAAATGATTATTTTGTATTGTATGCATAATCTGTACACTAAATAACTAATTAACTGGGCTGAATTCTGTTATTGTTCTTCTTCATTACTTTATCATGTATCTACCTAACAAACAAAGATAACATAACGTCCTTGGCGGAGGTAATAAGTTTTACAGCCTATTTTTGGGACTCTCTCCCCACGTCGTAGCGCAGCCCAAATCAAGTCCAGATGTTCCACCTCCTCCTCACTTCCTTTCCCCCTGATGCAGATCCCAGCATGTAGCAGAGTCCTCACTTTCTTTCCCAACTAATCCTGCTTCCTCTGTGAGCAGCTGAAAGAAGCACCAGGGTTCTTTGTGCTTTTACTATTATGTCAACGCACCCTGCTTACTGACCAGACTCATCACATGATCAACATTACCCATGTGATGTATATTCGCATTGGGCCTCCAGTGCACAGTCTGTCACCATCGTTGACTGAGGCAGGTGCTGCTCCTCCTTGTGTTCAGAACCCCAGTGGAGCTAATAAGGTCTTTATAGTCATTAGTCTGAAAGCCCAAGTCATCCCGAGTGGCTATGACGCGATGGTAGTATAGATTTTATCATGCTAATAGCCCTACAGGAGACTTCTGTCTGTGAGGTGCCCGAGGAAGCGGATTCGTGTTGCCTCTCTAAGGCCTCTCATGTGAGATTTAAATGTTCCATGGTGGATAATTTGACTGTAAGGACAAACATAAACTACAGGACGGGAAAGTGGATGAAAATATGAAAAGATCTTTGCAGCAATCATAATATTTTTTTATCCAAGAAGAGATTGAGGGCAGCAAGAAAATGGAGTGCTGTGGAGTGAATCGCCGCTGTTTGCAGAGATAGGCCACCATCAGGGTAGGCATGCGTGCTTATTTTTGTTACTTTTAAGGAGACAAATTTTATCCAAGAGGAGATTGAGGGCAACGTGGAGAGTATACAAATGCCATCCAGAGCTAAGGCAAAAAAAACGAAACGTCACAAAACGCTCGGCATTAGAGTTGTTTCCCGCCCTATTCCTATCTACTTCCGCGACGGCCATCTTGTTTACGTATGTGTTTCACAGCGGAAGAAGATGCGAGTGTCTTCGTCACATACACATGAACGCACAGGCGACAGTGCGCAGGGGTACGGCGGGAGACAAATATAACGCCGAGCGTTTTGAACACATATTGTTTTGAGAAGCCAAACTCTTTACGTAATTGGCCGCAGCAACTAAGCGGAACTGCGTTCTTCATCACAGAACTCTGACCAGAACTGGACTTAGGAGACAAAGTGGGGGGCAAGTCGCTGCTATTGAACTACAATGCTGATACAAGGTATGCTACAACTCATACAACTTCAAGTCAAAAAATCCGAACTAAGGAGACCAATTTTATCCAAGAGGATTTAGGGCAGTAAGAAAACGGAGCTCTGCAGCAGCAAAGAGGAGAATATGGTGTCCAACACTGGATAGTCCAGAGCTAAGCCACAGCAACAGGGTAAGCTAACATTAGCATGCATACAGTATTTATTTTTTCATTTATCTGGTGAAGATGATCTGCTTTTGTACATTAATGTTATATTGGAGTCCAATATTTAGCCCTGTGGGGTATATTTGTGTATATTCTAGCTTTATTGACAGACCTGAGTCCCCTTACTGTGCACACTGCACTTGCTCTCAGCCCTCAAGTGCACATAGACAGGCGTCTGGCTCATACCTGGCTGAGTGACATCAGAGCACTTACACAGGGGCAAACAGCTCATAGAATCCACCTGTGGTGATGAGTGAGAGCCCACCAGTGGAAACAAAGCCGAGTTTCTCAGACAACTTGCACTGCTCGTCTGCGCTGAGACGTTTCAGCAGCTTTGACTCATGTCGTGTCTACCCATGGTTAAGTCGGGGGAGATTGTGCAACTCAGCACGAATCCCCCCCCCGCCGCCCCCGCAGCAGCTGGTATGTGGAAAACACTGCAGAAATACTTTTTTTTTTTTTTTTTTTAGCACTAAAGTCATTTTTCATACACTTTCACGTTCGGCAAGCTGCAAGTCACAGACGTTCACGGAGCGCCTTTTACGACGGGACAGTTCAGGAGTTTGTCCACTGTATCTGCCACGGTCTCGGCACTTATAGTTTAAGGGAGGGGTCACGAGCCCTGACCTCACTTCCTGTTGGGGCTCCTCACAAGCATTCCATTGTCTGTGAGAATGTGCACAGGCTCAAGGGACTGTGCACATCTGGCAGCTGTTATTAGCAGGCTCCTTTTTAGCAACCAATCCACCACCACAACCCCTGAGAAGAGATTAGTACATGCGATGGTGGACGTGCACCTCATCCATGCTATTGTTTCACAAGTGTCACAAGACAGGAAGATTGTTTTATTTTTATTTTGCCTGGGCAGTCCTCGAGGAGAGCAAGTTTGAAAGTTGAACAAGCACAAACACAAGATGTGATGGGACAATGTGTTCGCTAATATCTCACACTTCCCAAGGTATGAAATGGAACATATACTGCCACAGAGTAGACAGTAGTATGAAAAACAAGTTCAATTTAGCTTAATGTGTGTTTGTTTTAAGTTTAGCTATTAATACTATTATGCTGTCTTTTTGCTCATAGACAACAATTAACTGCCTAAAACATTACCTGTAGTAGTGGTGTGTAGTCAGGGCCAGCAAAGCGTTCTCTGCTGGCCTAACCACTACCAGAAGTAGTATTTTAGTATTTTTTATATAGTGTTTTCCATTAAATTATATTTATTTACTCCAAACAGTTTATTATCATCATTTTGTGGCATGTTTCTTGGCTGCAGTGTTTCAGTAGTGTATATGTACGTTACATTTTGTTTTTGTCCAATCAGATTTCAGCTTCTATGTATAGCCATATCAATCTGCCCAGGGCCTTCAGAATCAAATTCTCGGACATCCTGACAAGGTCGTTATCACACAGTAGCAATGGGGTTGTTTTTAAGCCAATTTCTAGCCAATCAGACTTCTTATTCTACTTCTGATTTGCCTTAAAGCCAGCTTGCAGCCCCCCATTTCTGATTGGTTGATCAGAGCAAAGAGGCAGACACCCTGTCCTGATTGTTTTTTTGATCAGACGATCAATCGATACGTTACGCCCACATTGGCAGACTGATGAGAAATCTCTGGTAAGTAGATGTATTTTACTTAAAAGGTTTCATATTTTTGTCATGTTATTAGATGAATATTGATTGTGAACTGGTGCAGCAATGGCTGTTGCTCTATACGGGCAACCGTGGTTCAAAACCCTGCCGTTGTGCATGTTTACCATCATTTTTATTATAATTTTTTTTATCCTGGCTCTAACGGTGTGTGGAAAAAAAATTCTTGCCGGCCCACTGAAGGCCCAGGTACCAAATACACAACCCGCCACTAACCTCTAGAGTATTTAAACATTTAAGAGTTGAACTACAGGAATGTATTAATTCAGAAATGAATAAGAATTATGATAGTTTACAAATTCAAAGTCTGAAGAAATCAAAGGTTGGATAAGATCCTGGATCATGTTCACTTCTGAAGATCCACTCTCACACAAATTAACACATTAAAGCAACTACAGTGAAAAGTTGTAGAAATTTGAATTCAATCAACCTTTTTGTGAAAAATAAGCCTCCGAAGTGGGACAAAAAATACTGCAGTTCAAATCGATGAAGACGGTGTTATGTAAGATGAGAGTTGACCTCAAGAGAGCTCATGTTTAGCTTTTCTTTGGGCTTTCTGTGGTTTTTTTTGGTGACACTTACTCCAAAAGAAGAAACAGCCTCAACAAGATTACTGTGTTACTGTTGCGCTCTTGTTTTGTGCATGCTGAATTAACCCGACCACGTTAACTTCAAAATACCACCTCACACCGCACATTAGTTCCGTTAGCTTAAACTGAACCATGACCCACGTTTTCCTTACTGCTACTTTAAAGCTTGCCTCATTGCAACAATGTGTTTCCATCCATCTTCTATGCCGCTTATCCTCACCAGGGTCGGGTTGGAGCCTATCCCAGCTGACTTCGGGCAAGAGGCGGGGCACACCCTGGACTGGTCGCCAGTCAATCCAGGGCACATATAGACAAACATTCACACTCGCATTCATACCTATGGACAATTTAGAGTCACCAATTAACCTAACATCCATGTTTTTGGAGTGAGGGAGGAAACCAGAGTACTCGGAGAAAACACAACATGTTTCAAGAGTGTCAGAAGTCTATGACTACAACCTGAAGGCCGCAGCAGGTTCTTCAACATGACCGAGAAGGGAGGGGTAAGGATATTCAATTAGTTTTGTAGTGCTCCAGTGTAACTAATCCCTTCACACAGGACATTCAAGGAATACTTTGGCACATGACAACACTGTAGAATGTAGATGCAGGAAGTCTGCAAGGCCTTCGAAGCCAAGCGCCGTCTGTCACGTGATAGCATCACAGCACAAGTTCTTTTATCACCGGCACATGATTTCTCACTTTTGTGGAAAGTCCATCCACTTCCCCACAGAAAGAAAAAAAGCTGCAATGGCCTACATTTAAATCATTACGTCGGCAAGCCGTAAAATTCACTTACAGCTGCTCATGTGAGCGAGCACAAGACAGAGGTGGGGCCAGGCTCGCCATTATGAGTCACAATAATGCCCTTAGACACAACATAATGAGGATAACAACATGTTAGTATGTGGGTTGCAGGGAGACCGTGCAGGTCGCTCACAACTGATCCAGATGATAAGTAGTGGTGCATCACAACAAAGATGAGCAGAATTTGCATGCGTGAGACTGTTGACGCTTTGACCATGTGAACAATTAAGTGGGACAAACAGATTATGGTCGTTTCCCTGCCAAGACGTTTCCCCATCAAGATGATTCCCCGTCAAGCATTCGCCCACAAATATGGCAAGACGTTTCCCCGTCAGACTACAAGACACAAATTTATATAAATCGAAGAGTATCATCATCATCTGCACCAACAACGATGTGGTGGGCACTGGCACCGCCACTTCAACAACCAGGCTCGCCGCGACAGACTACCCTTCTACCGTCTGGTGAAGCTATTTAGTGATGAAAATGAACATTTTCGACACAAGCTCTTTTGTACTACTGTGTCAGTTACGCCAAAGAATACTTTTAGGTCTAACTAAAATGTATAACGAGAACTTTCACAGGAATAAAAACCATTGGAAATATTTATGCATATTTATATACTGTAAATTTGTGTTTATAACTTTCACAGGAATAAAAACCATTGTAAATATTTATGCAGGGAAATGACTCGTGTTGACGGGGAAACGACCATGTACGGGACAAAGGCATCTTTTTGCCCCTTTGACAAGAGCTGTTGATGAGCTGCGTGGAGAACGCAATGAGCATGCGTCATGTGGGGCGCCATGCATTCAGTTAATAAGCGACGACAGCACTCGTGGCCATTTGAGATTCTGTTTTCTGACACTGTAAAGTTATTTGGCTGGAGTCAGGAGGGCTTATCTCTGTCTGCAGGCCAAACAGCGGGCTTAAAGCGCTGTCTTGTGCCACGTCTCTGCTGTTCACAGGTTTTTGGAAGGAATCCGTGCACCCATGCAACCCCCCCGCTCAGAGACTTTGCAGTGTTGTCTTACTGCTTATCTGTTCACCATCTTTTTTTTTTTCCTGTAGCACAAAAGGATTGAACTGTTTACTGCGCACAGGAAGAAGTCAAAGCTTGTTTTTAGGTCGTTTAAGTCACATATAACTTAGCAAAAAGCCATGAACGTGAGCTATACGACATTTATTAGTTGTTTAATGTAATGTGACAAATTTCATATATTGGTATGAATAAATGTTATACGTCATTTTCTCACGATGTTAATTTAATTATATTTATGACTATCAAACTGGAAATTTGTCTCAATAAGAGAATGAAAAGGCACAATGAAAATTGTAATACGCATGCCAAGCCAGTCTTTGGCCATTCATGCGCGGATCTAGTAGCCACTAGCAACTGGATAAATTATGAGCAAAAGTGCCACGACAGCGATGTGTTCCGCCATTGTTGTTTTGGGTGTAACATATTCCCGTATTTCCATACAGTACACTTGTACAAATGTGCTCCATTTTTAGCGTTAAGATAAAAACCACATTTGTATCGTTTCACCCTGAGGATACTTTTCTATCATTTGCTTTTATAGGCTACAAAATGTTACTGTCATGTAAACAACCAACCTGAAATGATCTTTTGTAAGGCAAAATAGGACCTCTAAATCTCCTATTTTACAATATTATATATATCCCAACCCCCCCCCCCCCCCCCCCCCCCCCCCCCCCCCGGGCTTGAGTATTGGATGTCGGATGTGTTTATTGTATTGTGCCGCTCCACTGAGGCAAAGGGGTCTTAGTGGATAGTAAAGAGGCCTGGCCACATGGTTTGAAGTGGGGATGGGGTTGGGGGACAGTCATGACTTTTGCGGCTTCCTGCAGATTAGGCAGTGTTTACAGGGCCTTGCAGAAGTAGTCTTAGCAAAACACATTAAAATCCACACTTCCATCACAAGTCTAAACCATTATCATTGCCATAATGACGCCTTGTGTTCATAGTGGGAGAAGCCATAGGAAGAGCTCCCGTCTGCCGTGTGGTCAAACAGTCATTAGTTGGTTGTCAATTGTTTTTTTTCTGTACTTTTTTCACAGAAACACTACAAAGGTTTTAGTGTTGTGACACAATCACGCACATGTGAGCGCCGTGGCATTTAATCTTCACAGGCATCACCATATGGCTCCCATCAGCGCCAAGAAAGCCGACCCTGACGTCTGTGACGCTAAATCACCAAGGAGAAGGGAAGTTCAAAAGGTGAGTCATCGCTTTGCCTGTGCATGTAAAACGTTCCAACTCAACTAGAAATGGACATTTGTGAGGAAATTGTGAAAGATGCCATAGTTTCCCAAATAATAAATTCACATTCAAATGCCCAGATACCACGCAGTGCCATCTCTGGCAATGCCATGACATCATTGCCGTGTGTAGTCTTTCTGTCCTTGACTTTGCTGAAAAACCAATAACTTCAATTAAACTTCACACAATAAGACAAAAAAGAAGAAGAAATGTTTCAATGCACAAAAGCATTATGGAGAATGCTTTTTTCACACAATATAAGAAAAAGTTGTGAAGCAAAATAGCGTCACAACGAGTGCTCGTCTCTCCCCATGCACGTACTATACATATTTGTGTATAAGAAAATAAATCTTTTGATGCAAAATACAGTGCTTGTCTTACAACATTCACAAGGAAACATGTTTTAACACAAAAATAAATGCTCGGCTCTTGGGATAGCATCACTATTAGTGTTGGTTTCTCAGCATTTATATACAGTGTTATATATATTTGTATGTAAGAAAATAATTTGATGCCAGTGGCCCGAGTGAAATAAATGCTTGTCTCTTGTCATTCTCACAGTGATACCAACAAATCTTTTGACACAAGATAGCATGATTACTGCCACTTGTTTCTTAGCATTCACACAATAAAAGCTAATAATAAATAAGCTATTTAACGTCCAATAGTGCTAGTGGAAACATCTGTCTCTCAGCATTCACACACCAAGAGTACAGGTGTACAACAGCATAAGTATAAATGCCTGTCTTTCAGCATAATAACAGAATACTTCGACACACATTAGCGGGTGTGAATGATTGTCTCTCAGCACTCTCAGTTGACGTCAATGCGTTATCAGAGCAGTGCTGTGTGACACAGTTGAGATCCTACGAGATTTTTCCAGAGACGCATCTCATTGTTTACTAAACATCTGTGAGCACTCAGCAACATCTGCTCTCAGGCTTTGACCTCAGTGTGAACGACATGCTTCGTGCTCGTCAAGAAAATTAGCACAAAAAAGCAAAAAAACACAGATTGTTCATTTTGTTTCATGAGTCGAGGAGTTGAGTGAGAGGGAATGATGGAAAAGGGAAATTGAAAGGAGGTGAGCTGCATAAGGCAGAGGAAGTGAAGTTGGTCAATGGAGGGTAAAATAAGCTTTTGGGTAAACAGGTCAAGCGTGCGCCCAATGGAATCTTGCCTGGAGAGGCCAACATGCCGCCTGCTCGTAGTACTTTGTGTGAGATGATCCTTGTGTGTTTTTATGCTCCCGGCACACCGCTCGCTATTTGTTTAAAGGCCGTTTAACAAAAGGCTGTTTGTGCAAACACGTGCGTCAAAGGTGCATGGTTCACTCCTGGAGCAAAGGAACGCTGGCACTTGGCTGCCGGGGTCAATGTTGGATGTGGGGGTCATCAGATAAGAAGGATCAGGGTCAGTCCATTACTTTAATTCGAGTTGGGGATTTTTTTGTTCCACCCCCACTTTCCAACGGTTTAGGAATCGTCACACACACAAACCACAACACACTCACAAACATAAGCTTTGTGGTTGACGTGGTAAAATGTAGCATTGGAAAAAGACAAAGAATGTGAGGGGAGATGACAGGAGGATAACGGGGGTCTAAAAGTCACACTTGTCTGATATGGCCTAGAGCACAACAAAACACACAAACACTAGAATAGACCCAAACAACTTTACAGAAAGCAGCTCTTTAGATAGATGGATAGGAAGTGGGGAAATTCATACAGAGGTGACCAGAAGTTAAGCCCGTATAGAAAATAAATCTTTTCCAAAATTCCACAACTGTCTTTACGGACACACACCTACACTCAAACCTTATTCTTGGAACATTGATACTGTTTAATTGGCTTTTTGTTTAATTTTGATTGCCATATTGTTTCAATACCTCACTTTCTCTTCCTCAAGCATTGACACAATAGAGCATTTTAAAAAATATATATATATATGTTAAAGAAATATTGAAAATGTATTATATAAATATAAAAATATATAGAATATAAACATGATTTTAAAAAACTACATTCAAAAATGAATAACAAAGGTGCAAAGGAGCAGAATGGAATAAAAGGCATGTTCTGTTAATCATAGAAAATGAGTCAGTGTTATTGAGTGATGCTTGCCGTGAAAAGTCCAGCTTGAGTTAATAGCTTAAAAACCAGTGTGTGGTTAACCGTCGCGCCCATGTGGTCAAGCTCAACATGCCGCCCGAGAAGCGTTGCTTTGATCCGCGCCCTGCTTGCATTCTTCCCATCACCATCTCAATTCCCTCGCTGGATTTTTTTTCATATTATTGGCTGCAGCTGGAACACCTCCTAAACCCTTACTCCGACTCACTCCCATCCTGCTTCACCTGTGTTTGACTGAACCTGAAATAATTATACGCAATCCCAGCACACACAGAGCTGAATATTGTGTGCATGTGTGTATATAATATACTGTAATGTGTCATGACGCAATAGCTGTACGCTGGCCAGCGAGCTTGCATGCCACGCGGGATAATTTCTCTCCTAAATGAGCTTTTAAAGAGGTTTCGACCTTCCTGTGGTTCAATAAATCTTTTCCTTTTCCCGTAACCTCTGACCTGTTTATGAGAGGGGCACCAGTGATAAGGCCTTACTGCGGACATGAGTAGCTTCACTTCTGTCCTCACATGCAGGAATGAAGGCGGGAGACAGAAAAATAAGGAAAGAAAACAGACTGCAGTGTGTCATGTTCATATGCACATACTGGTGAAAATTGCCTTCTTTTTCTGGAAGAAAAAACAACATTTTTAAGTGTTAAAATGGTCTGTCTCTCTTCCATTGTTAATTCCCCTTTTTCTTGCTTTCTTACTTTCTCCAGTACAATGCTGGTCAACTGATGTTTACAAGGGTATAGTACCACAGTGTGCTCTGAACACTTTTTCATGCAGACAGAAGAGGTAAGTACTCCAGAATTTGGAACACCTGCAGGAATTCGTTGCACCAAGTTTGATCAACCTCCATTTCTGCAGAAATAAATTGCTGACCCATTTTGTGGTCTCTGAAACAGACCTTTTTGTATAATTCTGAAATACACATTATTTTTCAGTTTTGGGTAACCATACCTTTTTTTAACCTTTGGCACTTCACCACTTACCTTTGTACCATTTAAGCAACTTGAACAGCTTGAACAACTTGAATTTCAATAAATAACTGGAAAAATTGGGGTATTCTAAAACCTATGACCTGTAGTGTACTTTAAAATGGACACAAAAGTTCTGGACATTTGGCACATATTGCCATTGAGATGCTACAGCATGACTGGTGCAGTCCACACCTCCAAACAAAAGGCAGTCTCTGTGACCAAATTAAAAAAAATTAACATAGTTTTTGACTGGACCTTCAATTTGGTCCTATTTTGGACCACTATTTTTCCAACTGCAAAAAAACAGAACATGGAATATAGTTGAATATTTCTACAAAACAGAAATTGTCAGTTGCCAGGTCAAAACTGTTGCGTACAGGGAATGTTTGAAGTCATATTTTAACATTCTTATCTAAGTGTAAAAATAAGGTAATTACTGTTATTCGTAAAACAAAGGTCTAAGGTGATTTCATATCGCTTTTTTAAGTCGTCTTAAATGTCATAGAGAAAAAACAAAAGTTCATAACTGTAAAACAGAAGAACTTAATCTACCTTAACTTTGATAAGTGATGATACGTATGTATACTTCCTACTTCCATACTTCCTGTGTGCATTCTTGCTTTCTTAACACCGTGCTCCTTCTTTTCGGAAAATAGCCAAAGAAAAAGCCAAACACCAGAGCAACCGAGGTCTTGTGAGGTACCTCTGGTGTGATGTCAGGCATTGTATTTGATATGCTGTGGTTGAATTCTGCCTTGTTCGACCTCTGCGGCGGTCTGCTTTCGAGAGCCTGCTGTGCTGTAGCTTTAGCAAGGTAAACGGTGGCCTTGTGACGTGAGGGGAGTTTCGTTTTATTGATTCAGCTGCTGCCATGGCTACGTGCACACGATGACCTCATCGGCCACAGCCAATCAACTTGTAAATGCCATTGCACCCACCGCCAGCCTGTAATAGCCTCTTCAATTAGAGGAAAGTTAGCATATACCACAGATGGGTTTGCACTTAGTCTTTTCATACAAATAAAGATGGGGAACTGCTGCAGAAATTCAATACGACATGATTATTATAATTGCCCAGCAACCTGGCAACATCTGATGGCTCAATAATTTCTAATGAAATCCAGTCTTACTCAAGAGCACCACCCTCTATTATGACTTATATCTTGCTCGCCGTAACGTCAGCTGGTGAGCCTTTCACAAGATGATGAGTGGTAGCTCATGCCGGTGCCTGCCAGCTGGGGCTGGCCCTGCTCTGTGCTTCAACATTCGTGAGTCACATATCATCATCCGAGCCTTGAGCTTCATTATCTAAGGAGTAGCATCCGCCTGGAAAACAATATAAACAGCAATTAAATGAGCAGAAGTGGATGATGATAGGGGAAATAAAATGCATCAGTGCTAAAAAAGCAGGCAAATGCAGTTCATTAGTCTTTTTAGAGAAAGACTCTTTTTGATGGAAGTGGAAAATGGCTTGTTCCCAATAAGATTTGATCCACATTTTCAAATATACCAATGAGATTAAAGGGTTTTAGTTCCGTGTGATATTTCTTTGGACTTTTTCTCTGGCATTTTTGCAACAACGGGTGCGAAGAGATAAATAATAAACACAGAAAATTATGTTTAGGACGCAAACTTACATTCATAGCAGTAAAGCTCCAGCGTCACCATAGACGCCATCACTTATTACCCTACTTGTTAAGGTTAACTTGTTTTTATGCTCATATGATGATGAAGAACAGTAACATTTGGATATGGTCAATGTATCTGTGAACAACACAAAACACCTTCAACAAGATAAGACTTAAGTTTTTGATGAATTGTTATATTTATTAAATGTTTTATGATCTTTCTATTTCCATTACTTCCAATGGGACAGTCGAAGTTAAGGTGGATTGTTGTGTTGTTCTTACATTTTACAATGGTTTACTTCTTTTTACACTTGACGCTGCCAAAATAATTTGGCTTTATGCCTTTTCCATTCACCTACCAACTGTTAAGTTTTGTTGTTTTTTCTTAAACTGATTATATGTTTTACAGTTCACTTTGTTACTTCAAACATTGCCCGTCTAGTTTTTGTCAACAATTTGACCATTTTATACCTAACGTTGGAACCAGTGAAAAGTATGTTTTCATTTTGCATTGCTGCACATTAACCCGAAGTGTGACCTTAAATCAGTGTTTATGTCAATTTCTCACTCACTGGAAAAGAGCCGCGGGGTCTCTTGTACAAACAGTAAAACCTTGATTACTCTTTTGAGTTTCTACTTTCTCCTTCGTATGATTTGCACTGTCGGCTTCAACAAGTTCCAATAACACCACTAAATTGCATGACTCCTGCTTGGAGTAACAGCCCTTTGACCACCACCGCTCTCATAGGCCTTGGAAGTCAAAGAGTACAGCATCAGGACTGGTTCATAGGTTTCCCTTTCAGCTCAAGTCTTTCCTGAAGTGGATTGATTGTATAGAGAGAGCTCTTAGTGAAATATTGCTTTTATTCTAGCCTTGGATCACTCTTGCCTCCTAACCCTTTCCTCAGTTATCTGACCCCCCACCCTTCCCTCATAAGAGCGCCAGATTCCAGGAAAAGTTGGAGTGAAGTTCTGGCTTCCATAAATCACCCTCCCAGGGCCACTCCCTGTAGAGCATGAAGGGAGAAACATCATCCCCTTTCCTTTCCTTGACCCCCACTTACCTCTCTCCTCCTTTCTTAGGCTCCCCCACTTCTCTGACTGTTTTACAGATGAGAACTTCCTCACCGTTTTACCGCCACCTTTAACGGGAGTCTGTTTCACTTTGAGCTGCTCGCCGCAAGTTTAGATCTTTACGACGCCGTCTGTCACACCACATTGGCGTCAAGTGGCGCTGCTACAGTGCCTGCCGCCACATTTACCTGTCACTGTTTCAGCATGTGGTCAGGGTGTTATTTGGCTTTTACGGGCCCGCAATACACGGCAATGGTGCCAACCTGTCAGTCTCTCAAGTCCGGGTGTCTAGCGACAAAACGACCACAATAATTCTTGCTTGCTTGCACAAAATGCGCAGAGAGCAGCCGATGGAGATGTGTCATTTGTTGCTGGGAACATCACCAGTGACAAGCAGTGTTACATAAGAGGATTTTTTTTTACAAGGGCAGTGGAAAATCTTTTCATTGATTGACCCTAATCGTCTATGTGAGCCTGGTAGGACACGCAAAGGTTAAGTTTACATATAAGGTTCTGTTTTTGTACCCTTGACACTTGATTAGCCCTACTACTTGTGAATAACTCTATGCCCTGGGTACTTGAAAAGTTCAAAACATTGGAGTCATAATTAACATTGCAGGATAGATTAGTGTATATAGCACCTTGAGACAGATATGGACTCCTACTGTGCCCTTACTGTACTCCTACTGTACTGACATAGAAAAACTCTTGAGGCCCCTTGTAGAAGTTACACGTTTTACCTGAAAGTCCTCTCATAAAAGTGAAATAAAATAATGCTACTGTGTTATATATTCTTTATTATCCTCATTATCTTTTATTGCATCAGATCTTTGTATTTTTAAGGGAGAGGCTAGGATTTATTAGGCATTATGTCAGGATTACAGTACAGTATATCAAAAATATGTGGTTAGAATGGGAGTCAATGGGACCAAATTGGTCCTGAGGGCCAAGAGTGTAACTATATATTCAAACCTCCCATTCAATACACCTTGCAATACAGAGGGGATCATGGAATTTTAAAAACAATAAAAACAGTCAAATTCTAACCATGTTTTATACAATTAGGATTGGAACTGACAAACAAAACAAAATAAGCACTGTATGCACGTTCGGTCCACAAAATGTCTGCAAAGGAATCTGCTTTTGTACACTTGACTTTTACAGCTTGGGAACATCCCTGTCACTTTTTGACCATAGACAGTTTTCAAGTTCTAACACCTTGGGACAAATTAGCACCAGTTTTGTAAGTCTATGGACAGAAACTTTACTGCAGAAACCTACTGCGGTTTATCCCTGTTCCTGACAGCCTACAAATGGCATATCGATCACATGTCTCAGGTTTCAGGAGCGACGAGGCCCAGAACTCTGGCGGGAACTTCCATTGCATAAACAGAGAACATCCGTAAACAGTTCCAAAAAGACCCATTTGGACTTCTAGAGGGGTGGGTGGCTGGGAAGCATGGGATGCAGAAGGAGGACTGGGACAAACCCGGGGGTGAGAGAGTGAAGCACTGCAGCTGATATTCCCTCCATGGCGGCCAAGTTGGGAGGAGCAACATCAGGCCGCCTCTGTGTGTTCCCCCTTTGGGACTTTCTGCCTGTACAAACAAACCGATTCAGGACCTCGGGTCTAATGGGAAGCAGACCTGCTTGAAGGACCTAAATATCCCCTTTGGTCCTCTCTTCTTCTCTATCACCCTTATGACTAAGCATCTGCTTTTACCAGCTGAAGGACCCACTTCAATTATCCCAAACAGACCTGAAAATGTCAGAACACAACGTTCCCACACGGTACAACGTTCCCGCACGGGTGCTGACCCCCTTGACCCGTGGAACAGCCAGACTCCACTAACCTGCACTTATCTACGCCTTCTCTCACTTCTAAATGCTTTCTCTATCACTTCTGCCCACTCTCCCACTTTCTTACTTCTCTATTTATAAACCTCTTATGAAAAGCTTTCAATTGACCTCTGATCAGTCTGATGACCTGTAGCAGCATTTAAGAGGAACATCAACAAAAAAAGGTCACTGACAGACACATGCCTGCAAAATATGAGCAAGATTGGTTGAAAAACATGGTAAAATGTGGGCTTGATTCAACAACTTATTGCCGATAAGCCATTGGCCATATGTCAAATGAATGACAGCTCACTATGCTAAAATGTTTTGTTTTTTTTTTAAACACCACCTCTTCCATGTTTAAACATTTTATTCTAGTGAAAGTTCAATTCCTGGAGCGGATTAATTCTGTTTCCATTATTTCGTAAGGCAAACAATTCTCCACCCTCATTGGCAAAAGTGTCCCTCATGTTGTGGTTTGTGTCTGAAGGCTTCCTGCTGTCCTGCTGGGCGTTGAGTGAGCTCATCTTGGGCTTCGTCTGAATGTTGTCATTGTGAGAGAGGGTTCAGAGTTTATCAGTCAACGTCCTCCCAGTCTCAGTGCAGCCTCTATCTTGAAAGTTGTGTTTCACAAAGCTATAGTATATGAACACTTAAAAAAGAAAAGACACAGATAGCCTCCACATTGGCCAACACAGAGAAGGTTTGTTTGGGATATTGCCCTATTGGTGACACAGCAGGCCTCACGGCCATGTGGTGCTGTTTAGATTTCACCACTTTATCTTTACATTCCTTGTTACTTTGCGATAAGGTTGAGATAAAATAGCAAAAATTACATGTTAACGCTTCCTTATGTTGCTGTTTTCTTTTGTTGTCGGTTTCCCTGTGGTTCTGCTAATGCTAAGGAGAAGAACAACGTATTTGTGAATACAAGAATCAAGCACCACTACGACACTACTAGCTGTACTTGTTGCCGTGCCTTATCTCTGGGCGCTGTAGTTTTATACTCCACAATCCACAGTCTCCACTTTGCTGCAGCATTTCTTTTGCTACAGCTAGAACTAACAAATATAAACACAACATTAGCTTTAAACCCTGTCAATGTACCGTAGCTCTGGACAATGCATTATTATACTCCACATTCTTCTAATTTGCTGCTATCTTCAGCCTCCTCTTGAATAAAAATGTGCTTCTTTAAAGGAAAACAGCACTTTTTAAAAATGTTGTCCATCATCCACAATCCTTATGTGAGACATAAACACACGTCTTCCGCGTTTCTGTGCATTCTGAAGATATAAAAACAGCTAAAAAGATTTTTTTTTAAAACAGCTAAAAAGAGGCAGCTCATTAATGTATGTAATGCGACACACCTGTTGCGCCTACAAAGCCCACTATTAAAACACCTCCAAAAAAGTCCAACAACGTTTTCTGGCGTTATGTACATGCTGTAACCATGCAGTAACAGGCACATTCATGATAACATGTAATACTTACAGTATTTTGTCATATTTGGGTTGTTTTAAGCATTATTGTAACTTCCTTCTTGGGTGCATTGATTTCACATAGTAACATAGAAATGAACGGTGCACCTTGCGTTAACTTTTACAAACTCGAAAGCAACAACATAGCAGCAGTGACGGCAGCTCCAATATGTAGCGTTACCTCTCGGTAGTGGCCTGAGCGAGTGTGTGGTGAAGTTAGTTGCTAGCCGGTGTGGCGAAGTGTCACTACGAGTAACGTAGTTCTTCGGCCTAACAATGTTAATAACAATAATAATAACAATGTCGCTGTAGCTTGGTTAATATGAGATTCACATTATGTAAATGGAGCATTTTTTGAAGGTTTTTTCAGAAGGCTATATAGGTGAAATCGGTGCGTCCCATTACGTGCATTCTTAGTGGTTCAGTTTTATTTGGACATACAGTACATGTGTTTTACCCTGGTATACATCATATTACGATTGGCAATTCCACATGTCGTAGCTGCCTCTTTTTATCTGTTTTCGTATCTTTAGAACACACAGAAAATAGAAAGACGTGTGTTCATTTTTCACAAAAGGACTGTGGATGATGAGAAAAAAGTGTAGTTTTCCTTTAATATGACGGGTGGATCAAACAAATACTGTATAAATACAGACTAACCTTAGTTTTAAACGCTGCTGCTGTGCCTTAGCTCTGGACACTGCAATATTATACTCCACAGTCTCCACTTTGCTGCTTTGGTCAGTTTTCTTGCTACACTCATCTTCTTTAAAATAAAACTTGTCTCCCAGCCATAGGAAGTGAATAGAGGAGATCCTGGTTTTCCTTTATTGCTGTTGTTTTTAGTTGGTACTATTTTATAGTGGAAAATTGACCTCAGTAGAGCCCAGCTCCATTGGTAGTATGCAGTGTAAAAGTGGTCTTGCCTAACCAAACTGATCAACTGATGGTCTAAGGACTGAACATACGTGCATATCACGAGTGATACAGGCCCAGGCGACGTGTTTTTCTGCTGAGTCATCCAAAAAAAGAAACCACATGGCCCCTCTGCTTACAAACTCACTTTTTGGCTCCCTGCGTGCATGCGGTAGGTGAAATAAATCAGACAACTGGCAGCATGTTTTTTACTACAGCCAGTCCTTATTGAACAGCAACACGAGCCGTTTTGGTGACCCTGTGTGTGATGTTGCCACGGGTTACAGGAAATTGTATTGATCTAGTGTAAACAAGCCCTCGCATACTTCTGGCTTGATGTGAACGTGGATCGATGTCAGAACAAAACTAGCAGTTGTTTGATATTTCCTCACCCGCAGTTTTTAAATAAAGTCTACCACACAAGGCATGATGACACCGGGTGGGCGTGTTGATTCGGTGTGGGTTCACATTCCCACCGATGTCATTGGTGGAGGCAAAAGGAAGGGAGCAGCAAACAGTCAAGGTCATTGACCTGCTGCAGGGAGAACAAAAAAAGCCACCAATCGGTTGTGTGTTTCACATTAATGATTATTCCCTGATGTCAGGCTGCATGGGGGCATGTGACAGAGGTGGGCAGGCAACATCTTTGTCCATTAATGGTTAAATATACATTTGTCCCCCTTCCTCTTCCTCCATATTGTTCCACTGCCACGTTGCAACTATTAAGGAGCCACCTGGATCCAGCTGGTTTCCCTTGGAGATTGTTCTCCTCGTCCTAAAGTTGCGTAAGCAGTCGTCATGTGATGACAATGGTGATGTGGCAGGGTCTCACTGCACTGCACTGCACTGCACTGCACTGTAAGAACACCCACCCCCCACCACTTTACCCCACTCTCCCCTCGGCTGGGCTGTGTGGGATCGCTCTCGCAAGGGGGAACTTGAACCCTCTGACTTCCTGCCCGCTGATGAGGTCACCCGGTCTCAGTGGGAGCGTCTGTGAAATTCCTGCTCAGTAACAGCAGATTTGACTGTAGGGCACAGTGGGAGTGAAGATGGGGGAGGTAGAGCAGATGACTTGTGGTGGGGGGTTACGACTATGTTGTGTAGACAGGCCTGGGGCACTTTGTAGAACACAGCATGTGCTCTTGTTGTAGAGGGAATCTCTCCTATAAAGAAATGAGGTGATGGTGCGAAAACTACACGAAAATCTCACACAATTGGCAAACAAAAGGACAAAAAAGCAAGAGTTTGAATCAGGTTTATGGCCAAGAATGTGTGCAACTTGGTGTGACAAAACATGAAGAATAGAGCAATTAAAATAGTGCTGTAATGAAACAAAATAGAACAGAAATACATATAGAAAATAAAATTATATATGATATCTGAAAATATTACAATAATCCAATTCAGAGAACAATACAAAATAGTAAATGCAATGAAAGAAATCCTAATGTGCAATCAGGTTAACAGTATCGAAAACATGAGCCTATTCGCCAGGGTTTCCCAAATGAAAATGTGTTTGAATATTGTAGGAGTCCAAACAGCCAGACAAAAATAATGCATTTCCATGAAATATATAAATTAATGATTAAGAACACATTCAATTGCTACAGCAAACATTCATCAGTCATATATATATACTGTATAGTCACATATAGTCTATAACATAGCTTACAGCTTTACTCCGACACCAATAAAAAAGTAACTCACACACAGGATCTGTTTTGAGGTTAGTAACAGTATGGTACAGTTTGTGCAATGTAAAGAGGTAAAGTCAAAGTCAAAGTCTGGTTTGTATTATTCACACTATTTTATAAATACCATCCATGACTGTACAGGTCTGATTGGATGCACTAATGTGACTTCAGATAAAAATCAGCCCTCCATTTGCTACATATACATTACCCTGAGGCCATAGTCTCATTTATGAGCAACAAAACGAGGCTGTCAACAAGCCAGATGATCGTCAGTGGAGCATTTCCAGTGGTTACAGCGTCTCATTAAGTCTGCTGTATACAAAGCTCCTTACAGTGCTTGTGTGGTGCAAGGAGCAAATTTGTGGGATCACATGCTTTTCTCTCCCGCTGTAGCTTCTGGCTCATGTCACACATATGATGGAGGCATAGCTGATAGTTGCTTGCATGAAGGTCAGGTTGAGGTTGAGGTGAAGAGAGGTGAGTGGGAGAAAGAAGGGGGGGGACGCTCTAGGTAGGGTGAAAAAGAGGGAGGAAGGGAGGGTCCGGGTTGGTGATTGCACATACAAAGACATCTTGTTTCGCATGGAACGCCACATCCTACAGTCTGCTCCTCAAACAAAGAACCATACTGTAGAGGTACAGTAGGACTCCATTTATGCCCTGCATGTTACACTCTGCACTCATACCCTGTAGGGATGACTAGTGCACTGCGAGACAACTGCTTGGAGCTTTTCTGTGACCATTAGTGTAACTATATGTGCTGTAAAAGTGTGTTTTATTTTCTACCACCCATCTGACCAAACCATTGCACTTGTAGTGACTTTACATTTACACATAGCTTCTTATACCCACTGACTGTACATATATGCAAGTATAATACACAAGACATTCACGTAACGCTTTTACCGGTTGTTAAGTGTATGCCAAAGCAGCAGGTGGCGCTATAACCCCCATTTAAGCCAGTTGGAAGCCTGAAGAAAGTCATATGCAAGAAAAAAAACAAAAAAAAACAACCATTTGTGTATAAAAAGGGGAAGTTTACATACTGTATGTGTCGACGGAAGTTAGCAAAGTAGAAATTTAGCAAAACAAAAGAACGAGTGGAAGGTACCTAAAGCAACAATATCTGCAAAATAACATTGAAGAAACAGGTTTTCATGACATTATAAAGGAAAAACCTCTTGATACCGCCTCTGATCCACCCCACTGTACACACCCACCGTTTCACAGATAACAGCTGTGCTTCGCTACACATCCTATAATAAAGCCTGGAGCTGTGCGCGGGAGCTGCAAGTCTGATCATGTTTTTTCTTCAGTGTAATAAAATATTCAAATGTGATTGTAATGCCGCACTGTAGGTCACTCTTTACGTTGTCGTATCTGATTTTGTTTTGATACCCCTTTACAAATAACGGTAATTGTTTGTATAGTGTTTTTGTACAGAGGCTGCAGTATAGTGGTTCACATTACGTAGCTGTTATAGTATTGATTCTCACTACAGTTTCCGTCGCCCTGTGACTACACAGTCTACAGTACAGTCCGCATTTTGCAGTCTGCTGCGAACAAAGCAATCGTGATTTAAAAAAAAATCACAGATTAATCACAGATGCCAACCTCAATCAAGTCAAGAGTTGTTAAGTTTTAACGTCTTGCCTCTGTGAAAAGCACACACTCACACTCGCGTCATCATTCCAGAGTTTCACCTGCGGCCAACAACAGCTTGATGCCTTCCAGATGTGGCAGATGCTGTACTCTCCCGTCTTGGTAAACCTTGGAAGTTGCTGACCCTCCCTCGTGGTGTTTACAGTGCCCAGGAGGTCTCTCTGAATGGGGGTAGTGTCTCCAGACCCTTTCAGACTCCTGCTGAGCCCACAAAAAAATAGGAGCTCCGCATCCTTTCCCTTTTCACACGGTAATGGCTCATCTATCTTCAAGCATAGTCTGGAATGAAAAACCGCCTGAGAAGTACGGGTGTGGTTTAAAAAGACATCCTGATCTTATTTTAAGGTGCTCCATCCAGATGGGCTGAGATGGTTCGTATATTATTAGGTTTCATTGGCCTGCTGCGCTCACATTAAATCAATGACTAGAATGCCCTTGACTCGTCTTCAATGACCCTGTTGTTGCATCCTAAAGTCACACTCACATTAGCTTTGCAGGTCATGTGGAGCATGACTCTTTCACAATATGGATTCTAGATTAATGTCACATGCTTGTCTTCATTTCCTCAATGGTGCTGAGCTGGCTGTAGTATTCAAAGAAGAGTTTTGTGTTGTTTACATGACAAAAGACTGTCTTTACTTTAAAGAGTAGCAGGATCACTACTGCTACAAATACTGGACCATATGACTGTGACTGTAAATTACATTTGTGGCACCCTCGATTGGTTGTGCTCAAAAATGCTTTGGACGACATCTGAGCATACATGTGATAAAGGTATACACTGTGGGGCTGCATGTGATGCTAAATGCTCCCCCTTTTGTGTACTTCGGTACAGAAGCAAAAGAGTTAGCATACTCAAACAAATGCCATCATGTGAAAAACGGGGTGTCCAGGATAATCCACAGTCTCCACTTTGCTGCAGCGTTCCATTTTCTTGCTGACCTCATTTCCTCTCAGATTAAATTAGTCTTCTTACCGTAGAAGAAAAAATCGGAGACCCTCTTTGTCCTCTGTAGTTGTTGCTTGTTAGTGTTCCTCATTCTGACTAACACATTGAAGCAGCATGGTTTACGCAGTTTCCCGCAGCAGTAGAGTTGGTACTGTAGGAAGTAATGTGCTAACCAACAAACAAGATGGACAAAAAAAACACAATTAGGTTGCTCTTGTTGTTTTATTTAATTAAGTTTTGTTAAACACTACCAGTCTTGAAAATGTGTATTTGCTGTAGTTTGATAGCACGTTTGTTAACACGAGACAACAAGATTCCAGATTCCCGGCGGGTCCGCTGAGGCCTAGCGCCTGCGCACCCCCGAGTTCGACCCGAAAAACACGCTGCAAGCTGGAAAAAGACTCCAGACTCTGTGAGAAAGTGCCCATCTGCAGCAGCACATGCTGGAGCTGGCCCAAAGCAAACAAGTTAAAATTAAACCACAGAGCAGACATCCAATGTTTCCATGTTTAATGTCCTCACAAACAGAGGATTTACCCTATCAAAGGGTGGAGAAATTGTCAAGTTTTGTGGTTACTTTCGCCGCAGTTCCACCGATAATGTGTGTAGCAGCTGCTAAGCTTGAGACAGAACAGCTGATGATAATTTGGACAGACATTAACTTTTCCACAGGTGGATGAGAAGCTCCATTCCTTATGTGGTGAAGGCATATTAGGTACCTGCACAATGCATAATGGGATCCAATACAAGATTTGTTTTACGACAACCCCAATGATAAACATATTCTTAAATAAACATCTGTCTGTCAGTGCCAATCAAAACTGTTCAGAATAGTCTGTCTTCAGTTAGTTCAGGTTGTCCAAACTTTTGGGGCCACATGATACATTTTGTGCATTAAAGATGCAAAAACCAATCCCCTAGATTATTCACACCTGTCATAATGTAACTGCACTCTTTAAGCACATATTTCTAAGCTAATTTCTACACCACAAGGAAAATTGTTTTGCTGTTGACACACTTTACTGTCTACCAAGAATCATAGGGTGAAAAGTCCCACAGTACGAGGAAAAAAAATCCCCTCAGGGGAAATCAAAAGTCAAATCAAAGTTTTTTCAGAACCTGGCCACTTCAAAATGTGACAAGAGTTTGAAGAGTGACAGCGTGTCATGAAATCAGCGCCTGACTCACATTTCCTGCAAAATATAGGTTGAAAGGTTCACGACCCCTTTATTTTCTTTACATACAAAGTTACTTTGCATGCTTGTCAGCAAGATAAAAAATAACATTAGGCCTTAATTTCTGTTTTTTTTCCAGCAACATTACAGTCTATGCCTCTTCTTTTGACATACGTTGCTCAACATACAACTTTATATAGCATCCAAGAAATATAATAAAAAGCTGCTCTCTTGACTTTGGTATATGTCCGGACTTCCCAAAGAGGAAACAAAAACATGCTTTCTTTTCTATTTCTTGCGAATTGAAAAATGAAATCGGGATTTCCCTCATTTCATTTTAACACAGACGGTTTTATTTTCTTTGACCTTGTTAATTGAGACGTCCCAGTAGTTCTGCTTTGGCCGCAAAGTGAGTGCATGCGGCTGCTGTGGTTACCGCCCGCATCCATGTGATAAACCCACCTTAAATCCTTTCAGCCTTATGGGGAGGAGATTAAGTTGGTAGGACGCTATGGGAGGGACTGGCGACCAGTCTAGGGTGTACCCCGCCTCTCGCCCCAAGGTAGCTGGAATAGGCTCCAGCATACCCGCGACCCTTGTGAGGATACGCGGCATAGAAAGTGCATGGACGCTGTGTGAGCTGGTGCGTGGCTTTGGGGTTTCAGATTTGGCACCATGCTGCCATCTAGTGGTGAGTGTGCAAATGCATTTCAAAGATGCACACATTAACATAATGGAGCTATGTGATTTTTCTCCGCCAATTTGCAGAGAAAGTTATTGGGAATAATTTGAAAATTGAAACCAAATATAAAGAAAAAAAATCATGATTGTTGTGTATTGTTATTATTAACATCTAAAACTTGAACAATTACTAAAATAATGTAATACAGACTAAAATAATTTCAGTTCAAAGTACTTCAGGGTGCTCTAAAAAGCCATAATATTGTTTTACATACTGTAGTATGTATTATATATATTGCAAATTAATGCAGTATAGTACATCATTGTTGTTTTTTTAAATATTAAAAAATATGCATGTACTATAGTACATTTCAGGGGTTAATGTGATTTTCTTCAGTGTTTCAAGAGTGCTCTATTAAGGGATTGTTTCACATACTGCAATATGCATTATTATATTCCAATTGTGTATAATTTAAGACATAAAAACAATCAAATGATTTGTAATGTACTACAACAATTTACAATTTTAAAATATGTATATTTTTAAATTTACAATTTTTGCTCTCTGAAATGATAACAATGTTTTGCATTGTGGAATATTTATTATATTTACGGTATACCAGATGAATGCAGGATAGTTTTAAGTAAATGTAAAGAAAGAATTATATTGTTATCATTATCAATATCATTCTATAAAAGTACAAAAAGAAAAAACAGACTAGTAATGCACTACAATAATTTACGAAATTTTAGAATTTTAAAATTAAGAATTAATAATAGTTAGAATGAATTTCCAACAAGTACCCCAGCATGTCATAACAAGAACAAATATAACTGATAATAATACCAAATATATATGATTATACTTAATATAAGACTTCATTTTGTTTATGTTCTAAAATAATAATCATATTGACGCTTACCTTTTGTCCAACTTTCTTGAGTTGAACATGTGGTGGCGCCAGTGAACATGTTGATCCTGCAGTATGAAGGCCAAAGAAAAGCAAGTACTGTGAGTGTAGCGTGCACTTAACCCAGAGCCAACAGATGAAAACAATCACATGTTTGCAGCCTTCATGCGCAGATGTCATTGCATTGTTTGAAAAGTGGGGAAGGAAGGGGCGCAGAGACCATCTCTTCTCTCTTGGAACACTCTCGCCCCCCACATGTTGTTGGGGAGTGTGCGCACAGGCCAACTGGAAAACATTGACCATTTATGACTCCCCTGAACGGATGACATCATTCATCATAGAGCGCTCACCCCACCTAAACCCACTTTTCTCACTCACACCTAATCAAACACAGAGGCAAGAGTCTTTGTATTCTGTACTAATAACGCTCATTTCCAGTATCAGAAGGCCCCCTAAACATTCACATATGGTTACGATGTCATGGGTTGTCATGACTTTATACTCTTCTGTGTTGTACACTTACTATAAATTCAATCCAAGAGTCCCCAGTGTTAAAATTTCAGTTAAATTACCCTTCAAATCTCCTGCAGTCGCCGGATGGATGGTCTCCAAAAGCAAGTAATCTCTAATTTATGCATAGTCAAAAAACAGCTGCGGTAACAGCTGTGGCTGTAGACAACCTCTTGACGTCAGTATCTGCATTTGAAGTACCACGAATGGTCAACATCCAGGAGCTTCGTCTACCTCTGCATGTGCTTTAAAATGTTGGTGTGAAACTCATATGTGTTACACTTGCCTTACTGTTGTTTACAATGAACTCATCTATACTGATGCTGGCTGAGCAGTTTGCGCCTTACTTCTATTACAACATTGTTTTGTCGATGCTGTGTTGTGTAACATGCTTTCTAAAAATGACAATGTTGGTCAGAGAGAGCTACATTTTCCATTCCGCTTTCTCATGCACTCCAAATCAATATTAAAACCTGTTATATATAATATGTTTGTATAAAAAAAAGCGTATTTCCAATTCATTTTCAATTAACATCCCGTCCTCTGCGGTTTTGCTAAATAAATGCCCCAGCTGTAATTTGAATATTTACAGTAAGCAGGGTTGTTGCTTACATACGGGACGGTTATCTTTTGGAAGATTATGGTTTTGGCTACTTTGACCAGTAAGATGCGAAAAATATTTGACCTTTAGCCTCATCTACCAAGCCCTGATACCTTTCGAAATAAATCTCATAATCTTTAGGATGAGTCTTTAGAGGATAATACAGTCATGGAAAAAATGATCAGACCACCCTTGTTTCTTCAGTTTATTGATCCATTTTAATGCCTGGTACAACTAAAGGTACATTTTTTTGGACAAATATAATGTTGATAACAAATATAGCTCATAAGAGTTTCATTTAAGAGCTGATATCTTGCAACTTCAATGGTTTTCTTGATAATAACTAAAATCACGTAAGTTCTTACATGAAAAGCAATAACTCTTAGAGCTATTTTTGTTGTTGTCATTGTTATATCTGTCCAAAGAAAGGTACCTTTAGTTGTATCAGGCATTAAAATGAACAACAAACCGAAGAAACGAGGGTGGTCTAATCATTTTTTCCATGACTGTATGTTAAACAGAGGAAGTGAACAAATTGCTGAGACATGGAGAAGAGTCAGGATTAAATAAGTGCTTCCTCCTACTCCTTTCAAACATGCTGAATTGTCAGTGTGACGTCTAATGTTACTCAATTAACTTCTTAAGTAAATACCAGCATTACCATTCTTACATGAGATTTTTTTCATTCGTTTTTGGCACAGTCGAGATTAAGCCTAATCAAGTCGTGTGACTTGGGTGCTTTGAGTACTTTGTCAACCAAAAGCCTATTTGGCAAAACTTCATTCGTCGTGGAAGACAGTGGCCTTATCCCCTGACACTCAGCAGGACAGGAGTGAATCATCCCTCCCGCCACCCAAAAAAAGAATAATTTAACATAAAACAATTCACCTACAGCGAAATGAGCTTTTTGGGCCATGAAGACTACTAATACTGAGGCTCATTTCCACGTCAATAGAGCTCTTGCATGACAAAAAGGAGGCCAGGAGAAAGGAGCAGAGGCAAATGGGAAGAGGTGGGGTTGGATTAAAACCGATTCAAGTGGGGCCAGCAGTTATTTAACTATTCACAATGGTGCCACAGGAAGTCTTTTTGTGAATAAGCAAACACATTTAACTCAGGTGAACTTGTTCCAATCAGTCAGGAAGAAAGATGTTTAAAGAGGAGAGGGAGACAACGTGGCTGCATGATGACAGGGTGCAATGAGAAGAGCAGGAGGTCATCAGATAAGAAGAAGTAACATCAGGAAGTCCAAGAAAACACTTCCTGTCTTTTTCTCTGTGGCTACCTTATCACGTACTGAATAAATGGCATATTTCCTGCAGGTTATCCGTATCGATTCACCCTAATAATGTTGGTTATTGCCACAGCTATCGGCTAGTATTCCAGTCATGTAAAGGATCTTTAACTAGAATATTTTGCAGTCAGTTCTTAAAAACAGCAGAACACTCCTGTCATCTAGAAGATGTATGATTTGCGTCAACATACTGTAGTGCTTGTGGGATATGATAGAACCTAGCTTTAGCATTATATACAAACTAAGAATAAAAGTGAAAGGAGACGTCCAACCACTGGGCCTTTGCTTTCTGAAAGTATGGCGCCCAGAACGGTTTGGTAGAACAGCGTAGAAATCTAAATTCTTACTGTTCTCTGCGCACAAAGCAAGGCCCAAAAAGGCGTTCTTGGAGTAGTCTGGTGTAGAAGAGTGGAAGCTGTTATAGCTGCATCCATATTTTTACTTCCTCAAAGTGTTACAGCAATGTGTCCCAATGCGGCCATACTGTTTGCTGGCTTTCACACTGCTTTTTTAAAACACATATGGGAGAACTTTTGGGAATCTTTCCCATAGGAAATCAGATGTAACATATAGAAAGTGACCTTGCATTCCAGTAACAGCCTCTCCCTTCTTTAATGATCAGCAACCACGGGGTCCTTTGGTATGGGGATTAAATAAATATCAGCTTTATAGCGAAAGTGGAGCAGCAGGTTCGGGCCTGCAGAGAATAGCAGGAAATGCATGAAACTATTTGAGTACAATACAGTACTCTTTGTTTATATGGATGCACTTACCGGGCTCTGAACTTGTCAAAACAACTGATCAATGGCCAACAATTGCTTACGACAAAGGCTGCAATTTAAAGACAGGAGTTTTAATTGCCATCAGGTTAATCTCCATTTTATCTCATGAGACTTAAGCTCAGTGCCGGCAAATAGGAAAAATATAATGACGGTTATAGAACTAGAAAATACAGTGGCGTGGCCACTCTTGCTGCTTCATATATTATGGCTATGTCAACAATATGTTGATGAACATCCTATAAATTAAAAACATTTGTCAAAAGTAATTTTGCTACTAATGTCTGGGTTGCAGCCACGTAACCGAGAGGCAGTCCGTGTCACTTCTGGTGATCGGATGGAGGACACATGTCGAAACTACCACATACACACTCGTGTATGTGTGTGTTTGTACAATTAAAGGGAATAACGGTGCATGTCATTGAAATGATGAAAATTGTGAGTGTGCATGGTGTGTTGCATGAAGACATGAAATAGCTTATATCGTACGCTTATTTTCCGCTTATTTTAATGAATGTAGCAGATGAAAATAGCACTTCCAACATGTCTATCTGTGTTCCTACAGCAAGTCAGTCGTATGTGTCATTGTTTTGCTGCGCTGTTTTTCCAAGGGGGTGTTAATTTAATAATTAACTTGATGTAAACAGCGGAATTGCAATCCTGTTAAGTCGCTTCCCAGCCGTCTGCAGTTGACATGAACGGTCCATATATGCTACTAGACTGTATCGCTCTGCCAGAACACCGGTTTATTTGTAGAAATAGTCATTACTATATTTTCATGTAGAATTTATGACAAGTGAAAGTGTGTGTTCTTGTAGTCTTGTGTTAATGACGAGTGCACACTTTTCTCCCCTCTTTTATGTTACTTTGCATCTTATTTTCATGCAACAGACCAAGCGTTATATCTATGGTGTTTATTGAATAATTGGGCATTTATACAGTTAGAACATTTAGATGAATTACAACAATAGATACAGCTATTAAATATTAATTTAATGTCTGCCCAGTTTCTCCTCACACTGTAGGAACTAAAAAAAAGTTTAATTGCAATTAATTTAACTTCTTCCCTGAGGCCTTCTTCCGGTCGGACTTGCCCTGAACACCTCCTCAGGGAGGCGTCCGGGAGGCATCCTGACCAGATGCCCAAGCCACCTCATCTGGCTCCTCTCAATGCGGAGGAGTAGCGGTTCTACTCCGAGTCTCTCCCGGATGACAGTGCTTCTCACCTTATCTCTAAGGGAGAGCCCAGCCACCCTAGAGAAAACTCATTTCGGCCGCTTGTACCCACAATCTTATCCTTTCGGTCATTACCCAAAGCTCATGACCATAGGTGAGGGTAGGAACGTAGATCGACCGGTAAATTGAGAGCTTTACCTTTTGGCTTAGCTCTCTCTTCACCACAACAGACCGATGGAGAGTCCGCATCACTGCAGACGCCGCACCGATTCGCTTGTCGATTAACTTAACTTATCTTTGCAGATTAAAAAAAAAAAATGTTTTCTTTATTTTTCTTGCAGTGTCTCTCCTTGAAATGAAAAGAAACCCTGTCGTTCACATGGTCAAGGATGTTAAATGCTATTAAATATAAATATAAATATAAATATTAGCATTACAGTACAAATTTTGACCCTGGAACAGATTGTTTCTATTTTGTATGGGTTTAAATGGATTGTTAATCTAAACAATTTGGAAGTGACACAGAATGCGTTCTATCTTAAATGTTCCAGTTCTTTGCACATTTAAACAAACTTCTGTTTGTGTTTCTAAAAACAAGCAATCTTAGTAAACTCAGTGACACTTTTAATCTTACACTCATTTGGAGTTTTTTTTTGGGGGGGGGGGAGGGGTATATCCTCTTTGAGAAACCCGATGACTAATGGACTGTTTGATTTATCACACAGTATTCTCAGTAGTTTGGATAGAATTGGAAGAGGGGAAAAAGTGAGTCAAGAGAGACACTTGCACAAGACTCAATAGGAACACAAGAATTTGCACTGCACAGAAGGACCACTGTTGCACACATGATCACATTACACTGAGCCTTGTTTCACTAAGGCATTCGTGTTGGGAGTCTGAATTCACTAACCGGGGGGGGGGGGGGGGGGGCTGTATTTCGAACTAGCCGAAAGAAGCATCTGGTCACTGACGTAAGTCTTAAAAGCACAAATGTTTCCAGTCCAAGGCTACACTATCTGACAGTGCATTGCGTGAGTCTGCACTCTGTGTTTGCTCACAATCACATGACGTGATTTACACGTACTGTGGTACTTTCTTATCAAAAGAAAAACTTTTTACTGGAACGTACTCCCACACAACAATGTCTTTGTGACCTGGCATGAATACTGTAGGTGGCACGTAGCTTAATTAACAAGGGATCGTCATCTCTTATCTCATCATCACAAGTAGTCGTTTCATATTATTTTTGTATATTTTGCTTTCTAGCTGAGGGGGCCTCATTATTATGCATTGTAAGATAGACGCTGTATTTCTGGCACCTGGTCAGTGGATAGAAAAGTCAACTTTTTTCCATAAGTAAGATTGTAATGCTTAGTGTTTAACTGGCACTTAGGCAGGGAAAATACAGAAACATTATGTCTCACTCTGCTAAAAAAAAAAAGATTGAATATCCCATCATTAGATTTTTCTTGTCTTTAAAAATGTGTGTAATAATCAATTCACTGACATTATGGAGTAATTTCTATAATTAAATGAAATATACATACAGTATACGATAAATAATTATGGGAATATTAAATAGATATTTATTCAGTATTTATGTATTCATTGCTTTCCTCATAAAATGGGGAAAGGGGGGCATTAACCCATCAGGTTCATCAGGTTCTTTAGAGAAAGACAGCTGTTTACTTTCCATTCAATACATCAATTTGTATTCATTCGGGACAATCTTATAACCCCATCTCTCCCTGTCCATTCTTTATTGTGTGGGGCAGCGAGACCCAAGTGTATTAAAATAATAATAATAAACATTGTTGTGTATTTTGGAAGATTAATGGATTGGGTCAGCGACATCCTGAAACTGCCAAGGAAACAACCTTCATTTAGCTGCAACAAGCAGCCGATCGCTAGTTTTGACTTCATTTGTGAAGTCGTATAACGAATCTCATCAACTAGTTGTTGTCAGATAATTATCCTGTGTATATTATTTAATATATAACTAGAGAAGCACTCGGAGAGCGCAGACCTCCGCCAAGCGCCATAGTTGCCCCCCCCATATTGTGATTGCTTGGCAGAGGTAATGAACAACACTGAAGTGTCTTCGTTTCGGAAGTGAACAGCAAAGTGCTTAGAGCTCAACGATGAGGATATTTTCATCTTAAATGAGAAGCTTGCATAAAACCCTCTTGGAGCCAATGGGAAGGGTGGAGAAAAGGGCAGGCATGATTCGAATTAGAACGCTTATTTTTTTTGACAGGCTTCCCTTATTTGTCTTTAAGGGCCCGAATAATAATGCTCATTTTTGATTGACACAAGCAGAATTCTTGCTCCGGCTCTTGTATTGCATCTCATTAGATTGTGTGGGTGTACCTAATGTGAGTATATCCATCTATCCATCCATTTTCTATACCGCTTCTCCTCTTTTAGGGCCGCGGAAATGCTGGAGCCTATCCCAGCCATCTTCGGGCGACAGGCGGGGTACACCCTGGGCTAGTTGCCAGTCAATCGCAGGGCACATATAGACAAACAACCATTCACACTCACATTCATACCTATGGACAATTTAGAGTCGCCAATTAACCTAACCTGCATGTTCTTGGAATGCGGGAGGAAACCAGAGTATACGGAGAAAACTAATGTGAGTATATCTATCCCAAAAATGCACCCAAAGATGAGTCATCATCGACAGCATTCCCGCATCCAAGTCCCCTGAGCTTCCCTTACCTGAATAGCACACATATCCTGCATTTCCTGGAAATTCCTGTACCACCTCCACCATAATCAGTCAGCATGCTACAAACAGGAAGCGTCTTGACAAGGTGGAGTGTGGAAACTCCACAGTTTACATTTATGTCTTCCCGAATTTAATGGTCCAACAACACGGTACAGTGATAAGAAAGCTCCTGGTGAAGGCAGTGCTAAAAATACATTCCGTCTTGGTTCTGGCTGACCAAATATGATAAGACCAGAATGGTTTTCAGGAATTATGTGAGTTATACAAACATAATTGCTCAGAATTTGTGCAACATTTTGTGGAACCTTGCTTGAACACCTATTTTGTTTGATTCTTCCATTGAAAATCATGGAAATATAGAAATCATCTGTTCCAGGGTCATTATGTTGCCTTCATAAAACCTCTATTGAACTGTATGGGCAATGTGTTAAATAGCATTTTTATGAATGAAATATTTGTATTAAATACTTTACATAGTTGAACGTGCTGACAACAAAATCACACAAAAATGTATTTATGTATTATTTTTATTAATTTAGGCCGCACGGTGGCCTAGTGGTTAGCATGTTAGCCACACAGTCAAGAGATCGGGAAGATCTGGGTTCAAACCTCCGTTGGGCATCTGTGTGGAGTTTGCCTGTTCTCCCCCGTGCGTGCGTGAGTTTTCTTTGGGTACTTCGGTTTCCTCCCACATTCCAAAAACATGCATGTTAGGTTAACTGGCGACTCTAAATTGTCCATAGGTATGAATGTGAGTGTGAATGGTTGTTTGTTTGTCTATATGTGCGACCAGTCCAGGGTGTACCCAGCATACCCGCGACCCTAGTGAGGATAAGCGGCATGGAAGGGTGGGTTTTTATTGATTTATGTAGGTGTTTTGCTGTCCACCTGTCTATTCCATTTGCACAACAGCATGTGAAATTGATTGCCAATCTGTGTTCCTTCCAAAGTGGACAGTGTGATTTCACAGAAGTGTGATTGACGAGTTACATTGTGTTGTTTAGACTAATATTTTAAAAATGTACCTTATTCTGCCACTTTCTTGTGTCATTTACAGCCAGAAGATATCCATTCAACAAATAAAATAAAAAATGTGGCTAAGTTATACTGTATATCCTTTTGAGCTTAAATGTAATCACTTCATGCATTTGTGTGCATATGCGATGCTTTCGTTTCTGCACTGTATCATGGTGTTGACGCATTGGAGACAGGACTATCTCACACACAAACACACACACACACTTCCACTGAGCAAACCTCCCTCTCGTTTTCTCTCACTCTCTCTCCCTTTCTCGCTCCCCTCCAGTTGTATTTGTACACTTGGATTAGACGGCAGACCCACAAGTGGAGGAGAGCAGGAACCACAGAGGAAACTGTTGTTGGAGCGTAGCGGACCCGATGAGCGAGAGGACGTTGTTTGCGCAGCTCTTGGTGGGGCTTCTCCTCAGTGCCAGAGGTAGGTGGACCGACTGTATGCATGCATTGTAGCCGCATGTGCTCTTTATAGCAGGGGTCAGCAAACATCTGGGTTCAAGGGCCACTTTTAGTTTTGCAAATGTGGCGTAAAATCACCTACATGTACTGTATTTATGCTACAGTATCATCCAAAAGTGTACCATTTATAGAAGGTAAATGAGGATATACCTAAGAGGAGTCCGTGTACAGCTTGTATAGAAGTATAGATTTACTATCCACTGAAAATGATTCAACACAACCATTATTGTCAAAAAAGTGAGTAGACCTCACAGTGAACATGTCCAAATTGTGTTCTTGGTGTCAGCGTTTAGTGTGAGCACCATTGTTATCTAGCACTCCCTTAATCCGCTTGGGCATGGACTTGACCAAAGCTGCACAGGTTGTTTCTGAAGTGTGCTTCCACTCCTCCATGACGACATCACTGCTGGAGCTGGTGGATGTTAGACACATTGTGCTTCTCCACCTTCATTCCTTCCTTCCCACCTTCCTTCCACTTGATTGGGTTTCACCTTCAGCTTCCTCAGCAAGCTCCTTGTCATCTTGGAGGTGTGTTTGTGCGTCTTATCATGTTGAAAAACTGCCATGTGGCCCTGCTTCCTAAGGGAGGAGATCGTGCTCTGCTTCACAATATCACAGTACATGTCGAAATTCATGCTTCGCTCAATAAACCCACAACTCCTCAGCACTTGTGCAGCCCCAGACCATGACGCCACCATCACCGTGCTTGGCTGTAGGCAAGACACAATTATCATGCTACTTACTTGTATTGCCAGCTATTTAGACAATAATGGCTGTGTGTTGTATTTACATCTACTGTTATACAAGCTGTACACTAACTACTCTAAAGTATATCCAAGTATCTCTTCTATGGTAAGATATACTGTAATAGAAAAGGTTGCTGAAATGTGAGCGGTATACCCACTGATACCAGTAGCAGGAGGTGTATATAATTCCATTATAAGTCTTGATAATGGCAATGGCAGTGGCAAGGAGGCAAGTAGGTCTGACTGTGTTCTTGCCAGGTCTTCCAGGCCTTTCTCTGTCGTTTTGTGGCAGCAAAGCCATCTTTCCCAAGTTGCCAAGAAAACCACATTGTGTACATCAACTTTCTAATGGATGACCAAATCATATAAACTATTTGTTGAGTCAAAGGTTTTGTGTATCACCATTGGAGGAGAATGTTTTTTTACAGCTTAAAGTGCAAATCTGATCAAACGTATCCTCTTTCTTGACATGTTGTAGCACTCACTGTGTTCCAATTCAGTGAACGCACCCTTCGGAGGCTGCATATTAATCATACCACATCATACAGGTGCTTGCTGCCCCATCGAGCTGAGCCCCCCCAGCATTGCGGTGAAATATGGAGACCCCGTGTTGGTCAACTGCAGCACGGCAGACAACCTGTACAATGGGATGGGCTGGGAGGTTTCGCTGGGGGGGACGGGCCTGAAGATGACCCGCCATTTGACCTGGAGCGTAGACGCGCTGACTACGTGGAAAATCACGCCTCACTGCTTTCTCAACCCGTCACCGGGAAGTTCCAGAAAGCAGTGCTCCAAGAAACTCAACGTTGTCGTTTACAGTAAGTATTGAGTCTTTAGTGAGGAAAGATCATGCTGCTTATTTCCCTGATCACCTTTTCCCCTCTCTCCAGCGTTCCCAGAAAGTATCCATATCACACATTACGGTCATGCAGTCAAGAGTGTTTCGGTAGAGAAAGGACACCAGCTTAAATTCGAATGTGTCATCGGCAACATAGCGCCCATTTACAACGTCACTGTAAGGTGGTACAGCGGCGAAACAGTCATCAATGAAGATCACAAAGCAGGATCTTTGAAGACACCTGTTGATCTGACCTCTGAATTCTATTACTGGTCATTAATGGAAGAGAAGATACGATGTGAGGCACATTTGGACCTGAGACCAGATGGACCAGTGTTCAATGTATTTTCACCAGAGTTGAATGTCTCTGTTTTTTGTAAGTATACACAATTTGTTATTTCAGCTAATCCGCTATACCTGCCTTAACGCTTTCATCTAGAAGGATATGACACAAGGTAGCAGAGGTAGCCATGGTCAAAAGTGAAATGCTCATCGAGCTACATACTGTTGCTATCAGTACAAGAGCCCATATAATTTTACCGGGATTTGAGGAGGAGGATTGTGATGAAGTATGTTCTTACGTCAAAGAGGCCCGAATAATGAGAGCGCCACCTACAGTAGTGGAGGCGAACAACACAGTTTTCTTTCAAACTGCTGCTCGCACGTAGCTTCCATGCGTGTTATCTTCCTCCATTATTCTGTTCTCACATTCTTCCTCCTCTTGAGGCATTGAGGCTGCTCTCTCTCTTTCAGGTGTTGCAAAAAAAAAGAAAAGAAAATTTGACTCCTAAAACTGAGAGAGAGAGGCTGACCAATGCCCGAATTGTTCAGATTTACAATTTTTCCCATAAGAAAATGGTGGAAACCTACATAATCAAAATGTCTCAATTTAAAATCTTCATGAACCGTCCTGGCAATTTTTAAGCAAAATTAACTAAAAAAAGCAAAGGCGAGTCACAGATGCTCGACGGTCTCACTTTTTGCGATTCTCAATTGTCACACAAGTGTAAAAAGAAGTTTGCCACTTTTAACAGTGAAACAACTTAGCGATAGAACGTACCACACGTATGCCAGATGTTGGAGTATTACTGCTTTGAATGTACTTCACGTACCTTCCTGTGTATATATTTTGTAAAAAATATGCTGTAAATAGTGTTGCATAAAGCCAAAGAAAACTCCCAAACTCCCAAATTGGGTGTTTTGTTGACTGTAGAGGTTTCATTCTCGTCTTGGACATGTAATTATGCAGGAAGATACAGTGGGGGAAATAAGTATTTGATCCCCTGCTGATTTTGTAATCTTACCCCCTCAAAAAGATATGAACAGTCCTTAACATTTATGGCAGGTTTATTGTTACAGGGAAAAAGAGAATGTAAAAAAAAACTAGAAGAAAATGCAATTTTCTAAAGGTTATAAATGAATTTTTATTTCATTAAGAGAAATAAGCATTCTGACCCACACATACCAGTTTTGTGCCCATGAAGCACACCTTTAGAAAAGCACGCCAAAGCCCAACTTGTTATGTGGATAAAAGACACCTGTCACCTTCATTCTATTATTATATTGCTGTGTTTTATTCTTGTTCAGATGGACCAAACTTTGGGTGCAATGACAGCATGTGGTTGGACGAGTATTCTTTGCAGACTCTAGAGGATATCTGCCCTGTGACGGGCAATCCCACACCTGTAGTCAGATGGCTGAAAGACGGGAAGCCCATGAACCACTCTGTCCCCGTGACAAGGGACTACGCAGGACATTACACCATCCAAGCAGAAGGCGCTCAGTCTGTCAACAAAACTCTTCGCCTTTTTGTGCTGGTTGACGGTACACAAGTTACACATGATTCTATAATGACTCAGTGCAGTTTTACACAACTGTGTGCAAAGTGCACCCACTGTAATAAACAGGAGAGCCTTTTCTTATGTTTTCAGATGTAGAGCTGATGTGTCCACACAACTTAACTATCATGGAGCACACTCTTTTTGGGGAAGGCATCCCCTGCTCTGTGAAAGGCTTTCCTGAACCTCAGGTCACCTGGTACAAAGACGGAGATGAGGTGGAGTTTCCTGAGGTCCTGACAAGATATGACGCGGGGCAGTACGTAGTCATCGCCTCCAACAAGTACGCAAGTGCCAACGCCACAGTGGAGCTGGACATTCAATGTGAGTCATTCTATAGTCGTCTGCATACATCACACTTATCTAAATGTCATAAAAGGTCATAGGAGAAAAGGCCCACATCTAGGAAACTAAACGTGCACAGAGCGCCACCTACAGTAGAGGAGGCAAACAACCCTTTCATGCAAGTATACTGGGACTACGCAAATGCTGTCACTATCATCACAACTATTAAATGTACAGGTAGTTTTTAAAGTATCAGTTTAACATACAAGTGTAAAAATAAGTTAACAGTTGTTATACGTATATACACTTAAACAGTCTCATTATATTGATTGATGAATTCTTTAAAAGCCTCTAAAATGATGTCCCTAATGACAAAAAATGCCATCTTCCCAAAAACAAAAGTAAAAATATTACTTAATAATATATTTTTTCCACTCAAACCTTTGAATGTAGTTCAGCCTAAGATATACACATCAAATGTAATAATATTGTAACCCTTTTATGGCCAGTATGTGTACATTACACCACAATATTGTTTCATGAAGAAAACCAACAAACAAACAAAAAGTAGAATAAAATCATTTTCACTAAACACATCCATCCATCCATTTTCGATGCCGCTCCTCCTTATTAGGGTCGTAGGGGTATGCTGGAGCCTATCCCAGCTGACTTCGGGCGAGAGGTGGGCTACACCCTGGACTGGCCGCCATTCAATCGCAGGGCACATACTGAATAGACAAACAACCATTCACACTCACATTCATACCTATGGACAATTTAGAGTCGCCAATCAACCTAACATGCATGTTTTTGGAATGTGGGAGTACCCGGAGAAAACCCATGCATGTGGAGAACATGAAACTCCACACAAAGATGTCCGACGGAGATTCTAATCCAGATCACAGATCTCCTGACTGTTGTGGCCAACATGCTAGCTACTCGGCCACCGTGCGGCCCGCTTATTGGTAATATTATTCCATTATTATTAGACACTGGGATGGCTCAGTGATTGGCAGCAACATTGATTTCCTTTTTTTTTTTTTACTAAAGATTTAAAACAAAACTCACAATCGAGGTCCAAATGATAAAAAATGTCAAGCTGCCGAAAAATATTTGTAAATATATATTAATGTGTATTTCCACTTTGCATGAGTGGTCATTTAAAACTACTGCAGCTCGATAGATAGATAGATAGATAGATAGATAGATAGATAGATAGATAGATAGATAGATAGATAGATAGATACATACATACATACATACATACATACATACATACATACATACATACATACATACATACATACATACATACATACATAGACAGACAGACAGACAGACAGAATACCCTTACAACAGGGGGCATCATGTCTTTGCCCAATGAACATCTTGTGCGAACTGTGCATGCTA
This sequence comes from Dunckerocampus dactyliophorus, assembly GCF_027744805.1. NCBI lineage: Eukaryota > Metazoa > Chordata > Actinopteri > Syngnathiformes > Syngnathidae > Dunckerocampus > Dunckerocampus dactyliophorus. Next base: position 7,441,062 of record NC_072836.1, on the reverse strand, counting down.
ACATACTAAAGGTGAACTGTCGCCGTCAGACAAGCCTTCACCAATAGAGGAGCTGGTGGACGTTGTGGCTGAGCTCGGCTCTGACGCGTGGCTGAAGTGCTCCACCAGAGGCAACCCGCGGCCTGAATACACGTGGACTTATGCCAGCGCCCCAAATATATGTGAGATCATTGAGGATGGAGTGTCACTTTTACTAATCCGGAATGTGACTTTACACAACAAAGGCTCCTACGTGTGCCACGCCAGGAATGAGGCAGGTGATACTTCTGGAATTGCTACAGTCTTTGTAAAAGGTGAGGCTCACAACATATTTTTATGATTGTTGTTGTAGCGGTGTAGAACAGGAACTGTGTCATACTCAGAGGTGTTTCTCATACCCTCTCCTGTAGCGGAAATTTAATATATTCCTCCTGTTTCTTTCGATATCTTGATAAGAAAATGTGTCTAACAAGCACCTCTCTCTGTTGTTCCACTGCATAAGCTCCCCCACTTTGTGGCCAGACAGAATTTTTATGTGGCTCCGTTTGTGTACCGGAAAGTGCCATCTGCAATGGAGTGGAAGACTGCAGGGATGGGTCGGACGAGACCCTGGATTTGTGTTCTCAGTCAGACAGTAAGTCAGCTTTAGCGCAATTTCAGCTAAACATTATTTTAACTTACCGTACTTCATTGAAAGTATGTTTGATTCTTCCATTTTACAACGACAAACCATTTCTGGAAGTCCAAAGATGTGGTCATGAGGTGAGAACGAGTATGTGACTGAGTCGTGACTGACCTCTGACATTGGCTACACTATATAGACAAAAGTATTGGGACAGCTGCCCATTAAACCTGCAGGAAGCGAAACCCCTCATGTGAATCTTATACATGACAATCTGAATCATTTACTGTCCCACTTTTCCCATGTGCTGGAAAAGAATGAAAATGAACATTACCATTGGCATCAAATGTTGACTACAATGCCGGTGAGGCTACAACATTATCATAATAATCCCCTGATACTGAGCTTAATGTCTCCCTAGTAGTGATAGTCAGCATAGAGGAAAATCAGCACAATCTGATCAGACTCTTATGATCTTACAAAGAGGCTGTGACATTACAGTGTATATGGGTGTCACTGTTTTATTTTATTTTCTATTAATGTTTTTTTTGCACAGCATTTGTATGAATGATTGAGAAAATGATGCAACTTTCAAGAGATATAATATTAAGGCCAGAAAATTCAATGTGTCCATCTGTCTCATTTGCAACGTGTTCAAGGCTGTTCCACTCCAGTCCGGTAGATGGGAGTAATGGTAGTTGATAAGTGGGTGACACCCACACAAAGCTTTTTTAAATTGTGTTGTAATTGTAACACAGCATCATTTGCTGGTGGCTTAACTGCCCCTATATTGGCCCCATGCTGGCAATTTAAAAAAAAAAAATCCAGATCTGCACTAAAAAGGCTTCTTCCTACCGTTTTACAAATTTTCAGTTTGTGATTTTACTTTTTTTGTGCAACCTAACAAATTGAGAGAGGCAAAGACATATAGAGCCCAAAAAATGGCAGCCCTCATTGTAAAGTCTGTTTATTTGCAAAGCTAGTAAGTGCTATGATCTTCCAACAAGGCTATGATATAATGTCAGCATCATTGTTTATCTATGTTATTACTCTTTAATATATAGTTTTTGTTTCTCAGTAACATGTAGTTACATTTTGTCAAGATTAACATTGGATGCTGTATAGCAGAAGCACGAGTGCGCATGCGCGGTGTTAGGGTCTTGCAGGAGGTGGTGTGGTGTGGCAGGAAGGAGGCAGGACCCCCTTGTTTCTTCTCGGGTGGGAGGGGTATGGAACGGCCGAGCATGTAGCGGTTAGCTTAGCCTTGACAGTTAGCGTCTTCCCCGGGAGAAGCCAACAGCTCACGCGGGTCGCCGCCAGCCCAGAGCCGCTCTGGCGAACGGAAGCCGCGAGATGGATGACTTAAAGTGGCTTCGTCTTATGTCATTGCTTCTGACTTTAGAGCTGTCGCTTTGTAACGGGACACATTCGAGTGAGTACAACGGTGTGTTATGAGTGGGGAACAATATGACATTTTGTTTAACAACAATCAAGCCGTTGTGTTGTAGTTTGGTGTGCAGCAACGCAGGCACATAAATACACTAAAGTCAGACTTGAAACATTTTAAACGCAATAAGTTGCCAATGACTAGTTTAAACTGCACCTCTAGTGTGTTTTTGACAGCATTTTTAAAAACAGGATATCTCTGAGGAGTTTGTTGAAAATACAGGAAAGTGGCATGTAGATGTAGCATTAAGGGTCCAGCACAATGAACCAGAATTGAAGCAGAAGCAAATGAAGCAGAATTTTCTATATGGGAGGGGTCCTTTCCTTCCTGACTCTTTTCCTGTTGGCCTCGGACACATAGCTTTTGTTTTACACCAACAGTACCATCACATTACAACACTGCAACATTACATTCTTCTATCCAAATAGTACCAAAAAAAATGTAGACTTTTGCTGCATCCACCCATCCATCCTATAGCACTTGTCTGCATTAGGGGAGAAAGGAGCCTATCCCAGCTGACTTTTAGAGGCGGGGTACACTCCACACATATACAGTATGTTACATCCTGGATGAGGCAGATGTGCTAACCACTATTCCACCGCTGCCTCACATTTTACCAGAAAAGTAGATCCACTTTGAGTTATGTTGTTGCATCGCAATTATTCATTCAAAAACATCAGCAGAAAAACATCCTCTGCTCTTTTTGCATGTTCCAAATTGTTGTTTTTGTTGACTCTCCAGATGCACCCAATGAATGCCCCATTAGGATACACCCCGAGACCCTGGTGCTGCAATACAAAAGCCAAGGCCAGAATGTCACATGCACACCCGCATTCACCGGCTCCAGAAATGACATGGAAGTATACTGGTTTGATCGGCACAGCAACGGCAGCATGACTTGGTCTGCTGACACACACCAAGACTGGGAGCCTCATCCTGTCTGCTCTGCTGTGCTCCACGGGAGAAGAATGTGCCAGAAACATCTAAACTTCACTCTCTACAGTGTGTATCCCAAGGTCATTTGTGTCTAATTGGACTCTTCTGTTGTTTGACTTTCTTTTAATAACCATCTGACCAGAAATGCCAGACAGCGTCGTCATCCGTTCCGAAGAGAACTCGAGTCTTCTGGAGGGTACCATGTGGCAGCTGCATTGTGACATCGTCAGCGTGGCTCCCGTGCAAAGCCTAGCTGTGCGCTGGTATCACGGCAATGAAACAATTGAGCCGGTGTTCAGAGGTGAGGAATCTCACTGCTCTCTGTGTTTTACAGCGGAACCTCTCAGCTCGACCTCTATCGTATTTCAAAACAGTTGTTCCGATAGGAAAGAAAGGAAATGGCAATAATGTGTCCCAGGGTCAAGCTGTGGTCACTATAAAGCTTTTTTTTAACTGTACAAGCAATGATTTAAGTAACATTGTAACAACAAAAAGAAGCTAACCACGCCTAGATGAGCCTTACATTCTTAATTGTTACACAAGTGTAAATATAAGTTAAGCTCTGTAAATTGTAAAGAAAAAAATAAATAAAAAAAAGCAACAAAACATTTTTGACAACAAGACAAATAGTGCTACTGGAGTGTTGCTGCTTTGAATGTGAGTCAGCTTCTGTAATGTAACTTCCTGTGTATATGCTTCTGACATTCTTCTTCTACGTATTAGCAGCTTGAATTAAGTTAAATCCTTTGTGTTTACAATACAATGCTGAATACACCCTTATTAGGACACGTGACAAATGCAATGACAAGTGTGGATTCTCATGCCTGACTTATTGTTGTCATATTTTACACTAAATAGACAAAAGTAATGGACAGCTAGCTAGCTAAAAAAACAAGAGTGACACTCACTAGCGCTGACCCCCACCAAGGCCAGTACAAAACATGTCCCTGTCTCCATTTCCTGGAAAAGCGTCCGTTAGTTACGTTGTATATATCTCTCTCAAAGCACCAACTCTGATGTAAACAAAAGCTCTTGCTCTCAAAACTCTCCAAAGTGTCGCCTGTGGCCCACAATGCATTGTGCGATCAGGTCCCCTTTCGAGCCCTATTAGCGGCACATGCAGCTAATTTGGACCACATTGGCTGTGTGTTGAGTTACTTTCTATACTGCTATACAAGCTGTGCACTACTCTAAAGTAGATTGGATAGGAAGTGTACTTAGTCTTTATTTAGTATTGTCTCTTGAGAAGAGTAATAAAACTACTGACTGAAATGTGGGGGCTGTGCTCACTTTTTGATACTGTACGCTAAACGTCTTTTTGACAAAATGTCCTTTAGGGCCGCTGAGATTGGCCGACTGCCCGCCCGAGAGTGAGCCAAACGCGACATGTGACATCAGCGCGATAAGGACGCCGGTTAACGTGTCTTCTAGCGCCAGCATCCGTCTCAACAGAAAGCTCAACGGAGAAGATTTGAGGTGCGAGGTGCATTTGGAGCTGGGAGAAGAGGGGCCGCAGCCGCCTCCCTCCATGATGTCCCGTCCTGTCAGCATCACCGTCTACTGTGAGATCACCTTTTCTTAAGTCCACACTGCCAGAACAAAACAATGGCTGGTTGTGTCATCGCGTTGCTCTGCCTCACCTTTCACAGACAAACCCATCATCAACACCACAAAGCTCCCGGTGGTTGTCCCGCTCTTTCGAGGTTATCCTGAGGAGCTGGTCTGCGAAGCCGATGGTCACCCACCTCCAGAGATCGATTGGATACACACTGCAGATGCCCGTGTCTCAGGAGGCAACATCACGGTTTCGGAGGGGGGCCTGTACACCTGCAAGGCCTCCAATTACTTAGATGTGGTCCTCCATGAGGTTGAAGTGATTCCTAAAGGTAGTAACACTGCACATCCTGACATATTTGTATTAAATAATGTTTTTTTTTCCTTGGTAGTAACACCATGGCTGTCACTCACTCATGGCTTGTGCACATGCCCACAGTGTGCATGCACATGCATATACACGCAGCTTCAGAGAATCTATCGACAATTAGCAGTCATGGCTGAGCAGGAAGAGGGTGGGATAAATATAGTAGAGCACTCTCATTGCAGTACCCAAACATGACAGACAGCACCTTTTAAAATATGCCGCTAAATGCGTATATTTCACTGATTAAGTGATTTATTTCCAAATGTCAGAGTTCTCATAATTCCTCAGAATGCCAGTGGAAATTGGGGTAAGTTCTGTTGGGTAAGTTGTTTTTATGAGTTTCAGGAGGGCTTCACACAAAAATGAACGATCAATTGACGGAGAGTCGTCTGTATGTCTCTGTGTTGGTGCTAACTAGCACTGTGCTCTTCGTGGTGTCCAGGCGCTATTCACATGATGAAGCGCTCAAAAGCGTAGTGCGTAACTCTTAATGCAGAAGTACAATTTGCTGCATTTAAGCATGCTCCGAAATCCCCCAAAATGTATTAAAAACATGTAAGTTCAACTTCAATTACATGGTGTCTTTCAACGCAAACCCTCTAGTGTCTTTTTAGGCGAATTGGCTGTCAGACAGTCTCATTATTATGCGTTTATGAGTGAGAGCGAACAGGTACAGTCAAATCTATTTGTGGGGGGCGGTCGCTAATGAATGTATGGGAAACCTCTGTATTTTTGAGTTAACACAAATCTTGTTTCTTGTTGCAGAGGACTACTTACCCCTCATAGCTGGATTAGTGGCAGCCACGGTGGTGATCATCTCCGCCATCTTCGTTTTCATCTACTCCATCTACTACAAGAACACCAAGATGCGGCGCTACAGCCTGAAAAACCCCAAACTCAGCACGCACAACGGCAACGTGGCCCACAACGGCTGGGACCTACAGTTCCCTATGACCATACTCTCGTAGCATGTGACCTGGGGGAGGGGGCTGACCCACACTGGACTCAGGAGTCACGTCTTTTATCAAACAAGGGCTAACGTGTTGCGCTGTACACGCCATTACTGTGTTCAAAGTGAACAGACAAAAAAATTGAAGCTGGCTCTTTTATATTGTAATAAGCTCAAAGGGAATTTAAGATGAATGTTGAGTTGAGGTTTTCCTGCCCAAATCCTGTGGCCTTTTTGGCGCCCTTTCACTAACATGAACACATTAAGAAAGCACCCTGAGGCCTCTGTGGTTTTAACAGAGGAAGTGCACTACTTTTCTTTCAGGAAAAGCTAATCAGCTGTGTGCTCGTTTTTCCTCACAGCACAATGCCGATAACTGAGCCTTTTGTCCTGTTTGTAAGCCACTGTGCACTTGTCGTGTAGCCTTCCTTTGTGCCGTGCTGCTGTGGCCAGATGCTATTTTACGAGTGAATACCTAAAAGTCCATCGACGCTTCATTCAAAAACACTTTTTTGTATTTGTTGGGATGGCAAACGGACTGCATTGTTATGGATGTACATGTGGTAGGCAATGTATTTGTGAATATTGCTGTAAATATTTATGATGGAGAAAGAATTTTTAAATATATATATAATAAATATGTGTCTTTTCGGGAAAGTTGCTTTGTTGTTTTTTTTTTATATAGGAGGTAATATATAGAGTGATTAAACAATGAGCAGGAACATAATACATAAAGGAAATCCATTGGTTTTCAAACTTTGGAAGGTTGAATCAAAAGTTGTTGCTTACATGCTGCCTTCAAAGCCATCAGGAAGAATGAAATATCGAAACTCAACAGGCGTCAACTCGCAAGTAGAGGGTTTCCTATGTGTTCATAACCAGATGGAAATTATGGTATAATTTGTGGTGAGTACACATATTGTTCCTATTGCCAAATCATCTCCTCACTCACAATATGTTTAGTTTACGGAATAATGTTATTTTGTAGCGTAATCTCTGGTTAAGAAGAGCGCATTGCTTAATCTTGAGAAACTTTTTTTTACTTTGCACAACCTTTGCAGTGACGCACCAAATTGACGTTTTCACTCGTTGCCACTGCTTAAGTGTCGTGGACGGATTTACACTTCCCGTAACACACACGTTTATCTGAGCAGGGCGAGGGACACCTGAACGCAGCACGTAGTAACTTTTACTTCTCCGAATTTGTAGACAGACGCTCTTCAGTTGAGACGGAATGGACCTTTTTTGAATCATTTTAAACACAATTCAGCGTGAAAGTGTGTATTGTTTGGTGACGCTGTGACGATGTGGCGCATCGTATTCATCATCTTATTTGCGTATGCAGGTACAACAACTTTTGTTTCACTTTACAGTATACGCCTATGTTAGCATTAGCTCAAGGGTTAGCCACATAGTTAATACAGAAATGGCTTATTGTTTTTTTTTCTTTTCTGGCCCAGCCACGCCCTCTACAATTATTTGTTTTAATATGTTAATTATTATCTCATATGCTCTATATTTGCATATGTACATAGAAATGTTTATCACTTCAAGAAGACATATATGAGTATGAATTTAATTAATGTAATTCATCCGGAGTGAGAAACATCTCTCAGACTATCTCAATCCACTTCAAACTTGACCGAACGAAGCATACTTGCAGAGTAAATGCACCAGAGTTCCTTTTAACCCAACCAAACATGACTAGTTTGAAAGCACCCGGAATGTCTGCTAATATGTTCTTCCAGCACAGACCGCGAGCGACTCTTGTCCACTGGAAACGAGTCTTGCTAAAGTGGTGGTGCCGTTCGGCGGTTCTTTCTCCGTCACCTGCAAGGCCTTATCCGACCAAGTGGAGGGTATGGGCTGGGAGTCTCCGTATGGGGGCACAGGACTGCAGAAGGGAGTGTCCAACGTCACCATGCATGTTGCCGCCTGGAGAGGCTGGAGCGTGTCTGCAATCTGCTTTGCCAATTTCAGAGATGGCTCTCAGTGCACCAAACAGTTTCCAATCACTGCTTACAGTTAGTAGCCTTTCATTTGGATTGCTTTCCACTAACTAGACAGGCTCACTTTTGTTACTTTTTTTTTTTTGCAGAAATGCCCGACAGTGTGACCATTGGTGGTTTGATAGAGCCGATGCAGGAGGGCACAACGTACCCCCTGTCTTGTCACGTCGTTCAGGTTGCACCTTTACATGAGGCCACGGTGGAATGTTTCAAAGGAAATAGGAGCATGATTTCCTACACACACAGAACAGTTGAGTATAAAGAGCCGGTCAATGCCACATTTGACTGGCAAATGACAGTCTTCAGAGAGGATGACAGAACACAGGTGTGGTGTGAAGCAAGGCTGGACTTTGGGCCATCGGGACCCATACTTCCTGCCGTATCTTCGGAGCCGTACGAGCTGTTTGTGCTTTGTAAGTTTTCAATTTAATTGACTTTTGGGGGACGGTGTCTGCTTTCACGCTGCCTGTAAAAGCTGGCATTTTTCCTGCGTTTCTTTCCTTCTGAGTTGCTGTTCTGTATGAAAGGCCCGGTTTTGCAGCGAGGTTTTGCTATATTGCCACATCAGAGCCATTTATCCATCTTTGCCTTTAACACAGAAACACGTTTTACCGCAGCTGTATGCGCTTTCGCACGGTGACGTTGTCCAGACGTTGCCCGTTGAGATGAAAAAGATTCAAATAGGCAGAAGTACAGGTAGTCCTCGTGTTACCTACAAGTTCCTTTCGAGTTTTGATGCCCTGGGTAGTGTTGCAAGGAGTGAAAGACAGGCTTGTTAGGAGGAGAAAGCCTCTGCTTATACTGTTAGCACCGTCCATTTCATAGTAGCACTTTATTTCACATGTTCAAAGTATTATTTTTTATGATGGTCGCGCCACATAGCAGCACGCAACCAATGCTAATTTCTCCACTGAGCGTCCAACAGCGTGTAATTTCGCTTTCATTTTTACACGCTGCCACCAGACGAGCCTCACTGTCTTCGGGAGTCGCAGTGGAGGTTAAATTGGAATAGTTAACTAAAAAGAACAACAGTGACGATGTCTTTCCTCTCAGTGTACCGACGCAATTACGGGTTACTCATACTCTTTCACACAGAGATTCCTCAACAGAGGAGTCGGCATTTATCTGCCTTTGTCTGGAGACTCAGCATCCTGTAATCAGATAGCTGCATGACAAAGCGTGTTGTGATGCATAATCTTTACAAAAAAAATTGCAAAACGTCATTTTGTCCGTTTTTTTCCTCACTTGCCTCTCTCACTAGCGATTGTCACTTTTGTGCAACTCATTTTTTATCAACACTCAGAATATTCTGAAAATGACATAAATAGGTATGAGACTAATTTGCTTTGTAACCTGTAACACAAAGGTAAGATGCTTACACACAGTAACAGTAAAGACAGGATATTCTAATGCTCTGTTTGCATCATGTGTCATCAACAGACCGGCCCACCTTTGATGAATCTCACGAGAACCTGTCACTTCCCGTTGGGGGCAACATGACTTTAAATTGCACCGCCTCGGGAAACCCAGCGCCGAGATACAGTTGGACTCTCCCGGTCCCCTTGAAGTTGGAGACAGAAAATCAACCCATTTTGACCTCATCCTTCCAGCATCCCGGCACATACCAGTGCACCGCCGCGAACTCCCAGGGCGCCGCCACCAAACTCTTCACAGTCAGCGAAGCGCCAAGTAAGACGTCATTTCTTCAGCCTTCTTACCGTGTGGCTACGTAACGCCTACGTAACTTGCACTTCTTCGCTGTTGTCCTTTAGCAGGTAGTCGCCCCAGCGGGACCACTGCTGGGATTTTAATTGCCGTGTTGTTTCTTGTCATTGTCATTATGGGATGTGGGGTGTCCTTCAAGCAGAGAAACTCACAGGACGCGCATGTCGGAATAATTTACGAACAATAACGGAAAACTCCCGTCTCCCGCAGGGGATCGGACAACCTTCGCAGCGCTGTTGGGAGTGATTGTGGCCCTGGGAGTCGTCCTCGTCATCGTCGGCCTTTTATTTGTCACTCCCCAAGGAACGTTTTCTTTTAACAAGGGCAGCTATAGTAGGGGACGACCTACGTCAGGTCCTGTGTGATTTTTGATTTTTTTTCTTTTTTTTTTTTTACATTTCATAGCTTTATGTTGAATGCTTTAGGCCTAAGGGGATTGGCCTACCCTGCATGCACATTTTTAACATTATGCACTTGTTTACTCAAACTACTAGTATGTTTACATGAGTGAGATATTACTGTTGTAATTCACTGTGCACGTGTGTTTTTGCTAGCCCATTGGAACCTTAAAAGTCAAACGCGTTCATCAGTATAGGAAATAATCCGTTCCGGAGTGAAACTGTCAAAAACATTTGGCGGTTTTTAAAGGTTTAAACATGCTTAGCAGTCATGCAATCTAAGAAAAAAAAAAAAAAACAGTTACGCATGTACAATCATCAATTGACTTTCCTCTTGAAAGCAATCGGGGGTGAAATGGAGTGCACTACTTGGCTGTGGCCAGCAGGGGCGCTGCTCATTCTGGCTAGTTTGTCTCTCTGACTAGTTTGCAGTCTAAGGAGAACAGCAGAGGATTAGCTGCTGTGGGAAGTGAAGCAAGGTGAGCTACTCAACACTATGGCACAGCTCTTCGGGGTTGCATTATTCTGCTTAGTGCAATACTGGCACAGAAACAGGAGTTCAGAACATTACAAATACTATTACTACTAGGTCACGGGATCTTTGAAGTGACACAAGAGACGGCCAACGTTTTAACGAGCAAACTAGCAAACCGAGCTAACTAGGTAGCCTTCAATTTATTTATTATAAACTTAAAGATTATAAACTAAAGAATAGGTTTAAAAGTGAGTGGGGAAGAAGCCAAAAACGGACTTTTACCACACGGAATGGGAGAACTTTTTTTTTTTCCCTAAGATCATGTGGGATTCTTCATCCGTGGCTGACTCTATGCAGGTAATGTCTCATCAGTGTAACACTACTGACGCCCAGTAGTGACCAGAATAGTACATATGATGTGTCTTTGACTAATAGGCAATAGTCAACCATGAAACAGCAATCATTTATTCATTAATTTTTTGAAAAAACACAAGCGATGTTTGAACCGTGATGTACCGAGGGACGCCTGTATCCAGTTGCCATGTTATTGTCAAATGACTGAGCAGCCAGGACAGTGTGTGTCCCGGGCAGCAAATTCCATCTGTAGTTCTATGGTTATCGTCACACTTTTTTCCATCCTCTTCGGTACTCTGCTCTGGTAGCAGCTGAAGTCTCAACTGTTTTGTCCGACTTTTGAGGTCTTTTGTCGTCCAATTATTCAGTTTGAATTTTAAGGTTCCATTGTTGTTTTCTATGCGTGTGTTTTTAAATTTGTGTTGCTGCACCTTAATTTCTCTGTGAAGCTATTTTGTGAATCATACGCAAAGAATTGCACTGTAAACATTGACTTGTGAGTCCCATTTGAAATCAAGACAACCACTTGCTTTGTTCAAACTTGCTAAAAAATGAGCCATTAAATGGACGAACAGAGCGTGTAATGTCCAAACAATGAAACATGTTCTTGCACTTGCACCCTTTCTGCTGTTGTTGAGCGAGTGAGTGAGTGCGTGAGATAAGTCACTCGGATCTTTACATTCCGTTCCCGTCCACTTTAGGTGACTCCAGCGCTGTATGCTCAGCCTGCGTTGCCACGACAACCTGGCTCTGAATCGTTTCGGCTCATTTTTATTGCGGGGGAAATCGCGCAGGAGTTGAAGTACATAAAGTTCTTACTTGGAGGTGAGGGTATGTATGCCATGCAATTTGAGTTTCGCAGCTGTGCGCACTATAAATAACGCCAGAAAGCATCTGATTACGCGTGCCCCTGATAGACTGCGCGCAGCATTCTGGTCACAGTGTGAGTCTGGCAAACAACAGCAGCAGCTCCCGCCTGCTGGGGTAGCACAAAGCGCCGAGGTCACTGGATGCAAGAATGCAGGCAGCAATGACAAATATATGAAAATGCTGTACCGCATCTCACAAATGTAAGTGCAGCCCTCACATTTGAGCAGCCATTTTATATCTCCTCAAGGGACAATACAAAATAAATGGATATACTTTAGAGTAGTCAGTGTACAGTTTACTATTCACTGAAAATGTGTCTGAAAATGAGTAAACACACAGCCATTGTTATCTGAACGGCTGGCAACACAAGTGAGTAGCGAGGTAATTGTGTCTTACCTACAGTCAAGCACGGTGGCTGGGGCTGCACGAGTGCTGGTGGTACCAGGGGAGAGCTGAACTCCAACATGTTCTGTGATGACATGATCCCCTCCCTTCTAACATGATAAGGAACCCAAACACCTCCAAAATGACAAGTGTCTTGCTGAGGAAGGGAAGGTGATGGAGTGGCAAAGTACGTGTCCTTCTTGAGCACCTGTGCGGCATCCTCAAGCCGAAGGAAGGAAGGAAGGAAGGTGGAGCAGCGCAAGGTGTCTAACACATCCATCGATGTGATGTCATGTCTCAAAGGGTGAGTAGTTTTACTTGAGTTTTACTTTTATTATTCAGTGTTGAACTTGTTTTGTTGTTTTGTTTTTTTACATTCCCAAGTCTCCCCTCTGGAACCCCAACCCCGCCACCCCACCCACCCACTCTTAAGTCAGCTGGGATGAAGGGGGCCCTTGTGTTCAACAAGCATTGTTCCCTGCAGAGTTTGCCAAGCTTGTGCAACTTGGATTTTTCTTTCGTCAGGATCCTTCGCTGACATTTCACCGCAGAAATGGTATCTGTGCAGTGGATTCTGTGGACTATGTGTATGTTTTACTCAGGTAAGATGTTAAGTGTGTTGTGTTTATACACGTTGTCTTTATACATGTTGTCTTCACGTGGCGTGTTGTTTTTTTTTGTGGTAGTCCATGGTAATATAGGGAAATGGTCTGTGGATGGCCTTTTTTGTGTTCCGATCATAGATGTAAAATAACTTACTGTGGCTGCTTTATAATGAGCATTCTGCAGCTTTACAGCCCTTACTTACTATTTGTATCTTAAATTGCAGCAGCATGTGAACACAACAAAAGTAATGCTTTTCATGCTTTGTTGCATGTCAAAAATGTGGACAAAAATGTGTCCACTTTTAATTATGTGAAGACTTTTTTTTTTGGCACATTTTGTTACAACTCGTGACCGGCTCAAATGGCTCACCGTGGAAACAGCGCCCGCAAGTGGTGTGTTGAATTGATAGTTAGGCCCAGCACTACTTGGATAGTTTGACCATCAAACATCATTACAGTGACATTGGAATAAAACTATTAACATGTGATTTGTGAAGATTCTTCTAGAATGAGCAGGCCAACCTAGTAACTGCTGTTTGTCTCAGCATCAGGTGATGGTTGCTCCTTAATCCTCAAGCCCCCCAGGGTAGTGGTGGGCTTCGGGGAGCCAGTGTCGGTCAGCTGCGAAGCCGCCCGGCCTGTGCGCGTTCTGGGCTGGGAGTCGGCCATCAGCGCGGCACACACTCAGCAGGGCCAGAGCGTCCAGTGGAAGGTGGACAGCCTGATCGACTGGATCGAGGAGCCCATCTGTTACGGGGTGTTCTTCACAGCACCTCGCCAGTGCGAGGAAAAGCTCAACCTCGTCCTCTACAGTGAGACCACTCCACTCTTTTTTTTTTTTTTTTCTTTTTTCTTTTTTTAATAATGACTCGATTTTTGTGTCTGGCCCTGTCCCCACAGAGAGCCCAGACAGCGTCACCATCACGACTGTGAATCACACTGGACCCATGGTGGAGGGAAAAGAGTACCAACTACTCTGCGAGGTGCAGAACATCGCTCCTGTTCAGTACCTCAACTTGAGGTGGTACAGGGGCCTCACTGAGGTGTATAACCGCTCCTTTTCTGACCTCACATCTTCATCGCCGGTGCAAGTGTCCTCCATCCTGGTCATCACGCCCACTAAAGCCGACAACGGCGCCCAGTACAGCTGTGTAGCAGAGCTAGAACTCGGTCCGGAGGGACCGCAACCACCTCCGACTGTCACCTCAGAGACCCTGACAGCATCTGTGTATTGTAAGTTTTAAAAAACTACTTTTTGAACCCTCTAAAGCAGGTAGTGTGTTCAAAGTGCGGCCCGCAGTTTAATTTTTATTGGCAGCTGGCATATTCTAAAAATAAAATTAAAATTTGTTTTTAATGATACATATTATTGGATTTATACCACAAAAGCTGTTAGATTTTTTTTTTGTTCAGATAACATTGCATATATTGACCTTACATTGGTTTGGTTTTAGCATCTTTAATGCACAAAATGTATCAAAGTGGCCCCCACATCCTTCATTTTTCTGTATGGGGGGAAAAAATATATATTTTGGAAAAAGTCAAAGAGCGCTCCGCAGGTTTTAGGAATCTGCGACAAAAATGTTAGTCGCTCTGCAAGTTTTGAGCTGAACTCAAGCATGCCAGCTGATTAGCTGTGCTCTAAAGAATGTTAACCCACCTTTTTTATTATTGTATTTCCGCCACAGTTTCCCCAGTGTTCCAAAGTCCTGGACCAGAAAGTGTAGACCTTACAGAAGGTGCTGAAATGACACTGAACTGCACCGCCACAGGAAACCCGGCACCTCTCTACAGCTGGCAGGCCTCCCAGCCCGTGCAGGAGCTGAGGGTGGAGGGCGATGCTGTGCTCGCCTCCTCTTCCTTGCTGCCAGGAACCTACACCTGCACCGCTTCCAACACGCTAGGGAAGAAGAGCAAGCATTTCACAGTCAAGGCCAAGGAAGTCTAAAGATGCGCTCGTGAAGGCGTGAACAGCCTCTTCTTGTTTGGTTTGCTTTCAGGTTTGAAACAACCATCAGGACACACTGTGGGGAGTCTTAAGACCCAACACATGCAATATTTATGCTTCATTTGTCACTATTCTAACATGAATGGGGTGTAGCAGTTACTGTATTCCCTCAAATAGTGACCTCCACTCACTTAAATAAATAAATGCCTCACATCAAATAAACACTTAACCCCATTGTTTCCCTTTCAGGAAAAAAATGACAGGTGCTACCACTAGGGGGTTGTAATTACCTTTACTATGACTGGTACCGCCACGTATCCATCTTTACCAAAACGCTGACGTGGCATCTGTAAAGCTGACATTTACGAGAGAGAGCGATGCTTGGATGCAATGTGGAGCATTCCAGAGACCAAGAAAGAATACATGATTTGAAAACAGCACAATGCTCCTGTCATAGAAATCAAACAGAAAATTGAGCAACTGTTCAGTTATATAATAATATAATATACAATATAATGTAACAAAATATATATTTTTTTAGAGGGGTGTCCAAAGTGCAGCTCGTTGGCCATTTTGCAGCTCGCAGAACATTGTAGAAATACAGTTAAACAAAAAAAACATCTAAAATAGGGGAAAAAAGGCAAAAAGGAATAATGCAACGATAAAAAGCTGAAATGTTGGTAAGTAATATTTTTTTTAGCCACATCATACTATAAAAATGGCCCTGCAGCCTTTGATTTTTTCAGTGTGCGACCCTCGCAGGAAAAACTTTGGACACCCATGCTTTACCCCATTAGACGCTTATTGCTCTCTGTAGTTGAGTAAATAAATGCCACTTCGTGTCATAATGCGGAAAATGTGTTTTTCCCTGCCATTTTCTGTCACAAAATGTAAGTTATACTGTTTTCCATATTGATGAAATCACCTCGTTCTTATATATTATACATGTGTTCTTTCTTTGTTTTAAAGTAGATTGTGTTTGTAGAAACGATAGCTTGGTTAATAACAAGCATTTAAAAAAAAAAAAAAAGTGGGGACTGTTTAAAGTGAGGCTGCAATAACTATAAAAAATGGTTAGTTTGTGAATTAACATGATTGTCATCCTGAACAGTTGGAAACCAATTGTCATGTGCTTGTTTTATTAAAAATGGAAACAGAGAGGCTGTCTATTATTTCTACTTTGTAGAGATTCCTTACCCTAACTAATGTGCAAATGGGTTTATACATCCATTTTCTATGCAGCTTATCCTCATCAGAGTCGCGGGGGTATGCTGGAGCCTATCCCAGCTGACTTTGGGCGGGGTACACTGGTCGCCAGCCGATCTCAGGCCACATATAGACAACCATTCACAGTCCCATTCATACCTATGGACAATGTAGAGTCGCCAATTAACCTAACATGCATGTTTTTGTAATGTGGGAGGAACCTGGAGTACCTGGGGAAAATCAGCGCAGAACCATGCAAAGAGAACATGCAAACTCCACACAGATGCCCAAGTGGAGATTCGACCCAGGTCTTCCCGATCTCCTGATTGTGTGTTGTTTTGGGTTTAATAACATTGGAAAGTGAACTGTAAAATCTTACATTTTTACTAAAATATATAAATATTTTTCTCAACTTTATAGGTTTTTCTGGAGTCCAAGCTCATAAATACACACTGCAATAATATAAAATGCCAAGAGATGTCGCTGTTAAACTATTAGACAATTTTATGGGGCGCCTCTGCGCGTCACGTGATCAAAACATTGCGAAGGCGGAAGCGGAAGTCGAGCAAACTGACTGTAGCTCTCCCCGAGCGTAAATTATTATTACCGCTCAGGAATGCCACAAAAAGACCCATGTCAAAAGCAAGCATGTGCAATCCAAGCGTGTTTACAAGGTACAACCTATGTAGTTTATGTAATACGTTTAGCCAGCCGTATGTTCTAAAACAAAGTCTTAATGTTTGATGCTAACTCTCTTCCGGCAGCTAACAAGTACATCGAGAGCATGTGTGTTGACGTGATCAATGACATGCGGAGGTGTTGCCAGATACACGCCGCAAACTCCATTTGCTGCTCCGGTTTTAAAGACCCCACAGGCGGGAAAAGCAGCACGTGAGCCTACAAAGCATGAAGTGTAATTGTATCAAGAAGAACCATCTATGACTGTACAGGAAATCTCTGTTGGAACACATGCAGCAGTTTGAGAGAATATTATATCTATGGAAAAAGGTTGAAACAGGAAATGCACAGTGTTAATAAAGGAGGTCTGGAACTTTTTTATGGGTATGCACTTTTTTATGGGTGTCTGAACTAAATTGTTTTGCTAACACAAAAGGATATATATTTTTATTGCTATTATTAGATCCAGTTTAGAATGTGCTCGTCTGAATTTAATATTTGGAAATACTTGATGCTTCTTTGTTGTGTTCAGTAAATGCTAGGTTTGTTGCAGGGTCCTTTAAGAAGGGGGAGGAATTTCACACCCAAACACAACGCGCCTCGTGACGTAAGACGTACGACGTCTGCCGGAAATGTACAGGAGTACTTTCTAGAATGTAGCAGCAACCTCATGCTAGCTCATTCCTTGTATATTTTTTATATTAGGATTTCTCTTGTTAAATCTACTGAAGCGTTGAAGGCAATCCCAATATAATATTGTCAGATTTATGATTCTCACTTAAATTCGCCTTAAATAGCCTTCGTTAGGCCCCACTATTTTAGCGGAATCGTAGCTTAAAGCTAACGCGGCTCTGCGTCGAGGAGACTAATTAACTGGTAGGCATCATGTCGAGGATAGACTACAGCGTGTGGGACCATATTGAGGTGTCAGACGATGAAGATGACACCCACCCGAACATCGACACACCAAGCCTCTTCAGGTGGAGACACCAGGTATACGATAAATGTGGAATAGCTGATGCATTCCCAATGGAGGCTCGGTTAGTAGGCTTCTGTGACGTCATAGGGGTGTAGATTTTTTAAATCATTCTATTCAACGGGCGTCCCATGGGCCAAATGCGGCCTCTAAATGACTTTTGCATCATATTCCGAAAAACAGCAGAGCACACAGAGGATCTTTGAGAGCATTTATGAAGTTGATCAAAACAGCAAAGCAGCCTTGTTATTTAGACGATCTTTGATTATTTATTTTTTGCTGTAGGTCATTTAAAACGTCACATCAGTCCAGTCATAAGTAGTATCTTTTGACTACCGTTTTTATTGCTTTACTTGCTTAAAAACAGCAAACCTCTGCTGTCCTAAAGATGATTTTGGAATAAAAAAAAACTCTCTTGTATAGTTACCTTTCTTAAATAGTAAATACCTTTGTCAAATATAGCTATTACTATCTGTCGTTTAAGGAAATCTGGTTGTCATGATGCCACCATTCTATACATTTCTTTGACAACGTACAGGTATATATATAGAAAACTGCAGCAGAAATGTCTTATAAGTGCATTATAAAAGGACCAGGCTTTATAGAAGACAGTGTGTCCAGGTTTTGGACTAATGCCATCAAAAACAGCAGCACAAACGCGTGTCGTATTTTCAGGCCCGCGTGGAACGGATGGAAGAATTCGAGAAGAAAACGCAAGACCTGAACAAGGGACTCACAGAATGCCGCCGCAAGTTGTCAGAAATGCAGAAGAAAATCCAGGACATGAGCCTCTCCACATCAGAGGACAACAAATCTGACCTGAGCAAAGCGAAGACGGAGGAGAAGAAACTGAAGAAGGAGGAGCGCGACTGGGAGAGGAAGCTGGAGGACCACTGCCGGGAGGAGAAGAAGATGCCGTGGAACGTGGACACGCTCAGCAAAGAAGGCTTCAGCAAGGTGGGGAGCAGATATAATATAATACGTGGCACTTGTTTTCATATTTTTAATTAATTGAAACATTCCCTGTTAAGACATTTTCTTCTTTATGTTTAATTAAAAAATATGTCTATTTTAAAATATTTAAACCTTTTTTAAAAAAAAAATAAATTAGAAAATTAATGTGAATGTTTCCCATAGGATAAAGGTATCAAACACCTGCTGTACATTATACACGATGTTACCAGGAAATATACAACAATAAAAGTGGTAAATAATTAAACACAATTTCATGTGTCATTTCCAGCCAGAAGATAGGCATTTTTTTAAACTGAATAATTTAGAGCACACCAGCATGTTTAAAAATACATAGAGCGCATAAAAGCTGCAGTAAAATATATATTAACAATGAAATCCTGTCGTGATCAGCTTCAGCACATTCCAAATAAATCTCAAATATTATCTCGGCCTGACACTTCATTAGCGACACCTTCGTAAATGCGGAAGCTTGCATTTAATGGTTGCATTTGGAACTTTGCACAGCCACCACTCTGTTTCTTCCTACATGCTACACATGGAAGAAAGCTGAAAAAAATGATGTTAAAGGTAAATAGTCAATCCTCGCTTATTTGCGCGTCAGTATTCGCTCCAGTGCATATTCTTGGCTTTCCTTTCTCCGCTTTAATTAGTTTGTTTAACATTAAGTTAAATAAAAAGTGGATTTATGGCTGTCAAGGGAACATTTTCTGCTGGCTTCCGAATAGATAAGAGACAAGACAAGTTCTTGGAGAATAATGAGAGGTAATTTCATAAAAACCTGCATGCAAGGAGGCAAATCAATACAACCTGAACAGGCGGTCTCAAGAAAGAAATGCCTAACCCCTGCCAGGGCTGTGAGGTCATTCTATAGGTTGGTATATGCGAGGAGAGTGGTGTTCTAAAACACATCTTAATGCTACATGGATGAAAAAGGAAAAAGGTGAATGCAAATGACGAATTATAACAATGTGAAATAGATTATAGGTGCAAATAGTACACATTTTTCATCAAATTATTGGCGCTCTCTGCATGGGAAAACGAGTGCCGCAGCTATGAATCCAGCAGAGGGTACTGTCTCACATGTCTGACTCAACATTTTCCAGCTGGAAGAGGCTTTGACAAGATGTGATGTTGTGCATGTGATGTATGCTGTATGGCTGTAGTTGTTTCTTGACGTTTAAAACTAAATTCAAAGTGTGTTTTAATAGGTGTGAGAGGCATATTATAAGGTGTTGAATGTGGGAAAAATAGGCATTATTAGGGCTTTTTAGGTCCATTATTTGTGGTTTTTCACCATTTGTGGGGGGTCTTGGAATGTATGACCCTTGCATACAATTATAAATGGAAAGCCTCATCTCAAACTTGCACATTCTGTTTTTCAAATCTGCGTTTTTTTTGCGACGATACAATAACATGATACGTCTTTTCTCTGGAAATTTCCACTGATGGCTGCTAACCCCCTTGAAACAAAACTTCTTGTGGTTTCCTGTTTTAATCTTTGTCGCCCACAGAGCATCGTCAACGTCAAACCCGAAGCTGTGGAGGAGTCCGAAGAAGAGAAGGAGAAGAAGCACAAAACCTTTGTGGAAAAATATGAGAAGGAGATCAAGCATTTTGGTGCGGGTTTAAATTGTTGTTTTTGTGGTCCTGAGATGTGCTCAATCCGTCAGTGTTGTCTTCACTTCACCGCCAGGCATGCTGCGGCGCTGGGATGACAGCCAGAAGTACTTGTCTGACAACCCTCATCTAGTGTGTGAAGAGACTGCCAACTACCTGGTCATCATGTGCATCGACCTGGAAGTGGAGGAGGCAAGTGCTTTCAAACCGTCCTCCATAGACCGCCGGATATATTCTATACAGTGGAACCTGTCTCGTTAGCATAATGGGTGAAAAAAGGACTCAGATGCTCGGACTCCAGCTGTGTCCCAATACTTTTGTCCAATGAGTCCTTGCTTGTTGTCAAAAAATTGATTTTTTTCCACCTTTTTTGTGTTGCTTTTCTGTACAAACGGCACCAATATGGCAACAGTTAAGAATGCTGAAAAAGCATACTAAATAATAGTAATAGTGAGAGTTTGACCCTGGAACAGATTATTTCCATTCCCATTATAGCCTATGGGATGGAGGATGCTTTCAAAGCAGCCTCACCTCTGTGACCTAACAGTACTGAGACTGTAGTTTCCAAGTGAATTATTTAACACATTGGATTTTGCTGACACACAAATGTCTTCCTTTTTAGAAACATGCCTTGATGGAGCAAGTGGCTCACCAGACCATCGTTATGCAGTTCATCCTGGAGTTGGCCAAAAGCCTCAAGGTGGACCCACGGGGATGCTTCCGTCAGTTCTTTGCCAAGATCAAGGTGGGTTTGAATGTGTGTAAAATGGAGCTGAAACACACAGTACTTCATATGGCGCATACGGTGTCCTTCGTAGACATCCGATCAGCAGTATCAGGATGCCTTCAACGACGAGATGGAGTCGTTCAAGGACCGGGTGCGTGCCCGGGCGAAGATCCGAATAGAAAAGGCCATGAAGGAATATGAGGAGGAGGAGCGACAGAAACGCCTTGGACCTGGAGGACTCGATCCTGTTGAAGTGTTTGAGTCTCTACCACAGGTGAGGCCTCCTACTTTCCCACAGCATTAAAAAAATCTCTCTTTAAATTATATTTTTCTCACCTTTGGGTCTTGTAAACACACACATTACTGTTGGAACATCATTAAAATATCACTTGTACTCATTTCCTTTTACTGCAGGAGATGCAGAAATGCTTTGATGAGAAAGACATCCAAATGCTGCAAGATGTCATCAGCAAGATGGATCCAACGGTAGGTGACTTTATGATAGACAGTCTGTTCCAATAAATTCCTGGCTCCACGCCTCTGCTTGTGTTATATGTCTGCAGCGTCTTATTATTTGCATAAACATTATGCAAATGTGAATATGGACAGGATGGATGTGGTACAAACTGGTGACCAGGTCCACTTTGTCTTGTAATTGTGCTTTAGGAGGCAAAGACGCACATGAAGCGCTGCATCGACTCGGGGCTTTGGGTCCCCAACTCCAAGCCGGATGACGGGGAAGAGAAAGAGGAAGACTCCACTTATGAGGAGGTCAAAGAGGAACTGGAAGAAGCCAAGAATGAATGACCATCGGGGAGACCCTTTGTCTGTTTGCGAACCCCCCGCAGCTCCTATAAGTGTACGAATAGTTTGCCATGTAAGAAAAACAATGACATAGACGCATATATCCGTCTGACAAGTAAAGGATTGGCTGTCACCTAACTCTTACTGATGCTTCCAGCTCGGGAATGAACTGCAGCTTGTCTTATTTAGGCCTGTTTGAAATAATTGCGATGTACACTCATGTCGAGAGTACTAATACTCTCATTTCCCCCTCTGAATATGTTGGCTTTTTTTTCTTTTTTTTTAGATGTAGGCCTGCAGCAGTCAATGTAATCAGGTTGGAAGTTGCCACCTATTTTCTATAAACTATAAACTCAACTTGAGGCCGATGTACATGATTTATTTGGGATGTGTGTTTTCTACATTACTATGCTAGCACAGGGCTACTCAAATGGCAGCCTGCAGGCCAAATCCGGCCCATAATGACATCAGACTGGCCCCCAGGTTCACTTCACAGCTTGGGAGTGACTTGCATTTTTGCAGAAGATTTATAAAAACAGCAGAGCACTAGTTGACTTAATATTTTTGCAGTACATCCTTAAAAACAGCAAAGTCGTCCTATCATAAAATGGATCTTTGACTGGCTTTCTTGATTGTTTTTTTTCCAATAGGTCCTTGAAGCTCCTGTCACATATAGGATCTTTGATGTGTTTTGGCAGTAGGTTTTTTAATAAAACAGCAGAGCACTCATGTCAAATACAAAATCTTTGACAAGCGTTATTGCAGTAGGGCCTAAAAAACAGTGTGAATGGTTTGTTTGTCTATATGTGCCCTGCGATTGGCTGGCAACCAGTCCAGGGTGTACCCCGCCTCTCGCCCAAAGTCAGCTGGGATAGGCTCCAGCACATCCCCGTGACCCTAGTGAGGATAAGCAGCATAGAAAATGGATGGAGGGACTAGTTATTGCAGTATTGTAGATCCTTAAAAACAGCAGGGCACTCTTCTGTCATCTAGAGAATCTTTGGCCAGTGTTTTGGCAGTAGGTCCTGAACAGCGGAGCGCTCCTGTCACATAGAGAATCTTTGGCTAATCATTGTGCAGCAGGTCCTTAAAAACAGCAGAGTTATTAAGGGTTCTTCATTTGTGTTTGGGAACAGGTAATCCAGCAGCGTGCTCCTGTTTTGTAGAGGATCTTTGACTGACTAAACACATTGCTTTTAAATTATTAAAAAAAATATATGTTATGTATTTTAATTTATGACTTAATTTTTAAGTCCTTGGAGCCACAGGTGGGTTTGTCAAGCCCAGAGAGAGCTGTGGATGGATGTGTTTCACTTTCGATTTGAGACGCCTTTTGTACGTATAATAAAGTCATCATGTACACCTACCAAACAACACAAACACAGTCTCAATAGAAAAGCCCCGTGTTTTTTCTTTTTCTTTTTTTGGTATTGTGAATAGTGTACGTACGTGCGCGTGCTCTGCCGTTTACGTCACTTCCGGTTTTTGTTTCAGGAAGTAGACCGCTGTCGAAGTGGGCCGCAATGGGGTAAACTGGTAGCTTTTTAAGAAGTTTGACTTGTATTTTCATAACAACAACTGTTAAACGGTAAGCTTATTTTCAGTCTTAATCGTTGCGTTTGCCCGTCTCTGTTGCCATTATGGCGGTGCAAAGAAAGCTTTAAAAGTAAAAATGTAAGGATTCCATTCGTAGTTAGTAGAAAATCTAGTGAATTGTAAAGGGCTCAAGTGTGCCGCAAACAACAGGCGAACACGACACCATTTCCGGAGAGTGTTACATCATATATATATATATATATATATATTGTTCATAAATATATAAAGTCATATTATCAAATTAATCTGGTTTTAAAGTCAGGAATCTACTGCTTATGTGGGTCGTGATGTTTATGTGATTGTATGTGATTTGCGTGTCCAGACTCCATTGATACTTCGTGTTGTTATATAGTTTTTTTTTATTGTGTAAACCTGCACATTCCTACAAAGAAGATAATTACAGCAAGAAGAAATAAAATATAACAAATTAAATAAAAAGAAAATCATACAATTAATAGAATAAAGTCGTAATTTTATGTTAATAAATTAGTAATATAAGGTAAAGTAAAGAAGACCTTAAAAATATGTGTGAATTTTTAAATATTATGAGATTAAACCTTGAAATTATACAAGGAAAACGTTGTTATATTACCAGCAAATATTTCATGTTCAAATATGTTTTTCATATTATGAGGAAGAAAAAATTGAATTGTACAAAAAAAGAAAACAATAAAAGAAAAAAATGTGAGTAAAATTGTAATATTATGAGACAAAACCGGAAAAAGTTGTAATATATATCTATTATTTTAAGAGAAACATGTTTGCATATGAGACAAAACTTATAAAAAGTGTTAATATAAGAAAATATATTATTTTGAGAGCATTACGTTTATGCAACTACAAGACAATTGTACAGGAAAATGTATTTTAGGAGAATATTGTTTAAAATATAATGGGGCGGGGGAATCATAATTTTAGAAGAATAAATTCATATTCACAATTTATTTTCTTCACATTACTTTCTTTAATTTTAATTATAAATTATTTTAAATCTAATTTTAATAAACAAAAGCCATTTTTTGGGGGGTCAAAGGATAACTAAACATCCCTTTTGGGTATCACAACTACAATCTATTTGTGCCGATGGTATACATTGTGGTGTAGTGTGCATTTCCAGCTGAACGCTGCATGTTTATATATTTGTGTGTGTGTGTGTGTCAGGGTCTGGCATCATGCCTGTTAGGGGGAGCTCAAAGAGACGTTCCAAGGCAAGGTCCTCTCCAGGGCCTCTGGAGCCCCCTCAGCATCCCGGCATCCATGTGTACCTCTTCTGGAGCCCAGATGGAGAGCGTTATTTGTCCCATGTGGTGTCAGAAAAGGTCACGGCGGAGGAGCTGTGCATTTTGTCTGCGGAGGCCATCGGTGAGACATAAAATCCATCATAACTGATGACCTGAAGTGTCAGCATGCTGATGGCGGTAATGTCTTTAAACAGGCATACCTCCTCTTTCCCATGTGTTGTTTGCACTGTGTGAGCCACTGTCACGCTGCTGGTACAGTCCTAATCATCTTTTCAACCCAGAGGGGGATTGTCGTCTGGTGCTTCACTACAGAATGAGGTGAGATCACGCTCGGGTGTGTTCACACTTGTATTCAACTTAAAGTTTGGCATTATGTGCATTTTGGTTTGGAATATTTGAGTTGTGTCAGCGTTACTTTGTGTGCAGGTTTTACTTTCGGAATTGGCACGGACTTAACGACAGGGAGCCACTTGTGACTCGTTTTGCTGTGGGTGGCGGCGATGCACCACTGCTTGATATCAAATCATTGGAGTATTTATTTGCCCAGGTGTGTGTGTGTGTGTGTGTGTGTATGTACAGTGGTGTGAAAAATTGTTTGCCTCTTCCTTATTTGTTATTTTTTTGCATGTTTGTCACACTTAAATGTTTCAGATCATCAAACTAATTTTAATGTTAGTCAACGACAACACTACTGAACACAAAATGCAGTTTTTAAGTGAAACTTTTTATTATTAAGGGATCAATAAAATCCAAACCTAAATGGCCCGTTGTGAAAAAGTGATTGCGCCCCTGGTTAAAACATAAATGAGATTAATTGAGATCTATCAGTCTTGAAAAGGTTATAAAGCAATTTCTTAAGCTTTGGGACTCCAAAGAGCCATCATCCACAAATGGCGAAAACATGGAGCAGTGGTGAACCTTCCCAGGAGTGTCTGGCCAACCAAAATGACCCCAAGAGCGCAGCGACGACTCATCCAAAAGGTCACCAAAGACCCCACAACAACATCCAAACAACTGCAGGCCTCACTTTACTCAGTTAAGGTCAGTGTTCATGACTCCACCATAAGAAAGATACTGGGCAAAAACGGCCTGCATGACAGAGTTGCAAGACGAAAACCACTGCTTAACAAAAAAACACATTAAAGCTTGTCTCAATTTTGCCAGAAAACATCTTGGTGATCCCCAAGACCTTTGGGAAAATACTGTTTGGTCTGACGAGACAAAAGTTGAACTTTTTGGAATGTGTGTCCCGTTACATCTGCCGTAAGAGTAATGCCACATTTCAGAAAAAGAACATATCAACAGTAAAATATGGTGGTGGTAGTGTGATGGCCTGGGGCTGTTTTGCTGCTTCAGGACCTGGAAGACTTGCTGTGATAAATGCAACCATGAATTCTGCTGTCTACCAAAAAATCCTGAAGGAGAATGTCTAGCCATCTGTTTGTGACCTCAAGCTGAAACCAACTTGTGTTCTGCAGCAGGAC
Organism: Dunckerocampus dactyliophorus; assembly: GCF_027744805.1. Taxonomy (NCBI): domain Eukaryota; kingdom Metazoa; phylum Chordata; class Actinopteri; order Syngnathiformes; family Syngnathidae; genus Dunckerocampus; species Dunckerocampus dactyliophorus. The sequence goes on along the minus strand of NC_072836.1, from coordinate 7,415,136 downwards.
AATGACCCAAAACACACCAGCTAGTCCACCTCTGAATGGCTGAAGAAAAAGTAAATGAAGACTTTGGAGTGGCCTAGTCAAAGTCCTGACCTGAATCCTATTGAGATGCTGTGGCATGACCTTGAAAAGGTGCTTCATGCTGGAAAACCCTCCAATGTGGCTGAATTACAAAAATTCTGCAAAGATGAGTGGGACAAAATTCCTCCACAGCGCTGTAAGAGACTCATTGCAAGTTATCACAAACGCTCGATTGCAGTTGTTGCTGCTAAGGGTGGCCCAACCAGTTATGGGGGGGGCAGTCACATTTTCACACAGGGCCATGTAGGTTTGGATTTTTGTCACCCTTAATAAAAAGTTAAATTTAAAAACTGCATTTTGTGTTTAGTTGTGTTGTCATTGACTAATACTTGAATTTGTTTGATGATCTGAAACATTTAATGTGACAAACATGCAAAAAAAACAACAACCCCAAGAACTCCGGAAGGGGGCAAATACTTTTTCACACTGCTGTATGTCACTTCTCACCACGTGTAGTCTTTGTGGTCCTGACTGACAGTGCTGTTTCTCTTTATCTGTCTCTTCCACTTCCTGTACCCTCCCTCACTCGCAGGCTAAATATGACTTTGTCAATGAAGCAATTGAAATGGAAAAGGAGGAGCTGAGTCGCTTCCATAATGAGAGCCTGGGGATGGCCGTGCTGCACCTCACCCACCTGGCGCTGCAGACTGGCCGCAACCTGCAACGCGTGGCAAAAAAGACCAGGTGAGAACTTGGGCAATTTCAAGTTTGGTGTTGCAGTATTGGGATTTTTTCCTCATGTATTTACATGTCTTTGCGGAAAATCTGTAATATTATAACTACTGTAATTCTGAGACTTTATTGCCATATTTATTTTGTTATTTTTCTCCTAATACTTGTTATTGTGCCGGTGTACCTAATGAAGTGGCCCCCAAAGAATCATGTATTTTTTTTTACATTCTTCTGCATTTCATTGAATATCATAAATGTAGGTCTCATCTTTCAGCTTTAAAACCTGCATACCAAAGTCTTTCGCAAAGCACATCTCTGAAGACAAAATGCTGACAAAAATTCGGATCCGGCGGACGTTTGAGAGATTCGTACGGACCTACCAGCGCAACACGGAGGCCAGGCAGCTGGATGTCAAGAGAATCATGTGCAAATACCTCTGCACTCTTGAGTACTTGGCACCGCAATTCGGCACTGAGACTTTCTCGCCGTGTCTGCTGAGGCTCAGTCAGGACGACCACACAAGTCAAGCTGACGAAGCTGCGGACGCAGCGGCGTGGGAAATAATGGTGTCTGCCGCCGAGGGGATCCAGTGGAGGGCGACGACAAGTGCTCCGAAGGTTGGCCAGATCACGGCAGGAGATACCTGCCCCCTTTTGCTGACATCGTCTCTTCACGCAGGCTGACGGCAGTTTAAGCAACAGCGGCGGGACCTCTGGGAGGAAAGCCACGCGACGGCTCAGCCAGCTGAGTGTGACCACCCCCATCAAGTGGACCCGCTTCTGTGATTTCCCTGACATCATTCACATCGCCATCAGTGAGGCTAACGTGTGCATTAGCACTCAGGACAATAAGCGTATGGTGAGAGCGCAGCTTAGCTTAATTTATTTCATTATGTCCAGGTATGTGGTCATAATAAGATGATGAGGCGAGAAGGGAGGCGTATGCAGCGCTATAGTGCCAAGTTCTGGCCTTTTTAAGGAATTCCGGAATTAATTGAAGTTCCAGTTCTGGTTCTATGGTTGACAATAAAACAGGAAATGTAACTTTCTGCAACACAAAAGTGTCAAGCTGCTCAATTACACATAGATATTCATTTTGCCAAGCATATGTTAACGTAGATATTAGGGTGTCCCAATACAACTTTTTCATTTCCGATATCGATACCGATATCAATCCGATCCGATGTCAGCACTGATCATACGTACTTTTATTACTTGTTTACTAGTGTGAAATGTTAGAAAAGAGAGTAACAGTCAGCAACAGTAGGTATGAGGAAAAACTGACCTAGGCTACGTATACGCTGCGGGTCAGTTTTCTGATTTTTTTTTTTTTTGCTCATAAGTGACCTGTATCAGATTTTTTTCATGTCAATCAGTACAATTCCAATTTTTTCAAATGCGACTCAGGCCTCGTTCGTATGTAGACACAAATCTGCAGTCTGAACAGACAGATCGCTTTCATCCGGCCTACAATCTCCCCTGGCTACAGTATATGGCGGTTCGAATATCCCTCCCCCGCTATATCGCGTTTTGGTTGACTATGGCCTATTATTAGTCCAAAAATATTGAAAGACAAGTTATATGTAGTATTCTGGTCACTGGGCGTCAGTAATGTTATGATAAAACATCACCTGTAAAGTTAAGAATGGTTTTGTGAAGCCAGTAACACTTGAGTCACAGCTTTGTTAGAAAAGATAGGAAGGCAGCACCATCCGGTGGGTCACGGCAAGCCATGCCCCAATGCGGAGCTTTCACTGATAATCTCATGTATTTTTTTTCCCCTCAATATTCTCATTTATTTGTCCAATTCACATGTGAGTGGCTATATGAGGTCGCGGTGTGCTCCTGGCGTTGTTGCGTATTTAGAATGTGTGAATGTGCGCAGCGTGTAGGTGGCAGCTTCGCTTCTAAGCGGCACTCGTCTTTGTGAATGTGCACGTAGGAGGTTGAGATGAGCTCCAGCCAGGAGGCCCGCTCCTTCATCTCACTGCTAGATGGATACTACCGGCTGACTGCGGACGCCCACCACTATCTTTGTCATGAAGTGGCGCCCCCCAGGGTGCTGCTGAGTGAAGCTAATGGACTGCACGGACCGATGTAGTGAGTTGTTTTGTTTTGTTTTGTTTTGTTTTCCTCCCTCACGTCCGCTCCGTCACACGAAAGCTTGAAAGAAAGATGCTGTGCTGTGTTTGCAGTGATGACTTTGTGCGACTCAAGTTGAGAAAGGAGGCAGCAGACGAAGGAGCTTTCCTTGTGCGCTGGAGCTTCCACTTCTATCACAGAATTATCCTGGCTGTGCTCGACAAAAACCAGGTGAGTCAGCCTTATTGTACCCTTTTTAACAGTTTTTAAATGTGTCTCAGAGGTCTCATAATAGTGTATTGGAAGTGTGTTGTCTAAGATCTAGCCTTGATCTTGCCATTTGAAAAGTGCTTTTAGTAAGCCCTACTGGGAACACGCTGTTTGACCGTGTTCATCCGCGCCTGTCTCTAACAGTGTGTGTTTCAAAGAAGCGCTTTTGCACATTTTATCCACTTTTTACACATACAGTGGAACTTTGGTTAGCGTCATTACAGTCGTCCCTCGTTTATAGCGGGCAATCACGTTAAATTAATTTCTGCGATATAGGATTGTTAATAAATGGAATATTTTCATAGAGCATAAGAAACCTGTTTGACTTTCTGAATACGGTTTTAACATTATTAGAGCCGTGTAGACATGAAATAACACGCCTATAGCCACATTTACGCTCCTATTATTCATTGTTTACACCACATTGCAACACTTACACTGCAGCAGCGACTCAAGACGGCCGCCAGTTAGCCTCATATTTATTTCTTTTAAACTTAAGAGGCCAAAAAACTTCCATACTGAATCGATTCCACTCTATTATGTAAGACGCGCCATGGCTGACTTCATGACTTCATGCAGTGTTAAGGTAATGTAATGTAAGGTCATGTCTCAATGTTTTGTGTCATTACTGCTGCCTAGTGACCATACTACCACATCCATCCATCCATTCATCCATCTTCTATGCCGCTTATCCTCACTAGGGTTGCGGGTATGCTAGAGCCTATCCCAGCTGACTTCGGGCGAGAGGCGGGGTACACCCTGGACTGGTCGCCAGTCAATTGCAGGGCACATAAAAAGAAAGTTTTTCACAAGAAAAACTAAATGATTACAGACACATACCTGGCAGGCTTTATTTTCAGATGTGTAGCGAAGCCTAATATTTTTACAAAGCTGTACTTGATGTCATGAACCTTTTGAAAGCGAAATGCGGAGTGAGATGGTAGATTTTTCTCACGTTTAGTGCTCGTAAACAGGCTCTAGAGCAGGGGTGGGCAAACTTTTTGACTCGCGGGCCGCATTGTGTTAACAAAATTGGCCCGGGGGCCAGGCTATATATTTGATACACGCACACTAGTTTAAGTTTAGAATTCTAACAGTCAACCTGGAAATGTTTGTCTTACTTCATCTGTAAAAGTGTCATACAATCTGCTATATGTCCTCGTGTCCCTTTTTTCAGGAGCACTATAAACCTCAGACCGCATCAAATAACAAAATTATTGAATAAGACACCTTCAATGTACGTGAATAAACCATGTTTGATATACAATACCAACTGTGAACAATAAAACATTGACTATTAAAGAGTATGTGAACGTCCCTCCTTTTTTACTTTCCACACAGTACAGTGGGTAGGTTAAGTTGTGTGTCACATATTCGTTGACTTGAGGTAGTTGTCTGGATCCCTGTATGTGAAAAGCTATGCAAACCATCAAAAGATTGACTGACTCTGCCTACTTGCAAGTCATGTTGCCAGCTTGTATGTTAAAAGTTTAAATTAAATACTTTGGAAGCAACTGGCTTGCCGGATTCAAATGCTTGGCGGGCTGTATATGGCCCCCGTGCCGTAGTTTGCCCACCCCTGCTCAAGGGACATATACAGTATTACCGTGAGAACATTATTAAAAAGTCAACTTAAGTCCTTTAAGCTGGGCTCATTGTCGCCTTTATGTATTTAATACCCACAGAACGGATCCAAGCCAAGCCACACACAGTTCTGTATCCAGCATAACGCTTCCGTCTTCTCCCTGGATGGTTGGGACCAGGAATTCTCCAGTGTGAAGGAGCTCACAGACACCCTGAAGAACTACATACTGAACTGTGACACTGAGAGCTACACTGTTAAAAAATGTTGCCTGCCCCGCCAAGGAGGTTTGCGCTTTTTTCACTTTCTCTTCTATTTTAAGAGAACCAGTTCACTTCCAGTATTTTCCTTGGTGCCCCCATAACCTAGGTGCACACTGTGTTTTGTAAATGTCGGTCTGCTGCAGAGCTGTCCAACCTTCTGGTGAAGAGGCACGGTGTGGATCACTGTCCAGAGGGGCACGCTTCGTCCCCAAACACGTTAGAGCTGTGCTTCCAGATCAAGTACAAGGACATCAAACAAGTGAGAACCACAACTGCTCTTTTGTGGTTCTTGTTTTGTGTGTGTGTGTGTCTGAGGCGCCTGGTGTGGTCTTCACGGACAGGGACAGCATTTGGGTTATGGGACCAGAACTAACATCTACTCAGGACATCTGCGAGTTGGGGGAGGAGACGAGGAGGAGGAGGAGGAGGAGATAAGTGGTGATCGACGGCAGACGGTCCAAGTGGTACTGAAGGTTTTGGAACAAAGCCCTGAAGATGTCAGATTCGTAAGCGGCTATGACACCGTCATTGTCTGTTGCTGGTAAACACAAACTAACGCTTTGCTGTCCACGGTGTAGGCTTTCTTTGAAACGGCCAGCTTCATGAGCCAAATGTCTCACTGTCACCTGGTTGGAATCTACGGCTTGTCTGTCAACGGATCTGAAAGTGAGAGAAGACATGTCACACACACGCACACACACTATGTTATGGAGTCCTAATCATGTTTTTATAGTGTCAACAGCGCCCTCCTCATGCCACTAGTGGTACTTACAAGAGGTGTACACTACAAATACACAACAAACTACATACAGTACAGTCGTCCCTCGTTTATCATGGTTAAATGGTTCCAGACCCAACCGCAATAAGCGAATTTCCGCAAAGTATCATTCATTATTTATAAATGGAAACATTTTTGAGTTATGGCATATAAAACCTGTTTACAATCTTCTAAATTTGGTTTTTAACATTATTAGAGCCCTCTAGACATGAAATAACACCCCTATAGTCACCTTTACATTTGTATTACACATAGTAGGTATAATCAGAGAAAATAAGACATATTAGACATAAATAAGAAAACAAAGACTCACATGTTAGCAGGTTTTAAGGTCACGGTTTACTTCATTTTGGGTACAGTAAGGGAACAAAAAGCAAAACAAAAAAATGCTTAGCTTTTCTGTCATCGGCTTTAATGATTTTTTACATTTTATTTTTCGTAAAGTTCTTTACTGGCTGAAGTGTAGCATTAATAGTTCCAGCTTGTATCCCCGTTTCCCATCTCTACTGAACAATGGCGGCACACTCCTTTTGTCTTATCCACTTATTATTTAAGATCCTATTTACTTTTCAAGCTCTGGGCTCCACTTGTCCCTCACTGAATGTGTTCCATGTGGGAACTCAATACGCCTTTGTTCCCTACAGAAAAATCAGGTTACAAATACATGTACTGTTACATCCCTAAAAAGAAGTAATTCATCCCAGGCTCGAGCACCACAAAGACAATTTTTGACATGATTCTTTCCCTTGCAGACATCATGGTGGAGGAGTTTGTAGAATTTGGGCCCTTGGATGTTTTCCTCCGTAAAGAAAAAGCCAAAGTGACTCCCCGGTGGAAATTTATTGCAGCACGACAGCTTGCCAGTGCCCTGAATTACCTTGTAAGTGGAGATGTCACTTGTATGATGTCATTTGTATGACTTGCAGTCAGTGCAAGTCTTTTAAATAATGGCCGCACAGCTAAGTGAACTTTTGGAAGATCCTTGTTTCTTTCCTGCAAGCGCAAATGAGATTATTGAAGTGGTCAGACACTGATTCGGTGTTTGGAGCGTAAGCTGCTGCAGCGTGACAGGAGTCATATATTGATTGCTAACTCCTGCTTTGTTGTAGGCGTCTAAAGGTTGTGTTCACGGGAACGTTTGTGCCCGGAATATCCTGGTGGCAAGACGAGGTCTGGAGCAAGGTACAACTCCTCTTGTCAAGTTGAGTGACCCAGGAATTGCCCTCAATTTGCTTTCCCAAAAAGGTAAGTAATACCAGAAATAACGTAAGTGCTCTGATTATGTTTACCTAAACCCCAAAGAGTAGGAGCATTAATTGGAAGCAGGCGATAATTGGAGAGATGCTGTTATTTTCTAAATTCCTGAGAAGTAACAATTTTTTTTTTACTTTAGTAAATGATTTGGAGTGCATGAGAAAGCGGAAAATGAAAACGTAGCCCTCTTTGACCACAGGGTTGTTTATTAACAAGCATATTTGGCAACCCAGCAACAACTGTTGTAACAGCGGTAAGGAGCAAACTGCTCAACCAGCATTAACACTGATGTTGAGTTAATTGTAAACAATGTTGTTTACATGATGAAAACTACATGATGAAAACTACATCAGGAGGTTACCTACAGCCACAGCTAATTATGGCATTTGTCAGCTAGTTAATACCTAGGTTTTTTTATCTGGCACTAATTAAAGACCCCGGTGGTTATTTGCTTATGGAGACCACACCACCCAACCAAAGTGTTAATTAGAGCATTTACAGGCGGAATTGAAGGCATTGACGCCAATGTAAGACGCTGTTTTTTTCCCAAAGGGAAAAAAAAGTCTGAAAAAGACAGGTCGCCGTATATTCTGAGTCTGGAGATTTATACTTGAAAACCAGAAGGTTGCTCCAAATGACTTCTCCCCGAGCCAGTCAGAACTTTTTTTCCTGTCACACACACACATGCACACCAGTGACTTCGATAGATGCAGTCGCGACAGACACTGAACAAAGGTGGCTCCAAGATGGGGCAAGACAGCGAGCAACAGAGGCGGAATTGCGATATCAGCTCTGCTTCTTCCTTCCTTCTTACTCCTTTTCAGACATGTTGGCTTGTGTAACTATGATGCTCCTTGATATAGTTAGTTAAGCATGTCTGAAACAAATGGCCATGATACAAATCAATGCAAAATGTAAACTTAAAATAATTAATTTTATCTTTTTTTTTACGTTGATTTTGTTGAGAGGTCGTGTTATATTCAGGATCGTCTTGTTTTTGGGTCAATACGGTATTAATGAAAAAATGGTAAAACAGCGGAAATGGCTCTATCTCCATTGCAGAGCGACGTGAGCGGATTCCCTGGATCGCTCCTGAGTGCGTTCGCGACGACGCGCCTGTCAGCCTGGGTGCCGACCAGTGGGGCTTCGGCATGACGATGCTGGAAATCTGCAACAACGGCGATCTTCCCATCACCGATGACGCGTTGTGTCAGGTGGGCCGCCGTGCTGCATGTGGCGGCATTCATCCAGCATATTCATGCCACCTGACAGGCTGTCTTGCATCCACAGGAAGACTTTTTTAAGCAGAGGGGATGGTTGTTACCGTCCTCCCAGGAGCTGGCCAACTTCATCAGCAAATGTCTCACCCACGAGCCCTCAGACAGGCCTTCCTTCTGCTCTCTGCTCAGAGACCTCATCGAAATCATGAACAAAAGTGTGCCCTTAAGTCACTCATCTTTAAATGATCATGAAATGTCTTTTTTTTTTTTTTTTTGCATTTTAATGATTTTTCCTCCTTTGCATAGATCCCGATATATCACTCAGTGATACCCTCCCTAAGACTCAAGCCACCGTCTTCCACAAACGCTTCCTGAAATTCAAAGGAGAGTTAGGAAAGGTGTGTTCTGCTATCAACTCCTTGTTTGTTTGCAGCCCAACGGCCTCCTCCTGAACTCATGTGGTCCGTCTTTAGGGTAATTTTGGAAAGGTGGCTCTGTACATGTACGACCCAGCCAACGACGGGACGGGAGAGCTGTTGGCCATCAAGGCTTTAAAGCAAGAGAACGGTCACCTGTCCAAATGTTGGCTGAAGGAGATCGACATCCTGAAGTCACTCGATCACAGCCATATTGTCAAGTACAAAGGACGCACTGAAATAGGTGAGTCCTCGCAGAATCTATTCAAGGATGCACATAGAAATAGAAATACAGTTGTCCGTCGCCACTTTGCAGTTTGAATTTTGCAGCTCCACACTATCACGGTTTTTCTAAAATATTTTAATAAATCGTGCTATTTTGCATTTTGACAGGCATTCAAAAGACGCATTCAGGTGTTCAACATTAGTTACTAGGTGTCAGCAATGTTACTGCAAACATGTCAAGATGAAACTGAACTGTGAACCCTTGATGTCACTTCTGTCCGCCACTGACTCTTCTCCCCTAGGGAACACATTTACGGCAACACGCACAAGCAAGTCTTATTTATGTCTTTACTGGCTTGTTAGCTCTTAGTATGTCTGCTAAATTGGGTAATATGAGTGTAAAGGTGACTGTAAGGGTGTTAGTTCATGTCTATAGGGCTCCAATAATGTTAAAAAACATAATTAGAAGGTTGTAAGCAGGTTTTCTATGCTGTAACTATGGAAATATTTCATTTATAAATAAGAATCATATTATCATGTGTGCCCTGCGATTGGCTGGCGACTAGTCCAGGGTGTGTCCCGCCTCTCTCCCAAAGTCAGCTGGGATAGCGGCATGGGAGATGGATGGATATTATCGTGTGTGTGTGTGTTAAAAGTGCGAAATCTCATCACTTGATGAAAAAACATTATCAGCGACACTTGCGTTTTTTTGGAGAAAAAAAATGTTTGGTTTTTTTGTTTTTTTTAACCAAAAATCTGCAAATACACGGGATCTACTGGAGTTGTCATTGTTACCTTTGGAAGGGAAACATACATGTGCAAAAGATGCTAACTTCTTTACCACTAACAGGAGGGCAAGTGGTGCAGTTAATAATGGAGTACCTTCCTCTGGGGAGCCTGGAAAAGTTCCTTCAAAAGGGTGAACACAGTACTTCCCAGTGCCTGCTGTTTGCTCAGCAAATCTGCCAGGTCGGCTGCTTTTCCATTGACTTTCAATTTGTCACACCGAGTTCTTCAATGGTGTTCAGTGACGATCAAACTCTCCTATCACTCACAATTATTTTGTAAGGGGATGGAGTACTTGCACTCACAGCGATACATCCATCGGGACCTCGCCGCCCGGAATGTTTTGGTGAAAAACAACAGTTTGGTAAAGATCGGCGACTTTGGCCTCTCCAAGCACATCCCTGAGGACGACACATACTACCGTGTGCGTGAGGATGGTGACAGTCCTGTGTTCTGGTGAGTTTTTGCGGCGCTACATACCGGATGTATGGCAGGAAGTTGTTTTGCCAGTGGCGCCTTTTGCAAATAGGCTAATCAAGTCCTAAGGCAGGGTTATTCAACTGCAATGTCATCGTTTTTTTGCAGCAAAATTACTTCAAAACTCTTGTCTTTATTGAGATAATATACTCTTTGAATTTGTCTACATTGACGCAGTGCTCTAAAGTTTATCAGTCTGAACCTGTGTCGCTGGCCTTTATTACGAAGGTAGTTGACGGTCTTAAGCATTCTTCCTCTCTCATTGACCCAGTCCCCCCTCACCTTTTTAGGGAGGTGTGGGCAACTATTGGCCCCTATGTTTGTAACATTATCAACAGCAGTCTGTCCTCTTGTATTGTGCCATCCTTTTGTGAAAAGGCTGCTGTCAAACCTGTGCTTAAAAAACGGGTCTTGATCCTTCAGTTTGATCTAATATCAGCCTATCTCAAAACTACCTTTTACCTCAACGATTTTAGAAAAAAGTGTTCTTGCACAGATGCAGCCTTTTTTAGATTAAAATGGGATTTTAGACACCTTCCAGTCAGGTTCCAGGGCCATTCATAGCACTGAGTCTGCACTGTTAAAGGTTTTTAATGACCGTTTTTTAATGACTGATTCTGGTGGTTGCGCCATTCTTGTGCTTTTAGACGTGACTGCTGCTTTCGACACAGTGGACCATACTATTCTTTTATCTCGCTTGGAAAACTGTGTGCGTGTCTGGGGGCCTGCCCTTGAGTGGTTTAGGTCTTACTTGTCAGGGAGATGCCTTACTGTGGGATTTGGGGACTCCACCTCGTCCACCGCCCCCCTTGACTGTGAAGTCCCCCAGGGACCAACTCTTGGGCCCATCCTATTTGCTTTTTACCTGGTCCCACTTAGTGCAACATTAAAAAAAACATGTAATCTCTTATTATTTTTATGCAGATGACTGCCAAATGTATTTTCCACTCACTAAAAATGACCATGCCCCCCGACACCCCTTCTCTTTGCTCACAGTTAGTCCAGAACTCTATGGCACGGCTTTTAACAGGAACCAAATGGAGCGAGCACGTCACGCCAATTCTAGCCTCCCTGCACTGGTTGCCTGTGCGTTTTAGAATTGATTTAAAGATTTTATTGTTTGTTTTTAATGCGTTGAATGGGCTGGCCCCTCAAATTTACACTCCAGCGCGCATATTGAGGTCTGAAGACCGAAGACTTTTAGACAAGGGGAGAGACTTTTCCGTAGTTGGCTCCGAGCTATGGAAGACTCTCCCTCCTCATGTAAAAACGGCCCCCACAATTGAATATTTAAGTCTCGTCTTAAAACCCACTTGTATTCTCTTGGATTTTAACTCGCCCTGAGTCATGTGGTCCTCTGTGTCTTTTATTCTTTTCTTTTTAATTGGTTTTATTTATTCTAGTTTTTATTGTATTTATTTTTAACTATTTCTTATATTTATTGTTTTACTTCTTGTTTGAAATATTTTACTGTTTTAAGTGTCTTTGTTTTTATTTGATCTTTTTTTTTAACAGGAGTAATTTGTGCTTTAATTTCTTATTATTTATGGTTTTACTCGTCTGTGCAAAACTTTGGAAACAGTGTTCATAAAATGTGCTATAGAAATGGATTGGATTGGATTGGATTGACCAGCGTTTTTTAAGTAGGTTTAACTCTCAGGAGTCTTTCACGTCACGGACGTGTAAAACGCTGGCGCGCCATAATAGGTGTCGTAGCATGATAACGCAGCCACACAGACGCTCCCTTTCAACCCACGTCGAAAGTGCCTTCGAGTCTTTTAAATGGTGAAAATCAGCCAAGTGTAACCAGATTTAGGATGGATAATGTTCATTGTGTTGTCATGTTATTTCTTATTTGTATACACTCTCGGCACAAGAAGGCAACCGCTTTCAAAGTAAAATTAAACAGAAAATGAAACATGACACCACCTTTCTATCGGTGGAAAAAAATCAAATGATCAATCAATCGAAGCATGAACAGCCGCTTGGTTGCAGGATTATATAGGCGGCCCGATGTGTTAATACACAATGTCATAATGAAATAACTACACACACGTGAGGATGTACTAAAAAAGAGGAAACCAACAGAGGCAAGAAACAGTTTTTAAAGTGTGCTATAGAGGTAATCATATAAAAAGTATGTAAAAATGCTAAAAACAATGGAGCACATCAGTCATATAAAGGATCCTGGAGTAGCGATAGTATGACTATATTAGCCAGTCAGTGAGGTAAAAAAAAATAAAAGGTTACGGCAGAGCCTTAAACAGAACAGATTACTAGTTGAATAGCCCTGCCCTTAGGCCACACACACATTTGATTCAAGCATTAAAGCAGGGGTGCTGTATATTTTGCCCTCTAACCTGCATGTTTTACAGGTATGCGCTCGAGTGCCTGAAAGAGAGCATATTTTCCTTCTCCTCCGACATTTGGTCCTTTGGCGTAACGCTCTATGAGATCCTGACCCGCTGCAACCTGAGCCAAAGCCCCCCAGCGGTGCGCTGTCACAAGCCTGCATGTTTACCATGCGACTGTGTGTGTGTCAAACGCCATGTGTGCTTTGCTTTGTAGAAATTTCGGAAGATGTCCGGGCTGGCCCGTGAACAGATGACAGTGATGGTGCTCATAAGTCTGTTAGAGCAACGGCTACGGTTGCCTTGTCCCAAAGATTGCCCGTCTGAGGTAAAGCACATCATAACATACGCATTCATTGTAAGGGGGGCAATGGGTGTCTCATTTGTTTTTCATTTTTGAAAATTATGACAGCTGAGGATGTTAATGGAGCAGTGTTGGGATGAAGAACCTGCACGACGGCCGTCGTTCAAATCCCTCATTGAGAGCCTGGAGGTGATCCGTGGACAGCCAAATGGTAGCTTTTTCTTCGGCTCCCATTTGGAGTGACAATCTTCTCTTTTGAATATCCTCAGAAACATTTAATAAGGGAAGCACTGTGACATTATCACGTCCGCCTCACAGTCTCCAATGGAACATCTCTGTGTGAAGTTTGCGTGTTATCCCCGTGCTTGCATGGGTTTTTTTTTTGCATACGGAGATAATTGGAGACTAAATTGCTCATCGGCGTGTATGTGAGTGTGAATGGTTGTTTTTCTGTCTGTGCCCTGTGGTTGACTGGCGGCCAGTCCAGGGTGTATCTCTTCCTCTCACCTCAAAGCCAGTTCATCTCACCTCAACTTCGACCCTAAGGAGGACAACGCTATAGAAAATGGATGTGTTTTAGTAACAGCATGCCAAATCACATTCTTTTGGCAAACATGTCCGCTTCTTAATTAATTATGATTATGTCATATGTGTTTAATAAGCCCAAATCATGGTGTTTTTTATGTACTCAACTTTTGCGTTAAGAATCATGGGGAAGTGTCAGTTGGAAGTATGAAGAGTGTTTACATTACACCCGTTAGGTTGTTTTATGTTGTACATTTTTAAGTGTTGATTTGATTTTGTATAAAACAAATTAATTTCTCACTCCAATGAAGAAAGTTTCCACATTTTTTGTGTGTGTTTTCCTGATTTGGGACATTTAAATTTGAATAGCAGAGCGTCCCTAGCTGTACACTTCCGGTTGGAAGTTTGACCTAGGAGTCGTAGCTCCACCCACTCACGTCACGTACCTTCCATCCAATCAGAGGCGACGTAGGGGCCACGCGTGTATTGTTTAAACTGCTCAAAGGCGAGTGAGTTTTCAAAGCAGCTAAACTAAACTTCCACCAAGTCGAGTGATGGCGGCCGTTGTGTCTGTGAGCGCAAACGCCAAAGAAGACAACACAGACACAGCGCTCAGCTTCGCCTCTCGCCCGCCTCACGAAAAGTACGACCTCGCTGCCGACCGCGACAAGTGGAGGCCCGCAGACCGCCGGCGGCCCCCGGAGCTGCTAGAAGCCGACGAGGAGGTCCTGTCTACGGTACGCGAGGGTCAGCGGAGGGCCGACGAAGACTTGACACCTCTGAGCCCCGAAGAGATTAGGAGCCGCTTGGAGAGAACTCGCCGAGAGTTTTACAACCGCAGGAAGATTATCATTAAAAATCTACCGTGCGACGTCACCAACCAGGTATGATTTCTAACTTTTTAAAAATATTTTTAAAAAGTGATTAATGGGGTAGCTAACATTAGCCTAGCCAGGCTACGCTTGTTAGCTTGCTAGCCAATAAACACAACCTGTTAACATGAATTGGCACTAATTATTTCCAAAACGACTTTCTTATCAAAGACTGCTAGCGACATGGTTGTAATTTTGTGGGTTTTTTTTAAAAAGTGTTTGTTTTTGACTTGATTTAAATCCCAGTCGGTCATTTAACTGTCATCGTGGTCCCCTGTGGCCTGTTTGACCCGTCAGTCATTAGGCCTGGCGAAAGTCCATGATGGTGATTTCAATTTTAGACTGCTGTCAGTCACAATTGTGGATGATTTGTCTTTATTCACAGCCTAAAGCACATTTCAACACTTTTTATATCTAATAATATTTAACTTTCTAACCAGTGATAAAGGCATGATTAGTTTTTATTTTTATGTTTTACCCCTTTTTGGAACGTGCCTGACTCGTGCGGAGCACTGGGCTATACCATTGTCCAGAATGGTGGGGGTGGGTAGTGGGTGGTAGTTCGAGATGCGAGTGCGATATGTAACAAAAGGTGGAAGGTGCGGAGACAAAACGCTTCAGAAAGTGCTAGGCAGCATCGCCATGCGTTTGTGAATGGACAAACGCAGCGTAGAACAATTTCTGCTCGCACAAAAGGTCTGTCGTTGGCCTCATACACCCCCTGCTACCAGCAGGTGCCCTACTGGCAGGTCAGCCACTTATGCTATACATTAATTCATAACACAAGACATCTTATTTTTTTTAATTTTTATTACAATATTTTTGACTTTTTTTTTTTTTCTTTTTGTAAGGTTTGTGTTTTACAACTTGATTTTTGTTTTCTCAATTTGTCCTGTGATGGTCACTGACACTTCAAAGCATGAGGTCATTTGACTCGCTAGATATTTCATAATTTCATTATTAACATTTAAGCTTAATTTTTAATTTGTAATATTTTTTTTGCAAAATTATTCAGGTTTCTCAAATTGAACTGTGCTAGTCATTGATACTACAACTGTAGACAAACGCTATATACGTGATCATTTTATTTTTATTTTCCAAATCTCCCTCCCCCAACATGATTAGATGTAGTTTTTTTTTTTTAGCTATAATTATTTTTTATTCATTTTTTTATTAATTGTATTATTTCATTTATTATCTCAGGGCTGCACGGTGGCATGGTACTCTGGTTTCCTCCCACATTCCAAAAACATGCATGTTAGGTTAAATGGCGGCTCTAAATAGTCCATTTTACCCCGCCACCATACCCCCGTGACCCCAATGAGGATTAAGCGTCACAGAAAATGAATGAATGTATTATCTTAATATTGTTATTTTAAACAAATGATTGTTTTTGCTTTCTCAATTGCAGGAGGTCCATGAGCTGCTGGCCAACTATGACCTGAAGTACTGCTTTGTAGACAAATACAAGGGCACAGGTTGGTTGTTAAAATTATATTATGTGTTTTGACCGAAAACAGTTTATTAAAACCGGAGCTGTCAGCTTGCCTCTTGCAGACGTGTGAAACTTCAAATTGTATATAGAGGATTTAACTTCAAGAGGCCTGGTTTTCTGACAATTTGTCGTCATCACCTTTCAGCCTTTGTGACCCTGCTCAATGGGGACCAGGCGCAGAGTGCAATCAAGGACTTCCACCAGCAGATGCTCCGTGAGCGGGAGATCTCGGTGCAGCTGCAGCCGACTGACGCCCTGCTGTGCATCGCCAACCTGCCACGCTCTTTCACCCAGCAGCAGTTTGAGGAGCTGGTGCGGCCCTTCGGCAACCTGGAGCGCTGCTTCCTCGTGTACCGGGCGTCCAGCGGCCACTCCAAGGGCTATGGCTTTGTGGAGTACATGAAGAAGGACTCGGCAGCCCGGGCCAAGTCAGAACTCCTCGGCAAGCAGCTGGGCTCGCGCATGCTGTACGTGCACTGGACCGAGGTGGGCTCGCTCACGTACCCGCTGCTGCACTCAAAGTGTCTATGCGTGGACCGCCTGCCTCAGAGCCTGCTGACCGCTCAGGACCTACGAAATGCGCTGGCTGACACCCAACCGCCAGTCTTCTGCCAGGTCAGGGTCATCACACGAGCACACCTCATGGAATAATTGCTTCAGGCGCTATTAAAGCCCCTTTAACTCGTTGATTTGGTGAATTTTCCCGTTCAGCTTCTTGCTAGAGAACAGCAACTTGCATAAAAGTCACACTGAACAGTTGGACATGTGCATTCAAAAGTTTAGAGAAGGCCAGATTTTAGATTCATCCTGAAATTTCACCCGAGAGACGATATCTTTAACTTTTTGTGAGTAGTGTATCAAAAAAAAAAAAAAAAAAGTCAGCCGTCTGTCACTGCCATTCACCTTTACCCCATATTTCATGTCCACCGGCAGCATTGCTGGTTTCTATGGTGATGACCATCTGACTCCCCCAGGTGGTGTCATTCAGCAGACTTTTCTGGAATGAGAGTTTTTTTTTAAAACACATAGCCATGCCCGTTCCCTTCTGGTGATTCCAGGCTTTTTCCTCTTAAATTGTGGCATTTGAATAAGGATCATGTGTACTTTTTTTGAGTATTGGCGTTCTTTCTTTCACATTTGTAAGCACTTGTCTCGTGTCCATACATTGTGAATGCGAGGGCGGGTGTTAAGGCAGAGTGTGCCGGCATTGTGCTGGTAACAAAGCTGAACAAAGCCCAGAGTGGACTTCAACATAAATTCACCTTTTTTTGTCATCCAATATGTGCTGAACATCCAGGTCTTGTGATTAACCACACACACACACACACACTTTAATTGATTTACTATTATTTATTTGACTTTTTTTTTTTTTTTTCGTCTCCCTAATCTTCAGTTGGCTCAGGGACAAGATGGAAGTTTTCGGCGGTTTGCCGTGCTGGAGTTCGCCACTGCTGAGATGGCCGAGGAGGCTCAGCAGCTCGCAGATGGCAGGCTGCTGGGCGGGACGCACATCAGGGCATCCTTCTGTGCCCCCGGACTGCCCGGACGCAGCATGCTCGCCGCTCTGATTGCTGCCCAGACCATGGTAATACACAGAATTGCTGCACACCAACATTTGCAGTAAAACACCGTATACAGTGTTCCCTCGTTTAGTGCAGGGGATAGGTTCCCATAATAGCCTGCAGTAAGTGAAATCTGTGAAGTAGCCAACTATATTTTTGTGCAATTTTATGTTTGTAGGCTGTAAAACCCCTCATCATGCTCTTTTCAAAGTTCCATTTTAGTTTGAATTTTAATGATCAACCTAATAGGTTGGACACAAGAACTGAAGTTGTATTTTCCTCACAGGGTTAGCTTCTGTTTCTTCTATTGTTGCAGTGTTGGCGGTTAGCAAGCAGCTCACACGGTTAGCTAGTTTGGTAGCCATGACCACAACAAGAGATGGCAGGGGAGATTGGCTGTAGACCATTGTCACTCAATCAGAATGCACAAGACAATGGCGGTGCAGACAGAAGAGAGACACCGCTGCTTGTGTGAAGGCACAAAACTATGACGCTCAACTTCCCACAATGCAATTCTTCTTAAAGGGGCATTCTTGGCAGCATTCATACGCTTTAAAAGGAAAGTGCACTTTAAAAAAATCTGCGAAACAGTAAGTCTGCGAAAGGTGAACCTCGATGAATTGAGGGAACAATGTAATCCATACTTTGAGATCAAATTCTTGCTTTTCAACCTTTTAGTTAGAAATGAGTGAAAATACAAATTTGTTCCAGAGTCAATCAGGCAACATGTAAACGTGACAGTCAAACAAGTATAAAAAGAAGTTGATAGCTGTATAATAAACTAAAATTAGACAAAAGTACTCACCCTACAGTTGGTAGCATGTAGGGAAGTGGAGAAGGAAGAACATTGTGATTTTTAATGCATATAATTGCCATGTAAATGTAAAAATAAGCTTACCACTGTTTTCATTAGAAAACCACTTTTTATATTAAAATACAGTGTACTTACTCTTAATATTTTTATATATATATATTCAAATAGTGTACTCACCCTTGTATATTTTAAAAACATATAAAAAGGGTACTTACCCTGAATGTTTATTTAAAAAAAAAAAATCATATTCAAATAGTACTCATAGTAATAGTACTCACCCTTAATGTAGTATATTTAAAAAAAAAAAGTAAAATATAGTGTACTCACCCTGAAATTTGTATATAAAAATAAAATCCTATTAAAATAAAGTGTGCTTGCCCTTAATATTGTGTATATATATATTTTTAAATCACATTAAAATATAGTGTACTCTCCTTTTTAATATTGTATATTTAAAAAAAAAAAAAAATGGGGAACGTGGGGTCTCTTCATCTTAAAGGAAAACTGTGGGAGGGGGGGAAAGAGGCAGCAGGCAATGCACATAATGGAAAGCAAATATTCTGCTTATAAAGCCTTCTGAAAAATAACACAAACAACGCTGCATTTACATAATACGACCTGCATATTCACCAAGCTACAGCGACACTATTATTATCATCATTAACATTATTATGCCGAAGAAATACTTTACTGGTGTAGTGACACCACACTGGCTGGCTATTAGCCGGCTTGCGACTAGCTTCACCACACACTCACAATGCCTCAGGCCACTACTGAAAGGTAAAGCTCCATATTGGGGCTGCCTCCACTGCTGTTGTTTTTATTTTTGAGTTTGAATAAGTTAATGCTGGGTATAGCGTTCGTTCTTGTGTTGGTATGTGAAATCAATGTGCCCAGGTAGGATGTTATGATAATGCTTAAAAACGGACAAAGTATGTAAGTATTTCATGTTATCATAAATGTGCCTTTTACTACATGATTACAGCATGTATATAAAACCATACCATGCTATTCTTTTATCTGGTGCTCACTGTCTAATGGTACCTCCCTCCCCAGGCTGTGAACAGGGGCAAAGGTCTCCTCCCTGACCCCACCGCCATGCAGATCCTCACAGGCC
Organism: Dunckerocampus dactyliophorus; assembly: GCF_027744805.1. Taxonomy (NCBI): domain Eukaryota; kingdom Metazoa; phylum Chordata; class Actinopteri; order Syngnathiformes; family Syngnathidae; genus Dunckerocampus; species Dunckerocampus dactyliophorus. Next base: position 7,395,994 of record NC_072836.1, on the reverse strand, counting down.
TCAACAACCCGGCTGCCCTCAAGATGCTGCTCAACCCGCTGTCTCAGGGCCACAACAAACAAGGTGATGAGTTGTTCTTCTCAATGCCCTTACAATGCTCTATGTAACTGTGCGCCACATACCTGACGTCACGCTGCGCTCACAGGTCTTCTCGGGGCGGCCCCCGCGGTGCCGCTGCTCGCCAACCCAGCCCTCCACGGCGTGCTGCTCCAGTTGCTCCTTCAGAAGCTTCCTCCTCCTCCACCGGTACTCATACGCAGTTTTGATTCATTCCTTTTTACGCACTTATGCCCTCCTCTCCTTCCCACTTTGCCACCAGCAAGCCTTTCTGGGAAATCCTCTTCTTTGGGCTCAGGTGCTGCACAGTAACGACCCCCCTCTTGCGCTTTGTGTGAGTGCTAATGGTGTTTGCACCAGGCGGTGTGAAGTGTTTCTTCTTCTCCTTGTGTCCCTTAAAACGCCTTAATGCAACATACCAACTTCAACATGCGCTCACTAGGCACACTTGCACTGCATGTAATGAGATCCAATACAAAGCGCTCCATTAGAACATTCTGTTCAGTTTTGATTGACACTGGCAGAAGTATAGCAATGTTTGTTATTGCGTATTGTATTTATAGTTTTACTGATATTTTGGGTGCTTTTTGTGGGGGACTAATTAACAGGAGTCACAATTTGAGGTCTTTTATTGGTTCCTATTAGATTGTGTTGGTGTGCCTAATGTTGTGACTGGTGAGTGTCGCAACATGTCATGTTTATGCTTTTAATATGTTGGACTCTTATTTCCATTGTATGGCTGCTTGAGGTAAGACTAACATTTCTGTGGGTTTTCATCATTTTTGATGTGTGACGCTTGATGTCTTCTGCCACTGGAGTACTACGTCCAAGCTTTGGTGTGACCTTCCTCTGACACTGAACCTCCACTCTCCCCTCTGCCCAGCAGGCAGGACTCATGGCGGACAATCCTCTGGCCTCTCTGCCTGTCCAGCAGGGAGTCCATCTGCTTGGAGAGCTGCCCCAAGGTCCGACATCAGCACACAGTCCCTTTTTTGAATGTGACCCAGTGGATTCATTTCTAAAATAACTTTTGTGTGTGTATGTGTGGTGTGGTCTCAGGTCTTGGCCTTCACACTGATCCCCTGGCCCCACTGAAGCCCGCAACCCTGGGCAGATCTGTGGGCAGGGATCAGGAGTCTCCCAGTTTCCCACAGACTCCCTCTCCCACTCTGCAGGGTCTGTCTGTGCCAATGATGGGCGGCATGATGGGGGCAGAGGGCCTCGTGGCTCAGGGGGTGAGGTTACATGACACTTTGATGGCTGCTAATCCAAAACAGACGTCTGTCTATGGACTCCCAACCACGTGATGTGTTTTTAAAATAGCCTGGATTAAAACGGTAAACACGCTCTGACTTCTAAGCATGTCTTGAAGCACGCATTAATCTTGTACTCCTGAACCGCCGCACACAAAAGGGTGAAAATTCATCAAAATGTGCACCCCTACTGTGTTGCCTGTGCTATTATTTTTCTGACAAATGCACTACACCTTGGCACTATTTTTAAACCCCGAAGTTGGCTTGACTATAAGTTTCTCACACGGCTAAATGGGTTATACAAAACACCTGCTGTAATTTGGTACACACCTTTTTAAGGGACTGACAAGCACATGTGTGTAAAATTTGATCAAGATTGGTTGAAAAACATGACCACCATCAAGGCAAAAGGTATTTGCAAGGGTGGGGCTTAGCAATGACGATTGCACATGACTTATGATTATAAAACAGGATATCTATTATATGAATGTAAGCAGTTTGACCACAGCCCATCAGGGGGGCAAACATATTTCACATACTGAAACAAATTGTAAGCCAGCATATGACACTTAACGCTTTGAAATTGGAGATTTCAATCTATCACTCTATTAATTATACTGTTTTGTTGTTGAATATGGCCTATAATCAGTCCAAAGTATTTAAGCAAATGTTATGTATTTTTTGCCAAAATTAAGCATTTTCAAGCATTAAAACGACTAAATGAACTAAAATACAAATACAAGGCATGTTGCAAATGTAGTATTCTACACTGGTTACTAGGTGTCAGTAATTGTTCAGTGCACCAGACTTGATCACCAGAACAACAAGCTTTTACTGCAGGTGTAAAGCTGAAACTCGACCCTGAACCCCAAACGTCACTTCCTGGCCAGCCCTCACTCAGGTCCATAAGGGGAACACGTTTATAGTAACACACACAAGTCTTATTTGTCTTAAATGGCTTATTTACTCATACTTTGGCTTGCATATTAGTTAATCTGAGTGTAAAGGTGACTAAATGGGTGTTATTTCATGTCTAGAGGGCTTTTATAACATTACAAACCATATTTAGGTCACAAACAGGTTTTCTGTGCTCTAACTACAAAAATATTCCATTTATAAATAAGGAATCCTGCTTTGTGGAAATTCACTTACAGTATCACGGTCGGGTCTGGAACCAACTAACTGCGATAAACGAGGAATTATTGTAATTGTGTCATCTCTTCCAGGTCTCCATACTAGGAGACCCGCCTAAAGATGTGACTCCTCCCCAGAGTTCCTTTCTCGCCGTCAACCATGCGTATCCCTCAGGTGAGTTGCCAGTGCACAAAGGTGGTGGAATGCAACCTCATGTCTGGCTTCTTTCCACTCTCCCTCTTCCAGGAGCTAACTGCAGACCTCACCCATACAGGAAGAGACCCACGCTAACTAACGTGTCCAACCAGCACATGCAGCCCAACTACAGCCTGCGCTACCAGGAGTCGTACGGCGCAGAGTATCCTCCTCTTCATCAAGTAAGGAGTTGCATGTTTACACCTTAGCATAGTTCTGCTCTTGTTCATTGTGTGTTGTTTGTCCTCAGGATGAGCTGCAGCACTTGTATGAGGAGCAGGAGAACCACATTGGTGACTTGGCAGGGTTCGGACAGCAGGTAGTTTGCTCAATTGATGAATGAGGTGAAATGGATGGTGCTTGGTGGCAATACAGTTTGTTTATTTTTTTTCTGCAGCTCTCTTGTCCGTCAGACTACAGCCAAAGGCACTTCACTTACCCCCCCAGCCCTCCCCTTTCCTCATATTTCAGCTCAGGGCCCGACGCCTCCGTTAATGGCAGCCTCCCTCCCAGCCAGCTCAATAGGGTGAGTCAAAAGCTTTGCTCTGGTGTGACTTTTTTTTTTTTCAAGCTTTGTCTTTTAATGAAACACTGTTTTAGTCCTATCGATTTTTCTCTGTGTACTTGAGAGCCCTGCAAGGAAAAAGCCCATGTTCCATCACGATTGCAGATCAATGCAGGTATGTGTGTGTCACATGAAATGAAAACTTCTTTTTTTTTCCCCCCTCCTCAGGCTGTGGGGATGCCTCCTCTGAGCCACACCTCCAGCTACCCTCTAGGACTCGGGAACACGATGAAGGTAACCTGTTCATTTGTAAATAATAAAAGGCGAAAGACACTAAAACTAAAACGTCGGCTGAATTAAGCTTAGCCTGCATCCCAGGGGAGGACGAGGCTATTGAGTCCGAATGGGCTCTATTCCGTGCCTCCATTGCTGAGGCAGCTGATTGGAGTTGCGGCCGCAAGGTGGTCGGTGCCAGTCGTGGCGGCAAGCCCCGAACCCGATGGTGGACACCAGATGTTAGGGCTTCCGTCAAGCTGAAGGAGTCCTATCGAGCATGGATGGCTTGTGGGACTCCTGAAGCAGCTGATGGGTACCAGCAGGCCAAGCGGCACGTGGCTTCGGCGGTGGTCGAGGCAAAAACTCGGGTGTGGGAGGAGTTCAGTGTGGCCATGGAGCATGATTTTTGGTCGGCCTTCTGGCAAACTGTCCGGCGCCTCAGAAAGGGGAAGCAGTGCCCGGTCCACACTGTTTAAAATGCCATTGTTTGCATTGCCAGCAGTAAGTGACGCCTGTTTCCCGTGAACGTTGGCTTCCGCCAAGGCTGCCCTTTGTCACTGATTCTGTTCATAATTTTCATGGGCAGAATTTCTAGGGGCAGCCAAGGTGTCGAGGGAGTCCAGTTCATGGGCCTTAGGATCTCGTCTCTGCTTTTTGCAGACGATGTGGTCCTGACGGCCTCATCGGGCTGTGACCTGCATCGTTTACTCAGACGGTTTGCATCTGAGTGTGAAGCTTCTGGGATGAGACTCAGCACCTCCAAATCTGAGGCCATGGTTCTCGGTCGGAAAAGGGTGGATGGCTCCCTCCGGGTTGGGAATGAGGTCCTGCCCCAGGTGGAGGAGTTCAAGTATCTCGGGGTCTTGTTCACGAGTGAGGGAAGGTTGGAGCGTGAGGTCGATAGGCGGATAGGTGCAGCATCTGCAGAAATGCGTTTGCTGTACCGGACCGTCGTGGTGAAGAGAGAGCTGAGCCGGAAGGCAAAGCTCTCAATTTACCGCTCGATCTATGTTCCCACCCTCACCTATGGTCATGAGCTGTGGGTCGTGACTGAAAGAACGAGATCGCGGATACAAGCGGCTGGAATGAGTTTCCTCCGTAGGGTAGCGGGACTCGCCCTAAGAGACAGGGTGAGGAGCTCGGTCATCCGGGAGGAGCTCAGAGTAGAGCCGTTCCTCCTTCACATGAACGCCTTACTGGTGAGGTGTTCCGGGCATGCCCAGCCGGGAGAAGGCCCCGGGGCAGACCTATGACATGCTGGAGGGATTATGTCTCACAGCTGGCCTGCGAACGCCTTGGTGTCCTCCCGGTGGAGCTGGAGAAGGTGGTTGGGGACCGGGAAGTCTGGGCTTCCCTACTGAGACTGCTGCCCCCGCGACCCAGACCCGGATAAGCGGAGGAAAATGTAATGGTATGGAAAACAAAAAAACAAAAAAAAAAACAACTTACATCTCCCATGACTGGAGCTGACTGGTCCTGGGCTTTGTATTAAGATGTGTAACGAAGCCTGCTTTTTTTGTTTTTCCTTCCTTTTTGTCTGGATAGCGCCCACATTTCCTCGGCCCGCCCCCTCCAACGAAGTATCGCTGTTTTTGTATCCTCCGTGTGACCACTACTAACTAATACCTCCACCCCCACTTCAGACTCCCATTGGTAGCCACAAGCGCGTCTTGTCCCGCCTCATCCCGTCTCCGGAGCCGAGCCCAGAAGGCGGCTACGTGGGCCAACACTCCCAGGGCCTGGGGGGGCATTACGCCGACTCCTACCTGAAGCGCAAGCGCATCTTCTAAACAAAACACAAAAAAAACAAACAAGAAAATGTCGCCACAAGAAGCCAGGATGTGACTGAATCTCCTCTAGTGAAAGCTGTCCCCCGGGGACAGTCCTTCCATTTTTGTGTTTGTGTGTGTATATACTTTTAGTGTGTTGCTAAATTTAATTTTTTTTTTTACTTTTTTTTAAACTTTTTTTTTTTTTTGCGCTTTTGGTTTCCTGTCAAGACTAATATGTTTACAAGCAGGGAATTAAAAAAAAAAAAAAGTGGTTAATAACGCTGATGTCACATTTTTTTCCTTTTTATGGCGTGTAAGTTGACTTTGGCCGGTTTTGATGGTGTTAGACATTTCAGTGACGTTACAAAAGGGACGTGCTTGCGTTGGCTTCGTTTGGAAGGCTCCACACTTTAAATGGACCTTTTGCGTTGTTTCCTCACCTTGGTTGCATGTGCACCTTCCTTTCCATCCACTACATTTCAACCAAAAAAAAAAAACCCACTCAAGCTTTAAAACTTTCCACGTTGTTTGTCTTTTGATCGGCACCCTTTTGGATTGTTTTGTTAGTCTTGTTTTTCCTCTCTCCCTCCACTGAGAGCACTGGTGTCTGTGGTGTCGTCTACGTTTTACGTGTTCATTGTTCCTCTGACAGTCCAAATGATGCACACCGAGGATGCTGGAAGAATCCAGGCAGGAGTCTTTTTGTGTATATATATATTTTTTAATGCTTTTATTTTTAGTGATTTAGTTTGATTGTGAGAACTTATTACCTCCTTTTTAGTATCCCGAGCCTTCCCAGTGTTGGCTTCAAGCTACAATTACTGATTCTGTCTTTTTAGTTGCTGTGTAAATAGTTTGATCTCGCTCTCTCTCTTGTTCCGCTGCTTATGAATAATTTGCGGCGCCGACAAAGACGCAGGCCAACACTTGGATGGTCATTCACCTTGACTGACTGGATTGTAACTGCTGTCTCTTATGTACCGTGTGCGTGTGTGAGAGAGAAGTAAATGTTATTTAAATGCACTCTGCTGTCAGTGAATTCATTTCTTTAAAGCCACGCTGTGGAAGAAATGTTGACACTTTAGAGTCACCATCAGTTGGTGCACAGGGTCTGGTGTTGCCATGGCAACCACACCACCTTTTTAATGATAACCATTTGTGGTGGACCAGCCAGGAGGCCCTGGCTAAAGCTAACACGACAGTTCAAAGTTGCATGCTTTAAAAAAAAAAAAAAAAAAAAAATTCACAAAACAGCTCACTCGTTGTCATGCTGGATTAGAAGTAACTTTCACCTTCCACCTGTAGGGGGACCCATTGTGCAAAGTAACCATTGCTTTAACTTCATGGCATGTCTGACGTGATTAGAGTAGGGTGGGTTGGAAGTTCTCCGTCCATCCCGTGCAGAAGTGGTAAGTTTTTGGCTTAAGTTCAGAAGAAATAAATTCAAGGCTACTAGTTAGCTTGTTAGCTAGCTCGCTAATTCGCTAGCTAGTGGCCATCTTGAGGCCCTGCACATAAGAGTTCAACTATGATGTTAACCATGAATACGTGTGTTATTCCATGTCTACAGGACTCTCATGTTAAACATATTTCGTGTTTAGCTTTCTATGCACTCACTACGAAGATATTGTTTTAACATTGAATCCTACATTGCGGAAATTCATTTAACACTGTAGGGTGTGGAACCAATTAACCACTATAAACGAGACACTGCTGTACATGTTAAACGATTATTTTTTTTTCAAGAACATTTTAATTGGGTGAGGGTGAATGCTATTTAGTTTCCCCCCCTCATTACACAAAAATCAGCATTTTTGTAAATATCCACAATGTGGCCATGGTCTGGGCCTTAACTTGTTTTGATGGTAGTGGTAAAACTAGTTTACACTTTTAACTCGTTCACATTGAGTAAACGTTGGAACATTGCAAAGCACTAAAAACCCCACAACAACAACGTCATCCGAAAATATGACCCAGAAAAACATTTCCTGTACAGTTAATAGAAGCTTTTTGGTGGTCACAGTTTGACCCTGTTTGACCCATTTCTAGTTCCCATGTTTTCCCTAAACCAATGGGCTGTGTGTGTGTCCGCGCAACAAGTGAACAAAGAGTGGAGTCTAAAAACAGAACATGTTAAATTGCGGCATAATTAAGCGGAACTGATGCGCTCTCTCCCAAACAGAAGCACAAAGTAAACAAGTTGTCGAAGTGAAACATCTGCTGCCTGTGCTTCTGCTTGAGGTGCCCTTTCTTGTGTGTGTGTGTGTGTGTGTGTGTGTGTGCGCACGTCACACACACCCCGTTATCAGGCATTGGCCTGCGGGCGTCTCAAATGGGCCCATTAGTGCAGGGGGGTGGGGGGGCATGTATGAATATTTAGCAGCAAGTTGTTGGTAGGAGGGATGAATAATTGCCTAAAACAAGTGGCTTAAAAAAAAATAAAAATGTCAAGACGGTCATAGCCTGATGACATTTTACTTGAATTTCAACTCAGATATTTTCTGTCTGCTTGTGAAGGAGCCCAGAGGTAACGTAGCACGGCTTAAATGAGTTTTTATTGAGATTTAAGCCGCCTGTCTACATGATTGGCCGCACGGTGAGACGAAGCCCCTCCAGGCCCCCTTCATTCTCTCACACTGAGAGGTGTTGATGGGGAAAGAGGCAGTGAGCAGATCTCCTCATTCTCCCCAAGGAAGGATGATTAAGTTTGTTTTTTGTTTTTTTGGGTTGGTGGGGCTCGCTGAGCAATATTCTGACTAAAGCAGAGCTTTTTACTCCAGCTCACCCTAATACCAACAGGCAAATACCAACAGATATGAGAGCACAGTTTGGTTTTATTTTGTTAATGTCGCCTTGATATACTATTTTTCACCATTTTTAAAAATTATTCTGTGGTTCCACAATAATGTGCAATAATCTAGCCGCGCTACTGTGGCACACGCAGTTTTGTGTGTCTGTAGCTTTTTGTCCACGCCTCGCTCCTAGAGTTTGTGTCCCCAAGAAGCACTACGTGCATTTTTTACATATACTGTACACTGTAACAACGTAATAGGTGCCCTATACTGTATAATAGACAACAAAGCAACGCTAGCATGAGAGCTACAGTGCTAACATTGCAGTCACATTGTAACAGTAACACCATGCTAGCTTAGCCTATTCACTGATGGAAAAACGGTGTTTACAGCCTCCACTTCTGTAGCAGACTGGTGGATAGTTGGCAGGCCTTAGTTTAAGATGTGTAGCGAAACCTTTTTTTTAAAAAAAAAACAACATTTTTATATACAGTAACTGTCCTTTGAGAAGTGGGCACATCTAGAGCTAGCTATGGGCGTGTTAAAGGTTGTATCAAGGTCGTGAGGAATGACTGATATTTGGCAGAGCTCCAGGGTTTGTTTTAAGACGTGTAGCGAAGCATGATTTTTTTTTTTTTTTTCCCTTGCGATGTCCTGAAAAGCTGCAACTTAAAAAAAAACAAAAACGTTTGAGTGCCTCTTATTTGAAAAGTGGCTCAAACAAGTGAGGGGAGATCGGTTTTTTTTGTTTGTTTGTTTGTTTTTTTTCTACATATGGTGTTCATAAACAGGCTCTAGGGCAACGGTGTCCAAAGTGTGGCTCTGGGGGCCATTTGTGGCCTGCGTCACATTCTAAAACTACAGCTAAACAAGAAAATAGGAAAAGCAGCAGTCATTTTCCAAGAATAAAGCTGAAAATATGAGGAAAGCAAAGACGCAATATGAAAAAAAGAAGAAAAAAAAAAGAAAATAGTAATATGAGGGGAAAAAAATATATTATTAAATTAAAACAATGAATTTAAATTCAAAACAAAATGTATTGAAATTAAAGCTGTCATATTAAAAAAGAAGACATCATTACAAGTGGTTATATTATGAGAAACAAAAGAAAATAAAGTTGCAATTTTTGGGAAATTAGTTGCAAAAAAGTAAATATGAGAAAAAAGTAAAAATATTATGGGAATCAAGTCATAACATTACATGGAAAGGAAAATGTAGATGTTGATATATTTGGAAAATAAACAGAAATGGAAAAACATGCAAAAAAAAGGAGAAAAGTTTAGAGTAATACACAAAGCTGAGGTACAGGCTGTATGTAACTTCTTAGCCTATCTCCATCCATCCATCCATCCATCCATCCATCCATCTATTTTCAATGCAGCTTATCCTCATTAGGGTCGCGGGGGTATGCTGGAGCCTATCCCAGCTGATTTCGGGTGTGAGGTGGGGTACACCCTGAACTGCTCGCCACATGGGTTTGTAAAATGTAAAATATCAAAGTGGCCCATCCATTCTTTAATTTATCAGGCCCTTGATGGAAATAGTTTGGACACCCCTGCTGTAGGGACACACATTACTGTTATAGGGCATCATCATTAAAAAAAGTGGGCCTTTAATACATTTTTATTCTTCCTGTAATATTTGGTCTTTGGTCAAGCTTGTTGTCAGTCTAGTCAGGAGACACCCGATGGACGGCGTGCCAGACGCATTTCATATTCCCGCCCACGCAGTCACCCTGCGACACTGGCTGCTGAATGCTGCCGCCACTCACCAATATAGTGAGGAAGCACTCCCTAGAAACCCAACAATGTTATCGCAAACAAAGCAAAAGTTGTTACTTTGTGCCTGCCGGATGTCATTTCTCTCTCTCGCGCGCTCCCATCTTCTATGCGCTGAATGGCAACGAGCGAAATGGAGTCCTGATGATTTACTGCGCCTTTTAGTGCCTAAAAATGCTAAAAATGTATGCAAGTGGCGTATGTGAGCAAGGCTGTTTATAGCAGGATTAGTCAGAGGGAAACAGCCCACTTCCCCTCAGTGACAAACACTCGATTAAACTGCACAGCACGGAGGGAAGCTACCAGTCTCTGCCTCACATCGCATTTGGACTGTCCTCATGATACATCTGATACACCAGGAGTTCCAATCATATAGCGTTAATTCGCAAACATAAGTCACCTCAAGGAAGGGGTTGTCTGAAAAGGTTACCACAAAAACAGTTGGAATTTTCAACCAATATACCCACATAACACGAGTGGGCATTGTTGTCTAAATAGCCGGCAACACCCGATGCCCATTTTCTTCAGGAAAAAACGTAGGAAATAGAAATGATCAGTTCCAGGGTCAAACTGTGACCACCATGAAGCTTCTATTAACTGTACAGGAAATGTTTTAAGTCATTTTGTTTCACTTTTGCCTGTAGTCAAGCGCATTATGATCTGAGGCTGCATGAGTGCTGCCGGCAGGGGGCGCTGTGGTTGTAGATTGGTCAGAAATATCAAAGTGCTTCCTGTATTTGTCGTCATTTCAGTTTGGAGACTGAACAACCGTCCCTTTTTGGGTATAGAAACGTATAACAGAGCCAAAACTCAGGTTGGGGTGGCCATCTGTCTCGACCGGCCAAATAGAAATTGAAGGGTGTGCAATATGAGAAAAATGCAGGAGTGATTTTTATTTTATTTCTTTTTTGTTTTTACTGGTTAAAAATGTCAAACCACTTAAGGCTTATATTAATTTTTATTTTGTTAATAGTGCAAATTTATTACAATTTTACTTGCGCTACATCACAAACGCATGCTGCCAATCTACACAGCTGCAACGTCATTAGCATTACAGTCGACTCTTCCTCGCTCGTTACCCTGGCTGGCGAGGCACACTCGCAATCGCATGAATTCATTGACTTTTCTTTTGACTTGCCTTTATTACATGCATGAATGTATTGTGGAGTAAGCGAGCACGAGCACGAGCGCACCATGTTTTTGATTTGATGGATTATTTTGTCTTTCAATTCAAGTCCCCCAATAAGTGTCTTTCCAGGACCTCCCATAAAGAACAGCAGAAAAACCATCCATCCATCCATCCATCCATTTTCTATGCCGCTTCTCCTCATTAGGGTCACGGGGGGATGCTGGAACCTATCCCAGCTGACTTCGGGCGCCAGGTGGGGTACACCCTGGACTGATTGCCAGCCAATCACAGGGCACATATAGACAAACAGCCATTCACACTCACATTCATACCTATGGACAGTTTAGAGTCACCAATTAACCTAACATGCATGTTTTTGGAATGTGGGAGGAAACCGGAGTACCCGGAGAAAACCCACACACGCACGGGGGAGAACATGCAAACTCCCGGGGTCTTCTAGGTCTTCCCGATCTCCTGACTGTGACTGTGTGGCCAACATGCTAACCACTAGCCCTCAGTCTCCTGTTGGATAAAACGTCTCCTTACCATAGAAGTCAACAAAGCAGGAGACCCTCTTTCTCCTCCATTCATAGAAACCTCAAACAAGTCTCAGTGTCTTTCCTGAGGCTGTCGTTTCCAGCTCCAGCGTGTAAACACAAAGAGAAGCCAAATCCTTTCACTATGCAATAATCATAAGAAAAACAATATAAGAAAAATATTCTCCTCCAGGTACTTCTTGTCCTCCCCCCCACTTTTCCCTTATAACAGCGTCCTCAATATTAATAGTCTCCACTTGCACTCCTTCCTCTTATTTCCTTGGCTGCCACTTGTCTGGCACACCATCAGCATGCAATTACCTCATATTGTCAAAACACTCTGTGTGTGTGTGTGTGTGCGTGTGCATGTGCGTATGCTTGATATTTTTGGGTGGCTGCCGATGGAATTGAAAGTTGTAGATGTTTATTTTTTTTTCTTCTCTCTCGCAAATTCACGTGTACTTGCTGTCAAAGTACACGAGATGGAGAAGGGATGCAGATTTTCATGCAACGCTTTTATTCCCAAATGATGTCCAAATACTTTTGAGTCCCTGCCAATGGAGGGAAACTCTCAAGGCAGGGGTGTCCACGAGAGCGTGGACAACCAGCCCCCGAGACCAAGGGGAGGCCACACCTCACAAGGTCTGATGGGCACCGGGGTACACACACTGGCGGGCCCAGAGCCGCCCCAGCCAACAGGAAGGAAGCCCACCCACGACCGGGAGTGCCAGCCCCCCACCCCCAGGGAGCAGGGCCACTCCACACACAGCCCCCGACAAGGGACCACTCAGCCCAAGGCTGGAGGAGATACCACCCCGCCGCTCCAACGAGGCCCGGGCGACAGAGGTGGAACACCCAGCCCCTGCCCTCATTAAAAATGAATAATTAAAAATAAATAAATAAAAGCAGGCACACACACCAACACCATGGGTGCTCCCCCGACATCTGGAAGCCGTTTCCAACACCATATAAGCATCTCCATCTCACAATCGCGTCTCCAGTCCGACACGTCCTCGTCCACTACAGCGAGGGGCTTTCAAGGACACTCTGAACATCACAACAACGTCTGCGTGTATGTCTGGTCTAATTAAACAGAAAGACAAAGAAAACCAGTAAGCGGATATTCTTATCACGGACGCACAATTTTAAGTATGCTCAGAAATCCTAGAAAATACATTTATGAAATAACGTGGCGTCTTTGAACACAACCCACCATGGCTCAATGTGTGATTCAAACCTTCTACTATTAAGGAGACTGGTGCCAGGCAAATGCATTTTCAGACGTGTGCTGTCTTTTAGCTTGATTGAACATTTCAGTACATTAATAATATAATTAATACATGCAAATATTTATAAATCCCGTCCTGTCATTTGTCTTTCTCTTCATAAAATGCAGCGCAAAGGGGCATATTTCACACATAATTGCAAATGGTGATTAATTTATTTGAAGTGATTCATTTGATGACAAAATTGTAATTATTTGACAGCCCTAATATATAAATAAATATATATACATGCAACTTTTATAGGCTTAGAAAATGGATGGATGGATGGATATTATATATATATAATTTATTTAGCCTTTTTACAGAATTAAAAAAATATGCATAAACGTCAAAGTAGCCCCTGCCAGGGTGAGGTTGGGGGGGTGGTACGGATAAAAATTCTGGGTTGACGGGGCTGTTAGTGTCTATTCATGTTTGAACAATGCAGTGCTTTGTACAGATAGTATTGTCAATAGTATTTTCATTTGGGGTGGGAGTGAATTCAGAAAATAATTGAGAACCACAGATTTGTGCTAAGCTATCTGAGCTAAACATGAATTTATTTGTGTAACATCGAATAATATATCATTAATAATGAATTAATTTTACTTTTTACAATATATAAACAAGCTGGTGGCCAAAGACGGACCCCCAGGCCGGACTTTGAGCACCCCTGTCTTGAATTACAGCTGAAACACTATTTTTAATTTCAAATCCTTTGTGGTGAAATACTGTATGAGACAAACCGTATGTCCAAATACTTGTGTGCTTTATGTGTCTCATATACCGTAGAACGTCCCACTGTGGACTGAGATGGTGTCCTGTAACAGTGAATAATTTGCAGAGAGAAGGGCAGAGAAAAGAAATAAAAAAAACTGTGGTCACTCAGATGCTGACCCTCCCATCTCCGGTTTCTGGTTTTAGCCTCACGACGCCATTAGCAGGAAGTTTCTGGAAGCTCTGAAATCAAGTTACGGCGTCATCAGAGGTCCCCGAAGTGAAACCCTGCCTCGCCCCGTGAATGCTGCATGACATGCGTATTCCCTCCTCGGGACTCAGTGGTCATCAGACTAGAAGAAGAAGACAGCGGAAGCTCCAAAGTCAAACAGTTATTTTCCAGAACACTCCTCAACCTCCAATTTGTTTGCATTTCATCGCAAACAATGAAAATAGAATTAAACAAACCATGACCATCATAAAACCTTGAACTGTACAGTGGTACCACGCTTTTTGTTATTCATTCTTTCCAGAAGGTCAGACAAAAACCGAAATGTACAAAAACTGAAGCAATTTTTGTTGTAGGAAATAATATACATCCTATTAATCCATTCCAGACACCCAAAAATATTACCAAAAATTACATTTTATAGAATGAATGGAAGTGTGAATGGTTGTTTGTCTGTATGTACCCTGCGATTGGCTGGCGACCAGTCCAGGGTGTACCCCGCCTGTCGCCCGAAGTCAGCTGGGTTAGGCTCCAGCATATCCCCGCGACCCTAATGAGGAGAAGCGGCATAGAAAATGGATGGATGGATGGATAACACCATGAACTATTTGCCCACAAGTTTTACATTTGGAACTGAGTTAACTATGTGTGTGCACATGTGTGCGCGTGTGCTTGCGCATGCGTTAAAATTTCCCAACAATTTCCCAACAATGCGTAACCGCTACACTCCTCCACGCTCTCTCGCTTCCTCCTTCTTGTCATGTGTGATTTTTCCATTCACTTGTTCTGTGCCTTACCAAATGCACTCCTGCCACCTTGTGGCTCGTTTTTATGGCTTAAAATTGCTCTGAAGTGAAATGCATCAGTGGCGAGTTGCGTCATCACCTCTTTTTGCCTCTCGCGCAGAAAAACGTATAAAAGACGTATAAATACGTTATTGTTTATAAAAATTTATAAATACGTCTTTGGTATTGAATGAGGTAATAATGATTTGGAGTGCATGAGAAAGTGGAAAGGAAAACCTAGTGCTCTGTGAACACATGGTCAAGTATATTGAACACCACAGCAGAAACAAAACGGAATGTATTAGCGGTCAGGAGAAAACTGCTGAGCCAGCAATAATAGCGCTGATGAGTTCATTGTAAACAACAGTAGGGCAAGTGTAACACACCCGGGACTTATGGGGGACTGCGATTAATTGAAAAGAGGCGTTCACTGGAGCATTTATTGTACCTCGGAAAGAGATCCAGATGTGTAAAATCTCAGGAATGCTCTCGTCAACACTTGTCCCTCATGTGCACGAGCCCGCCACCAGACTAGCGTGAAGCGTTAATATTTCATGGCTCTCCTCTGGCACACAGCAGATCCATCCATTCCCGACATTCCCAGCATTCCCTCCCCCACTTCTGGCTGGCGTGGTTCCATCATCTGGCTTTCACTTGAACTTGTCAAATCATCCACTTTAAGCTAATTGCGGCGTATTGGAGTCCGCGCCCTTCTTTCTTTAAAACCAAGCTGACACGGATGCATTATTCATGACATCCACAGAAGGTCAGCTGAACTTGCTCAGGACAGCCATGACTCACATGATTGAGAATCCCCTGCACAGATATTATTTATAAAACATTCAGCGGACCACAAACACGGAGGCCTCTTGACATTTCAATTATTCCCCCCAATGTGAGCGCATAAGGCCGGGAAAGCCACGGGATGCTGATAAATCTTCACTCGCTGAAGAGGAACGTTCTTGATGAAGCCTTTCATGACTGGCACAGTCACCTACCATTACCTCTGACAAAATAAAGATTCTATTACCTCCCCTGCGCCTGCTGATCATGTCAACATTTGAACACAAAAGCATGTTTCCCTTCCTTGACGGTCAAGGTTGTTTCAGCAGTCCGAAAGGAAAAAGTCTGCTTTTGTTTCTCTGCCTACCTACAGGCACTCTGAAGAATATTCATTTGGCAGCAAAGACGGACGGGACTTTGGTTTTGCTGTTTTTGTTTCTATTCACCTTTCAAGGACCAAACCTTTTCAACTGAGGGCCACATACTGAAAAATCAAAAGATGCGGGGTCCGCGTTTAAATTTTCTCAACCAACCCATGTAAACCAACCATGATATGCTGAGATGCTGTCTCTGATATTTAAAGGAAAAAACTGCCAGCATCTCAGTTTTGTGTTATTGGTGACAAGCATCATATTTAGTAGGACCAAACTTTTTCTCCTTCCGTTACGCTTTTTAGCTCGTTTTTACATTTTTGTAAAAAATGTAGGTTTGGATTTTTTTTTTTTTCCTCCCTTAATAATAAAAAGTTTCATTTAAAAACTGCATTTTGTGTTCAGTTGTGTTGTCATTGACTAATATTTACGTTTGTTTGATGATCTGAAGGGCCGCACGGTGGTCATGTTGGCCAACACAGTAACAGTCTGGAGATCGGGAAGACCTGGGTTCGATTCTCCCTTGGGCATTTCTGTGTGGAGTTTGCATGTTCTCCCCGTGTGTGTGTGGGTTTTCTCCGGGTACTCCGGTTTCCTCCCACATTCCAAAAACATGCATGTTAGCTTAATTGGCGACTCTAAATTGTCCATAGGTATGAATGTGAGTGTGAATGGTTGTTTGTCTATATGTGCCCTGCGATTGGCTGGCGACCAGTCCAGGGTGTACCCCGTCTGTCGCCCGGGATAGGTGGGATAGGCTCCAGCATGCCCCCGCGACCCTTAAGAGGAGAAGCGGTATAGAAAGTAGATGGATGATGATCTGAAACAGCCATTGATCTGGTCCATTCAATAATTAAAATTATAAATATAATCTGCAATAACTGTTTAGTGTATATATTTGACTTGATAATAATTATTTTAGATTAATGTTCACAATTAATTCATAATGGTCAATGGAATAAATAAAGTTACATTACTTTTTCTAATTATTTCTATTAAAAATCCTTAATTAAATTAAATATTTTAATAAAATTTGTATCATTAACTTAAAATAAAATGAAAACATACATTTAACTCTATGTACTATTACCAGTTTGAAACATCTTAGTCTTGGTGAAAATTCCCTTATATATGCACCATAATTTGTCTTTCCTCCACTAATGAAGCAGTTTTTATTTCCTTCCGATTGCCATCAAAAGAGAAACGGCAGCAGCAGTGTTGTATTGATGCTGCTGCTGGCAATTGGACATGAGCGCAAAATAAAAATAATGATTTAATTTCAACTAAGAGATGGAATGAAAGGGGGTACAATCCCTCAGAGTGTCAGTGGTTAGCTAACGCCATTAATTACAGTGTGGAGGCTGTAATGGACGTCATTACACACGCTGGAACACTCGATTGCTGCTTTTTCGTTTAGTTTTAGGGGTAAACATATTTGTTTATGCTTTTTTACATATTTTTTTTTAAAGAATTTCATCTCCCCACTTGCTTTCTTTCAGGTCACGTCCTTTCATTCCCTTCTGTTTTAATTTGTCCAAAGCAGCGGAAGCACAACAGGAGGACTTGGGCCGTGTGTTGAACTCTTAAAAGGCACCACTGCTCCCTGAATGCATCGTCTGTACTGCTGGCACACTTGAAGGTGGGTGGTCGACGCGCCTCTTTTGGGCGCCGCTTAATTAGTTTGACGGATCTTTGGGGGACTGAGATTTGCTCCACCAATTACACCTGGGGCGTTTTTATTTTTCCCGAAAAGAACGGGATGCTAATTGGAGCGAGGCTGTTATTTCCGAAATTTAAGAAGTCATTGTATAAAACAACTCAATAATGATCTGGAGTGCATGAGAAAGTGGACAGGAAATCATATCTCTCTTTGACCACATGGTCGTTTATGAACAAGTATATTTGCACAACACAGCAGCAAGTGTAACACTCATGAGTTTCACACCAACAGCTGACATTTTAAAGCGCATGCGGACGTCGATAAAGCTGCTAGATGCTGACCACACATGATACTTCAACTGCAGCTACTGCCATCTTGTGGAGTTAATAAAAAAACATCAGCGGGTTGCCTACAGCCACAGTTGTTGAGGCCTGCAAGACCTCGGTGGTTATTTGCTTTTGTAGAGGATGCACAAAAGCACAAAAGGTTAATTGAATAGAGGCGATAACTGCCGCATTTACGGTTCACCAAAGTACTGGCACACGCCCAGGGCCGCCCCTCCCTACATGTAGCACACGCGCTGCAGGGCCCCATGATCTAAGGGGGCGGATGCATCGCTGCTGTGAGACATGGAGCACCACGTCAGCCCGAGGCAGTAGAGAAAAAATACAGGAGACGTGTGACACCGAGCTCGTTGCCGTAGTGATTGACAGCACTTAGCCGAATAACAGCTATAATAATAATACATATACATACACAATGATAGAATGGCACAATTCACCCAATCACCTGTCATTTCCTGTTGGTGTAATGGCACAGCTGCTGCTTTCAAAGGCAGAGGATGTGATTCCAATCCCAGGCTCTGCCAGTTTTTTTTATTTGTTATTTGGCACCAAAAATAATTTATTAAACAATTTGTTTTCCATGTATTTGTACTACTCCAAAATATGCATCTAACTAAATTCAGGTTCAACTCAAATAGTATAAAAATAGCTTTTAATGGGTCAGCTCTTGATTGGCACGCTCCAAAACCACTTCCCAACTGTCCCACTGTTTAAGTATCCCTAAAGTGTCCACCTTTTGACAAGCTAACTAAACCTAACAACGTCTAGACGGCAGCTGCACCTTCACACCTGGGATCAATAATGAATCCGATTTACATAACAACCACCACAAGCCTGACGTGGAATATTTGATGCCAAATCACTTTAAGTGTGGCACAGAGACAGAAGCCCAGGGGCAAACGGGGGGCCAGTAAAAATCCTGCTTGAGCGGGCAAACAGTGAAATAGTGTGTGCAATGTGCAGAATGTGGAGCTTAAATAAGTGAAAGTCGTTGCCTGAGACGGCACCGACGTGAACTCCGGCCTGATTCGTTGACACTGAGCACATTGATTTAGAGATGCTGCAAGGTGTGCTTTCATGTAGCGTGAATGGACAACTGTTCATTTGATCCACTATCGTTATCGTGCAATTGTCAAACTTTCAACTCCACACCACAACAAAAATGATAATTATCATCGTAAACAGAAGCAAGGCACTTATTGATTTTGATAGCTGATACAAGATGAAGGATGAGGCTGCTCATGAGGGCAAAAGACGGGCAAAGGGTGAATCAATAATATACATACATTATTTGTTGTCACTGATCCACATTTTAACATTCTTAACTGCCTTCCAAGTGTAAAAGGAAGTGAACCACTGTACGAATATGATGAAACTATTATAGTCACCCTTGATGAAGCATGTAAGGAAGTGGAGATGCGGGCATCGACTTCATGCAGCACGTTCTATAAACGTTCTTAACTGTCATTCAAGTGTAAAAAGAAGTTAGCGGCTGTAAAATGTAAAAAAATGTTTTTTTTAAATGACTAAACATCATCATCTTTGATGTAGCATGTAAAAAAGTGGAGATGCGGGCGGCAACCTCATGCATCGTGCTATTTAACCGTAATCGTACACAATTATGTAAAATCAAATATTCCAATCGCTGTCTGTAGCGTGTAAGGACGAGGATATGCGGACCTCAACGTCATGGATCACCTTATTGAAACGTCCTAAACGGTCATACAAGTGTAAAAAGAAGTTAACCACTATATTAAAACAATGAAACAAAAAAACATTACGATTACCCTTTGATGTAGCGTGTAAGGAAGTGGAGTTGCGGGCATGATTTAAATGCTGTTAACTGTCATACAAGTGTAAAAAGAAGTTAATGGTGTAATCCTACTCTGCCAGGGAGGAGAGTCTCTTCACCTAAAGACAGCCAACCTTGCGTTGTGTCACTTGAGCCGTGTTGTACTGAGCAGCCAGGACAGCGAGGCATATTTGTAGTTTCAATTCCTGTTGTACGGTTATGAGCACATTTCTCCTATTTGTCACGACTGGTGCCCTTCTTTTGTGTGGCGGCACGACACAAAAAGCAAAACCGCCAGATGGGAGAAGTGATGACAGTTGTTTGCAGCCGCAACGGCCTCGCTTTGTGGCATCATTTGACCATTTGTTTTCTGTGAAGGAAATGCACTGAGAGGGAATAAAACATAAAAAAAAATTAAGAAGTAAATCGACAGTGGATGAGCTGGCAAATCACGGAGGAGAACAAGCAAGCAACCAACCACCATGAAGGCCAGCACACACAGAGAGAGAGAGAGAGAGAGAGAGAGAGAGAGAGAGAGAGAGAGAGGAGGATAAGGAGGAAACCAGCTCCAGCAGTGAGCCGTGAGGATGAGGAGGACATAATGGAGGAGCCACACTGAAGAAGAAGAAGAACCCCCTTTTTGCGTGTGAGGATGCTCCCAACCTGCGAGGAGAGGGAATCTGGGTGGTCAGGAAGACATCTACCAGGAATGTGGCGCTTGGCTGGACACGTCCAATCCTGATGGACTGAGGAGGGACACCCGTAAAAAGTGCATTCATCTCCGTGTCTTCATGGAGGGACCTGGGGAGACTTGTTCGCGGCGCCAGGACGCACGACCATCCGGGGGCTGCAATCACGGCGCCTGTCTGCAATAAGTGAAAGAAAAAGAAGCAATAAACCAATCCGTTCTCCTTCAAGCGACACAATGAAAGAAGACGAGGCGTCAAAGTTCAGGAGAAGCGGCGCCTCCTCCTCGTCGAAATCCTGGACTGCTGAGAACCGAGAACTGCTAGATTAAAAACAAATTGGGATATTTTTTTCGATGCCATATCATGAGCACTGTGATTATGTTCCATGTTATTTAGTCATGGACTTTTTGGGCACGAGACGTCTTGTTTTATGTTTGACACAAGAGCCATATTAGTCCTGCGTTAACTTAAAAAAAAGAGGCTGATTAGTTGTTCTTTTTTTGCACTATGATGGAAGCGCCACCATGCTCCAAGAAGAGCCTGTCCCTCTCCCTGCCGGTCCCCCGCGAAGGACAAGCCACCCTCAAGCCTCCGCAGCACCTCTGGAGGCAACCCCGGACTCCCATCAAGATCAAGCACCGGGGCTACTCCGACACCGACCGGCACCACCACCGGCACATGGAGCGCTCGGACGCCGTGGACACGAGCGACCGGCCCGGGCTGAAGAAGTCGCGGATGTCCTGGCCGTCCTCCTTCCACGGGACCACGCACACGTCCATCGGGAACTGTGTCGGCAATAGACGGTGAGAGAAAGGGCAGAGGAAGAGGGGTGTGCCCGCAAACAGCCCACAAGGCGTATGCGTAAACTGGTAGATGGAGGGAGGGGGAGGAGAGACTGTTTGTTTGAGGCGTGCGTAAAGAACGCAACATTTTGCGCATGGAGGCGGTGTCTTTATTCTATAGTTGGGGGGTGCAGATGCATCATTTTGCATAGACAGTGTCAGGAGTTGCAGCAAAAAAACCCCAACAAACGTTAACAGTATTTTCTTAAGTGATAACTAAGTGCTGCAATGGCACCAAACGTCCACTAGGTTGCAAGAGGCTGCAAGCGGGCCAACAGTCTAATGGAATGTAGCATTCCCCAAAACTGTTACAGATTTGCAAAATCCGACTCGGAAAATAGCAACAAGACCTTCAAAAAAAATGTTTTGTGGGTGTCACATCTTATCACATTGTTATCAGAGTGAATTGTGGGGTATTGAACTTGGAGTGAATTGTTTTGCATTGCATTTGGAGTGACTCGTATTGTATTAGAGTGAATTGTACCGAATTATAAATGTGGGGAAATTTCTCAAATCCAATTTGGAAAAAACTGCAATGGAATCCTATTCCGAGTTTGACATTCTAAGTGCTGTATGTATCAGATGTACAAGATATTGAATCATATTGTATCACATTGTAAAGGGCGTCAATTGTCTTGCATGGAGTGAATCGCAGCATAATTGGAGTGAATCGTACTGTATCGTAATTTAAGTGAGCGGTATTGTATTATATGGCATTGTTATTGGAATGGCTTGTATTGTATAATGTCTTACTTGGAGTGAATCGTGCTGTATCGTAAGCGGAGTGAATCGTATTCTATCTAAGTGGCATCAATCAATTTCCCATTTAATTAGAGTGAATCACATCGCACCTTGATAGGAGTGAATCATATTGTATCGTCTCGTACTTGGAGTGAATTATATTGCATTGTACTAGGAGTGGACCGCATTGTATCGTAATAAGAGTGAATCGTATTTTACTGTATCGTATCATATCATAACGGGAGTGAATTGTATTGCATGGTAATTGGAATGAATTGCATTGTATTTGCATTAGAATTATCAGAATGTGGCAGAAAACGGCAGGTATTACCACCAAAATACAGCAAATATGGACACCTTCTCTGCGTATTTTCACATTACTACCAGAAGAACACCAAAAAATTGATCTGACCTGTACCTGCTGTCATCGGGTTGGGTGAAAGACTCAAGCGTGTGGGCCAATTTCCGTTGACCCAAGCTAGTGGCCATGTTTTTTGTTGACATTTCCATTTGAGTGAAGCTTAATGCCCCTCTATGGAAAAAAAAACATGGCCGACCACCACACTGAGCTGTTTCTTTTGTCGACAAACTAGCTTTTACATGAGCAGATAGTTTGATGCAGTGAAGCACTAATATCCATGCAGAACATGTTGTGTAAATGGTGGTAGGTCATGTAATTGTATGTGACTGCTACATTTCAGTGAACTTCTGGTGGTCGCGTATTTCTAGGAGTCCTGAAATGTCCGACTGTCTGGAATGCAGCGTGACTTGAATTGCTTTGCTTGGCCTCCGACCCCAGACCAATCTGGCCCCGGGTACGGTAAACGCATGTGACAAAGTTACGAGGTGCAGCCGGAGCTGGACTGTCACACAGAAGGTTTGGGCAGGGCATCAAACCTGTCACACGGTGGCTGCTCCCACATGGGATGTGACAGGCAAAAAAAAAAAAGAAAAAGTTCTGCATTAGAGGGAATAAAAGAGTGCCCATTGGAGCCAAACGCCGCTGCAGAAACTATACTATGATCCCCAAACACACACAAATCAAATTACACCATGTGTGTTAATCATGTCCATTAGATTAAAGGCACTTCATCAAGTGTGAGTCATACGGAACAATGCGGTTTTTGATACGATTACTTCAGGCTCACACAACAGCGGCTCCATTTATTGTCTTAATGAGATCCTATGAATGTGAGCGACAGCTGCTTGTTTTTGGCCTGGTAAATAGCACAAGCAGATGCAAACCCATAAAAAATGTCAATAGGGGTGGTACCCTCAAAGGTTCTGCTTTTATACTCTTGACTTTTACACTTTTTGGTCATGGAAAAGGTATAAATATTACATTAGAGCCCAGTAGTTAGCCGTGTGGGATACATTAGTCCATAATGTACATTCAGGGACACAAATAAATCCGCATACGGTAGATTAATGGCACTAGGAGGAGTTTTACAGTAGTTGTGTGATTAGTCTTCTAAATTGTGTGTTGTACCTTCATGCGTTTATGGTCACATGAGATGCTTTTGCAGGTTGTCAGGTGCATGCCAGAGCAACAGGTGGCGCTATAACCCCTGACTGCAAGGCAATCAAGCATGTCAATTTGGAGTGTATCGTATCACATTGTAAACTGAGTGAATTGTATTGCATTGTAATTGGAGGTGGCTTGGGCATCTGGTCAGGATGCCTCCCGGGCGTGTCCCTGGGGAGGTGTTCAGGGCACGTCCGACCGGTAGGAGGCCTCGGGGAAGACCCAGGACACGTTGGAGAGACTTGTCTCTCAAATGGCTTGGGAACGCCTCAGGATCCGCCAGGAGGAGCTGGACGAAGTGGCCGGGGCGAGGGGCTGTCCTGCTTAGGCTGCTATTGGATGATATATTACCTGCAGTGAACCATAATACATTCCACTTTGAGTGAATGCTATCATTATTAGAAGGAACCATATCGCATTACATAGTTGACACACGTCTCCGACATAACAGCGATAATGACTTAATTTTCAAACGCTTTGAGACCCGTTTTCAGGCTGTAAAACCCTTTTTCAGTTTCAGTTGAAAACCATGCAGCTCCTTATTTACTGCCATAAAAATAGCCACTGTCTCAGTTTATGTACTGCCAGAGTGCTCCCTCCCCTGCCTGAAGAGTGATTATTAGCCCCGTAACAACTCCCTAAGAGGGGGCCGGGGGCGTCCCTGTAGGGTCCTGCTTCCTTCCCTCCTGTCCTTGTTTGTTGTTGTCATTTCCCTCCCGATGCCACGGCCGGCGCTGCTGGCAGGCCCTCGGGACAAGAGTGGGATTGAAGGAAAGGACGATTTGTGTCGAAGTCCGCGGGACACGCTCGGAGGCGGTCTAATCTCCAGTCCAGCAGGACGATGACTGCCTGTCCTTCTCCTTATGTAGGCGGCAAACCGTGAGAGGGCAGAGAAAGAGAGAGAGTAATAATTTGATTCCTACAAGCGCACTAAAGCGGTTCTGTTTGTGTGTTTGTGTGGGTGTTTGTGCTACACAAGCGCTGTAGGAATGGAGGATGGGAGATGTGTGTGTGTGTGTTTATATGAGTGGGCTGCTCACAGGTTAGCGTCTGACCCGCAGCTCGTATGCACCGCAACGGGCCTTGTTTTATCTCTCTCTTTTCCATATCGGTGGGAGGCCGGAGGGATTTCCGTCGCATTTGCGTGCTATTCATTCTTTTTTTTCCACATACCAGAATGAGAGCCTCACTCTGCCTCTTCGCTTACGTCCAGATAACGCTCAGAGCCGCATGCCTCATCGCCACGCTTTAGTGGGAGCTTTGTGCATCCGGTTAGCTCCAGGCTAGCTGGATGGCGCGCAGCCTATGGAGAGTGGATCCGTGCGCGTCTGCTCCGATGGCATTCAGCCTACAGGGAACACGGTGTCATGTTTGAGATATGGTGGCAGACAGGCGGGAGGAGGGGATATGACAGTTCCAGCTCTGATTCCGGGAACAGGTTCCTTTGGGCGCCAACACGTCTGTGAAGAGGCGTTTTTATATGAAAAAAATTGACCGCTTAGGTAGGATACATAGCAGGAAAACTACAGTTCTTTTGGCGATTAAGCAAACCAGATAATTGTAAGGATGCACAGGGGCTATTTTGATATTTTTATATACTGCATATATTATTTAATTTTGTAAAAACATTAAAAAAACACTATTTATGTATACTGTATATTTAAAGACTTTTTTGTGTTATTATTAGTTATTAGCATCCACATTCAGCTCACTCAAATTTGACCATTTTGCTGTTTATTTTAGTCTGTACTTATTTACACAATGTCCCGCAGGCCAATAAAAAATGAATCCCTGGCCACAAATGGCCCCTGGACCTCACTTTTGACACCCCACCCCTGATGTAAAACAACTCATTCACACGTTGTAATATGCATGCCAGGCCAGTAGTTGGCAATGTTCCTGTGTCAAAATATATCTACACGTTGAGGTCCACCATTGTTTATGTCAACTAATTCTTAACATGTAATGTCCTCCATTTTTCCCCCCAAACATGACAGTAGCGGTGTTGTTTTTCAAAACTTCCACGCTTTAGTTTTCTGTCAAAACCTTCCACAGGTATACCTACCTGTACATCAGACTTTATCGGGTGCAGTCATTTTTGCCTTTACCCCCAATAATAAAAAATGGGCACTGACCGTGATAAATGAATTTCCACAAAATAGGATTCCGTATTTATAAATGGAATATGTTTGTAGTTAGAGCATAGAACACCTGTTTACGACCCTCTAAATATTATTTTGAACATTATTAGAGCCTTCTAAAGCGCTCCGGCGTGAAAAGAAATAACTTTTGTGGATCTGGTGGAGCATCGCAAACTCGACTCCAATGCAAAATTGGCCATTCGGGATGCAAGGGGTGAGGATTCGAATGCAAACCTGATGAAGTGAAAGTAATTGCTCTTAATTTCGACTTGGGCGGACGACCTGTTTGTCACGAGAAGTGCAAAGACAGTTCAATTGCGTGCTGCAAGTCGGTCAAGACCTCATTTGGAAGTTCACAGGATCAATCAGCTCCTGAAATTGCTGGGTATGAAGCAAGAGAGTTGCCACTTCTGATGAATACGTGGCAAAAGCTGCCGAGGTAAACAAGAATGTTTATTTTTGGGGTTAATTGTTGAAACGACTCCTCGCCTTTGACTCTTGTCTGTGTCAAACAAAATGGCAGCCTGAGTGCCCTCTTTCTCCCACTCTAGGGTACTCATCTTTCTCCTCTTCCCGCCCGCGGCGTCTTTTCTTCGACATTTTTGTCAGCACTTTAGTCAGAGTATGCTAATACAAGCGCATCATTCATCGGATCCCGTGACCGAGGCGCCGCGAGAACTTCCAAAGGAAGAACATGAATGACGACAGGCGAACGAATCTTCCCGCACTTCTGTTGCCATGGTTACCTGTTTTGTGCTCTCAGAGGAGATCTCATTTAGCCCCCCCCAAAAAAGAGAGTGCCTCGGAGGCGCTTGACGGGGTGGGAGACTTAGCGGGACCATTCGTCAAGGTGCGCTGGAGGTGCTTTGTGCGCTTCGTGCATTCTTACAAGTGAGGCTGCTCCCTTCCTCGCCTCACTGGCCAGCTGCCACAATCATTGAGATGAGGGTTACTCTGATCAGAGTTTTATGATGCTGATTCCAATACCGAACATCCATGAGTGAGATCGGCCGATATCAGTACTGATCACATGGATCAACTGGGATCAACAGGGATGTCCAATATTGGCTTTTTTGCTGGTAACTGATATGCCGATAATGTCCAACTCTCAATTTCCTATTCCGTTATCTACCGATACCGATATGGCTAACATCACATATCTCCTGTCATGGAATTAACACATTGTAGTGACCTGCATATTGTTTTAGACATTTTAGGCATTTCCTTTGGAGAATGATAAAGTATCTATTTAACCAGGTATCTATCTATCTACCAAGTGTCCTTCCGTTTCCGGGCCATGAGGGTGCTGTAGCCACCTAGCTATTGCAAAAGAGTTGTTGCTTGTTGTTGAGTTGAGTGGAGAGTCAACTGATTGATGCCACCTACCTTGACTCCTGTCTCGTTGTGAATTGCATCTCCACATTTGATGACCCTCGACGTGGGTAAAAATGTCGACTGACGACATGCCGCTACATGCGAATGAGTTAGCTAACATCGGTGCTATCTGCAGAACACCCACGCCTGTGGTTTGAACATACGACTGTGGGGAATAATATGGTGGGCCGATATTGTCAGACATCCCTAGTAATTATTAAAAAAATAAAATTTTGGGTGTATTATCTCTTTTTTTTGCCTTTATTTGTGTGAACATTTTTTGGAGTCTTCTTCTTCTTCTTTTCCCACAGCTCCTTACGGTGTCGGAGGGGTGCCACTCTTGCAATGGTCCACCAATTTCTTCCACTCTTGTCGGTTGTGTGCCAATTGCTGTGTCTCAGCAAACGTCATCCCGGTCCATTCTTCGATGTTGTTTATCCATCTCTTCCTTGGCCGACCTCTCTTTCCTCTTTCTTCGTCCTCTTTTCTTCGATATTTTCCTACCAACTATTTACTTTTTTAAAATACTTTATGCTTTTTTGTGGTCATTTGTCATTATATAAAGGTATAAAGTGTGAATTCAACCGTTATAATAAAAAACTACTGAGAGTTGTATTCTACGACTCGTCGCTGCAGCTAATTAGCACAAGCGTAGCATTTTTCTTTGGTGATTTATATGTTAATCGACGCTGAGGAGCAAAAGTCTCACCGAGAGCGCATTCAGGGAAACACCCTGACAAATTCCACTCATTTGTGCACTGCAACCATCTGTTGAAGCCGCCGGAGCGCACCCTCGCTCTCTCTCTCGTGTGAATTCCTGCCTGAGCCGCGCTAATTAGCTTCTGGAGGCTGGCGGCGGCGGCGGCGTACCGCGACGGAGCTCAAGCGCATCCCAGAGACCTCAGGTGCAGCTCGTCTGAGATCTATTAGCACCGACGCCAAGCAGGTTGTTTGCTTGACAGGGGGAGGCGTGAAGGAAGCTGGAGGTCAAGGTCCTTTTTTTTTATTTTTTGTTGTCGTCTGCTCTCGGCTCATTGAGTGGCCTCTCGCCTCCTCCTCGACTACCACGCATGAACACTTGGAGCTCAGCTGGTGGCCTTCATGGACGCTCTTGCATCTGTAAATCTTCTAAAAGGCATCCTCCACTCTCTGCATTATGCAGGAAGGAGGCAGTGCTCCACTACATAGCACTCTTTTTGTATTTTATTTTTAATACAGAGCTGACGGTATAATGGTACACGCTGCTGCCGCCCCATCACTCACCCATTGGAGATGTCCAGCGCTGGTCCAAAGCTTAGATAGAAGGGAGGGTTGCATATATATAAGTCGCACTGGACTAATAAGTCGCATTTTGTGGGGGAAATTTATTTTATGAAATCAAAGACCAAAAACAGACATACAACAGACAACAACAGGCTAAATAGGTGTCTGTTAACGTAACATATTAACAGTTAATCAAATAGCTATAGCCTAAACAACATAGCATAACTAGTTTACTTGCAGCTTGTAATCTGCGGAATATGATTTTCTTTTTGGGGGCATTTGTGTTCCGTCTTTCTCAGTTGCCTTTATAAGTTGATTACATTGTGCATTTTCAGTGGTACAGGAGTGATAGGAGTAGCAGATACTGGCACACAAGCCAAGAGCGCCCCCCTCGCGGTTGTCAGTGTGAAAAAAACATACAGTATATAAGTCGCTCCGGAGTACAAGCTGGAGCCGGTGATGAGAGGTGAGATGCTTCTTTTCATCTGTAGTACTTCTACAGTTGATCTAACTTACCTAAGATTTGTCAGATCAAAACACGATCGCTGCATAAGACCACAAAATCTGATATTAGCGTGCACTTCAGAAATTCACTATGTCCTGTATTAACCATCGTATATTTACCGCATCATTGTGAAAGCCACAGGGTTCAAGGCATGTGAAAAAAGGACCGGCTTATAGTGCGGAATTTACTGTATTTTTTGCATTTAGTGCTTTATTGCTGCATTTTCATTTTCATTTAGGTATAAGATGCGACCTACACCAAAACGCTCGTACGGGGCTCGTACAACTTGTAGTTGACAGTGAACCAACAGCGCCTCTGCTGGTCGTAGCCGAGTAGTGCACTCCATTTCAAGATGATCGATCTTCATTGGCAATCAATGGAATGGCAAATGCTAATGTTTTCATTAGCCAGTGGGACCAATTGAAGTCTGCCCGGCAACAAGTGGCCATAGAATGTGTAGGAATGAGAATTCAATCTCCATCGATGCATTTGCTCGATAGTTTTCATTTTCACATTTCAACAGTGAAGGCTACTCAATGACTATTAGTCCTGCTGTAGATTTACTGATTGCGCTTTGTAATGTAATGTAATGTGTCAC
Organism: Dunckerocampus dactyliophorus; assembly: GCF_027744805.1. Taxonomy (NCBI): domain Eukaryota; kingdom Metazoa; phylum Chordata; class Actinopteri; order Syngnathiformes; family Syngnathidae; genus Dunckerocampus; species Dunckerocampus dactyliophorus. Next base: position 7,366,943 of record NC_072836.1, on the reverse strand, counting down.
CAAAGACATTGAATTGATTTGACAAAAGCAGATGATTCTTTGATGTTTGATTGCATGGCTATTATTCAGATTAAGTGGAGCCATTTTCTTACTGAGAGCTGCCATTATTGTCAGAATGCTTGAGGTGTAATGTAGGTCAAAAATAATCACGTTGTTTGGCTGTTGTGTCTTTTCCAAATGTCAGAGAGGTGCGACTGGGCGACAGTCCCAGCGAAAGGGAACAATGGCATCAAAAATTCACAGGCGAAAGCCACCTGTTCCTTCTTGCTTGCGACCCAAGTGTCGTGTTTGCTTTAGCTAATAACACTACCAAACTGTATTACTCCTCACATCCATTACGCTCTTACTCTGTAATGCGACAGAAAAATCTATTGTGCCCGTGGCGGGACTCATGCAGCCAATAACACGACTTGACTGGCTGCTTTTTTTGTCCAGAAGAAAAAGATTCTGTCTGTGATGGCTTCTCTCTTTGTGACCCGCACTTCATTTCAGTGTAAATGACTTGTATTGATTACATCTCTCCTCGCCGTTGGCGTTCCATTGTGCGTCTTGCTTGTTTGCCGGGATTCACCCCGCGGAAGCTTTGTTCTCCGCTCGCAGCGGCATCCCTATCATAAATCCATCAGCCGCCTCAAACTCACACGTCGGGGGTTTTTGTCTCGGAAGTCACTTCTCCAGAACGCCCCCTCGTTGAGCCGCCATGAAAGAAAGGATGAACAAGCAAGCAAAGAGATGATTATTGATTATTTAAAGGCAGACCTTGGCGATTTTGAGAAACTTCTTTCTTTGTGTCGGCAGTCAGCCTCCCTTCAGACAATATAATGTACATTCTCGGACATTCCATACTCACCGGAACATTTATTCTGGAGCATATTTTATGGCGTTTTCTGCTCTCTCGTTTGTAGAATCGAAAGATCTGCCTGGTAACATAACTAAATCTTAGCACAGTGGCATCAAACCTGCTTTCACCGCGGACCACATGAATGTGTAATCGCCTCATGATATTAGAACACATTTGATTATCATCGTTTTCATTCTGTATTGTTTTACCAACAAAGTCACGGTGCTAAGCAGCTTAACAACTTGTATGATTCAGTTTACATTGCGGTTTGACAACCAAAAAATAAGAAACTCCAATAGCATGCAGTAAAATGACCTAACAAATTCATTTAGCAAGATTAAGTATCTATTTGATTTTTTTTATTCATTGAAATATTTTTTTAAACTCAATATAATATAAATATATTTTAAAAGTAAATAATAATAATAAACTTTAAATATACAGTATATAAAAATGAATAAAAAAAATATACTAAAAATAATCAAATAAAATAATTAAAAAATATGTGCCTTTTTGACGGGCATTATTTATGGGCTTTTGTGGGCCGGGCCTTGAAATTGACACCTGTGATGAAAAACAAAGACGAAAATATATTTTTTAAAGTCCACAAAATGCCACCAAACCTCCCATCCATCCATCTTCTATGCCGCTTATCCTCATGAGGGTCACCGGGGTATGCTGGAGCCTATCCCAGAAGACTTTGGGCAAGAGGCGGGCTAACCGCAGGGCACATATAGACAAACAACCATTCACACTCACATTCATACCTATGGACAATTTAGAGTCCCCAATTAACCTAACATGCATGTTTTTGGAATGTGGGAGGAAACCGGAGCACCCAGAGAAAACCCACGCACGCACGGGGAGAACATGCAAACTCCACACAGAAATGCCCAAGCGGAGATTCGAACCCAGGTCTTCTGCATCTTATTGCAGTTCATTGGTTCCATACCCGACTGTGATAAGTGAATGCCAGAAGTATGGTTCCGTATTTATAATTTAAATATATCTGTAGTTAGAGCATTGAAAACCTGTTTACGACCTTCTAAATACAGTTTTTAACATGATTAGAGCCCTCTAGACATGACATAACACATCTATAGTCAGTCACCTCACACTCATATTACCCAATACATCAGGTATTGACCATTTTTATCCTTGAAAATACTTAATGTAGGCAAAAATATGTGACATTTACTTAAATATGCATATTCTTTGACAAACAGAAGGCCGTATTCAATATTCTCCTCCATTGTTGTACTGGAGTTTTGCTAGTGTGTCTTGTTCCGGCTGATGCGTTCAGTGCGGCTAGGATTCCCGAGGTTCTATTTTGACGTGGAAATCCGAGGCAGTGCAGTGGAAAAATTGTCAGAAAAAGCATATTCAAAAGATACAGTAGTTTTCCACAAGATCTGTAAGGACCGGATGTTTAAAAATGGACATCGCCAACTACTGGCCTGGCATGCATATTGCAGTGTTTATTTATTTTTTGCATGCATCTGAGTAAACATTGTTGTCTCTACTTTTCAAACCCTTTTTTACGAGATTGTCGTAGTGGGAATTGGGTAATGGGTGGGTGATGTAGTGTTGGGGCATGGTGGGGGGGTCGATGTGGGACATGTACTCTCGCCAAAGGGATGTCCCGGCGGAAATGTGCTTAGGGCCGCTGTCTGACTGAGGATGCGTTTGATTGACTGAGGCTGACAAACGCGCTGTCAGCTGTGTGTCAGCGCACGCACGGACACACACACACACGCACAGACACGGAGTCAGTCAGTGGAGCAGAAAGAACAAACGGTGTACACCTGTCGTGCAGAGTGTCCTGTCACACTAATGTGAGCTAAGTCGGGGTAGAGCGTACTCATTCAAATAACACAGGATGCCAGATGAAAGGCACAATGCAGGCCACACTGTAGACACTGCACACACACACACACACACACACACACACACATCGTGTGCATCTTTCATCCCAAAATGATTGGCCCTGATTCCTCGCTGGAGTCTTCAGACACTCGGCACAGATGGCGTTGATAGCGGTCCAGTCCAATCAAACACAGCTTTGTCCAAGACATTAGCTCATTTGCTGTCCACAATGGAAATCAAGACTCTTTTTTTTTTTTTTTTATTACTGTTACGCATATCTTTTAATTTGCCACAATGACTTTTTCTTTTTCCCCCATTGTTGGTCCGACTCCCACTGCGATAAAGGACGTGAGTGATTAGAATGCTGTGGAAACACAAGCTTTTTATGATTCAGTTCAGTCCTCATTTTGTCAGGTATGAAAAGAAGAAAGTCAAATGCTGTATGAATACTGGTCACAACATTGGGTACACCTGATTCAATGCAATCCAACACAATAAGGATTTCTCACCCCAATTTTCCATGACGTTCAACTTTGTATTTTTTTTTTAATCCCTAAGAAAACACACATAATAATAATTACTTGCATGTGTTTCAGATTCACATTGTTAAGTAGCCGAGCAGTAGATTAAGATGAAATATCAAAATTGCACAAACAAATAAGGCCACTAACTTAGACATTTCACTTATATGTCTGGATTGAGCTCAAACTGAGAGGAAAACAACAACAGCATGAATAGAAGTGTACACAATGTAGAAAATGCATCTAAAATAAAATTAAACATCAAAATTGTACAAAGTAAATGAGATGAAAATTAGACATTTCACTTATGTATTTGTATTGAGCACACAAACGAGTGCCATTCATTTTTATATACAGTATTTCATACACTTCATAAAAGAACTAAGGCTGCTGATTTAGACATTTCACTTTTGTCTCCATTGAGCACAGACTGAGCAGCGACATCACAACTGCATGAATAAAAGACGATTAAATATCAACGTTTTTCTCCATAAATGAGGCCACTCTATGAGATATTTGCACTTAAGCACAAACTGAGGCAGAAACTTAACTGAATGGATAAAAGTCAATAAGATACAATTTATTTTTCTATATCTTATACTGTGCACTGCATGAATAAATAAGTTCCCAAAATTAGACATTTCACTTGTGCATCTGCACTGAGCACAAGCTAGCAGGAACATGACAACTGCGTATATAAGAATGTATAAAATAAAATGAACTATCAAGACTGTACAACATAAATAAGGCCACAAAATTAGACATTTCACTTATTTCTCTCCGTTGAGCACAGGCTGAGCCAGAAGATAATGACTACATGAATAAAAGTGTATCAAATGTATAAACTGCCTATTAACAAAGGCCCCACGCTTCACTGTCTAACACACACTGACCGGACTCCACAATTCCATTTTCACTTCCTCAAGGTGTCCCAGTGCTTTTATTCCACAGCAGACGGAACACATCTCAAGACATTGCGGCAGATGATGCGCAAATGAGCATGTGGAAACGTGTAGGAGGGGAAATGACGGCGGTACAGGAGGAGTAGGAGGTGGTGGGGGAGCGGCCCGCAGCTTGCAGCTTCATTTCCAGGGAGGTCGGGCTTCCTTGCGCCGTAGCATATGGAAGCTATTGGAGCGTAAAGTGTACATCAACCTTCACTACCCCAAAAAAACACGGCCTCCTGCTCTGTTGACTTTGAGATCCCGCTGTTGAGCAGACGTAGTGAAATGTTGATTTTGTCATTCAGTTATCATAAAAACAACATCAGAGCTGGAATGGATGCTTTCCTTGCGTGTGTAATGCCGCTGTGTCATTTTGCAGCTGCATTCTAACGCAAAGCCGTTGAAAATAGCAAAATGAAGCTTTGATGTTTGCTTCCACGCACTGGGCCTCTTTAATAGGTACACCTGCATCTATGAACCCAACAGCTGTATCAACAAATTCTGCTTTTACAAAGATATTAATGCTAACTTCAGATATTCTGGTGACCTTATTTAGCTGCATAAGGGGCAAAATGTAAGGAACACTCAATACCTGCAGTGTTTTTAATCTTTGTTATCTTGAAAATAACTCCTTCAGGTCTTCCTGTTGTGGCCAGTGAGAGTGCAGCATATGCTGCGTGTGACTACAAGCGTCAAGTTGATGACTATCTTTTTTTTTTCAGTTTATAAAGGCAGGATTTTGGACAGGGTGCTTGAAACTAACGCTTGCAGGTCGCCCCTAATGTTGTGCCCAGTGAGAGTGCAGGATATGCTGCATGTGATTTTAAACATCAGTCAGCGCCTATAGTTTTTTAAAAATCTTTATAAAGGCAGTATTTTGTATAGTGTGCTTAAACCTCGCAGGTGTCCCCATGTTGTGTCCTGTGAGAAATGCTGCATGCGATTGCAAGTGTTAATCAATATCTATAGTTTTTTTTCATCCTTTTAAAGGAAGGATTGAAGAGAGTGCTCTTGAAACTGGCTGTTGCAGGTCTCCCTACTGTCGTGGCAAGTGAGAGTGCAGGATATGCTGCATGTGATTGCAAGCGTAATCCTTGCTAAGGTGCATGCAGGCGTGCCACATTGTGAGTTGTATCGCTGATGCCAGCTGGGACTCAGCAAAGGCTTGCCGCTTCCTGTCAAGGAGAGTAAATGGAAAAACTAGCGTTGTCCACCTGCTTCAAGAAGAGTTCTTCAAAGCAGCTCTGGAAGCGTGTCAAGGAAGCCCGGATCGATGCGAGCAGTACAACCTGTCTGCAGCACAAGCCAGCGCTCACTTGTAGGTCACGCTTGTGTTCACACATCAATGCTCGACATTCACGCTGTCGGAGGGCAGACGGAGGAAAATCACCCGCCCGAGGGTCACTGGAGGCATGTGGAGGCCTTTCCCCGCCTCGTCCTCCTCATCTTCTTCTTCTTCTTCTTCATCTCAGCACTCAGCTGGAGTCTTTCTGTCCAGACTGACAGAATTTTGACACTTTGCTTCCTTGGAAGCAGGAAAAACAAACGTCTTTTATTGTCATAAGTCCAACAAATGAACACCTGATCCGATAAGACAGCAAAGCGTGAAGATCTTTTTGTCTCATTGCAACCAGCTCGTCACATTGTGATCCCTGCCTATTGGTGTTTTTTTATGGTAAAGTAAATAGACAGTGGTTTAATGGCGCTATCCGCAGGGGAAGCATTCTGCTGTGGCTATCAATTTAGCAGCGGGCGCTGTCTCACATGTCAAACCACTCAACATTTTCCAGCAGGAAGATACTTTAGCAAGACGCTGTATATTGTAAGCCTGTAATTGTTTCTTCATGCGTGAAACTAACCTTAAGATATGTTTAATAAACGTGAGGGGGATATTATAGGGTTTGGAGTTTTGAGGACTTTATCGGGGTGCGATGGAGTCTAACCCCCGCAAATATCGTGCATCTACTGTGGCAGTATTTCTTTATTTGTGCATTAATGTGTTCATTATTTATGTTGTTGTTTTTCACCAATAAACAATAGGAACACCCTTGGAAAAAAATATCCATCCATCCTAATAAAAACATTGCAGTCGGATGTATCAGACAGGAAGTTGCACATAAACAAACAAGCCCACGCCGGCGACGAACACAGAACCTCCTTGGTGGAGGTAATTAACTCCCCCAGTCTGAGTTCTCTCTCTGTGTCTCAGTGTGTGCTCGTGCAGTGTAGTGTGCATGAGTGTGCATCCAGGGGCTGATTGTGTGATTACTTGTGGGAAATGAGGGCTTTTGTCGGCGGTGTTGTGAGAGTCCTCTCCAAATCTGTGCAGCGTCTCCTACCGCTTTCATTTTTTTGGAAAAGGTTACCACACACGGAGACACGCTTTCCACGTGAAATATCCGTCCGTATGTGTTGAAATGTTGCTCTTTATGCCTTCCTGATTGCGCCCCGAGGGAGAGAGATGGCGGTCTTTCAAAGCGGGGCGACCTCAGAGCTCCGGCAGGTGTGTCCAAGGGAAGCTGACACCCGCTGCGGAGGTGTGACGATTAGGGAAGCGGCCAGGGATTGAATGCGACGACCGCAGCTCGCTTGTGGTTTTTTTTTTTTTTCTTTTTCCCCTCACTTTTGTCACACCAAATTTGACACACGAGGGCATGCGTGTGATCGGTGGCGTCATTTGCCACTCTTGTGCGGATTGTTGCATAAGCCATCCATGTAGTGTACGTATAGGGGAAGGCCATCCTTTCTCTCTGAGGCTGCTATAAATAGGGCCGGAGGAGCCTTGGGGCGCTCAATGTAATGAGATTAACACAACCAGCCTCACTTCTCACTGTTTTATTGAGCTTAATGTCGCTTTCCAGCTACTCTTTGGCAATACGGTTGTTTATTTTAAAAACACACACACTGAACTGATGCAGTTTAAGTGTGTGTGCTACATGCAGCATGTTGGGCCGAGACATACTGTAGGTTAATTCAGTATTCAGCTCAGATTCCACAAAAAGCTTCCAAAATATACTTTTGAAGAGCGCCGTTGGCAATGGAACAAAGCTATGGACTTAGCTGACTTTACAGTGCTATTTATGATGCTGGCATATACTGTAAATGCTATTACTCACTACAATGTAACACATCCATCCGTCCGCTCATCCATCTCCATATCCTCCACCCTAACAAGAATCCACGCCACATTTAATCCAATCTAATCATCCAAAACGCCGGCTAATAAGCAGCCCTTTGCATCAAATTCGTCATAGGCCGCGCAAATATGGCGGGCGGCGCTATTACTACCTCGTAATTATGCGTGCTCAAATAAACCCAGGCCGCAGCCCAGCGAGGACGCGTTCAAGGTTGATTTGGCAGCGGAAATGGTCCGCTCATTAGCGTCACGCCCATCGAATGTGGTCTCGTGTGTTTGGAGCGGTGTGGGCGGACAAAAGGCGGGGGGGTAAGACGCCTTCTCGTGTGTTTTCTTTACCCGCGTTGCCGTCCTTCATCAAAATATTTTTTGGGGGTGGAGTTGGATGATTTTTTTTGGAATCATGTTTAAAACAGAGATAGATGCTTTTTGTTGGCTAGCTGATGAGACTTTGCCCTTGTTCGCTAACACAAGCTGTACAGTCACATTCATGACATAATTAGCAACATTAGCTGTTAGCATTTACCTGCTCAATATTTGCTCATCCTTTACCTCACAATGGAGCCGGATCCACTTTTTCCCCACAATTGTGTTGCTGTGTTGTCTGTTTCGTCGAGGTGAAAAATAAAACAAAATCTGCTAACATTATCAGACTGTATCATGAGTTAGCAACATTAACTGTTAGCATTTAGCTCATCTGCTCGATATTCGCTCACCATTCATCTCATAATCAAGCATCACCTTGTAGTTGCTAACGTCTGTTTTGACATCGAGGTGAAAAAAACCCCAAACTGGTCACATTATCAGATTGTATCACGAGTTAGCAACATTAACTGTTAGCATTTAGCTCATCTGCTTGATATTCGCTCATCATTTACCTCACGATCAAGTGGGATCCACTTTTCCCCCCACAATGTAGTCGCTAACGTTGCCCGTTTTAACATTGAGGTGAAGAAAGAAAAACTGCTAACATTACCAGATAGTGTCACGTTAGCAACATTAGCTGTTTAGCCTGCTAATTGTCTGTTCCGAGGTAAACGGAAAAAAACGTATTTGACATACTAGCAACATTAGCTATTAGCATTTAGCTTAGTGTCTTATCATTAGCCCCAAATGTACTACATTAAAAAGAACTACACTTTGTTCACAATGCAGTTGATAACAGTTTTTTTAGGCGCTAAAGTGGGAAAAAGAACCTGTTCACACTCGTAAACTCATTTTGATGAATGTCCAGTGTGTGATGTGTTAGCTGCCTGCTAGCTAAGCTCTAAATGATGACGCTGAAGGTAACACCTATTAGCTTTGTGGAGCGATGTCACAAAGTCAAAATTAGGTACATTTTGGTGATTAGGTTCATTTTAGCCACAAAAATACAGCAATGATTAAAAAGCGAACTGCCTCCACAATTGGCTCTTTTATGATTTCCACGTATTAGGTTGAAAGAGAGGCCACAAAGCAAAAAGAAGCTCTTCTGTGGAGGTGTCAAGGGGCTTTGCATTATATATAGTCATTTGCAACATTAAATGATAAAATCCAGATTAAAGCGCCATCAAATGATCTTGTTTTTATGTTCTGCGTGCCGTGAATTAATAGTGGCGTGTAATTACTATCCCCCTTTTTGCAAAATCAAAAGCTTCCCCCTCATCCCTGGAGATGAAATGTAACAATTAGCATAACTGTACTCCATTATTAGCGTACAGTTCCCGTGTGGGGAAAATCCCATTAGTAAGACAACTAACTAACAACGCGGAGATAATGGCCGTTCTAGGTCGTTAGCGAGCAAAAAGGCGGGATCGCTCGGGTGTATTGTCCTCAAACCGCCGCCGTCGCCCTTCGGCGGGCCAGCAAAATGAGCCACGTTTGCCCAATGACTCAGTCTGTCTGACGTATTTTGCTCTTGTGTCACTCACTGCTCAGCCGCCTCAATAGCCTTTTCCTTTTTTTGTTTTGAAAGCAGTAGAATGCTTCTCCACCTCAAAAATGTTCCATAATTCAAACGTGCGTCTTGTGTTTCCACATGGCGTCACCAGACGCTCTGCAGCACGCGGACGCACGCCGTCTGGATGAGTTGGCTGTGCCAAATAAAGCAGGGAGATGTTTAAATCAAGGAATGGAAGTGGTAGGGTTTTTTTTTTCTTTGCTTTGAGTCTACTCATTGCTCGCCTTCTTTTGCCTGTTTTGCTGTTTTTCCACCGCACAGTACCGGCTCGGCTCGGTTCTACTCGCTTTGGTTCAGCTTAGGTTGGTTTTGAGCTTCAAAACTTGGCGAAACAAGTCCGCGCGACACGCCAACAATCAGAAACAACAAGAACGAGGATCTCATATATCCAAGAGGAGACTGAGGGCACCATTGCAACAAACTGCAGAAAACTGTAGTGTCTAGAGCGAGGACAAAGCAATTTGTCATTGAATTATTTATTTATCAAGAAAACTATTTACAAAATAAGCCAACAGCAGCAAAATGGAAAAATGCATGATAGCTCTAAGTGTCTGCTTAAGTTAATTCTTGGCAATACTTGGAAAATAAAAAAAAAAAATGGTAGTGTGCTAATGTCAGCATGATAGCAATGCTAACATGCTAACATTAGCATGCTAACATCTAGCATAATAGTGATTTCTTTACATAAGTGTCTACCTATGAAAATGACTAAAAAGGCTACTATGCTAATGTTAGCATGCTAAAATGCTAACGTTAGCATGCTAAAATGCTAACGTTAGCATGCTGACACATAGCATGGTAAATGCCGTGAATGAGCTGAGCATTTTGCCATGTCGCATTTTTAAGCATTTTGAAATCGGTTGCATTTAGTGTCCCGGAAAAATGGGGATTCTTGAGGAGTGGATAACAGCATGAATGTCCCGACTGGAGTTCATGTTGGAATGAGGCGAATCGGTTGCGAAATGCGGAAGTCGTAGCATTTTTTTAAAAGGCAATCAGTGTTAAGTAAAAGTGGGAATTTTGGGGGAAATGTGGATTTTTGTCCAGTATAAACACAGACGTCCTGAACGTGTTGAACAGTTTGATGAAGTTTGATGAGTTTGATGAATCGGTTGAGAAATGTGCATGTTGAAAGAAATCCGAGGAAAAGCCAAAGTAGCGTTACGAAAAAGTGGGAATTTTGTGAAAATTGGGACTTTTTTCGAATGTGAGAAATGGTCAGTTCATGGGTTTCATGGTGGAGTGGCTTGAATCGGTTGAAATTGCGGAAGTTTGAGAAAGTCCCCATTCATTTTCAATAGGAAAAATTGGGGAATTTGGGGAAATGTAGAAAAGTGGTGGCCCACGTCGACTGGAACATTTTAATGTTGGAATGGTTTGAATCAGTTGAAAATCACTCATAATTACAAGAAGGAAATTTACTAGAAAAAGCAAAAACAGCACAAACTGACGACCGAAGTTCATGCTCATAATCCGCTGTTTCCTTTTTTCCCGGGTATCATAAAGCTGAGATGCAGGCTGTTTTTCTTAAAACATATCAAACTTCTACTGGAAGCATATCGAACATGTGTTGGTTTACAGAATACCCAAGTGGCCCTTGCATCCTTTCATTTTTCACCATGTGGCCCTCGCTGGTAAAAGATTGGACGCCCTGCCCTCCCGCATTCAGTGTGGGGAAGAGGCTGTGATTGGCTCACGTGTGGACTAGTCAGGAAACGTGGGAATCGGCAGTATGTCCAAACACAATGACAAATCCACACACACAAACATGTCCGAATAGCAGTAGCATGCACGTGCACTGTTCCTCCATTAGCCACAGCAGCAACAGATGGCCACACGCCGGAATGCCGACAGTAAACGCCTTACCATCACCGTGATCTTTCGGTGGAGTGCCATCCCCTGCGGGTCGCGCTGTGAACACATTTGCTGTGACACACTTGCTGCACTCTGAAAAACAACACTTAGCATGCACACGCTATGTAAGCAGTCCCTGCCCAAGGCTATGTCTACATAAAAATGGAGATTTGGTTTCGTACTGACCCGAATGTAAGTCTCGGTTGACGTGCACACGTGCTTAGGACGGGGCTCAAACCAGGGTCCGCAGACGGAGAACAGAGCGGCGCTAGCCGATGAGCTAAAAGCCGGTTCCGCATCTGTTACACTCACCCAACTTGATCGCACTCTCATCCGGGTCACGGCACCAATGTGACGGTTGTCACCCCCGCAGTCCCGCCTTGGGATTGCTTGACATGACCGTGTTGTTGTCATTTGCTTTGTGCCTGACTTTAAGGAGCACAAATGGACAGTAGGTAGTTAGGAGTATGGAAATAGATGGGTAGGAGCAGAGCAAAGAGTGACACAAAAGTGGCGGCGAATGAGTCACGCTCGTCTCTTGTCTCTCTCGTTCCGTCCTCATCTTTTCTTCCAGTCTGGATGCAAATAAAAGCCTGCGGAGAGGGAGTAACCATCTTTGAGATAAGGCTAAAAATACCACACATGCATGTCCTCGTGTGGGCTTGTTTGGATGCTGGGTGGAGTCACCACCAGCGCACGTCTTCATTTATTTCACCTCGCTGCCGTAATTGGCTCGCCACTTTCCAGGAAGCGGCGCACGGCGCACTTAAAATGCAGTCCATTAAATTCCAGCGTTCCCCTCGCAAATCTCCATCACCCCCCCCCTCCCCATTAAACATCAAAACCCAGTCGCCCGCAGGTTTGTGTTGCTCGACGACTCGTGACATGAGTGGCGAGAAACCCCAAAGGCTGTCTTTCAATTCTCCGACTTCTATTAGTACGCCTCTATATATATACTTAGCACGGCGACGCTTGCGGGTGGGTACATTCACCATTTGAGGCGTGTTGAGTAGGAATGGGTACCGGAACATCAAAGTTAACGGTAGTAACAAGACTGAAAAACGAAGTGGCTATCAGTGCCTAATTTCGGTGGTCTGTCAGGATTGCTTCCCAGATGTCACCTTCAAGCACTTGCCGCAGGAGGCAAAGTCTGCATGAAGTTAGCACCGAAATGAGGCACCGATACCTCATTTTGGTGCGGTTACTCTCGTCCATGTCTGCTCTGTTGATGTTTCGGTAGCATCCCTTATGTTGAGCGCAACATCATCGTGCCGTACTTCTCAGCTTGAACGCACGTCTGAACCCAAGTGCACGTATTGAGACACAGTCTAAGACTACGGCGAGCGAACACGTCTTGCTTTCTGCTATTTCTCTCGGGACGGCGCCGCGTCCATCCATCTGTTTCGGCAGCGGGGAGGAGGAGGATGATTATTAAACAAAGACCTGCTCATAGTTGGGAATGCCTTCGCTCTCAGTGGCTTCCAGGAATGGTAATGTAAATGTTAGGATGAATGTTAGCAAGCATCCGATGACACATTGAATGCAGACACAAGTCAGTTAAAGGTTAAGCTAGTCGACTGCCACTGTGTTGTCCCGGTGGAACAGCGGCGAGGAAAAGGCGCGACCGATAAAACATCCACTTATTGATCTCACCTTTGTCCTTTGATCTTTGAGCCAAAGAGGAATTGCGGTAATAAGGGTCGATCAATAGGCTAAGGCAAACAATCCTTTGCTGTTTTGGTTAGCTCGTTGGTTCGCATACTGTAAAAAACAGTCGGGTTATTAGCTTTGAGGCTCGCTTGAGAGTTGCGACTCCTGCAGTGCTGAAAAGTGAGTACAGTTGTCCCTCACGACATCGCAGTTCGAACATCGATCCCTCACTCTATCACGGTTTTCAACCACGTTTTATGGTTGGATCGCAGCTACGTCGGCCATAGTTTGACCTTGGGTATAAATAGGGTTCCTGCCCTGCTAAAGCCTAAGTAATAAATAAGATTTTGTTCAAAACCAACAGGGTTCTTGCTCAGGTAAAGAGAGACACCATTGAAAACTAGTGGGTTACGTTCTTGCTTCCATGAATGAAGTTAGTTGTTGGTACTCCCTGAAATTCTTTCATTGTCAACCACTCTTCAAGCATTGAGGTCGTATTTGTCTGCATGACACTTTTCAGGCGTATTCATCAACATTTTGGGCCTTATTGTCTGTCTGAGTAAGAACCCGACTGATATTGAATGATGACTGATTCAATGTGGCTGACGTTGCAAAAGTCTTAGGCAGCTGTTGCTGTTTTACTGACTTCACAGCAGCCTTGTTGACATAGTAAACCAGTAAATAATAGGCCACTCCCAGCGAGCAGGATCACAAAACCCCTCTGACCTTGGGTGAGAATCTGGATAAAGGTGGAGCTTGTGCCAAAACCATCCCCCAGGAAGCACCTCAAACTTCATTTAGCGTAATGTATTCATCAGTACCTTTTAACCCATCTGTCATCACGAGCTGGCAGCCCAGCAGGATCCAAAGGCCACGCTGGCAGCTGCCCTCGGCACCGACACTCGGGTCCAAACTCCGATCCGAGCGCTTAAACGCCAGCAGTTCTTGGCGAGTGGCAGGTGCAGTTTAACGCCTTACCCTCTCAAGGCGACAAACGCAAGCCTCTTGATATAATAAAGGAGTCTGGCGGGCGGTAAGTGACCTTTTCCATCACGCCAACCAAAGTTGGTTACATTGTTGGGGAGTGGAAGTCTGTTGCCCGAAGCTTCTAATGTGACAGCTCGGAGTGGCGGCGACCTCTTGTTCCATTACGTGCCGCAGTATTTCACAGTGATGATCCACTGTCAGGCAAAATGGGGCAGACAAAAGCGTTGCATTTAGATTGAAAACATCAGCGCTAACAGGATTTAATGTCTTTGATAATGGACTCTTCATCTTTGTGATAGATGGTGACAGGGAACCCTTAGCATCAAGATGTCTGCTATCTCTCTGCTCACCTTCCACATAGTACGCCCAGAAACTGCCAACAAACAACAATGCAGGAAGTGGGGGTCCCATATTGGTGGCTGTCAGTCATGGCAGATTTTATCCAAGAAGAGACTGAGGGCACTGCTGCAGCAAAATGGACACTGTGGAGTGTAATGTTGCTGCATCCAGAGCTACGACTGCTGCAATTTTTTTCTCTTAATATGTTGACTTTATTCTTTTAAATAAATTCTTTTAAATTGTAACTTTTACTGTCACAGATGATAGCTTGCTGTATGTGGCATTAATGCAACCAACTGCAGGACTGGAATGGAACAGTATCCACCTGGCATGTCATGATTTTCTACAGTGGAATGAGTCAAACAGCCCAGGTTTTTAGGTCTTGATACAGGTCTGCACTTGGTAGACAAGTACCATTTTTGCTTTGCTTGTAAAGGCACTATTTTGTAGATCTTCCCTGAATTGGATTTTATTAGATAAAGGATTCCCATCCCGAGGTGGAAGATAATATTTCAGGATTTCATTTTTTTAAAAAGTTGGATCTCTGTTGTGGCCGGTGAGCCTTACAAATCAAAAACAAGTATTCCCACTTTGCCCAAGAGAAATGGATAAATATGATTCTTTCTTTCTTTCCTCCCCCCCGCCTCTGTGGCTTTGTAGTGAGCGGCACCCTGGGAGGGCTTTCAGGGAAATTTCCTGCGATGAAAGCATGGTGTGTCTGATGTGGACCACTAAATCCTGCTGGACTTTATCGAGTGCATTAATAGATTAAAAAGAGGCTAGGTGGTCAGTCGTGTCCACGAAGCTCTGATAATCCCTCCCCTCTCTTCCCACATGAAATGAATCAATTTCCTGCAGCATTTAGCAGGTGTCAAACTGGTGGCTGACACCTGTGGTTTGGCACATTCCGGCGAGTGGGGCCCTCTGCGCTCCAGTGGCGATCCCCCGGGGAGGGATAATAATCTGCCTTAATCCTCTGGCTCTGTGAGCGAACCACAGCACAGCTCTGAGATATACAACCATGGTTTGCGGCGTGCAAAGTTGTTTTTCCCTGAGAAAATATCTGTGACTCATCGGCGATACAGTCGTGTGTATCTTCCACTCCTCAACTGCTGTACACAAAAGGGTGAAAATTTGTCCAAACATGCTGTGTTGCTTGTGCTAGTACGGTGTTTTTCTGACAAGTACACCACATGGTGGCGTTGTTATTAAACACCATACGTGAAACTTCTCACTCAGTCCAATCCGCTGTGCTAAACACCCACTTTTGTTATAGAATTTTGCCGAATCATTACGAAATTTGGTCCACACCTTTAGGGGACTGACAAGCACATGCCTGTCAAATTTGAGGAAGATTGGTTGAAAAACATGGCTGCCACCATGCGAAACGTCTTTGCCGAGGACTGTGCAACTAATCGCCACAAACCATCGATCATTTGTCCAATGGTTATAAAACTTTGAGGACATCTGTATCACGTGTATGCTAATATGTCATAAAGTATTGAGCAGCTTTAGACCTACAGGAAGTGAAGTTGTTGAAGCTATAACAGCCTCCACTCTTATGGGAAGACGTTCTACAAGATTTGTTGTCAAAATGTCCTTTAAAGAGTATGTGTGAGGTTTATGATGGGTGTCTTCCATGCCAAACTCATCCAAATGTACCTTTACGGACCTTCTTTGGTGCACGGAGAGAGTAAAGGGCCTTCCCCAAACCATTGGAAGCATGCACCTGGCCTTTTTAAGATCATTTAGAGTCTGGTCCTCGTCTTTATTGGTTAATAAACAGACTGTATGTCAGTTGTTATACGCGCTGGAAGAAAACCTCCATTGTCTTTTTAGAATCAATATAGGGAGCGTGTCTGCAGGCGCTTACCTAAATGCTGTGGTAAAAATAATTATGTTTCTCAATAACGCCAAGATATGAGCATAAAGAGTGTTCAATAAGAAGTTTCTGTTAATCGTTACAGCTTCTGGGAGGATACTGATGATGCTTTTTCCTGCCATTACACAGATGAGTTGATTTAACTGCCCACCAATGCGTCACTAGCCAACTGGCGATGCTTGCCAAATGTGAAGCCCCGCTCTGCTGTCCCATCTTGGACTTCCTTTACCCTGGGTTATTGGCGCTCCAGTGGGTGGGTGTTGCGGAGCTTCTTGCTTCTTGTGCATTGTACTGTAAATGTCGACATTAAAACGAAAGCAGGCGGAAGCGTGCCTCTGTCATTTTCGTTCCTACTTGCGATTGCCCGAGCAGGCACACAAAGGGCAAGCCGAGGCAAGCGGAGATGGCGTGGCCCACTCTGGACGCGTCAGTGGAGATGTGTCAGTTACGGGCACGTCGCCCCCGAGAGCATGCCCCGGCCCGGCGAGTCGCTGCGGAATTAAAGAGCCCTGCGTGCTGGATAGGTCGCTCATAGGATGATTCAGCCACTGTGATTATACAGTACATCCAAGCCAATAGCAGCGACACCCAATCTCTTTACTCCCTCTTCACTGCACTCCCCCACACTGCTTTAGCAATCAGCCAGGTGCTAAATGTCTGGGTGAGGCACGGCTCTTGGGTAGAAGGAGGAGGAGGAGTGGATTGGTTGTTGCACGTGGAAATAAGCATCTGTGCTGGCTTGACAGAAGAGGAAGCGGGGGCAGGAAATAACTGTCATTCTCCGAGGAGACTGGAACTGTGTGCTGTTCAGCGAGAGAGAGAGAGAGTGATAGACTCAGGCAGGTTAATCACCAACTTAGATATCTGAGGAGAATGGTGGGGTGAGTGAAGATTGACTGGAAATGTGTTATTTTAAGTAGCTTAAGGGTACGTTTACATAAGAACGAGCAAATACAGACCTGCAAAAGTGTTGTAATGTGCATGCCAGGCCAGTGGATGGCAATGTCCCTTTGGAAAGACACTACACACAAGCACAACAAAGAAACACACTTGTGTCAGTAGCCAGTGTACAGCTTGTATAGCGGTATAGATTTACTGTCCACTGAGTCAACACACAGCAATTATTGTCTTAACGCCAAGCAGGTGTGTCACCAAACAACACAATTATCTCGCCACAAGTCCATGAAGAGTTGCTAGTTTTGTCACGATTGACAATTTAAGTCACCAAAATGTAGGAGCTAAACTGATGGTGTGCTGATACTTTGATGTCTCAATCAGGACGACAGTGCATGCTATGCCGTTTTGTGTCAAAATCAAGAAGAAAAAGGGAGGAGATCATACTCAACTTCACAATGTCATACGACATGTTTAAATTCATGTTCAGCCTCAATGAACCGCAGCTCTCTAGTGCCGGCAGCACTCATGCAGCCTCAGACCCTTGCGTTGTTATTAATATGCTTGATGCCGGCAAGACATAATTATCTAGACAAAAGTCCATAAAACGTTGCTGGCTTTGTCTCTTTTGACGATTTAAGTCACAAAAATCGAGAGACAAAGACGATGATTGGGTATGTATATAACAGGAAGACAATGCATGGTATGCTGCATGCTGTTTTACCTCATTAAACTCAAGAAGAGAAAGGGAGGGGATCATACTCAATTTCACAACGTCAGAATACATGTTGGAATTCATGTTTGGCCTCAGTGAACTGCAGCTTCGCGTGCCGGCAGCACTCATGCAGCCCTAGATCAGGATGCAATTATCCCGCCAAAGGTTCATAAACAGTTGCTAGTTTTGTCACTATTGATAATTTAAGTTATCAAAATTTATGAACAAAGATGATGACGATTGGATACGTCCATGTGCCAATCAGGAAGACAATGCATGATATGCTGCATGCTGTTTTGCCTCATTGAACTCAAGGGAGGGAGTCATTCACATTCAGCTTCACAATGTCATAGTGCGTGTTGAAATTCATGTTTGGCCTCAATGAACCGCAGCTCCCCAGTGCCGGCATCACCCATGTGGTCCCAGACCATAACGCTGCAACCAACATGCTTGACTGTTGGCAAGACACAGTTATCCAGCCAAAAAGTTGCTAGTTTTGTCTGTATTGACAATTTAAGTCAGGAAAATGTTGGACCAAAGACGATGATGATTGGATACGTCCCAATTAGGAAGATGGTATGCTGCATGCTGTTTGGCCTCAACGAGAAAAAGGGGATCATACTCATCGTCACAATGTCACAATCCATGTCGGAACTCATGTTTGAATTCATGTGGAAGCGCAGCTCACCCAGTGCCAGCGGCACTCATGCAGCCTCAGATCGTGACCCCACCACGCTTGACTGTAGGCAAGACACAATCACCTTGCTACTCACTTGTGTACTCACAGTAAATCTATACTGCCATACAAGCTGTACACTGACTACTCTTAAATATAGCCGTGTTTCATTTCTGTAGTTTTGTTCCTTGAGAAGACATAATGATGAAAATGCCTGCTGTAATGTGAGGGCTACTCACTTTTGTGAGATACTGTATTTGTCTGATGCCATTGGACTCTACCATTCACACCACAGTGATTAAATTGAGAGGTAATGAATGAAGCAAACATAATAGACGTTCAGTGAGAGAGATGGTACAGACGGATTTATACATTTTTTGTTGAGTGTACACCTGCATGACACAGGTATCGGCGGTGCTTAGTTATTAAATTAGCGTCCTCTTTCAGAGAGTCCTTGTGTGCTGAATAAGCCGGGTAAATCGGGCTGTTCTGCTGCGGCACTTCATTTCTCTGCACACATTCATGCCACAAAGAACAGGGGGGCGCGAGGGGGGTGCTTGATTTGTTGTCATTAATACAGCAGCCTTCAAAGGGCTGCAGAGCACCGAGTCAGTGCAGCGATTAGTTTGATTAAACCTCAATGAGAGCAAGAGGGGAGGAGATTTACATACGTCCCACCAGTGGACTGACCTCCGCCCACTTTTCCTTGCCATTGATTATTCATTAGGAATGATGATGAAGAAGCAAGCCACCGCCGCATCAGCGTTTTCCCAAAAGTCTTGCACGGTGTCAGCTGCCCCCCTCTTGCCATCCTCCTGTGCGCAGCCATTAATCAGACCTCTCAGTGAGCCCTTGTTTCAAACGGAAAACATTCAAAAACAGTGTGGTTCCAGCATTTTGGATCCTAGAAACACAAACGTCTGAATATTAGTCTAAAATTCAGCTGTCTTATTGTTTCTGTATGAAAGCTAAAAAATGGAGGATATGGTTAGGTTGGCGTGCATACGGTATCGGACAAACCACTTTGTTATATCTTCTGAAGGGACAATACTATAGAATGACAATTTGGATGTACTTTAGAGTAGTCAGTGTACAGCTTGTATATCAGTATACATTTACTATGCAGTGAAAATGAGTCAACACACAGACATTACTGATCAAATAGCTGGCAACACAAGTGAGTAGCAAGACAATTGTGTCTTCCCTGCGGTCAAGCATGGTGGCGGTAGCGTCATGCTCTGGGGCTGCACGAGTGCTGCTTGTGCTTCATTGAGGGAAAACATGAATTCCAACAGAAACTGGGCCACATGGCAGTTTTCCAACAGTCCCCCCACAGCTATGTAGATAGTAATGGCTGCGGTTTGACATATTTGCAGTGGATAGTGGATCTATAAGAGCTGTACACTGACTACTATAGAGTATACAGTATGTAAACTGACATTGTATAGTATTGTCCTTTGAGAATGCTTGTTCAAATGTTTATGTGCAAGTATGTAAAAACAGAAGTGTTGCATTTTTGCTGAGTGTTGGTTGCTCTGCAGATGCACACAGGAGAAACATGTTTTGCACGTTCCACGTGGGCGATGGCGTTCCTCGGCCACGCACGATGATACAAGGTTTTTACTACAGCCATTACCACAGGCCTGGTCCAGTAGTGAGAGGTAATGTGTGCTTTTCCATCCCAGCAAAAGGCAATTTGTTATCTCCCATAAAGAAGGAGCAGCTCAGCCGGCACAAATCCCCCCCCCAACCCCGCCCGTACGAGGCCTGTGATCACCATGTCGGCAGTTGAAAACACTTCCACGCAGCCTCTTATAGTGAGCTGCCCACAGCCGCCGCTTATCGCCACCCTGCGTCCAGCGTGAGCGTGCTCATGCATGCGCTTTGGAGTGAAAACAAAAGAGTGCAACATGGGGGTGTGTTTTTTTTTTTTGTCCTCCGCGCGCATGAGTCACTTAGCCTGCTTTCACCAGCTATCATCCAGCCGGGGCTCACTATATGACAGACGACGCAATAATTGTCAGCTCCCTGGAAATCACAATAGTAACTGTCATGATGACTGTTGACGTGTTTTTCTACCGAAGTTGTCTCCTCCTTGACTGTTCAAACAGGCGAGGCCTTTTCATAAGACCTCTACTCCCCCCCAGTGCATCACCAAACAAAGTAGCTGCTTTGGAGGGAGAAGGTGGAGGGGAAAAAAAAGGAAGAAAGGCGTCTCCTACTGTATGAAGTGAGGTTTAAGCAGCTTGCAGAGAGCCGGAATGCTGATTTCTTTCTGCTGCTTTTTGTAGACACTCATATTCACAAGTTGTCTCATTCAGGACTTCATCATTTGATAAGAAGACGCACTCTACATTTGAATTGTGTCCCAGCACAACACTTTTCACGCAATTTCAAATGTCAACTCAGAGTTCCAGGAAAAACATCACCACAGGAGTGTAATTGGAAATAACGCTGGAAAGTGTTTTTTTTTCCTCTTTTTCTGTCTATATCCAACCTTTATGGAACATTTTAATATTACACAAGTTTAAAAGGAAGCTAATGGCTTTAATAGAAAAAGCATGATGTGATTCACCTTCAGCATCTCACTTTTTATAACATTCTAATAAGAATAAGTTAAACACTGTAAAAACTAGGGATGCTCAGATCGATCGCCCACCGATGAAAATCGTCCGATTTCAGTGAAATACACAGAAAAAACACCTCTGGCTCGTACTAGGCAGCATGCAGCCTGTAGCGGGCGTCTCCCGCCCACTTTGCTTTCCTTCACAGCGTGCAGGCGTGCCAAAACCAGAACAGTCATGTCTGCCATGTGGGACTGACCTGTCATTTGTGAGAGTGATATACATTTTGCAACCTGCAAAACATGACACAAAAAATATCTCGCCAGGGTAGCTTGACGGAGTACGGTGAGTTTTCGAGGCTCACAATGTGATCATCAGTCAAACTGAAGCTAATGTAGCCAAAATGCTGGACACTCACATCCAAAGTCTCCTTAAAGAAGGCGTCTCATCCTCTGTAAGTTTCACCAATAACATATGTTGTCTTAACAAAGTACCGTAATTACCGGTGTATAAGCCGCTACTTTTTTATTAAACTTTGAACCCTGCAGCTTATACAGTGGTGTGGCAATTTATGGTCATCTCGGGACATCTCCTTTACTTCAGAACTACTACTAATCATTTAAATACTGTGCCGCTCGCGAGTCATTGTGGAACCGGTAGCTCTTTTTTTTGGCAGGAGCCAATCACTAGCTGTAAGGGAAGTCACCACGACAACACATTGGAAACCACAGCAGGTCATTACTCAATATAACAGTCTGACTCACGGTGTCATCTCAGAAACGTTAAAATCATCACACAGCAACTTAACAGTCAAAGGTAGGTAAGACATTTACAAGACAAGTACCAATACGAGTTTAGAATGAAAAACAACAACTATTTTAACTTCTTACCATCATGCATTGCTTCCCAGCAGAGCAGTTCATTGGAAATGGCTGCCAGGGTGCTGCAATGATTCCTTCAGCTGCCTGTGTCCACCAGAGGGTAGGCATGATTGGCTCCCACGCTAAAAAGGGAATCCACTATCAAATAAATTTTGCAGCTTCACTTTATCACGTTTTTTCACAAATATATGAATTAATATATCATGCTTTTTTGGGGGGTTGAATACAGCCTTTAAAATATGCATATTTAAGTAATTTTTTGCCTAAATTAAGCATTTTCAAGCATAATAAAGGCTAAATGAATAAAAATACAGATATAAGGTATTCGCTATAAGGTAGACGCTATTAATACTAGGGGTGGGGGAAATAATCGATTCTTAGATGCATCGCGAGCGGGACACTGCCAATTATTAATCGATTCATAAATGTCAATAATCGATACTGACAGAACAAAAAAATGGAGCAAAAAGACGGAAAGCGGAAGTTCCGCCCGGACAGTTTGTGGTGGTGCACCTAAGCGTAAGATGCTACCAGAATGTCTGAACGTAAACTCCGACCCGCACCTGTTGTATTTAAAGCAAGCGTCTGGAAGCACTTTGGCTTTCACGTACAGTAGTTGAAGGTAAAAATGAGCTGGACAAGAGCCAGACAATATGCAAGCTTCGTCATACAAGCTTAAAATAATTTGGGGACACGACAAATGTGAGAAACCACGTAGCACTTAGTGGCACGCTTTGGAACCCAGATACAATGTCCCATCGCAACTTTATTTCACTGACACTGCAACTGTGAATAAGGGCAGCCTAGTTTTTCTGGTTATTCATAATATACTGACGTCTGCAAGCATTATTCTTGTATGAGAGCCGCTGGTACAGAAATCGATATTTTTTATGAAAGCTGTTTTTTAATGTTGCTATACAGCAAAGATACTATTTTGTCAGAGATTCTATGCTCAGGATTTTAGTTTGAATTCAGTAGTCTATTATTTATTTGTGAATAATGGCAGATGTTTTATGTTGGTTACTCAGAATAGGCTGAAGTTTGTTAATGTTATACATGCTGCTACTGGTGCGCTTTACTTTTCCTGCTGGTTCTGTGCAATGGGAAATATGTTGGTAGATGGAACCTTCCCATTATTAAAAGATAATGGAAGTAAATGTACCTTTTGCATGTTTATTTTAATTGTGGATCATTACAAGTATGCTTTGTTTTAGTAGTACACAGTCAGTAAAAACAAATTATATACCGGAAAAAATTATGCGTGAAAAAACACATCACAAAAAAAGATTAATCGAGATGCATCAATAATTTTTATCATCGCAAGCGTCTGAATTGTAATCGCATCGAATCGTGAGGTGGCCAGAGATTTTCACCCCCAATGAATACTATGTAGTGTGTTGCATTGGTCACTTGGTGTCAGTAATGTTACTGACATACAAACTGCAGACTTGATCGCCGAAAAACAGGCTTTTTGGCAGGTTTGAATTATCTCACAACAATAATCCAAGCCAAGATTAAACTCAAGTCTGAATCACCGACGTCACTTCCTGTCCGCAACCCCACTCAGCTCCCCTAGCGCCGGAACACACTTGCAGCAACACGAGTTTTATTTATGTTTTAAATGGCAAATTTTCTGTGTCTACTATATTGGGTAATACGAGTATAAAGGTAACTATAGGGGTGTTATTTCATGTCTACAGGGCTCTAATAATGTTAAAAACTGTATTTTTGGGGAAATTCACTTATGTTGGTCGGATCTAGAGCCAATTAACCGCGGTAAACAAGGAATCACAGTGTGTCTTTTCTGGGAAGTGCGCAACGACATTATTGACGTTAGGTGCAGAGTGAACACAATGTTAACGTTAATGATAATCAACACGAGCCCGTGTTTGCAACATCTCCGATTGTTCCGCCACCATTCTGAAAAGCGCTGCGTAGCAAGAAATAAAATAAAACAAAATGCATTAGAAAGCGCGACCATGTAAGACTGCCTGACTGCCTTAATGTTCCTATTTTGGATGTCATCAGTGAATTAGTCCTGCTTGACCCGGCCCACCTTGTTGGAAAGGAAGCTATTTCATGGTCTAATTGTTGTAATGCTGGTGGAGATGACGATCAAGGCGGCCAGTGGGTCTGTTCCCATCTTAAAGGCCAAGCAGAGTGTCGCTTTCCAGCGAGGGTGTTGGGTGTCAAAACACACAACATGTTTTGGGCCTTTTTAGTGGAACGTGTAAACATTGGCACGGGTGGGTGGAGGTGGGGGTTGACTCAACCAACCTCCAAACTTTCTCTCTCTTGTGTCTTTCTGGGCCGTCTTCTATCTTGCAAATCCTCATTGCACAAACACGCACACACGCACACACACTGGGTGAGTGTTGTGTTGCCTGTGGTCTGTTACCGATCGGCTTTCCTGTTGCAGTAGAGCTGTGAGCCGTGAGATAAGGACATTGAGAGCTGGTGGGGCCCTGAGGTGGGGAGGTAGCGAAAAGGGGGAGGACAAACAAGAGTCACTGACATACTAATTTGAAGGGCGAGGCGTCGGCTAATTAGGAAAATTAGAGCACTCATCATCATCATTGCCATCAAGCAAGGAAGTAGTGTGGATGAGGTGGAGAAGAGTCTTGGAGAAGACCTTAAAGGACCCTGCATATGCACAGATTAAGAAGACCTGCATAAATCCAGGCAACAAAGTGAGGAAGGATTTGAAGCGTCCATGGCCTGGGGATGAGTGCCAGGATATGCATGCTGATGCACTTTGACTCTGCTGGCATGAAGGCATGTGGGACAAAAGGGAGGGGAGCCTTGTTATTTGAGCCGGTGGCGAGGTCAGGTGGTTCTGGGCCTGCCTGAGCACTCCAAAAGGTGATGATGTAGAAAGCGAGAGTGGGCGGGAGACACTCACACGGAATAAGACAGGACATTTTTGAAGTGAGGTGGTTAGTTTTTCGGGGCGGCGATGACTCAGAGGAAGCTGACGCGACAGCTGACTTTGTGGGACAGTCCCGAGGGTCCTCCTCCTCCTCTTCCTCCGGCGTCCTCGCTGGTATCGCCGGGTTCGCCCGGCGATCAGCCTCGTGGGCACGGAGGCTCCGCGCTGTTCCGGCGCCTGAAACTCAACCGCAGCATCCAGGAGCGCAGGCGCTCATCTCAATGTTACTGCAGGTACGCGGGTCCACATCTCATTAGGCCTTTTAGTGGGTGAGATGATGTCTTACGTTGTCTTTTAGCTTCTAGTGCCACTGCTAGAAATGACACAGATCAAAACATCTAGTATTTTTTCCTGGTTGCCTCACACATTGGTCCACTTGTTGCTAGGTAGAATCCATAGCACAAAATAATTTGTGCCCCATGAGCCAATGAAAACAATGGGATCAGGTGCACTTGAGAGATGAGGGGTGAGTTTATTCAATATATCGGTTTGCAATTGCTTCTCTGTATTAAATATACACTACATTTTTTGGGGGAAAAAAGAGAAACAGTAACTGTTCATGATTTGTATATATTATGATATATAACAATATATATATTTTTTTAATCGTCTAAATAAATGTTTTTAATAAATTAAAAATAAATACTATTGTATAGTTTTCCAGTCATGTTTCCTCATTTTTTCCAATTGTCAATCCAATCAGAAATATGAATATATGAATGAATGAATACAAATATAAACGACATTTTGGAAACTGTAACTGCATGTTTTTTTTAGCCAACATAACGACATATATATATATTTATATATATATATATTTTTTAAATACTATTGTATTGTTTTCCAGTCATGTTTCCTCATTTTTTTCCCCAGTTGTCAATCCCAGCAGAAAAAAAGTAAATAATTAAAATGTAATATGAATGAATTTTGCAGTTGAATCGCTGCTATGTATTCAACGTAAACTACATTTTGGAAAGAAAGAGAAACTGTAACTGTGTGATTTTTCTTAGCCAGTATATTAAAATAAAAACAATCTCTCATATTAAAAAAATATATTTTAATAAATAAAAATATACTATTTTTAAATATACTGTTTTTTCTCATTTTTTCCCCCAATGTCAATCCAATCACAAAAAAGTAAATAACAAAATTAATTAATTAATAAAATAAATACAAAATAAGTTTTGGTAGGGGAAAAAAAAACAGTCTTCTGCATCCATTTTCATAGCCAATAAGAATACATAATTTTGAAAAAAATGAATAAAATATAATATTAAATAAGTATAAATATAAATAACAGGACCAAATATATATTGTAGTGCATTCCAATTTTCCCCATTTGTCCTCAAATGTCAATCCAGTTAGAAAAAAGATATGAATTATAATATAGTCGTATTAAGAATGGAAGTCATAATAATTAGATTTTAAAAATGCCCCAAATATTTTACAAAATTGTAATACATTCCTTTTTTTCCCCCGCCACTATTCTTCAATTGTCAAACGTTGTAAAAGTTGGAATACATTATATTACTGAGTCCAATTGCATCACCTCTAGGAAGAATTTTCAATTGTCTTTGTAATAAGTCAACCTTTGGGCCTAAAGGGATCTCAGGCTGAGTCTTGGTGTAGGCTGTGTTGGCGCAGAGAGGATTGATGCATCTCATTTTGCTCCAGAATACTCTATGACGTGTCAGTAAAGTGTAATTTCAATGGCAGCCTTGTGGCGGTGTTCCAGTCCAACAGCACCCTGCAGCAACAGCAGCATTTTTTTTTTTTATCGCCTTCTCATATATTTTTCCTCACAAATCGTGACGCTTCTCTTGTCACAGCTTATGTTTAAAATGTAAATATTATACTGTAAATATGAACATATCCATCCCTTGTTGTCCTCCCGCAGCTTCGATTCGGAGAATGGCCCCTCACCAGGCCGCAGCCCCATGGATTCGCAGGCGAGTCCTGGGTTGGTGCTCCACCCTTCGTTCCCCCAGAGCCAGCGCAGGGAGTCCTTCCTGTACCGCTCCGACTCAGACTACGACACGTCCCCCAAGACCATGTCACGTAATTCCTCCATCAACAGTGAGGGGTAAGAACCATGGAGCCATGCATTATGCTTACTGGACGTTGGAATTCCCTCTCTGTGTAAACACTGAAGGATGCCTAAGAAAGCAAAGTTATATCACATGTTTAATACAACATGTTGGAAAAGGAGCAGGAAGAAGCAGAGCTAATTGAATCCTTCTACTTCTCCATGTCTCAACATTTACTGACTCCCGTGTTTAAGGTGAATACTCTTGCTTCATACATCACAGCATATCATAGCAATGCCTACCAAACAGTATTTCCTGAAACTGTGACCTACGAATGCCCCGAATAATTTACAATGTATTCATTTATCCATGTGGCATCTGTAAAGCTGACGTTTATAATGGAGTTCAATGAAGTGTGGTTGTATGGAACCTGGAGCGTTACAAAGCATAATAAATCAATAAATCAACAAATGTATTTGAAGAAATACAGTATGGTATGTGAGCAGTGTCGATGGATAGATGAATGGATGGATAGATTCACTTTTTTGAACACTTCCATCCTCAGGCATGCTGAAGACATGATCGTCACCCCTTTCGCTCAGGTATGTTTGCACACAACATAGCAAATGAGTGTAAATGTGGTTGAAAAATAGGTGGCGTGTAAACTGATCCCCTTTCCTCTGCCTCCATCCGTCCCTCAGGTGTTGGCCAGCCTCCGAACTGTAAGAAGCAACTTCACCATCCTCGCCAATGTCACAACCCCCACTAACAAGTCAGTATCATGCTGCCAAACGCCAATGAAACCCCTCCTCACCCCCTTTACTTGCACCCGTCACGACTTGCCTGCTTAGTTTCCACTGTGTGTTTGTGTGTGTGTTTGTGTGTGTGTGTTTTTCTTTGTGTCGCTCAGTTTGCCCCCCCTCGGGGAGGCACTTTTGCCATCACGATTTTTGGCAGCCGTAACATTTCAGTTATTTGATATTCCTCCACATTTATGTCCCTGACTTTTTTTGCTCTAACGAGATGGTCAATAACTGTAAAATTATGCTCCGTTTGTGATGCAGGAGGCCGCGGGCCATTGTTTTGGCAGGCTTTCCGCCGCCACATCAATATGATATATAAAGCAATGCAGCACACAATTATCAGCATCTATAATTATGCGGCGGTTTCCTGAAAGTGCCTCCCTCGCAGCTTAATTATGAAGCAGGCTATTTGAAGCAAGCGCACCTTACTGACTTTGATCAAAAGCATGAATATTTAAAGTGCAGAAACAGAATTTTGAAGCATTTCACCACATGCGCTCCTCCACTGCATATAAATGCTTGGTGGAAATATTTATATCCCATGTGTGAGTAATGCCTTTTGTTGGCTTCCTTGGTGTACGTGTGGCAAAACCCAGCAGGGGGCAGCAGCGTGCGTTTAACTGCTGCTGATGTAATGATGTTTTTGTCCACAGGAGGTCACCCGTGA
This sequence comes from Dunckerocampus dactyliophorus, assembly GCF_027744805.1. Taxonomy (NCBI): domain Eukaryota; kingdom Metazoa; phylum Chordata; class Actinopteri; order Syngnathiformes; family Syngnathidae; genus Dunckerocampus; species Dunckerocampus dactyliophorus. Next base: position 7,338,828 of record NC_072836.1, on the reverse strand, counting down.
CAAGTCAGCCCACTGTTCCCCAAGCTACCCTCTCTGGTATGTTGTCTTAAAGCACAAAATAATAGTCAGTTATCCATTCATGGCGCTTTATTTTACAAAAAATGCATAGTTTTAGAAGAAATTCGCATTAAAGTAAAGCATTTTAGCCTCATAGCGTAACATTGAGATGCAGTGATTGTCAGTTCAGTATGTGTGTAGTCTTTGCATTGAACTCTGTGCAAACTGTGACATCAATACGTTTACATATTGCTTGTAACTTTCCCAGATGAGACATACCAGCAGATGGCTCGGGAGACTCTGGAGGAGCTGGACTGGTGTCTGGACCAGCTGGAGACCATCCAGACCCACCGCTCCGTCAGCGAGATGGCCTCCAACAAGGTACCATCATACGCGAGACCTTTTTCTCTGGTAACGGGAAGACATTAAGTGATCCACAGAAAATGATCCACAATCCTGTGGGCTAAAAAGTCTCAGGTTTAGACACTTTGGATGAAAATGCCCATAGGAAACAGTAGATCGATAATTAGATAGTAAATAGATCAAATAAAAATAAATAAAAGTAAATAGACTTAATCTGTTCCAGAGTCAAACTTTCACATGATAATACCTTTATTAACTGTACAGGTAGTGTTTTAAGTCACACCATTATTATTTGTTTTAACATTTTTAACAAATGACGAAAAACGTGAATAATGGATGCACCAATAAAAAGCCCAAAAAATGCTCATTTTAAACCAGCTGTTTTGGCTCGTGGCACATTCCAGAAATATAATTGAACACAAAAAATGAAATAAGAAACAACAGCAAAAATGGAGAAAAAAATTTAGTTTTCAGAATTTTCTGAAAAAGCTGTAATTTGACGAGAATAAAGTCAAAATAAGAAGACAAAAAAGAAACAAAAATGAAATAAGAAACAACAGCAAAAACTACATTTTTTTTTCCATTTTTGCTGTTGTTTCTTATTTCATTCTAACGAGAAAAAAGTCGCTATTTTATGAGAATAAACTCATAAAATGCCATTTTATTAGCATAGAGTTGAAATAGTAAAGGCAAAAGATGTTATTTTTTTAAAAGTCATAATATTATGAGAAACAAACAATAAAGATGTCATGTTTGGAAAATTAGGTTGGGGAAAAAATTATAATTCCCGGGAGTAAAGTCAAAATATGGGAATACAGCCATAAAATTACAAACAAAATTTTTGAAGAAAGTTGAAATATTTGAAAAAAAACCCTGCAAAAATAGAAAAAAAGAGCAAAGATTAAAGTTCATACTAATAATAGGCTTTTTCACTTATATCAAAGCTGAGATGCAGTTTTTTTTCTTGACTTACACTGTATATACAGGTATAACTTCGTAACATATCTACATGTGTTGCAAAAAAACAAAATACCAAAGTGGTCCTCGCATCCTTTCATTTTTCAGTATTGGCCCGTTTTAGAAAAGGCTTGGACACACCCTTACCCTAAACCCTCTAATATGCCTCTCGCAGACATATATAGCACTCAGAACGATGAGCAACTTCATGCCTGTTAACTTTCTTTCTGAATTAAGAGCTGCTGTTCATGTGGCGTTGCATTCAAGCGCACTGGTAGCTTGGAGTGTGAGGGAAGAGGCTTTCAGACATCAACTGATTATAGGATGGAAAATGCTGATGTCACTGTGGCTGGCCCTGAGAGGCGGATGATGAAATCCAATTAAAAAAGCAGCCCTATTGCTAATAGTGTTTATGCTACATGAGCCAGCACTCCTGATTCTGAAGGCCTTGGGCAGATTACATTGATATGTCAGCACATAGAAGATGAAATCTGATTGGACAAAAAAATGTAACACACACAAACACTACCTGAAGTAGTGCAGCCAAGAGACACGCGATCAAATGAAGATAATAGACTGTTGGGAATAAATTCATTCCATTTCATGGAACAAATACTAGAATGTATGATGTAAGTGTAGGCCAGTGCTCCCGAAGGCCTCGCCGGCCCCTACTGCACACCACTGGTACTGAGCAGCCACGACAGTGTCGCACTTTCATTTCTTGTTCTGTGGTTATCATCGCATATGTTCCAAGTCGCCACTACCGGTTACCCTCTTGTGTGGTGGCATCGCAGAGAGAAAACAACACAAAGAAGTCCCCCAAAAAACAAAACATGCTTGTTCAGATTCAGAATCAAAATTTTCCCCAATTAAATAATGTCATGGGACACAGTGAGACGACAGGCGGTTGACGGTCTGTGGGTGGCGAGGACATGAGCGAGTAAGGGGGAGTGGTGTCGATGGTCCTGATGCTGATGTCTCTCCGCTGTAACCTTGGTTGCTATCGAACAGCAGCAGGCTCTGCCTCTGCCTTTTTGCCATTGGCTCACCATTCAGACCGCAAGCCATGTGGTCTGGGCGTGAACCAATGGGAGAGCAGGTGAGGCTCTTTTAATAGTGTGCCTTCTTAAAGGGACAGCCACCACCATGCTTGTTCTAGTCCACATTGAGCTTGCTGTGTGTGGCCTTGCACTACAACAATGGCAGCTGTTCCTCTTTTTTATATGCTGCAAGTTGTGTACGTGGAGTCCAAAAAATGTCACCAGGAGGGCGGTGGGGGGGTGTTAAACAGACGCTGTGTGAATATTTAATACAACCGAGCCAACATGGATGGAGACGCACACACGACTAGTCCCACTCAGTCTCTCACTCTCATCCTCACATACACACACACACACACACATTCTCCATGTTCTCGACAGACGTACACACATCGCCTAGCCACACATGCGCACTCTTGCAGCCAGCAAGAAGCCAGCGGGCGCAGGCATGCACGTGCATGCGCGTGCAGCCACACCGCCTGATTAGCTTGCGCGAACCGTCTAGATCATCCCGGGAAGGAGGCAAACGGCGGAGGAGGAGGAGGGGGAGAGGCTGCCCAAAGCGGCAGGATTAGTCTGAGGCATCCTTTCGGGCTGGGAGTGACACGGAGCAGGCCGGCTTGTGGACGGCGGCTGGGGGATCGGCGTGAGACAGCACAGACGGAGGACGGAGGACTGGGCCGGCACCCTCTTGGATCCGTACCGTGGGGGAGGGGCGGTCGACGCAGAGAGAAGGAGCCTGTTTTTCCAGCTACAGGAACTGGCTGGGATCTTTCTGTCCTCTCCTTCTGCCATCCTTTTCATCTCACTGCTGTCATCTGATTCCATCTTCTGTACCCCCCACCCCTCCTCCCCAATGTTCCCGCTGCTCCCTTTGCCTCCATTGTTTGATATCCGGGTTATCTTTGGGTGCTGCTGTCCCAATCCCCTCCATCATTTCCAAAGCCATCTTCTAATTCTCTGATTTTTGTTTACCAATCATCCTCATCCTGCCCGTCTCCGCCACACTGCCCTCCTCTCCCTCCCCAGGCTCGTCTCCGTGCCCTTCAGACGGTCCCTCTCTGTTTACCTCCATCTTCCATCCCTTCGAGCGCCCATCTACCTCCACCCTGCAGTGGATTTGTATCGGCCTGATCACCAAATGGGATGAGATGTAGTCTCCACAGCTGCCGGATCCGGGGGGCTGCTGGGGGGGCGGCCCGCATCTTTAGCTCACAAGTGAGGCTGGACTGGAGCCGTCTCTGGACTGACCGGTGGACTGCTCCGGGGTGCTGCATGTAGTCCAGGATAGTCTGCACCCTTCCCTCACCCCCGCCCCCCCACCCCCCATTCCTTCACCCCCTCCCGGGGCAGCCTTCACTCTGGAGTGCCCCGGCCTCACCCTGACGACGCCCTCATGCCAATGGGGCACCTGCAGTGCCCCCACGCCGCTCCACTACCGCACCTCCTGCCTGTGCCACCGGCCCAAGCCCCCCGTGACCCTCAACATGGGTGTGGTGGAAGCCATTGACCCGACACCGTCTCCCTGCCCCTCACCCGTGCCGGGGGGCTACCGGCTGCCCCGCTCCTCCAGCTACAGCCCCCTGCAGGGGAGGGCAGGGGCAGAGCTGGACCTCGGCGAGGCGGCCGGAGGGGTCCTGGAGGCGGGTGGGACGACAGCGCAGCGCAGGACCCCCCTTGTGGACCTGTTCTGCGAGACCTGCTCCAGGCCCTGGCTCATCGGCTGGTGGGACCAGGTAGGGGCTCGCAGAGGGCAAACAAGGCCTGGAGGCGGCCATCTTGGATTGCTGGGCTCATCAAGTGTCCCAGCTCTGCATGTGTTTGCAACCCCTCTTGTTATTATTCTTTTATGGGGAGGGTCCAGAAATACCTTTATCACAGAGAGGAAAGAGTTTATGTTTATGTTCAAAAATACGTCCATATATGGTAATCGGGGGAATTCCTGTCATGATTGCAGGTACTTCTCATGGTCACATCATGCCTATTTTCAATTTTCTCCCAAATCTGAGCCTCCTGCTACCATCAGTGGCCTCAAAAGAGACTCATAAAGATGTAATTGTCAAGAAAAGACAGTTGTCTCCAGAGATTTTTCCAAGATTCTGACAGATTTGTTCCTGTGTAGAGTTGAGTGCAAGGCCCTGTTTTGCATGGCGGCCCCAAGGGAGAAAAGACAATGGCAGGTGTATGCTGTGTTTGTGTGTCACGTCTGTGCAGCGTTTGCTTCATTAGTCAGTGTCAGAGGAAGTGTTGTTTGTCCTGGCGCTGTGGGAGTTGTTGGTTGGCAGCTATGACTCAGCGTTACAGCATCGGCGAGTGGGGAGAAAAGCGCGACAGAGCAGCCACCGCCAGCCTGAAGTGTGCCAGTAGACTCGGAAGGGGGGACTGTGTGCTTCCCGAGCCTGTCAGAGCATGTATTTGTGACAAGCGAGGGGTGGGTGGTGCAAGAGGCGCGATAACAATGAGTGATGGTAAACAACAATGGCAGGATGGTGTTTTTTCGATGGCGTTTAGGGCAAAGAGGGACGGGGAGGCAGGGGAGGAGGAGAGGAAGGTTGACCTTGATAAAGGTCAGAGACACCTGCCTCCTCCTTTTTGGATTGTCACCCAAGCAGCAGCGGCGGCGGCGGCGGCGGCAACAGCCGCTCTCACATCAAGCTCAAGTGACTGGCGGCGAGGACGGAGTTGCCACAGCAACCGCTCGGGTTGCCTAAGAGATTGTTATGTGTGAGGGATCAGTCAGTGGGACAGCACATTGTGCCTTCGCTTAAATGTTCGGTTGTGCTCGTTCTACCTTAAAAAAAAAAACAAAACAGATTTTTCAAAAACAAAAAAATGCACAAACAGCGCGGTCGAGCAGCACATGAAAACACGGCCCGGCTGTCAAAACGCAATGCATTGCGGTGTCATGAATTATAATTGATTTTCTCACATTTTAGTGATGATCGATGATGATTTCATTGCTCATGTTGACTCAGAATGAAGTCTTCTTATTGGTGCACAATTACAATGGTGTGCATTCACAGGACACTTCATTAGGTACACAATCCAAATAACATCCAATACAAAGAGCTGTATTCATAACTAATTAGAGAATTGTCAGGTAGATATTGATTTCACATGTTTATCATTGTGTTTTGTAGTTAGTTCGCTCATATTTTATATCTCATAAAGACCACACTGTTTGATTGAAGATCTGCTTTGTAAACAAAGTACAGTTGAAACTTCAGTCATATCAATAAAACACAAATATAGCTTTCTGTGTGTCAAAGCAGCGGGAATAGTGATGAAAGTTGGACACCCCTGCACTCAAAAGAAACGCATACTGAAGCACAAAGCTGTTTTTGTTGTTGTTTTCATACAAAATGTGATTTGGTTCATATTCTGGCAAAACAAGCTTGTTTACTTTGGCTTGAAATAAGCCGGGAAAATAAATGTTACAATAATAAGTAACTCTCCACCATTTTAATTTTAGAACAGTAGCTCAGAGAAAAAAAAGGTTGGAGACCCCTTTTTGCAGATGGCTATTATGTCTACATGGCTTGGGTATTTGATCTCTTTGTGCAGGTGTTCCTCATGTTGTGGTCATATATAGCTCAACCTGGGACTCACATTTTGCACTGGTCATTAAGTCTCCACACAGTTTTATTTAATTCATTTGTATTTTTTATTAAGTTATTATTTTTATTATTTTCACACTTTCTTTAAGTCACTTTTATTTGTTGTATTTTTTATTTTTTCATTTTGATTTTTTAAAAATGCTTTTATTTAAGTCAAGCCAAGCAAATGTATTTGTTTTTTAAAATCGCCCCTGTCTTTTTTTTTCCCCGTCGCCCGTCTAGGATATCATCATTGGTTGACTCTGTCGTTCTTTGCTAACTGACACAGTTACGCCACAAGTCTTAAAACCCTTTTTTAGTCCATTCAGTAGTGTTTCTCACCTTTTCTATCAAAATGCTCGCACTTGCATCTTTCTTTGGCTCCATTTTGGGTGATTTTGCAGCCGTGCTCAAAAGAAAAGCAGAGACTTGAGGTGAGAAACACGATTGAATGCAAGAAATAAATTATGACAAAACAGGAAGGTGGTGTCTGTGTTGATCTCGCTGCCATCTCGTGTCTTTGGCAACAACAAAGGTAAAAGTAACCTTACATGTTCATTTATCCCTTTCAATGAATCATTTCTGTGTACAGTATGTGTATTGGGGATGCTCCGATCGATCGGCCACTGATCAATATCGTCAGATTTCCGTAAAAAACATGTGATCGGCAAATGCCGATAAGTGCCTTTCAAAGCCGATCACAAAAAACAATCGGCACGCGGCAACAAACCCTGCATGTGCGCTGTGTCACATAGGTTGGCCAACACCCGTATTGAGCCGACAAGGCACACACTTTGTCCGTGTTGCCTCGAGAATCAACACAAGTCTGTAAAAACCTCAATGGTTTCAGCTTGCCGCAGGCTACACCAACCGATGGCAGCCTGTTTGATCACTCCCTTATCAAAACGATTGCCGTTCGACTTTTTTTGCATCTTTGTTTACACGCTTTGCCGAGCTGTCACTTTTGGTAGCTAGCTAGCTCGCTAGCTAGAGTTAACTGCCTCGCTTCTGGTCTTCGGACTTCAAATGTGACTTTTTACCACAGTGACATTTTGTTTTGAAAACAAACAAGCAATGCAGTTAGTTCGGACCTCGTTTTTTGCCCCACGGGGAAGTGAATATTACATTCATGGGGTACGAGCTAACTTTTTCAAGTGTCGAACAACTTGGCTTTCTTGTTGTCATAATAATAATGTCTTGTTCCCAAAACACTATTTGTGTGTGGTTATTTAATGAACATAAATGCAGTGTGTCCAGCTTTATGGTAATGATACTATCACTACTACACTACAATGATACTATCACTATCACTAAGGGTCTCCTAGCTCGCCAACTGATTTTGAGTAGCTCGCAAAGGGTTTGTTTCAAATAGTACAACAATTGTAATAAAGGTAAAAAATTTGCCAGGTGGTGTCATCTATTCACCTATTTGCCAATAGCGCTCATTATGAATTAATTGAAAAATGTACAGTTAATACCAGTTAGGTACTGGTATTGACCGATCTCACTCATGCATGATCGGTATCTAAATCAGCAGCATAAAACCGGATCGGAGCATCCCTAATGTGTATGCATTTTTTAAAATTGTTTTCTGCATGTAAAACCATAATTGTAAAATTATAAAAAACATGTTTTATGTTAACATTTTTGGCTCTCTGGAACTAATTCATTCATTCATGGGATTTACATTATTTCTTATGGGAAAAACTGATTCGGTTAGAGTATGTTTTGGTTAGAGTCGGACCTTCTGGAATAGATTAATGATGCTAACCAAAGTTCCACTGTATTAGTATTATTCCTGTGACACTAGTCGACCTTGCAGAAAGGAAATAATGGAAATAGTCTGTTCCAGGGTCAACTGGCACCGTTTTTTTCATGAAACCACCATACAGGCAATGTCTTAAGTATCATTCTTACCTGACACACAAGTGTAAAAAGAAGTTAACTGCTGTCATTGTTAGGATGTAATTGCTTTGAAGGTGAGTCAGGCTTCCTTTGGAATGAGTGGGGGGAAAAAGCCAAAGAAAAAACAGAACACACAAGCAGAATGAATCCTTTGATGCTCGCTAAACTGAAGTGTTGTGCAGTAAACTGAGGTCTTGCGTGATGTCGCGCACTCCGGTGGTTTGCTGTTTTGATGTATGTTCTGGGCTAGTTCTGAACTGTGCGACCTCAGGGATAATGGGCCGTAAAAAATAGGGTGGTTTGGATGGAACTGAAGGGTTTTTTTAATCTCTCTTTGGTCATATTTCAGTCTTTGCATCAATCCCTACACGTTTCTGGTTCATGTCATCCCGTCAACTAAACGAAATGTTTGTTCTTCCCTCAGTTCAAGAGGATGCTGAACAGAGAGCTGTCCCATTTGTCAGAGATGAGTCGCTCAGGGAACCAGGTGTCAGAATACATCTCCACTACCTTTCTGGGTAAGACAAACCTGCTTCAACTGCTGGCTTTGACCCACAGCTGACTAATGAGCCATCCCCATACCACTCTACCTACCTACTGACCCTACCAGATAAGCAGAACGAGGTGGAGATCCCATCCCCAACCTTGAGGGAGCGGGAGAAGCCCATGTGTCACATCAGCGGCGTGCGGAAGCTCACGCACAGCTCCAGCCTTTCCAACTCCACCTTGCCTCGCTTTGGCGTCAAGACCGAGCACGAGGACGCGTTAGCTAGAGTGAGTGGACTTGAGAAAAACACGGCTACTGTACAGTATGTAGCATTGCAGTAGCTAATGTGGTGCTTCCTGCCGTGTCCTCAGGAGCTGAATGACTTGAACAAGTGGGGCCTTAATATATTTCGTGTGGCAGAGTTCTCCAACAACCGTCCGCTGAGCTGCATGATGTTTGCCATCTTCCAGGTGAGATTGACTCCTGATATCACCACAAACTGTTGGATGGTTACAATGTGTGTACAAAACGTTTATCGCAGTTAATTGGTTCCAGACCCGACCGTGATAAGTGAATTTCCGCAAAGTATGAATCCTTATTTAGAAATGGAATATTTTTATAATTAGAGCATAGAAAACCTGTTTACGACCTTCAAACTATGTTTTTTAACATTATTAGAGCCCTCTAGACTTGAACTAACATCCCTATAGTCACATTTACACTCGTATGCTTGTGTGTGTTGCTGTAAATGTATTCCCTAAGGGAGCTGAATGGGGCACGGACAGGAAGTGACGTTGGGGGTTCAGAGTTGAATTTTAGCTTGGCGTGGCTTACGGACGCAACATTAGCCTGTGTTTTTATTGTGGATTATTGCGCCTGCTGTGAAATAATTAAGACTTACAATAAAGGCCTGTTGTTCCGGCGATCAAGTCTGGTCCTTGTGTGTCTCACCAAACATTACAGTAACATTACTGACACCTAGTGACCGGTGTAGAATACTACATATCATTCACAGCGTCTTTGAATGCATCTTCTGAATGCCTTATATTTTTAGTTTAGTTCATTTAGCCATTTTTATGCTTGAAAATGGTTAATGTAGACAAAAAAATACATCAAATTTGCTTCAATGTGCCTGTTTTTGGACTAATAATAGGTCGTATTCAACCACGAAACAGCATGATTTATTACTTTAGTCGGACGACTGTAGTGCTATTTTTAATATTTTAATATCTTAGTGTGACTGAGTTACCTCGACGTCTTTGAATTCTGGCTAGCAACAAGCGCCCAACCTAATTTGTGACGCGACCAGAAACAACAATCAGAGCAAAACAGTAAAAACATTTTTTTCTCGTGCTGTTTTATAATGAATGGCAAATTTGATTTGTGTTTCTTGTGTATTTTTTGTCATGATATGCATTTTTCTCATAATATAATAAGGATCTTAAACAGGTGGCAGCATTTGTTGGTGCCAATGCTGTTACGTTTCGCTAACCTTATGTGTGGCCTAAAAGACATCATCAATAAAGTAGTTTTATTAAACATGATACACAAAAAGTAATGAAGACAGTCTAGGAGGCACAGCTAAGGCTAACATAAAACTCACCATGGAAGGTGGAAAGAGAAATGCGACTAGCAGTAAGCCCCAGGTGCACTCACGTCGCTCTCAAACTAAAGTAAATGTGCGCGCTATGGTGCTGAACAGGAAGTAGAAATACAAAACAAAAGCACCACACAGGAAGTGAAAGCAGAACATAGGAAAACTAAACCCAAAAGTCCAACCTGTCATGTGGAACAGGACACATAGCCAGATAACAGCACATGCTAATTTACATAGCGAATGTGAATATTCTCCATTCACCCAGGTCATTGTATTGTCATTGTATTCTCTAGAGCTGTCCTATCTAGTCTGAATGGTGTGTGTCCCACCTAGTCTTTGAGCATGAACTGATGAAGCCTGCTCGGATGAGGGGTGAAACGTCTTCTAAGGCAACCTGAACAGTCCAGTTGCGATCGATTGAATAACTTCCCTAGCATTAGCTCAAGCCTGAAGCTTCCAAACAACAAACGGACTGACGCCGCAAGCTACTAAAGAAGTGCCTTTTGTAAATAAATAACCAAACAACCACCCTGACTGATTTGTGACTGACTGCTCCTACAGGAGCGAGATCTGCTGAAGACCTTTCGGATCCCGGTAGATACGTTCGTCACCTATGTGATGACGCTGGAGGACCATTACCATGCCAACGTGGCCTACCACAACAGCCTCCACGCTGCAGATGTCACTCAGTCCACACACGTACTGCTGTCCACGCCGGCTCTAGATGTAAATGTTCAACTTTAGTGTCACATGATCACTTTATAATGATTCACGCTCATAGTCAACATGTTTCCTAACTACTCTTTTATTTCAGGCTGTGTTCACTGATCTAGAGATTTTGGCCGCGTTGTTTGCTGCTGCCATTCATGATGTGGACCATCCAGGAGTGTCCAACCAGTTCCTCATAAATACCAGTGAGTGGACACCACACACAAACATGAAAAAGAAAGGAAACAATATGATAGCAGCAAACACCATGCAACGTGATGCTGAGCCATTTTTAAATCAGGTTGAAAAGAATTTTTTTTAAGTCACAAAAATCGAGAACAAAATATTCAAGGGTTTTTTGGAGGGGCGGAGAGAAAACAGTTAAAACTTTTGTCGTTCTTCCTTACCATCAGTTCTTTATACACGATGTTATGTCTTTGACAGTACATAATATTAATAGGCTAATAATAAAAATAAATTGGAAAAAACACACAAAAATATTTAAAAAATTGTATTTAATATTTTTATTTATGTTTTAATTTCTTGTAGGGGTGTAACGATTCATTTGAATAACGATTCGATTCGTATCATGATTTGTGGTTGCCGATATGATTCAAGGACGATATTGGTTCATTTAGAACGATACGACCCGAAACGATCCAGGAACTTTAAATCGATTCCGTAACTTTTTAGCCAAAAAGTCAACCAGTGTGACTGTGAAATAAACACCTGGATACTGGACAGTGTAGATTTCCTACATTCCCGTTGTTTTTAGTAAGGGAATAAGGTATAAATTATGGATATAAACAAAGTAAACAACAATTAATGGCAAATGCATTCACATTGTATTTGAATAAGATGCAACCAACACTTTAGGTACAATTAACAGGAGGTTAACCTTTTCTGCTCTCATATTCAATATTCGAGAAGTGCCTGGATGGTCAGCGTTGTGTGACATCCCATGGCGCCTTAGTAGGTGGTTGGAGAGATTTGTCGCGTCACTTGACCTTTATATATCCTACAAACAGCGAGTGACTTATTTAGAACATCTCCCTCTTTGCAAAAGCCAAAGTGTTTCCACACACTGGACTGCAGTGGTGGCTTAATTATTTCTTGCTTGCACAGATTGATGTAGTTGAGTCATAGGAATATAAATCGATACATTGATGTAGTCGATGAATCATTCCCCCCCCCTAATTTCTTGTATTAAAATACATTAAAAAGAAATCATAATCCTAATAATTTTATTAATATAATAATATATTTTAAAATAATAATACGTATTAATATTATGATTGTTATTCTAATAATATTCTAAGAGAAATAATTATTCTAATAATTATTGTTATGATTCTAATGATATAATAATAAAATTATATAATATTAAATCATAATAAAATAGCCAACTATTAATTTTATATTATTATTCTAATGATATAATAATTTTATTAATATAAAAATAAATTTTAAAATAAATATTCGTATTACTATTGTTAATCTAATAATATAAGAACAATTATTATTATAATAATTACTGTTATGATTCTGATAATAAAATAATATAATATAAAACAATCAAATAAAATAGCCAAATATTATTTTTATATTATCATTCTAATAATATAATAATAAAATAATTATACACTACAGTGTAATATAATAATAAGAATAATTATTATTATTATCAATATTATTGAGGACAAGGGATATAGAAAATGGATGGTTGGATCATTATTATGATTGTCGTTATTATGTATTGTGGCTGTATTAAAAGCATGTATCGCCAATTTAAAAATCGAATGTAAAAATGTCAAGAAATTAAAGATGATATAATGAAATACTATCATATAAATGTGTGTTCACTCATTGGCTGGGCAAGTCACATGTTTGTACTGTCAGGGTTGCCAAATATAAAACGTAGACAAAGTTCGGCTCACTGAAATAATTCTTATGCCTGCTGCAGACTCCGAACTTGCCCTGATGTACAACGACGAGTCGGTCCTGGAGAACCACCACCTGGCTGTGGGCTTCAAGCTGCTTCACGAGGACAACTGCGACATCTTTCAGAACCTCAGCAAGAGGCAGAGACAAAGCCTGAGGAAACTGGTCATCGACATGGTGAGTTGTCCCCCTTCAACCACGTTCTAACCCTTAATCCATCACCCTACCACTTTTTCCCCTCAATTACGACTGCAGGTTCTGGCGACAGACATGTCCAAACACATGAGCTTGCTGGCAGACCTCAAGACCATGGTGGAGACCAAGAAGGTGACCAGCTCGGGTGTTCTACTGTTGGACCACTACACGGATCGGATACAGGTGAGATGAGGAAGAAACATCTATCTAAAATGGACACTTCATTAAGTATAGCGGTACCGTCAGATACAATACGATGCGTGGGTTTAGACTACTACAGACAAAATGGATCATATTGAATTTTTTTTAAACACCAAAGAAAACGAGACTGCAGCATCGTTTTTCTGATATCGTTCCCTGAGGTGGCACATTTTTTTTCCTCCCAATTTGAAGTGTGATCCACTCTGTCAACATATTGCGGGGCGAGACTTTTAATGAAAAGGACGAGCTGCTCGTTATTGTCTGCGCTGAGCTGCAAGGTCTGTGACATCTCCAACCTGGAGGCGGCGAGGCAGCCGCGCGGAGACGACGACCCAATTTGACTCGCTCGTCGCACTAGGGCGAGATAACGAGGTAGAGTCTGAATAAGCGACAGTCTTTTTCATCAGTCTCCATGAGAGGAGGTGGATTTTTGACCATCTTGAAAGTAGGTCAGCAGAGGAGCTTTCAAGCGAGGGATTCCAAGCATCCAAGGAGGTCTTGTTCTGGAGTGAGGCTCCATAAGTCAACTCTTATGGTGCATCTATATAGGTCAAGATGATACTGTTATGTAAAAAATAAGAGGAAATATGTCACATAGACACCAGATGGCGTCCTTCAGAAATTAACCGCTGTTACTTACATAAGAAATGTCATTAGTGGGGGTGTGGCAAGATCTCGCCATGAAAACATGATGTGATTTCTCATTTGAAGAAATCAGACTGTGAACTATGGAATCGCGACCTTTCAATCCAACCTACCCCAGTGTTTACAGTGTAGGCGAGTGACATGTGGCTGTTTTTTGGCGTTAACATGTGGCGTTAACAGCTGCTTGTGTGTGAAGTGATAATTTGACATTTGATTAATTTTAATTAAGATTTGTCGAATCAACCCACGTAGATGTTGGGACTCGTCTGCACGCTTAACTCATTCAATACCAAAGACGTAATGATACTTTTTTATAAATCCGAACGCCCCATCCCAAAGATGTATTTATAAATGTTTTACGTTTTTTGCGCGAGAGGCTAAAGGAGATGATGACGCAACTCCCCACTAATGCATGTGGGTGTAGAGTGGTTTTAAGTCATAAAAACGCCCACTAGATGGCAGAAGTGCATTTGATAAGAGCTCATGCACATAGAAAAATCACACATGACAGGAAGGAGGAAGTGGAAGAGCGTGGAGGAGTGTCGTGGTTTGTCTTTTAATTGTTTTGGGGTTGCACGGCAGCTCGTTCTATTTAAACTCCATCATAAATCTCAGCTTTACAGATGCCACGCCAGCTGATGCGTGTTGTGGTAAAGACGTCACATAACGTGATCACTCACATACAGTATCGTAAAGATAATGAGTGGACCGCAGCACTTAAGTGAGGCACAGCGTGTAGTTATTGCAAGTATACTGAACGATGGGGTGGGTGTGTGTGTGTGTGTGTGTGTGTGTGTGTGTGTGCAGGTGCTGAGGAACATGGTGCACTGTGCGGACCTGAGCAACCCCACAAAGCCTCTGGCCGTGTACCGACAGTGGACGGAGAGAATCATGGAGGAGTTCTTCAGGCAAGGAGACAAGGAGAGGGAGCGAGGGATGGAGATCAGCCCCATGTGTGACAAACACACCGCTTCTGTGGAAAAGAGTCAGGTAAAAGAGCTCATCCACATGATATACTGTACGTACTACACATGTGTGGATGTGGCGTGTTTGTGGCCGTTCAAATGAGACAACCACGTTGGGTTAAGGCAATGTCCAAGTGTACACGGGTACTATGAGCACTTCTGTTTTTTAAAGTCTCTACACACACAAACACACTGCTGCTCAATACATAGAACAGGAGTTCAGATTCTCCCATCCCTTTAAAATTAATGTAGAAAAATCCAAAGTTGGAATTAAAAAAAAAAGAAAATTATCTCCAAAACTAAAACTAGTGGAAAATATGTAATAAAGTTGTGTTTTTTTAAAACAGTGTTGAAATGTTATGGCTAAAATTTGAATAATAATAATAGCGGTGGTAACTAATATATTTTGTTAATTACGCTACATTTTTTAGCAGAATTAACGCACACGCATCATGGCAAGCCACGGCTCTCTATCGTGACGACAGACGGCGGCACAGTGTAGCTCCCCACAGAGTCACACAGTGTCTGACGAACTTTCATAACTTTATTCTTACGTGAACACATCAACAGCAGTGCAATTCCAACACCATATATGTATCTCCTACTCCAAACAAACACGTCTCTAGTCTTATCATTGCGACAACACTTCCTTATTGGCACCAGACAGGCCGCGAGATGCGTTCACTGACACTCTGAACGTTACCACAACGTCTTTATTATGCATGTATGGTTGGTCTAAATAAACAGAAATGCAATGAAAATCACTAAGTGGATATTCTTATCACTCACTTTGTAACGCTCAATGTGGAAGTACACTTTGCTGCATTTAAGTGTGCTCGGAAGTTCTCTTCTTCAGGTTTTTTCCTTTGTGTCCTAAACAACCTTTATTGGATCTCGTTGCCGTGTAGGTGGGCTTCATCGACTACATCGTCCATCCTCTGTGGGAGACTTGGGGGGACCTGGTGCATCCCGATGCCCAGGACATCCTGGACACCCTGGAGGACAACAGGGACTGGTACCAGAGCACCATCCCGCAGAGCCCGTCACCTCCTCCCGTGGGCCAGGACAAGGAGCTCAACGCCTGCACGGACAAGTTTCAGTTCGAGCTCACCCTCGACGACGGCTCCCGGGCCGAGCAGGAGGACGAGGGCGACGCCGCGGCGTGCCCCAACCACATGGAGCAGGACCACAGCCGAGGCGAGGAGGGCGGCAAGGAGGATGACGAGGAGGACGTCCTGGCGGAGGAGGAGGAGGAGGAGGAGGAGGAGGACATCATCGAGGAGGAGGACGAGGAAGTGGCCATGGAGGAGGAGGAGCAGGAGGAGGAGCTTAAAGGCGAGGAATCGAAAAAGGAGAGACTTTCTGACACGAGTCCTGTAGAAGAAGAGGAGGATTCTTCTTCACAAGCTGAAGATACATGAGTCGTGCTCATGCCAAACCGAGAACAAACGTGACAGTACTGACCTTTAAATCTATTTTTCAACAACAACAAGAGAAAAAGGGAAGGAGAAGTTCATTACACAGCAACTGTAGACGGTGTAGCAGTCTGGGACGGGAACGCACACGCAAATAAACAACACACGAATGCAGCGGTGCAAAGGTGTGCACTCATGCATGCAGTATATGCAGAATGCTTGCAGTACCACCATCCACCAACACGGGCCGCTGTTCTCCTGCAAACACACACTATGTTTGTATGTGACACAATTGATCAGTTCTTTTCTTTTGGAAAAAGCCATCTCTTAATGGAGTGTTCAGTCAGTATTAGTAATCCATGTTCAGTAGAATCTCAACAGGAACTCGGCAGAAAGCGGGCGACTTTATTTGATTTTTTTCCATTTCTGTCGGAAAAGAAAAATAAGGGACGTGTGGATGCGGAGGGAGGGAGGAGGTAGTGTGGATGCGTGCGACGAAGCGGGGCCTTCCACCCCGCATCCCCTTTACGAGGCTTAGCTAGCTACAGCGGTGCAAGATGGCTCTGTGCCTTTTCTGACTCACCACGCCTCCTTCGGTGGAGCTTGCGGTGAAGCAATGCATTGTGGGACTGGGGAGTTTTGTCTCTATGTGTGCGTGTGCTTTTTGTTTTCTCATATTTGAAGCTTTAGTGGTGCGTGTGTGTGTGTGTGTGTGTCCGTGTCACCGTTTCAAGCTGTTTCTTAGTCTTCCTTTGTTGCTCTTCTGCTGAGGTGGAGACGCAGAGCAGTCGCTAGCACCGCCGCTAATGGACTCTTTTATCGGAATGGTCTTACCTTTCTTTTCTGAAGAATAAGCCATGCGATGCTTGGGTGCATTTTGTTTGCCTATTATTCTAAACAGCTGAATTGTTATGATTATGTTATCAGCCACACCCACTTGCACTGTGCGTCCTCATGCAACGATCACCAAAGTACATGACGAGTGCAGGGTAGCGGGAGGAAGAATGTCAGGAAGTTGGTCGTAATAGATCCTCAAACGTCGTTAATCTCACTTGTGTGTGGTTCGTTTAATCAGAAAATGCAGCAGTAAATCCCCACTATGATGAATGGGAACAAAAAAAGCCCTAAAAATGCCTATTTTTGACGCTCTAAACTATATAATATAGCTCTCAGTTATTAAACACATTTTAAAATCGGTTACACATTAAGAAACAATTACAGGCAAAAGGTATACAGCAGGGGTGTCCAAAGTGTGGCCTGCAGCTTTTTTTTCATTAGCCCGCTGCACTTTCTAGAAACACAATTAAACAAGAAAACAGCAAAAATGGAAAAAAGAGCAAATTAAAGTGAAGATATTAAGAGAAAAAAGTAATTTCACGAGAATAAAGTAATATTATGAAGAAAAATAATGTCATCTTAGGAGCATGGAGTTGAAATATTAAAGAAAAAAAGTGGTTATTTATTTTTTTAAGCCGTAATATCATGAGAAAAAAACCCAAAACAACAAATAAAGTTGTAATTTTTGGAAGATTAAATTGCAGGGAAAAGTTATAATGTCACAAGAATCAAGACAAAATATTGTGGGAATAAAGTCATCATTTCAAGAAGAACATTTTTGGAAAGAAAATAGTTGGAAAATAAATAAAGAAAACAGCAGAAACTATATGAGATAAAGTCGCAATTTTATGAGAACAACATTATGAGGAAAAATATTGAACAATGAAGTTGTAATTTTTGGAAAATTAGGTTTGGGAAAAGGTTATAATATTACAAGAATAAAGTGAAAATAATATGGGAATAAAAATCATAATCATGAAAGGACATTTACGAGAAAACAGTTGAAATATTTGCAAAAAAATTTTCGAAATTAAAGTCAAAACATTAAAAAAAAAAAAGGTGTAATCTGACGAGAAAAAAAGTTGTAATTTTCGGAGAATAAAGTTGTAACATTGGGAGGAAAAATAATGTCATTTCAGTAGCGTAGAGTTGAAATATGAAAGAAAAAAATAGATATTTTTAAGTCCTAATATAGGAACCAAAACAAAGAATGAAGTTGTAATTTTTGGAAAATTAGTTAGTGGGGAAAAACATATAATATTACGGTAAGTCAAATATTACGTATGAGAAGAACATTTATTGAACAGCAGAAAGAGCAAAGACCAAAGTTCATACTAACAATACGCTTTTTCACCAATATCAAAAAGCTGTGATGCAGGTTATTTTATCTTGAAATATAGAACCTCTTAGCATATCTAGAGTACATGGATTGGTTGACAAAATAGCAAAGAGGCCCTTGCATCCTTTCATTTTTCAGTATGTGGACATTGATGGAAAAAGTTTGGACACCCCTACTATACAGTATTGTACTTCCAAAAGGTGCCGTTACCACGTTATCAACCCATCAGGTCTTGTCAGAGCATCTTCCTGCTGGACAATGTTGAGTTAATTGACTTGTGTGACAACACCCTCTGCTGGATTCATAGCTGAAGCACTCTTCCCCCCCGGTAGGCCTGTCACGATAAAAAATGTTGCTGGTCAATAATTGTGCTACAAATTATCGGCGAGATTTGATTTTATCGGCATTTTTTAAGAGCATTTCTTCCTGAATTATATAGCATAACATACGCAGATATGTCTCGCCGCGTCCCTCAGCTCACTGTGATCAGCTTTATCTTTGTTTTATCGTTTGTTGTGAGGGCTGCCAGAGGTCCTGCTGCGGGAGGAGCCGTTTCCTCCCAGGAAAACGTCGACGCAGGGGTGGCGGACTTGTGAAGCTCAAAGCCTCGCTGGCACTTTCTCCCGAGGTGGTGTGGTTCCCATAGAATTTTCAGCGGGATTGTTTTTGCCGCTTTGTCTCTCAGCGCAAGTTGGTCGTGTTCCCCTTTTTCCTCGTCACTACTTCCGAACAAACGCACTCACTTTGTTCATTCTGTTTAAAACCACACTGGGGCTGTTGCATTCGCCTTAGAAACCATGGCTTCTGTGCATTCGTTCATGTTAGCATATGCTTTCTCACAAGGCTAGTTTCTTGCTAGCACCCTGGGTCCGCTCACTAGTAGCCCCGTCTCCACAAAGAGGTTGAATGAAAGGACAGGAGGGTTCACTCTCTCTGTTCATTCCACTATAGAACCAATAGGCACAGACAGATGCAGAGTGAACCCTTTGTCATCCAGCCTGTGTGGTGCAAAGCAGCTTCAACACACACGCATACGTGCACATATCAATTTATCCAGGGCTCATAATTATCGACCTGTGTTTTTTTAACCGTTCGATTAATCGATATATCTATTATCGTGACAGGCCTACCCACTGCTAACAGCGCCATCAAACCACTTTCTGTTTAAGTTACTGTTTAAAAAAATGACTCATTTACAATTTAAAGCAGATAAAAGAAAATGATTCCACATATATGTGGAGGAGCGAATGCTGAACCACTAATGGGCGAGGATCTGCTGTCTTTTTGCCTCAACACAGGGGTGTCCAAAGTGCTGCTCGGCGGTCATTTTACTGGCCCTTGCCATATTCTGAACAAATGAATAAATGCATTATTAATGAGGTATATTATCAGACGTTGTGGTAGTTTGCTTTGTCACCTATGAACACAAGCTATGTTTTGTTCAGATAGCATCTTTAATGCACAAAATGTATCAAAGTGTCCCTTTTTCTGAATGCACCCCTCAGTGGAAATCTTTTGGACACCCCTGCCTTAACGGGATGCTGCTATCCTACTATATTTTCATATTATTATACGTCTGTATTAGTACGCGTTGCATCGGCCCGTTCATTCCAGCTTGGTAAAAAAAATGTGTTTTTAGCTAGATAAGAGTTTTAGCAAGCGTTCACAATGAATCGTTGGCACGCTGGAGTCTGATTGATTGACGAGACTCCATAATAGGACGTCAAATTGTTATAGTTTGGTGTAGTTTTCGCAGGGTAAAATTAAATAAAAGTATGAGCGTGAGCCAGGTTCTGCAGGTCAGCAACCGAGCTCTGGAATAACTGCATCGACGCAACATTCCCGTATGCACCATTGCCTGTTCACTTCAATATTATTATTTTTTTGTATGCGTGTGTGTGCGTGTGCGCGTGTGGCTTCTTCTGGTGATGTCATTGAGCTATTGAGGGGGGAAAAAAAGTTACTATTTAATTGCCATACAAACACAATACTGTAGCAGTTGTTTCTTAATTAATAAGAAGATTATTCAGTGGGTTGATTGCTGCCATTTCTTTAAAAAAAAAAAACCATGATGAGAAAAACCACGGGAAGTGTTTTTCTTTGAACAGTGTGTGTACAGTTTATTTTTATATCATTCCGGTGGCTGGCGTAAAGGGAAAACACACACATACACACACACACAAAAGGAATCACACGTGGATATAGCTGTAAGCATAATCACTTCTGTAAATATTGTAATATTGCATTGATGTAAATGACGAGCATTGAGCACTGCAGGCCACAGCTGTCACCTCTTTGTCATTCTGTTGCCTGCTTTGTCACCACTCTCGTTTGTCGTTCACCTCAAATATACCAGCACTTTATTTCGTCAGGCTCGGAAGCTGTAAAGTAGTGTCTTTTTTTTTTTTTAAGCCTGTGCTGTTGAGGCCTCATTGCAATGTTGTAGTCAACTAAACTTAACCACACTTGATGGTAGTCCACTTGAGATTGCTTGACTCGTGAAGCCCAAAAAGGTGAGCAGGTAACGTCACGCCGGATGTGACGTGTTCAGCGATATATATATATATACACACACACACACACCTGTATATATATATATATATATATATATATATATATATATATATATATATATATATATATATACATATATATATATGTGTGTGTGTCCTTATTTGTCTCTCGCCGCCATTTTCTATCAAGCACTATCACCGCCTCTCGTTTCTTAGTAATCACTAGCCTGCCATCAGGTTAGTTGGATGCATACTGACTCCCTCTAAGAGTGTTTTTTTTAAGCTTTAAAGTCACCTGTGTTCACAAGTGAGGCAAATTATTCAAAGGGTGTGGGGTGGGGGGGTGGGGGTAATTCAAAACAACATGAGATGATTGTAATATTTGTAAATGATCCCTCGCTGTAATGTGTAAAATGTGTCCAGGTTATTTTTTATTATATTATTTTTATGAAATTTTGTTTCCTCTTGAAAGAGCCGCCGAGGTGTCATTTTGTGAATAAATGCATTTAATAAGCAAATATCTATATATAAAAAATATGATAGTATATCAGTATATTTTTTTTTTATTTCACTGTCCGGTACTGTAAAGTGTGTTAGAAATACAATAAAGTACGATTTTTATATTACATAATGCATCTGTATTATATAACATAGTACTTGTTATTATTATGTATTGTCTATATTATTCATGCTGACTACTGAGCTCTGATTTGGCTACACGAGTCGAAATATCACAAAAGCCACACTGTATTGTATTATATACAATATTAGCATGATATATTTGTTGAAAAGACGAATGTTAATAACTTATTTAAGAAGAGTGGTAAAAATTCAAAAGCAAGTAAAGATACAATGCCCTGCACAATTCAAAATTTGACCATTTATAATAATGCACTACATAAATTCAAAATATGCACCTGCGTGTCTGGCATGAGATGGCTGCAGTCTCTCGAGTGACAGAAAATCCCTCTTAGCCAATCGTTGAGCCATTTGCCACATGACAACCAATCACAATCGGTTGACATAGTTCGGCCAATGATATGCTTATATGAAAGAGCGAGGCGGTCATACGCATGCGCACTACGTCACTCCAGAACTGCGGCGCAAGGTCCGGCTCTTATTAGCCATTAGCTTGTCTTGCTCAAGACGCATAAGGAAGTCCGTTAGAGGTACATTAGCACAGCAAGTATTTTTTTCGTAAGCTACGATGCACCTTGAGTTTGTTTTACAAATTATGACAGGTTATTGTTCGTTCCCTGTCAAATGTTGATAGCTCTAGTTAAAAAAGAAAATATTAGCCCTGAGCTCCGCTTGCTTGTTTTAGCTCGCTAATTCATTGCGTGACGCTGCTTAGATTTTCTCCCTAACTCATTAACTCACGAGCCCCTGTCGTTGTGTAATTGATGGTGGTATTGTGTTTTAATTGTACCTTTTACCTGCTAGCAGAGAGTAGTATCCGCATTATAACGATGGGCTGTCGGTGCCTCCTCCCGCTGCTGCTGCTGAGCGTGATAACCGTATCAGCCGTCGAAGTGCAGCGACCTCGCGGTGTCCCTCTTTCAAGTAAGAACTTGATGCAAAGAAACATTTGTACACGTGCACTGCAATGTTGTATTTTACACCACTGTTCAACAGAAAAGCATTTCTACGAGGAGGGCAAACCTTTCACTTGCTTGGATGGCTCCCGCACCATTCCCTTTGACAGGGTGAATGATGACTACTGTGACTGCCAGGATGGGTCTGATGAGCCGGGTTTGTGCATAGCACACTGCAGCTTCCCATGCTAACTAATTGCACAGCCCATATATAAAGCATGACACAATTGCCCTTTTGCAGGAACTCCGTCTTGCCCCAACGGCAGCTTCCATTGCACCAACGCAGGTTATCGCCCGGTCTTCATCCCGTCGTCCCGCATCAATGATGGCATATGCGGTAAGATCTCAAATGGTATTGAAGATGTATGCAGTAGGATTATTGATATTATTATTATTATTATTATTATTATTATTATTATTATTATTATTATTTTTAATCAACATGAATGTGTGTCTTACAGATTGCTGTGACGCAACAGATGAGTACAACAGTGGTGCTATCTGCCAGAACACCTGCAGGTGAGTGGCCACAACATTAGGTACAAAGGTAATAATAATAATAAGGCATAGTCAGTTAGATTTTAGTGAGAGTGGAACAGTGTATTATATTAGTAAGAACTTTTTTTTCTTACGTTACTTTTTTGATGTTTTTTTAAAATGTTATTGTTAAAAAATATTTCAACTTTCTTGTAGTACATTTTTCCTTCGTTATATTATGATTTAATGATCATATTTTGACTTTATTGTAATGTAACTTATTACCCAATTTAATGTTCCAAAATTTACAACTTTTTCTTTGTCATATTATGATTTGATTGTTTTGGGTTTTATGCATTTTTTCCTTTTTATTATGACTTTACTCTCAATATTTTGTCGTTATTCATTCCCCATTTTTGTAGTTTTTTTTGTTGTCTTGTTTAATTGTATTTTTAGTATTAATTTTTTTACTTTATCATAATAAAACTTTTTCCCAACTTAATATTACAGAAATTGCAACTTTTTATTTTCTGCTTCTCCTATTTTGTCTTTTTTGTTCTTTAATTTTTTAGTTTTATGCTTTATTTATGTAAAATTACTGCTTATTTCCAACTTTTGCTGTTTTTTTTTTTAATTACATTTTTTTATTTTTTTTTAAACTTTTTTGTTTAATTGTATTTTTACAAGGTGCTGAGTGCCAATTAAAAAAAAAAAAACAGCAGCGGGCCATAAATAGTCCTCGGGTTGCACTTTGGACACCCCTGCATTGAAGTATCTGGTTCTTTTTTACCAAATACATGTTTTCAGGGGCGCTACAATTGAAATGTGCTCTTGACATGTAGGGAGTTGGGGCGCAAAGAGAGAGAAAGCCTTCAGAAGCTGGCTGAGATCACCAAAGAGGGCTTTGTGCTTAAACAACAACTCATCCAGGAGGCCAAAAGGGGTCTGGAGGAAAAAAAGGTGCAGATCTCATCACATCAGTATCTGGTGTTGCACTTACCGTCATGCAAAACACTTAGCTAAAGCCTCTGTCATTTAGTTAGCACATTGAAAGGTTTATTTAAGAGTGCATATTTGTCCCAATAGTCCAAAATGTTAGAGCTTGAGGCCAGTAAGACACAACTGGAGGTGAAAGTAGAGGCTCTCAGAACTGTAAAGGAAACAGCAGAGGAGCCAGAGAAGGCAGCTAAAGATCTCCACCTAAAGGCCTGGGAAGGTAAGCTGAACTTTTACATTGGTATTTTGGACACCTAATTTTCGGTAGCACTCATTAAAAGGTGTATGTCATTAATCTTGCTGCAGATCAGAAAGCTGCAGTACGCATGGAGAAGGACAAAGCTCAAATGGCTGAGGTGTTTCTTGAACTGGATGGTGACGGCGATGGCTTGTGAGTATCAGCAGCTAGATCATAGTGACTCTTACTGAAGCATGATTGTTTGTTGGTTTCAGTGATGTTTACATGTACATATGTACATGTGTGCTCTTTTGCAGTGTTTCCCTGACGGAGCTTCAGTCCCACAATGAGCTTGACTCAGATTCAGACGGCTCTTTCACCGAAACAGAGGCACAGGTAAAAAGCACTGCCTTTTGCAGTACATATTCTCTCAAACTGACTAGATTGACTAAATCCAAATAATTTGTTGCATGATGTGCAGCAACAAATTCCAATCTATTTCTTTGTTTTGAGAGCCCCCTAGTGGTGGTAACAGTGTACTGATGATGTTATGGTTGTCTGCACTGTGCCAGGCCATGTTGGGAGGTGTGGACAAGGTGGACCCGGCAGCATTTGAGGCCATCTGGAAGGACATTAAAGACAAATATATATCCGAGGTAAGCCGCTTTCACCTTTGTCGGCCTACTCTCTCCGTAAAAGGCTCAAATGGCGTAATGTGGGCCTTTTGTTGGCGGCAGGCCCAAGCACCGCTGGAGGCACTGCACGCCGAGACAAGAGAGCTGGGCTCCGACAGTGACTCTGAACATTACTCTGAGGGTGAAATCCCAGAGGAAGAGGATGATGATCATGATGATGATCATGATGATGATCAGGAGGATGACGAAGAGGAAGATGATGATCCAGATGAAGCGGACTACAATGTACACTTTTGCAGCTTTTGTGCTTAAGCAAGAAAAGTTGATTGTAGTGAGTCACTGTTTGTGTGCTTATCATGCAGAGACCTCCTGCCGTGCAAGAAAAGAAGGATGACGAGGCCGAGGGCATGATGCCGCCCTACGACACAGAAACGCAGAAGCTCATTGATGGTAGGTTTGTGTGACTCAGCGGGCACCTCAGGGATGACTAATCAATCGCATCCAACAACTGCACAGTCGTGAATGCATATGTTTATATCTTTATACTGTGAATGGAACGAAGTGACTTCTTTAAGAGGTGTCCGTATTTTATGTATTCACCCCTCACTATACACTTTATACACTATTCTCTAACAGGCATTAACATTTTCTCACATTTCTCTCTTTTTTAAACACTCTCAAATAGGTTCAAACCTTCGTTTGAATTTTAATGATCAACCTATGGGGTTGGACACAAGAAATTATTAATAGTGACTCATGTATTTCACTACTCTGATTGTGCCTCTTCGTCCTGGCGCCTCTCCGCTGTAGCGTTTTTGGATCCTTGTTAAAACATATTGCTGCAGTCTTTGCAATTTTCCTCCTCATTTTATGTAACAAACTGAAGATTAATTTATTCTGTAATGGCGCCCTATAGCCGCGTAACTTCTACCTTCCCTCAGTGTGTCCAGAAGTTTAACTTTTTGTGTGATGGTTGGCTTCCTCTGCCTTTTGGGTTTCGTCGACATTGTGGGTTTTGTCGGGGCAAAAACTTGCAAACATACAGAGTTCGGAGTCTCTGCAAGCTGATTGCTCACAACTAGATACACGGCAGTGCGGCACAAAGGAGATTGATTGATTGACTGACAATGGTCTGCAGCCAATCAAGACGCAGAAGACAATGGACGGTTTCTCCCTTATCCAATAGGGGCACAGAAGACAATGGGCGGGTTCTCCCTTAGCCATTAAGGACGTAGAACCCAAAGCGCGGGTTCTCCCTTAGCAAGTCAGGTTGCAGAACACAATGCGTGTTCATATGCTGGAAAAAAAAGCACTAATATTGCACAAAAAAAATCTGCGAGGCCACAAAAGGACAACCGTGATGGAGCGAGGTAACACTGTACATACTGTATAAATAATAGGAAGTCCTCTTTTTTTGTGTCTTTTGCTTTTTTTAAAAAAATGTATTTATCCCATCATTAAGCAAGCACTTACTGTTTAAACATTGCGCCTCTCATCTAGGCAAACAAGGTCACAGAAATATTAGACACTGCTCTCACTATGTTTCAGTGCAATGCAGTCGTCCCTCATTTATCGCAGATAATTGGTTCCAGACCGACCGCGGTAAGTGAATTTCCGCAAAGTAGAATTCAATAGTAATAACGGGAATAGTTTCGTAGTTAAGGTATAAACCTGTTTAAGATCTTCTAAGTACAGTTTTTAACATTATTAGAGCCCCCAGACATGAAATAACACCAATATAGTCACCTTTACATTTGTATTACCCAACACATTAGGTATAATTAGAGAAATTAAGACATATTTGACATAAATAAGATGACAGACTCACGTTATCAGTTCCTTGTTTTTTTTTTTTTTTATGGACAGCATACTTCCTGTGGTGGCAAATGTCTCGTCAATGTATTGTAATGGAAGCTTTAAATGACTTTATACTGTTATTACTAGGGATAAGCCGGATATTCATACAGATCATGTTTTTTTGCTGAGTACGAGCATGAAACGAGTACACCTCGTCGTCATCTGTAACCGTGATGAAGGGAAAAAAATCCTCATTGGGTAACTACTTTTGTATTCACTCATCATGCTCTGGGACTGGCCAGTCACACACAGCGACCGCCCCTCCTTCGGCAGACTCCCTACATCCAGAGAGAGGAGTACGCAGTATATTTGACACGACAGAGTTAAACGGCTCGTCTCGTTGGTCACTGCCTCCACTCTGGATGTTTTTTTGGGGGGGGGGTTTCCTCAACTCAACTCAGCTCATATCTAGACAGAGCTGTTAACGGCTCGTGTTGCGTCGTCACTGCTGGTGTTTTTGTTTTTTTTTCCTGTCTGCTTGCTTCTAATTTGGCTGGTGATATAAAGTCAGTTGGAAAACTTTGCTCGTAGTACTGAACACGTTGCTTTTGAGAAAACTACAGTGAACAAGGCTGACAGATTATTTAGTTTAGTTTATTTAGCCATTTTATGTTTGGATGTGTGTAATTTAGGCCACGAGTAAGTACAATTTGCTTAAATATGCATTTTTTCAAATAGGCCGTATTCAGTCATGAAACAGCGATCATTTATTAATTAATGTTTGAAAAACCGCGATAGTGAGGGCGTGATGTTTGAACTCCGATGTAGCGAGGGCTGACTGTATGTTAAAAGTGTCAATCAAAACAGCATTATTGTCTTTTCAAGGCAGAATTTGTGGATGCCGCTTCTCTATTGGATGTCATTATGTGTTGTGGACAAATTAAATGACCTATGTGCAAAGGCCCAGTAATTGAATCCAGTGTGTTTTGCTTCCCAGCCGCTCATAAAGCGAGGGAGGAGTTTGATGTGGCTGAGCGAGCTCTCCGGGAACTGGATGATCAGTTGAAGTAAGTACGTGGAATACGACGGCGCGCCTTTGCCAGTATTGCAGATCTAGCTAAAACTCCCTGCCAACGGTTGTCATCTCCGTAGGAACCTCGAGAAGGAAACTTCCTCTGACTTTGGACCTAATGCCGAGTTTGCCTACCTCTACAGCCAGTGCTATGATTTAACTACGAGCGAGTATGTGACAATGTTTTGCTTTTATTTAGTGAAAGTTCTACTCCTAATGTGTCTTTTTCGCCTGTCCCAGGTACATCTACAGGCTCTGCCCGTTCAATCGAGTATCTCAGAAACCCAAGTATGGTGGATCAGAGACCAGCCTAGGGTAATGCAACAATGCCTCTGAACGCTTCATTCGTTTCTTTGCAACTAATGACAGTGTTGTGTGTAGGACATGGGGTCAGTGGGAAGGTCCCGAGAATAACATCTACAGCGTGATGAAGTACGAGCATGGAATGGGATGCTGGCAAGGCCCCAACAGATCCACCACGGTCGGTCTCCTACTTCCACATCCACAAAAAATAATAAAATAAACCACAAAAGTAAACATGCAACATTTATCTTGCAGGTTAAGTTAAAATGCGGGAAGGAGACAGTCGTAACGTCCACGTCGGAGCCTAGTCGCTGCGAGTACTTGATGGAGTTCACCACCCCTGCTGTCTGCCAGGACCCAAAGAGCCTGGATTCTATGCTGCATGAGCATACGGAACTTTAGAGCCACTCAATTTGTGAGTAATGGTACTTTGCAAGGCCTACCAGTCATTTGAGACACAGTAATGGCTGCACACTTTCATATCTTACTTTAAATTGCTTGTGTAAGCTGAAATATAAATCGTGATGCATGCTGAATTCAAATGAAAATGCAGCAGCAGTTGAAGCATGATAATGTGGCGGTATAGCGTGTCTGCATTTGATTGCGAGGAACACACCATTGTGCCGTTCAGGCTGTCTTCATGAAGGATAGCAGGACAGCAGGAGAGGCAAGGTAATGGCATTTTCCTAAGAGTTCATTACGTTAATAGAGGGACAAGAATTAATGAAATGTGAGAGTTTAACGACGCAATGTCCGACAAATGTTCCTCAATTGGCGCCAACGCTGGCGTGCCGCAATGCGTCATCTGAAGTCTTTTTAAAACTTTTAAAAAGTTGTCTCTGTGGCAAATCTATAGTATTGGATGTATTATTTTGTTTATAAGTGACATGTTTCTGTATTACAACACCATAGCATATGCTCAGTGCAACGTGTTCTCACAGGAATTAGTACACAAGGCAAGCAGTATCTTATGTTCTTATAAATAAAATACAAAGTTTCTGTTCTGCAAAGTTGTTTCCTTGCTGATGATGGCGCTGTTGTTAACGATAATCCTAAATCTAAGTAATATAAACCCTAACAATAACCCACAAAGCAGCTGCATTGTTGGAAAGTGCTTAGTCCTTTGGAAATCAAATCCTACAGAGATTGTACTCCCAGCTAAACAGCTCCAGCATCCAGCAACGAGGATGTCACATCGCCACCATCGTGAACGTGTTTGTGCTCATTTTGCAGGTTGTTCACCAGGGACCATGTCGCCGCGGTAACAGGAAGCTGTGAGCCAGAGGGCACCAGTGTTAAATCGTCATTTCCAATGAGTTAGTCATTTGATTTATAAAATCTGACTCAATTGTAATTTCATTTAACTGGAAATAAATGTCCTGTCCTTTCTTTTGAACATGTCTTGTGTGTGGTCAATTGAAAAGCTTACCCTATGCAATTCAACAGTGATATATAATTCACAGATTTGGGAGCTCTTAAATTAAACTCTTATGAGTTATTTTTGTCATATTTGTCCAAACAAAGGTAACATTAGTTGTACCAGGCATTCAAATATATATTTTTTTCCATGACCGCATGTCAGAAAACCTTTAACACAAGCCAACTTTTTTTTTTTTTTTAATCCTTTTGGACTAATTATCTTGGAGCAACCTTTTTTAAGTCTGATGCTAACCTGTTTATATGTAATATAGAGCCTAGGTTCCCAAAGTGGGGTACGCGTACCGCCAGGGGTGGGCCAATTGTCATCGGGGGTATGTGTTGCACCTAACACAAATATGAAGCAGAAAGAACGAAGGAGAAAGCACATGACGTTCTTCATTGCTCTGTGTGAGTTATATGAACAAGTAAGTTTGATGATTATGTTGTGCATTACGAGTGCTTATTCTTGAAGATTTAATTTCTCTTGGTGTTCCAATCCCCGCGCTGTGAAAACCTGTCAATGTATGTGCATGTCAGGATGACAGAGTGAGGATGCCTCCGAAAATGAAGCTTTGTCGCTGGTTGTATGTATTTTTGTACTTTGGATACTGCTTTATCATGTTTGTTAAACTTTCCCTTTCAATTTGGGATCAAATATGCAGACTCAAATCATGCAAGTGGACAAAAGTGAAGCTCAAGTTCGACCCATTCAAACAGAAGGATCCCAGCAACCGGCTGAAATAAGATATGTAAGACGCATACTTATTTATCAGTGCTCATGTAAAACTTGAGTCAAAATTTGACCATGCACAATACACATTTTTGAACCAGAGTTACTTCCTATAATTACTATGAATTAACCAATTAATCATGTTTAATATTTCAATTTAATGAAATGTAAAAATGGTTTGTTTTTTAAGTGTGCAGCAGTAAGGGGTACGTGGCTTCAAGTCAAATGTCTCAAGATCTAGAGCTTTGTTATTGTTGCCGTAAATATAGAAGCTGGCATCTTGTGAAGACCATAATTGCTAAAGTGACAGTGCTGTATGTTTGCTTGTAGTCAACAAAATGGGGCCACTCATATTTGTATCTTTTATTTTTTTCTGGCATGTAAAGTACAAATAATCAAACAATTCCATGAAAAAGTCTTCAAGCGTCTTCAGCTGAAATCCCAGTAGTAAATATCCTAGACTAAACTGAAAGGTTTTATTTGTATTTTTTCTTTGATCTCTTTGTTGAGTTTTACTCATTGCTCGTTTGGTCATGTCTGGAAGTGTGAGTGTTTTTTGTGTTCCCACTACTTTGATCGATTTTGATTTGTTCTACCATTCCAGGAAAAATGTAAGAAAAACATCACTAAGTATACTGCGTCCCCTCTTCTAAATAAATAGACACAAAATACAGTTGGTTGAGAAACTGAAGGCCCGCTCGCCCCCCACCCACCTTTCATACAAGAAGACCTTCCTGCTTGCATGTCATTGATAAACTGAGCTCTGGACCCGGTTCCCCCACACATTTCAGGCCAAAAAGAAACATTTTTCTTTGCAGAAATTGCTGTCCGATCATTATAAATTCTCTCTAATATCCCTTTTTAGGGAAGACCCATTAAGCATGAGCAGGAAAGCCTCTTGTGAGGGACAACCCCCCTCCCCTTGTTCTGGATGGATACCCAAAGTGGAAGGAGGTGGGGGCGCTGTCCCATGTCTCAGGGGCTCGCCGAGCGGTTGAAAAAAACAAGACTGTGATTAGATTAAATAATTAAAAGATTTTCATTGAACAAGACAAACAGAACACAGGCAGTAAAGGCATAACATCTAGCACACAGCATGTATGTTTATACACTTCAATTAGTTAAATATAGCAGTGCATTCTTTGACTATGGAGAACGTTTCCAAATCGTACTTCTAAAGCTGTTTTTCTATTTGCACCCCCTCCCCTCCCTTTTTTTTTCTTCAAGAAACGAAATGGAGTAACCACAATTTTGGCAAAAACTTAAAAATCTTTTAACCTTGCAAATATAACGAAATAAACCATAAATATACACAAAACATACTTTATACGAGGCAATAATAATAATAATAATCATAATAAATAGTTTTTTAAGTTAACAATAAGTTAAAACTACAAGCTTAAAGTCGCCCAAATAATACAAGTTTGTTGGCGCTATTTTGAATTTTTTCTGTTTAAATTATTTTTATGTTGCAACAAAAGCTACCACAGACTTTTACAAACACAATCGAAACACAGTTTGATTGAAAGAAAAGAATCTAACTAAGTCTAAAATCTGCATACACTGTAAAAAACTGCAACTAATTTGATAATGGAAGGGAAATAACAAAGCGTACCCAATCAATGCAACCAAACATAATCTTGACCCATGTGTGTTCTCTATGGCAACATCAACAACACAAATACACTAATTCAACAAGTGAGTCCTGATATGTCAATGAAATCAATAAATTACAGGAAGGAAGGAAGAAAAAAGATATTTGAAGTTGACATGGGCTAAAAACTGATGATATATTAGACAGTCTTCCTTTCAAGGTCACTGAGGATTGCTCTATTAAGTCAGACAATTTGCATGGTCAGAGCACAAATTAGGGGCTGAGGAGGTCGTTATGGAAATTTACAGATCAGAGCTCTCGTTTGATTTCTCCTAACGAGCCGGCTCGCGTCTGATCTCTTCCCTCGCTGTCTTTTTTTGTCTTTTTCTTTTTTTTGTTCCTTTCGCTCTTCCGCAGACCTTTTCAGTGTGACGTTTAATTTCTTTTTTAAAAAATATATATCATTTGTTCTCAGTCAATATAAAAACAAAGCACATTGCACTTACTGTTCCATAGGAAAGTTTTTTTGTCTTTTTTTTTTTAAATGATTATTGTTGTCGCTCAAGCAGTGTGGTGGTACTGTTTCCTGTTTCTCCTGGGCTCTCATGGGCTATACATGATGGGTGAAGAAGGTCTGTGAGTAGACCGTGTATACGGACGGTCATTGTTGTTGGTGGACTGCTTTCTAACATGGCTCCCACTGGTATGTGGCTGCAAGATTAGCCTTATTAGCGGGAAATGAAGCAGCGACATCGTAAGACTGACTACTTTTAGGGATCGAATCGGTCGTGGGACAAAGCAGATGATATGAATGTTGGGGGAGGTGTCGTGTATCAAATATTGTTCCTTTTGTCGAGAGGTGATGTGATTCATGACTTGTTTCTGATAGGCTTCTTTAGCGTTCGCCATCTGTGTGAAATGTGTGTAAATGGGATTTGCTCGCTGCTGTGATGTTTCAGCATCAGTTTTTTTTTTTTTTTTTTTAATGATATGCGTTCAAAACGTAAGAACTCAAAACACAGAGGGGTCCTTACGCCATCAAAAACGGATGTGTACAGCAATTAATCTGGGGATATTAAAGTTACACTGACTTGCAAAGCAAACTCTTTGGCAGAAAAAATGCAAATCTATCTAAAGGATCGTGCTCAGCAAAAGCCGCATTGTCGCGTCGAATCCCTTTTTTTTCCGCTTGCAAGCAGCGATTCAGTTTGTCAGCTGTGGGCAATGAGATGGTCTCACCGCAGCTTCTCAGAGCAACACTGCGCACAAGTTCAGGACGAGAGATGCAGTCAAAAGCATAGATGCATGAGTCATTGCTACCCCCACCTGTTGAGCTTGACCTATTTGTTTACGTCAGATTCACTTCTTTTTGTCTTCACTGTCAAGTTCGTCACGGGCGAGCGGTTGAAGTTGTTCTGCGATACAGTGTTCCTTTGCCCCCCTTTCCCTAGATCCCCACCAGAACACCGCATGCTCGTTCCCCACCCCTCGCGCTGCAAACATCAGAGGGTTTAAAGTAAAGCCATGCGATGTCCCAATTTTTTTCCCCAAGCTTAAGAATCTGTAAAAATTCAGCACAAGGTCTTGTTCCTTTGTATGTATAAAAATAGATTTATCTCTAATGTAATCCTTTTCAAAGAGCTCGTCCTCTTTGGCTAACACAGCGTCATTTAGAAAAGCAAAAAAAAAAAAAAATGTCTTGAATATAGTTGACCCTATTTAAATCTATTATCATGTGCAGATGTCTTGATAGTGAAAGACGTGAGCCCTCCCCGTGGTAGAGCTTACGTCGGGTCTGTGACAGACACTTCAGATAGACGGGTCTGCCTTCATGTTCCCTTAAGGGAGCCGAGTTGGAGATATTTTGAGAAGCGCGAAACAAATAAACCAAATACCGTTCTCTTGTTTGCAGACGGAAGCACAAATGTGGCACCCATTTGCCGTCTTGATGTTGCGCACTCGTCTTTTTAGTTGCGAGGGCGGGAGTTCAACGCTCCTCGGAAAAGAGGTAAAACTGAGACGCGTTGGGCAAAGCTGGAGGGGCTGGTCGTCTTTTTACATTGCCGGTTGGTTTTGCTTGCGGACGATGTTCGGTCGTTTTTTGGAGGATTTTATCAGGGGACTAGACTGACAAATAATAGCGGCACTCTTTGAAGTTTTCATGCGATGTCGCTCTGCAGACCTAAGTCATTGGTCAGTCTGTTTTGTCAGTAGTCCTGTATCATTCTAACCACATTCCTGGGTCAAATGGAAGCATGCCAGCAAAAACCATCATGTCAGAAAAGCTGGAGGGGACACGTAGTCTTCCTCCTCGAGTGATAGTCCTTTACATTGCCAGGTGTCGATGGTCAGTCGTTTTTTTGAACCTGAATGGACTCGACTGACGAATAATAGCGGCGCTCTTTGAGGTTTTCATGTAATGGCTCTCTGCAGACCTGCGCAGTCATTGGTCAATCTATCTTACCAGTTGTCCTGTATCATCCTGACCACATGGACTTTCTTGGGTGTGGCAGCATTCAAACCGAAGCATGGCAGTAAAAAGCATCAGATCTGAAAAGCTGGAGGGACAGATAGTCTTTGTCCTCAAGGGATATTCTATGTCTTGTTATATGTCGTTGTCATGTGGCGCAATTTTTATCAGGGGGACTAGACTGCCGATTAACAGCGACATTCTTTGACATTTTCATGTGATAGCTCTCTGCAGACCTGTTAAGTCATCTGTCAATCGGCTTTCTAGGGTGTGACAACATTCCAACCAGCAAAAACCGTCACGTCAGACACGCAGCTACTTTTTAGTCATAGTTTTTTCATACCAATTTAAGTCTGACAATTAACAAGCAATGCAAAAACCAGAAGTTCATCAAGATAGTTCCTAAAGTACGCCGTCGCCACCAATCTCCGAGTTCACAGTCTGCTTCTTCTTAATCCAACCCAAGGACAGATTAGTCATATTTGCTCTAGTGGACTTCTGTTTGTGTGATGTTTTTCTGTGAAGTAGTGGTGGGGGGGAAGGTTCTTATGGCCTTCAGACTAGTTTTTGTTCCGGTTCCCGGATTAATGAACTCACCTACTGTGTCACGTTAGGTCAGAGCTAACAAGCTCTCACGGGGGTTGAGAAACTGCCTTTGCCACCTCAATAAAGCACGTCAGGAAACAGTAGTCAAGGTTTTTAGAAAATGCTTACATATTCGGCTATTATTACCACCTTATATATTGAATATATAGTTATATTTTGATAGACGTATATAAGAGAACACTGTTTTTTTCATTTCATTTTCTTTGATCTTAAAAAAAGTCACCGATTTTCAAAATGCCCCAAGTGTAAAAAAAAATAAAATAAAAGTGACTCCATCCTCTCCAAGCAAGAAAACAGGAGGTGATGTAGGGGTAGTTTTGGGGTAAATTGCACATATTCATTTAAAATTTTCGATCGTTATTCTTATTATTTCTTATTATTTTTCTGTTTTGTTCATCAGTTGCCATCATTTGCCTGAATTCAATCAAAGCACATTCTTTGTCACATTCGTTAGACTGTCTCCTAAATAGATCGCTCTTACCCCCCTACCCAACAAAGCAGCTACGCACCCCTTCTAATTCAATCCAGGCAAAGACAGGGAAGGACTAGCATGTCGTGGAAAGAGAACAGGAAAAACTCCACTAGTGTGTTTGTTTGAAACTCTGACTGGTGGATGCTTGCCTATGGATCGGTTTGGTCATGTGTATGTCTGCACATGTGTGTGTGTGTGTGTGTGTTTGTTTGCGATTATATAGTGTGGATTTGTGTGACAAAGCGTCAGAGAGAGACTCAGTCCAGGCCCATAAATAGAGTGATGGCACAGGGAGCTCAGGTATCCCCCCCCGTGCAGGTCAAAGGTGCTGGCGCCAGCAGGGCCCCTCCCTCAGGCCTTGTGCTGCTTGCTGGTCTTGAAGGAAACCTGCAGCACGCGGTCACCCAGGCGGTAGCCGTTAAGGCTCGCGATTGCCATGGCGGCCTCGTCGTAGTTGGTCATGGTGACAAAACCGAAGCCCTTACATTTGTTGGTGGTGAAGTCACGGATGACCTTGACGTTGGTGACGGCGCCGAAAGGCCCGAAAAGCTGCCACAGAACGCTCTCGTCCGCCTCGGGCGACAAGTTGTACACAAAGATGCACCAGCCGGCTCCGGTGGGACCGGTGAGGTTGACGCCGGCGAGGCTGGTCATGCTGTCGATGGTGATGGGTGAGAATCTGGGGAAGAGAGTGGGAGAGCTACCATGGGTGTCATTCTGAAGTTCCACGTAACATTCAGTGCTCTACGCTAGCTTTGGTGGGCGTGTGTCTGGGAGAAGTAATAAGCTAGATAAGGAGTCAGGGGACCCCATCTCCTCTGCCGCACAGTTGTGGCTCCAAACTACCTGCTTTCATACAAAATGACACTGAGCACCCTGAGGACACGTAAGACACCCACACGGTCTGCTTATTGTCTCTGCTGACCAAAGCCGTCTGCAAGAATTCAACACATGAATCACAATGTTCAACTGAAAGCACAGTAGTGAACGAAACACAGAAACCTAGAGAGGGATGAAAAGCAAATTAAAAGTCAAATCATACAAAAACTGGAGCAAACAGACGCAAACGGAATCTGGTATGTCCATGCTGGTGGTGGAAAAAAAGGGGACATTAAAGCAACTGAAACGGACAATGTTAGTTCAGAAATAAAGGAAATTATTGCTATCGAGTTCAAATAAAACAAAAACAAAAAAAAGTTTAAACAAAGCCATGCCAGAATACCCTGCTGTGATAAGGAGGCTACATTGTTGCCGTTTTAACAGTCTGATTTCATAAAGTCAGCAGATGGTATTCCGGGCGCTTTGTTTGAGGTTTTATTTTTAGGCATGGATGCTTTTGAAAGTACACCTTTTTTTTTTTTTTTGGCATTTACCTCTTGACTCCGTAGCTGGCGTTTAGTAAATTGTCGAGTCTGCAATGCAAGAGGGAGAGTGAAGGGGGATGGAGAAGTTAGTTAGGAGATCTACAAGGAAGGGGTGGCCTTTCACTTTTGACATGTGGCTGGGGGCATCCTTCATTGCATGGCAGCTCCACACCAACCAAGCACTAAGGGTGCGTTCACACTTGTCACGTTTGCTTAGGTTAAAAGGAACTCTGGTGTGTTTGCTCTGCTAGGGCGGTTTGTTTGGTGTGACCGCAATCATCCGAACCCTGGTGTGCACCAAACAAGCGAGCGAACTCTGGTGCGGTTCGGTTCGCTTGAGCTCAGATGTGAATGTTACATGGAACTGAGACACGGACCAGTGTTAAAATGACAGCAAAAAGCATGCAGAAATGACACGTGTAGGAGGAAATGCATTGGAAGTGCTTGCTCTCTGTGTGTGACGACGCTCTTTAAAGGTATATTTTAGAAGCTTTTTGTGAAATCTAAGCAGAATATCGAATGAACCTATGTATTGGATTATTTGAGTTAAGTCACACAATATGTCACAAAATGTACTTACTTTATGTTCTTTACTGCGGAGCCTTTGGTCCCATGACAAAAAAACCAGTGTGAACGCTAAGCAAACCGCACCAAAGTGCGCACCAAGACTACCGAACTACAAGTGTGAACGCAGCCTAACTGACTGAATATCATTTATTGGCCTCTGACTAGCTAGCTCACTTTGAATCTAATGACTGAACAACACCCCTACACCATCTTCTCCTTCACTTCAATAACTGTGTGGTTTTCCAAGAATATTATTTTGTAGTGAAAGCAGTATAGGACATACCAATGAAGTGTTAGCAAGATTCCTAGGTTCAGCATGTACAGCAATGATTTATAGTTACTTAGTGTTGTTTTTATGGTAAAAATCTGGTCTCTTACATTGGTTTTGAGCTGCTATTTGGATCTGGTCCCTTTCCAAGAGAAGGGATCACGCTGCAGTTTAAAAGAAAGTCAGAGAAAAAGATATTGTTTTAAGGATAATGCACACGCCAGAATTTTAGTCGACAGATTAGGTTGTTTCCACTTGGTGCATTCTAGACACAGCCAGAGGATTCATGAGCTAAATAGTGTAGTTGAGGGTTGGTAAGAGACTGTTGAGCCATTAATGATATTCCCTTTCATAGTAGAAGCATGACATTTTGACACACCTAGCATTGTTGTCAAATAATTGGAGTAATCTAGCAATTTAGCATTGTCAGACTCATTCATGAATAAACCTTCCAAGTTCCATTAATGGTAAGTTGCCCTTGAAGCAGACAGTTGATGTTAGTGGTGGTCCCCGCGGGCAAGTTCGTCCCAAGTGTCAGTACCTGAATCGCTGCGTCTGGTGGTGCAGGGGCCCCGTGTAGCGGCGGGCGGCCGTCTGATACAGCTGAGTCAGCAAAGCCTGGCCCGTCTTCTGGCTGGGGTTGTTGGCGAACTTGACAGTGATGGGCTCGGCGGCGCCCAGAGGCTTCTGTCCGTTCAGGCCCTTGATGGCCTCCTCCGCTTCGTTTCGCTTGTCAAACCGGATGAAGCCCACTCCCCGTGATATGCCTGCTCCGAATAAGAATAACACGCCAATGTTACTACCTTGGCATCTAGGGCTGCTGGTGATGCCCACCAGTCTGACAAGAGGTTCATCCAGGGAGCTGTGATGTTTGGGAAAGCCAATAAGGCTATACCTGTGACTTGGTCCACTAGAATGCGGGACGTGATGATGCGACCATATTGGGAGAAAAGCTGCTCCATGTCCTTCTGGCTCATGGTCTTGGGGAGTCCACTGACGTAAAGGTTTGCATCACGAATAGACGCCGAGCTCGGTCGGGCGTATGATACCTATAAATCCCCAAAACATTAAATCAGTGGGGCGGCTTTTTTTTATACCAAATTTATAACAAATTCAAGTATAAAGTTCCAAAGGGGGTGTGACTGCATGTATTTAATAGAAACAGGAAGTGTAAACAAATACAGTGCAGTCCAGCCCGTAGCTAGCGGGAGTCATGGCTAGCAGTAGTGCCAAGGAGATGCCATAGCTTGAAAACCCTCTTCTTTCGTTAAATTCTCCTGTCAGGTAACACTTTAGGAGATGAGGAACTGCGCTATGAACTTCATCACTCATGCTAATTGAATTTCCTAAAAATGTTCAAACTGCTATTGTTGCACTTCCCTAAAAAGAACAGTTGTAAAATATTATATCTATACATTTATTATTATTATAACTATATTGTATAATTTGTGTAATATATATTTTTATAATTATTATTTATATAATATATTTATATAAAATTATATAATTTCATAGTTTTTTTAACATTATTTATTATTTGACAGTTTAATTTATTGGAGCATTAAATGTGAGCAGTTTCTTGAGAAAAATCATTAAAACTGTTGGTACAAAAGCTAAGCTTTATCTCCTACTTTACCCAGAATGAAGCCAACCCTGACTGGACAACATCAAACTCCTGACTTCTTATTCCGTTTGGTTCCTCTCTAAGACACACTGCGATGATGGCAGCCAATTGAATCAGTCGGGTACCACTCATCCACAACGTGAGTCCGTTTTATTTTTATACCGCACAACAATAAAGCTTAAGTGTTTGTGTTTTCCTCCTCCATTAGTTCTGGTCGCATCTGTGCTTCTGTCCCTAACAGTCTCTATCCCTTCTGTTGGTCTCCTCTCGTAAGCAGAGGAACATGAAACAATATGTTGTTGTGTGCGAGCACGAAGCAGAGATGGTGGTGAGTGTTGTGTTTGTGTGTGATGGAGAGACAGAGTGCGTGTTGTCTGAGATAGGCTGCCTTCACTGGCCCTGCCTCTTTTCCTTTGTCTCAATCCTCCCGGGTAGGAGCGGGGGGAGCAGCCCTACTGGCAAACAGCGTAAATCATCACATCACAAGACTGCAGCGTCCTTGACAACCCTTTATACACACAGCTCAGGCTCCTCCACATCTATATGATTGGTTGAAATGTCAACATTCACTAGTTTTCAAGTCTGGTATCTTGAATACAGGTGTTCACCAAACACCATGTGTCCATTGTGCAGGAGGGTTGTGCTCCGCAGTGATTAGGGCGTTCTAGAGGGGAGGTGGAGGGACTCTTTACATTAGGGGAGCAGAGGCTGCCCTATAATTAACCCTCTCCTTGCCTCTCCGACAGTACAGATGGTGCCTGAAGCCCATATGGCCTCTAATCCTGTCAGCTCGACCCCCTTACCCCTCTACTGCTGCTGCCGATGCCCCCCCATAGTCCAAGGCCTTCCCCCTCTTATCTATTCATGCCTGCTGCAGAATCAGAGCAAATAGACTGCGGTCCTAGCAAGCTTGTAGGAAATAGAACCGTCACATGTTCAAAGGTACTAAAGTGCAATAGTTCCATGTGTGTATTGTAGTTCCATTGGGTTTAAAGCGGGGGTAGGCAAACTACGGCACATGGACCAAGATCATTTCATCCAAAAACTGTTGTGTTGTATTCCCATTTAACCCCAAAAGCTGTAGTATGTCTTAATTCTTCTTTGATGGACTTACAGTGTTCTATGGGGTGTCTTTTTCATATGACATTTTGTGCCCCCCCCCAAAAAAATGCTTTGGAAGACATGCTACAAAACATGTAAAACAGATACAGCGGTACCTCAGTTTTTGTTATTAATTTGTTCCAAAAGGTTTGACGAAAACCGGAATGTACGAAAACCCAAATATATTAACAAAAAATACATTTTGTAGAGAAAAATAACAAAAAATTATGCAAATTAATAATAAATGATGAATGGATTGAACCTATTCATGATGCGGACTTCCTGTACATCCTGGTGAGCTTGAATTCAATAGTGTTTCTCACCTTCTTTATCATAAAGTGCTGGCACTCGTAACTTTGTTTGGCCCCATGGTGGGTTATTTGGCAGTCGCACTCAATAAAAAATGCACAGACAGTGAATCAGCAATGCATAGTGTGCTTTGGAAGTGAACATATGTATAAGGTATGGATGTGATACGGAGAGGGGGGTAGAATTAAATAAGCTCTGCTTCTTTGTACTCCTTTTCGGACATGTGGAATAACACGAACCATTCAATGTAAACTGCATGCATGTTCGAAATAATAAACCATTAATACTGTTTCGGCACTCAGTTTCACTGAACGATGCAGTACAGGGCAAACGGACTAGTTTGTTACGTACAATATTGTACGAATATTTTCAGAAACCGGAAGGTTGGCGGTTGCCATTGTGTCCCTGGGCAAGACATTTAACCCACCTTGCTTCCAGTGCTGCCCACACCAGTGTATGAATTTGAATTAATGCTTGGTGGTGGTCGGTGAGGCCGTAGGCGCGAATTGGCAGCCAAGTTTCCCGTCAGACTGCCCCGGGGCAGCTGTGACTACAGATGTAGTTAGCCACCACCACTGTGTGACTGAGGAGTGAATGAATAACGTGTTCACTTCATCGTGAAGCGCTTTGGGTGCCTTGAAACGAGCTATATAAATCTAATCCATTATCATTATTCTACAAAAGGCGAGGTTTGACTGTATTGTCAAAGTGTTACAATATTACACAAATGCTCAGTGACTTGTGGACAATTAGCCTGTCCGTTTTGCTTGGTGGCAGCCATGTTTTTCTTGGTTTTCAACCAATCTTGCTCATATTTTTCAGACATGCGCGTGTCAGTCCGCTAAAGGTGTGTATCAAATGTTGTGGTGATCGGCCTAAACGTACTAAAGTTGCAGTGGGTGTTTTGTAGTGCTGTGTGAGAAATCTCACGCCAACCCGAGGCAACACCGTTGGGAGGTTTTGTCAAATTGTCACCCTTTTGTGTGCAGCGGTTCAGGAGTAGATGATCTCATCCTCACGTCCAAATCTACATGTCGTTGCTTGCAGCTGCGGTCATAAGTCAGAATTAACGCCTCATCAGTGGGCAGCTGTTGGACAGTCGCCTGCTCTGCTCTGCAGGAGATTCGATTTCTTTGCGGCACCGCACTTTGTTCCAATCATCTACTTTGCCGGAGAATAAGACAGGATGTGCTCTCCTCCTCTGTATTCCCCTCCCTCCCTCATCTGATTTCGGCACAAAGAAGAGCCCTAATTAGCCCCGATTGGAGGCAGATGGGGGTAGGGGTAACCTGGCTTGACCCCACCCCACCCCACCCTCAGTGCACCACAACCAGGCTTCCCTAATTACATTTCCATCACAATAACCCTTCCGTGCTTTCTGACCTCCGCTTTTCACCCCTTTCTCCCGCTTTCTTTGTTCTCCTCGCCGCTGCCTTCTGCCTTCTCCTCCCCTTCCCTTCTGCCGCGTCTGTCGCACGCCCCCCCCTCCTCCCCTTGACAAAATGGCCACTTCCTCTCTTTTCCACCAAAAAATATGCATTGCGTTCT
Source organism: Dunckerocampus dactyliophorus (assembly GCF_027744805.1). NCBI lineage: Eukaryota > Metazoa > Chordata > Actinopteri > Syngnathiformes > Syngnathidae > Dunckerocampus > Dunckerocampus dactyliophorus. The sequence continues at coordinate 7,297,002 of NC_072836.1, read as the reverse complement.
TCTCACCTTGATTGTTTTAGTCTGCAGTTTGAGACCATTGAGTGTGTTGATGGCCTTGTCCGCATCGTTTGGATCCACGTAGTTGACAAAGCCGTAGCCCAGACTCTGACCTGCAAAAGGGGCAAAAGTTAGTTTAGTGATCCCCGTTTCCAAACGAGCCGTGTGCGCATTCCCTTACCGGTGATCTTGTCCCTGACGAGCTTGCACGACTCGATCTCCCCGATGCTGCCGAACAGACTCTTGAACTCCTCCTGCGTCATGTTCTGAGGCAGGTAGTTGACGATCAGGTTGGTTTTGCTGTCGTCCGTGGCGCCGTTGGTGCTGATGACTGGGCCATTGGGCAGGCTGGTTCCGCTCGGACCGTTGGACACCTGGGTTTCCATGGTGCTGATTATCTGCTGAGGGAGACGGCGGCGTCAGGTTGGCATGGGCGGCGGTCGACAGATAAAATGACAGGCCTGCCCTCTTTGTCCTTGTCAGGGAAAGGTCAGGAATCAGCATTGCTAAAATGGAGATGGATGCTTGAGCTGATTTAATATCCCCCCCCCATCCCCATCCTTCCATCCCCCTCCTCTCTTCCTCTGCCTCTGGTCCTGCAGATGTCACAGTCCCTTTTTCCTTTCTCCTCCCATCCCCCTCTTGTCTTGCAGGGTCAAAGACCATTACATCACTGCACACCACAGTACAGCAAGAATTGACACTAAATAAACTATATTTACTTCTTTTTTTTTGTCCTTGCAGGTGGTGTAACAGTGTGAGGGGTTCACGGCGCGCCACTGTGCCTCACCGTGTTGCTTAATTTGTTCCATGGGGGATTCTCAAGTAACAGCTGTGTGGTCAGAAACTTCCTCTGCTCCACTTTTTTCATCTCCTCTTCCCTTTTTCCTTCGCTGGCTTGTCTTTGTCTCGTTATTTCACCGGCTGCAGGAAGGCAACGTTACAATCCAGAATGGAAGTCATTCTCGAGGCGCAGTATGGCCTCAAATTTCACCCTACTTTATAGCAACAACCAAAACTCTCTTACATTGGGAATTGTGTTGGTTAAATATGAACTCACTTATTGTTCTGTATTATTTCACATGTAATTACCTAACAGTAAAAAGTCCTAAAATTCTTGTATTATTACGGCAAATCCACATATGATGACCACATATGCTCCCTTCCTTTGTGCATGATCATACATCTTCGTACCATTGCTTCCCTCTTCCCCAGCTTCTATGAATAGCTGCGCCTAACCTGCCTCTTCCCCTCGTCTCTGCAACCTGCAGTCTTCCTCCCAGCCTCACCTCCCCTCAGGTTGCCCGGGCAACAGCTCCTCAAAGACTGCATTGTGTCTAATGGCTCTGCATGGCTTTCTTTCGTTTTTTTTTTCTATCCTCTTAACTCTTTCAAGCTCTCCGTGTGCCTCCCGCCAGCTTCTTATTACTGCAAATATTATCAGACCTTTGCTATACTTCATGTTGCTGTAGCTGCGGTCCAAAGCACAAAAGGAGGACGCGGCGACAGTTTGGCGGTCATAAAAATAAAATACTTCAGTCAATCTGTCACGTCGAGACTCTGATGCCCACCGAACGTCATCGTCGTGGTGCTTCCGTTAATTATAAAAGACACGCTTATGCGTCGTTATGTGATGAGACACGGCCTACTAACAGGAGTATGAGCAACTGCGTGTGTCCCAAATATGACAAAAGCATTTTAAGCAAAGGGGGGGAGCATATTTGGTGGTAAAATTATATAATTCACATCAAATCATTGTAGAGGATTATTTCATCTGTAAAGTGTCAAAAATCCCAGCAACGTGAAGGATGAGGCTTTTAAATGCATGAATAATCCAAAAATAAGAATATAAATATCCTAGCATCCACCATGACACCTCCCCTGTTAGCTGTCTAATAAGTGATCACTTATAAACTCTCTTTTAAGATAGTTAATGAATTCAATTTGTTATGCTATGTGGCCCACACTGCCTGCCTGCCTCTCTTTTTTTTTCTTCTATTTTGGGGTTCTGCGAGATCTCCCTTAATATTTAATCTACCGCATCAGCTACATCGCCTACACATGGGCCCAGACTCGCACGCAAACACGAGGCCAGCCTCTCCTCCAGCACACCAAGCCAGACTCGCACGCAAACGAGAGCCCTCATGCCTCGTTCTTTCGCTGCCAAACTCACATGCGTCCTACACTCGTTTAATATAACAATAAAATTGATAAAAAAGCAGCAGAGAGAGGCACTGCGTGGTTATGTACATGCAGACTTGTCTTTTTTTGTTGCTCTCCTTTGCTTTTTCCTTTGAGTGCATGTAAACAGCCCTGCCAATTCACTTCTGCTCCAAATGCAGTGCAGCACTGCAGGCTATGTGATGTACACTCACTGTAAGTCATCACACGTTATGGGCACTGTGTGAAACTGCATGGAAGTGAGAGGACTAAATCAAAAGGGACACCTAAAAAAAAAAAAATCTGAAATTACACCATTAATATTTTTTCTTTAAATGCTTAGATTCTAACTGTGCGTTTGCATGAAATTATTCCATGAAAAACAAATAGCTTTTGGGGAAATTTCATAAAATGTGTGCGGTAAATTTTGTTTGTGATATAATACCTTCACTTTTAATGTAATATAATAATAATTTATAATAATAAGTATGTGCAGATATATTTACAATTTTTTTCTCCAAATTTGATCATAAAAGTGCAAGAATTTGACCTTGAAAGTGCAATAACGACACAATAGAGTCTCCCCTCTTCATAGAAACACAACCTGCTCTCCTCTCAATGTCCACATTATTATAGCAAACACTCCCTTCTTGCCCTCCACTCTTTGTTTTTAAACCCTGCTAGGCCGTCAAGTGTAAATGAGCCATCTAAATAACACAGATTACGGGATTATCCCAAACAAAGGGCATTAGGCACACTCTCCGCAGTTTAAGGGATTATGGTGGCAGCTGTATTTAAAAAAAAAAAAAAAACAGAAAGAAAAAGGAGAAATGGCGACAGAAGTCACACAGATCATCTTTAAAAAAAATAAAAAATAAATAAAGAAACTGGCAGCAGTAAAATAACAAGATGTGTCCGAGCGCTGGCCAGCGTTCTGAAAAACAGGGAGTGGCCATTTCCCAACCTCTTCTCCCAACCTCCTCCCTTGCACTGTTCCTCTATTTTTTTTAATTAAATTGAAGTAAAAATCTATAAATCTAGCCAATCTAACCCCTCCTTCCTCATTCACACACCTCGTTCCAAGCTCTGCAGGCATTCATGGAGCGTGGCGTGTCTTTTTGCTGAATAAACGTATTGACAGGCCCCAAACAAAAGAGCCACCCGTTCCTCCTCTTCTCCCTCTTGCACGGGGCTATGGCAGCACTATGAATATTAATGCGCACAGTGGCGCTTTGTGCGTGTGCACGGCGCCCGGGACAATGACTCTTACAGTCAAACGGATGCAAGTAAAAAAAAACAAAATCAGATTTAGACATTTAACCGTTGCTGTCTTATAATTGGACCATAATCAGCATATTACATAACATAATTGCACTTTCTGTCCGTACTCCTCACCACATGGAGATATAAGAATGAACACACATTTTAAAATACCCAATAATATATGCATTCAAGTGTTTGTTTGTCGGTTAAAGGCTGCAAAGGCTGGTTTACGGCCACGGTGGCCTCAGCTCGTCCTTGTCCTTGGAATTGTGTAAGAGCCTCGGGAAGGTTGTCTGACTCAACGCTTTTTTTTTTTTATTCGCCTGCCACTGCGGTACCGGCATTGGAGGAGGGCTGCGGCCCATGCGTGTGTAAAGAGCAGGGAGGGGGGACAGGGGTGTGTGAGGGGTTGGGGGGGTCAGGGGGGCGCTGTAGTGCACACAATGTCTGTCCAGGTTTGCAGGTAAATGCACAGCAAACGGTGAATTCTATTCTAGTTAGCATTTTATTAGCACCTACTATTATTTTTAATAATTAGCACTATACTTCACAATAGTTCTATCATTTACAATAAAAAATATTTATTTGTGTTTATTTTTAAATTGTTTGATAATATCCTGGCCTCCGTGCAGTGGAGTGTAGAGAGGAGCATGTCAGCAGGCCGTGCAGGGCTTAAAGGCCCCTAGTGTCCATCTGAGACACGCCCAAAAGAAGCGGCGGCCATGAGCCAATTTACCGTCCCCACCCTCCTTCTGCATCTCTCCATTTTATCACCAAGCATGGCCGCCCCGTGTTGGAGATGCATGTGCATCCTGCCGCGCTTGCGTCGTTATTTGAATTAATTTTTAAAGGCAAAAGAAAGCAAAGATGTGTAATGTCCCTCCTCCCCTTCACGGAGTGACTCGACCTTTTTTTTTTTTCTTCTCCTCGCTGGATGGAGCAGCCTCCGAGGGAGACATCGTGTGTTTTGTCTCCAGCATCCTCGCGATGCATGAAGCAGGCGGCGAAGACAACCAACCCCCCTTCTTCTTTTCCTCCCTTCCCTTGTCTCACACATGAACTCTATTCATGTCACGGAATTCCAGAATGTAAAGATCGATGGATGCGACACATCTAAAATGGAAGCATCCCTCGCTATGACACCACAGAAATAATTGTATTTTTTTAATGCAGCACATCAATCCCAAGCGTTGTTCTCCTTATTTATCGTAAAGCTGTGTTTACACTAAAAAGCTGCGAGATGGCCGCATCACGTGCGACACAATGGGGCCCGAGAGACCCAACACGCAGTCCCAGCATCCCCAGCCAGTGTATAGAGAAATAAAAGAGAGGTCATACGTACAGTAACCATTCTTGACGTACACTGGAAAGGAAAACTAGGTCCCTCTTCTGCGCGTTGATCTCGAATGCTTCAACCAAGCTCCGGCGCTGTCGTCGCACCCCTTTTTTTGGGAGTTCCAAAATGAAAATGAAAAAAAAAAAAGATAAAAAATAACAAGCTGGGCCTTTAAGCGGGGTCTCAGCCTGCTGGAGATTGTATAGGGGTCCCTCTATAGGATGAAAATGAGGAAGGAAAGAGAAGGGGGCTTTCTGCAGGACGATGGAGGAGGAAGAGCTCTCCGTCCAAACGGCGTGGGCGACGGCGGAGGGCGGTAATGAGAGAGGAAAAAAATAGTAGAGAGAGAGAAGCAGTGATCCTCAAGCAGGGTGTGTCCAAGGATGGGAGGAGGAGGAGGAGGAGAAGGAGGGGTGGTCTTCTGGTTGGTCTGCTGCTTTGCTTTTTTTTTCCTTTTCTTTTTTGTTGTGTTGAGCGTGCATGCGATTCCCTGCTCAAGTCTCCTTCTGCGCCTCTGCTGCAATCTTCTTCTTTTATGCGCGCTCCTGGCGGCTGCTGATTGGCTAATTGTGCAGGGAGGGTACTACACGGCGGCCATTGCAATGCGCTCCTCGCCCATTATCCCCTTCAGGAGAGAGATCAGCACCCCTCCCTTCCCCTCTCCTCCTCCTCCTCCTCCTCATCCCTGCCCTTCCATCACTCCCTGCTTCTCAATGCCCTTCCTTTCTTCCTGCCCCCCCACCCCCCAACCCCCTACCTCTTCACACACACACACACACACACTGAATAGGACTCCACCTGCACTGGCGGAACAGATGGGTGCAGCACTTGTCCCTTTCCTCACCCCCCCACTTTCTCCATTACTGCATTTTCCATTTAAAGCAAATACTATTTTTGTTAAAGAGCACAGAACATGTGTTGATGTGTGAATGCAACCTAAATCAAAAGCCTGGAGCTGTTAGCAAGAGATGTGACGTGCAAGGCAGATGGCCGCATTTCGGGGGTAGGGGGGCGGTCAGGTGCAGACGTAGGAATAACAAATTCGAAAACCCCTCCTGTCTCAAAATTCATCCATGAGAGAGCTCTCGTGATTGTGTGTGTGTGTGTTTACTTAACGACATCCCAGCATGGCCTTCCTGAGGAGTTCTGGTGGCGATCCGCCCACCTCTCGGAGCGGCCCCGGCTAAGCGTGCTCAGTGAGACATGCTGTTTGGGCTCATCTATAATGCATCCTCCTGCCCCGAGACATCATGTGTGACAAATGACCTATTTCTGGGCAGACCCCCATAGGGCTCTGACCTGGGGGGAGTGGTGCTTAGGAGTGCGTAAATCAGTGGATGTTTGTTTTGTTGTTGTTGTTTTTGAACTTCCGCCAAGGAGGTTGTGGTATTCTCGCCCCTTCATGGTTTGGTAATTAGCAAAAGACTACTGACTACGCTACAGTGAATATGTCGAGTATGTCGACGCCCCTTGGACTGGCGACATAAGCGGTTGCCGACATAACTGAAACTGAAAGCCACTGCTTGCGCATTTATTTCTGACTTTGGCCAGAGCCACACGGCAGTTGTTTTTTTTACATCATTTTCTTCTATTTGTTGTTCCATTATTATTTTGGATTTTTCTGTTTTTATGATATTTTATACTCTTATCTAAAATAGGTTTCGCAGTAATTTTGCCGTATGTTATGACTAGAATGACAATAAAGCTTTTGCACATGCGCAATCCTTCTTCCAGTGGCTAAAAATGCCATGGTAGAATCCAGGTTAACACTGCCATGCTTTTATTTTGAAGCTGTTTTGCATTGAACAGGAAGTCGCAATGTCGTTATGTCGCTGTCGTTTCACGCTGCTTAGTCATATCGATGAAGTTAACAATACTACAACACATAAACTGGCCGGTTTTTCATAGAAATTACCCATTGGGTCTCAAGTTTTAGGGAGACAAAAACGGTTGACCGTGTATGTCGACGTCAACTCAAACGGAGCTTTTTAAAAAACACGGTGGACTTGAGTTGTTTGACACAAGTTGTCGACATAAATGGGGACATCTTAAGCGGGTTCCACTGCACTTCTGTTACGTCTTGCACGGGTCAGGGGGAAAAGCCTTTCATTGGGAATCCAGTTATACATTTTTTTTACATTTTCAATGATTTCACACTGAATAATAGATGAATCTTAGCGACAAAATGATGGCATACGCAAGGGGTGTGTATCTCACAACAGGATTATTAGGCCTTGAGGTACAGTACATGGCTGTCCTGTAAATGCAATTTGTGGCGCCCCCTGTGGGTTGTGGTCAAAATGCTGTGGAAGACATGCGAGCATACATGTAATACAGATGTCCTTAAAGTTTTATCATCATGAGACAAATGGACAATGACTTATGGACAATTAATTGCGAAATGCCGCCCCCGTTTTGTTTGATGGTGGCCATGTTTTTCAACTAATTGTACTTGTATTTTACACACATGGGCTTGTCAGACCGCTAAAGGCGTGTACCAAATTTCATGATGATACGGCCAAACACCCTAAAGCTACAATGGGTGTTTTTGTAGAACACATTGAGTTGTAGGAGAAATTTCAAGTCAGTCCAATTTATGAGGTTTTAATAACAAACCACAAACCGTGATGTATTTGTCAGAAAAATAATAGCACAGGCAACACAGTAAGGGTGCAAGTTTTGACAATTTTTTCACCCTTTAAATTTCAGTTCAACTCAGTTCAATTTTATTTATAACGCGCCAAATCACACGAAAAGTTATCTCAAGGCACATAACACACGAAGCAGGTGCATGACCCTTTTGTGTGCAGTGGTTCCTGGAGAAGATAGGGTGGTCAAATTTTGTCACATGACTTTGTGCTCTTCTTTTTTGGAAGTCTGATTTGTGGGCTAGCACAATTAGGTGGAAACTATAAAACTGCTTTCCATGAGAACGCATGGAGGACCCAAGAAGAATCTATTCAATCTTGGTGCAGTGCCAGGACAGGTTATGACAGGTTGCAGTTTAACATTTTAATTTGTTTGGCAATGAAAAATGACATTTTTTCCCATATTTAGGCAAGGAGGGGGGGTCTCTATGTGCATCGAAATTAGGATTGTTGGGCCTTGGCAGAGGTCTGTACTTTGTGGCATTCAAGCAGTCATTTCTTAGTACCAGTAGGCTAAAACTACAGTATCATGAACCTTTGTGGACTCATAGGGACATGAGACATACAATATTAATTACTTGAGGCGAATACAGATAAAAATTCTAGAATTTTCTGTCAAATTTGTAGATTTTCTTCAATTTCCTTATTTCTAAGCGTTATTTGTGCAGAGTTTTTTTTTTTTTTTGGAATTGGACAAAAACTACATGCTGATTTTTGTGGACAGGTGGGACATTGGTGAAGGAAGAGCCCATCAAATTTTGTGTAACTCGTCTGGTCCACCCCGGGCTCAAACCAGGATGCGCCGAATGATAGTGGAGCTAGCCATATAGAACTAAAAGCTGCCCAGCTGCACTAGCTGTCATGCGTTATGCTTGCTTTTATATATATATATATATACACGTATACCATAATTATGAACCTTTAACTAAATGTGGGGATCCAGCATTTTCTTTGCAATTCTTTATGCTAACATTGCAAGATTGGTAGAATTTTTCCAAGATTTTCCTTTGTTTCCCAGTAAATAATGCACGGATCTTAGTAAGAAAATGAGGGCTAATGTAGGAGGTGTGTATTTATGAAAGACTCTAACTTGGTGCTGGTCCAAATTAGGATTATTCAGGCCTCTTCTGTGTGTCATTCCAGCTGGTGTTGTGTTGTTGTGAGCTCAATGGCGCCAGGAGTTGGTGTCTTGTGTGTGCTGACGGGTGATGCGAGGCCTCCTTCTCGCTAAGCCCCACTCCCCCGATGCGACCTTGAGGAGTCCTCAGATGTCTGGCTGTGAGGAATGATGCTGCAAAAGGAGGAAGCTGGCCGCGTGCCTGCTATGGATCTGTTAAACACATCGTGTTTGTCCATGTAGGAAACGCGAGACACTCATTTCCTCCCACTTGTGTTGTTATATATCCCACCTTGCAGTCGCTGTCGCCGTCCTGTAGCTTTGCTTGCAAACCCGGGCCTGGCCTGGTGGTTTACATAATTGCCTTACATAAGTAGCAAGCTCAGCTCTGAGCTTGGATGATATTAGCGGCGATGAATATTGCATGAGGAGAGCACTCGTTAATAAGAGGATGGAGATGGAGCCCCGCTGTCAGTCTGTCTTAACCCCGCCCCCACAGTCCTGCTAAGCAGTGACTCAACTCAAGCCTGGGATGCGTCGGAGCCTTTTGAGTCACTTTGTCGGAGGCAGCGTGCGCTTGTTTTGCGGCGCTGCGTGTCAGAGGAGAGAAGACGAGCTTCTGTCATTAGGTGCTTGTGTTTTTTTTGCCGTCTTTGTTGTCGCAATAAAAGCGGCCCTTGTAGCACAAAGGCGCCCGGGTCCATCAACTGACAGCAGCCCCACTTACAGTTCACACTCCATGTTAATAAATGGGCCTAGCTGTGGCCCCCTCGTTAGAGCACCGCTTAGCAGCTCGGCAGCTGAAGCCTTCAGGAGGGCATTTGAAGCATCGATTGTACACCCCTGAATTGCAGGATCAAGCAGTGGCTTTTTTGTTGTTGTTTTTCTACTTGGTATTGTCTTATTGTTGGAGGGCTCCTTTGCCTCAGGTGATTAGGAGATTGGAATAATGCGGAATGCTACGTAGTGCCAATGGGATGCATCCTGTTTTGACATTGTTTTAGTCAAGTAAAAATATATAAATTTAAAGTGTGGGCATATTCTGTAGTGGGCATACTTGCACGGTGTCTTGGGATTGCTATGATATGCTATTTAGTAGAAATGGTTCATTTTCGGGGCGTATTTAGGCTCAACTACATCATATGTAAGCATAGGCACACAATTTCTTAGGCAATTGCAATTTCTAGAGTCTTCGCAACATTTATTACTGCTTAAAATGATGTTTTTTTAACTAACCCCCAATATGCTAGTTACTTATAGCTACTACCATGTATTATTTCAAATATATGTATCATAATAATAATAATGTATGTTGCTGTACGTTGCCATTGACCCTGACTGGTATTCGAACCCTGGTCCCCTGCTGTGCCATCCAGCTGCTTACAAAACAATCAAACACTATATATACTGTACACTGTATATAACTGCCAGGTCACTACAATACCATTACAGTGGAATCTCGGTTAGTGTCATTAGTTGGTTCCAGAAGGGCCGACTCTAACCAAAACAGATGCTAACTGTGTCAATATTTCCCTGGAGAAGTAATGGAAATCCAATTTATCCTTTCCAGAAAGCCAAAAATGTTAACATAACATGTTTTTTATAGTTTTACATGCAGAACACAATTTAAAATGCATATAAATATAGATATACATGATGAGTGAATGGGATAAATGAACATTTAAGGTTACCTTTACCTTCATTGAAAACCTGATTCTGCATGTGACTGTTCCCAAAGACATGATGTAGCAGCGAGACACCACATGGACACCACCTTCCTGTTTTGCCATGAGTTATTTCTTGAATTCATGTTTCTCATCTCACTGACCCAAAATGGAGCCAAAGAAAGTTGCAAGTGCCAGCATTTTGATGAAGAAGGCGAGAAAGATGATTTAATTCAAGAACTAACTCACGACAAAACATGAAGATGGTGTCCGTGTGGTGTCTCGCTGCCATATCATGTCTTTGGGAACAGTCAGGTATTTAATGAAGGTAAACGTAAACCATCCATCCGTTTTCTATGCCGCTTATCCTGATTAGGGTCGCGGGGGTATGCTGGATCCTATCCCAGCTGACTTTGGGCGAGAGGCGGGATACATGTGGACAAACAACCATTCACACTCCCATTCATACAATGGACATATGGACAATTTAGAGTCTCCAATTAACCTAACATGCATGTTTTTGCAATGTGGGAGGAAACCGGAGTACCCGGAGAAAACCCACGCACGCAACACGCAAACTCCACACAGAGATGCCCAAGCGGAGATTAGATCTTCCCGATTTCCTGACTGTGTGTGGCCAACATGCTAACCACTCGACCACCGTGTTCATTAAAATGTTAATTTAGCCGTTCCATTTGTCGTTTAGATTCATTTGTTTTGTGTTAACATTTTGAGAGTCAACCGCAGATGACATCGTATACAGGCGACGTAGCTGACTTCCAGTTGCCATTATGTTTAGCTAGCTAATAGGACGCTAACAACTGGAGAGTGCACTGTATTATATTTAATAATATTTAATAATACACTGTATTATTAAAGCAAGATACCCATTTAACCCTTCATTTTCAAGTACGTAGTCACCAATAGGCCTAACTTTGATTTCTTCTAGCAACGTAAAGTATTAGTTACTGACTTCCACCGGTGATTGGCAGTGCTTGTAAATTGGTGCTCAGCCCAATGTATGTAGGGTGTGTATGTAGGGTTCAGACTACGACAACCCTCTACACTACATCAACTTCAGAACCAACATTTACCTGAAAACATCACAAAAACATAAAACTTCAATATTATACATCTACTCATCAGAGATGTCAATGTCTCCTCCTCAGTCTGCCATTGTGGGTGTACCTTGGCTTGTCAAACAGTTTTGACCAATCAGAGGGCGGAAAAATGCTGACGTTATTGTAGGCAAAGCTGAAATCTGAGCGTCTAAGCAACATGGGCCAGCACTCCTGATTCTGAAGGCCCTGGGTAGAGTAGATTGACATTGCAACACATACAAAAAAATGTAAGCTTTGAAACCAAGAGACACACTATGAAATGAAGATAATAGACTGTTGGGAATAAATTAATGCAATTTCATAGAAAAAATACTGGAATTGAAGTTCTAAATATAGGTCAGTGCTTCTGATAGTGTTTAGGCCAGCAGAGAAGGCCATGTTGGCTGTGACCGCCCGCCACTGATGTATATAAGGGGGAAGGGCATGATGATTCAGCCTCCGGTCTGCCTCACTCACCAAAGCTTGGCTCTTGGCGCTTCATGAGCACCAGCAGTGAGGTGGCCATCGCTCTTTTAGGAGACTTCCAAGAATTATTATTTTTTTAATATCACTCTTTTTATTGATGATGGCAACGTTTATGTATCATTTGGCAATGTTCTTATGCATGGCCTCCCCGGTGGGCTCACCTTGCACTTTCCTTCCATCTCCTCCTCCAAATCTTCCTCTGGGCTGGATGTGTCTGCCTGTGTTGTCTCTGGGCTATTATTAGAGTAGACAGGCTGGTGGGAGGAAGTCTCTGAAGTAGACGCTCCTGTCATCTTTTTATTTATGGATTACGGTCTGCTTTTCCCCGTGCCTCCTTAATTCTCTGCGTTATTTCACTTTGCATTTTGTTAGGATGCTTACACTGCAGAGCAGGATGTATCCAGGCCGTGGCGGGCTTTAATCAAACTCGTATTAGATTAAAAGTCTGACTGGGTATCTGGAGAGACCTTAAATACACGAAGCTCTCAGACATTCCCTTTGTTTTCCTTCTCCCGACGCTTGTCCCTCCATTCCACGTGACACAAAACCAAGGCCCATGTTGCCACGTCGTTATTAGCGTCCCAAACTACTTAAAATACTTTTCCATGACATAAATAATGCACCCTTGTTTCTTATGCATGCTAAACTTTTTGGTTCTTGTAAAATTTGACTTTTTTTTTTTGTAACATTACAACTTTTTCCCTTTTCTGTTAGATTTTCTTGGAAAAAAATCTTTTCTTTTTGTCATTTTTTTTTGTCATATTACGTTTTTACGTCTATTCTTCGAAATGGTACAATTTTACTACACATTTTTCAACGTAATAACGTGACTTTATTGATAAGATTATGACATTTGTCTTGTAATATTATGGTACTTTTTTCATAACATTATGACTTTATTCTTGTAATTTTCTGTAATATTCTGACTATTATTATAAAATGTTCTGCCAAACTGTGCTTCCAGTCATGAGGCGCATCCAAATAAGGGGGGGGTCTTGGATACCCACGTCATTGTTATAGCTCCGAAACATTATTTAACTGTGAAATAGATAAACAACAGGGTTCTTCTCCCTCAAACGTCAAACGTGTCTTGTTTGCTTCTCAATAGTCCACAACACTGTTCACATAAAATCGTTTTTTTTTCTGGAACATTGCGACTTTCTCTTCATTTTCGCAGTATTTTGCTCATATTCTCGTAACTATTTTCGTAATATGAATGATGATGTTTTATTTTAAAGTCTGACATCGCTCGTAGGGATGTCCGATAATATCGGACGATGTGTGCAGGATGCACCACAGTTTGTTCACATCAAGTGCAAGCCCACCTCCTCTGCGCTTTCCACAGGCTCTCGTGTCTCCGTCCACTCTGACTGTGCTAAAGTCTGCCAGCTCCCCATGTTAGCATCTGGGACGCTAGCTGTTAGCCATGTTTCAGTGATGCCAATAAGCCGCACTCCCTGAAGGTCTTGACGTTCTTTGTCAGCTTGTCGTTCTTGTGCCGTAGTGAACTCACGTTTCCCATGATAATAGAAGGTACCGATGGCTAGAATGTCCACTTCCTTCCTAGCCGCTGAGCTTTTATCTTAGCCCAGGCTCTGATGCCTACCGATGTGGGACCTCACTCTCACGGCACGTAAAAATGTGCTTGAATAAACAAGTCTTGAAGTGGACGAGTCCATATCCATAGGATAGAATGTATTACTTAAAAGATGATAATAGTAGGCGAACAAACAGAGCTGCTTGAAAGATAGATAGATAGATAGATAGATAGATAGATAGATAGATAGATAGATAGATAGATAGATAGATAGATAGATAGATAGATAGATAGATAGACAGACAGATAGATACGTAGATAGATACGTAGATAGATAGATATGTAGATAGATACGTAGATAGATAGATAGATAGATAGATAGATAGATAGATAGTTACGTAGATAGCAATATATAGAGATAGATAAAGCCAGATAGATAGAAATTCACGTTTCCAGTAGCTCTGCAAAAGTGTCCTAATAAACGTAATCACAAAAAAAAGAATGTTGTATGTTTTTATTTGCATAATCTTACATTTTTTTCTCATAATATTCGGACTTTACTGTATTCTTGCAACTTTAGAACTTTTTCTCATAATATTACAATGCTATTCTTGAAATGTCACAAATGTTCTTTATTTTCATAACGGTAGACTTTTTCCGATAATTGCGACTATTGTCGGAATGTAATTACTTTATTCTAAAAAAACAAAAAAAAAATCCTCAATAACAACATAACAACATAACAATAACAACATATGTAGCCATGGCCTGAAGCATTGTGAGCGCTAGCCGGCTAGTAGCTAGCCAGTGTGGTATGGCCAGGTGTCACTACGCAAGTAACGTAGTTCTTCGACTTAACAATGTCGCTGTAGCTTGGTTAATATGCAGGTCACATTATATGTAAATGGAGCATTGTTGGCTTTTTTTTGGAGACTTTTTAAGACGACTTTATAGGCGGAATAGGTGTATCCCATTAAGTACATTACATTCTTTATAATCACAACTTTATTCTCCTAGCATGGCTTTTTTTCTAAAAATGAATGCGATATTGTTCTAAGGATGTATTTTTTTCTTCATAATATTACTACCTTATTCACATTTTCTTTACAAATGTTTCTGCAAGTCATCTTTATTCACCTAACGTTCAAATTTTCTTCAGACATGTGGCATTTGGAGCATTACACAGTATACAGCGTAGTATAATTATAACATTATTCATTGCAACTTTTTCACAACATTATTCTCCTGATGTGTTTTTTTTCTAAAATGTATGCAATGGTATTCTTATCCTCTCCAAATCTTCTCGTAATATTACTAATTTATTAAAACTTTTTTTCCCCTGTGATGTTATGTTGTCAGGTTAACGTTATCCTCCCATTGTACATTGTTTAATGCGGAAAAATCATGACTTTTTGAGCGTTAAATGTGGTATGAATATGACTTTATTTGTGTATAATCACTGCTAAAATGAATGCAACCTTATTTTTATATGATCTTTTTTCCTCGTAATATTACAACAATCAAAAAAGGCATATTGTTTGTGTGCCTTTTGCTGCAGAGCAGGATGTATCCAGGCCATGGCCGGCTTTAATCAAACTCTTATTAGATTAAAGGAAAGTCCCGCTGACGCACGTAATTGTAAAAATGATCTGTTCTGGCGTGTTCGTGAATGGCTTAGAGCTCTACTGAACTAGGATTGAACCCCCACCCCCAGCCCCCGTTTTTTTTTGTTTTTTTTTACAGTGGCCATGTTTTCTTACTCGAAACCTTTTTAAATATAAAGCTACCGTTATGAATCTTTCATCGGGTCCTGTCTGACCGGGTATCTGGGGAGAGACCTTCAATGCACAACACTCTGCTGGTCCCCCCCTATTCCAAATGACAGGCGTAAAAGTGTAAGGGTGGCGAGTGTGCCACAGCCGTGCCTTTTTTAGCATCGCAAATGTGTTTTAATGGTGTAAATAGCAGGAAAAATGTTCTGTAGTGCTGTCAGTTTCGTCCTGTGTTCAGTTGTCAGAGCCACGTCGACGAAACACGCTGTCCAAATGCAACACGATACACAGTTTAGTCATTGCACTCTATTTTCTCCATCTTCTCCCTCCTTCCCCTTGTTGCAGTAATAGGAGAATTGAAATCAATAGCGCATTAGTCTGGCCCGGAAACTCTTGTGGAATTAAATATGAATGACTGAGATTGCAGCTCTACCTGCTGCTCGCAGAGAGGCATGATGGCCCCCAGGGAGTTGGATGCTTTCTCTCTTCTTTATCCTTGTCCCTTCCTCCAAGTAAACAGGCCATTATGTGTTGCTCTTACAGTTGAGTCACACTAGTGACGAGCTTTGTTTGCTGGATGGCTGTTGGTGCTGTCGGGCTTCTTGTAATCGGCGTGTAGTGCCATGGTGTTATTTGATGGGCCTGAATGGATGGACCACACCCATCCTCTCCTCCAGCAGCATCACTTTATAAAAGGGCCTCGGTGGCTATTAGCAGAGTGCATCCGATGTGTTTTACCTCCAAATGCAATATAGAAGCTTTCTACTTGGTTAAGCAGCGTTTTACATGCAAATGTCATTACCTGATGGTCATCCATTTTCAGTGACAAGTTCTCTCTTTGTGTGGAGCTCAGATTGATGTGTTTATGTACGTGTGGGAGTTGTGACATTAAATTATCATTTTATTGCAGTTAAAAAAAAAAAAAACGGCTTAACATTGAGACTTCTTTCCTTGTAGTGTTACGAGCTTAGTCTTTTTCTTGTACTATAAGGACTATTTCTTATATTACCTACGCTTTCTAAACAAAAATATAACTTCATTCTCTGAACTTTACGACTCGTTTCCGTCAATCACCATTTTATCCTTTTATACTTTGATGTCGTTTTATACGTTATACATTTTACGCCTCCACACACTTTGACCTATTTTTGTGTCTTTTTTTTTCCTTTTTTTCAAGATTCAAGAGTTTTATTGTCATATGCGTAGTAAAACAGCAGTTATACTATGCAATGAAATTCTTATTTTTTGTAACGTTACATGTTTTTTTTAATTCTCAAAGTGTTATGCTATTATTCTTGTTATACTCTTGTATTAAGAATGATTTTTTCTATTCATAAAACATAATTTTTCGATTTGTTTCCATCATACCTTAAATATTACTATTTTTTTCTTGCGCTATAACCACCTTTTTCTTATATTCTGTATTTTTTCCATATTCTGTATATTTTTTATACGGCACCCGTGGCCAGTAGCACTCATTATAAATAAATTGAAAAATGTATAATTAATCCATGTGATCAGTATCGGTATCGACCAATTTCAGTCCTTGATGATCGGTATCACAATCAGCAGCATAAAACCCTGATCGGAGCATCCCTAATTGCGACACATTTTCTTGTCGCATTATCACTCTTTTCTCATAATATTATGACTTTATTCTTGTAATTTTACAACTTTTTGTGGTCAAATAATGACTCGATTCTTTTTACTTTTCATCGTTACTCTACAACAATTCTGTTGAACCTTTACACATTTACGTTACCCAATATAGTAAACATAATAATAGAAAATAAGACATCTTATACATAAATAACATAAGATCACATTATCTTTGGCAGTGTACTTCCTGGTGGCTATTGTCTCATCAATGTAACATTACTGACACCTAGAGACCGGTGTAAAATACTACTCTTCTGCAGCTCTTTGTGATTAAGGAGAGACTCACAGAGCACTCCAATTGCTTTATTATCAAGCAGAGAACACATATGCAGTAAACATTCACACAGGAGCTGCTGTCGGCCACTCTCTCCACTGCTAACCTGCTGCTAGTCAACTCTTGCGAGCTGACGTTACACATGTCACTTCCCAGACCATGCGTCCTTAAGGTGCATACAGCAAGTCACGGATACTGTATTACACTTCATATCACGCCCTTTGAATGCCTTATGTTTGTATTTCTACTTCATGTTGCCATTTTTATACTTGGAAATGCATAAATTAGGCCAAGATAAATATGCATATTTTTTTACTACTAATAAACCATATTCAACCACAATACAGCAATCATTTATTAATTCATTTTTGGAAAACCGTGATGTTCGAAACCACAATGTAGCGAGGGACGACTGCAATATTACAAACTTTTATGCCTAATATTACACTTTTTTGTAATATTGCGGCATTTTGTCTCACAATAAACCAACTTTACCGGACTGTAATAACATTAGTGCATATTTTCTTGTTGTATTATGACACTTTTGTCAAACTATTGTAACTTTAGTTTTGTAATTTTACAATGTTTGTTCACGTATTATGACTTTATTCTCATCATAGTCTGAACTTTACATTTGTTTTCTCGTAATATTATGACTTTAATCTGCTACTGTTACAAACTGTTACTTTTCACTATAAAATGTAATATTCTCTCGGTGTATATACTATGACTATGACTTTTTTCTTGTAACATTGTGACTTTTTCTTTTAAATTCACAGCTTTATTTTCCAAATAAGTATGCATTATTTCAAAAATGAATACAACATTCTTCTCATAACGTCGTCCTTTTTTCTTGTGGCAATGAAAATGACATGTTTTTTTTTTTTCTCGTAATTTTACATATTTTTAAACACTCCTTGGTATGACACACAATGGTGTCGTTTACCCTTCCTGAAAGTGTGATTTGCAAGGTGGCAGGAGAGTGCGGGCCGGTGGAAGGCAGGTAATATGATACAAAAAGCCACTTGCTGTACAGTTTATGCTTCTGGGGGTCGGCAACATGCAGTAAGCCAATACGCTATGATGATATAGCGCTAGATGTATTTGCCGGCTATATTTCATCCCATCCCAGATGAAACGGTTCGTGACAGATGGAGTCATATTGTTACCCCCGCCTTTCTGTACGGCCCACTAGTGCGTTCCCTCCCTGACAGATGTAGGGGGAGGACCATGGTGCACTCTTCTTTCTTTCAATTGATTTGGGTGCTTGCGCCCTTAGGGAGCAGGAGATGGTGGTGGTGCTGGGACGGGGGGAAGGAAAGTGATTGAGTGACTGGGGAGGGGGTTCGGTAAGCCAGGAACCTGCAAAATATCCACTGTAAAGCAGTGGTAAACACATTAAATGCATACATGCATGTATTTAAACACGAAAGCAGCCTGATAGAAATGCAGTGGAGTGAGGCTGTGTGTGTGTGTGTGGAGGGATGGTGGGGGCTGGAACATTTCCATAAATCTTATTTAGTGAGTGACAGCCTGGCATGCATTCATGCATGTAATGTAAGCGGAGGAGAAAGTGTGGCTGCTCACGTTTGCTAGCATCGTGATGAGGCTCGTCATGAATCCTATTGATTTTTCACTGTTTTTCCACAAGCGCCACATTTCTCCTGTGTCTGATGAACCAATATACAGCGTTATGAATACAGACAAACTAAGATAGCTGAACAAAACATTGACATGCGTAATATCTAATAATATAATTAATAGGTGTGTCACGAGACGAGGTGACGCATGAGGGTTTAAAGTGTTCTTAAAGCACTTCAAATGTGCTTCCAATAATGCCGTGCACACTGCCACTTCCATATTACTGTATTATCATTCACATGCAGTAGCGTTGCCAGAGCTCATATCCTTATCGGCTTCTGGCTGCCCCGTTATCACGATACAGCTTTTCTCCAAACGAGAAATCCCGTCACACAACATCTTGCGACACCCCTGCTAATTAATAATTAATTAATTTTATTCTTATACGATGCAAATGGCCCCTGCGCCGCACGTTGTACACCCCAGTTCTGGAGTCATTCTGTGGCGTTTTGACTGATTCAGCAATGATTACCCTTAACCCAGCCACCCCGCCACCACTGTCGGACCAACATTAGGAGACCTAACAGCTGTCTCCCAGCAGATGTATTCTCTCGCCGTGTAACCTCCTCGGTCTTCGTCCCGGAGGCGGGGGTGGAGGGCTATCAGGGGTCGAGACGGGGTTGGAGGTTGACGCAGAGCGTCTCCTGAAGATGCTGAGGCTTTTTGAGGGGGTCAGCCGACAAATGAGCATCTGCCTGTCCCCGTCCCCCCCTCCTCTTGCAAAGGACACCAGCATCAAGGGAGGCAGATTTCAAATTAGCATTATTGATTATATGAATCATTCCGCTGCATTTCCTCCCCTTCTTGTCGGGAGCACGATGAAAAGTGACTTATGTGCTCTTTTAAAATTCAATTTCATATTGATGCCCCTAAAAAAAAAACTAATTTTAACCTTGTACCCCTCTTGCAGTACATCCTTAAAAAAGAGAGTGCTTCTGTCATATAGAATATTTTTGCACTCAGGAACTAAAAACAGCAGAATGCTCCTGTCGTATAGAGGATCTTCAACTAGCATTTTTGCAGTAGGTCCTTAAAACAGCAGTGCTCCTCTAATAGAGGATTTTTGATTAGTGTTTTTGCAGTAGAATCTTACAAACAGCAAAGAGCTCCTGTCACATAGAGGATCTTTGGTGTTTTGGCAGTAAGTAGCTAAAAACAGCAAAGTGCTTCTGTCACATAGAAGATTTTTGGCTACTGTTTTTGCACTCAGGATATAAGAACAGCAGAATGCTCCTGTCATATAGAAGAACATTGACTGGCATTTTTTGTCCTTAAAAACAGCTGAGCACTACTGTCATATAGAAAATTTGTTACTAGCGTTTTTGCAGTAGTCCATAAAAACAGCATAGCACTACAGTTATATAAATAACTAGCAAAGCATTTTTGAAGTAGGTTCTTAAAACAAATCACTAATGATATATAGAGGATCTTTGATGAGCATTTTTGCAAAAAACACCCTTTAAAAAAGGTTTGACTACTGTTTTTGCACTCAGGGCCTACAAGCAGCAGAATTCTCTTGTCATACAGAGCATCTTTGACAAGCATTTTTGCCGTAGGACCTTAAAAACAGCAGCGCACTCCTGTCATATTGAGGATCTATGAGTGGTGTTTTGGCAGTAAGTAGCTAAAAACAAACAAAGCGCGAAGATCTTTGACGAGCTTTTTGCAGTTGATCCTTTAAAAAAAGGAGAGCGCCTTTTTTACATATAAAAGATTTTTCACTACCGTTTTTGCACTCTGGACCTAAACACAGCAGAATGCTCTTGTCATATAGAACATCTTTGAATAGCATTTTTGCAGTATGTCCTTAAAAACAGCGGAGCACTACTATCATATAGAGGATGTTTTACGAGCTATTTTGCAGTAGATCCTAACAAACAGCAAAGCACTCCTGTCATATAGAGGATCTTTGACTGGTGTTTTGCAAGCGCTTCTGTCACATAGAAGATTTTTGACGACTATTTTCACACTCAGGACATAAAAACAGCAGAATGCTCCTGTCATACAGAAGACCTTTGACTGGCCTTTTTTTGCAGTAAGTCCTTAAAAACAGCAGCGCGCTACTGTCATATAGGAAATTTGTTACTAGCGTCACCTGAAGTCAGCTGGGATAGGCTCCAGCATACCTGCAACCCTCGTGAGGATCAGCGGCATAGAAGATGGATGGATGGATGGATGTTACTAGCGTTTTTGCAGTAGGTCCTTAAAAACAGCAGCCTGTCTTAATAGAGGCTCTTCGACTCGCCTACCAACTGCAGTCGCTACCTTAAAACAGCAGAGTGGTCCTGTCAAGATCTTTGACGAGTGTTTTTGCAGTAGATCTTTTAAACAAAGGAGAGTTCTTCTGTCTTTGATCTTTGATGAGCATTAACACAGTGCTTCTGTTTTAATACTTTTGGCTGCTAAAAGCCTGAAAAGCTGTCGCCCAGTACAAAAAAAAGTGGCTAATGATTTTAATAGGACTCTCTAGTGGAGAAGGGATGGAGAGTTGAGGGGCCGAGGGGCCATTCCCCCTACATGGGCACGTGGCGGCGGAGCAGGTGGATGATGGGCAGCTGAGTAGTGGGCTCTTGGGGGCAGCAGGGGGGCTAGAAAGGGTGGGGGTCCATTCTGAGAGAAACCAACCCCATCTGGAAGTGAGGTGGGGGCTTTAGCGTGAAAGAGATCTAGTGGGTGGTGTCTGACACTCTCTCTTTTGTCCTTGGCTCTTGCACAGCAGTGGAGGCTCTGGTGGAAGGAGGAGGAAGGGGCTGGCGGTGGGGGCTGGGCACTCCAACAACAATGGTGGCCATCGAGGAATTGAAAAACGGCAGAGCGAGGATGCAGGCAGGGAAGGTGTGGACGGAAGGAGGAAAGCAGGGTGTCTTCTTAGGAGGCAAGGATGCTGCAATGTCAAACAAAGCAAGGGATAACATTAAGGACTATGACTGCATATTAAAGAAATTAGAGGCTGCTAATTGCTTAGACAGATCTGTCAAATCATCTAATGCTCCTTTTGTTTTCATGTCTCGACTACGCCTTTCAAGGGCCCATCTCTCTCAGCTAGGGTACCTGCAGCCGCTCTCCAGGGTGCTGAATAAGACAATATGGGGGAGCAAGGAGCGAGGGCTGCAGCGATGCTGTATTATACAGTCATGGAAAAAATTATTAACCCTTGTTTCTTCAGTTTATTGATCCATTTTAATGCCTGGTACAACTAAAGGTATGTACGGTATGTTTGGACAAATATAATCATGATAAATAAGAAATACCAGCTCACATGACTGTACATTATAAATATATATTAAGCCTTCACAATTCTGCATCATCATTGTTCTCTACTGTTTCTCACCCAGGACCCAAAAACAGCAGAATGCTCCTGTCATATAGGAGATCTTTGACTGGCTTTTTGCAGTAGGTCCTTTAAAAAAGGAGTGTCCCTCTGTCATACAGATTTATGACGACCGTTTTTGTACTCGGCACCTCAAAACAGCAGAGTGCTCCTGTCATATAGAGGATCTTTGACTAGCATTATTGCAGTAGGTCCTTAGAAATAGCAAAGTGCTCCTCTCATATAGAGGATCTTTGACTACATCTTTGCAGTAGATCTTTAAAATAAGGAGCATACCTCTGTCCTATAGGATTTTTTACTAAACAGCATAGTGCTCCTGTAATATAGAGGATCTTTGACTAGATTTTTGCAGTAGATGCCTATGTCATAAAAGATGTTTTACTGCCGTTTTTGCACTACAAACAGCAGAATGCTCCTGTCACATTGAAGATCTTTGACTAGTGTTTTGACAGTAAGTAGCTAAAAACAGCCAAGCGCTTTTGTCATATAGAAGAATTAAGTAATTCAGTGTCTAATACACAGCCGGGGCAGCACAGTGGGGTAGTGTTTAGCACGCCTGCCGCACAGTCAGGAGATCCGAGTTACAGCATTTTTATGGATTCGAGTTTAACCTCCCACACCCCTAAAAAACATAACTAATTGGAGAATCTCAACTGGTGGAGTGGCTGTTTGTCTTTATGTGCCCTGTGATTAACTGACAACCAGTCCAGAGTGTACCCCACCTCCCTCCCCCAAAGTCAGCTGGGATAGGCTCCAACTCACCTACAGAGTTGTGGGAAATGGAAAATCTAACTGTAGCTTTATTTCGATTAAAGATGCACCACACAGCCCCTGCAGAGGTCAAATATGACATTGTTTCCTTTTTTAGAGCTGGTCTACAGTACCCTCTGCTGGTATGGTCTTGCTATAACACCCTACGATGACATCGTCGGTAGGTGTCGCCATTTTGCATCAATAAGCGACATGGCAACAACGAAATATTACTGTACTGTTTGTTACTATGCTGCTTTTGTCTCTAAAGTAGTTTGCTTTATTGTGCTTTAATATATTAAATTCGACTGAGGGTATTGTTATGCACACGTTTCAGTACTTTAAACTTACTTTGCTGTTTCCCGTGTTATTGTTTTTTTTTTTTAGAGAAAAAAACAGTGATGAGAATAGCAAGCGATTCCCACATCGCTTGAGAACCGGTCAGGTGAGATGTCTGCATGAACAGATGGTGCATTCAGGTACACCTTGCGCAAGCTGCAGAGAACACAAAGGCAAACCGGAAATACAATACAATGACGTTAAAAGTTCCACGACGATAAGCAGCCATACGTCCATTAGATGTACATATGGTTTGTAAACTTGATTGGCAGATTTTTTTTAAAACCAATGCGCCTTCACCTACACGTCAAAGTAAAAAAATAATACGATTAATCATATAGTGTGTTTTCATTTGAAGCTATACCGGAAGTGAGGTTATTTATCACGCTCGGCTTGACACTGGCTCGCCTCCCAGCCGCTAGGAGGAACAAGGGATCCCGGCCAGGTCCCCAGCGTGGAAGCGGAGGAAGCGGTCTTCTCTTCTCTCCTGTCCTCTCCACGCCATAAAAAAACACAACGACAGACGGGACGCAGCGAAAGTACAACTCCCCCTGCGCGTCTTGGAGGAGTTTACATGGGGAACACGCCATGACGTCCACAGCCAGCGAACGGCGGGCGTTTGCTCACAAAATCAACCGGTGAGAAGAAGTTGTATTGTTTGGTTGTTGATGGCGAGCCTTTGTGTAACCTAATTATTATACAAAAGTTGAGTGAAAGAACTTGTGTGTCGGAATGGAATAGAGGACTACATTGTTTAAATGCGTTTATTTGGTATTTGATTCGCAGTGTGTCCTTAAGAGTGTCATCACACTACAACGAAGCTAGGTGTGACGTCATTAGCTAGTGCCTGACTTGTAAAGGACTTTTTTTGTTCCTCATTTATTGATTATGACAACATTACTACATGTGTTACAATTTCACTTTGAAGTCTAGCAAAGTAAACACTCGTCTACTACACTGCCTTACTATAATGTGAGTGTGTGTGTGTGTGTGTGCGCGCGCGTGTGGAGTGCTTACTTCCCGTTTCCCAACCTTTTGATTTAATGCAGAACTATTCAACCACATTTTCAGAAAGCATACCTATACTTAAAGCTTCACTGTTATATATATTTTTGTGTTTATAATATCCTATACCTTCAGATGTTTACTTTACCAACTGACTAATGTAGTCACAAATTAAAACACAAGCGCATATGTTTATGCTGGCCAAAGATGCTGTATATGACAGGAGCGCTCCGCTGTTTTTAAGGGCCTACAGCAAAAAAACTAGTCAAAGGTCCTTGATATGACAAGAGCATGCATAATATAGTACACTGTTTTGGAAATCAGCTGCAAAAATGTTAGTAGCTCCCAAGTTTGGAGCTAACTGAGCTTATGTGCGGGTCTGATATTGCAGTGCCAGAGTTTACCTTCGGGCTGCCAGTTTAACACCCCAGATTTAGAGCTTATCACCTTATCGTCGGTCTTAACTGAAGAGCTTAACCTTGTAGTGGTTTTGAAAGCTTCTTCCATAATGGTGAGAACAAAACGGGATGTCAGATTCGTATTTTTTATTATCGATTATTGGCTCCATCACATGACTTGTTGCCTGTCATTTTGGTATGCAGTCTCAATGGTAATGGTTCCCGTCACTGTATTCTTCCTCGCAGCATTCCCCAAATATCCTCCTCTCCTTCAGTGGGACGTATTGTGTTGTGCCGGATGCAGGAAAGGGTGGGAATTTGTGTTCTGGCTGTTGCTCTTGCGGTTGATCGCTTTCCTATTTCCTGTTATAAATGGAGGTGCACAGAAAGAACCGCAGAAAATGCGTCCACCACTTGCAAGATGGTATAGTTGGCTCCACAAATAAAGTGCAACGTGGGAGTAGATGTGTTAGTTGCATTTAAGTATGAAACATATCCACAGTTTGTCATCACCAGGCCTGCTGCTTGCAGCTGTCTGCATGAGAGAAACAGACATTTGGTGACTTTCAAGTAGCAGCTGCTTGCTGTCTCATTGAGATTGGATTGCGAGGTTGTTGGGAGTTTTTTTTTTGTTTGCTCCCTTGCTTTGTCACTCCCTTTAAGCCTCTCATTTGTCGTTAGTCCATCAAGAGCAGAAACGAGAGCTTTGGCTCTGTGCCTGTATAGCTAGCTCGCCAGCCATCACGGCTTTTGTGAGATCTGCCTGCATCTCCATTCAGAACAGCTGTTGTGTGAGCATTGCTGACTGTAAACTTGACAGCAGAAGGGAATATAGACATGTATGTGAGGCTTTAGATTAGTCCAAGTTTAGGGGTCTCTGGTGGTGCATGTCGCACTACCTTATTGTTATGTATTTCCTCAAATAGCTCCTCTCCAATGACCATCAAAGAGTAGTGATTTTACTTTTCTATACAGCCACATTTCCACCAAGTGATTCGGTTCACATGGAAATGCTTGTTATCTCAAAACAAGAAACACAAACAGATATAAATTACCACTCCCTTCTTACCCTCCACAAAGAAAATACACATTGGCATTGTCGTACAGGCCGTCTAGCAAGTGCAAACCTTTGCGTCAGCAACTTAAATGTTTTAGTAATGAAATAAAGAAGTTATGTATTTATTTATTCCAGGGCTTCTTTCCTTGTGTCTTCTTTCTCAGGACCGTCGCTTCAGAGGTTCGGAAACAAGTGTCCAGAGAGTATGGCTCCCCGCTTCTGTCTAAAAAGCGAGGAGGACTGCACAATCCTGTGAGTCACCATGTAATTTACCTGCATTAGCCTTCCAGCATCAAAGCTGCAGTGAACCAAGTTGACAGGATGTAAACGTAGGTTGTTTTCGAGACGTGGCATGTGCCTGCGCTCGCCTTGTCGTTTTGATAAGACGACAGGCTTTCTGCATTTGGAACCCATGCACGGACAAAACCCGAATGAGGGTACTTATGTAAGATGTCGTGTTTCGGAGAATATCATCCGAAATGCCCTGATGTGAGGGTGACACATTTGTTAAATGAACTCGGATCCTTCATGGATGAACAAGCGGGGCATAGATATGGTGCAGTCATCACTGTCAAGTGGAAATGAGCTCATCCAAAGCAATTTAAGACATTAGTTGTGATCATATGATACTGTATGTATCGTCCTGACAAACCTCTTGTCCACCCTTCCATTTTGCAGCCTAACTCTTGCTGATGTGTTATTTTAATGTCCGCCTAACAGTCTGATATTACTTGACAGTTACCCCTGACTGAGGTCGTGGAGCCGGTGGATTTTGAGGAGTATGTGAGCAGTCATGCTCCCGGGGTGGAGCCGGGCCCCCTCAGACAGCTCATGGAGTTTCCACAAGACGACCTAGAGCTCCACCATATGGACAAAGAGTGCACTACACTAGAGCCGCCGCTGCCTGAGGAGGAAGAGTAAGAAAATGCTTCCGATGACCAACACATTCTTACGTGCACATCTCCCACTTTGCTCTTTGGAGGATTAATAGAATTGTAGTGTAGGACAAATGTGTGGCAGATATCAGAACAAAGCATTTCTTTGTGTGACACTGAAGGAACATGAATATTAAAGGCTGTTTACTTATTCATGTGTTTTTCTTACGTTAGTTCCCTGGATCCCCGGGTGCGGGACGCCTTGGCAGTCTACACAGATGACTGGCTTGTCATTCAAAGAAAGTAAGTGGTAGACGCGCTGGGACCAGCTCAGTTTTTTAATAACGTGCAGTGCTTTTTCAAACCCTTTTCACTTCCCACGTGATTGGCAGTTGTGATATTAGCAGGGCAATCTGTTCTACTCCCTTGTAGATACCAGCACTACAGCACCACGCACAGCCCTCACAGCTCTGAGCGACAGAGGGAGAGGCAGCGAGGCCTGCTCAAACAGACCTTTGAACTAGATGAGGCTGCTGCTGCTGAGCGACAAGACGAGCAGGTAGCTTCACAGTGACCTCATGCCCATTTGAATGTGATTTAAAAAAGTGGCCCTGAATCACCAAGTTAACTTGTACACCTGGTATATATGAAAAGTAGGAGGATGCCTGGTGGGGTGCTTTGTGCTTACCTACGAGCATGCTGTGCAGGTGTACCTAACACTATGCTACCATTACGTGAGTGAGGATGGATGGATGAAAGGAAATAGGAGCCTGTGCACATTCTTCTCTTGATCTTTCAACAACATCTGCAGCGAACCCTTGAGGGTGATGTCTTCCCCAGCCAGAAATAACAACACATGATCTCAACGTTTCTTCTTCAGGATGACGCAAAACGGCGGTCGGCCTCCATCGATGAGACGCCGCGGGGCAGCTGGGCCTCCAGTATCTTTGACCTGAAGAATTCCTCCCCAGATGTCCTCTTCCCATCGGTGCTGGAGCGCACGGGGCCAGAGGACATGGACTCCCGCAACACAGAGGCACGCATGCTGGGACGTCACGGTGACCTGCTGGGCCTCTACCCTCCCCCTGATGAGGTTTGTGTCAGTGTCCAATCATATATTACAGTATGTCACAAAAGTGAGTACACCCCTCACATTTCTGCAAATATTTCATTATATCGTTTTATGGGACAACACTAAAGAAATGACACATTGATACATTGTAAAGTAGTCAGTGTACAGCTTGGATCACAGTAAATTTACTGCCCCTTCAAAATTACT
Source organism: Dunckerocampus dactyliophorus (assembly GCF_027744805.1). Classification (NCBI taxonomy): domain Eukaryota; kingdom Metazoa; phylum Chordata; class Actinopteri; order Syngnathiformes; family Syngnathidae; genus Dunckerocampus; species Dunckerocampus dactyliophorus. The sequence goes on along the minus strand of NC_072836.1, from coordinate 7,269,314 downwards.
CTACACACACCCGTTAATATCTGGCAGCAAAAGTGAATACACCCTTATGTTAAACTGTCCAAATTGGGCTCAGTTAGCCAGGGTTATGACTCGTTAGTGTTACAAGGTCTTAGGTATGGGGAGAAGGTGTGTTCAGTTTGGTGTTATCGCTCTTACACACGCTCATACTGGTCGCTGGAAGTTCAACATTGCACTTGATGGCAAAGAACTCCCTGCAGATTTGGAAATTAAAGAATTATTGCTCTACATAACGATGTTCTAGGCTACAAGAACTTTACCAACACCCTGAATATGCAGAATGTTCTTGTCACATCTCTACCGGTCACAATTCAAACCTCACTGATTTTGATTTGTATCTGAATCGTGATAAATGAGTTCAGAGTTTAAAGGTCAAACACTGACACCTTGTCCCTTTACTACCGTTCACAATGTTCAACCGATGTTTTGGAGTGGATTATTGTAAGCGCAAGAATCGAGGTAGCAAAGGTCAAAGCTTAATCTCCTACGTCTTACCTGTGAACGCTTTACCAACCGCAATCTGAAACTGATCTTCTGAAAATCTTGAATGGATTTTTGTTTTGCCAGTGGAAGAACCCAATTGATTTTGAATGCTATCTGACGCACTACTACTGATTGAGGTAGCTGAGGTCAAAAACGTCAGCAACATATTTTTTTGCAACCTTGCTACCCGTGATCATTTTAAACCTATTTGCCTCAAACCTTCATTATTGTTATTGTTATTGTTATTGTTCTCAGCTAGGGCAAAAAACCCTATTGATTTTGAATGCTATCATACACAAAATGGTTGAAGTAGCAGAGACCCAAGATTCAACTCCTTTCTGTGGTCACAATGTTTAACCAATCTTCTGCAAACCTGTAGTGAATTATTGTTCTACGCTAGGGCAAGGACTCTGTGCATTTTGGATGTTATCAGGCACATACTGTAAGTGGTTGAAGTAGCTAGCAGAGACCAACGATCAAACTCTTACATATTTCTTGCAACATCTTTACCGGTCACCAATCGTTGCCAAAGCCTTTAGTGACTTAGGATTGTTCTGTGGTAGAGCAAGAACCTTGATGATTTTGGATAGTAATAGACACAAAATGGTTGAGGTAGCAGATGACTTTATGACTCCAACAGTCAGAATATGTAGCAGATTGGCTTCAAAGTTGTTATGTATCATTTTATGTTTGTGACACTCGGAACCCTGTTGATTTTGAATATACAGCATATTCAACACAAGCTGGTTGAAGTAGATGAAGTGGAATGTCAAACTACGATATATTCCTCGTTATCTTTTGTACCCGTCACAAAGGTCAACTGATCTTTTTCAAAGTAATACAGTACAATACCAAGCATACTCTTGCTTTTAAATGATATATGTCGCTGGGACTGCTGCTCTTAAGGACTGTCTACCACTTGCTGTTTTACTGTCGTCACCCCTGTCTACTGTTTGCTTTGCTGTCTCATTCCAGCCCCTCTCCTTTTTTACAATGTCTATGTACACATCATTGTCTGTTGCCATGACATGTTGCCATGATGCCTGTGTGTGTGTGTGCATGCGTTTGTGTGGCAGGACGAGGCCGTGGAGCGATGCACTGTCCCCGAAGTGCCCAAAGAACACTGTGGCCAGAGGATCATGGTCAAGTGTCTTTCTCTAAAGTGAGTGATGTTTCCAGGTCAGCAATTCACTATCATCATCAAGAAAAACAAAAGAGCCTAACAAGCACATTTTGTGTTTTCAGGTTTGAGATAGAAATCGAACCAATATTTGGATCACTGGCCCTTTATGATGTCAAGGAAAAGAAAAAGGTATAATCATATTTTTCGAAATAAAATTGTATTAATCCAGTAAAACGATGACCTCATGCTTGTCTTATTGAATTCCCCCCTGCCTTAAAACGACCTAAGTGAACTTGTGGTTTACATCTCTAAGGCAAAACTCAATTACATTGCCTTGACGTGCATCTCCCCGTCTCCTCCTTCCAACCATTCCCGCTTATCTCGAGCTCTCTCTGTGACAGATTTCCGAGAATTTCTACTTCGACCTGAACTCTGATCAGATGAAAGGCCTACTTAAGCCGCACACGCCTCACATGGCCATCTCCACGCTGGCACGCTCTGCCATTTTCTCCATCACATACCCCTCCTCCGATATATTCTTGGTCATTAAGGTATTGCAGGAGCCTTCATATTAATGCTGACTGTTCTCTTATTGTGCTCATGAATAAGCTCGTCTGCTCTTTTATGAAGTTCAAGTGCCTCTCTGAGCAGCATCGTACATGATAACTCACCCTGAGTGCTTTTCTTGCAGCTGGAGAAGGTTCTTCAGCAAGGAGACATTGGAGAGTGCTGTGAACCATACATGGTCATGAAGGAATCAGACTCTTCTAAGGTAATGCAGCCAAAGATGCAGCACAGTGATCATGACCTGCAGACAGCATGCACATTGGCTTAGTTGCCCAATGCGGTCTGTCTAGGCGCAATGTTTACCCAATGGCTGGCAAATACTGTAGACCTTTTATGTTATCTTTTTCCACTTGGTGATTATACAATGACTTGCAGCACAAGGAGAAGTTGGAGAAACTGCGTCTGCAAGCAGAGCAGTCTTGTAGTCGTCTCGGCTGCTTCCGCATGCCATTCGCCTGGACGGCCATTCATCTTCTCAACATCGTCAGCAGCGTGGGGGGTCTGGACCGCTTGGACACAGACTCCGACTCTGGTACTGTACCAAAAACACATGATTGGACTTCACTATCAAATATGCACTTTGTTACATGATATCTTTGCTTCCTTTTTTTGACAAGCGGAGCGCAAAGGCCACGGGACGTGGAACGAGAAAAAGAGGAAGGGATTCGAGCGGATGAGCATGGGCGATGACATGTGTAACTTTGCCACTTTCCGCCCGGCAACACTCACCGTCACCAACTTCTTCAAGCAGGTCAGACGCAGCTCAGTGGTGATGCTGATGACTTGGATCAGCGTTTGACACAGTGATCTGTCACACGCTCACTATTTCTGAGTGTCGTCACTTTAAAGACAAAAGATTATTTGGTTATTTGACTCAACCCCAATAAAAGGACTCCCAGTCTTGTTGATATACATCGACTGCAAGATATATTGGCAATGTTATAGCAGACATGCTGGACAGAGATATTTTGCAAGGCATTGTGCACTCTCAAATGCGTCCGCCAAGTAGTAGTCAATAATACTGTCTGTAGACCTGCTTAATATGATTGATGGGTTCCAACACAAGTGCTGCATCTGGGTGTATTTGTATTTTTTTACTGTAGTCATTTCGTGCAAACACTCCACCCTAATGATATTGATCTTTAATGAAGGAGGGTGACAGGCTGAGTGATGAAGATCTCTACAAGTTTCTGGCAGACATGCGCAGACCGTCCTCTGTCCTGCGACGACTGAGGCCCGTCACAGGTGACCTTTTAAGAAGCCGCTCATCAAGCTTTACCGTGATATATTTGTCTGAATTCATTTCAAGTTTGTGTATGTGTGTCTCGTTTCCAGCCCAATTGAAGATCGACATCTCTCCAGCGCCAGACTCGCCTCATTACTGCCTGTCACCTGAGCTGCTACACGTGAAGCCCTACCCGGACCTGCGGGTACGCCCCACCAAAGAGGTGCTGGAGTTCCCCGCTCGCTACGTGTACACGCCGCACACCACCTACAGGTGAGCACTGGTACAACACATTGACTGAAGCCTCTTTCACACAAACACTACAATATTGGTGCCGTGTGTATATACAGAGCAGCATTACAGAAAAAAGGCTTCTTTTACAGGGTATATATTTATTTATTCATTTGTCTTTGTCTGCCAAGGAAAGACCACAGAATTTTGTACAATATGTACTGTACATACCACAAAATTCCTAAATGACAAGATACTCTTACATGCTGTGCCATAATAAAATAAGATTTTATAATTAAAATGTCAAAAAACGATGCTTATAAGGCTCAGAACAAATAACATACATACTGCAGTGTTGCGTGAGAAACAGGTGTATGTTGCAACAACAAACATAAAACAAACCCCAAAACAGTATAGTGTGCTATGTTAAGCATTGCACAGGTGAAAGGGAGTGCTGTGAGGGTCCAGTGCTGACAATGTAGGTAGTCCCGGCCAACTTGTTTTGTTGGTTACTTCACAAAGCTTCACTCTGGAAGAGGAGAAACCGCAAATGAACCCCAATTAAGACCAACAGTGCACATGTACCACTCACCATCCTCTGTAGTGTGGAGATCTGCTCGTTGTGGTTCTCAATTTTATGTTTTTGAAACTGCGTCAAATGTTGAAGACCTTTCAAGATGCTGGCGTTCAAGACAGCTCTCTCCTAAAGCCACAAACAAAGATAAAGCCTCAGTGTGAGACCCCCCCCTCCCAAAAAACGTTGTCTGACTGGTGTGACAACAGTGACAGTTGTGACAAAAGCTGTTTTTTTTGGGGGGGGGGCTTGGCAGCTTACCTGCAGCTCTTTGATGCCGGTGGGGAACGTGTTGTTGACATATGCCTCCAGCCTTTTCACTTTCGTCTGAAGCCCCGTCTCTTCCCGCTCAATGCGGGCCAGCTGACTTTTTGTCATCATGGTATGAGCTTGATGCTTGGACATCTGTTCCTATCAGAAGACAATTTGGATGTATTCTTGTTATCCATGTCCAAGTACATGTTGACACTGCATTTTGTCATTTAAAGTTTGTCCACTTCCTGTGTTTAAATGTCACCATTATCTACGTAATTAAACAGAAAAGATAGTAAAAGTTAATCTGCTTATGCGGTAATGAATGTTAAGGTATGGAAAAAATGCTGATAAATGCTAAAAGTGGTAATAATAACTGAGGCCACTTTTGATATTTATAATTTTGTAAAAAAAAAATGTTTCAAAAAGGCTCAAAAACAAGTTTTATACATTTATGTAAAGACAAAGCTTTATATTACTAATACTTATTTGTATCAACAGTTTCTACAGTGTGCTGCAGGCTCATAAAAATAACAAGCTACAAATGGCCCCCAGGCTGCACTTTGATCACCCCTGTGTTAAATAATGCACCCATAATATCAGTACAATGCAATGCAGCTCATGTAGTGGATGATGTTAGAATGTGCAGGGGTACCACATGAAGTGTCTGTGGAGCTTCTTGTCACATACGTTATAAAAAAGAGGAAGCCAGAAGATGATACCAGAATCGTAAACCCCCCCCCACCCAAAAAGGCACACATGCTGCTTTGTTGTGTCTGCTCAGTGGTCGGATATTTATCCCCATTATCTAACATCTTTTGTGGCATGCTGCTGTCTCACCGTAACAATCTCGTGTTTGCATACTTGCTCGTTTTCCGTACCTGCAGCAGCTCTATCATTCCCTTGATCTGTTTGTTCACCTCAGCCGCCTGCCTCGTGTGCTCCCCCAGCCTCCTCAGAGCACCCTTGTGGCCATTCAGAGTTCGCCCGATCTCAGCCATCTTGGCCTCTGTAGTTTCCAACACGTAGCTGAGGGACTCTCCAAACTGAATCACGCCGTACATGAGCACGTTGACGTCCTCTGTCCAGCCTGGCTTCTTGATGGGGGCCGTGTGGACGGGTCTGAGCCCCATTGCCACACAAAGCAAGCACAGGCCCCAGATCATCCTGATCGATGGCAATCGCCAGCAGACTCTGTGCAGTTTTATCTGTTGTATCGCTCTGTCGATGAACAGACAGGGATTTTCCACCGGGTGAGGTGCAGAGTCCTGATTTTAAGGTGGTTCAGGACGTGTCTCACCGACTGGAAAAGGAAACGTGAGCCTTATATTTGTGTCCAAAAACCCCCCCAAAAAAACACGGTCAAACATTAGCCCAGCTGTGGTTCGATGCCAGGTCTTGACTTTAGCCTTGATAACCTCTAAAATGTAACGCTGTGCATACAAGAGTTGGCATCTAGGTCACAAACACATACATTTCTTTTTAACTCTTGTTTCAACTTTTTAAATTAGGAATTGTTTTGAACATGGTCTCAGATTGAATCCAAGCCTCTTGTTAGGTGGATAAAAAAACAGCTGTTTCAAAATGTGAACTAGAATTACCTCTACTGTTTGATGTGGCTCAGGGTTTGTATTTGTATCTGTATTTGTATTTGTACTTTATTTATCCCACAGCGGGGAAATTCACTTGTTACAGCAGCAAGCAAGATACGCAAGTAAAGAATACAGTGTAAAGAATGCATATTGACTACAACATGGTTCAGGTGGTACAGGTGTTGTAGAGCCTGACAGCGGTCGGTATGAAGGACCTGCGGAACCTCTCCTTCTTACACCGTGGGTGTAACAGTCAAGTAAAGTTAGGATCACTTTCACCATGCAGTCAATTCGAGGTCACTTTTACTATGTTGATACACGACTGAATATTACTGTAAAAGATTAGAGTTGGCATATCATCAATTTTAATCACCTTTCGTAAATGTAATTTTACTGAGCTTTGATGAAATAATTTTTCTCCTTTTTCCTCTTTCACCTGCCAGGAACCTGCTCTATGTTTATCCTCAAAGCCTGAACTTCAGCAGCCGTCAGGGCTCGGTGAGGAACATCGCAGTCAAAGTTCAGTTCATGGCAGGAGAGGACCCCAGCCAAGCTTTGCCGGTGAGTCACTGTGGGTTTTTTTTTTTTTTTTTTCCTCAGTGACAGCATCGCTCTTGGGAGAAAGTAATTCCTGTAGCTAAGAACAGCCGGAGGCGGTGAAATATTATATACTTATGTCTCTGTGGAAGATCTTCAAAGCGGAGCAAGAGGGTAGGATGAAAGCAAGTTTAGTGACATTTAGTGAGTTCTGCAAGGCTGGTTTGGTTTCACATGCTTGCTACAGTATTTGCATGTTTTATGTTATATAAGAGTATGTATGTCCCTTTGACTTTTTACTTCTTACACCATTTAAAACATTTCCAACGGCGCTCACACTAACGAAGCTTTTATAAGTTAACGGGTCAATTAAAGTTGAGCGTTCTCTTTAGAGTGTTAGTGTGCCTAACGATGTGGTTGATGAGTGTACTGACTAGGGATGCTACGATCAGGGTTTTATGCTGCCGATTCCGATACCAATTATCCATGAGTGAGATCGGCCGATACCGATCATATGGATTTAACTGTACATTTTTCAATTTATGTATGATGAGTGCTATTGGCCACGACCACCGTTAGACAATTCCAAGGGCCCCTGGCAAATAGGTAATTAATAAAAAATAAAACTTTCGCATGGTTAGGTTTTCTTTTGTTTTTTTGCCTCTATTTTTGTGAAACGATATTTGACACAAACCTGAATTTAATTTGAATTTTTAGTTTTAGAATAATACAAATATAGGGGAAATAAATAGTTCAATAATTTATTTTTTGGTTCAAGATAACACAATTAACAGATAAAATAATACAAATAAATATCTTTATGAAGTAGAAATCTGTCTTGCATAACTTAAAACAGAATAAATTCAATGTCTAGGTTGCAGGGATCTCCAACTTTCATCACTATTAGAGCTGCAAAATATTTGTGTTTTATTTTTGACTGGCAGCATTTAAATTGTACACTACTTTATTACCAAGAGCTACATGCTATTATGCTATTTTGTTTTCATTTTTCATTATATAAAAAGCATAAAGTCTGAATTGAACCGTTACAATAAAAAAACTACTAAGAGTTGAAGCAAATATTCTTTGACCCTTTGTGAGCTATATTCAAAATCACCTGGGTAAACTAGGAGACCCCTGTCATAGTATCACCATCATAAGGCTGGACACACTATGTGTTTATGTTCATTAAACAACCACACACATACAGGTATATAGTGTTTTGAGGACAAGACATAGTTAGTACAATGACATCAAGAGAGTAAAATTGTTCAGTGACACTTGAAAAAGTTAGTACGTACCCCATGAATGTGATATCCACTTCCCTGTTGGATTAAAAACAAGCTCTGAACTAACCGCATTGCTTGCTTGTTTTCAAAACAAAATGTCACTGGGGTAAAAAGTCACATTTGGAGTCCGAAGACTAGAAGCTAGGTGGATAATTCTAGCTACCGCAAGTGACAGCTAGGCAAAGTGTGTAAAGAAAGATGCAAGAAAATTGGAACACTAATAGGTTTTGACAAGGGAGTGATCAAACACACTGGCATGGATTGGCATAGCCTGTGTCAAGCTATCAAAGTAAGACTGTTGAGGTTTTACAGACTAGTGTTGTCGTGGCAATACAGGCTCAAGTGCGTCCCTTGTCGGCGCAATACGGGTGTTGGCAACCCTACGTGACACAGCACACATTCATGTCATGTTTGTGTTGTCATGACATGAATTGTCAAGTTGCCACTGCACGACGATGTTTTTTTTTTTTTTTTTTTTTTTTTTTTTTTTTACAGAAACCGGCCGATAATAATTGGTGGCTCTTTCAAAATGTTTTGCTTTGCTGTGTGTTTGACCAGGTCATCTTTGGGAAATCCAGTTGTGCTGAGTTCATGAAAGAGGCATTCACCCCAATCATTTACCACAACAAGTAAGACCACTGCAGTTCCCTCCTTTCCTGTTTTGTTAAGCTCCTCGCCGCCCCCTTCAGGCTGAATTCCCTTCAGAGTTCCTTCGTTTGATCTGAGTGTTTAACTCTTCGCCCGCCCCCTTCCCTCAGGTCTCCCGAGTTCTACGAGGAGATGAAGCTGAAAATTCCTGCCAACCTCACAGACAACCACCATCTTCTCTTTACTTTTTACCACATCAGCTGCCAAACCAAACAGAACACCCCTCTGGAGACTCCCGTGGGCTACACTGTGAGAAACCTCAAACCCACACTGTTTGACACAGTGGTACTCGCTTAAAGCGGCCCCGTTTATGTCGACAAACTGTCCATGTGGACCAATTTATCAAGTCAGTTGTGTTTTTCTTCTTAAAAATCGGTCCGTCAGGTTAACGTCATCATTAACGCAAAATCAACGTGAAACAACTACAGCAACTACTGCAGACCGGCCAACATGTACGCATTTTTCTTACATGGCATTGATTCTTGATTATGCTTGTACGTGTCGCTGCTCTGCAGGTACCGATTTTGTCGGTTTCAATTTCAAGTTCAGTCTCTGCGCGTAGCTTGACATGCACCTCCCAAAAAATTCTCAATCTGCGGCTGATTGATCGGCTTAGAGCACATTATTTCTTCTCTGTATATGACTCATTCAGAGGGTGGACAGCCCACCTCCGCACACCTTCTCTGATTTCGGATCTACATTTACAAAAAAAAAAAAAAATCCTCTTGTAACGCATCAATTAGTTCCAGCTGCAACAACATTGCCCTGCTCGCTTTAATTACCAACGTTTGCTCATTATGAAGGAAGCTAACAAGCTAAATAGTCAACTACAGTTTTGATGTCACAACACCTGCTCAATTCTGGCAAAGAACTGTAAAAGCAGGGGTGTTCAAAGTGCGGTGCAGGGGCCGTTTGTGGTACATGGCTTATTGGCCCATGGCACATTGCAGAAATAAAATTTAAAAAGACAGCAAAAATTGGGAAAAAGGTCTGTAATGACGACAAGCTGAAATGTTGGTATTAATAACTAATAATAACGCAAATCTGTCTTTAATTATGTACTGTAATCCCTTGTTTGTCGCGGTTAATTGTTTCCAGACCCGGCCGTGAAAAGTGAATTTCTGCAAAGTAGGAGTCCTTATTTATAAATGAAATATTTTCATTAGACTACAAATAATCAGAGAAAATAAGCCATTTAAGACATAAATAAGACTCGTGTTCATGTGTGTTTCAATAAATGTCTTCCAAACGTATGGAGTGGAAGTGACGTTGGGAGTACGGCCACAACAGTACCCTGTCGATGATGATGATGATGATGATTGTTGTCATTTTGCCTGTTGTCAGATAATTCAAACCTTCAATAATTGTTGTTTGACCCTGATCAAGTCTGTTGCGTGTTACTAGTGACACCTAGTGGCCAGTGTAGACTACAGTTCAGCAACGTTCTTTAAACAGTCTTGGAGTTCATTTAGTCATTTTTATGCTTGAAAATGCTTTATTTAGGGCAAGAATATGCAAACATTGCTTAATATGCTTATTTTATTTCTGCCCAATAATAGGCCATAGTCATTGTTTGAAAAAATGCGATAAGAGTGAGGGTGCGATGTTTGAACCGCGAAGTGGCGAGAGACGACTGTATCACGTTTTTAGTTTTTCTTTTACAATAGCAACAAACTGTCATAGGTTCCAAATTCATGTATTATCGCCCATTGTCCTTATGTGTCTGGCCAAACTCACAAGTAAATGTGCACGCAATGACTAGGTTCTGTTTTGGTTATGTCGACAACCTCAGCGGGTCCTCTACATAAACGGCTTCCAGTGTAGCTCCCTCTGTAGCCATTGCCTTCAGTAAAACACTGTGTGTCTTCTCTCCTTGATCGCAGTGGATCCCTCTAATGCAGCATGGCCGACTGCGCACAGGCTCCTTCAGTTTGCCTGTCTCAGTGGAAAAGCCCCCGCCCAGCTACTCTGTGCTAACCCCTGACGTGAGTCAATGAATATCAATGAATGAATATGAATATCACCGCCAGTGCCTAATATGCCATTTGAGTGAGTTAAATGGGTTGCGTGTCACTCCGGCAGGTTCAGCTCCCAGGCATGAAGTGGGTGGATAATCACAAAGGCGTGTTCAACGTGGAGGTGACAGCAACTTCTTCAGTGCACACACAGGTACGCAAACATCTATGCAAATGCGCCTTCCATCCCATCTTACCTATATCTTTTTACCACCCTGCTTCTGTTTTTACTCAGCCCATTAGCATGAAACATGCATGAAGTTTCCCGTCAGCACTTAGTAGGAAGTTGTCAGCACAACTTAGTGGGACTCTTCTTTGAAGACAAGCTGACATGTTATGATGGCTGCTCATTGCCAGCAAATGAGTGTGGGTGTCCCTATTTAGATGTGTTTATTGAAATTGGATCAAAATGAACATTTGCTCTCAGAATCTAAGTCCTGGCAGTGTTTTGTTCTTTCCTCTTTCCACCTCCTACATAAAATATTTGACTAAATCAAACCGAGCTGAAATTAAACTACCCACAGATCTCTGCAGTGTTTTTAACGGGGTAAAAAGTTTAAATATCATTTTGGTTTCGTTTATTTTGTGTATGCTTAAGTGTTAAAGTACATGCTTACACTTGCACAACATCAAGTATTACCGGTAAAACTTGGCATTCTCTTGAATTTTTGGCAATCTAAAACAAAAGTGGGTGAAAGCACAATTAGTGTATTTTCTCCACCTAGTGGTGAACCTGCTAAATTGCCGTTTCCTCGACTACTGTATTTGACAAGCATCCATCCATCAATTTTCTGTGCTGCTCATCCTCAGGGTTGCGGGGTATGCTAGAGCCTATCCCAGCTGACTTTGGGCGAAAGGCGGGGTACACCCTGGACTGGTCGCAGGGCACATATAGACAAACAACCATTTGCAGTCACACCTATGGACAATTTAGAGTCGCCAATAACCTAACATGCATGTTTTTGGAATGTGGGAGGAAACCAGAGTACCCGGAGAAAACACATTTGGGGCGAACATGAAAACTCCACACAGACATGCCTAAGCAGAGAAACCCAGATCTCAGGGCTGTGTGGCAACATGCTAACCACTTGGCCACCGTGCAGCCCATTAGACAGACAAATGTGTAAAAAAATGATGGAGTACTGTGGGCGGGGCACACCTAGGACTGGTCACCAGTCAGTCACATGGCACATATATACAAACAAGCATTCACACTCACATTCACACCGATGGACAATTTAGATTCTCCAATTAGCCAAACATGCATGTTTTTGGGAGTACCTGGGGAAAATCCACACAAGCACGTGGTTCCAAATTAAACTACAATATGGCTGTAATTAACCTTAATGATCATTTGTTTTGAATATAGGACCCCCACCTGGACAAGTTCTTCACTTTAGTGTACGTGCTAGAGGAGTACTCTTTCCCCTTCCGCCTCAAGGACGTCATCATCACCGAGGCCAACATGGAGGGCGAGCTGAAGGCCAGCATGGCCGCGCTGAGGGGTGCCCTGCTGGACACCTGTGTCAGGTTTCTTCACCAGCTGCTCAACAAACTGATTCAGCTCATTGTGTACCCTCCAGTCATCGCAGGCCAAATTGGTGATTGTTTAGTTGATTGCTTGTGACGCAGTGTTGCAATGTATCATCCTGTCGCGGTAATTCATTTTCTGTGTTTGTCCGCAGTAAACCTTGGCCGTGCTGCCTTCGAAGCCATGGCTCTGCTGGTCAACCAGATCCACAAGAATCTGGAAGGGAACCAGGACCAGCACGGGCGCAACAACCTGCTGGCATCCTTCGTCCATTACTGCTTCCGCCTGCCAACTGCTGAGCCAGCGATTCCGCAGCCAAGTAAGCTTAGCAGCATCAAACACACAGCTTGCATCCAAGTAGGGAGAGGGAAAAATAAAGTCATGTCAGCGGACATCAGGCGAGTCACGCGTCTTTTCCTGCCAGCAGCTGGCACTCAGTCCTACGAGGTGCCACTGCAGTACGCCACCTTCTCCAGAGCCACGGGCCGGCCGAGCAGCCTGAACCTGGCTCGCTCTAAGAGTATCAGCAATTCTGACCCCGACTTGGCCAGTACACCACTTTCTCCTGACGAAGAAGTGCAAAGAATCATTGGCAGCAAGGTACCTGGCTTTGATCTGTTACGAGATCAATACTGTACAATTTATTACCAACATTCTAACTGATTTGTTTATTATACATCCTTTGTCTATTTATGACTCATTCTCTCCATGTTTTTAAAGCAATGGCAGAACATAAGGATCAAATTGTTTGTGTCATATTTTCAGTGCCTGTGTTGGGGGATTGATTATCAGTCTTTGTATGTGGCTGTAATTACTGTGCTGCTTTGTCTCAATCCTTTCCATCACATAAAGTTAGCAATTATGTTGAATCAAGTTGTTAAATGTCAGTTCCACTTTGTGCTTCTCTTCCTTTGTGCCTTCAGTCTTGGTTTCCCCCCTCCATGCTGATGTATTTTTCACAGTTTTCACTTTTATGGCAATTATTCACTGTGCCCCTGCCTCTTGCCACACTTTGTGTGTGTGTGTGTGTGTGTGTGTGTGTGTGTGTGTGTGTTTATGCATTTGTGGTGGCTTGTGGCAGGGCATTGATCGCTCCCACTCCTGGGTAAACTCTGCTTATGCCCCCGGGGGCTCCAGATCTGTGCTACGCCGGAACCCAAACTCCAGCTGCGAGCTCAAGCAGGTGCAGAAGCCCTCCCAACCTCCCTCGCCTCCATTGCGGTTTAGCGCTGCACCGATTTTGAGATTTAAGATCACAATTTTACCTCCACAGTGCCACAGTTCACGGACAACAACAGTGTTTTTAAGTTGTTGTTAGACAGCAGAGAGAGGATTTAGGACTCTTTCTCTGAATTGGAACCTCTTGCCAAAACAAACAACTACAGAGCCAAAACACAAGATTGTGATCTTATTTTGATTTGTCATGCAGCCCTTAATCAGGTGGATTACCTCTCAGCAGTCGTTTCCTACCTCTGTCTCTCACAGGTTGCATCCGTCTGCCTTTTACTCTGCATGCTTCATCCTGCCTACATTTTCATCACATAACAAACCATATATGTTGTGTTTGAGGTCTTGCACGCCACCCGGGTAGCCCCATTTGTCCATTTTCACACCCATCTGTACGTGTGTGTGTGTGTGTGTGTGTGTGTGTGTGTGTGTGTATGTATGTATATGTGTGTTCACCTCACCATCACGCCGACTTAGGCAATCGACCGAAGCAACAATCGCATGTCTGCCTTTCTGGACAGTGTGGCCTCATTTTCAGTTCCCTCAAGGCAGATTACCAAGAAGGTAAAATATGCATCAACGCAACTAACATCATCAGATGTTTGTGTTATTAACAATCCTCATCCGTCATTACAAATCTGCTTTTCTGTGTAAGGTAGTGCGAAGACTTATTCATTATTCATCCATTTATGAATAAACATTCAGTTTGTTCTGATTAATGTTTGGCTTCTCAGGTTTCTGATTGTCTCCTTATGTTCTGTGTTGGCCCACATGTAGCTGCTCCATGAAGAGCTGGCTCTGCAGTGGGTCGTGAGCACCAGCAACGTGAGAGAAGCAGCGCTACAGCAGGCCTGGTTCTTCTTCCAGCTCATGGTCTGCAAATATGTTTAGGCTTGTGTCTTTCAAGCAGGACATTTTCAACATAGCTGATGTTGTTTGTGTCCTCTCTCCTCTAAGACAAAAAGCATGGCCCATCATTTATTCCTCACCTCAAAACTGGAGCTTCCCCGGCGACAGCGCTTCCCAGACCGCTTCGTGGACGACATCGCCGCTCTTGTTTGTGCCATCAGTGCAGACATTGCCAGCCGGTACCACAAGGTAGAGAAACGTTACTCCGTAAGGGTGCTTTCAATTAAAACAAATTCTAGTCAGGTTTGCTGCTAGTTTGATTGATAATGGGAGGCGTGTACAGTCTAGTCTTGCACAAATATAACGCGAAATTTGTGCGTGTTAAATTTTGTGCTCGTGCATGTCACCGTGCACACAATGGCTTGCGACGCTATTCCAGAAAGTTAAAAAAAATCTTTTCATAGCTGTCGCCCAGGTGAGGACCAATCAGCAGAAGTTTCATTGACTGACCAATGAGCGGACAGGATGCTATTCATTACTCTCTCACAGGTGAACATGGAGGAAAAAACAAAACACTTGCTGTGTCAGATTTTCCGGAGCTATTTGACATTTGTACACGATAAACACTGGCTGCTTTCCCTCCTCTGATTTACTTTGATACCCCCAAATTCCTGCTACATCTGACAGCCAAACAAAACCGTGGGAGACTCGCTGTGGATGTCAGCACGTCACTTGCAGGTGTAGCTGGCCACAGCCACTCGTTGCCTCCCGTGTGCAAGGTTTGCTCCGCTTTGGCAATGAATTTCACCAATCGCAGTCATTTGGCGCTTCCTGTGTGTGGCAGCCATAACTGACATTATTCGGTCCGCTGACAAAAATGCAAGTGTGAACGCTAACTGAACCACACTCAAGTACACACCGAGCATATTTTTTCATTTTTGGAATACAATTACCGGAATACGAATGTGAATTAAGGACTAATACTGTTTATCATCCACCTTTGCTCTTGTTGCCATCAGGATGTGGAGCTTGTGGAGAGATTAAATAACAGTCTGGCCTTCTTCCTCAATGATTTGCTCTCTCTCATGGACCGAGGCTTTGTGTTCAACCTCATCCGCTCCTACTACAAACAGGTATGCTGCTCCTTGTGTCTTTTTTTTTTTCATCGCGGTTGCAACCCTGTCTTTAGTCGTGTCTCTCGCGCCTCAGATCGGCAGCAAGTTTCACATGACACCGAATCCCACCTCTCTGAACGCTCTGCGGATGGACTTCATACGAATCGTCTGCAGCCACGAGCACTATGTTGTTCTCAACCTGCCATGTTCTACCCTCAGCCCACCAGCTTCACCGTCCCCCTCCACATCCTCCACCACATCACAGGTATCTGGAACAAGAACAATATATGAAAAATGTCCCATGACAAAGACAGTAATGCTCAGTTTTGAGTGACACTGTTAGAGAGCTATTAATTAAACAATTTCATATATAATGCTTATAGTAATGATTGTAGTTAACTGTTTTTCTTGGTATACTTGTAAAAGGAGCATACCATCTCTCACTATGATGTAAGGTACAAACTACAGCCACTATACTAAATATGTTGTTTAAGTATCTTTTATGTCATTATTTTCTTCTTGTGGGAGTAGAGTTCAGCATTTTCCAGTATGGTGCAAGACCAGGGTGTGGCGACCATGTTTGAGCTCTCCGTCCCGTTTCGGCAGCAGCACTTCCTGTCTGGCCTCCTCCTCACTGAGCTCTCTCTCATACTTGATCCAGAAGGAGACGGGTGGGCCGTTATTTGCTGTCTAAACAAAAACTGCTATTTTTATTGTATTGATTGCGACATTAGCATTCCTTTTGTGCTGTGTAAGAAAGACAATGTGTTTGTTTTTGCCCACAGAGTTTTTTTCCTTCATAAAAAAGCCATTAGTGCCGTTCACTCCCTGCTGTGCAGCCATGATTCAGATCCACGCTACGGAGACCCTCAGGTCAGAGCCCACATTGCTCAGCTGTACCTGCCTCTTATCCCCATCGTCATGGAAACCCTGCAGCAGCTCCACGACTTTTCAGGTCAGCACCCGCTTTTTTTTTTTTTTTTCCAGACCTGTCAAAAGCTCTCCACCTCCACAAGATCCACTGTCGATAGTATTGCTCCTGAGAGAGCTTAGTTTCTTTTCTTACTTCTTTGCAGACTCCACTCTGTCTCGAGTGCGCCATGCCCCAGCCCACGCTGACGATGCTGACCTAGACGGTAGCAATACCATCAGTCAGTCTGTTGCCATGGCGATTGCCGGCTCCCCTTTGCATCACACCAAGGCCAACCCGTTTGCACTTCCCACGGTGGTGAGCAGCTGACCCCTCTGCCCATCCGTAATTGTATTATTCCTTTTGTTTGATTTAAAGGCGTGCTCTGAGTTACTACTGTGTGTGTGCGTGTGCGTGCGCGCGCGCGTGCTTGCGTGTGTCTCCTCACCAGGCCGGGCGCCAGGGCAGCTCTCTGTCCGCCGAGTGCAGCCGGACTCTGCTGGTGTGTTTCCTGTGGGTGCTGAAGAATGCAGACGCCGCTCTCCTTGAGCGCTGGGTGTCTGATCTGTCGGTGCAGCAAATCAACCGCCTGCTGGAGCTACTGCATCTCTGTCTCTCCTGCTTTGAGTACAAGGTACACTAAGCAGACGAAGCATGCCTCCACCCCCCACTCTTAATGAGTGATGTCCAGATGCTTCTTGTGTCTGATGGCATGTTGTTGTTGCAGGGGAAGAAGGCTCTGGAGAGGATCAACAGCTTGACGTTTAAGAAGTCGCAGGACATGAAAGCCCGTCTGGAGGAGGCCATTCTCGGTACCATCGGCGCTCGGCAGGAGATGGTGCGCCGTTGCCGAGGTAAAGCGGGCAGTACGGTAAAGCATGCATTTGTGTCAGACGTGTTGCAGTGGTAGTGTGATGTGTTTACGCTTTGCAGAAAGAAGTCCCTACGGCAGCCAGGAGAACGTCAGGTGGAGAAAGAATGTCACTCACTGGAGACAAAACACAGACAGGGTCGACAAGTATGTAGCCTATTGTATGTGTTGTTTGTAGACATTAATGACACAGACTTTTGCATTTAAAACAACAATGAACATATTTTGTTGTAATTACTAGTATTACCATATCCTTTAAAACAATACCTCTAACCAGGACTAAGGCTGAAGTGGAGCAGGAAAGTGTGGTGGATGGAAACCTATCTACAGAGGCATCCCTGGTAGTATTGGACACACTGGAGATTATAGTCAAGGTATATGGAGCTAAGTACCTTTGAGTACCTACAACATTATATTATATTACTGTATTGTTTTAATTTCCCTCTTTAGACTGTGGTGGCATCAGAGCTGAAGGAAAGTGTGCTCGGTGGGGTGCTGAGAGTTCTTCTGCACAGCATGGCAGGCAACCAGAGCGCCCTCTTCCTGCAGCACTGCTTCACTACACAGAGAGCTCTTGTCTTCAAGGTACATTTTCACAAGCGTATTATAGTGCAGTTAAGCAAAATTCTTTTTCTATGCATCTTTATTGTGCAAAAATATTAAGGAATACATCTCAGCCTAAAGATGGCAAGAAGTGATAAGGTTTTGCGTAAAGTTTCCAGAGATGCTGTTTGAGGAGGACACAGAGCTTTGTGCAGACTTGTGCCTGCGTCTGCTGCGCCACTGCAGCAGCAGCATCGCCGCCGTCAGAAGTCACGCCTCCGCCTCCCTTTACTTGCTCATGAGGCAAAACTTTGAGATCGGAAATGTAAGTGTAGATGCTGCCTTTTTGTTTGGTGGCAAAGAAAGCATTTGTGTATAGATTATGTCCAAAGTGTCTTTGTTTGGATCAGAATTTTGCTCGAGTGAAGATGCAGGTGACAATGTCGTTATCCTCACTGGTGGGAACCTCACAAAACTTCAACGAGGAGCATCTCCGCCGGTCGCTCAAGACAATTCTGACTTACGCCGAGGACGATGTGGAGCTTCGTGACACCCCCTTCCCAGAACAGGCATACATGATAACTTTAGAGCATGCATCATGCGATGAAGCAAACCTAACGCTAAAAAAATGTCATGTTGTGCTTTTTCAGGTCCAGGATCTAGTGTTCAACCTGCACATGATTCTTACAGACACTGTGAAGATGAAGGAGCATCAGCAGGATCCTGAGATGCTAATTGACCTTATGTACAGGTGCTTGAATGTGCATACAACTAAAAAAAATCATACTGGTATTTAATATACAGTTTTTGGCATCAGGATTGCAAAGGGCTACCAGAACTCCCCAGACTTGCGCCTCACGTGGCTCCAGAACATGGCGGGGAAGCACTCGGAGAGAGGGAACCACGCTGAGGCCGCCCACTGTTTGGTCCATAGTGCCGCTCTGGTGGCGGAGTATCTCAACATGCTGGAGGATTGCCGCTACCTGCCAATTGGCTGTGTCACCTTTCAGGTAAATGCTTTGAAAACATCCCCTGGAGTAAGTGACATAAATGATACTCAATATCATATGCAAAGCACTGATTCATGCTTGCTCTGTTTTCATGCTTTTCTTCTTCAGAATATTTCCTCCAATGTGCTGGAGGAGTCCGCTGTATCAGATGACATCCTTTCTCCAGAGGAGGAAGGCATTTGTGCTGCAATGTACTTCAGTGAGTCGGGCCTGGTGGGCCTCCTGGAGCAAGCAGCTGCCTCTTTCAACATGGTGCGACTTGCATTCACCGCGCACATGCTGGCTGGCCGCGTGGTCGCACGTCACATGGCTGCGGCATTAACACAGGGAGGCATGTGTGCAACTGTTAATGTTAGATATGCTTTTTAAAACCCAGGCCGCCATGTACGAGGCTATAAATGAAGTGTACAAGATTCTTCTGCCTGTTCATGAAGCCAACAGAGACTTCAAAAAGCTGGCAAGTCTCCACGGGAAGCTGCAGGACGCCTTCATCAAAGTCTATAACCAAGTAAGCTGCAGCAGCCATCTCAGGGTGGTCGGGGAATCCTCTGATTGTTCCTTGTGTCTTCTCATTCTGTTTTGTTTCTTTTACAGAGCTCAGGATGGGAGGTAACTGTGTGATTGTCTGAAATGTGTTCCTATTATATGCAGAATATTTCTGAATGTGTATATTTTAGTTAATCTGAATCAGGATTGCTTTGGCTGGTCATTTGTTTACAATATTTTCTGTCTTCTCCATTGCATGGCCTTGTCCCGCCTATCGTGTGATTGACGGGTGAGTGACATAAGATGCTTTGACTGTTACAAACACATGCACACATACATTATACACTGTCATTTACATACATGGTACACTAATGTATAAGACTTGTGTTTAAAAACATAAGCACACAGCACTTGTAACCTTGCACACACATATACTCAGTATATATACTGTGTACTGTATATATAAATATGTGTGAACAACTACTATACTGAAAGTGTACGGATAATTAAGCTGCCTGAAGATCTGGTGTCATGTATCCCAAATAAATGTCACTCAATCCGCCCTGTTTCCCTCCTCAACACCCCCCAGTGTTCAGAGAATGTTTGGAACTTACTTCCGGGTGGGTTTCTACGGCTCTCGCTTTGGAGACCTGGACGAGCAGGAATTCGTCTACAAGGAGCCGTCAATCACCAAGTTGGCCGAGATTTCCCACAGACTTGAGGCACGTTCACCACTAATAAATCCACTCCAGGTAACTTGTGGAGCCACATTTTTACTAAGCATGAATCTATGCGGTGCACAGGAGTTCTACTCGGAGCGGTTCGGAGATGAGGCGGTCGAAATAATCAAGGACTCCAACCCGGTGGATAAAACCAAACTGGATGCCAACAAGGTAACATGGACTTCTACTAATGGTTGCATCATGGGTGGTTGGCAGGCACAAAAATGCCATACAATATGAAAATATGGCAGGCAGATAAATGTAATCATGCTGTATGTCTACAGCATGAAATAAGCTTTGGGGTTTAACAACAGCACCACCATGTGTGTCAGAAAAATAATAACACAGGTAACATAGGAAGGACATTTTTTTTTCTTTCCACCACTGAAAGAAAAAAAACCCAATGGTAAGTCATAATTATGAGACTAAAAAAAGTCTAAATTATGATATAAAAAGTCATAATTATAACAAAGTCATAATTATGAGATAAGAAAGTTGAAAATATGAGATAAAAAGTCAAAATTATATGATAAAAAGTCAAAATTATATGATAAAAAGTCATGATTATAAGTTGAAGTCGTGAGATAAGTCAAAATTATGATAAAGTTGAAATTATGAGAAGAAAATCATAATTATGAGCGAAAAAGGTGAAATTATCACAAGTCGAAATTCATAAATCATAAGTCGTCATTATGAGCAAAATAGAAATTATGAGACACAAACTGCGCATGTGCTGAGAGCCATGTGACGAAGGCTCCAGTGAAGGTTTTTTTATTTTGTAATTTCAACTTTTTAGCTCATAATTATGACTTTGGGATATTTTTTTCTTTCAGTGGCGGAAACAGGCTTCCATAGGAGGAGGAGTAAAATGGAGTGTCCTATTATTTTTTTTCCATAACTTTTGGTTTCTAGTGGTCCAATAAAACTTTTATGTTTGACAAACTCCACGTATTGTGCCAGCATTGTAATTTATTTTCAATAACATATTTTTTTTGCAGGAATACCCTATTTTCTATTAAGTGTCATTATTTGTGGGAAAAGTGATGTAAACTATGTGCTGTGTTCAGGCCTACCTCCAGATCACCTATGTAGAGCCTTTCTTCGACTCCTATGAGTTCAAAGAAAGGATCACCTACTTTGACAAGAACTACAACCTGCGCACCTTCATGTACTGCACTCCATTCACGCTGGACGGCCGCGCCCATGGGGACCTACATGAGCAGTACAAGCGCAAAACCATCCTCACGGCGTCCCACGCCTTCCCATACATCAAGACACGCATCAACGTCATTCACAAGGAGGAGGTAGTAGCCGCCTACCCCTCTGCTCAGGAGAGGAAAAAAAGGAGACCTTCACTGTTTGGAGTTTGGTGTTTTTTAGATCATTCTCGTGCCCATTGAGGTGGCCATTGAGGACATGCAGAAGAAGACGCAAGAGCTCGCCTTTGCCACAAACCAGGACCCGGCCGACTCCAAGATGCTGCAGATGGTGCTGCAGGGCTGTGTGGGCACCACAGTCAACCAGGTTCCGCTTTTCATCACTGTCTGTTGCAGTGTTTCCCAACATTTACTGAGCCAAGACACATGAACATAGATATAGCAAGTCCCCGGTCTACGTACGAGTTCCGTCTTTATGACTACTATGTAAGTCGAGTTTTAAGGCGATAATTATTATTAAGTCTCAATAATGAGGCCACTGCGCTTCTTAGTTATCACTGTCCATTTCATAGTTGAGGATCCTTGCACATGTTCATAGAAACCATCTTTGGCCTTGATGGTTGGACCGGGCATGCAGCCAGTGTTGATTTCTCCACTTTCTTTTGCATTTTACCATGTCTAATTTCACTTTCCTTTTCTGAGACGCGATGCCACACACTTGGGAGACAAAATGATGGGGAAAAATTAACTAAAAAGAACAAAAGTGACGTCCTTCCTTAGAGTAGCAACGCTTGACTACGTATTCTTCTGCCGCGAGCGCATATAATTTGTGGCCATGCATACGTAACCGTAATAATTTCCGGACCAATTAATTGTAATTGGAGAATTTTCCACGGCACACCTGATGCTCTCTCATGACCAACTAATGTGCCGCGGCACTGTGGTTGGGATCTATTGTGTTTCAAGTGTCAAAAAGCCTGCATCACCCTGGAATGTAAATCCCCTCTCCATGTGGGGCTTATAAAGTCCTGGCTTTAAGTTTTACATTCCTTAGCACATATGTAACCACCAGCCTCCCCCTTCCCTCATTCTCACAGGGCCCCCTGGAGGTGGCGCAGGTCTTTCTCACCGACATTCCCAATGACCCCAAGCTGTTCCGCCATCACAACAAATTGCGTCTGTGCTTTAAAGACTTCGCTAAGAGGTGATGACACTCTCTGCTTCCCGTGTATGTGCCTTGTAAAAACACACACGCACACTCCTCCTCTTGTTTGTGTGCAGGTGTGAGGATGCCCTGAGGAAGAACAAATCTCTGATCGGGCCCGACCAGAAGGAGTACCACAGAGAGCTGGAGAGGAACTACAATAAACTGAAAGAAGCTCTGGGTCCTCTCCTCAACCGCAAGATCCCACAGCTCTACAGAACCCTGCCGACTCCAGCTACACAAACACAGCGGTAATTTGAGACATTTAACACACACACACACACACACACACACACACACACACACAGCTTTTCCACCCCCTTCACACTTAAGAAGAGCCTGGATGTGTCACACTCCAGGAAATGGGGTGACACACCAATATAACAAAGTCAGAAGAATCATTCTCAGCAGCTTCTATTTGACGGTACCAGTGTGTGTTTTTTTTTTTTTAATCTGCTTCTAGAATCATCTGTGTCCTTTTTGGCTAAACCTAAGATAAAACTTTATCGGCGTACAGCAGGACAACATGTTCCTAATAGTCTTGGCTGCTGGCTGATGACGTGATGTGGCAGCTTATCCTCGGTGCTCTTTGAAAGTTGATAGTCTTTTTTTTTTTTTTTAGCGCCTAACCACAAAATTATCATTCATGGCACCTCCAAGTTATTTCTTTTTCTTGCTGCACCAGTCTTTCACGTTCTTTACAGCCGTGTTCCTCAACTGGTGGTTCACAAACACTTTTGTGATAAACATGTTTAATCGGATTAATCACGGTTTTCAAATGAATTAATCACCGTTTGCGACTATGTCTGAAATATGTAGGAGTAGTAGTTCAAGTATATGACGCAATTAATTGGGGCATGGCGTCTATTAGAGAGAAGGCCACTGTTTGAGGAAATATGGTTTGTACTTTAATGTTCATCGAATTATGTATAATTACATATTTACTGTATGTTTATATTTAAAAAAAACAAAACCACTCACCTACAGGGAGCACCAAGAATCTGTTATGGTCAAGGCATTTGTTATTGTTATTGTTATTATTATTATTGTTATTGTTATTATTAATTTGTACTGGTGGTAATTTTGCATGTGTTCAAAAATAAACCACCTGTACTTCCTGGTCTCTCTAATACAGGAACTCCTACAGTCGCTCCAGCCTTCGCAAAGTCGAGTGTTGAACCCAACCTGACAGCAAGAGGCTCCGCCCCTGTCCAGCCCCTTTGAATCCCACTAGATATCACAGGCACACGCGCCGTCCTCCACTTGTGTCTGGCTTGATATTTTACTCTATACATACACACACACACGTACACATAGACAAACACGTCAGTCTGTCATGCCATAATCATTCACACCCCCCATCATCACCACGTACACACACACACGCAAACACATATCACTCCTAGCCCCACCCCCTCTCACCTCCACTCCGACACCTCAGCTGTTTATACTGGAAGGTTATCTGCACCGCAAACATCATTTTTTAGAGAGGCCCCGACTGTCTGTTCTCACGCCACTCTGCATACACTGCACAGGGACAAAAAGAAATACACAGCAGGACGTTACAGTATGCACATACAGTAGACTGTATAGTGTACAGTCAGTATCAACGTGATTGATGTTTAGGCTGACGAACTCAGTGCATCTGCGACTGTTACTGAACTGATTTTAACTTTGGATCGCAACAAGTGTTTGGACTCCAAATCATCAAGTTCCATTTTTCCGCTCTGTTTTATTAGCTTTTTTGCAAAAATGCCGCAAATGTTATTTGCTTTGATTCGCAGCCTTGTTGACTTAGAGACGCTGCTGCAAAGCGCCGCTGGTGGCCATCTTATTAAAACCTTTCTAGGAGTTTTTTGTTTTACAAATTTTGTTGTCAATAGACCAAATAACTGACATTCCTCTTTCCTCGCCCTGTTATATGAATTTAATATGTAGACTGGAAGGTGAGTCTCGGTCTTGACTCAGTCTGGAATTAATGATGGCATGCACTGCCGGTGACGTCCACACTGCCGCACACCAAATATGTACAAACTGTGACCGTCTCCCTGCATTTACTGTGATGTGTGTGTGATGTCAAGGCCTCTTGACTGCAGTTATTTACAATGTGACCCCTAAAAGAATGACTGTTCTTCTTACTACTGTACCAATTGTATTGCACTACTTGTAAAGCAACAGCACATTAACACGTTCAAAATATTAGTGCTTCTTTTATTTTTTTTACCTGTTAGATCAAGGTTTATTTATTTACATTGTCTTTTTTACTGCCTTCTATTAAATTCATTTTTCTGACAACTTAATGACTTTTATTTCTGTATTTACTTCAATGTTGGGTTTTTTTGCACTTGTATTTAAATTGTATTATTTTATGAATACTATAGTGTATATATAACTTCTCTGTAGTTCTTTAAAAAACATTTGTTACACAGGGTTTGGTGAGAGTATGCACATTTAACTGTGCCCCTTGAGATATAAATGTGAAAAAAGTCATGTAAAAGGAATAATCTCATGGAGAAAAAGGAAAACAAACATATTTATAGACATTTTTAGCTTGTAAATTTTGCTTAATGAAGAGAACCACTTAGAATTAAGTAAATTTACCCATTTAGGTTGTTTTTTTTTAGGTAATGGGGGATCAGTCAGAGCTAATTGATCCAATTGTCTTGTTATTTGTGCAGGTTCAGCTGCAGCATGATTTTGCAAGATTAGTACCTGCAATCAAATATAGACCAACATGGTGTGTCTTCTGGTATTTGTTTTTTACAGATTTTTTTTTTGTTAATCAGTCAAAAACGTAATGATCCAATTATCTTGTTTATGTTGATTCAGCTGCAGCATGATGTTGCAAGATTAGTGTCTGCAATCTAATATAGAAAACTTGTGTATTTTGTTTTTTTACAGCATTTTTTTAATCGATCAGTCAAAGACTTAGTTGATTCAATTGTCATGTTTTTATGTGGGTTCAAATGCAGCATGATCTTCAGCAAGCTCAGTGCAATCTAATATAGAACAACATGGTGTGTCTTCTGGTGTCTTTACATCATATTGTTAGGTTAATGGGGAATCAAAGAACTACAATATCCAATTGTCTTGTTTTTATGTTGGTTCAGCTGCAGGATGATCTTGCAAGATGAGTGTCTGCACTGTAATATTCTGTAGAACAACAAGGTGTGTCTGCTGGTGCTATTTTCTTTAGGTAATGGGAGATCAAAGACATAATTGAACCGATTGTGTGTATGTCTTTTCATATACAGCATGATCTTGCAAGATTAGTGTCTACAAGCCAATATAGAACAACATGGTGTGTTTTCAACAAGATTACAGACTTGAAGTGGCACTTTTTCAATTCAAATGGCTAAATCTTAGGTATATTGTACTGGACTTAAGCAAATGTAAACAGACCAATGGTACATTTTTTTTTAAAGCAGAAGGACCTAAATGTGATGTACAGTATTTCCTTGGAAAAATATTGCAATTCCAAATGGCATTGTAGCACCTTTTGACACCCTTTGCCTTTTTATTGGTATCCCAATCCTTCATCATAAAGGGAATCCCCTCTCAATCCCCTGCACCTCAATTGCTCTGTGAAGGATTATTTCTTATTGTTAAATATGTGTTGAAGGTTTATGGTGTGGGTTTCATTTTTAAACTCTTAGGTTAATTAAAATCTTAAATTGCTTATTACAGGTCCTGTATGTAATAGGTGGACACACTCCGAAAGGTCTACTAAGGTATGTGAAGAAGCATCGCGCCAAAGCTTCCCCTGCTGGTTAAGGTGTGTACTGTAGGATGTGAGTGCTGTTGAATCAGTGCTGCTGGCCCTTTAAGAGGAGGAGGCTGAGCCACACTGAGCATCCTGGCTGCGGTGTTTTTGTCTGTATGTCAGTGAGCGCTCCCGGGGCCGAGACGGCTGAAAGGATTTCCAAAAAAGGGGGGAGGCAGGTAAGAAAAAGCCATGACTACTAATTTAATGTAATTATAATAAAGAAAAGTATTTTTTTAAAGCATATTTATTTTAATACCGTAGAGTGGCGCTGCATCTCGCTTGAGCTGCTAGCTTACTTTGACTTCTTTTGTCTCCTCTTTTTTTCTAAAAAGTAATTAATCTCTCAGTCCACTAAATCACCTTACTATATTTTATATGATTATGTAGTTGTGTGACTAAAAATGTTGCGTTATACTGCGTTTCCGTTTGCGTGCCATGTGATGAGTCTCGTGGTTCAAGCTAGCGGTAATGAGTCTTAGAATAAATGTGGTGTAATATTAAAATAATCACACTCAAAGTAGTCGCCTTTTGGTGTTTTTCATATCTTTATTTCTGTTGAATTTTGCTTTGAATCTTGTATATAAATGCAGTGTGTCACTGTCTAGTCCATCAATCACATTTTGCATTGTTCCAAGGGGCTACTGTAAATGTGGCTGTGTGTGTGTTGTTGCAACTTTTTTGTGTCACCATAACACAATGAAGTAATTTATGTCCAACAGACAGACATGTGGATTCTGATGGGTTCCCCCCCCCGCATGCATGTTGCGTCAGTCCAATCATATTTTACAGCGTCATAACTATACTATTAAAAAATAAAATAAGTGGAAATATCCATGCAGCTGCTCAAGGGAGAGGGTGGGTCCACGCTTTCCGCTGCTCCTCATTACTTCCAGATGTTGGTCGGATTTTTGCTCCCGCCTCTTGCCCTGAAATTTGCAGGGCCGGCGCTGTCCGGTTCCACGGAAGATGGATGACGGCCTGAAACTCACATCTGGGCTCCTTTTGACCCAGTTTCCTCTCAAATTGGCTGTGATTTTTGTCGCCAGGGGCGATGATACATCACAGCATATCATAGCAATCCCCAGATACCATGCCATACACCCCCTTAGTGGTTGTGTGTAGTATATGGCATGCATTCCCAAACGGGGGGGGGTCATACAAGATATCTGATGACAACCTCGTAAATCCACTGATTGACTTTTTAACTTCAGATTGTTAGGTTCTCCTGCATCATGTAGCAAAACACGAGTATCTCCATTGGCCAACAGACCTGTCCTTCAAAACAAGTACAATCCCTCGTTTATTGTGGCTAATTGGTTCCAGACCCGACCACGATAAGTGAATTTCCACAAAGTAGGATTCAATATTAATAAATGGAATATTGTCGTGGTTAGAGCATACAAAACCTGTTTATAACTTTCTAAATACAATCTTTATCATTATTAGAGCCCCGTAGACATGACATAACACCCCTATAGTCGCCTTTACACTCCTGTTATTCTTTGTTTACACCACATTGCTCAACTCTAATGTGCAGGCTATGGTATTACTGCAGGGACACAAGAGACGACTTTAAACATTAGCAAGCTAGCAAGCTAAATAGTTAGCCTCCAATTTATTTGCTATATTTTAAACTTAAGAAAGGGTTTAAAACGGAGTGGGAAAAAGGACAAAGAAGCCAAAAACTTACCTTACTTACCTCTTTTCACTCTATCATGTCGGACATGCCATGGCTCAATAATAAACTTTACTGACACCTAGTGGCCAGAATATGCATATATCTTTGTCTTTCAATGTTTTTTGACTAATAATATGCCAAACGAAACAGCGATCATTTATTAACTAATTAATTTTTTTAAGAACCGGGAGGGAGTGATAATCCAACCGCGATATTGCGAGGGACGTCTCCACCATTCACTTTATTTGGAAGACATTGGCAAAGGCAGAATGGACCGATTGACTGGCCACAGGTTCAAATGTTGTGGATAAATTGTCCAGAAGCGTTTGAATTATTTTTGATTTTAATGTAAAATCTCAATGCAAGGCTTTAATAACATTGTTAGCCTTTGTTTTACTTTATTGTTACATGCTGAGAGGAACGTAAGCGTCTTGTAGGTATCAGTAACACCTAAGAAGCCTTTGTTATATGTAAGCATTGGTCATTAAACGTACGACGTACACTGATGATTGCATCTCTGGTGTTAAAGATGTGTTGATGTTGTATGTTTTTTTGAAATGCTTCCTAGTAAAACCCTTCTTTATTGCTCTTGACAAAACACGCAATCGTGACATACATTTTTTTGAATCAGACGATAGCGACAATCCAAGATATTACTTTTATAAGTGGTGGGATGGCTGTCCAATAAAAATCTCCAAATTGTGTGACTTATTTGTATCCAAAAAAACCCTACAACCAAACTATGTTTCCCCTTTTTTGGATCAAATAATGTGTTATTTGACCAACTTTGCTCCACAAACCTTTTTTTTTTTAAATCCAAAAACTACACACAAAAATGTGTTTTGGCTAAAATCATTACAATTATTAAATTTGGAGGTACGTGTTTTTTGCTGAACAGCCAACCGTTTTCAAAGGGCTCACAGTATAGAAAATGCTGGGATCTGGTAAGGCTATGACATCATTGCCAAAGTTTCCAGGAAATTTGCAGCGACCTCAGGTCAAAACCGGCATAAAACCATATGTTTTTATTATAAATATCCATGTATGCTCCATTTGTTTGGACATATCCTTAATTCAGATGTCGATAAAATACATTTTCCCGACCAGTGTCTTCATCCAACATGTCACAAGTTGTTTTGATGAGAGATGTGTGGACCCCGACGCGGGGGTGTAGTCCATGCATCATACAATGCCTCACTGTTGGTGTGTGCTGTTGTGTAACAGGACACTGGCTGTGTGCAATGAGCTGCCAGCGGTCATCTCCACGTTGTAGCAGATGTGCGACCCACGGATGGTCCCCATCCTGTCATTCGTGACCTCACAGCAGTCTGTGGCTCCACTGTTTGAGTCACACTCAGTGAAGCCACAAAATACTCTTAAAAAAAAAAAACCCACAGAGTGAGCGGCGCGAACAGAGAACCTGACTACCTGCGTGAGTTACATAATGACGTGTTTCCACATTGTGTTTTGGCAGTCAACAATTAACAACAAACTCCCGGAGGGAATCCCGATGTGGAGTTGTCTTGCAGAGCTGGAATGCGATGCGTCTCATTACAGCATTTGGACCCGCTGGGGGCCGCGATGGAATGCAGGGTTATAAACGCCATTTGCACACTGGGCCACACGCCGGCAAGACTAATGAAATTACACCCTGGACCTGCATGACGCTGTCCAGTGTCTACGGATTAGCCGTTGAGGACACGTCTGGATAATGAAGCATCTGTTCTCGTAAAACAATACACTGTAAAGTTTGCGGTTGCCCTCCAATCAAAGTGTATATAGTGAGTGCTTTGATGAGAAAATGAGAAAACACACCTTAGGCTGCTGTGTTCACACTTGTGGTTCAGTACCGGCCATAAATTGCCACACTGTGGTGTGGTTAATTTAGCATTCACACTGGTATTTTTGTCATAGGACCGAAGGCTGCACAGTAAAGAACAGATGCATAAAGTAAGGACTTCGATTTCATGAAAAGCTTCTAAAATATACTTGAAAAGAGCGCCTGTGAACACACACACAGGGCGGGAGAGGAGCAGCGAGACACCGTCTTGCATATAGCGGAACCTCGCTTTTCAAAGGGGTGTCCCGATTTGATGTTGATATCAGAAATCGGTCCGGTATCAACGAGCATCCGATGATATTGGCCTCTCACCGTGTGCCACATCACAGTTATGATTACCCTTCTATGACCGCAGCTTCGCCTGGAATGTGTGCACAACTGGACTGTTCAGGTTGTCTTAGAAGGCATTTCGCCTCTCATCCAAGAGGACTTCATCAGTTAATGCTCAATGACTAGGCAGGACAGCTCTAATCTGAGCGGATGGTGCAAGATCCAAGCATTTACTATCTGAGGTTGAGGGATGCCCCAACCAAGACTGGTTTCACTCATTTGTGTACAGTGGAGTGAGACCTCTGCCTGCCAATGATAGTCTTTTGCTGGAATGAGAGTGGTTCCACCCAAACCACCACAACAAAAATTAAAAAAACCTTCTTAATTTGATACAGTAAAACAACTCAAAATTAATTTCCAGGCTTTCGTGGGCCACAAAAAAGATTTGGTGGGCCGACACCTGTGATCTACAGTCTCCAGTGCTCGCACTCTGATGCAAGCAGTCCATTCGAAACTTGGAGCAGCGGCAACAGAGTGTGCTAACGTGCTAGCAGGAGTGCCGTTGAAGTCGGAAAAAGACGCCATAGCCGAGTGCTAAACCCGCCATGCAGTGGCACAGAAACGGGGAAATTCAACCCGACCAAACCCCATCACGCATTCGAAGAAGCACCAGAAAAAACAGCGTGAGCATCCTCGCAAAACAGAACTCCACCCCCCCAAAATAAAACAGCCACTCCCATCCAAAAGATCCAACTATTGATTTCTGTTTGAGAAATATTATTTGATCAAACCTTTTCTAACATTCCACACTACAAAAGTATGTATGATTCGGGCTGATCTCAGATCAGATTGATATCAGTATCAGGAGGTTTGGAAGATATGCAAGGCTGCAATATCTGTATTGTATCTGAAATGGAAAAAGTTGTATCCGGACATCCCTAGTTTTTGGGATTAATTTCTTCCAAAACGACCGACGACAACCGAAGCAATTTTTCCCATCGGAAATAATGTAAATCCATTTAATCCCTTCCAGACTCCCAAACATATGAACAAAAAAGACATTTTATGGAGAATAATTATAGTTTTACATGCAGAAAACAATGTGAAATCATTTCAAATGACGAATTAAATGGATAAATTAACATTTAAACATCACTTTTACCTTTTATTGAAGAGGAGAGGGAGGAGGGGAGAGGCCACCATTTTTGTATTTTGCCCCATGTCGGGTTATTTAGCAGTCACACGTACAGGGTGCTTTGTTTGGACTTGAGATGATAC
This sequence comes from Dunckerocampus dactyliophorus, assembly GCF_027744805.1. Classification (NCBI taxonomy): domain Eukaryota; kingdom Metazoa; phylum Chordata; class Actinopteri; order Syngnathiformes; family Syngnathidae; genus Dunckerocampus; species Dunckerocampus dactyliophorus. The sequence goes on along the minus strand of NC_072836.1, from coordinate 7,238,303 downwards.
AGTACAGGGCAAACTGACTAGTTGGTTAAGTGCAATGTTGTACGAAAACCCAGAGTGTACAAAAACCGTGGCAAGAATCATATGAAAACTGGAGCATCGGAACACCGGTGTTTGACTGTATTTGCATTTCTACATTTGTGCTTTTTTGCCTGTAATTTTAACACTGTTCCATGTTGTGTTCACATTTGAGCTCAAGTGAACAGAACCACACCAGAGTTCACTAGCAAGCCGACCGAACCGTACTAGCACAGCAAGCGCACCCGAGTTCCTTTTAACCCAACCAACATGACAAGTGTGAACACACCCTTGAAGGTTTCGACTTGGGTCCCAGCAGGAACATCCAGATTACACCATGTTGATGCTTTCCAAGGGCCGCTCCCAGGCTGATGTGTTAGTAACAAAACACTGCTGCTATATTAGAGACGATGCTCAGGCATTCGCCTCGCCTCGCTGGTTTTGGCCGGTTCTGATTTGGGAGCCGTTCCCAACCCGACTGTCCTGTTGAGGTGCGTGTATAAAAGTACTTCTGGAGAGAGTTTAAACAAATAGACTGCCGCAAAGCAAAACATGTAGTCAGATACTGTGTACACATGCTGAAGGGGTTCACACTCCTTCCAGTAAATCATGTTTAACATGTGCACATAAGGTCTAATCTGGATGAAGAGGAAATCCAAATAATCCCACCTCATCCCTCTTAATAGAATAATCCACACGCCAGTCGTGTTGTTCATCTATCATTAACTTCTTTTACACAGATATCCCACAAAATACCTACAGGTCCGGAATTTATCATCCAATGTCTTTCATACAGAACCTTGAAGTGTGATAATGATAATGCCGCAGCTGTGTGTGCTTCTTTGACACAGCAATCGGAGAATTAGATGCGTGACGACAACAGCGACAACATCTTGTGTGACATATGTCGACAACGACGTTACTTTCAACACAACAGGATGTGAGAAGTGAGTCTCACGTGTTAAATGTCACACTCCTGTCCCGTAATAGCGGATTGCCCTTACACACAGGTGGCGTCCCACCTTTGGTATGGCTCAGACTGGATCTGCAAAGGCAGAGTATCTCCTTCCTTCCCCGCATTTCATATTGTTTTTGTTTGATACAAAACAACACCATTGGAAAAAAAGCGGGTAGTGTAAAAGGAGCATCCCGGCTCTGTTATAGCTTAAATACGAGCTCCAAGGGTGGAAAATTGCCAGGTCGACTTTGTACCCTAATTTTTAGGACTTTTTTTTCAACGTCTGCGTGATTTATACAGAACAGTGACACTGGGAAAATGGTGGGAAAATGCCAGCTTTTACACAGGCAGTGTAAATTGGGCTACAGGCTACAGTCTTGGCTCTGTTACCACTCTGATATTACCTCCAAAGGCAGACAGTTTGCTAGGTTGGCTTAGTCCCCCCATTTTTCGCACTTTTTTCAGTGTGTATGCCTTTTATACAAAACAGTGGCACTGGAAAAAACTAGCATTGTAAAAGGGACTGCTGGCATCATACAACTTTGATACTGTCTCAGAGAGTGGAATTTTGGCGGGGTGAATTCCCCCCCCCCCCCCATTCCATTTTGGTGATGTTTACACAGAACAGAGCGACAGGCAGTAAAAAGCTGGCTTTTGCAGGCTTCATCCTCGCTCCAAAGGCAGAATATTGCCAGGCTGACTTCATTCCCCCCATTCTGTGTTGGTGCCGTTCATACACAACAGCGACACTGAAAAAGGGCAGAAAAATGCCAGCTTTTACAGGCTATCGTCCTGTCTCTGATACAGCTTTGCTACTTCATTAGTGGATGGAATATTGGCGAGGTGACTTGCCCTCCGCCTATTCTGAGCCTTTTATACAAAACAGTGACACAGAAAAAGATGAAAAAATGGGCAGGGGCTGAAGGCATCGTTTCTGGTGCCCCCATTCTGTGTAAGTGACCTTTATGCAACAGCAGTACCAAACAACGATGTGGAAACAACTCTTGTCCTGGAGAAACTGTGTAAAAGGGGCTTGTGAATTGTAATGGGAAGGAACCAACAAGATAGCATCTGAGAGATCATCTCTGGACCAGGATGACTTCCTGTGCTGTGGCTTCCAATCTGGACTCGGCCCGAGCTTTTAAGCCCTGTGAGGCTTTGAGCAAGCATCTTCTTCCGTCTGGTCTTCGTCTTCCTCCGCTGACCCCTCAGTCAGCCCCCTGTGCTTGCCATCATTCTTAATCCCCCACCTCCATTAAGAAGGCATTTTCTCCCAAATATCCCGCCCGCTTTTTTTTTTTTTTTTGGTTCTTTCTTTCCGGTGCTGCTCCTTGCCTCTCGGCCCCACCCTTGCTCAGTTTCCTGTCTTAGGCCAGCGGGATGACCCAATAGCGGGCTCGCCGGGCCTTTTCTCTGCTGCCGCTCCAGGGGTAACGTGAGCTACCGGACCCCTCCCTCACTTTGGCCCGGACCAGGCTCAGCTCAGCACGTCAGCGTCTGCTCCTCCGTCCCACCACGCTTTAATGCAAGGAGCAGGGGTTTTTCCAAAAGGGCAGAGTCCGGGTGGCGACGTCCTATTGGCTCCGCTGTCCCTCTGAGAGAGCTGGCTGTGTTGCCATGTGGATCACGAGATCATCAGAATTCACTACACAAGCAGCTGCTTTTGTCTCCTCATTTTTAAGCCACTCTGAGGGGCTAGTTGTTGTACATTTTGCTGACGTAATCCTTCATGGAGACGTAGAGGACTGAATGAAGCCATCTGTGCCGCACATGGAGGAGGCAGACAAAGACGTCTCAGCAAATAGACACGTCCCTCCTGTTGTATAACCCCTTTTAAGATCTTTTGTGGCCCCAAGGAGAAGTCGTCTTGACCATAAATGAGTTTTACTTAGGAAGACAAAGTGCCTGCTTCTCATGAGCGAGTGCTTTTGTACGCATATTTTTAGACACGGAATGCACAAATGAAGGTTCACGCTCAAGGCAAAGAGATTTTAAATTACACATTGACTTCTTCCTGTTTGTTCTTGTGATCTCTTATGTGATCTTCCTCATGTTTGCATCCCTTCTGGGCGGCGACTACATCCATGGGGTTGGAAAATGTTGCGAAGTTTCCATTGAAAAACTTTCTTCAAGTTGTTTTCGCTTTCCTTTTTCTCCTCTTCTCATTTACGCTCCCCTTTCCTGGGGTGGGAGGAAGTGACTCAGGTTGTTACCGGGTCCTCGGGGGAATCCAGAGATGGAGCTCCCTTTCCTGTAAACGCTTCCTTCTATCAGACATCGCCGTATTAGCACCAATTAGCTTGCAACTGCATCATAGATGTTTGTTAAGTGTGAATGAACAGCGCCCCTGCTGGTTGCATCTATGTAGTGTATTCCATTTTCACTTAATTTCTTCAAGATGCGATTTTTTTTATTGTCAGTTTCACACAATTATTCTCGAGCTGCCACTAACAATTATTTTCTTAGTCGATTCATCTGAAGCTTGTTGTTTCGATTTATTGTGAGTGTCATTGTGAGTGTGAACTGGCGACTGTACCCCGCCTCTCGCCCAAAGTCAGCTGAGATAGGTTCCATACATTCCCCCGCGACCCTAATGGGGATAAGCGGCATAGAAAATAGATGGATGGACGTTCGGGTCCGGAACCAATCAACCTTGATAAACGAGGGATTACTGTATTTTGAAAAACACAGCGACAAGAACATGATGAGTTGGGCCACAGACAGGCTGTCGACATAAGCAAGACCAATTAAAGCGGGTCCCTAAAGGGTGGAGCTAGACAACAGTCGTCTTATGTGTCAACAGGGAATTGGATCGTTTGATAAACAGCTGATAATGTTTTTCCTTGTCCAAGCCATTGAAGGGTTAAATTATGGCGGGCTGCTGTGATGTCTCGTTTACGCGCTGCTTTCCTGGGCTGGGAGGAAGTGACTGGGTTATTACCGGGTCCTTAGGGAATCCAAAGATGGAGTTCCCTTTCCTGTAAAAGCTGCCTTCCATCAGACTTCCACGTATTAGCACTAATTAGCTCGCAAATGTCATGACAAATGTTGTTCCAGACAAATTCGAGTCTTTACCTGAATATATGAGCTTAAAAGCTGCAGCTGTGTTTGTGGATCTGTGGGAGCTGAAAAGGCTTTGGCCGGTGTCGGCGTGTCTAGGGAGCTGTGAGTTTTCATCTCAACCTTGTGTGGGAGTCTGACTAAAGTATTTGCCGTCTGTTATACGTTTCAAGGACTGTATGAAACTTGCTCAATGTTACATTTTCTTAAAACAAAAAATATAAGAACACCACCACCAGCTAGCATATGCTACCAACAGTGGTCTAAAGAAAAGATTATACAAAAAAGTCTATACTTTTTACAAATGCGATTCAACTGCATAAAGATTGTCATACATTTTTGTTTCAGCCAGAATAAAATATCTGCAGTTCATGGCTGTCTGATATACACGTACATGGCTGTAGCACGTGCACATATACAGAGAAGAGAAACGACTGACAATTTGGTGTTTATCGGTTATGGCGGTTAATTGGTTCCAGACCCGACCCTGATGAGTGAATTTCCATGAAGTATGATTCCTTATTTATAAATTGAATATTTTCGTAGTTGAAGCATAGAAGCCTTACTACTGTAAATACGTTTTTTAACATTATTAGAGCCCTCTAGACATGAAATAACACCCCTATAGTCACCTTTACACTCATAATGCCCAATATAGTCGCCAAAATAACAGAAAATAAGCAATATAATACATGAATAAGACTTTTGCTCATGTGTGTTGCTGTAAATGCGTTCCAGTGGGAAGTGATGTCGGGGGTTCGGAGTTCAATTTTAGCTTGCCATGGGTTACGGTCGCAACAGTAGCCCGTGTTTATTTTGCCTGTTGTGAGATAATTTAAACCAGTAATTAAAAACCTGTTGTTCCGACGATCGAGTCTGGTGCTTGTGTGTCTCACCGAACATTACAGGAACATTACTGACACCTAGTGACCAGTGTAGAATACTACATATCATCACAACATCTTTGAATGCTTCTTCTAAATGCCTTATATTTGTATTTTAGTTTAGTTTTTAGGCAAAAAATATGTAACATATTCTAAAAAAATTTGACTAATAATTGGCCGTATTCAACCACCAAACAGCATGATTTATTAAATAGATGTGTTAAAGGGATTACGGTACATACATGCCAAATCGCTATTATTAGCTGGCAACAAATATAAGTAGGGCGCATGCGTGTGTTATGTTGGTGTACTCAACGCAGGAAGAGGCGGGATATAATGCTTGCAGAACGTTCGAATGTTGGCACCCTCTTGGCAGCTGGAGGAACCCGCTGCATACAGTCCTTTTTAAAAGGACCGCTAACTGTCAGGTTCTCGGTGTGGTTAGGACCCCAGATGCAGAGGCTTAGAGTTCGTGTGGTCATTCAGGATTTTTAATGACAAAAAGTGCAAGAGAGAGTAGATCCAAAAACAGAAAACGATGGTGTTGTGGCAAAAATAGAGACAAAAGGCAAATGAAAGTTACACCATGAAGAAAAGTACAAACACTGGAGTTAGCTGGACGGCAGGGAGGCGGCAGGTCCAAATGGGCATGGAACAACGACTGGTAGCAGAAGCACTCGGGTGTGTTGCCAGCAGAGGCGAAACAATGAACCAGCGGCTGCCAGCTGTGGGTAGTCTGCTTAAATGAGTATTGGGTAATTAGCCACAGGTGTGCCCAGCGTCCCCGCCTCCAGCCCGCTTAAGGTGTAACTGCAACCATAAAGGAAAAACAAGCCAGAAGAAGGCAGGTACCACGCAGTGACAACCACAACAAATGGTAGTCACTAGCACATTGTGACAGTACCCCCCCCCTTAATGGGCGCCACCCGGCGGCTTACCTGGCTTCTCTGGGAAACGCTTGTGAAAGTCCGAAATGAGGGTGGGGTCGAGAATGAGGGACCGGGAAATCCATGAACGATCCTCGGGGCCGTACCCCTCCCAGTCAACCAAATACTGGAATCCCCTGCCCCTTCTTCTCACGTCCAAAATGGCCTTGACCGTGAATGCTGGGTGGCCTTCAATCATCCTGGGGGGAGGGGGAGGCACCTCCGGAGGGCTGAGGTTGCTGGTGGTAACTGGTTTAAGGAGTGAAACATGAAAAACCGGATGTATCCTGAGGGACTCTGGCAGACGGAGTCGAACAGCGGAGGGGTTCAGGACACGATCCACGGGGTAAGGGCCGATGAATCTGGGCTGGAGCTTCTTTGAGTCAACATGGAGGGGTAAATCACGGGAAGAAAGCCACACCCTCTGTCCTGGCTTGTAATCAGGGGCGACTGAGCGATGGCGGTTGGCTAGGCGTTGGTTGCGCTCTGATGTCCGACCAAGGGCTGCCCGTGTGTTGCGCCAGGCCCGGCGGGCCCGTTGTAGGTGGGCGGCCACGGAGGGGACTGTCACCTCTGATTCCAGGGATGGGAATGCCGGAGGCTGGTAACCATAGGCGACGTGGAACGGGGACAGGCCCGTGGCGGAGCAGACCAAGGTGTTGCGAGCATACTCGATCCACGGCAGGTTGAGGGACCAGGAGGCGGGCTGTTGATGGCAAACACAGCGGATGGCCGCCTCCAGGTCCTGATTGGCTCTCTCGGTTTGACCGTTGCTCTGTGGATGATAGCCCGAGGACAGACTGGGTGATGCTCCGAGGGCTTTGCAGAACGCCTTCCAGACAGCAGACGTAAATTGTGGTCCCCTGTCTGAGACCACATCCAGGGGGATTCCATGCAGTCTCAAGGCGTGAGAGACTAGTAAGTCTGCCGTCTCCAGGGCCGAGGGGAGCTTCGGGAGTGCTATAAAGTGAGCCATTTTCGAAAAGCGATCCACTATGGTGAGGACGACTGTATTTCCGTTAGATGGTGGAAGTCCTGTCACGAAGTCCAGTGCAATGTGGGACCATGGGCGGGAGGGGATGGGGAGCGGTCGCAGGAAGCCCGCTGGAGCCAGATGAGATGGCTTGTTCCGCGCGCAGACTGGGCAGGCGGCCACGAACTTCTGGACGTCCGCTCGGAATGACGGCCACCAGAACCGTTGCGCCAGGAGGAAAGCGGTGCGGGAGACTCCGGGGTGGCATGCTACCTTGGACTCATGGGCCCACCGGAGGACCTCGGAGCGGAGTCCCGGGACGACAAACAGCCGTGCCGCCGGACAACCTTCAGGGGTGGAGATTTCTTCAGCAGCGTTGGCCACCCGCCGCTCGATATCCCACTGAAGGGCACCCAGGATCCGGGACTGGGGGACGATGTATTCCTGGCGGGGTTGCTCCGGGGCCGGTGCATGTAGTCGGGAGAGGGCGTCGGGCTTGGTGTTTTGGGAGCCCGGGCGGTAGGTCAGGGTGAAATTGAATCGAGTGAGGAAAAGGGCCCATCGTGCTTGTCGGGGATTGAGCCGCTGAGCGGAGCGGAGGTATGACAGGTTTTTGTGGTCAGTGTGAACAATGAACGGGAGTTCAGCACCCTCGAGCCAGTGCCTCCACTCTTGCAACGCCAGGATGAGTGCCAATAATTCTCTGTTGCCAATGTCGTAGTTGCGTTCGGCCGGGGTCAGGCGGCGGGAGAAGAAGGCACAGGGGTGGAGCTTCTGGTCGTCGCTCGAGCGCTGGGAGAGGACGGCCCCTACGCCGGTGTCTGACGCATCAACCTCGACAATGAATTGAGAGGAGGGGTTAGGGTGAATGAGCACAGGAACCGAGGTGAATAAAGATTTTAGCTTACTAAATGCTGCGTCTGCCTCTGGGGTCCACCTAAAAGGAACTTTAACAGATGTGAGCTTCGTCATTGGTTCTGCGACCCGGCTAAAATTCCTAATAAATCGGCGATAGAAATTGGCAAAGCCTAGGAACCTTTGAAGAAGCTTCCTTGATGTCGGAACGGGCCAGTCGACCACAGCCTGGATCTTGGCTGGGTCGGGACTAACTTGGCCTTGTTCCACAATGAACCCCAGAAAGGAAACGGACGACGAGTGGAAAGAACATTTCTCTGCCTTAACAAATAATTTGTTCTCAAGTAGCCTTTGGAGGACCAGACGAACGTGCTGGGTGTGTTCCTCGAGTGAGGATGAAAAAATTAGAATATCGTCCAAATAAACGAAAATAAAGCGGCCGAGCATGTCTCGCAGGACGTCATTTATGAAGCTTTGGAACACGGCTGGAGCATTGGTGAGTCCGAAAGGCATGACTAGATATTCAAAGTGTCCGAGAGGGGTATTGAACGCGGTCTTCCATTCATCACCCTCTCGGACACGAACTAGATGGTAGGCAGAACGAAGGTCAAGCTTAGTGAATATCTTGGCGGAATGGAGGGAGTTAAATGCGGAATCCATGAGCGGTAATGGGTATTTATTCTTTACTGTAATATCATTGAGAGCCCGGTAGTCTACACAAGGGCGGAGGGACTTATCTTTTTTGTCCACGAAAAAAAACCCAGCAGCTAATGGGGACGATGAAGGACGAATGAGGCCAGCTGCGAGAGACGTGGCGATATATTGCTCCAACGCTTCCCTTTCAGGTTTGGAAATGTTAAATAGCCGTGCGGATGGGAGGGTAGCACCGGGAAGTAGCTCAATGGCACAATCATATGGTCTGTGAGGAGGAAGTGACTGGGCTTTTTCTTTACTGAATGCTTCACAGAGGTCGTGGTAAACTGAGGGTACCGAGGTGAGATCAATTCTTTCCGGCAATTCTATCTGGGCGGGCGGAGTTCGTGGACATGCTGATTTGAGACAGTGTGTGTGACAAAAAACGCTCCAATTAATAATGGTGGATTTAGCCCAGTCAATGTGGGGGTTATGTTTGAGCAACCAGGTAAGCCCTAATACGATGGGTGCTGAACGGGAAGGAATGACTAAGAAACTCATGGTCTCCGAGTGGTTACCAGAAATGCGGAGAAGAATTGGAGTGGTTTGGTGCGTGATAGTAGCAAGGTGACGCCCATCAAGGGAACGCACAACTTTAGTATCAGATAGTTTTACCACGGGAACACCATGTTGTTTGACAAACCCCTCATCAATAAAATTGTCATCTGCCCCTGAGTCAATGAAAGGGTTAATGTCTAATTGTTTGGTAGACCAGGAGAGAGTACCTGGGAGTTGTAGTCTACCAGCCGCGTCAGGCGCTGACGTCATCCGGGGGGGCGTGTCTCCGGACGCGCTTGGAGAGCGTGGATGTGCAGCTTGGGTGCGTGGGCTGTCGGGACGGACCGGACAGCTGGAGAGGGAATGACCTGCCTGGCCGCAGTAGATGCACAAGCGGAGGAGCTTGCGGCGATTCCTCTCCGCAGGAGTGAGACGACTCCCTCCCAGCTGCATAGGTTCGTCGAGCCGAGGTGCAGGAGTGGATTCCATGTAGGCGGATGGCCGGGGCGGTGTCAGTTGGAACTTGTAATCGCCGCGGCTGTAGCCGGGGGTGCCGCGTCCCCGGTCCGCCTGGCGGTCGCTGAGGCGCTTTTCGATGCGGACAGCCAAGGCGATGAGGTCGTCGAGGGTTGCCGGGGTCTCCAGCGGAATCATCTGGTCCTTGATGGGATCAGCCAGGCCAGTAAAAAATGCATCCAGTAGGGCCGTGGCGTTCCAATCACTTTTTGCCGCAAGTGCGCGGAACTCGACGGCGTAGTCGATGGCGCTGCGGCGTCCCTGACTTATCCGCAGTAGGGCGCGTGCTGCGTCGCGCCCGGGAGGAGTCCGCTGGAACGCCCGTTCCATCGCCCCGGTGAAGGCTGAATAGGACGAGCAAGTGGGAGATCGGCGGCTCCATTCCGCCGTGGCCCACTCCCCTGCTTTGCCAGTCAGATGGGAAATGATGAAGGCGATCCGTGCACGCTCGGAGCGGAAGGCAGCCGCCTGCAGCTCGAAGTGGAGCTCGCATTGAGTGAGGAAGGTGTGTACCTCACCGGACTCGCCGGAGAACCTCTCGGGTTTGGACAGCACTGAGCCGAGCGCAGGTAAGATGGCGTCTGACGAGGGCGAATGTTCTGTGGGTATTTCCGGGTTAGCGGGTGGTGTGGTGGTGGAAGAACCTTGCTGTAGGGTTGCGACCAACGCGCCGAGCTGTGTCTCCAGAGCCTGCATGCGAGCGTCTTGTTGGTCAGCTAGGCTTTTAATGCACGAACCCAAAGCATTAAGTTGTTCCTCTTGTCTGCCCAGGCGTTGAGCCTGGTGACGCAGCGCCAATTTAATGGGCTCGGGCTCCGCGGGGTCCATTGCTGGCTGGTTCATTCTGTCAGGTTCTCGGTGTGGTTAGGACCCCAGATGCAGAGGCTTAGAGTTCGTGTGGTCATTCAGGATTTTTAATGACAAAAAGTGCAAGAGAGAGTAGATCCAAAAACAGAAAACGATGGTGTTGTGGCAAAAAATAGAGACAAAAGGCAAATGAAAGTTACACCATGAAGAAAAGTACAAACACTGGAGTTAGCTGGACGGCAGGGAGGCGGCAGGTCCAAATGGGCATGGAACAACGACTGGTAGCAGAAGCACTCGGGTGTGTTGCCAGCAGAGGCGAAACAATGAACCAGCGGCTGCCAGCTGTGGGTAGTCTGCTTAAATGAGTATTGGGTAATTAGCCACAGGTGTGCCCAGCGTCCCCGCCTCCAGCCCGCTTAAGGTGTAACTGCAACCATAAAGGAAAAACAAGCCAGAAGAAGGCAGGTACCACGCAGTGACAACCACAACAAATGGTAGTCACTAGCACATTGTGACAGCTAACTGCGTTTAAAGCATTTCTCAAATGATGGATTCCAACTACTTCTTTTTAACTCTTAACATGTGTTTCCTGGAAATCAAGACATCATAACCACTCCAGCATCACTCAGTGTGTGGGTCCCGAACAACACTTCAGCAACTATTTGTTTGTTTTGAGGTGAACTTTCATGCCAAACACTCGTGTGCACACACTGTCTGTCTGGCTTTCGCAGAGATGCCCCTCCTCTCTTTATATTAGAACCAGCTGTGGAACCGGGGGCCCTGCATGAATGAATGGCTCTTTGTGACGCGCGGCACCGAAAGGTCTTGTTTCTCCGCGGGCCACCCTGCCCTCTGACGTGCCTTCTGATGCAACAACAACAACAACAACCAGGATTGTTATTGTGATCAAAGGTCCCTCAAAAGTTCCAAAAAATCTGAGAAAAATGTCACTTTCTTCAAAAGGAGCAGCAAGCAGATCTCAATGAAAATGTGAAGATCAGAAGACATTCAGTCACACCACTTATCTGGAACATGTATGCTCTCCTACTGAGCAAAGGAATGTATACACCAAGCTGTGCATTTAGGTTCAATCAGATAGAACTAGAAATACATGGTGCAGAACGACCACAGCGTTCCATCATCAACATTTATATTATATTACATATTTTTTTATGAAAAAAAAATCCAAAAGACACTTGTTTTGTCAATTTTGACAGAAAATGTGTACTACATGCAAATGCAGTTTATTTTTTTGCTGTCAAACCCCATTTAACATGACTTATACAATAGTTGTAGACTAGATTTCTGCTTGGCACACTGACTTCTGATTTTAATGTACAGTATGTAATGAAAGAAATAATGCAAGTAAATAATCAAAAGTGTAATAATATCATGAGGCGATTATACATTTATATGGTTTCACAGTCACAGGCGGCCCTCTGAGGGCAACCATAATTGCGATTATGTGTGTAATAATAATATTAAATCAAACAGAGCTTTGGTATTGGAATCGTATCGTGACGTTTCAATCGGAAGTGAAAAATGTGGACACACAATCACTTTGCTGCTTTGCAGACAAGTAGTGTACTCCATTTTTACATGATTAATATTATATAGAATACAATAATAACTATAATCAATTCCTCTAAATTATTTTTGCCCTACCGTAGTACGCCCTATAGCATGGGTGTCCAAAGTGTGGCCCAGAGGCCATTCTCAAAATGCAATTGCACAAAAAACAGCAAAAATTGTGAAAAAAGAGCAAAAAATGTAATACACACAATATATACACACACTATAACTTCTTAGTATACTGAATTGGCTTTAGCCTTTTTTACAAAATATAAAATATCAAAATGCCCCTGTGTGTGGCCTTATGTGGAAAAAGTTTGGACACCCCAACCTCAAGGACGGCTGTGTCGACATAGAATTCGATTTTTTTCATAAGCCGCAACTATTGTTTTTCTCTCTCCAATTCACTGAAGGGTTAAATCGTGGCGCGTTGCTATGATGTCACATTATTTACGTTGCTGACGCAGCTATCCGCCATCGCAGCGGTGGTGGAAACGCAAGCCAGATGAGGGTTTATGGCTGTGAACCGCACTGCACGGTGGCTAACAGCTGTATAGCTCGGTGGAGACGTGATTTAAGGCTCGTGAAGTCTGAAGGTGCAGCTGTTGAAAGAAAACATTTCCCAATCAGACAGTAGGGGAGGAGATGCTCGGTCCACTTCGACCTCCTGGCCGCATCACCAGGAGGTCAAACTGTGATCAGGCATCTCACGGGGGCTTTATTGTTCACAGTCCGCAGTGTCTGTCAGGAAGACTGGAATGTTTTTCCTGGCTTTGCAACCTGTGTTTAGAGCACCCCTGACATAAGTCTGTTTTTATCTCTGAGTCAACAACTTGAAATGGCCGTTCCTCTGATGACCACTTGCCACAATCCGACTCATCTCCCCTTCCTGAGATTAGTTTTTTTGCTCTTTATTTGACTTTTGATGGTGTCTCCACCAGAGTTGACTCCTTCTCGTTTCTCACAGGTGCCCACCTCAAAAGCGTGAGAGAAGGAAGGGAGTTGGAGGAGGCCGACCAAGAGCAGCTGTATGGTATGTAACGCAGCCGTGTCCAACGGGTGGCCCGCAGCTCAATTTTGACTGGCTTTTGGCATATTCTAAAAATAAAATAAATTCATTATTAATCATATACACTACCGGTCAAAAGTTTTAGAACACCCCAATTTTCCCAGTTATTTATTGGAATTCAAGTGGTTCAAGTCCAATGAATAGCTTGAGATGGTACAAAGGTAAGCGGTGTAGTAAAAGAGGTAAAAAAAAAAAAAAAAAAACGTAAAGTTACCCAAAACGAAAAAATTATGTGTATTTCAGAATTATACAAAAAGGCCTGTTTCAGGGACCACACAATGGGTCAACAATTTAAAGCTGTTGATCAAGCCTTGGCAGTTGTTCCAACTCATTCATACGGGTGTTCCAAGTTCTGGAGTACATACTACCTCCTCTGTCTGCATAAAAACAGTGTTCGGAACACACTGTGGTACTATACCCTCGTGAACATCAATTGAACAGCATTGTACTGGAGAAAGTCATTGGTGGAAGAGTCAATGGAAGAGAGACAGACCATCTTAACACTTTAAAATGTAATTGGAGTGTTCTAAAACTTTTGACAGGTAGTGTTTATTGTTAGATATTACCCTAATTTGCTTTGTCACCAGTTAAGATGTTAATGTTTTGTTCTTAGCATTTATTGATGTACATTCAATTGGTTTTAGCATCTTTCAGTGTTTTCCGTACATTCATGTTTGGCGCTGGCTGTTTGCCCTCGCTCATGAACACATTATAATGGGACTGCCTGTGAAATCCTATTGTTAACACACCTCATACGCACCTGGTCTGCCGGAGAATAAGAAAATGTGGCAGGAAGTATCAGTGTTGCAAATTAGCGGCATTGTCGCTATATTTAGCGCATAATCGGACCCCTGGAGAGCCCACTTTTCAGCGACAAATCTAGTGAAGAGACTTTTGGAGACCAAAACATAGAGGCTTCTATTTGGTGGATCTATTTAAATTATATAATAATATTTATGTATAGGTCTCACTTTTGCCTCTGATAGCGCATAGCTATGGTGCATTCAAGGACTGCCTTAATGCTTGACGGAAAACATTATCATTATGAAACAGAGACTCTGACATGAAAGCAGACTCTCAACAGCGGGTGCTGCTGTGGACTTCTCTCCCCATCTCAAAGCTCTCATACGCGGCTCCGTCTTGTTTGTGACATTAAAATAAACGACAAAAACAGCGGAAGAAAGTTCATTTGTAGTTCCAAACATATTTGTTGAGCTTTTCACGTTGTTTACCCACTGTTTGTCTGCCACAATGTTATTCCTTTCTCCTACAGAGAAAGCTATGGTCAATTTTGCAAATTAGCCCTCCACCACACATGCTGTAGATTGCAGTCATGTGGGCAGAACTGTATCCCAGTCGCACTTAAAATATTGCTGCTTCACTCTGTCACAGTTTTTCAGAATTACGTTAATGAATAAATCATGCTGTTTTGTGTTTGAATGCGCCCTGTTATTAGTCCAAAAATATGCATATTTAAGCACTTTTTACATATTTTTTTTTCCAAAATTAAGCAATTAAGTGATGATATGTAGCATTCTGCATAGTGTCGTATTCTACACTGGTCACTAATGTTCGTTGAGACACACAAGCAGCAGACGTGATCGCCAGAACGACAGACTTTTATTGCAGGTTTGACTCATCTCACAACAGGCACAATAATCCCTAACATGGGCTACAGTTGAGGCCGTAACCGACGCCGAGATAAAACTCAACTTTGAACACTTCCTGTCCTCCCCAGCCAGCTTCCTTGGCACCAAAACACATTTACAGCAACACACACGTATGAGTCTCATTTATGTCTTAAATGGCTTTTTTCCTGTTATTATGTCTACTATATTGGGTGATACTAATGTACAGGTGGCTATAGGTGTGTTATTTCATGTCTAGAGGGCTTTAATCATGTTAAAAACCGCAGTTAGAAGGTTGTAAACAGGTTTTTGATGCTCTAACTACAAAAAAAAAATCCATTTATAAGTAAGGAATCCTACTTTACGGGAATTAACCATGATAAACAAGGGATTATTGTATATAAAAATGTATCAAGGCAGGCCCCGCATCCTCCATGCGGCCCTCACTGGAAAATGTTTGGACACCCCTGATGTAACGGAAAATAATCCCCTGCTCTTCTTAATTCACAAACCATTCCCAAGCTTGAAGTTGGGAGACTGAGTGGAAAAACCCCTAATGGAAGGTGGGGAGGCTGGTATTTCTGACTTAGCAATACTGAGATGTAATCCTTTGTAATGGCAACACCAGTGACTCAGTGCGAGTGTGATACACTTGAAGAAGTCCACATGGCATTGCTCTTCAGGGTGGTCCCCATCTTCTTGCAGGAATCTGTACACATACTGTAAATCAAATCTTCTAGATATGACTGTGCAGGAGTGCCGCTGCATGGTCAAGCAAGACCCCCACGTCCTAAGTAATGCAGTTATTCTTGTGAGATCTTGCAGGGCATTCCGCAGATGGAAATTTGGTGCACGGTGACCTGCATCTTTCCCCTCTGGAGGCTTTTAAGCTTAAAAAGTCAAGCAATGCAGGAGTTAACCTCCATTAAGATGGCACGCAGATGTACTGGGAGGGTTCATGGAGAGGGAGGAGAGGGGAGACAGCACTGTTGCTGCGCTTGAGTCATTGACAGAGTGGTAATGAGGGACGCGCACACAAAGGTTTTTATTTAGCCCACTTTTTGCATAAAAGCGTACTAAATTCAGCAGGAACAGGCCGTCTCAGTGAGCATGTCATCTCAATGGAACTCTCAGTGCACACGGGGGAGTGTGTTACCGCCAACGGGACAGATGCAGAGGGAGGCTTATAGCCGTGGCCGTTTTTTCTCTTTTTTTTCAGGCAGGCGCTGATGTGGGAAAAAGATGAAAAAGTTTCAAAGTTAAGTTGAATGCAGCCTCGGCCACCAGTCGGCCGAGTTTGGGATGTTTGGTTGCGTAGCTGCAGACTAATTATATCTCATCAACTGTCCCCTGTCAGCTCCGCCCTCCCTTTGCACACACACACACACACTCATACTGGCCCGCTGAAACATCAACATGACACTTTAATTTCACACTGGAGATAAACACTGTCAGTAGCTGGATGCAGCCAAAAACCTCCCGGCTTTCATTCTTGATTGTGATTATTCCACATCAGTGAACTTTTCATGTATTTCCCAGGACTTGTCTTTTTATTTTTTACTCAGTAAATTGTCTTTGTAAAGTGTCCAAATCACATCTGGGATGACAAATTCCCCCTGAAAGTGTGCTCCAATATAGTTGGCTAACTTATCAAACCTATCAAGTTAAATAGGAACATTTCACAGCTCCAAATGTGGCAAGCGTTAAGTTACATCAATGTCATAATGGCCTTGTGAGCGTGTGTGTGTGTGTGAGAGTGAGGCAGTGCTGGTATGAGCGGGTGATAAAGGGCAGAGATAAGTTCAGCGGCAGCGAGACATTAAACCGACTCCAGGACTTCAAACATACCAAGTCCATTTAGTCAGCGCTTGCGAGCGTCCTACTTTTCACAAGCGAGTGAATGCTGAGTGCACAGTCACAAGATAAGGAGAAAGCGAGGGACGCTACCCGGAAAAGTAGTCTTTAAATGATTATGTACAGTGAGGATGCCACTCGCACAAAAAGGCACGCAAAAGGTCCGAATCGAGGGGCGTAAAACACGTCTATTCAATTAAGCGCAAAGTCGTTGGTGTATAAAAGCAAATCACTCAACGTCTCCAGTTAGTGCCAGGTCAAAAAACAAGCATACAGCAACAACTGTGGCTGTAGGCAACTTCCTTATAAAGTTTTTGTAACTCCATAAGATGGCAGGAGCTGCATTGAAAGTAGCGTGAGTCGTCAGCTTTAAAATGTCACACCACTCAGCTGTTGGTCTCTGATTCATACGTGTTACACTTGTATACTGTTGTTGACGATGAATTAATCAGTGGTATCAATACTGGCTAGGACGCTACGATGAGCAGAATCGCAGAGTTGGCAAATAAAAACAGAATCTAGTGTTAAACGCAGAATCTCATGGAAAATGACAAATTGTGAAGGAAATGCTGTAATCATGAGGAGCGGTTTCGTGGAAGAAACGTGGGGAAGCATTTCCCTGGCAGACCGCTCAATTGTGTTGTACATGCATAAAACAATTTTAAATGCATGTAAATGATGAATGAAAGGGCTAAATAAACATTTAAGGCTACTTTTACCTCCATTGAATGACTGACTTCATTCACTGTTGCCAAAGACAAGATATGGCAGCAAGATCAGTCACCAGCACCTGAGCTATTTCTTGAATTCAAGAGTGCACTTGCAACTTTCTTTGGCTCCATTGTGGGTTTTTGGGGTGGGAAACACAATTGAATTCAAGAAATAACTCACGGCAACACAGAAAGGTGGTGATGGTTGGTCTCGGTGCCACATCGTGTCTTTGGGAACTGTCAGGTCAGGAATCACGTCTTCAGTGAAAGTAAATGTAACCTAAAATGTTCATTTATCCCTTTCATTCAACATTTGTATGTATTCATATGCATTTGGAATTGTTTTCTCCATGTAAAACTATAAAAATGTGTTTGGTGTTAACATTTTTGGCTTTCTGGAACGGATTAATTGGATTTACATTATTTCTTAGAGGAAAAATCGATTCAGTTAGCATCCATTTTGGCTAGTCAGACCTTCTGTAAAGATGTACGGACCCTAACCAAGGTTTCACTGTGTATGTATATCCATAGGGCAGGGCACAACATGTTTGTTTAAGCACTACACGACTGCTACTATGCTATTATGGCAAGTCATCAAACTTCACGCCACGCTACGCCCACAGGCTTTGACCCGCACAAAAAATTCCTACAATTCAACACCGCCTACTTGGCTAGCATGTATGGTTCAAATTTGGAAGCAGTAAAACAAAACGTTTAGGATGGTTTTGCGTTTGTAGGACCCCTCGAAATGGCCAAAACGACCCTAAAACTGCTGTTTCGAAGCAAAATCGCAAACATTTTGCATCTATTCATGATAGACATTCCGACTGAATGAATTTTAAAGCCGTGCCGAAAGGTGGGTTAAATATTAAATTTCCCACAGGCTGATGACCTAGGAAGTTAATATTTTCCAACAAGACCAACTGGGATGCTGTTGAGGTTGAGGAACAAGCAGAGTCATGTGTTCCTAATGAATCAAATGGATCACAGTCCTGTGCAATTAGCAGCGAGACCCACTGAGAACTCCTGATCATCAGCTGACATTTGGCAAAAAGGTTGGAAAAGCACCGGAAACGCATACAAGAAACCATAAAGTGCATGTGTGTGTGCAACCCCTGATTCAAGAGAGAGTAAAGGTAGCTGGTGCAGATGATTCCTAATAAGGCTGCAGTCTCAAACCTCTGTCCTGAAATTGGCTGCCAGGAAACTTTTCCCCCCGTAACTCCTCTTCTGCGCAGGCTAAGAAGAGAAACAAACACGCACAGGCGACTGTGACCCGCCGCGCTCAGAAAAATGGACGGATAAAATTAGATGAGGGAAGGCGGGCGGGGGCAGACTGTAAGACTCAAAAACAATGATGTGCTAAAAAAGAGAAAGTTACAATGCCGGCTTGTGTGTACGTGCACAGTTCCACAACTCCCAACAGGCTTTTATTATGAAGTGTTTAATTTAAATGGCCTCATAACATTAAAGCATTTTATTGCTCCAAGGCTCCCCCTAGGGTTGTGAAGTGTAATTTAATTTTAAACCAACTGTGATAAAAATACATTGACAGCAGGAAACACCCTTTTGTTAATCATCATTACTCAAGGAAGACGTCTCAGAACTTTGAAAATAAACATCTATCACTGTCAAAAACACATTTTTACAGTTTTTCACTGGATAGCAATAATATTATCATTGTAGTGTGCAGAAAGGTTTAGCACGGGGTGTTCAAACTGTTTCCAGAAAATGAAAGGATGCAAGGGCCACTTTGATGTTTTGTAAAGCATACCATAAGAAGTTGGGCCGTGCGTGGGTTTTCTCCGGTTACTGCGGTTTCCTCCCACATTCCAAAAACAAAAAATACATGCAACAATTGGGTGAACTAGGGACTCTAAATTGTCCATAGGTATGAATGTGAGCGTGAATGGTTGTTTGGCTATATGTGCGCTGCGAGGTTGTAGGGTGTACCCCTCCTCTCGCCCAAAGTCAGCTGGGATAGGCTCCAGCATACCCGCATAACCCTAATGAGGATAGGTGGCATAGAAAATGGATGGATGGATGATAATAAGCTATGTATTTTTCCAGAGAAATGTGCATCTCTGCTGACAAAGCAAATTATGAGTATGAACTTTTTTTTTGCCATTGCTTTTTCCCCCAGAGTATTTCTACTTTCTACGTAAATAATTTTTGTACATTTTCTTCTTGTAATGTTCTGACTTTATTCACATAATTATTTATTTATTCCCACTTTTTCCCCAACCTAATTTTTCAAAAATACCATCATTATTTTGCTTTGTTTGTTTCTCATAATATTACAAAAGAAATCACATATTTTTTCTTGAATACTGAAACGCGATGACAATAAAATAGCATTATTTTTTCCCCATAGTATTACAAGGTTATGTTTTGTAAAATTGCAACTTTTTTTCTTGCTAGAATACGACTTATTTTCTCTTAATATTTTGACTTCAGTCTCGTGAAATTACGGCTGTTTTTTTCCATTCCTGCTGTTCTCTTTTTTTCCCAACTATTTCAACTTTCAACTTTCATTCATATATTATGACTTTATACCTATCTTATTTTGTCTTCAGTCTCATATTATAACTTCTTCCGCAGGCCGCAAATACCCCCTGGCCACACTTTGGACAAGCCTGGTTAGCGCTGTTGCTAGTGCTAATGCAAAAATGAGTTTCTAAAGTAGATGATCCAGGGTCACCATAGCAACAATTACTCCAGCCTGAGCAGCAACTGTTGAAAGCAAATGTATTTATAGTAAATTAAATTGTTTGTGTATCCCCAGGTGAGAGTTAGCGGGTGACTGATAACAGCATCCAGCCTAAAATGGCCCAAGTGCTGCATATGGACCCCGGCTTCCCAGGTACACTTCATCTCATTTGAGTAATGTTTAAAATGTTTAAAAGAGTTGCCTTTGTGATGTCATTTCACTCGAGTGATGTCAAGGCTTTAAGGTTAAATGGCATTCAGCTGCATTATCTAGCCTGCGTACACAAATCACGGTGGCCCAAAGCTGATCCCATTTTCTCAAGTCTGAGCCCAAGATTAGACACAGATTTCCGTTTGTTTAAAGTTGATTTCCTTCCCTGCAGGGAAACTCAGCTCGCCAGCTCCCCCCTCCTTGCACGGCAAGGAACAGGAGGCGCCCTACTCAGTGGAGACCCCCTACGGTTACCGTCTGGACCTAGACTTCCTCAAGTATGTCAACGACATAGAGAAGGGGAACACCATCAAGAAGGTGCCGATTCAACGGCGTCCGCGCTACGGCTCGCTGCCCCGCGGCAGCTATGGCTACACAGGCTCCTGGTGGACCTCCACCGAGTCTCTGTGCTCCAATGCCAGCATGGACAGTCGGCACTCCTCCTACTCCTACTGCGCCCCGGGCTACCACACCACACAGAGGCCCAGCTTCAGCACCGCTCGTGTGGAGAAGACCTTGCTGGATGCGCGCAGGAAGCTGGAGGAGGAGAAAGAAGGACGGAGGTTCTGTAACCTGGGCAGCATGCACAGCAGCGTGGCGGGCTCCAACACCTCCATCAGCAGTGCGCACAGCTTCAACCGGGCCCAGGGTGGGGGAGGAACCTTCACTCCCGTGAGCTCCGGCCTCTCCACTCCGGTGACACCCACCCCGGCTCACCTGCAGCATGTCAGGGAGCAGATGGCAGCCGCCCTCAGGAAGATCCGAGACCTGGAGGAGCAGGTAAAGACCATACCTGTTCTCCAGGTGAAGATCTCTGTGCTGCAGGAGGAGAAGCGCCAGCTCAGTGTCCAACTGAAGAGTCAAAAGTTTCTGGGCCACACAATGAGTTTTAATCGAGGTCGGAGCAGAGGAGAGCTGTACATCGATATCCCAGAAGAAGAGGTGAGTGCTGGAGCAAAGGGCAGCGGCAAACCATCAGGGCCGCTATCTCCCACCACACCTGAGAGCTCCAAACAAGACTCAGGATGTGAGATTGAGGACACAGTTATCGTGGCCGGAGCCAGGCCGGATGCAAAGCGAGAGGTGCGCACAATTGGAGTAGGACCAGAGGGAGAGAAGAGCAGCCGGCAGGTGGGGGTCGGAGTTCGGGAGGTGGATCTGGGGCTACTGCCTGAGGCCGAGGCTTTAAAGAATCAAGTGGTTCACCTGGAAGGTCAGCTGAAAAGAATGATGGAGGAGCTGCAGGCCACGCAGTTGCAGGCCACATCTGCCCAGAAGGACACGGGCCCTCGGGCGGAGCACCCGGTGATGGCCACCAGCATGGGCTGGCAGGAGCTACAGGACAGCAACCTGCAGACTCTGGTCACCTTCACGCAGCAGTCCCCGCACAGGGAACAGAGGACTGTGGGGATCCAGGTGTACACGCTGGAGCAGCCTACCGTGGTGGAGGTGGGCTCTCTGTTGCGAGCGGTGAGCTGCAGCCCACCTTCTGCGGCAGTTGAGGACCACCATAGAGGACCAACTGAAGGTTCAACAGGTACTATTGTGAAACTACTATGACTAAAATTGTGTTTAAACTGGTCCGGTATTTTAAAAAATGCATTAGGACTTGTATTACCAGGAACACGTTATTTCCTTCTCCAGAAGCTCCAGCAGGCTTGCCGGTCGCAGTCAGTTCCAAGCAGGTCCGTGACGTTCTAAAGAGTGAGCTGTCCACCTCAGTACCCGTATCCAACCCCGCCATGACTGTAGGCACCGCCAGGAATCAGATGGCTGCAATCGTGTATTTCAAAGAGGAGGAGACACGCCTTGACGGAAGCGCAGAGTCACAAGATGGCCACATGACAGGTAATATCGTTATTGTTAAGACACAACCTCCATAATGCCGTTTTTAAATTAACTGATTGGAACCTGCTTTTTTTTCCAGCCTCGTCTCCGTCTCTGAGGTCCATCATGAAACGGAAAGCAGAGGGGGAACCCGGCTCGCCGTCTACGAAGAAAAACCTTCAGTTCATTGGTGTAAATGGAGGGTAGGTGTCTTTTAAACTCACTGGACATAACATTAGGTACATGAAATAAAAGAACTATATACAAAAGGTGCTTTACATTTGTTCAATGTGAGCATTTTTATTTTATACATCGTAATAGCCAGTTTTATTGTAATTACAAATATATTACGGTGAGTTTTTTCCCGATTTAATGGCGCCCCCTGGAGGCCACGGCGCTCTTAGTGCATTGCCAAAAGGGCCTGACTGGAAGACAAGATTCTACAAATCTTCCCAGTTACATTTTTAAAAAATGCTTTTCAGACATTTCAGACATCATTTTTTTTATTAAAAACAAACACCACACAAATCAAGATGCACTTGCAAATAAAACGGTCCAAAAAATGAATTAGAAGAAATAGACAAAGGGTAAGAAGAGAATCAAGAATCAAATTTAAGAAAGTATACAAACAGTAAATAATTGAATAAATACTAGTAAGATGTAAAAAAACAACTGATGACTGATGAGGTCAGTGTTTGGGGGGCCCCAGGTGACCCTGGAGCCCAAAGCAGCCGCTTATGTATGGCCCACCGAACATTAACAGTTAGTTGTATAGTATGCAGTGGTGTAGAACTGTACTGCAGCGTACTGAGAGTTTTGGTTACCTTATTTATTCACGATTATGCTTTTGAAACAGGAATTTTGCTGAGTCTCTGTATAAAAGAGGTTAGTAATTGAGGAATTTGTGCATGTTCTGTCACAGCTACGAGTCAACATCGTCAGACGAGAGCAGCAGCGACAGCTCGGATGAAGGGAGCGACTCCAGTGAGTATCACGAAGCCCGGGAAAAACTACCAGAGTCCACGGTCGAGCACCAGCGAACCTCCCAGCCTCTAGAGGGCAACGCCGTACTTCAGCAGACGTCTGCCAAAACAGCGGCCGAGCATTCCGCCTCTCAGCCCACAACAACGGACCAAACTCCACTGTCTCCAGCGTCCGAGGCTGTAGCGCCAGAGTGTGGCTCCCAGACGACGGCGCCCGGCGCCAGCCTGGCACCTCCTTGTCCTGCCAAGGGGTCTGCCTGCCAGGAGAGTGCCAGCCTGCCGTCAACCACCAGCACTGAATCCAAGTCGCATGTTACCTCCTCAGCAGCTCAGTGTGTCGCTCAGAGTCCAGACGTTGCTAGGCAGCAGGCGGCAAACGCTACTGTCCCCTCCGGCCAACCCAAGCCAGCACCTGAGAGCGTCCCCACTGACGTGTCAGCTAAACAAGTCAGGTGAGCCCGCCAGTGATTGTGGACAAACAATGGACAGTGAAAACAACTCAGCTTATTTTGTCGTCATTCCAGGCTGGAACTAAGCGATAGCCTGATGTCGGCTCTTCATGACCTTCAGAAAGCCCTTGGAGAGCCTAACGCCTTCAGCGAACAAGGCGCCGTACGTCTACTCATCACCATCTATTCTGCTTTTAATGCGCATGTCCTAAGCGCCCTTCATTGTGTCCCCACTCAGAGGGTGGCGTACACTAGCGTTCTGCAGGAGTGGCTGCGCGTGTCCTGCCACAAAGCAGCGGACGTGGCGGCGGTCAAGGCCTACACGGATGCCTTCGCCGCGGTCTCCCCTCAGCTGCTGGAGTTTATCATCAACATGGCGGACGGAAACGGGAACACGGCGCTGCACTACACCGTCTCACACTCCAACTTCCCTGTGGTCAAACTGCTGCTCGACACCGGTAAGTGGTATATGTCATCCGCTTGAGTTGCATAATTCTAGAAATGCACATCTAAGTTTGCATTATGCCGGCTTTCCCCGTCCTTTCTCTGCCGTATGGGGCAGCACAACCCTCAAGAGGCAAAGGAAACAGCTGACTTTTTTTAATCAAGCCACAAATTCTACCTAACAACAAGGCTATACAAACACCAATTTAAAGCATGTGAATTGCGATAGGCTCCAGCATACCCGCGACCCTTGTGAGGATAAGCCGCATAGAAAATGGATGGATGGCTTGTACTGTGAATCAAACCACAATAAATTCATTTAAATTTTTACAGCATAAAATAAAATATATCCTAATATTTCACATTATATGTTTTAGTGGTGTCAAATTAGTGCATTAATTGCGATGAATTAATTACAGTAATATTTTTTGTGTGTGTTTTTTATCACGCTTATCTAATTTTTAATATCTAACTTCACAGTTTCTGTATGCAAGTTGCCTTGTTAGTAAGGTCACTTTTTATGCATTGGGCTTCTTGTGTTTGAGAGGTTGGGGGTGGAAGACAATGGTCTGTCACACTCTGAAGTGGACACTGATGGACTGTCATTGTGTTTGGCTTGTCTAGCATAAGCTGATGGGCCCACATTTTAGTTGGGAGGGTAAGGTGAGTAGCGGGGAGGAGATATGAAAATGGAGGAACATGTGACAGTGGTTGGTCCAATGAATGGGAGAGTTACATTTCTAAAACGCCTCGGCAGCATAGCAAAGCCGTTTGACAAGTTAAACTCGAGTAGAACTCCCCGCGTATGACCAAGTCTGCGACCGACAGGCTGACGAATGTTCTTGCCAAGTAAATAGCAATGAACTGCAGGCCGAGTGGAAGACGAGGGGTTAACATAGGTGTTGCAAACAGCGTCCAATGACGCATCATACAAGTCACCATACAGGACTACAGTGATGACCAAAATCACCAAGTTGTACGACGGCAAAAAGAAAACCAAACTGATGATTTTGGTGGAGCATTCGTCCAACTGTGTTGTTATTCACCCACAGGCATCTCGTTGACTTTATTTTTATTTTCTGATTATTAGGCAAAAGAACACAGTAATATTCCCCCATGGGGGTCGAAGCCAAAGGTTGCAAGCAGCACTTGGGACTAGTCTCAGATACAATGGAATGGAAAGGCTACGACTGCATCTGTTCAAGGCTCTTAAAAGCAACGTATTACTTTATAAAGCCACTTTTTGTTCATCTGCCACAATAATGTCATGAATTAAAATGAAAATAGCTCAAAACGAGGGCTTTTCTCAACAATATTTAGGTGAGATAAAAAAAAACAAAACAGATCACTTAATTACAGATCATAATTAATTAATCTGTCAGGTTTTTTTAATCTCTCGGGAGCACTTATTTCAGTGAACACTGCAGTCAGCATTTATACTGACTTAAATGGGACAAGGTTCTATGTTTTCCCATGGTGTGGATGAGGGTTCATATCTGCCTTTAATAATCATTTTGTATGTTTTTTCTGGGTTGTGTCAGTGTGTACTATTTTAATAAAGGCCCACTGTCTTGTACTTATGTTTGTGTAACAGGCTTGTGCAATGCTGACAGGCAGAACAAGGCGGGCTACACTGCCATCATGCTCACCGCCCTAGCTGCCTTCCACTCCGACAGTGACCTTCAAACTGTCCTACAGCTGCTGCGCACTGGGGACGTCAACGCCAAGGCCAGCCAGGTGCGCCCTCTATTGCCTTCTCCGTGGTACTACACCACACGTACGCGTTTTGAGAACATACAGATCTTTTATTTCTAAAATCACAAATATGTCACACAATACTTTTCTACTAGAGAGGAGAAACATGATCTCAGGGAAAAACTAAACTTAAAACACTGATACATGAGAACAACGCTAAGAACCCACTGCATTTCAGCATGTGGAATGTAATTATGGAACTGATTGAGTAAGGAACTCTAACAAAGCACTACGATGAGCGTTTTCAAGAAACAATACAATAGGATTAAATAAGATTTGCTTCTTCCGACTTCTTTTGGACATGTGGAACTGCTAATTGTACGTGGTGTATTCCATTGTAACTTGTATGCATGTTTGAATAAAATGAAACCATTACAATTACCATTACCATTACACCAACAAGAGCCACCAACACAGTCAAGATCATATTTTTAATGTGTCTTCCAGGCCGGTCAGACGGCACTGATGCTGGCGGTCAGTCACGGCCGGGGTGACATGGTGCGGGCCCTCCTGTCCTGCGGGGCCCAGGTCAACATCCGCGACGATGACGGCTCCACGGCGCTCATGTGCGCCTGCGAGCACGGTCACGTGGACATTGTGCGTCAGCTACTGTCTGTGCCGGGCTGTGACGCCACTCTCACTGACAACGTGAGCACTTTTCACCTTTTTTGTTTTTTGATGAATATGATCCCGTCTGCCGCACAGTAGCCTAGCGGTTAGCATGTTGGCCACACAGTCAGGAGATCAGGAAGATCTGGGTTTGAATCTCTGTTTGAGTATCTTTGCATGTTCTCCCTGTGTGTGGGTTTTCTCCGGGTACTCCGGATTCCTCCCACATTCCAAAAACATGCATGTTAAGTTAATTGGCGACTATAAATTGTCCATAGGTATGAATGATTGTTTGTCTATATGTGCCCTGCGATTGACAGCCGACCAATCCAGGGTGTAGCCCGCCACCTCTCGCCCAAAGTCAGCTGGGATAGGCTCCAGCCTACCCACGACCCTCGTGATGATAAGCGGCATGGAAAATGGATGGATGATCCCGTCTATCCAAACACCTCATGTTACAACTGTCCTCTTGTTGTTTCAGGATGGCAGCACGGCGCTCTCCATCGCTCTGGAGGCCAGCCAGAATGACATTGCTGTGCTTCTTTATGCTCACCTCAACTTTGCAAAGCCTCCTTCCCCTGTGAGTATGTTTCGAAATTGAAACAAGGAGGAAATAAGGCATGTCTCGGAGTAGTCCTTGCTTATTTACTACGAGTCACATGCATACAATAACCTTTTCCCTCTATCTTTTAGGTTTCACCAAAATCCCCTCTCCTGGGTTCCTCTCCTCCTCCTGCTGGCGAAACAAAATAAAAGTCCACTGGTTCTGCAGCCGACAAGATAACTACAATTTTGTGTGTTTTTCACCCCTGTTCATTTAAGCACATTTAATGGCTCATTTGCAGATGGTCACATGATTGCCTCCACTGTCGTTATCAGCCTTTACAGCTGTGGGTTTTTTTAGGGTGGAGTTGTGTCAGCTAAACTCCGGCTCACATTTGGTCACTAATAACATGAGATGATGTTTTTGTTGCTGCATAATTCACATTTATAATATAAAAGTGTCCTTGATCAGTTGTCTCCACGCGGTCTGCGGTGCTACAAAATACTGCACCGCTGCGACTGTTTTATCCGTATTTATACAGTATATCAAACTTTATGCACTCTATTTTTGATAGTTTTTCCTCAGGACTTCAGTGGATTACTATTTTTATTTGAACCAGCAAACAAATGATTTTAAGTGTGGGGTGCACCAACATTCCCTAAAAAGGCTTGGATACTCTGCGTTTCCATTTGTGAAGCTTGTTGGCTGTGCGGAAAGAGTTGTGTTTGTAATTGTGAGTGTTTGACAGGACCGCTTGCTGTGGTCGTGTATGGAGGAACAGAGTGGCGGGAGCGGGAAGTGACAGATGAGGGTCTGTGAAGTTGTGTATGATATCTAAATAATATATGTGTCAACTGGTAGCTAATACAACAACAAAAACCTAAACCCTTGAGGCTGTTGATGTCGACCTTTCTAATACTTTTTAACCCCGCAAATTTCATATTCACTTTTTGAGCGACTCAGTCTTTTATAAACGTGTTCTTAATTTAAGCATCTATCTTTTTTATACATGTAGGGTTTTTAAGCTCACACCTACTTGATGTAACCTGCACAGATCTTAATTAAGCTCATGTGTTATATGAAGGGTTATGTACAATTTTTTAGACTGTGTTTCTTCTATAATGTGTGCATTTTTTGGAAGAATTATTAATAATAAATATGGACCACACTGTCTCTGTTGTTCCTTATTATTCTGTACTACATTTCACAATTATGGGCAGTGCTATGTCAGCAGATGCATAGGCATAGATAGACACGCATCGAGTGGGTTTGTCAACTGCTGTTTCTCAAGTATGTTAGTGCGTGTTTGAATGTATAAACGAGAGGAATTAAATTTCTTTGTAGAAAGGCGCTTTATGAATTTAAGTACATTTACTTGGATTCATTTACAGCGCGGCCTTGACACATCCAATATGGCGGCGACGTTGACGTACATCTCAGCGCACGATTCGGCGTCTATATGTCTATGGACAATGTCCTTTAGTGGGCGCCCTGTGCTGACTACGTTTGTGCCCTGAGACCCTTTGATTTTTAAATTGTTATTCTTGTTTTTCATATTATAGCTAAAATATTCAATCTTTACAAATAGTTTTCATTTTGTATACATTTTAAGTTAATGTATGTCTCCTAACCCCATTCAATTAGTTTTACAAAACCTCAGGCAGTGCTTTGGACGCCTAAGAAGGTAATTGCTGTTTTCGTCGCTAGTTATTCCTTATTGCTGAAACGTGAATTTTCGCTGTTCAATAGTTCAAAATGTTAGTAGTATATTACAGGAAATAAGAGTAACGGGAGGGAGTTATGGTTTAAGTCCTTTTTGTGATTTAAAAATTAATATGTTACTAGAACAGTTTGGTTTGATAGCTATCCAACATGCTTATAAGCTAACAAAATTAATATGTCAAAAGCTAGCTCACTGCTTTCAGTGCTAACCATATTGCTCACGTGTCCAAAACATTTATTTCTTCATATCATCATAGATGGCTTTTTTGCACACTTATAAAGAGACGTTATCTCAGAAATTGGCTTGTCATTGGGAGGAGTCATTGAGATAACGAGTTATTTTGTGCTGTGTCACGTAAGCAAGCACCCATAAAATGCTGTACCTTTTATTTTCTTTCCCCCATGTGGAAAGGTTGTTAAGGCATTGCATTTAACACGCAGAAACATTTGGAATTAATTATTTCAGTACAGAAATAAAGACTTCTTATGAAGCATTATGAAAATAAGAAAAAGATACATCAGCTGTAAAATTCTGTGGAATTATCTGTGTCCTCCCCTTAAGGGGGTGTCCACCCTGTCAGCTACAGCACAGATAAGATAGATAACATGTCCTCTTTTGGCAAAAAAAAACCCCAAAACACATCAAGTAAGCCTTTTCATTGGGGTTGATAAAACAATAGACTGAAATTATGCGACTTTATAGCCTGGATTGAAAATCTTGTATTAAGTATGAGGCTGAGGCTCAATTAAGTCTAAAATAAGTGTTGACAGTAAAATGAATTTTCTTAAAATATTTGGCTTAGTTGTCCTCAAGCAGATAATGAAAGGGTAATCCCATTTTCAAATACTGTATTTTTAATATGCATGTAGAAATACAGTTCAAGTGCTATTTGGAATGCAACACGTTACTCATTGAAAAGTTCTCAAACTGGCTGAATACAGCATAATACAATTATGTATATATATATATAGTTGAAAAAGATTAAACAATACCCGTGAAACAATACAAATTTGTTGTTTTAACTGCACATGGGGTATTTCTCTCCAATATAAAAGAAAATTTGAGGAAATTGTTGTCCAAACTAAAACATATCAGTTCCTTTGGTGTTTTACTTGTCACATTTTAAAAACAAACAAAACTTGCACAGCAGGTAACACTGCAGACCTGCGATACCCCAAAATTGAAGAAATTCGGGCCTGCGCATGTTAGTTATGTTCCCTTTTATATTTTTTAGCAGGCACAATGCTATTGTGATAACGATAAAAACATTTTATTCTTTTTTTTTATTACAAAAATAAAAAAAATTTTGAAAATGATTTTATTACAATATTTTTTGCTAACTAAAATGAAATTGGATCAGGGCCAAATAGCAGTGTTTCCCATACATTCATTTATTTGTGGCACATTTAATATAATACATTTGGACAGCCACACATAGATTTGGCGTGGCCTGTTTGCCCTCACTCATAAACACATTATAATGGGACTGTCTGTGAATGGAGGTTGTCGTTTCAATTGTGCATCTACGCACACCTCATACGCTCCTTGTGGATGTAGCAGAAGGGACCAGTGATGCAAACTTAGCGATTTTGCCGTTATATACTCCTCATCAATATTTTAAGACCAGTTGAAAAATTGCAAGAATTTACATTTTGCTCTGTTGGGGTCTTAAGGAGGTTCTAAGTAGAGCTTCAGAATGCACACAGAAGAAATGGGATTGAGGCAAAAAAATATCAAGTAAGCAATTTATTGCAAACAAAGTGAAATAGCCTGTTCATCAGCTGATCAAATGTTTAAAAAAATAACCCTAAAATAGAAATAAATGTTCAAAAAAAGGACAAACTTCCCTTGCCATCCATCCCCAAATGCTTTCATTGCCGACTAAGGAAATGAAAAAATATTCACGTGAGCGGCTGAAATCAGAAGATATTTCCATTTTTCAATGTAAAAACTATGAATGAAATACCAAAATAGATCAACTGGATAACGCATGAATCATCGATTGCTCGATGAATTGTTGCAGGTCTAATGATACGCATCTATTTAGTGGAAAAAGTCTAGTAATTGATTGGCTGCCATAGCTACAATAATAATCAAATATTTTAAAGTAATTTATTGTGGATGTCATTGAAAAGTGTCAAAGGTGCTGTGATGTCACAGCGGGCGTGTAACTGTAGGCACAATGAGCAGATGTTGCTTTATCTCTATGGAAGTGTGCGGCAGGCTATCTTTTCAAAGGAGGTGGTCCAGGGTGGGACCTCCCTGGCTTTTTCTTCTATAAAAAGCCCCCTTCAGTGTCTGGTAGCATCACAGCACTCAACAGTCGCCAAGATGACCTCTCTCACCAGCAGGGACAAAGACACAGTCAAGGCCTTCTGGAACAAAGTTTCCGGAAAGTGCCAGGACATCGGCATGGATGCTCTGTCCAGGTATGTATGATCCCCCACCACCACCACCAAGTCCTTTCTTGGACATCCCTCGTTATTGACTGTCTTCTTCTTCTTCCGCAGGTTGTTGATCGTGTACCCCCAGACCAAGACCTACTTCGCCCACTGGAAGGACTTGAGCCCTGGCTCTGCCCCCGTCAAGAAGCACGGAATCACCATCATGTCCGCCGTGGGTGATGCTGTGGGTAAAATAGATGACCTGAAGGGAGGTATTCTCTCCCTCAGCGAGCTGCACGCCTTCACCCTGAGAGTGGACCCTGCCAACTTCAAGGTAAGAGTGCATCTCAATAAGCATGAGGTACACCTGAATATAAAATAATAATGCTCAGTCCTATCACTGTAGTTTGCAGTGGTGTGGAACTGCATTGCATCATACTGGGAGATGTTTCTAACATTCTGACCTGCCTGTGGAGCAGAATAACAGCATTCAAAATAGTAGAAACGGCTCTCAGTATCAGGCTGTGGAGTTTGACACCACTGCAAACTACAATAATAAACATTGTCAATATGCAGCCAATAAATATCACAAGATACTAGTGTCTTAACGTGTTTAAATGATGCGGGTGTACCTGATGCCGTGGTTAAAGTACTAGAAAAAAAACATACCACAATGCATTTTATTCACAACGCATTAAGCGCATGGCAAGCATTTTACATTGACAATGCTTCAATGGGAAATAAATGCAAAGCTGTAGAAATTCAAATAATACAGCAAAAAGAAGTGCACCTTATATACCAAAGCACGTCAAGTCACTTCATGTATTGCCCTTCATAAGCCAACATAAAGCCACTGTACCAGAGTGGTCAGGGTTACTCTAAAAGGTACCGCTAGAACAAAATGTTTTTCCAGTCAAAGGCCTCTGCTGTTCTCTAGTGTTTCAAAGTTAGAAAACGCTCCCATCCCGCCGCTCCTCTCTTTTTGCTTCCAGCGACTCTTCCTTTTAGCTTCCTTTCCATATACTGTAATATTTTTAAAACGCGTGGCCTTTAGGGTGGATGTTCGTATTTATGGCATTATCCTCTCCTTCACAGATCTTCACCCACTGCATCCTCGTGGTTATGGCCATCATGTTCCCCAGCGATTTCACCCCCGAGGTGCACGTGGCCATGGACAAGTTCCTGGCCGCTTTGTCTCTGGCCCTGGCCGAGAAATACAGATAAACCTCCAGAGCGCATAGCCGCAGGCAGCAGCATGTCTTTTACTGTATGCATGTCATCAATAAAAGCATGGGAGCAAACACTCTTTGACTGTTTTTTTTTTTTATTCTAGACCAAACACAGCAATTTCAAAGTGGCAAAAATGTTTAATGTTTAGTTTAGATGCACAATTACCATGGTGGAGGTGGACTTACAGGATTGTCTTTGCATAGCGACCATACTACTGTACCATACAGTACTGCTATTACCTGTTGTGCGCTCTACTTTATTTTCCTCTTTTTCTACTACCATAGTTTGTTTGTCGGAGAGCACCTGCTTGCAATCATTCATCTGTGGTGCTTTCAGCGCTGAGGCGGCAGCATGACGTCACCGGTTCATTAGTTTACCTCTGGCCATTCATTGCCTGTGTGTTGACGCATTCGGTTGCACCTTATTTTGCCGTTTCCTGTACTGTATTCTTTTTTTGTTCTCGTTCTCCCGCCTACCACGGTGAGTTTATTTAAGAAGAAACACTACACCTCAGCTTTGTGTTATAGGTGACAAAGCATTTAGTCTTTACTTGTTCTGTTGTGGGGCTGTGCCGACGCTGGGTTCACATGGTGCGCTCAGCCGTATCATGTAACTCTTCGGGCGGAAGTACAAATCACATAAAAATACACTAAACATGTGAATGCGAGTTCAATTATGTGGTGTCTTTGGAAAAAAAAGAATAATAAAACCATTAAAATCTGATTATTAAGAACAAAAACTTTATTCATAATTCACACATCGACCTGCGTTTCAGCGGCCTGAGCCTGACTGCAGTGCGCCGCTGCGCTTACGCATTATGCACTTTTCTCTGGCGGAAGAAAAAGTAGTTCCCACTACACAGTTCTATTATTTAAACAAAGACCTCAATGATTTACTTACTTTCCACTGTGTCCGTGTTAATGATGACCTGAAATGGCTGAAGCATTAGATGTGTCGATATTTTGATTTGAGAATTGATTTTAGAGCATGAAATTCTGGTGTCGGAAGTGTCAATATTTTTAGTAGCATATCACTAGCTTAAACGTGCTGCTACTATTAAAGAGACAATAGCGTTAAGTAAAGAGACTTTCAGACAGCTCTGCTTATTTTTTATTTTTAGGATACACCAGCTGCGGGTCTTCCGAACAGCTCACTCAAACATTGCCTTTTTGGTTTGAGACACAAACCTCACAAGAGTCTAAACTTGGAAAACAAAGGCTAATAACAAGCAAAGAGGCTATAAAGTAACAAAGCCATGCTAGCCGAGGCTGCCCCCCCATGAATACTCACAACGACACATGCTCCTTGTAATGTTAGCATGGCGAATACCAACACGCTGACATCACGCCTCCTCGGAGAAGGCGGCGATGGGACCTTGTAATCTAAATTTACTTAGCCTCTGCTCACCGGGGCTCAAATTAGTTTGCTCTAAATGTGTTGCTTAATGGCCGCCCAGCTGTTGTGCGCCCACATGTGGGCGTTTTTTTTTCTTGGTGAGTAAATCTCACTATGAGCGTATGAGCTCATGTCTTAAAGGACTTGTATGGCGGAGAAGGACAGGTGTGTTTAGTCGTGACTCATTTGAAAGAACACAAACAAGATGTCACCAAGAGCTGACGATTTCCAGGGTAACCCTCTTCCCTCAGTGACACGGGAACAGCCCTGAGCTCATGTACTGGAAATAGCATACATGCGGTGGTGGTGGTGGGGGGGGGGGGGGGGTCATAGTGGAGGTATATTAGGATGAGGAGACGGGACACAACCCAGAAGAAGCTTCAGAGAATCCACTCCCAACGTGAGCTCCATGGCCCGACACGCAGCTCTGAGCAGCCTTTTTGGCGACGACCCTTTCTTCAGCCAGGGGGGGCTCCTGTGGCCCTTCTCCTCGCTGCGCCAAGACCTGCTGGGCCGCAAAGTCCAGCTCGCAGATGGCTTCCTCTTCAAGGATGGACCTTCGCTTGTGAATTTACCCCTCATGGCCTCCACTTTCAAAAGGTAATGTCACATCACACCACCTTATATATAGATAGATGAATGTTCTGAACTCCTGCTTCCATGCCAGTGTTGTATTGAGCGCGCCCGTCGCTCCCCGTCCCCTCGCTGAGGACACTTTGTGCTTTATACTGAACAGGGCCTCTGCTGGTTCCAAGAATGTGAAATAAAATGTCCTTTCAACGTGTCCATCCTCAGGCTAAGCAGCGAAGACGACAAGGCTGAAGACGAGCCAAGACAGACGGCCGTGGCAGAGAGACCCAGACAAGCCCAGCAGGCCGCCGCACACGACGACCTCTTGGTGACCCTTGACGCTCGCGGCTACGCCCCCGGCGACATCACCGTCAAGTTGGAAGGGCGGAGCCTGCTGGTGGCGGCCACCAAGCAGGCGGGGGCGCAGGAGGCCCACTCCTGCGCGTCCCCTTCCTCCCGCGCCTCCTTCGCCTCCTCGTCCTCGGCCCGCATGGGCTTCAAGCAGAAGATTGATCTCTCGCCTCACCTGGATTTGGCCGGCCTGTCCTGCTCGCTTATGGATGACGGACAGCTGCGGATTCACGCTCCGGTGGCCAAGCAGCCAATCACAGAGGAGCGTAGAGAGCCACTGGAGGAGGAACACAAAGAGCCACAGGAGGAGGAACAGACAGAGCCGCTGGAGGAGGAACAGAGAAAGCCACTGGAGCAGGAAGAGGAACCTCCTCGATTCAGGACTTCCCTGGAATTTCCCATCACTAAGGAGAACACTGACTAGTGCACACAAAAAACACAATTTTCTAATTAATTTGTAAATGGATGTACTGTAATAAGCGTTGGATTATATTTGTACAGTTAAAATAAAAAAATATGAATTTTAAACCAATAATGTCTGAGCATCCCTCCTGTCAAGTAAATTAGGAGACACAAGGAACACAAAAACTTGTTTTAGATGCACAATATTTGCTTCAATTGTGTTTTACTGCACGACCGTCTTTATTACTTCACTTACTTTATTGGATCAAACATTAGTGTTTATATTTGTAGCACTGATTATTAACGTGAACAGCCCATAGGCTGCAGTTACATGTACGTCCATCAGAGGGCGCCGCTGCATCAGTGTTTTTAATTCTCAAGGTTTGGCTTCATGTTAACTTTTAATTTTATTTTCTCGCAGAATCACATGGAATATTGTCATTTAAGAACAAATAATCAACTACAGCATTAGTATTCTTTGTGGTCTTACACTTTATTACCTTAAGCAACAAAATCAAGTAAAATAAGGGTCATTTTTATGCAGTAATGTTAATATTTTTGCTTGCTTTATATTTAATGTTGTGGATTTGTTGTTTATCAACCAAGAGCATGACAAGTAAAATGCAGTTTACACATTCAATTGGCTATAAAGTCATTTGTGGTTGGATGGGGGATACGTATGCGCTTATCAAACATGCAAGTTTTTTTGAGCAGATAACAGTCCAGTGCCAAGCGTTTGCACCCCATTCACCCATTTTTAGTAATATTGACCCTTTGCATTACCATGCATGTCTTTTAACAATAATAAATGTCTCAAATAAGACAGCCATCCATCCATTTTCTATACTGCTTGTCCTCACTAGGGTCATGGGTATGCTGGAGCCTATTCCAGCAGTCTTAGGTTGGGGTACACTCTGGACTGGTCGCTCAAATAAGTCATTTATAGGCAAATCCTAACTTTAAAAAAACACTTAAAAACAGATGGTTTGTCATTTAGTCTGAATGGAAAGTTGTTTATAAGCAACATAAAGTATATTAAACTCACATTAACTCAGTTTTAATACACACATATTGGAATTTAATGTTAACAATGTTAACTCTAACATGTGATGACTTTTTTGGGCAGTGTACAGTATCTGCTGCAGGCTGCAACATTTGGAAGACATCCAGATGGCACACATGCTATCTCCCAAGTGCATCAGGTATGCCCATGCTCCCCGTACCATATAAATACGTTCAATTTTGCCCTCATAGAGGCATTAAACTTCCAGCCGAAGCACCAAGATGAGTCTCACTCGCAAGGACAAGGACACAGTCAAGGCCTTCTGGTCTCTCATGTCTTCGAAGTCGGACGACATCGGCAATTTCGCCCTGTCCAGGTAAACATCAGCACATCAAAGTGATGAGATGATGTCATTATTTCTTTGACGTAACAGCATGTTTCTTCTTCCCGTACAGGATGCTGGTCGTGTACCCCCAGACCAAGACCTACTTTGCCCACTGGAAGGACTTGAGCCCCGGCTCCGCTCCCGTGAAGAAGCATGGGAAGACCGTGATGGGCGGCATTGCTCTAGGTGTGAAAAACATCGACGACATGGTCGGCGGTCTGCTTGATCTCAGCGAGCTGCACGCATTTAAACTGAGAGTGGACCCTGCCAACTTCAAGGTCAAACATTTACACTCATAATACCTTCATTACAGGCCTTTTCCACAGTGTGTGTCACTGAGGCACACTTTTACAATAGCCAAAGTCATTCTACTTGAAAGATATTAGAGCAGGGGTGTTCAAAATGCGACCCGGGGACCCATTTTTAGTCCACAGCTAGTTTTTTTATTGGCCCTTGGCTTTTTCTAAAAGGAAAATAAATGAATTATTATGAGGTATATTATTATATATTATACTAATTTGCTTTGTCACCTCTTGAACAAAGCTAGGATGTTTTGTTGAGATATTGACATTGATATATTGGCCTACACTGGATTGGGTTGAGCATTTTTAAAGCACATAGTGGGCCCCTCAGCCTTCATTTTTTATGTTTGTGGCCATTGGTGGAAAAAATTTGGAAGCCCCTGTATTGAGCATCATTTTTAATCTATGAATGTCGAGTCCCTCCAACCTGCTGCCACAAGAAGCACAGTTTAACAGCTTCTACCCCTTGGAAATAGAAAATTACTAAATGTAAATAGTGTTTTTGTTTTCCACAGATCCTTGCCCACAACATCCTTGTGGTGCTGGCCATCATGTTCCCCAGTGACTTCACCCCTGAGGTCCATGTGGCCCTGGACAAGTTTTTGGCTGGCCTGGCTCTCGCCCTGTCTGACAAGTACAGATAAACATCACCAACAGCCATCAGGATGTGGAATTATCTCCCTCTCTTTGGGATAAATTTCAATAAATGATTAAAAGCAATAAAACATGTTGTGTTTTATGCGTTATTTTGTAATAAAATTGAGCAGCTGTGCATCATTTTTATCCCGCCGTGTCAGAGACGATCTTGTACGCATGCGCAGTGTTGCCGAACGGCTTGTTTCAGTCGGACATTTTTCCAGGTGACACAAAACAACCTCTAGCCAGAGAAGTTGCAGGAACTTGACTATTGGGTGTGACATTAGTAAAATGCTGACATTTATACTTTGTAAATATTTATAAGGGGTCGATGCACAACGAGAAAAGTATCCTTTGCGTGTGTGCGTCAAGATTTGGCGACAGGTGTTCAAAGTGTCACATGTTAGATTAGTTTAGCTAGCAGTGACATGCTCAACCCATCCGGCGGCTCCGCAGATGACCCCAAATCCGCGGTCGCCCAGCCGAGGATCGCCGTCTACAAAGGCCCCCGGGGCGGACACAGGACCAACCCCATCAGCGTCATCTTGGTTACCTCTGGAAGCCGAGGGAACAAACTGCTTTTTCGCTATCCCTTCCAGAGGGTCGCCGAGTGCGCGGCTTCGCATGCAGGTGAGCGCGGCATGTGTTGGCATCACGCTAGCTAGCAAAAGTGTTGGAAGCCTTATGTTCACAATGACAACATTACAACATTTTATATATATTATATGTCAACTTTATGTTCTCCCAACAAAGCTAAACAGCGGAATCGCTATGCACTGAACACAACAGGGGAGGTTGAAGACCAAGACGGAGATTCAAGGTATTTTCATTATTAAGCACCCTAACAATTTGTTTAATTTTTTTTATACATACATACATACATATATATATATATATATATATATATATATATATTTTTTTTTTTCAAGACAAACCTTTTCATTATTAGTGTCAACATTTCATCTTTTTATCTTTACATTGTGATTTTTTGCTCAATTTTTACCATTTTTGCCTTTCTGGGTTTTTTTTTGGTTTAATGTTATTGCTACAATGTGCCGCGGACCACAAATGGCACCTAAGCTGCACTTTGGACACCCCAGTGAAGGTTAAACGTTGTTTTCTCCTTGTTGCTTAACTTTGGAATTTAAAATAAATCATCATCTTCCTGCAGAATTTATTGCCAGGTGGTCCATGGTTCACTAACGCTTCAGGGTGCATTTTTCTTCATTTTTCTTCACAGTTTTGTCCTAAGATTTAAAATGTAGCAAAGGACAACACTTTGAAGACCAATCAATCAATGTGTTTGATTAGCTGTGTCATGAGAACAGAGCAGCCCGAAGCCAATCAAGACAGACAAAAACAAGGAAATAAGAGAAAAACTGTGAGCTGTATTATGATTATTATTGATTTATATTATTATATAATATCATAACAGAACACCTGCATTGTTTTGTGAAAATGATTGTTAAAATCTCGTCTGGTCTTGTTCTCGTGTACCCAATCTCGTGCGTCGTCTCGTCTCGTGACACCGCTAGCATGCACCCATCCAAACATTTGTTTTCTTATTTAACTCGTCAATTTGCACTACTCACAAAGAGTCAAGGCTGTTCGGCAATCAGGATGAACCCTAAAATGCACTAAAACCTTTACAGGTGAACCTAATTTGACCTTTTTGCACATGTCAAGCACTGTTCAACGTC
The DNA here is from genome assembly GCF_027744805.1 of Dunckerocampus dactyliophorus. Lineage (NCBI taxonomy): Eukaryota > Metazoa > Chordata > Actinopteri > Syngnathiformes > Syngnathidae > Dunckerocampus > Dunckerocampus dactyliophorus. The sequence continues at coordinate 7,199,673 of NC_072836.1, read as the reverse complement.
GCAGTAGTTTTTGCATAACTCGCTGTTCTCTAACAAGGAGCTGAACGGCAAAGTTGCCAACAGATGTGTGAACGGAGCCGTAAATGTCCTGCTTCAAGTTTGAATTGGTAAACAGTCCTCTTGATCATGCTGTTCACGCCTAACAAACGATCAACACCACCTCGCCATTGTAAGGCTTCAGATAGGACGTTCTCAAAGGCAGAGTGGCTCCAGGGAGACTGGAAGAGTCACAGAAAGGCCTACCATACCATACCCTATGGCAAATATCCCTAACTTTTTGTGAGTCATGTATGTGTGTATGCATTTTCCTGTTTTTTTGTTTGCTTGTTTCTTTTTTATGGCCCGTTTCCCATTTCAGAGAACCATCTTCACTAACTGATGAACAGTTGGTAGCGGGGTAAGACTTTGGAAGCATTCTAAAGCGCCTTTCCTTTGCTGGCATCACCCCTTTCTTTCATTTATTTATTATTATTATTTATAGGGGTGTAATGGTACACCATTGTCACGTACCTCGGTTTTAAGGTCACGTTCATTTTGAGCATAAACATAAAACTGTGTTTCCCATACATTCATTTATTTGTAGCACAAATAGATTTAGTGCTACCTGTTCACCCTCACTCATGAACACCTGTCTGTGAATGGAGCCTATTGTTTCAACTCCCCCCCAGTAGACGGCATCGTAAGTCTGCTTTCTAACATCTCACACGCACCTGGTCTGCCAGAGAATACGGGGCTGCCCACACGGAATCTTTTTCAGGTCAAAACAGCAAAGTATTTTATCATTTCAGCCTCTCAAGTGGGAAAATCTGAAAACGCCAGCTTGTCGTTTCCGTATAAATGAGCAATCCGCTTCTTTTTTTTTTTTTTTAAAACAATGACGCCAGCGACCCGTCACCGTCACGTGACCAGAAGTGAGCTTTGATGACAAGCCAAGATAATATCTAAATATTTACAGTAGAATGTCATGATTTTCTATTCGTACACTCCCAAAATGACGCGCATGTAATTCCACTTTCTCATAAGTCCACACGAGCCTTGTGCACATGCTTGCTTTCTTCTTCTATGGTTTAGTGTGTCACATGGTTCCGTCTGTGCGTCTGTTCACAGCGCCGCACGCAGGTGTGCCTTGTGTGTTGCTTCTTTTTCACTCAGTGATCGGTTCCCGTCTGGACGCAAGTATTTAATAATCAGGGGCGTTTCCGTGTGGACACGGCCTAAGAAGATGTGGCAGGAGACATCAGTGTTGCCAGCTTAGCGACTCTGTTGCTATATTTATGGAGTATCCAGACCCTTTTAGATTCTGTTTAAAAAAAAAAACAAACAAAAAATGACTAGGAGCCTGGAGACTCCAGCATGAAGGCACGTATCGCTTGACTTAAAAAAAAAAAAAAAAAAGCACAAAAGATGCAACAGAAGAAGTTCATTTGTATTTCTAGACATTTTTGTTTTGCTCTTCATGTTTGTTTTTTGCTCACTTTTGGTCTCCAACCGCATCCATAAAAGTGCCATGCACATGCGTCATTGCCCTTTATGCAAATTAGACAATTATGTCATCTTGTCCCCCACCCTTTTGCAGCTCCCTGCCACAACTAGATTGCAGGCCTGTTGGTAACACTGAAACGTCTTTGCTGTTTTGCATAAACAATGTTCATGATTTTTTAAACTAAACAAGTGCAAACTGCTTGCCGGCCATTCTCCAATAAAAAGTAAACATTTGTGAATAAATATGAAAAAAATAGTTTCATCGCATTTTTTTTTTTTTTTTTTTTAAAGGACAGTACCGTTACACCCCTAGTTTTTACCCATTGATTTGGTTTGAACCTCCTCCTCCTTCTGTCTCCAACCAGTAATTGTGAGTTATCCGGAGCAGAAACAGTGTTCATTAAAAGCAGTTTGCCTCCTAATTGCCGCAAACTGTGATTAAAGTTCAATCTGCATGTTGACTCTGCACTCGTGGAGATTTGTTTCATTCAACTGAATTCAATTGAAACTTTTTCCCCCCCAATCGATGAGGGGTAAGTTTGTCGTGGATTTAATTGCATTTTAATTCAAGTAATTCTTTCATTGCAGCATGAATTCCCTGCAGCATGAATCCTCTGCATTTTTCCTCCTGCAGGGAGACTTCTTCCTCTTTCCCGCTCTCCAAGTAGACACACAAGATTAATATAAACATCACAGGACGCTGCATCAAACGTGAATGTTGTAATCAAAGTCAATCTAAAACTCCATCTTGTCTTGTTTTCTGCTTTCAAATCTCCCTTCAAGTGTTTCTTCTTTCCGTCCTCGCTTTGATTAATTTTTTTTTTTTTTAAAGTGTCTTTTTACATCTTCCAGGTTCTCCGACAGCATCCTGGCCACCATCCTGGCCACCAAATCGGACATGTGCGGCAAGAAGTTTGAGCTGAAGATCGACAATGTTCGATTTGTGGGTCACCCGACTCTGCTTCAGCATCCTCATTCAGTCATTCAGGTCAGGAAAGGAATGATGTCACTCAAAGATCCATCCATCTTCTATCCTCACTAGGGTTGCGCTAGGGCATGCTGGAGCCTATCCCAGCTGACTTCAGGCAAGAGGTACACCCTGGACTGGTCGCCAGTCAATCGCAGGGCACACATAGACAAACATCATTCAACGTCATTCAAAGATAATGTTGTATATTCATAAAGTCCCTTCCATGAAAAGCAAGTATCTCGAAATTGTCTCTTTTTTCCTTACACAAAAAAGTCATAAAAAATAGTGCAAAATTTCATAATTCCAAGAACTGCTGATAATGACTATAGGAAAAAAATTATTATTTTTTTTTATTTTAATTTTTATCAGTTTTTTTTTAAAATAAATATATCACTTACATTTTTTTAATTTTGTAACTTCCATAAATCATTGTGTTCGTGGACTGTCTTATATATTTGTCATGTCATTTATATGATCTGGATTTTGCATCATTTTATGAGCCATTTCCTGATTACAGATCCTCTCACTCAAGTAGTTTTGTTTTACTTTATTTATTATTAGTCCACATTTATGGTGTATTTTTCAATCAATAATTTTTGTCATGTATTTTTGAATTTCAGGTGTCTAAAACAGATCCTTCACCCAAGCGGGAGATGCCCACCATGATCCTATTCAATGTTGTGTTTGCATTGAGGGTAAGAAAACGGCGTTATTTGTTAACACACATTGTTAGGTACATCTGTGTAATCTAAAAACTCATAATACACTCATAATGAGTGTATTGTTGTGTACTGTAGTTATGTTAGGGCTGGTTTTGACCCTACGATGTAGCGAAAAGCATTAGAAATGTCTGTTTTTATGTTGCAGTGCAAAGTACATACATACAAGTATATTCATATACATTTCTCCTGGGTTAACCAGTTCGACTAAATGATGCTGTAATGTTATTTTATAATACTGATGTTAGCCTGCATGAGGGTGGGGGTCTCATGAAAGGGTGCGCGCGTGTGTGTGTGTGTGTAATCTGTTTCTGAGTGATAATTTTCCACTTTTCTGTTATCTGTGAGAGCAGAGGGTAGAGGTGGGGGGGGTCAATGAAAATGTAATGCGTTTAATCGAGGCACCGCCTGTTCCTGCCCCTGCTGAGTCACTGTTAGCGGCCCCTCAGCTGAGCGTAGGGGTAGGAGGGGGGCCTGAAAGGGCTGAGTCATGTTTTGGTTGACAAAATACGCTCTGCACCTGGGATAATTGTACAGTAACAATAATGAAATACGTATTATTATTATTATTATTATTATAGTTTCTTTATTCAATCATTTATTCATGCATATTTAAATAAAGTGAAATGAATAAATGATGACTTAATGCAGTAATTCATATGTTTTTATAAAATATATTGCAGCCATACAGAACATTCTCATAGCATCTTCTTGCTTGAAAATGTTGAGTGAATTGACTTGTAGGGCAGCGGCCGCTGCTGGATTCATAGCTGCAGCACTCCTTTCCCCCTGCAGATAGCGCCATCTAAGCACTTTCTATTTCATTGAGTGTCAAAGAAAAAAAAAGATGTACAGTTTAGAGCAGAGAAAAAATTTGTGGAGGAAGCGTATGCTGAAATGCAAATAGGTGGGGAACTGCTGTGTGTGTGTGTGTGTGTGTGTGTGTGTGTGTGCGCCTCTACAATCTGCTCTCACAGAATGAGTTATATATGGATGTAAAAATCTTGAAATCCCCCCCAAAATGTGCTACAGGGTAATAAACACATAACACCAATCGCGTTGTCATGTTACACAATGTTTGTTTAATTAAAAAAAAGCAGTCAGGAATATCAGGAATATTCTTTTTCTCCTCTAAGGGCTCCCCCTACAGTTTTGAAGTACAGTTGAGTAGATCCTTAACTCATTCAATCCCAAAGACGTAGTTGTATCTTTTTTAGAATCCCGAACGCCCGATCCCAGCAACGTACTTAGACGTCCTTTACGCTTTTTTGCGCGAGAGGCAAAAAGAGGCGATGACACAACTCCACACTGATGGATTTCACTTCAGAGCAATTTTAAGCCATAAAAACGGCCAAGAAGTGCATTTGATAAGAGCTCAGCAGAGGTCATGTGAATGGAAAAGTCACATGACAGGAAGGAGGAAGTGAGAGAGCGTGGAGGAGTGTAGCGTGCAGAAGGTTACACATTGTCGGGAAATTTGAAGGCATGCACATGCGTGAACACATAGTTCAGCTCCAAATGTGAAAATTGTAAATAATTCATGGTGTTATATTTGTAAATAAATTGTTATTTTGATGTAAAACAACCCTTTATTGTGTTATGTTGGTGTGGTTGTTCAGATATTCCAGCTGTCACAAAAGCAAATGATATTTTCCTGAAACTTCTACTGCTGATTACTAAAGAACGGAAAAAGGTAGAAGCTAACTTTTTTTTCCTAATGAAAGACGGGAGTCTAATCTTTCTTTTGGTAGGTTCCATGTTTATACGTATAACCATAGAACACAATATTCTGTGTGCCTTGAAAGATCAGTCAAAGTCGTCTAAAATGCCCGGTACTGAACGGGTTGTCTTTTGAAAAATGTCTGGGATTGAAAAAGTTAAGTGTGCGCTCCCATTATATAGAGCAGTGGTCCCCAAACCCCGGGCCGTGGGTTATTTGGTACCAGGCCGCACAGAAAGAAAAAATTATTTCCATTATTTCATTTTATTAAATGTTTTATTTTGAAAAGTGACCAGATTCTCTCTGTTACATCCGTCTGACTTGATGCATGTCCATTGTGCGTGTGCTAACTTTCTCTCATGCCGCTCAGATAGACTACTACTGTATTTTTACCATTTTTCTTTCACCTCATATTTGGTCTCAAATGCTGATACTATGTGGGAATGCATAAAGGTAAGTTTTGATGACTTATTGAGGGATAATGTGTGTCTCAAGTTAATTCATGCTAGCACACTGCCTTTTACCGCACACGTCAAACAGCGATGTAATCATCTCTCTGGAAAAACTTGGCTGGAACTTGAACTGGTGGATGGTGGGTCGGCATTCATTTTGTGCTTTTAATTTGATGTTATTCATGTCTTAGTTTTACACAATACACACTAGATAAGATAAATTAGATCGCTATAATGAAGGAAGCTAAGATGTGGATGTTTTGTTAAGATAGCTTAGCATTTATTGACCTACTCTGGGTTGCTTTTATCATCTTTAATGCACAATATGTATCAAAGTGGCCCCCGCATCCATTTTCTCGATGCAGCTTTCAGTGCAAACTTTTGGACACCCCTGATATAGAGGATCTGTGACTATTGTACACATACAGTATAAACGATCTTTGAGTGTTGGGGTTTTTTGCAGTCCATGCTTTGCTGTGGTTTTAAGGACCAGTAATAACATATTTCTATGTACACACGGTGGTCACTGACTGGTGTTCCGTTGTTTTCAGGCCAACGCCGACCCCTCGGTCATCAGCTGCATGCACAACTTGTCACGCCGCATCGCCATCGCGCTGCAGCACGAGGAGCGCCGCTGCCAGTACCTGACCAGAGAGGCCAAACTCATGCTGGCCGTGCAGGACGAGATCACCACTGTCACCGAAAGTGAGAGCCAAGCCTCGCTTCACGTACTGCACATTGTGTGTAAAAAAAAACAAAAAAAAACACTAGTGGTTTCTTCTTCTCTCTGTGTTATCAGCTGATGCAAGTCCACAGTCGCCATTCAGGCAAATTTTGCCCAAATGCAAGCTGGCCAAAGACCTGAAGGAGGCATATGACAGGTGAGAAGGTGTAATATCCTTTTATTACTTCTTCAATTACTGATAATGTTGATGGTTTGTCAGTCTGTGCACCACCGGGGTGGTGCGACTACACATCAACAACTGGCTGGAGGTGAGCTTCTGCTTACCGCACAAGATCCACCGCATCGGAGGCAACTACATCCCCCCTGAGGCATTGGAGCGCAGCCTGAAGGCCATCAGGTAACCCTGCATGATGTACTACTGTGTGACACAGTGCAGTTCTACACCACTGCACACTACAGCCACAATCATAAAACATATTTTTACATGATTCTGCTTACAGCTGAGCTTTATTGTCTTTGTAAAAGCTTCCACACCAGGTATTGACTGGGCTATCCTGCCACCTGTTGTTAGTCCAGCATAATTACATCTACCCCGATTTTAATCACCAATCATTGTAAGAATAATTCAGTATGGAGGGTCTGTGTTGCAACCAGGCCCTATCACGCGCTGCTGCTGCTGGAAAGCGAGAAGGCACTGCTGAGCCAACTTCCTGTTGACTGCTCTCCTGCCATGATGCGCCTCATCAAGACATGCTCGGCAGTGAAGAACCTTCAGCAGCTGGCCCAGGACACTGATCTGGCCTTGCTTCAGGTCAGATCAACACGCGCTAACACATCCATGCAGTGCTTAACATGTAACAATGAATGCTAAAGTCAATAACAGACACCTACGTGAAGCATGCACAAATCCAGTTCCTCTTCATTTTATCTTAGAAAGGTGGAAAGGAGAACTCCACGTAAGGCCAAATATTTGAAAAACAATGGGATGGGTCAGGATGGGGTTTTCCATATTAAATAGAAATTGCTGTCAGATGTGCAGTCCTGATTTGATCCAGATGAATCTTGAAGTTTGACGTGAACACACGCAATTTTGGTCAAATGTGTGACAGAGCAGCTATGTAAAATATCCTAATAATACCAGTTGGAATTATTTTTTTCAAGGATAGCTTTATTTTTTAATTTTTAAGTACCCATCTTTTTTGATTCAGTCGTATTCATTATAATAATTAATAATGAAAGTAATTAAAATTATGTTATGTAAACATTGTGTATGTTTTGAATATTTAGTATTATAACAATGGTTATTTAATAACAGTTAATAGATTTTGGTAAAATGTTTTTTACACATTTGTTAATGTATTATCATGTATTTCTGTATTTTTCCGTATTGTTCTGTATTATTTGAATATTTAAAATAGTTATTTTTAAATAATAAATAGAATGAAATTAATAATACAATTATTAATCATTAAAAATAGTAAATATGATTAAAATTACTTTAAATAAAACTTTTTCATATGAAATCACTTGAAAGCTAAACAAATGGGTTTTTAAAAGAGCCATTTTTTATTTTTGCATTTTGTTTTTTTTTACAACATACTGTATCTCACTGATTATATTTCTCTGCTGCCTTTTTGACATGAATTTGTGTGACATCCCCATCAGCAGTGGACTATATCAACAGTGACTTTACCCCCCATCTTCTTCCGCGATGGAGCGCCACGGCCATTTTGTTTACGTGTGTGTTCCACAGCGGAAGAAGATGCAAGTGTCTTCATCACATACACACGAATAGAGAGGCGACAGCGTTCAGGGATACGGCGGGAGACAAATATAACACCTATCAATTTTTGAGGTCAGGAGGCATTTTTATGAGGCAAATGTACTATTCTTTTCAGCGCTTATTGTTTTGAGAAGCCAAACTCTTCACTTAAATGACCCTGCAACTAAGCGAGACTACGTTCCTCGTCACAGAAATCTGACCAGAACTGGACTCGTGGGACCAAGTGTGGGGGGATAAGTCACTGCTGATGTAGTACACTGCTGATGGGGATGTCATACAACTTCCTGTCAAAAATCCCTTTAAGTTCCACTACCCTTTTCTTGTCTTCACGCCTTTTTCTGCTCTCAGATCTTTCAGATTGCTGCCCACCTGGTTTACTGGGGCAAGGCCATCATCATCTACCCTCTGTGTGAGAACAACGTCTACATGCTGTCTCCTCACGCCAACATCTACCTGTGAGTCGCCATGATGAAAAAATTGTGCTGGTGTATTGTTGCATGTCCAATCCTGTCACCTGTCTTTCTTTCTCTCCGCACTTGGCAGATACTCCCCTCAGGCTGAACAGTTTGCTCAGAAGTTCCCCGGTCACGATCTTCCTTCCATGTTGGCAAAGTTCTCGCTGCCTGTCTCGCTGGCTGAGTTCAGGAACCCGCTGGAGGCGCCTGCACAGGAGGTATGACTATAGCGTTGTATCAGTGCAAACGAAGTAAATAGGATTTAGTGTTCCTCCTCCTTTGCAGGCCCAGCTGATCCAGATGGTGGTGTGGATGCTCCAGCACCGCCTGCTCATCCAGCTGCACACCTACGTCTGCCTGATGGTGCCGCCCGTCGAGGACGAGCCGGCGTTCAGGGATGACGACCTCCCTCTGGCCTCCAGAGTTGGGGGTCGCAGTCTGAGCACTCCGACCGCCCTGAGTTTTGGATCACCGAGTATGTTGTTATTGCATGTGTGTGTGTTTGTCTAACAACTTACTGTGTGTGTGTGTGTGTGTTTATTCAATGTGTGCAGCCAGCAGTGACGATATGACCCTGACCAGCCCCAGCATGGACAACTCCAGCGCAGAGTTGGCGCCTGGCGGAGACTCTCCTCTCAACAAGAGGATCCTGTTAACCGAGACCCTTTTGGCCAGCCTGTCCGACTACGAGAGGCAGTTCATTCTCAACGTCCCTGCTGCTCAGAATCAAGAGGATCTCAGGATGTTTACCAGGTAACAGGAGCTGAAGGGGATCCAGTGGGAGGGCTGGTGATCCCACTCTAGTGTCATTCACTTGGTGCGTGGGTAACACTTCATGTTAAGCTAAAGATGGATGGGTAAGTCTTTCCACGCAGTTAAAAAACGCAACTGAAGAGTAATTAAAAGGAGGCGTTTTTTCATAAAGTTGAGGTTGATTTTTAAGTATTTTCCAATCACATAAAAAAGCTGTTCTTATATGGTTGCATTTCCTTGATTAGCGGCCTCAGGTCTAATAGACACTGTGCTGTCCCCTTCAAACACACGCCCAATCTCTTGTATTTTCTCCATCAAGCCAAAGAATTATAGGTGTTGTCACTAGGGGGCAGTAATTACCTTTATGATAACGTAGTACGAATTAACTGTCATTACCACAGCAGACGTGGCATCTGTAAAGCTGAAATTCACAGTGGGAGTTTAAAGTAACGTAATAAAAAATAATGTGTAAAAAAATAAAACAACAGCGCTTAACTAATTTATTAAGCCATAGAAACAGGCATATTTGTAAAAATTGGTGAAAGCAATGGGGTTTTTTTTAGTCCTTTTTCCACTCATAATTAAAAAATATATATATTTTGTGGGGCCGTCTTTGGGCTTGATGCAAGTCAATAACCATAGAAATAATGTTATTTTACTGTTTTGTTTTTTTTTTATTGTAAAACAGTAAATTTGTAAAAAAATAAAACATTTTTATATTCAACAACTTTCTTCTTAATGTTTTAGTAGCACTGAAGATGCAGGATAAAATATTGTATTCATTATCGTACATAATATATAGTAATAACTATAAGTATCATTTATGTGTGTAAAAAATATTGCATGCATTTTGTTAAACTTTCACCATTCCTCTTTAGAAGTACCTTACCCCTACTGGAGGCCTGGCAGTCTCTGCAGTTGAATAAATAAACCACTCCATGAGGAAATAGTGTGTTAGTTTTCACAGTGGTAGTAAATGTTAGCTGTGCCTCCCCCAGGCTGCTGCACTATTTCCGGGGCCACCACCACCTGGAAGAGATCATGTACAACGAGAACATGCGGCGCTCGCAGCTCAAAACGCTCTTGGACAAGTTCCGCAGCGTCCTGGTGGTGACCAATCACGAAGATCCGATCATCTCCATCTTTCAGTCACCGACGGAGTAGCGTCAGCCAGAGGGACGGCGCCGTCACACCATCTGGCCATGCTGGGAGGCAGCCAGGATACATGTTTTTGTTTTTTTTTGTTATCCTTCATGAGGCACTTATTAGAATTCTAAATTATTTTGTACATAATAGTTAAGATAAGACAAATGACATGTGTTAGATCATGTGTTTTTGACTGTGGAGGGGCACACGCCGCTGACTAATGCTCATTCCAGACCTCCACCTCCTGACTCCCGGAGGTGGGAGAGGACTTGGACATCAGACAGGCTGTTTTTGCTTTGAAGGGAGCAGAGAGAGGTCCAAACATCTGTGGAATCAATGAGAGGCCCTTAGCCTCCTGAGTGTTTATTAAAAAAGAGAAGACCTGAGCTCAACAGTCATGTGTGCGTAATTGTTTTGGACATTTTTTTTCACTGTTCAGTTCATCTTGTTAATTGGCATGAATTCATTTACAGTATATTTGTGACTGGTGTGTGTTTGTAGTGTTTTATGTACGGTCCCCAGTCAGTATTTACTGCATTTTCTCCTTCAGATCTCCAAGTCTTTCCGCCTCTTTATTCACAACGCTAACGCAAGCATTTCCACGGAGATAAAACCTCAGCGGCTTCTTGGCCCACTCCCCGTGTGACTCGATGCCAATGCGTGGGGCCGACACGACATCGTGAGCTTCTGTGGTTGAATGTCTGTCTTCCAGCCATACTTCCGAGTCGGATGCCAGGTCCTGACGGTCAAACCGGCGTTGGATGTCGAGAGCCTGGCACAGCTTGGAGGGCCCGTTGCACAGCTCTTTGTCCTTGAGCGGCCGGGCCTCGTCTTTCCGTTTGGACGCCCTCAGCTGCCTCATGATGGCGTGGCCCTGCAGGGGCTCCAAGGAGCGCAGCAGCACGGCAGCGCCATCGCCTGTGGAACACAACAGTATCTTTCACACAGCTGGTAAGGTACTTTTCACTGCATAATTACATTTATCAGCCTGTGCCTTTTACACAGAACCCAACAAAGCAAGATACAGAAACAACTGTGTGCTTTCGCGCAGCAACAAGACATCCCTCAGTCATTTGGATGCTTTCCTGCCAGCAACAATTGCTGTCCCAGCACTGTAGAAAACCCTTATGCACAGATGGCAACACACCTCTGTTATGGCTCTGATACAATCGTAACAAATGCAGGACCTTCAAGAGGAGACTACGCTCACCTTCACTTGACACGTTCATGCAGAGGTAGACTCCATAGATGGAATACACGTAGATGGTGCCGGGCTTCATGAACATGGCAGTGTTTCTCTCTGTGCGTTTGCCCCCTGCAGAGTGCGACGCTTTGTCCTCGCCTCCCAGGTATGCCTCCGTCTCCACCACTCGCCCACTCAGCTCCGTGCCATCCTCACACCTGCGAACCAGCACCTGCAAGGACACATGATGTACAGTAAGTGTATTGGAAAAAGGACAAAAAAATGGTGACTGGTGGGATACATTGTTGACATCTTCGACCATGCATTTTTTTTAGTTGTAGTATAATATCAAGACAAAATGTGGAGGGTTATTGAAGTACATCCTAATTAAAAACAGCTGATGGTAATACATTTGAAGTCACTTGGCTGATGTCGCCATGGTTGCAACCAACAGGTGACATTAATTGCAGATACCTTGCCCAGCAAAGCTTTAGCCAAACTGATGCAAGGCTGCCTGAAGAAATCCTCCCCCAGTCGACGCTGCAGGTTAGTTTGAGCCCCTTTGAAATAACGACTTTCCTCCGTCACATTAATCACGTGTTGTTTAGTCTTCGCGTCTATTTCGCTCTCACTTCCGCGTTTGTTTTTTGCAATTTGGTCACCAGTGTGTGACAGCTGCTTTCTCTTTCGCTCTGCCATTAGTGTATGCAGGCGCAAAACACCTCCCACACTAACATTACGGTTTTAATTGGCGTTATTTTGCATAGCTAAAGCAGAACGTTGGTTTCCTTGTCGTGGGAGTGTATGATTAAAGCCATGCAAGCAAACCAGGAATTAAAACAACAACAATGGCGTTGCTCTTAAAGTGACCGCGCACTATTTAGGCTTGCCCTGTCGTTGCGTCATTTCACATACAGTATGAACACAAAATATCCTTCTGAGAACCGGAAAAATATATTTTAAAAATGCAATCAAGATGGTGAAAACAATTTGCCATTTAAGAAAAAAAATGTATGTTATTTTAATTTTCTTTGCGGCAACATGTGTTTATTTTCTATGCAGTCTTGCTGTTTCTGCTTTATCAGAGAAACACCTTTTTTTCATAAATATAATTTAGTGTAGAGTTCTACAGTTAGCTACATGATTAGAGAGAGAGAAGGGAGGGGAAAAAAGTCACCAAATGAGAGAGAATCATTAGAAATTGAATACCAGTTCAGTGACAAAAATGGAAATGAGTCAGAAATTCAGTAAAAACAGTATGAGTAAATGATCACACATTTCCCCTTTTGTAACCATTTTAGCCAACCTCTCTAATAGGTGCCAAAGAGTGTGTTGTGCATCAGTCATATCTTTTTCCACCATCATTTAAAAAGCACTTCTCCCAAGCAAAGAGGTTATATAAGTAGAGTACATGTGTGCCCGTGCGGATGATACCAATTTGGGTCCCTACAGCTTCCCTGGAAGGTGAACTGTTTGTGACATGATTGAGTACACTGAATAACCAGAAATTCTTATAGTCAATATAGATGACAACAAATGTGTTGTAATGCTTTGGAGCCAGATGGAATTCTACTGACTGCACGGATTGTTGACTTTGTCCTTCTCATGTCTGTTGAAGCAGTGTTGTTTGCTTTGAGCGTCTCTGCAGCCTATCAGTCATAGTGAAGTCTGGGCTGGGCCAGCTGCGCCATTATGATCGTACAATATACCAAGGCACTCAAGTATTCATGTAATATGTTTATTATTGTGTGTGTGCGTGTACTTGAACTGTCACACTGAGAGCTGATTAGGGTTTCATCTTCTCACATTCATCAACAAGCGGGAAGACATCTGCATTCTCATTGTTTGATGTCTTCAATGATTCATGGGTGATTAATGATTGATGCAGCTCTTTTGCTGGGCTGTGAAATGTGTGGTGTGTGATGCACAGGTGGCGGGGCGTCGTGGGTGTGGGTGGTTCGCACACCTGCACACTAGGGGCTAGGGAATGCACTCACAACTGAAGGATGCAGGGTGGTGACACCTACAGAAATACACTAATAACTGTAGGATCCAATATCATTACTTATAGGAATACACAAAGACTGTAGGATGCATTGTCACAATCTACAGGAATACACCAAAAACCTTAGAATGTATGGTTCTTACCTTCAGGAATACACAAAAAACTGTAGGATGCATGGTCACTTACTACAGAAATACACTAAACTAGAGGATGCATGGTCATAATCTACAGGAATACACACAGAAACTGTAGGATACATGGCTATTACCTTCAGTAATAAACAAAAAACTGTAGGATGTATGGTGACAATACACAGGGATACACTAAAAACTGTAGGATGCATGGTCCTTTACTACAGGAATGCACTAAAAACTGGGACAGGGCAGTAAAAATTGGAGGATAAATGGTCATTCACCTATAGGGATACACAAAAAACTGTAGGATACATGTTCATTACCTACAGGAATACACTAAAAATTGTATGCACATGCACACGAGCAACATAGTCGAGTCATAGAATGAATGACTGTAATGTGATTGCTCCTCACAAGTTGTTAAAGACAACCAACACATTTCGTAACAGAGAGAACATACAAAGACTCAAAATGGTACGGAAGGCAAAACCCACAACACCCTTGCTTACCCGTGACTACATTTGTGTGCATAATAATGGCGTGTCATTTAAATAATGCAATCACTCGCCTTACAAGTCGTGAATGACGGCCGCTGCCTTCCACATTGTACACAATCAGAACAAATAATACTGGAAATAATGCACACAGTTAGGGAAATTGTATTAATACAGCAGTATAGAAGGGATTGGACACGTAAATGGGCTGAAATAAATGAGAGGGAATGATAATATGGGTTGCACGGTGGAGTAGTGGGCTAACATGTCTGCCTCACAGGTCAGGAGATCGGGGTTTGATTGTCCTCGTGCTTGTGTGGGTTTTCTCCAGGTATTTCCCCCCCCCCATATCCTCATAACATGCATGTTAGGCTAATTGGAGACTAATTGTAAATGTTCCATAGGTGTAAATGTGTGTGTGAATAGTTTATATAGTTATTTGACATATATAGTTCATATGTGCCTTGTGATTCACCCCACCTGTCACCCAAAGTCAGCTGGGATAGACTCCAGCTCAACCGTGACACTAATAAGGACATAGAAAATGGACAGATGAGTAAAATGTCTGTTAGATGATTAAATAAGTCAAAATGAAACCTTCCTGCTGTTTGCACGAGTGCTCCTACGGACTGTTCTTGTTTTACTTTGTCATAAAGCTTTCAAATGTTTGGAGTCTGCCCGTAAAAAGTTGAGCACAAGCAGGTTTGTACCCTCTTTGATTTCTTTTTAAGAGTCTCCTACTGCTGCTGCAGCACAGCACGTCTCCCTCTGACTACAAAAAAAATCATGCTTTAAAAAAAAACAACAACAAAAAAAACTTCCACCTCTGGTTGTGCCATCAGTTAAGCATTTAGGAAAAAAGGAAACCTCACTGTGGTCCAGACATGACTTTTTACTCCACTTGGGTTAAAAGAAAGAGGAAACATCTCCTAATTCTTTTAGTTAAACATGACCCTCCCGCTCAACCCTTTTATCTGCATGTGACTGATGGGTCTTTAGGGGTCCTTGAGTGCTGCTAAAGGTCCCGCGCCGCTTCCTAATTGCAGCTTTTACCCCAGCTTCAACCCCTCGTCCGTCCCAGGAGGAAACATGGCCATTAATTACAGTGACTTCATGGTTTATCAATCAGGGACTCCCAGCGAGCCAGTAAACTGCAGGTTTTACTTACTTAAAGGGAATTGTCCGGCCAAGTCCAGTAATTGTGTTCCCGATATGGACTTACGGTATCTAACTTTGGGCTCTTTAGTGTGTTGCCATGACATGTGATGCAGTTTCATCTTCAGAAAGTCACAGTACATGTTGCAATTCATATTTCCCTTCAATGAACCGCAATTCCCCAGTGCCAGAAGCACTCATGCACCCGGCCTACGATGTTACCGCTGTAGGCAAGAAACAATGATCTGAGTTATGACTCATTCGGTGGAAAGTTCCTTTCCTAATTTTTTAAAATATATTCATTCATTAATCATGCTGTTTTTGTGGTGCACTACAGCCTATTATTAGTCAAAAACATGCATATTTAAGCAAATTTAACATATTTCTGACCTAAGTGAAGTATTTCCACGCATAAAAATGGCTAAATGAACAAATACAAATATAAGGCATTCAGAAGAGGCACTCAAATACTGGTTGTTGCTATATAGTACTCTACGCTGGCCACTAGGTGTCAGTAATGTTACATTGATAAGACAATAGCCACCAGTGGTAGGAATGTGACTCCCAGTGCTAACATGTGAAATAGTAATTAGACCACCCTTGTTTCTTTAGTTTCTTGTTCATTTTAATGCCTGATGCAACAAAATAGCTCATAAGAGTTTCATTTTGTTTCAGTACAATGCTATCGCTATACATGGAAGAACTTAAGTGATTTTGGTTGTCAAGAAAAATGTGGAAGTTGCTAGATATCAACTCTTATGAGCTATATTTGTTATCATCATTATATTTGTCCAAACAAATGTACCTTTAGTTGTACCAGGCATTACAATGGATCAATAAACTGAAGAAACAAAGGTGGTCTCATTTTTTCCATGACTGTATGTTATGTTATTTTCTGTTAGGCGTGTTCCGAGTCGATCTTCACGATTGGGATCGGCTTCCAATCCACTATAGTTTGAAGATCGGATGATATCGGCTTCAGCCACGAGATCGGGCCGTACCGGTTGCCGTATAACTTTCGTAACTGGGCCACGCTCCAATATGGTAGGTGCGATAATGCCCCTAAAAGCTCGTTGCCACTCGAGTCCCGCCACCCGCAAGAAGAAGAAAATGCAACACACCATGCAGACATATCCGCGGTGTACCGTGGTGAAGTTAGTTTCACGTTGGACGTCGGATATTTGGCTGTGTCATTGTGCGGAGCTACGTCGTGGCCGTGGCCACCCTTGGTCGCTCTACGGCCACCCCACCGGCCATCTAGACATTTCGGGTATCAGCTTATTGCCACCCCTACTGTATGTGAGTAAGGGTATCACCTTGGCCACCCCAATGAAAAATTTCTGGCTCTGCTACCGCTCAGTCTGGCTGCTCTAACCGTTGGTTGTTTATACCAGGGACCGTCAATAAATTACTATTGCGCTGAATAGAGATTCTTAAAAAAAAGTCACATATTCTAAATCACACCACAAATTGATCTATAACCATGTCAAACGGTTAGTCCTACCCTAAAGGTATTTTGCACGCCCATTTTTTCCAATTGTATCTTTTATTGGATGGACTTTTGTTGGCTCTTTTTAGGGACCTGACTCACAGAGGTTTGTTACAGTTACCATTTTTGTAAATTCAAAATACTTTGGTTGCATTATTTTCATAACCATATTCAAATCTGGATCGGATCGGCAAGACAATAAAAAAAAAAAATCGTCTCAAAAGCCAAAGAAATGTGGGTCGGGACACCCCTATTTTCTGTTACTACGTCTACTATATTGGATAGTATGAGGTGTTTGTCGTCTAGAGAGCTTTAACAATGTTAAACATTGTATTTAAAATGTCGTAAACAGATCTTCTATGCTCTAACTATGAAAATATTCTCTTATTTATATATTTTAAGGAATCCAACTTTGGAAATTCATGAACACGCTTGAGTCTGGAACCAAGTAACTGCGATAAACGAGAGATGACTGTACAGTATACAAGTTCACTTTAAAGAGTGTTGTCCCGTTACAGGAAATGAATGCAACAATGTGAGGACTGTACTCACTTTTGTTGGATACTCTATTTATTGGAAAAATGCTACTTTCTCAATGGAAGCTGCTAGAACTACAGAAACTGACTCCATATTGTCTTGCATTGTTACTTGCTGTAGTTGTCGTGGTCGGGTGTCCCAATACTTTTGTAGCGTTATTATTCTGACTTCACAGAATTCATCATCTTGCAGCAAAATGTCTGCTTACAGAGCATTGTATTTATTTATTCCCTCTGTAAGCAGCGGACGTCCAAAATTAGTCGTGATAGGCTGCCCCCTGCTGGTCTGGAGTGCGTAGTGTCACACGCTGGAAGTCTGCATGCGTGATTTTACTTGCAGAGCTCTGTGGGAACACTAAAGAAGACACAGCCCTGATATAAACTCTCACCGTGCGAGTCTATCCATTATTTCGTCACGGTTATGATCATCCCCTTCTAAATGGAGACGTTCTGTCAATAAACAGACATTTCCATGAAGCGGTGCCTCTTTTTCTGTGCACCGAAACCCTCAAGTCAGCAGAGGATTTCTGCCTCTCTTCCTCTTGTCAGCACGTCAGAATTCCCAACATCCGCTTCCCAACATCCATCTCTCTCCCTCCTCGGGAATATTCCCAGGTCGGAGGCGAGCGAGCCATCACTCAAAGCATGATGGAATGGTCTTCTCATTAATTCAGAACGCAGGAGGAGGAGCGTGCTTTCTAGTTGAATTGGAAAAATAGCAGTCTTACGACGCAAAATAGCTGTTTTACGGTTTAAGTTCTAACAGTAATATTTTGTCCCATACTTGTCATCTTCTTCACTTGCTTGCTCCGCTTTTGAGCAAAGAGGTTGCGTCGTTTCATGGCGTCATGAAACATGATACCAGCGCTGACTCACCCCTACCTCGATGAGCCCGCCCCCTTGTATACGCCCACCACTTAATTGAAGACCGCCGTGTAGAAAAACAAGGCTTCGCTACACAGACGCAGACATGGGAGCTGTAAGTCTCCTCGATCTGTTTTTATTCAGCAAATACGATGTATAAGTTAAAAAAAAAAAAAAAAGTGGATTAAGTACACAATGGCACACTCTGACAAACACAGCTCATTGGCATTAAAGCTACAGACACACAACGCCGGATGTTTCCTGTAGCACTCTTAAACTGTCAGAATTTCAGCATGAAGGCTAGATATTGAACAACACACGGTTGTAGTACCTCGGAGACTGTTGAAAAATGATATAATACGGGACCTTTAAGACTCACAGATCATAATTGTGACTGTGAGGGTGAATTAGGATATGTCTGCTTAGAAATTTGACATATGGATGGAAGTATGAACCACTATAATGTGGAAATACTGTCAGGCCACACATGGGAATGTCATTTTTGCGTGTGTGTTCCCTTTCCTTCTGTCTCTGTTATACCTGTAGTTGGTATCTTCATCCCCCTCCATCTGTCCACACTGTGTCTCTTTATCACTGCTTGTGATTTACATTTCCTGCTGTACAGCGCGGAGCCTTTTACCGCCATGTTGTAGCATCGAGACCCTGCAGGACCTACACAGACGATAGTTTGCATGGCATTTTATTTTTTTTCATTTTCTAAATATTTAAGCTTTCTCCTTACATAATTATATAATTTGTATAATCAAAAAATAGTTGATAAATATTTTTTTCATAATATTATGACTTTATTCCCATATTTTCCAAGCAAATTCTCAAAAAATTACTTTTTTTTTTCTTACTTGTTAAAATTTTTTTCTTTAATATATCAACTCTATGCTACTAACATTATATTTATTAATAATATTGCAAGTTTATTGTCATAAAATGGCGATTTATGTTGCTAGAATACAACTTTTTTCTTAATATTTTGATTTCTGTTTATTCAAAAATTACAGCTGTTTTTTTCACATTTCTTCTGGGTTTTTTTTAAATTTCTCCAACTATTTCAACTTTTTCCTTCTACATTTTCTTCTCCCAATTATGACTTTATTCCTGTAATATTTTTACTGTAATATTTTTGTAACCAACTTTTATACCGTAACTAACAAAAATAACTTGTTCTGCAACCCAACTTTCCAAAACTTACAACTGTATTTGTTGTATTGTTTGTTTCTCATAATATTACGACTTTTAAAAAAAGTTTTTCTTTAATAATTCATAAAAAACAGGATTCTTTATGATATGACGTTATTTTTCCGCATATTAAATTATTCTCATAAAATTATGACTTTCTTGTTAATTACAACATTTTTTCTTAATTGGCTTTTATTCTTGTAAAATTACTGCTGAGTTTTCTCTTTTTTTTTTTTTTTGTTTGTTTGTTTTTGCCGGGGGCAGTGGACACCCCTGGTCTCAGGTTTTGACTGGTACTGTATTTGTACACCGTAACATCACAAAAAAGCATTAGCTGTAACGTTTGTTGCACCGTTAGTATAAATTACCGTAATAAGTAAAATAAATATTTACACATACAAAAGCACTTGGCGTAAATGCTTATCAGTTAGTGATCACAAAAGTAGAAAAAAACACGTAAAACATATGTTTTTGTCACACAAAAGCATTTGTCAGCACACAAGAATTCGAACAAGGTAATATATTTAAAAAAAAATAAGAAAAATGTATGTTTTTTTGCAATGAAAGCTCAAAAGTGACTGTTTTGCCTCTGCATTAGCACACTCGGAAGAATAAAAAGACGCCAAATATATATTTTAGTCACACTAGGGCCACTCTCCGGGCAAAAAGCAGCATGATAGGACAGAAAAAAGTAATGAACGAAAAAATAACAAGAAAAAGAAAGGTATATTTGTACTTTATTTGCATACAGTACTAGTATTGATCTGAAAAAATATGTATAAAATACATACGTTACATCTAACAATTATCCAGGCAGTATATTGCACCTTCACTGCTATTGCACTTTATGCAATAACAATTCATAATGAATGAAGTACATTGCTTCATATTGTTAGAATTGGCATACATGCTTCTGCTGTTTAAATGGATTATTCAAGATTTATTGTTACATTTAGTGCTGGTAAAAGATTTATTATTATATTTGACAATATTGTTTAGCCACACAATAACCATAATTGACGCATGAAACCGAGAGCATGCAGTGTGGCGCAACCTTCCACAGTCACATGTCCGTGTGGGACTGAATCCACACTTCCGGTGCCGGTCCACTCCAGATGAGAACACCGCTTAGTCACCGGTACTAAGAGGGAGCGCCTCCCCGCTCACACGCCGATTGGCTGGTGCTCCCTGACAGGCTCGCCTCCTTCCCACAGACTGTCTCGGAGCCCAGGGCGGGGCTCACGCTCAACCCCGGCGCAAGAAAACTTGGGCCGGCGGGTCGATGCATGGAGCAGTGTGGGAACACTGTGTCCGTCGGCTGGAAGGAAGCACAGACGGGGACGACTGCCTGGACTGGGCTGGGCTGGGCTGGGATCGGCTCCATCCATCCTCCAGGGCCGCCGGTGTGGCTGAGTAGTGTGGCCGGGTTTGAGCGCGGCAACACCGGCTGGGAAGGTTTGTGGCGAGGGAGGAGGAAAAACAACCGAGAAGAAGCGTTCGTTCCTGCGTGTGCTTGTCAAGATGATGTGACCACCGGGAGGGAGAAGGCGGAAATCGGATTTATTATTTACCCACCGCTGGAGATCATCTGAGCCGCCGGCTTTGAAGGGTGAGTTGCGGGGATGGTGGTGGTGGAAGGTCGTGGTTGGGGAAGAGAACCCAGCCTCCTCCTTCTTGCAAGCTTGTGATCATTTATTTATTCATTATAAAGCTGGAGGGTCGTGAGCACAACTACTACTAGTGTGTGTGTGTACTTTTAAAGCTGTTATTTTGAAGGAAGAATGTGACAGTCAGTCCTCTCTTGCTTAGTTTTTTTCGCAAAATTGACTTTAAACCTGAAAAAAAAACAATGTCTTCAGTGGTGGAATGTTGTCTAAAGCTGAATAATCAGCGCAAGGGGTGAAGTCATGCCATCATTAGCATTAGAGCAAAACTGGCAGGCTCTGGCTGGTCCACCAATATACTTGTAGTAGAACATTTAAGAAGGCACAGCAACATAAAAGACACTCCTTATTTAGAGAGAGTGTAGCGTTAAGATGTTGAAGCTGGCATTTCACTTTTGAGGAACAACCGAGGCAGTTGTGGTTCACGGTGTATCGTAATGTACAGAAAATGACCCCCAGAATGATTAAATGCTACAAAATGTCCAAAGAATAGAATATTTGCAGTGTTTTCCAGGCTTGTGGTCATTTATGTATTCATTATAGAGCTGGTTGGTAGTGAGTAGAAGCACTACTAGTGTGTTTTCTTATTTTAAAGGTGGCAGTTTTTCTTTTCTTTGCCAAAAAATCAGAGGAAAAAAGTGTCTTTAGTGGTGGAATGTTGTGTACATCTGAATAATCATCACACGGGTGAAGTCACACCATCCTCCTCCCACTCCCTCATCTTCTTCATCATCCTTTAAGACGTGACGGCGCTTAAGGAAGCAAAACCAGCAGGCCGAGCGTCGCTTCCTTCTTCCCGCTACTGCCATGCACTTTAAAAAAAAAAAAAAAATTTTTATTTGGACGTGAAAACTTTCCTCCTGCGATTCCAGTGGGTTTTGAAACTCTCTTCAAACTTCCACAAGTTCACTGGCAGACATGACACAGGAGCACATGGCCGCGGTGCTGCTGAAACCTTATCACATGGAAGGAGAGGGAGGGGGGCGCGGGGGTCATAGCGGTGGGTGATGTAACGCCGCCGATAAAGGCCTGGCGATTTGGGCTACAGTTGACTGCGTAACGCGGGGGTGATACCAAGTCGCATCGGTGTAGCGAGTAGCTCCGATCGGGCAGGTGGAGCGTCCGCGTCGGCCTCTGTTGACTGGCTGGTATGTGGGGTCTTTTTGTGGAGGGTCTGCCCCGCAGCCATGCCTGCGTGACTCCTGGCATGCTGTCAGTCTGTCTGCCCGGCTGTCTGGCCAAGTTCAACCAAGACTTGTTTACGCTGACTGTGTACAGTACACACGATAGTGAAAGGTACCATACTACAGTTTGGCAGTCTTATGTTTTGTTAGCAACTACTAGTACTACTACTTTAAGGCACCCCTCAATACAGCATTGACAGGCTGTGGCAGCATATATTTGTCCTTCTAAAGTCCCACAATAGCCTTGATGCTGGAATTTACAGTTTAAAAGTGCTTTTAGTAAGCCCTCCGCTTTGTGTGTCTGCAGCTTTGACGCTAATAAGCTGTTTTTGTCTCCAACAGGTTGTCTCCAAGAAGCACTACTGTGTACTTGAGCCACTTTTTACATATACAGTACACTTGTCCGACGTAATAGATGCCAAATGTCACATACAACAACGTATTAAGGAGTGAAACAGGACGACACAAATGTTAGCAACGCTAGCATAGCATGTGTGACTAAAGTACTAACATTACACTTGCATTGTAACGGCAACATCATGCTAGATTAGCCCAGTCGCTAACAAACTAAATGATCAAATGCACAGCTCTATAGCGAACTGATGGATAGCTGGCAATGCCTTATTTTAAGACGCGTAGCGAAGCCTGCTTTCGTCCGTGAAGTGGTGCCTGAACCTTTTTTCAGTTCCTGACTTTAGGTGGTCGCCATAGAAGGTTACATTGTAGACTACGTAGGAAACATTACACTTTGTTTGTACATTAGATGTCCACTCGTATAATGAAGCGCTTTGCTAAAACCTATTGTTGACCCCAGCATTCCCCAGCGTTGACAACATTCCGTTTGTCACATCGCGCGTCTGCTTGTCTGTTCACAAAGTATAATGTAAACATTTGGACAGCAGCTTTATGTTCATTGGTCACCAATTGTCTCTTCGGTGCGGCTAAAACGAGCACCTCTTTGTTATATCGTGCTGTGATGTTGTCTCACGATTTACGTCGCTTCTATGACAAGAAGCTCGATTAGGGATCCAGCATGTACCGATGCAAGTTGACTTGAACTGTACCGCTCTGTGGCAACGTGGCTTGAGCACATTTGGTAGCGTTTTGGTTGTATTCCATCCACCTCGGTGCAGTGTGATAACCGCCATGCTGTTTTTTTTTTTGAGGAGGGTGGTGGCTAATAACTTCAAGATGACAGGAATAGTCTGCCTTTGGGGAGTCTAGTTATGATACGACACAGACTTCCAAGAAGGAGCTTTTTGAGTCTTCCAGAGTTCAGGCTGGACATAACCCATATCCCATGTGTGCTACACATGCATCTTAAAATAACCTGCTCTTTTCCCACTCCAAAAACTGAGAACTGACATTTATTAATCCTTAGCAAATCCACTGGAAAGTAGTAGTCGCAGTAGTAAGGAAGGAAAGGGCTCCCGCTAGAGGCACTGTGGTGAATTCAAAACATACTCGCAAGCTAAATGAGTCAAATTCATGAAGTTTTCTGTGTTATACAAGTATAATTTTAGTGCTAGTAATTATTTGTAGTGGCATAAGAGGTGTCCTGGCTGGTCCGTCATATATAGTCAAACATTAAAGAAGGCATCCGGGATGGCTTTAAACGTAAGAGACACTATTGTCCTTATTTGAAGTGTAGCATTATCATGCTGTTGAAGCTGCCTTTTCAGTTTCGCAGGATTACTTATTGGTGTTTTAAGGAACAATCAAGGTATGCCTCAAGTCTTAGCGTAAAATACAGAAAATGACCCCAAAATGATACAAAACATAAGTGGAAAAAATGCATCATTATTCAAGCTGTCCTGTGTGAAATGTCGTTCGGCCCGATTTGCAAATGTGGGGCGGGTTTGTGGAGAGGTCCGACTTGTTCTGCCGCCTGGGAAACAATACTTTCCCCGTTGCAATGGTTCCCACGTGGTGTCTGCTTTTACATGGTCCCATAAAGCTCTCCCAGCCTGGCGTGGCACAAGTTGTAGAGCCACTTATTTGTCAAATAATGGGTTATTTTTAGCAGAAGGACAACAATGGCGTCTGACTAGCGTGTGCGTGTGTGTGTGTGTGTGTGTGTGTGTGTGTGCACGCGCTATTCAAAATGGAATGTAAACAGATGCTTTTAGGTTTAATTATACAGGAAGTGAGTTATTTTATTTTCCGTTTTGAAGCCAGCGCACATTCTACGGCTTTCTGGAAATGCTCTCGTGTCCCTCCCTAGCTGGGTGACTCACAGGCGGCCATGACAGTCGGCCGGCTTGTGATGTAATGTGGCAGCGTGGCTATTTTCAGGCCTCTCACCTCTGAGCTGAGCCTCCCGACCACCTCCGACCGCTCAGCGCCTCCACTGTCACACAAGCAGGGAATTCCTGGCAGCCTTTATTAGATGCACGCACAAAAAAAGAAATATAGTCACTCAATTGGCTTAAGATAACACAAGGAAGCAAACATCTCATTAGGGTTGGTGGCTACGGGGTGTTTTCGGCATGGCGTCTGGAGCTGGTTAACCTCGGGGCAAAGTTTCGGAGGTTGTGGGAACGCTTTGTTTTTTCCCAGAAGCAGCAATGGCTCCTTGAACTTTGACTCCCAGAGCAAGCAATTGAGCGGTGCTTTTGAGGGCGTGTTGTCTGGAGATTAGCCAATAAATATCTTTACCTGACACCTTGGGACAGAAATAAACATGTAGGCCAGTTCGCAAATACGCATGCCGTACGTAGGTGAAATCCCTTGAAGGAGGATCGCGTTCCGAGGTTCACACAGGCTTCCGTTACACCAGCGTCGCTTGTAAACAAATCAGGGACATACAGTGTCAATGCGGTGAAGACGCTTCACTATTTGGTTAGCACTTTCCTGAAAGCTACTGTGTGCACTCTCGCCAAATAGTGGTGGGAAAACTGACTTATAAAACAAAACAAACAGCCTAAATACTATGAAAGAAATGCTGCTATATTAGGGATGTGCATTCGTCTCAATTTCCTTGATCAACTTAAGTTATGATCAATTTCCGGTGGCTGAAGACACAAAATGCGACTACTTATTGTTCCCAATACAACAGTGGCATGGAAACAGGAGTTCAGAACTGTCTGAGTTTCTGCAATCCCATTTAAAAAAAAAAAAAAAAAAAAAAAAAAAAAAAAAAACAAAAACACACAAAACAATTAACTGATGAACTGATACAATGGCCGGGAAGTATCAACAACACTATTATAAACTCACAAACTCCCTTTATTCTATGACAGAGGCATGGAAACAGGAGTTCAGAACACTCATTGATTCTCCAATGCTGTTAAAATAATAATAATTAAAAAACGATACAGTGGCCATATAGTCTGAACAAAATTACAAAATACTTTTTTTAAAAAATCCAAATGTACAGCATTTGACATTTACAAAAATGGAAACAGTTTTGAAATTTCTTTTAATTTGGTACTTTTGCATGATTTTGTTTTAAGTTTTGTAATTTTCTGAATGCTTCCTGGCCATGGCATCAATTCACTTGTTTATTTTTATAATACAGTTTCCAATGCCATGTGTCTTGTGCGGGCTCCAGACCATTGCCATATTAAGAAAAATAATTCTGTGCGTAGGAGTTTTCTCACAGCAGCAGGTCTGCGTCACCTTCTGTTGATCATCTTCTGATTGCATACTTGTTGCAAGTGACAGCGCCTCAACTGGTTGAAGACAAGTAGTGCACACCAATGAATCCACATCTGTGCTTGGGTGAATGTAAAAGCACAGCGGTCCAGCCTATCACTGAAAAGAAGAGGCTCACAGGCTTTTTGCAGCATAGTCATGACAGTGCATGATATACTGCTTGCTTCAAGGAGTTAGGACTCAAAATGCTGTGAACATGCAGGTTGTTTTTAAATGAAAATGGATGTAAATATTCAAACTATATATTGGGAATTTGACAGCTGTAGTTGTGCGTGTAAGCTGCCGCTGATAGAAGGCAGTGTCTCCTGTGGTAATAACGTCCATGTGTGTTCTATCTGGACAGCTTCAGCGGCCCCACCAGCATCGCATACCATGCACCCAACTCAATCCAGCAGCTTTCCCAGAAACCAGGGTGTGTTTTGGACACTTCTGTGTGTTTTTCTTAAAAATACAACCTTTTTTAATATTGTGCTTTGAATCCATTGGAGTGTGATGAATGTTTGTCAGTCAAACAAGAGGGAGGTGAGGTGGCTTCCGGCCAGACGCTGGCGGCGTATTTTAACAAGTACCTGAGCCCGGAATCCAACTTTCTCTTTCTCCTTGTCCCGGTGCCAGCTTTTTTCTTTCTTCTCCTCCTCCTCTTCGCACGCTGACAGGACCGATGGAAAATGATGTCAAGCCTTCTCGTTTTATTACGGTGCCCTCCTCTGGCACGCCCTGCTTCGCCACGGCGCCACTCTGAAAACGTGGCGATGCACACGGGATGAAAACAAACAAAAGTTACAATATGAATTTGACATTTTTTTCTTCTCCCTGGAGCCTGTCAGGAGTTGTCCTCCCACTTTGGGAGAGTAGAAAAGGCTTTTTGTTTGCTGCTTTGAATTAGACAGTCTGTCTCTTTGCTGACGTCACCTTTCCTGACTGCCTTGGATGACAATCATTGCTTGGCAGGACAATTTAAGTCGCCCTCCTCCTCCATCTTCTCATATTAGGCCTGTGACAGTCCCAGAGGACCTGCTCTGGTCTTCCCAGTTTTCCTGTGCCTCCTTCTGGAGTTTTCCATAGTCTATCTCTCAGTCCAGCTGTGTGCTTTCACCCCCCTCCCCCTCATCCTTCCTCTTTCCTCTCCCTGGTCTTCATCTTAAGGACCCCGAGTGACACCAACCTACGTCAGGGACGTCCACTGTTAGCCAGAAATACGCTCCCTGACAGTTCATTAGGTACACCTGCTTTTCTAACTGTTTGGGTAGCGCGGCTTGATTCACAATTGAAAGACTATTGGTTTGACTCCCGTAGACTCAACAAATTGATGATGCGTTGTTGTGAATTTCCCTACTGGGCAACTTTAATTTATCTTGAAAACAATCCAGAGCTGTTATAGAGGTTGTTTACAATGACATGCAGCTCGCTACTCGGAATTAGGACCTAAAATGTAAGGGCGAATAGTGGAGCAATTCTAGCATCGCATGTTCAAATGTAAGGAGGCAACAATGACACAAGTGTCATGTGATCAAAGGCTGTTTGCAATATTATGCTGGATTTGTCAAGACGGTGCATGATCAGCTGCTCACAGCTCGGAATTAGAAGGCGGCAACAAAGATGAGAAAAGCAATAAAAGATGATACAAGACTTTTTGCAGTATTACGCTAATACTGTATAGTCATGACGGTGCATGACATGCTGCTAGGAATTAGGACATAACGTGGCAAAATGTAAAGCCAAATAGTGGCGCTATGCTGGCTTCACATGTTAAAAGCATGTAAAAGCCTTTTGTAGGATTAGTATGCTAGAACTGTAAAGAGAGTGCATGGTATGCTGTTTTTTGTTTTTTTTTTACTAGGAATTCAAACCAAAAATGTGCCCAAATGTAAGGACAAAAAAGGGGAAGTATGCTGGCATCACGTGTGGAAGGTGGCAACAAAGGGCAGAAACGTGTATGAGGATGAATGGCCTTTTGTAGTATTATGCTGTAGGTGCCAAGACTGCATGGTATGCTGCTTGCTGCTGGTTATTAGTGCATGACATGCTGCTCAGTGTGCGGAATCAGGACTCAAATTGCAGACAAATAATGGGGCTCCGCTGGCAAAGTTTTCACGCTCGATAACTCTCCTGGAAACGTGCTAACGCTGCTAGCGAGGCTAATTCCCTTTTGCGAGAGCAGCCACACTTCATCTGCTGTCCACAATCAACGTGTCACTGGGGGTGTCACACTTCCTTGGCCGTGTGGACCGGACGTGTTGACTGCATCCCGCTCTGCATGCGTTGGCTTGTGTTTCCTGCGCTGGTTTATTCCTTCACTTCCTTCCCTCTCCAGTACTCCCAGTAACATGACCTCTTCTTGCTGGTGGTCTCCCTGGCAGGAAGTGGGATGACCGAGCTAACGCCTGCTTTGTGGAGTATTTTTACGCCTGTTGAGTGATTTGAACACAAAGAAGCTGGGAATGATGATGCTTTTTGGCTTGCACTAACACCACACCGATGCTAAACTGGTATTGAGCAATTACCTCCAGGGGGAATTTGCTGGAAGCGCCACTTCCATTAATTGGAGTAATGAAATGCTCGGCTCTCGTATTCCGATCACGCCGCACAATGAACGTTGTTCAACGTCAGGCGGCACAATGCAGCCTTTTGTATGGCCTTGATCGAGGCTGATATCACACTGGAAACTATTTAGATGGCTATCACATGTTGTTTCTAACATTCTGCTCTTACTCTCATAACGAGAGAATGTCAAACCTCCCGTGTACAATAAAGATCTTGTTTTTGGGGCAATTTAAAGCTGTTGTGGGAGCTGCAGACAGGATGACTCCTATCTTTTCTACGCCAAGGAGGTTTAGTCATTGTTTTTGGTTTGGGCTGTGTAGCATTGGCATTTTCTATTTCAGGACAAACTTAACACTAGTTTCTTTTTCATTGCTCTTAGGGGAGATAATCACTTTTACAAATCTTGTCTCGAGGAGATTATTGACCTATTCAGTACATGTTGTGCCAATGCGTAACCTTCTACAATCTTCCATGCTCTCTCACTTCCTCCTTCCTGTCAAGTGTGATTTGTCTGTTAACATGACCTTGCTGAGCTCTTATCAAATGCACTTCTCCCACCTTGTGGCCGTTTGTATGGCTTAAAAGTGCTCCGACGTGTTAATGAATTAGTGGAGAGTTGCATCATCACCTCTTTTTGTCTCTGCCGCGAAAAAACATAAAGGACGTATACAGTAAATACGTTGCTAAGATGGGGTTTACGGAATTATAAAAACGTCTAAATACGTCTGGTATTGAATGAGTTAATTATCATCATGTAAGTGTTTTTCTTGACATTGTGCCTTTTTTGCTCTATTCATTTTTTTTTGTGTGTGCAGCGGGCCAATAATAAACAAGTCACGGGCCAAAATCACCTTTGATGTACATAAAGATGGTGGACATTTTGTGAAATCCTGCCTTGTTTTCTAATTCCAAGCAGTATATAGAGGCCTTTTATCTTTGTCCGCTTTTCTCGTCGTAGTTGCTGCCTTCCTTGCTTTAGAGGATGTGACGCCAGTATGCTTCCAACTTTTGTCCTTTTAGATTTTTGCACATTTTGGGTCCTAATTATGTGTAGCAAGCAACATAGCATGCACCGTTTTGACAATTGCAGCCTTTCATAATAATCTTCTTGTCTACTTTGAGCATGTAGTGCGAGCCACTTCCAAACGTTACCAACTTTTGACCGTGGACTTCGTCAAATGTTTGGTTCCAACTATCAGAAATCAACATACCATACACTTTTGGCACTATTCCAGCATATTACTATTCCAAACAGCCTTTTTATCTTCTTCTTCCACTAACCTTGCATTTGCCGTTGCCTTTCACACTTCGAGTATTTCAATCAACGCAAGCCATTTCAATTTTCTAAAGCCTTGTGTCGAGCAGCATACCATGCATTATCGTGACTAGTTCAGCTTCTTTCACTCACCTTGTCATGGTTAGCGCCTTTCACATTTTGAGCATGCGAGTCAAAGTCGATGCTGATAACCTATAATGATTTGTTTTCAATTCCAGCATTAAGCAGCATATAATATGCTGTCGTGACTATTACGCTGTCACAATTAAACAACCAACCAGCAGAAAAAGGATACACTAACGTGTGCGGTGTACAGTATAACTGCTGATCTGGAAACTCTGCTGTTGTTGTCTGCTCCCTTCTGGCCCGAGGTCAGTTTTTGGTGAGTGTCACAGTCTTGTTGAATTTCATGAACTGCCCTCAACAGTTAGCCCCCGGCGGGCTTTAGCCTTTTCTGCAAAGTGTGCTTGCCGTGCTAAACTCCGACTGACCCTCACCACACACACACACACACACACGCACACTCATACACGCACACAAACATACACAGTAATAGTCAGTGAGTGCAGGTGGAGATGATAGAGGTGCTGTAAGATAAGCCCTCACTGCAAACAAAGAGCTTTCAGGTGCCTCAGCTGTGGTGGAGAAGAAGTAAAATGAGCTGCTTATCGGCGGCTCGACTTCACAAAGCGCCAGTATCACGGCGTGGGTTCATTTAACAGGGTGTTCCCACATCCAAAGTGGGCCCCGTCACAGCCAGCAAACCACCAAGTCATCTGCTTCCTCGAGATTACTGAAGCAAACAAGGCATGATACACATTTAGTGATATGCATTACTTGGGCCATCACGAGATTTAGTGTGGAAGCAATGCCGTATTTACAATATACAATTTTTAGTCATTTCTCAAAAAACAAGAGGTTGCATTTGTAAAGGGAGGTCCCACCAAGTACCTGGCACAATATCCGTTTTTATTTCTCATTTATTTTACTTATTTTATTTTTATCTTTCATGTCTTTTTTTTTTTTAATTATATATTACATTATAATTTTTATTTTAAAATAACCACATAAAAAGAAAATATAAAATCAAGAATTTAATATTTAAAAAAAATAAATGTAAATAGAATAATAAAATAAAATAATAAAAACAATGTACATTTAAAAAAAAAATAAAAACAATATGAAAATGTAACATTTAAATTAAATTGTGAAAGAATGACTACTTACTTGCTTGGAGTGTTTTACGTACAGTTACAGTAAAACATGCAGTGAAATATGGGCCTGATATATACTGTACCGTATGTACCTTTTCCTGAAATATGTATGTGTATTGTTTATTGCATCTATCGTCAATTTGAGGAGTTTTTTTTTAATGTTTCTTTTTTAATACAGCTTAAAATGAATATATTTAATAGTACAATATAGAATAAATATAAATGGAAACATACAAAATAAAAAAAAAACAATGGTATCCTAGCTAACAAATAAAAATACAGATATGAAAGGCAAGAGTCACCTGTAACATGTTGGGTACATTCTACTTTTGTCTACCTTGTTGTGAAAATCCTAAGAATGTCTCTATCTTTAAAAAACAACACACAATTAAGGTAAAAAAAAAAAAAACTGTTTTCATTTCATTGTCATTGCTATCTGACTGCTGTGATGAAGGTTATTAAAACAAGAAAGCTCCGGTATGTGTTGGCCTTCAGCACAGTCATACTGTTATCTGCACTTGAAACAATAGGGAGATTATAATGCTGATGGGGGGGGGGCTGCTACCTGTATGTGTAATGGCTGAAACAGCAGGGGGAAGCGCGTGGTAAATAATTAACTTGAGCAGACTAAATGATTCAAAGCGTTGAGTCAGCTTTGCATGTAATAATGTTTCACCAGGGCCAAGCAGCAAAGCACATATTCCAGCGTGTGGCGTCACTGCTCGTCCCGCTTTGCCTTCCTGCGCCGATACAATCAGGCGCAATTCTCCAGCCTTTCCCAGAGCTTTTTACGTTGCATTTGAAATTCACTACTATAAATACACCGCATGCCGAGGGCCCGCTTTGAGGATGCCATTTATACTTTCAGGAGCTATTCATATCCCTGGCGCTGGATGCTGTCATTTCGTAAACACTGTTATGACCGTCTGTCTGGGAGGAGGCTTGAAAACGACCGAGTAGCTCCATTCTGCAACCCTTCAGAGACATAACCGTTAAAAGTGCATTGACTTAACTACGGCTACTCTTCGGAAAAACATTGAAAACTAAATATTTTTTTTTTGTAGGCGTGCCCCTCTGTCGTCTGCCCCTCAGCGCGCCGTGACACTTGATCTCAGGGTCAGCTGCGACGGATATTTCTGCTGTGTGTGTGTTTTAATGTCGTAAAAGGCTGGATTGCCATGACAGCCTGTCGCACATCACCGCGGTACGGCCTGATGACAGCCGCTCTACTGGGACTTGCTTCCTTTGGCCCACGGTGCCCAAATATGACCCTCTCAGCGTCCATCTTATTGTGTACCACCGATGTGAGCAAGTTAACCAGCTATTAGTGGGTAGTTATGAGTATAATAACTACTATCTATATCTCGTACAATACTGTAGCTAGGAAGCCAGCCACTTAAGAAGTTATTAGTGGTTGCCATTTGTAGTTAGCTAGTGTTGGCTAAGAAACAAAAAAGTTCTTAGCTAGATACTAGCCAAGCTAACTATATCACTGTTAGGCTAGATAGCTTGGAAGCTAACCATTTAGCAAGTTATTGATGGGTAGTTAGCTTGGAAGGTAGCTTGGTAGCTCAAAAGCTAGAAGGTTTTAGATTAGTATCTCTCAAAACTCAGAAGCTAACAAGTCAGTTAACAAGTTTTAGGCGCTTGCTCGCTTGGCGTTATAGATAAGTAGACAACAAAAATCATTTGTAAATTTGTTCTAAAAACGCCAAAGTCAAACTTTAACCAATCAAGCCGACGCGGCAAATTCCTATCTAGATATCATCAGACATGCACGGCTTCTTGCCCAAGCTACTTGTTGCTGGGTAGAATTCATGGGGCTCAATCATAAGTGTCCATAAGCCAATGAGAAGTTGTCATATACATATGCCCCACCCACTTAGCTCTTTGAATGGCAGGAAGTGAAACAGGACGTCAGACAGACACACACCAAGGAAATGATTAACATCTACAGTATATTACTATCTATCTATCTTGCAAGATTGTTGCTTGTCCATTATTTGTGGTAGTTATTACTGTAGTAGTTAGCCAGCAGGCTAGCTTGATAGGAAGCTAGGTTGTTCTTTAATGGATAATTTTATCTGCCTATTTGTGTGCAGCCTCGTGGTTTGCTTTTTTGCAAGATTATGCCAAAACAACTCCTTTCCATTCAATTTCTGTGTGGTGGATGCAGGATTTGATTTAATTATCAGTGAGAAAAGGCAAAAGTGACTACTTCTCCTTGTCCAGTTGCTTTGCTATGCACATGGCTGCCACCTACAGGACTGGAGGCTTCTAGTGAAATACCCGCAGCCTTTATTTACACTTGTTTTGGTTTTGCTGGAAAAAATGTTTACCCCTCAGCATAAGGGAAAAACCAGAGGCTGAATGGTGTCATTTCCTTGCATTGTTCCTGACTCCAACATGAAGCAAGACATAACAATTGCTCATAGCCGTTTATAGTAAATGACTACCTTTTAAAGCACTGACCTTTTTCTGAGGGCTTGTTTAAGGTCAGTCTGAGACGTATTATTATTGTTTCCAAGCTGCTATTACAGTAGGATGATAGGCTAAAATGCTACACAAAAACAACACGAATATGAGTAGAAGAAGATGTGACGGCCAAGAAGCATAGTAGTAGTGAGTTACCCGGACGTCTCACTCGCCACATTAATGAGGTTTCACATCAGCACTTCCTGCTTGTCCACACACCGCCGCCTCTGCAAAAACCCCACTGGCCGGAAACCAGGCAGCTACTGTCCGTGAAGCTCGGGCATTTTGTGTGTGTGTTTTTTTTTAAAAGCTCTTTGTAGTCTCAGCCAGAGAGCGTGTGGAATGTTGCTATGGCATGCGTCATGGTCATTTGGAACGGGATTTTCAAAGGACCATCTGAAACATTCAGAAACATTCCAGTCATTAGTCATAATATGTACTTGTTTTGTATTTTAGTGCGTCTGCATGTGCGGGCGCTGACTTTGCTTCCGTGCACTTTTCACAGTCAGAAATGTCCCACCTCGGTTTTGTAAGCAGAATCTGATAGTTGTCATACTTGCTCCATATGTAAATCGAGCTGGAGAGTTGAGAGAGTGGATGAGCCCGCCCTTTGTGTACATACACCCACCTCTTCATGGAGGACAAACGCTAAAAGAGCAGGCTTCGCTATACATCTTAAATTAAAGCCTGGAGCTCTGCCAGTCAGCCACAGACGTGGGAGCTATAAGTTTGATCATGTTTTTCTCCAGAAAATAGGCTAACCTAGCACTGTAGCTCACGTAACTATTGCTAGTATTGCTTGTTAGCATTAATGCTATTTTGTTGTATGGGATATATGGTATCTATTACATTGGACACGTGTACAGTTGTTCCAAAATATATTCATTAATGAATCATCGCTGTTTTCGTGGTTGAATACGGCCTAAAAATATGCATATTTGATGCATTTTATGCCTAAATTAAATATTTTCAAGCATAAAAATAACTAAATGGACTAAAATACAATACAAGGCATTCAGAAGACACATTCAGAATGGTTGAGGATATGTACTGTAGTATTTTAAAGTGGTTACTAGGTGTCAGTAGTGTTACATTGCTGAGACAATAGCCATCACAGGAAGTTCTGTCTAGAACAGGATGTAAAAGAACAAGGAACTCACCAAATGCTAACATGTGAGTCTATATAATGTCTTATTAGGTCTACCTTTTTGGGTAATACGAGTGTAAAGGTGACTATAGGGGTGCTGTTTCATGTCTGGAGGGCTCTAATAAAGTAAGACAACATATTTATGCTTTAAACAGACTTTCTATGTTCAAGCTACAAAAATACCTGTGTGTGAATTATAAATAAGGAGCCCTACTTAGTGGAAATTCACATATCACGGTTGGGTCTGGAACCAATTAACCACGATGAATGAGGGATTACTGTACATGTAAAAAGTGGAAACGTGTGCAATCGTGGAGACACCAACTCTGTCGGAGGCAGGCGTGGGTAACGCAGCTCATTAGCATTAAAGATTAGCATTAAATGGCAAGTTTGCATCAGTAAATTCCAAATTCCAGCATTAAGGCTAGGTTTTTGGACAACACACTAGCGGGGCCTCTGGCATTTATTTAAAATTGGCAAAAAAAAAGTATAAAACGGGACTTAAGAGGCCACCTGTGTGTTTTCTACGCATGCATTAGTATTTGTGTGAAATGATGGTATGGCCTGTGCACCGTGTCACTTCAAGGAAATTTGTTCTGCCTGTCTGCCTTCGTCATTTCAGCCCCGCTGGACGTGCGTGCACCTGGCGAGATGTCAGCTCTGTGTTTTGTCTGCTGTCTCCTCCCTGCCTTAATGGATGAGGAGGAAGTTATTTGGGCCTCATGAGGACCAGATGATGGCGGAAAGCGTGTCTTGTGAGCAAAGCGTTACATCCCCATCTGTCCTGCGTGTTTGCCCTGGTTTCTGGAAGTCAAAACAAATCCTTAGCTGTGATTAAATCATGCGGCGTGGAAGGTAAACTATGACGATATGATGATAGAACGCCATCACCTTGAAAGTGAGATTAGGGCTCTGGCAGTTATTTGAATGGCGGGCGGCTTTAAAGGAGTTCCGCTGGTGAACGTGGCCGTGAGCAGATGATGAAAGAGGCTAATCCTCCAGCTTGAGTAGGAGCCAAGCACACATTTCATCTGCAGCTCTCCTCCACAGCAAGGACATCTCCGCTTCTCAAGGGAGCGGCGAACGTTGAGGACGACTCATTTTTGTTTCTCAGATCATGGCTGCTGCTGCAGTTCCCCAGGCTCTGCCAGTTTAGCTGCCATGTTGACTTTGGAGGACGACTGGCAGACGTCACAAAGTTTGCTCATCTCTTCAAGTTCTTATACTGGATAGACACGCAAGACGTGTTCAGTAGGACAATGGTTCTCCTTTTTACCCCAAGTCCTAGGGTTGGTCGATACGGGAAATGTTGGTGACCCGATACCAAGTGAATACTGGACCAGCATTGCAGATACCGTTGCTTTTTACGTGAAAGTTTTCAAGGTCTTTGCATTACTTTGCCTTTAATGTGTTGCTCATGATTAAAATCCGAATGAAACAAGATGAATATTTTAGGAAAACAAAAAATATTTAATAAATATTTAATACCATGAATAATTAAAACCTTTTCTTTTTTTTTTTTCTTTTTTTTTTTAGATTTCATGTTAAAATGGGGGCCGAGTGGTTAGCATGTTGGCCACACCGTCAGAAGATCTCCGTTAGCCATCTCTGTGTGGAGTTTGCATGTTCTCCCCGTGTGTGTGTGTGTGTGTGTGTGTGTGTGTGTGTGTCTGGTTTTCTCCGGGTACTCCTGTTTCCCCGCCATGCATGTTAGGTTAATTAGTGACTCTAAATTGTCCATAGGTATGAATGTGAGTGTGAATGGTTGTTTGTCTATATGCGCCCTGCGATTGGCTGGCGACCAGCCCAGGGTGTACCCCGCCTCTTGCCCAAAGTCAGCTGGGATAGACTCCAGCATACCGCCGCGACCCTAATGAGGATAAGCGGCATAGAAAATGGATGGGTGGAAGTTACAATGGGACTGTCTGTGTAGCTTGTTACAATTTTCTGTGGGTGTTGTTTAGTTTAATTTAATTAAATTATTACACGTCATCGTGGGCCGATAAAAAGCAAGTTGCCGGTCACAAATGGCCCGCGGGCCTCACTTTGGACACCCCTGTTGTATGGCATCTACTTGCCAACCGTATAGGGACACTATGACAAACACTAAGTGCGGCTTCCTGTTCTTCATCCCGGTCAGAGATCACAACCCTCAAGTTCTTCCACCCCAGACCCTTCTAGCCATGCCTTTAACCTTTAACTGACCTTACAGAACTTTGGTCCTTGGAGTGTATTTTTCTGTACTTGTAGGGCTGCAGGTTTGCACAAATGAGATTTTTCCTAAAGCTTTGTGGTCAGCTGGAGCCAATTAGAAACTGCTACTCCTTGTTGTTGCTGTAGTTTTAATGGGCCAGCATGAGGTACACATAAAGAGCCACAAATGTCAGAGTGGAGTAACGCGTGCACAAAAAATAATAAAACAAAGCTGCTTGTTTGCAACGCCAAACATCTTGAGCAATCAAACTTGTCTGTCATTAAAAGGGGGAAATGTCGCCGTGTCCTTTTTAAGCTCTCCTCTGCAATCAGTGACTTCTGCTGTTTGGACTTGACCATGAAATGGAATCTAATAGCGGGTGGGACGGAGCTGTTAGACTTATATTAACCCTCACAGATGACACTATTGTGATGATGCTCTCCATCAAGTGTTAGATGTCATTATTGGCTTGTGTAGGTGTGCCTAATGAAGTGTCTTGTGAATAACGACACAAGTAAGGGTTGCTTTTTCTGCCTGTTTCACTTCTGCCACTGTCTGTCACCCACGCGCCCAGCTGAAACACAAGCTTGTGGTGACTTAGAATGGCAACTTTTCTTTATGGTTTAAGCTGGGGGGGGAAGTGAGGACATGACCTTGTGTGTCCGCCGCAAAACTGTTTGGATTGATGAACGCTTGAGCGAGCATGCAGAGCATTTTTGTGGCAGTGAAAGAAAGAGACGAGCTCTTAGAAAAGACAGGACGTGAAACCTATAGGCGGGGTGGCAGGTCTGTTGCTGATGTAATGATTAGCCTTTTGATGTGCGGTTAAGGTGCACTCACACCCATTAAGCTCTGTAGTTCCTGCAGCTTGTGGGAAAGCATCTCTAAAGTTTGCTTCATCCGAGTTTAGAAAAAGAATCTGCTGTAGCAGCAAAACTCCCTATTTTGGTTATTTTCACGGCATGTTGGTGTACAGTAAAAGCCATCTGTCAAAATGCTGTTGACGTAAATCGGAGCCTTTAGCACCCTCCTGTGGCGTCAGTCGGTGCTACAAGCAACTGCAACAGTATTGTATATTCAGTTTTGGTGCTTTTGGGTGTTATTTTAAAAGGGAAATAAACAACACCCTCATCTCCTTTTGCAGCTGGCTGGCCTGGGGTGGGGACACACAACATGGCAGAACCACCACGGCGGGAGAGCACCAGCAGCCTGCAGAGGAAGAAGCCCCCCTGGCTCCGACTGGACATTCCTGCAACTCAGATGTCTCTGGACGAGCCTCCCACTTTTGTTCAGGTGCTCAAACTACTAACAGCTGATGGGGGGGGGAAAAAAAAGATATTTACATTTGTTGCAAACAAATAAATGCACGGTAACAGGCATTACGAATTAGTGCCAAAAAACTAATTTTCTTGTGAAATTAGTCTTGATTTTAAAAAATGAATTAAAAAAAAAAAATTCTTGGCATACCTTGCTGATACTGTTTCTCATCTTTAATAACAATTACAGTCATGGAAGACATGATTAGACAACCCTTGTTTCTTCAGTTTATTGATCATTGTAATGCCTGGTACAACTAAAGGTACATTTGGTTGGATGAATATGATGATGATAACAAATATAGCTCATAAGAGTTGAAGTTAAGAGCTGATATCGAGCAACTTCTTGAATAATAACCAAAATAACTTAAGTTCTTGCATGAATTGTTCTAGCATTGTACTGGCAAATCATTTGAACTCTTATGAGCTATTTTTGTTGTCTTTGTTATATTTGTCCAAACAAATGTACCTTTAGTTGTATCAGGCATTAAAATGAACATGAAACTGAAGAAACAAGGGTTGTCTAATCATTTTTTCCATGACTGTATATAGAAATACAAGCCTTTAAAATTAATTAAACTAGCCAAAGAATTAATTTAAGGGAACACAAAAATCACATTAAAAGCAATAAATAATGATGAACGAGTTATTATAGTCAGTCATGTATTGGTAACAATTATGTTGTAAATGTTGCACTTATTCTATTATTAAGTTTGTAGTCTTACCTTGTGAAATAAATATTAAATATAAAACAATTAACTTATTTCTGCATAGTATTAATGTAATACATAACTTTTGTGTTGCTTTTACCACTTGACTCTTATAAATATGTATTCTTAAAATGGAAATCAAAAAGAAAATAAAAACATATCTATTTAAAATGCCAAAATATATTTTTTAAATTGCTTGTTGCAGTTTTTGTAACGTATTCCCCCCCCCGTGTAGCCGCTGAAGAGGCAGGGCTTCCTGCGCAGCATCAGCATGCCGGTAGAGACCTCTCACCTCCAGTCCCCGCCCCGCGACTTCATTGACACCCGGAGGCCTGTCTTACAGCGCCAGTCATCCATCACTCAGACCATAAAAAGGTGAGTTCCTGGCCGGAAAGGACGCTCACGGAAAGAGCTTAGGTTTTTAGAAACCGGAGTTTTAAACTTTTTGTGACTATTCCTGACTGTAGCTTGTGATTACAACGCTAGAAGTGAGTGCTGACATCTCTGCCTTAATTCGGACCAGCGAGTGGACTGAACTCACCAAAACAAACGTATAGTAGGAGCCGACAGCCCTTATAGGCAAGCCGTCAAGCTAGCCGCGGCTTTGAATCGGCGGCTGCTCACGAAGCCGCGCTCTTGAGGAGATATCTGAGGCTGTAACAAGGACTGGTGAGAGACACAAACCCGCTGTTACAACGAATATTAAACACCAAAGGCAGTGTCAAACAAGCTAACGGCTAATCGACAACACTCGAGACGGTGTTGCTCCGCAACCGCAATAATGCCAAAGATAAAAGAAGCGGATCTGATGGTGGCTCGAGTAGTTCTGGTCGAAGCACTCCGGATTCGGTTAAAGGCATGGAAGGTGCTGGTTCTGCATCTTCACCAGGACTTGACGGATGAAGTTCAAAGTGTGAGAGTGGAGAAGAAAGAATTACAGGAAAGTACTGCAGCACTGACAGCCGCTCCCAAAAAAAAGAGACTGAAGAAAAAGACAAAATCATTGAGCAACTGAAACCGACCATAGATGACATGGATCAGAACACGCCAATGAATGATGTGGTCGTGACAGGCCTTCGGATCAAACCTAGGTCCGATGCCGGGGCAGTTGCGAATAAGGACGAACCCGACGAAATGGATGTCGCTTCAACGGAGCAACAAGTTGTCACCTTTTTGCAAGCTATGGAGGTGTAATTTGTAATTTTCTAAAATTATGGAGAAGCTATTTCATAATAGGTTGGACAAATGTATGAATAAGAATGAATTACTAGCAGGTAGCCAAAACGGATACAGAGCTAACATTTCAACTTCTATGGCACTGATTGAAATCACGCAGGAAGCTACGACTGCTACTGCTACAGACCACAGAAGGTGTGCAGCTGCAGTAATTATGGATCTTAAAAAAGCCTTCGACAAAATCACAATATTTTAACAACAAAGTTAGAACGGTACGGAATCAGAGGATTAGTTTTGAATTGGGACAAACAGGAAGCAGTTTGTAAAGCTAGGAGAACACACATCTACAAGTTTAAATATCACGCGTGGAGTACCCCAGGGGTCCATATTGGGACCAAAACTGTTCAATGTGTTAATCGACATTTGAAAAGTGACAAAGGACCTAAAGTTGGTATCATTTGCAGATGATACCACTGCCTGTTGTTCTGGGGAAAGCACACAAGAACGACCAAATACAAATAGACGGAGTGGACATTGAAAGAGTGAATGAAAATACATTTCTGGGGATCATAGTAGATGAAAAAATGAGTTGGAAATCTCATATTAAAAATATACAACAAAAGGTGGCGAGAAATACTTCAATATTGAATAAAGCAAAATTTGTTCTTGCTCAAAAATCACTCCACACTCTTTCCTGTTCTTTGGTATTACCATATCTGACTTATTGTGTGGAAATATGGGGCAATCATTCTAAAAGCAGTCTTCACTCACTCAACGTACTGCAAAAAAGATGGGTGAGGATAATTCATAATGCCAAGTATAGAGAACACACTAACCCTTTATTTTTAAAATCACAGATATTAAAATTTGCTGATTTAGTACATTTTCTGCTAAAACCATGCATAAAGTTAACAATAACCTGCTACCTAAAATGTCATACAGTATTTCTCGCTATGATCTTAGAGGAAAATTAAACTTGACACACTTTATGCGAGAACAAGGTTGAAAATCCACAGCATTTCAGTAAGCGGAATTAAATGATGGAACGGATTGAGGAAGGAACTCAAACGATGCACCGAGATGAGCCAATTCAAAAAACAATACAAGCAGTTAATGTTGGCTAAAATACAAGGCAGGAGAGTCTTGAACTTGCTTTATGATGCTTGTCTTCATCTTATTTATTTATTATTCCACTGATGATATGGAATAATATTACATGGAATACAGGAAGTGAATAATATGTACTGCACCAGATGTGGAACGGATGGGGGGTGGGATTAAATAAGTTTTGCATGTGGACATGTGGAACTGTGAAATGGTTCATGAGATGTTTTCCATTGTAACCCGCATGCATGTTCAAATAAAGTTAAACTAAACCAAACCAAACCTCTGGCGTGTAAAAAGAGTCTTTTCCTCTTTGTGTTTCTTTTCTTTGATGCATGGCTGGTTCTGATTAACCGCTTGACCTCGCTTACCTCGCGTGATGCTAGCCTGTGATCACCAAGTCCTTTTCCTAAGAGTCTTTTCGCCCTGCATGAGGACGCCATTGCTTCCTTCTCACTGCCCGTTCTTGTCTTTTCTCTCCTTCTTCTCCTCCTCCTTCTTCCCTCTGCGCCTTCCTTCACCCACCTGCCCGACCCGCCCGGCGACAGCAGCAGGAGGGTTCACTTTGAGCGGATTAACACGATGCCCATTAAGGGCCAGCGAGCTGCTCGCCGCAGCACCAGGAAGCACCACTCGCTCTCCAGAACCCTGCTCAGGTATGCAGGGTGCACCTGCCTACGTCACTGCAAGAGTGCACGCCACCACTGTCCTGTATGTGCACTATGCCTCAATGGTTTCACACACTTCAAAGTTGTAGTACCAATAATTATTATATAATATTATTAATTCGTAATATTATATATTATAAAAATATAATATTATACATTATATAATAAGATGTTAAAAACAAGTAAATAAATGATAATAAATATACATGAAAAATAAAAATAAAGACATTAAATATAATAACTCTGAGTTTGCATGTTCTCCCCGTGTGTGTGTGTGTGTGTGTGTGTGTGTTACATGTTAGGTTAATTGGTGACTCTAAATTGTCCATAGGTATGAATGTGAGTGTGAAAAGTTGTTTTTTCTGTATGTCTATATGTGCCCTGCGATTGGCTGGCTCAAGGTGTACCCCTCCTCCCGCCCAAAGTCAGCTGGGATAGGCTCCAGCATACCCCTGCGACCCTAATGAGGATTAAGTGGCATAGAAGATGGATGGGTGGATGGATGTAGGAATATACAGGCCATCCAGCTCTTATATATAAGTAGGAAGGTTCCCCTGTACTGTAAATATATGATATTGCATATTATTTCTATGCAATTATGTCTGCAAGTCAGCCAAAAGTAACTGTAGTCTGTAATAATAATAATAATAATAATAATAAGACACCACAGGCCTGGTGTTAGCTGTGCATTCTTCACCAGCGTACTGTCATTATTAATTGGTATCATTAGGAAAAGGGTCCGTTAGGGCCGATCCATGCCACAAAATTCACTTGAGTGATGCTTCATTAGGTACACCTGCCAATGAGCTGCAATACTAAATAAATAATAATGCTCGTTTAAAAAGGATGTTTATTGTTGTGTCTGCATCTCAGCAAGCTAAACAAGGCACCCCCAGTACTTATAAAGTTGTATGACCAAGCTTAATAATGAGCATAAATATTAAATGAATATCTCCGAGCTTTACTAGCATTGTCTTTGTTGCAGCTCTTCTATTGGACCTCGTTACATTGGTGTACCTAATGTTGTGGCTGTGTGGTTTTCTCAGCAGCTTTTAATTAGCCGACTTCTCTCAGCATTCCTTTGTGAAGAATGTTTCCACTTCCCGTCCCGGGGCGTTGTTTGCTGAGACTCAGAGTGCAAACAGTATGATTGCGTGTGTTCGTCATTGTTACGCTTTGCATCACCACTGCAGCAGGTGGACAAATAAAACACATTTTGGGGTAAAGTAGTTTTGCTCAGGAGTGCACGCCTCACCTTCCAGCAAATATCGTAGTATATCTTTTCAAGGGACAATACCATACACAATTATTGTTGTGTGTTGACTCACTTTCTGTGGATAATAAATGTATACTGCTATGCAAGCTGTACACTGACTACTCTAAAGTAAATCCGACTTTCATCTCTATTGGACTGTCCCTTGAGGAGATCTACTGTAATGAAACACACACTTTTCACCTGTACTGTTGGTTGATAGTCAGAAACATGCCCAGACTTGTTCCCTCCCTCCTCATAACATCCAGGGAAAGTGTCCTCTTATCAGGCTCACGTGCTCATAAGTAAATGTGAACTGTGACTGCTCAGGGGCACAGCCGATTGGTTCGGGGTCAGCAAGGATGGCGATGCCACACAGAAATGGCAGAGGAAGAGCCTCCGCCACTGCAGCCTGCGCTACGGCAAGCTGAAGCCGCAGGTGATCCGCGAGATGGACCTGCCCAGCCAGGACAACATCTCCTTGACCAGCACCGAGACTCCGCCTCCGTTGTATGTCCCCGCCTCCCAGCATGGCATGCAGAAGGTAAAACAATGCACCGTTTATTTCAACACAGTGGAAACTCTAAGGTCAACCATAGCATTTTCTCATTGGAAATAATGGAATTTGCCTGTTCCAGTGTCAAACTGTTGCCTTTGTTTACTGTATAAGAAATATTTTTAGTAAGATTTTGTCATGTAGCAGTAAAAGTATGTAAAATTGAAAGTTGTAACACTTTCAACTCTGATGAGAAGTGCTGCATGGGAGGCAAGTCTCTTCTTCCAAGTGTACAGTCTGTTGTTCTTTTAATTCTGTTTGAGTTATTGTACTGAGCAGCCAGGTAAGTCATCATTTTTCATTCATTACCCTCCATAAAAATGAAAAAGAAGCCAAAACACACTTGAGAGGCACTCTAGACTGAACTCTCATGAGATTTGCTGAAGTCTTGCATGATGTCTGCATGACAGCTGTTTGAAAGTGATGGACCTCGTGGGTGTTTGACCTTAGAGGTTCCAGTGTTGTAAATGTGGATTTTTCATCTGCCCTGTTCAATCTGATACCTTCACTTCCACAGATCGTGGACCCCCTGGCACGAGGCCGGGCCTTCCGTATGGTGGAGGAGGTGGACGGCTACAGCGTGCCCCAGACCCCCATCACCCCCGGGGCGGCGTCGCTCTGTTCCTTCACCAGCTCGCGCTCGGGCCTCAACCGAATGCCTCGCCGACGCAAGAGGGAGTCTGTAGCCAAGATGAGCTTCAGGGCGGCGGCGGCCCTGGTCAAGGTGGGACGCATTGACATTTTATAAGCAACACCTGATCTTGCGATGGTACTACCCAGTTCGGTGTTACAGTCTGCGTCAGTTGGCTTACTAAATGTGTGTTGTGTGGGTCAGGGGCGCTCCATACGCGACAGCA
Organism: Dunckerocampus dactyliophorus; assembly: GCF_027744805.1. Classification (NCBI taxonomy): domain Eukaryota; kingdom Metazoa; phylum Chordata; class Actinopteri; order Syngnathiformes; family Syngnathidae; genus Dunckerocampus; species Dunckerocampus dactyliophorus. Next base: position 7,155,460 of record NC_072836.1, on the reverse strand, counting down.
CCCTGCGACGGGCCCATCGACGCAGTTTTACTCCTGCCAGCTTCATGGAGGAAGACATCATCGACTTTCCCGATGAGCTGGACACATCTTTCTTTGCCCGAGTAAGCCCAACAACAAACACATCCTCCTAATGTCCATTTTTTGTTTGCATACCTATTGGCATTGTACGCCTTGTAGGATATTTTAATGCACGAAGAGCTGTCCACGTACACAGACGAGGTTTTCGAGTCGCCGTCGGAGGCGGCCCTGAAGGAGGCGGAGAATGGCAACAAGAAGGAAGAGACGGACCTGACAGGAAGCGCGCTGGATAAAACGGCCCTTGAGAGAAGTCACCTGATGCTGTAAGTCCACCTTCCCCTAGATGGCGCAGTGTGCACTGTATTTATTCTCCTAAAAAAGTGTTAGCTGCTTCACTTTTGGAATTGTATTGATTTTATTGGTGACAAAGATGGCAAAAATGACAGCAGTAGCATCCGTAGTACTAAAAATGCCCCTAAACATGTATTTTTATCGGGCTTCATATTCTTTCTGGGTTCCAGAAGTGCTTGAAAGTCTTGTCCTGTTTAAAATTTAAAAAGTGATTTGTTATTTTTGAATTTTTAAACGTTTATTTTACAAGAAATAATTATGATACTGAATAGTTGGCTTGAGGAAAAATATTATAATCTGTTTTTGGCCACGTATGTCGCTGCACTTTTTTGTGACTTGTTTTCATAATATATTTTTATATTTATTTGATGCTTTTTTTAATGAAACACAAAAAAAAGTCTTAAAAGTTCCAGCCATGAAATGTGCTTGAAATTGTGTTTTCTTTCATGTTTACTTGGATGAGATGCAAAGCGTGTGACTGCAGGATTCCTCTAGATGCTCCAGCAAAGCCTTATCTTGTATTGATTGTTTTGTGAGAAAGAAGTAAATCAGATGCTTGAAATACTTGAAAATGCTTGGTAATAATTGTGTGTCCCGTTGAGAATTACCACAAAGACGGCTCAGCATGTCTTCACCTACTAGTCTATTAGATTGGTTTTAGCCTGTTTATGAACTCCTGACACAGCTTTTTATTTGTGTCACTCAGGCCTTTGGAGCGCGGGTGGCGTAAAGCCAAAGAAGGAACGCCCGGCCCCCCGAAGGTGCCCTTGCGCCAGGAGGTGGTGAGTATCAACGGTCAGCGGCGCGGCCAGCGGATTGTGGTGCCCGTCAAGAAGCTTTTTGCCCGGGAGAAGAGGCCTTACGGGCTGGGGATGGTCGGGAAGCTGACCAACCGCACGTACCGCAAGCGCATCGACAGCTACGTCAAGAGGCAGATAGAGGACATGGACGACCACAGGTGTGCGAACGCGTCCCGTAATACGGCGCTCACTCGGTTGTGCAGGTGTGCCTAATGACGTGTCCCTTGGCTGGACTCCTGCAGGCCTTTTTTTACGTACTGGATCACGTTTGTCCACTTGCTCATCACTATCCTGGCGGTTTGCATACACGGCATCGCTCCGGTGGGCTTCTCCCAGCACGAGACGGTTGATTCTGTGAGTTAATAATGATCACTCTGTAATTATGGACAGTGATGCTCATATGTCCCCCTCCCGCCTCCCCAGGTTTTAAGAAACAAAGGCGTGTACGAAAATGTCAAGTTTGTGCAGCAGGAGAACTTCTGGGTTGGGCCAAGCTCGGTAAGTACATGTACAGCGACGGGATTGGACGGTTTGTCATTTGTCTCTTATCTATGCAAAGAAGTGTTTTGTTGTATGTAAAGGAAGTTATTTTCACTTTTAAATCAGTTGTGGTTTATTTTGCATCAAGGCTAAGGGGTGCAGTGACCCACCCAATCCAGCAGATGGCGCTGCATGCTGTGAATTGTGCTCAGTCTCTGGCTTTTAACTCTGTGTGAGTCGTGTGGTCCTCAGTCTGTCATGGCCACATGAGCCCATAAGCGCGCTGACTCAGCTGGAAGAAAAGGTTCTGTCATGATGTGAATAGACACGGACGTTTACGGGCTATATTCACATACTCTATACATCAGCATCAGCGTCGTCGTTTGTTCTTGGGTTTGTTGTGGCCAAATCAGACGCCCTGCTAGGGTGTGTGTTTAAGAGAGGCAGGTGCTGCGCACCGGGAGGCGGAAAAAGTGACGTCAAACGCCAACCTGGGATCCTGCGAGCCGGCGTTTAGACCACGAGGTCACAACTTTTCAGCATCTAATTAAGGAACTAAGGTTGACTTTTTTTTCCTTTTGACTGGATTACCTTTTGGCCGTGGAGTGCTGGACGCAAGGAACAACGGCAGGTGGATTGTGAGTGGAAACTGCGGCTTTCACTTCGTATGCTTGAAGTATGCATAGCCTTGCCTTAGTTTTGTGACTTTGGGAACGTTTTGGGGGGGGTGAAGCTTGAGTTTTTGGGGTTGATTGCTTTCGTTGACGGGTTTGAGGGAGTGCAGAGTTATGTTTAGTTCGGGGGGAGGGAGTGTCTTATGCGGGATTAATTTGGTGCAATTAAACAGCTGTATGGGAGGCAAATTAGTATTTTTTTTTCTTCCAGCTGATATCTGGTCTTCCCGCTACCTCAATTATTTGCGTTGTAGCTTCGCCACTTCTAATAGGAAGTTTGTTACAAGTCTTATTCTTTCCTTTTTGGTTTGATTTGCTGTTATTTATTCCCGTTTGCATTTATTCATTTATTTTTTACCTACTACTTGTATACTGTATATCGCTTTTATTGTTTTATTGTTCTTGTTTTAAATATTTTACAGTTTTGAGTGTCTTTGTTTTTATTAGATCTTTCAGCTTTAACTGTAGTAATTTGTACTTTTTTTTTTTTTTTTACTAGTCTGTGCAGCACTTTGGAAACAGTGTTTATAAGATGTGCTATAGAAATAAAGTGTATAACGTGCATTATTGCCAGTTACAGGACCGACTGATTTGATCTCAGCTTCAAAACTTATTTATTTGGAATCAGGGGTATTCGTGTCACGTGCAACTGGGAAGAAAAACAAACAAAAAAAACTGTGAAATTACAAAAAAAAGTTCTTACATTACAAGAATAAAGTCACAATTTTACAGGAAACAAATTGTATTGTACTTTCCAAATGGAAGTGTGTCCATACTGGAATTTGCTGGAATAGTAAGCTGCTTCTGTGTGTTTGTAGCTTTAAGGCTAATGAGCTGTGTTTGTTCCCCAAGAGGCGCTCTTGTGCACTTTATGCACTTTTCACATATACGGTACTTTGTAACTCTCCGATGTAAGCGATGCCATGCAGCACACGACGACGTAACATTAAGGACATGACAGGCGGACGCGAACGTTAGCAATGCTCGCGTAGCTACAGTATGTGAGGTAAAGTGCTAACATTACAGTCAGGTTTTAACAGCAACCTCATTGCTGAAGAAAAATGATCAAACTTACAACTCCCCCGTCTATAGCTGACTGACGGAATGTTGGCAGAGCTCCAGGTTGCATTTTAAGATGTGTAGCAAAGCCTGCTTTTAAGCGAGCATTTCCGTACCTCTTGTCTCAAAGTGAGGGAGATGATGGATAATTCTCCTTTTGTGTGCCCATGAACAGGCTGCAGGGACACACATTACATTACATGAATGTTCAGTGTAGCCCTCATACAACTCCTACTGTGACCCGCAGGAGGCGCTGATCCACTTGGGGGCCAAATACTCTCCATGCATGAGGCAGGACAAGCAAGTGCATGAGTTCATCAGGGAAAAACGAGCCATCGAACGCAACTCGGCGTGCTGCGTGCGCAACGATCGCTCCGGCTGCTTGCAAACCTCAGAGGAGGAGTGCTCGGTGGGTCAGTAAATATCTCCGCACCTAATAAGAGCGAGTCTTACTCCTCCTGCTTTTCCTGCGCAGAGCACTCTGGCTGTTTGGGTGAAGTGGCCGCGGCATTCCAGCACGCCTCAGTTAAACGGCAAAGACAGGCAGTATGGCTCTGTTTGCCATCAGGACCCCAGGTGCCGTCCACCATCAGCACCATTACACACCATTGTACACCATTACACACCATTACACACCATTGTACACTATCATACACCATTACACACCATTGTACACTATCATACACCATTACACACCATTGTACACTATCATACACCATTACACACCATTGTACACTATCATACACCATTACACACCATTGTACACCATGACACACCATTACACACCATTGTACACTATCATACACCATTACACACCATTGTACACTATCATACACCATTACACACCATTGTACACCATGACACACCATTACTCACTATTGTACACCACTACACACCATTACTCACTATTGTACACCACTACACACCATTACTCACCATTACATACCATTGTACACCATCATACACACCATTACACACCATTACACACCATTGTACACCATCATACACCATTACACACCATTACACACCATTGTACACCATCATACACCATCATACACCATTACACACCATTGTTCACCATTACACACCATTACACACCATTGTACACCACTACTCACCATTACTCACCATTACTCACCATTACTCACCATCGTACACCACTACACACCATTACTCACCATTGTACACCATTACACACCATTACTCACCATTGTACACCATTGAGCTTTATTATTTCTTCTCATTTCAGGATATGTCTGGAGCCTGCCTCGGGCTCTCCTCACGAATGGCCCGATGACATCACCAAGTGGCCAGTGAGTGCCGTTGAAACGCTATTGCTTTTATTAGCAGCAGCAGCAGCAGCTGCCTAGGCAACATTAGATGGATGCACACAAGCATGCTACTCTTACTCCTTGTCAGGTGACAAGATGTGATGATTTGGACTATTTTTTTTTCATGCAAGAACGCAGCGGAATTTGGATGCAGACAATTTGCAGCCACTATTTCTCCCTGTTGATTTTGAATGTGTGCAACCCAAAGGGCCTGCAGGTAGAAGGGGTCCAGGTTCACGTCAGTAAATGGTCACAAGAGCCATGTTGATTTTGACCTGTGTTTGGAAAGGTTAAATAGAGGTGGAAGGTTGAAGGTCATGTGTACGTTTGCTGTTAGATTTGCACCAGGTACAACACAGGGAACCACACCAACCTGCCTCACATAGACTGCACCATCACGGGACGACCCTGCTGCATCGGAACCAAGGGAAGGTAACGCTGGTCATTTCAGAAAAAACACTGATTATCTCTGACTTTTTAATGAGAGCTCTTCTTTTTCAAGGTGCGAAATCACATCCCGGGAATATTGTGACTTCATGAACGGCTACTTTCATGAGGAAGCCACTCTCTGCTCCCAAGTAAGCTCCTCACTCTACGCATCCTTCTGCTTTCATAGGCAATTAGAACATGTTAATATACAGGATGCTAGAGTGCTAATATGCAGGCATAGCATGTTAATATACAGGATGCTAGAGTGCTAATATGCAGGCATAGCATGTTAATATACAGGATGCTAGAGTGCTAATATGCAGGCATAGCATGTTAATATACAGGATGCTAGAGTGCTAATATGCAGGCATAGCATGTTAATATACAGGATGCTAGAGTGCTAATATGCAGGCATAGCATGTTAATATACAGGATGCTAGAGTGCTAATATGCAGGCATAGCATGTTAATATACAGGATGCTAGAGTGCTAATATGCAGGCATAGCATGTTAATATACAGGATGCTAAAGTGCTAATATGCAGGCATAGCATGTTAATATACAGGATGCTAGAGTGCTAATATGCAGGCATAGCATGTTAATATACAGGATGCTAGAGTGCTAATATGCAGGCATAGCATGTTAATATACAGGATGCTAGAGTGCTAATATGCAGGCATAGCATGTTAATATACAGGATGCTAGAGTGCTAATATGCAGGCATAGCATGTTAATATACAGGATGCTAGAGTGCTAATATGCAGGCATAGCATGTTAATATACAGGATGCTAGAGTGCTAATATGCAGGCATAGCATGTTAATATACAGGATGCTAGAGTGCTAATATGCAGGCATAGCATGTTAATATACAGGATGCTAAAGTGCTAATATGCAGGCATAGCATGTTAATATACAGGATGCTAGAGTGCTAATATGCAGGCATAGCATGTTAATATACAGGATGCTAGAGTGCTAATATGCAGGCATAGCATGTTAATATACAGGATGCTAGAGTGCTAATATGCAGGCATAGCATGTTAATATACAGGATGCTAGAGTGCTAATATGCAGGCATAGCATGTTAATATACAGGATGCTAGAGTGCTAATATGCAGGCATAGCATGTTAATATACAGGATGCTAGAGTGCTAATATGCAGGCATAGCATGTTAATATACAGGATGCTAGAGTGCTAATATGCAGGCATAGCATGTTAATATACAGGATGCTAGAGTGCTAATATGCAGGCATAGCATGTTAATATACAGGATGCTAGAGTGCTAATATGCAGGCATAGCATGTTAATATACAGGATGCTAGAGTGCTAATATGCAGGCATAGCATGTTAATATACAGGATGCTAGAGTGCTAATATGCAGGCATAGCATGTTAATATACAGGATGCTAGAGTGCTAATATGCAGGCATAGCATGTTAATATACAGGATGCTAGAGTGCTAATATGCAGGCATAGCATGTTAATATACAGGATGCTAGAGTGCTAATATGCAGGCATAGCATGTTAATATACAGGATGCTAAAGTGCTAATATGCAGGCATAGCATGTTAATATACAGGATGCTAGAGTGCTAATATGCAGGCATAGCATGTTAATATACAGGATGCTAGAGTGCTAATATGCAGGCATAGCATGTTAATATACAGGATGCTAGAGTGCTAATATGCAGGCATAGCATGTTAATATACAGGATGCTAGAGTGCTAATATGCAGGCATAGCATGTTAATATACAGGATGCTAGAGTGCTAATATGCAGGCATAGCATGTTAATATACAGGATGCTAGAGTGCTAATATGCAGGCATAGCATGTTAATATACAGGATGCTAGAGTGCTAATATGCAGGCATAGCATGTTAATATACAGGATGCTAAAGTGCTAATATGCAGGCATAGCATGTTAATATACAGGATGCTAGAGTGCTAATATGCAGGCATAGCATGTTAATATACAGGATGCTAGAGTGCTAATATGCAGGCATAGCATGTTAATATACAGGATGCTAGAGTGCTAATATGCAGGCATAGCATGTTAATATACAGGATGCTAGAGTGCTAATATGCAGGCATAGCATGTTAATATACAGGATGCTAGAGTGCTAATATGCAGGCATAGCATGTTAATATACAGGATGCTAGAGTGCTAATATGCAGGCATAGCATGTTAATATACAGGATGCTAGAGTGCTAATATGCAGGCATAGCATGTTAATATACAGGATGCTAAAGTGCTAATATGCAGGCATAGCATGTTAATATACAGGATGCTAGAGTGCTAATATGCAGGCATAGCATGTTAATATACAGGATGCTAGAGTGCTAATATGCAGGCATAGCATGTTAATATACAGGATGCTAGAGTGCTAATATGCAGGCATAGCATGTTAATATACAGGATGCTAGAGTGCTAATATGCAGGCATAGCATGTTAATATACAGGATGCTAGAGTGCTAATATGCAGGCATAGCATGTTAATATACAGGATGCTAAAGTGCTAATATGCAGGCATAGCATGTTAATATACAGGATGCTAGAGTGCTAATATGCAGGCATAGCATGTTAATATACAGGATGCTAGAGTGCTAATATGCAGGCATAGCATGTTAATATACAGGATGCTAGAGTGCTAATATGCAGGCATAGCATGTTAATATACAGGATGCTAAAGTGCTAATATGCAGGCATAGCATGTTAATATACAGGATGCTAGAGTGCTAATATGCAGGCATAGCATGTTAATATACAGGATGCTAGAGTGCTAATATGCAGGCATAGCATGTTAATATACAGGATGCTAGAGTGCTAATATGCAGGCATAGCATGTTAATATACAGGATGCTAGAGTGCTAATATGCAGGCATAGCATGTTAATATACAGGATGCTAAAGTGCTAATATGCAGGCATAGCATGTTAATATACAGGATGCTAAAGTGCTAATATGCAGGCGTAGCATGTTAATATACAGGATGCTAAAGTGCTAATATGCAGGCGTAGCATGTGAATATACAGGATGCTAGAGTGCTAATATGCAGGCGTAGCATGTTAATATACAGGATGCTAGAGTGCTAATATGCAGGCATAGCATGTTAATATACAGGATGCTAGAGTGCTAATATGCAGGCATAGCATGTTAATATACAGGATGCTAAAGTGCTAATATGCAGGCGTAGCATGTGAATATACAGGATGCTAAAGTGCTAGTGCTCCATCTTGCAGGTGCATTGCATGGACGATGTGTGCGGGCTGCTGCCTTTCCTCAACCCTGAGATCCCGGATCAGTTTTACAGACTGTGGCTCTCGCTCTTCCTGCACGCAGGGTGAGTCTCCCGCCTCATACTGCCTTTGTGTTGGAACAATTCTCGGCTCCAGTTGCCATAGTAACTGCAGCAACTACTTTATGTATTTGTTTGCGTAAGATAACGCTTCGACTCCTGAACCGCTGCTCAGGTACACACCTTTAGGGGACTGACAAACATGCATGTGTCAAATCTGAGCAAGGTTGGTGGAAAACAACATGGCCGCCATCAAGCAGCGTCGTACACAATTGTTGTACATGCAGGCACCGGCCGCTTGATGAAATACAGTAGACCCACGTCTAACAAGAAGAGTTGCATTGAAAACACTGTGAGAGGTATCCATATGCCCCGCATCTTACTGAGGTGCGTCCAATATGTCGGTGAACTTAATTAGCTGCACGAGAAACACCTCTCGGTATGATGCGGTCGCAGCGTCGCACCACTGCAAACTTCATAGAGCTCTTGTATTGCATTAGATTGTGTGCGTGCGTGCGCGTGTGTGTGTGTGTGTGTGTTTACAAAAGAAAGAGCTGACCTCATTTAAGATGACCTTCAGCTTTTGGTTTGCTAATCAAGAAAAGTGCCATCATTAAGCTTCACTGGCATTGAGACGGTTTAATAAGTAAAGTCTGCAGTGGCGGATTAGCTTCCCTTGCACGTGTGCTCGGCACAAGCTAATCCTTAAACTCCGTCTTCCTCCCAGGATCCTCCACTGCATGGTGTCGGTGGCTTTCCAGATGACCATCCTGAGGGATCTGGAGAAGCTGGCGGGCTGGCTGCGCATCTCCATCATCTACATCGTCAGCGGCATCACCGGAAACCTGGCGTCGGCCATCTTCCTCCCGTACAGAGCCGAGGTGATCAGCGTAAATAACGTATGGACTGCATATACAGGTGTGGAGCAACGGGTGGCCACTTGAGCCAATCAGAAGCCTGAAGAAAGCCACTTCCTGGACGAGGCACAGGAACAACGGCTAAAAACGGGCACTCCTACATGAGCACTGGTGAAAAGATCCAATTAAAATGAAGGAGGCACTATGACGTCATTAAAACAAGCCAAAACAGACTGGAAATCTGAACATTTTATGAAAATGTAATAGTGTTATAATGTTTATAATGTTGTAATAGTGTAATAATGTTTAAATGTAGGATTTTACATTTTTTATACGTGCTTCTTTTAAACCATCGAGGCCCCGTTGCCTTCTAAAGCCAACATTTACTAAAATATGATTGCATTTGACAATGAAGAAGGCAAGTTTCCACTATTTGTCCAAAAAATTATTACAAATTCAAGTTTTTTCATGTGTGGACTAAATGCTTGTTCTTACACTTTTCATTTGCTAAAAATCCTACTTAAAACACACAATTCCAACATTTTTAATGATTTCTTTGTAGGGTTTTCATCAATTTGGATGTTACACTTCCACTATGCTCATTTTAAAAAATTCAAAAAACACACACACTCTTATTTTGTTGTACTTGCAACGTAATTGTAGAAAGTAGCACTAAAATATTAGAATTTTGTTACTCAGAATTCATATTTAAAATCTGTGGTTACTTTTCGATTATATTGATTAGATTAATTTGAACTTATTTTATTTAAAATACATCACATTTGGAACGTATGGAAAAACGAGCGTCCTTGGCGGAGGTGCAGTATTGTTCACATGACCACATGACCGATACGACCCCCCCGTGTGTTGTAGGTGGGACCGGCGGGCTCCCAGTTCGGGATCTTGGCCTGCCTGTTCGTGGAGCTGTTCCAGAGCTGGCAGATCCTGGCTCAGCCTTGGCGGGCCTTCACCAAGCTGCTGTGCGTGGTGCTCTTCCTCTTCGCCTTCGGCCTGCTGCCGTGGATCGACAACTTCGCCCACATCAGCGGCTTCGTGTCGGGCTTCTTCCTGTCCTTCGCCTTCCTGCCGTACATCAGCTTCGGCCGCATGGACCTGTACCGCAAGCGCTGCCAGATCATGGTCTTCCTGCTGGTGTTTGTGGGCCTCTTCTCGGGCCTGGTCGTGCTCTTCTACGTCTACCCCATCAAGTGCGAGTGGTGCGAGTTGCTCACCTGCATCCCCTTCACGGACAAGTTCTGCGAGAAGTACGACCTGAACGCGCACCTCCACTGAGGCCGGTGGAACATTGGGGTCAGGACAGGACATGAAGCTTTGCCATTTTCTACTCGTAAGTACACGACACCCCCCCCCCGTCAGGCCCTTGTTTCTTCAGCCACGGCTGTGATCTATCCAAAGCTCCCGATCACCTTCAAGGTGTTTGGAGCTGTGAGGGCGGCGCTGGTACACACAAAAACATAAGAACTTTTCACTCATTTTCACTCGTTTTCACTCGTTTTCTTGTCGTTCTTTTAATCGGAGGGGGATCAGAGCCACATGTGGGAAAATGTACCGGGCCGGGGGGGGGTAGCACATTATTTAAGTCCAAGTTTTCAAGTTCTAGGCCGTTTTTTCCCCCCCCATAGAATTCAAATTGAAAATCCCAATTTCACACAGCATTTTGCACAGCTTTGTTGGATTCCTATTTTTTCTGGGATTTTCCTCTCTTGGTTTCTACTGGAAACAAAATTCAGACTTTTTAAAGTGCATTTTCTCACTTGTTTCCCAAAATTGAGAGCATTCGATCACTTATACTAATTGGACGGCAGCAATTTCTTTTTCATGAATTCATTTAAAACCTCAAGTCCCGCTTGTGTCGTCACTTTGGGGCCATGTTTGTCTACTAGACCGCTAATAACCCTCAAAGTGGATATTTATGTACTCATATTTTGTATTTATAACACGTAAGAATAACTTTTGAAGTGTTTTTTCACATTTTTGGGCATTATACTTCTACTGCTAAGCCACAGTTCCTCTCGACAACCAAGACTCACGACACTTCTTTTCATAGTTTTGAACATTCTAGTTCTACTACAGCGCTTTAAAAAACAAGGTCCAAATGAAAACACTCAGTTCTGACTGTAAATTAGATCCTCCTGGTGGAATTCTAACTTTTTCCCGTTATTGTTCACCTTATCCTTTGACTAGAGCTTTAAAACAACAACAAAAAAGTCCTAATTCAAATTTAAACGACACAAATGTAGCTTTTTTTAAATAGTTTTTCTTATGTTTGGACATAGTACGTCTACAACCGCGCTTTTGAGCTGTTGATTCTTACCCAAAACACAGAATTCTTTCATTTTAATCATCCAAAATCATACGTTTTTCATCCATTTTCACTTCAAATTCGGATTTGTCAGAATTCCTACTTCATTGACACTCTTTAAATAGATTTTCACTTAAGAATTTCCACTTTTTTCATCAGCTTTGGAGTTTGTACTTTTGTTAGACCGCTAAGAAACCTCCCTTTACTCATAAAGCCGTTTTTTTTTTTTGCACTGCGACACTGCAAGCACTATAAAACACATCATTGGTTTTATATGTGAACTTTTACTCTTCTCATTGATTTGAATGGTGTACTGTGGGGGGGGGGGGGGGGGTTTCCCCACATTTTCCCCACAAAATGTCCGCACCGTGGAGCTCAGAACTTGACTGGCGTTTTTTAATTTGAAGTGGGTGTATTTCCCACACTTGGCTCTTCTCCTCTTCCATAGAAGTCATCCAGGCAACCTCAAGCAGAAAAGCAGGGAGAAAAACCAAGAAGAAACAATTTCAGTCCAATATCAAAACCTTTGGTGCCTTGTTGAAAGCTAAAAATGTACCAACTACTGCCATGTTTCCTTTTTACTTTGTTACGTTATGCTGAGCACTCAAATGTTGTTGCCTTTTTTTCCTTTTCTTCCTTTGACTTTTGCTTGTTTGTGTTTATTGCTTCTCAAGAAGTGATGGCCGTCTTGAACTCGGTAGCGTTTTAGCTGCCCGTCTGCTCGACACGTGTAACTGAAAACAACAAAATAAGAAACAAAAAAATACTTCATATGGTCTGTTTGGGTTTTTTTTATTTTATTTTTTTTTTTATTGCAACTTTTAAGGCTGCGTCCACGCGTGGCTGACTTGTCATGTGACCGTAGGCTGCCCGGTAAAGAACATATGCATAAAGCAGGGGTGTCCAAAGTGTGGCCCAGGGGCCATTTCCTTTTTTTTTTTTTTTTTTTTTTTTTTTTAATTGGCAGCACATTTTATCAACAAGAAAACAAACAAAAAAAAAAAAAACAAAAGCAGCAAAAATGGCAAAATCAGCAGTAATTTTACAGGAATAAAATCAAAATTTTAAGAGTAAAAAAGTTGTAATCTAACTAGAAAAAGTTGTAATTTTATGAAAATGACCATCCCAATATTGTGAGGGAAAAATAGCACTTTTAATTTTAAACTAATAAAATACAGTTTAAATATTAAAGAAAAAAAATATTTTAAAAAAGTTGTAATGTGAGAATCAAACAAAATAAAGTTGTCATTTTTGGAAAAATATGTTGGGGGGGTGGAGTTATATTATTATGAGAATTAGGTCAAAATATTATGAGAAGAAAATGTGCAAGAAGAAAGTTTAAATAGTTGGAAAATGTAAAAAAGAAAACGGCAAAAATTGAAAAAGCAGCAGTAATTTTACAGGAATAAAGTCAAAACATTAGGAGTCCCAATTTTACAAGGATGAAATCGTAGGAATGAGGAAAAGTTATGCCGTTTTTAGTAGGATACAGTTGAAATATTAAAGGAAAATGGTATTTATTTTTTAAGTCTTGATAATATAACAAAAAAAACCCAAAACAAAATAAATGCCATTTTTGGAAAATGAGATTTGGGGAAAAGTTATCATATTCTGGGAATAAAGTCAGAATATTACCACAAAAAAAAGAAGCAAAGAGCGAAGTTCATGCTTCACTTGAGCATAAGACGAAGCTGCTGTGAAATATGTAAATATGTAACGTCTTAGCACATCAACATGCGTTGCTTTACAAACTATCAAAGTGGCAACGTTGCGTCCTCATTTTTCATTAAGTGGCCCTCGGAGGAAAAGGTTTGGACACCCCTGGCATAAAGTAAGGACTTCACCGGGCCGCTAACTCAAATATCCCAAAGCAAAATGCCACCTGCTGGGTTGAGTATGCGGCTTATTGTAATTTTCTCTTTATTTACCATCTTAGATTTCTTTGAGGCAAACATGACAGGACGCATGTGGACGCAGCCTGGCTTTGTGTTGGTCTTAGAGTCCATGTAAGCCAAGTCCACTGCCCCCCCCATCTGTGTGCTGTGTGAGTCCACTTTGGATGAATTGTTTTTTTGGGGGGGGGGCTAGCAGCCGCTATTCCGCCTGGCGTACGCCTGCCCCCCAAGCAGGTACTCCATCTCTTGGAAGCGCATGTTGGAAACGCTGATGGCAGACGGGCCTTTCTCCTTGAAGCCGGCCTTGAGGTAGAAGGGCACCAGGAAGTCCTCGCAGATGAGCAGAGCCCGGCGGGGGCGGGGCATGCAGCGCAGGTACTGCAGGTAGCGCCACAGCAGGATGGAGCCTTTGCCCTGCTGGCGACAGTGGCGGTGCACCGACAGCACGTGGATGTGCACCGTGGACGTATCCGGCACGTGCAGGGTCATGGCCTCCTTTGGGCAAAGCAAATCATTTTTATCAGCATGATTATTCCCAACTGCTGTCATGACAACTTGAAAGTGACTCTTTGTTCTCATTCGTCAGGTGGTTGGACTGTCAGGTGTTCAAGCCATGGCACCTGGACTCCTCAGGTACCTCATCCGAGCTGGCTTCATCAGTTCAGGCTCCAAGACCAGATAGGACAGCTCTATTCTTGGTCCAGGCGTGCCTCCACCTTAAAGGAGAACTACTTTGGCTCCTACACCGTCTCCTTAGACGAGACTAGAGCTGTCCTATCTAGTCTTGGAGCATAAACTGATGAAGGCTGTTCAGATGAAAAACACTAAATTATGACTCTTCCATTATATTTTAATGGAGTATTGACTTGTTTCCTAAGTGTAGACGTTACACTTCAACTACAGCACGAGGAAAATGTTACATTTCAATGTCTTTACTCGTGAAGGCTTTTAAGTGCTTTAAAATGTAGTTTTTAATGTTTGGACTTTGTACTGGACAGTACTGCTACAAGTATTACGCTACAGAAACTTTGTAGAAAATTAGCATTATTTACACAATACATCAAATCCTTACATGCTAATCCTTGCAATTTGAACATTTTCATCAATTTGGGCCTTGATTATTCGGAAGAAACCTTGAATTTGGGATGTCTTTGTCGCAATTCTTCAATCATATTTCAAATGTTTGCAAGTCACACTTGTACGACTACGCTTTAAAAACTTTGTAAGCCTTCAGTTTGATGTCTTTACACCTAATTCCTAAATGTTACTTTTTCAAAAATACATTTTCTATTTTTGGACGTGATGCATTCACTGCAATACTGTTTTTCCTCCTCGATTTCCACGTAAACCCTTCAATTTCATATTCCGCATTTTAAAGTCCTTTTTTCACCTGACAATTTTGGAGCACAGGATGCGGACGTCGTAATCCTTGTTTTGGTCCATTCGAATCTTGATTCTTATTATTTTGTATTTGTTTATGATATATAAATACACATTTACAAAAAGACATATTTTATTATGATTATGATTGATTGCCCATCCATCCATCTTCTATGCTGCTTATCCTCATGAGGGTCGCGGGTATGCTGGAGCCTATCCCAGCGGACTTCGGGCGAGAGGCGGGGTACACCCTGGACTGGTCGCCAGCCAATCACAGAGCACATACAGACAAAGAAGCATTATGTTTTATTATTAATATGTATATTATTTTTAGACAATTCAAATGCCTGTACTCCTAAAATGCTAAATATCTTGGTTTTTCCCACACAATCTACGCCTAAAATGCAGAATTGTCAACTTTTTAAAGACAAAACTTAGCAAATACCGTAAAATTCTCCCTTTTTTATGCTTTACTTTGTTAAACTTGTACAACACCACCAAGAAATGACTTGTTTTTTGTAATCATTCAGTCCTGACAGTACAACATCGTCTCTGGTCTTATCATATGTTGTACTAATAAGCGCTAAGTTGCTATGTTTTGATTGGTCCATCACAGCCTGCATGCATGTTTGACCTTCAAGCAGCACATTGTGACCTGTGAAAGCCTGTCTTTGTCCCAGCCCGTTCCAATGATGAAGGCGACGAGCTGTCCCTCCTCAAACCAGCCCAGGGACAGCTCAGGACACTGACTCAGGAAGTACAGGACCTCTTCCAGGGTCAAAGGGCACTCACCGGACACAGAGATGAAGGCTGGAGGAGGTGAGGGAAGGACATAAGCAGAGGTCACGTTGGGATTAAAGAGGAACAACAGGTCCTGTCCATGGAAGCCATTGGAACGTATTTGGTAACTCCCAAAGCAGAAGAGTCATGTGATTTGTCTCAGCCAATCAGCAAAGAAAGGTAAAAATTCTCATTAAAAACATAAACAATGCAATATAATGTATATAAGTACTGTAAAAAAAATGTATTGCATTACTTTTATTTTCTTACTATGTATTACTTTTGGTTATCTCCTTAATAATAATAATAATAATAATAATAATATATTTTCAACTTATTTGAATTGTGTCTCTGGCTACAAGTCTACATTTAAAAAAATAGTGGCCACTAAATAAAAATGAAAATAAACGAGTTAAATGCATCTTTGCCTTTGTCCACTGAAAACCACATACCTCCACATTTTGTGATTTTTGTATCTAAATTTTTGTATTAAAAAAAAACAAAACACAATTATTTATTTTTAATAATTAATGATCAATTATTTATTATTTTCATGTATACTTGTTTGTTTTTTTCCCTAAAGATTTTTTTTTTTTTAATAATTTTGGAATGATTTGATTAAAAACTCTCACCATGTTGACAACAGTGCTTCGTTGCAAACTGAGGCACGAACATATCGTGTTAATATTCTATCGATCTCATGAATTTGCTTTTAACTAACACAAAATAAATATTACAAATGTGACATTTTTGAAAGACTTTTCACTTGTTAATTCAAGTACTTTTATTAGTTAAAATGTTTTTCATGTATTTATTTTTAAGAAAATAACCACTATGTCCTCTGTAGTCAATTTCTATTGATATTTTCGTAGTTACTCAGGTGTACAATGAATACATCCATATAATGTTTGCATATATTTGAATAAATGTGCATACATAACCAAGGCATACCTTCTCTCTCAATTTCAAAGACACTGATGGCGTCCTGAGGCGTCAGGTTCCTGAACTCGCTGGCGGGCAGCGTGTGTCTCCTCTGTCTCAGCGGGCTGACCACTTGGACGGGCGTCTTCAGGAAGAAAGGTTTGAGGAAAGGCGAGCTGCTCAGCTGCTGTGTCATGGTTGCCTGAGTGACGGTCGACGGTGTGAACAAGTCTTTATCCTCCAGCCTTCTGAGGAGATCAGTCTCCGTTTGTCCTCCTCATCCTGTCTGCGCGTCCAGTCAAAAGTGGTCCTCCTCCCAAGAAGATGACGTACCGTAAGTCCACATCGTCTCGTCCAAATCCCGCTTGCACGTGTTCGACCTTCATTACGAAGCACAGGACGTAACTGTTCACGCTCTGCTTCAATGTTAACCGGTTAGCTTCCTGATGGTAAAGCTATCTGATGTATCCTGTGGGTGAAATATTGCTAATTTTCTCCCCTGGGGGGTTGGTGACAATAGGGTTGCTGTTGCTCAGGCCCCGCATACCAACAGGTCGTTCGCCTGCTTCATGGTGGCAAAAACCTTCCTGTGGAATGAGACAATCTTTGGAGGAGAGACGTCAGGACATTGTTGTAAGCAGACGATAGGTGATGGCGCAAATCTCCTCCTGTGTTTGAAGATGGACTTCCTTGTTTGTGTTTCAAAGCAGCAGTGGTCCACATCAGAATTGTTGTCCTGAAATGAATATGCCTGCTGACTCTGGGCCCAAAGACACCGCTGCATGGTCTCTCCAATGTATAGGTCATTGCACTCCTCACAGCACTGCACTGCAGAAATAACATTTCTGAGTTTGCTTCTCGGGATTTTGTCTTTGGGGTGAAGCAGCTTGTGTCTGAGGTATGTTATGTTTGTTTGGAGGAAATCCTTCTGAGTTTGTCTGGCAAACCAGCCTAGAACTGCACACTGCTGTTGACGTGTTAAGGTTGGAATAAACGCTCTGGCATGAATTCATTTCATGCATTTTCATTTCATGCCCGTTTCATAAATTAATATATCAGATTCAGTGTTTAGAAATGGAATATTTTCTTAATTAAGAGCTTAGTAAAGCTGTTTAGGACTTTCTAAATACGCTTTTTAACATTGTTAGAGCCCTGTGGGCATGAAATAACACGCCTATTCATTGTTTATACCACATTGCACAACTCTGCAGGACTCGAGACAAGCGAGCTAACCAGTTAGCCTCGCATGTATTTCTTCTAAACTTAAGAAGCCAAAAACGTACCACTTCCACGCTGGAAAGGAAACTTCTTTCATGCCATGGCTGACTTTATGACTTCATGCAGCGTTACGATCATGTAATGTTAGGTCGTGTCTCGTGTCATTACTGCCGCCTAGTGACCAGAATACTAGTCTACCACGAAACAGCGATCATTTATTAGTTAATTTCTGAAGAACCGCGATATTGTGAGGGACGACTGTATTGTTAATCTCTTCTTATTATTGTAAAACAATGAAAACAGCAACTATATCTTACAGTATTTGAAACATTTCTACAAAGGTTCCTCTTTTTTTTTTTTTCCCTTGTCTTCTAGCTGAAGTGTGTGGCGTGTACAGTGTGCACGTGCACAGGTGTGTGCTGTGCTGCGAGGTGCACGTGAAGGGCACGAGGGCTGATGGACCCGCATGCTGGGAGCTTTGTCTGGGTGGTTTTGTCCCCTGAAAGAGGTTTAACGCTGGCTGACTAATGAAATGAGGTAAACCTGTTTACGCTTGTCTTTTATTGTTCACATGCTGCTATACACACAAGAGGCTTGGTTCAAGACAGCATGGCGACTTTACAGGGACACAGATTGAGCTAGTGTGGACTTTTTTTTTTTTTCTTTCTTCCTGGATACCAGGTCCATATGTGGTCAGAACAAGGACAGGAAAGGCACGGAGTCGAGTTGAAATGGCACAGAGAAGGAGCCAAAAAAAAGAAAGCAAATGCACATGTTGTCGGATGTGGTCTTATACCTGTAGATTAAATGCGTAATTATGTCATTAATACGCAACACTTACGTTTCATATTGCCTAAGAGGCTCTGTGTGTCAAATATCCAGTTTGTGGCATTTTTCAGGAAAGATGTCGTCAATGCAACAAGCAGGCAAACTAATCAACTGAAGGCACAAAGATGTACAGAATGCTCCGTTTTTCTTTTGCAACCACTTCACATAAGCACACAGCTGAAGCATATTTACTCGTAGCACGCTCTCAAGCAATGAATTCAAGTTGTAGCGCTTATGAATTTATACAGAATATACGCCTTTAACTGCATCTCGTCCCTTATGTCTATATCAGCATTTTCTTTTCTCTAAATAACATTTACACGCATATCATACGAGGATACAACTGGAAAAGTAACGCAGGATTCCCAGTACGAGTATGAGAATAGATTTAGTACGTGTTAAACATTATGAGAAGGTATTTAGGCCACACTGAGAAGTTAAAAAAAAGTCAACAAAGTCAAACATTTACAAAGAAAAATGGTAATATTGTGAGGATAAAAGGTGTAATTATCTGGTGAAGAAATTGGATATTGCCCAACATTGTGATAAGGTTGCAATTTCATAATTAAAAAGGGAATATTGTGAAATTGGTTGTAATTCCATGACAAACATTTTGAGACTAAAGTCATCATTTAAGATGAAGTCATCATTTTACAACCAAAAGCTTGTTAAAGTTGTTATATTGTGGCAAAGTCTTCATTTTAATCTACAAAATACTTATTAGTGTATTTTACCAAAACAAAATCTGAATACAAAAAGTGTTGCTATATTGCAAGAATAAAGTTTTACAGGAAAAAAAAGTGAATATTGTGACAATGGATTAATAATTTTACATTCAAAAAGTTAGACTAATGCAAGAATAAAGCAAAACAAACTAAATATAAAAAAAAGTTTACTGCGAGGCAAAATGTTTCAATTTTTATGACAAATGTCACTGAAATGCGAGGATAAAGCAGTTATTTCGTGACACAAAAAGTCGGTATATTGCAGGAATAATGTCAAACGTGGGTTCAAAACAGAATAAAATGCTAATTTTATGAGAAGAAAGTCACATAAAAAAACAAGCACGGTCATGAGTGAAAAGTATTATTTCTGATATATATCTGACAACTTTACTTGCTCATTTTTGACTTCCTTTACTCCAAAAATATATTTGTAGTCATCTTTTCAGCGTGGCCTTAATACATCTTTTGTGTAAAATAATGCAATCTCCCCATAAAGCCTGGAATGGATTCTAAACGATTTGGTCAGAGTGCAAAACTCGCCTCCAAAAAAAGCCAGGAAACTAGAATATGCTTTGAAAGATCTGCAGATGTGTTAGAAATGGTGAATAGCGTACTAAAACCAGACATGAGGTTAAATGTGTCTGAATGTAGTGTTAATGACGTTTAAACACAGTAAGTGTGCTTTAAACAGCACAGCCGTGACGAGTAGTCTGAAGCATCCACGTTTAGTAAAAGTAGTGGTTTCCTACATGTTAGCCCTGATGGAGTAAAGGGAATCCTCAGTGGGGACGGGAAGGCAGGAGAAAGCATGGATGTGGATGAAGAGGAGGGGGGCCGGGTCAGGGGAGAAGGTGCTCGTCCTCCCTGTGGAAGCTGCTAGTGGGGCACAGGAGAGGCTGGCTGGAGCAGTTTGTGCTCTGACTCTTCAGGCTCTCCGTCGATTCGGACGACCCTGGAGGAGACAGGGAGGTTAAAACGGGAGCGCCGCGGGCTCAGACGTGGAGAAAAGCGAACGAGAGCGGGACAGAAAAGCCTACATACCGCAGTTACTCCTCCATACCAACAGAGCAGGAGTCGGGACCTAGGGCTGGTGAGGAGGAGGTGGGAAGAAGAGTGGAGGACAGCCAGGAGCGCAAGGAGAGGGAATGTTAGGAAACAAGAGGAGCTCACCGCTTACAGGACGTGCAAAGCATCCACCAGCACAGCCATACACTTTCAGACGGACAAAACAGTGTCAGAGTGGAGATGACAATTTGAGAGTTGAGGCTTCATGATGGTTCTTTGCTAACAAGTATATCGCACAACACAGCAGCAACAGAACCAATGTTGTAATAGCGCTAAGGAGCAAACTGCTCATCCAGCATGAACACCACGATGAGTTCATTGTAAACAACAGTACGCCAAGTGGAACACTCATGAGTTTCACACCAACAACCGGTATTTTAAAGTGCATGCAGAGGTATACTGTATAAAGCTGTTGGATGCTGACCACAATACTTCAAATGCAGCTACAGTCACAGCTGTTAATACCAATGTTGTTTAACGCAGTGCTAACTTGGGACCTATTCGGCAGTTTGACATTTGTGCCCCCCCCCCCCCCCCCCCCCCCCCATATTTGCAGGTTTCTTTTCTCTGCTTGATATTGTAAATAATTTTGTTTTTTAATGGTAACTTAAAGAGAAAGTGGTTTGATGATATCTGCAGGAGAAAGGAGTGCTACAGCTATGAATCCAGCAGAGGCCGCAGTCCGCAGGAAGATGCTTTAAACAGTGTGGACCGGGAACGGCCTCGGATGGTTTGCCAGAACCTCTTCGAGGCCGACCGAAAGTCGTGCTCCGTGGCCTCACCGAACTCCTCCCACACCCAAGAGCTGCCTGGCCTGCCAGTACCTGTCAGCTGCTTCAGGAGCCCACAAGCCACCCATGCTCGATAGGACTCCTTCTTCAGTTTGACAGCAGCCCTGACCTCAGGTTTATTAACTGAGAGGCATATTATAGTGTTTGAAAAATAGGCATTTTTAGCGGTTCTTATGGGTGCTTCCATTATTTGACTGTCATATTAAATATTATTTAAACATTTCAATTGAAGCATTATAAGAGTTACATGTGAAAAGTACATGATTATCTTTGTAAAGGCAGCATTCTCTAATAAAGCGCTTGTATTGATTGATGAAGTGTCCAGTCAGAAAATGGGATATTATTATTTGCTGTATCTCTCACCTGGCAGCGACAGCTCGCCCGGGGGGTCGCTCTCTGTCTTAGTCGAGCCGCTGTGCTCGCTGCCACAGTCCTGGAGGATGTCGGCGCCGGCGTGCATCCTGTCGTCTGGAGCACCCGAGAGAGAAGCGTCACTCAAACGCACACACTCACACACTTGCTTACACACTCACCATCATCTGGGGACAGCGAGTCGGCAACGTCCTCGGTCGCTGTGGCCTGCAAGAAGAATAAGACTTGTTATCGCTCATGTCTGCAGTGCTGGCAGTTTAAAGTCAAGATGGAGGAGTGAGTAGCAACTTACGTCCGTGGGGGCGGGACTGCTGGACAGAAGCGTGTGCGGCTGAGCGTCTGACATCTCTGACAACTTCTCCTCATCCTCCTCCTGGATGGGAGAAGACGGCGACCTCAGGGTGCTGGGAGAAGGCATGAGAGTATTATTATCCAAAACGTACACAACATACAGTCATGGAAAAAAATGATTAGACCACCCTTGTTTCTTGAGTTTATTGATCCATTGTAATGCCTGGTACAACTAAAGGTACATTTGTTTGGATAAATATTATGATAACAAATATAGCTCATAAGAGTTTAATTTAAGAGCTGATATTTAGCACTTGCATGGTTTTCTTAATAACCAAAATCACTTAAGTTCTTGCATGAATAGCTAAAGCATTGTACTGGCAAATCATTTGAACTTATGAGCTATTTTTGTTGTCATTTGTCCAAACAAAACGTACCTTAAGTTGTATCAGGCATTAAAATGAACAAGAAACTGAAGAAACAAGGGTGGTCTGATCATTTTTTCCATGACTGTATAGAGTCCATACATGCATTAACTTGACAAGGATGATGTGCGTGGTTTTGAGAGAGAGAGAGAGAGAGAGAGAGAGATTCATTTGTGCTGGCTACGTCATTAGCTACAGGGGAGTTGCAAATCATAAGAAAAAGTCCCCAGTATGATGCAGTGCAACATGCAAAGTACAGCCACAAGAATAAACTCATCTTTAAAATGCAAACATGTACCTGTCAGGCGACTTGCTGACTTTGCCTTTCTGCAGCCCGCCGTCGCTCAGATGCTCGGGGGAGCTCAGCTGTCTGCCGTCGCCCCCCGAGAAGTTGATGTCGTCGTAGAGGGGCGCCGAGGGAATAGCGGGGGACACAGACCGCATGCCGTTCAGGGCCTCCAACAGCGACACGGGCTCAAAACCGGGTGGGACCGAGTCGGAGCTCTGTGATGAGAACATAAATAAGTACCTGGCTAAACTAAATACAAGTACAGATGTTCTGGAAGCTTACAGAATGCTCGTCATGGTCCATCGTCTGAGCCAGAACTGGACTGAAGGAGACAGGAGAGAGCGCTCCGGGCTTTTTCCTCACAGCTCGGATCTGCAGCAAGGCCCTGAAGGCTGCGTCAGAGGAACAAGGATCCTGTTTAGACACGCAACATCTGCTCCTCAAATGAACCATCACGCCACTCACGCAGCCTGCAGATGGGACAGTTGTTGGCTTGGTACCGCAAGGTGTCGGCGCACGAGTTGCACAGGCACAAATGTCTGCAGGGCAGGATGAGAGTGTCCCGCAGGTCCGACAAACACACAACGCACTCGTTGCTGTTGTCGCTGTTCTCGTCATCTGACGGCTGCAGGGAGAGGATGCAGTTAGTTTCAAACATTTTCATTCTCGCTTGTGTGTGTGTACCTTAGTTTCTTGGTTGTTCTTGTTCTCGATGCCGTAGATCTCCTGCAGGAGGTAGCTTACACGGTCCACCTGAAGAATAAGATGAACTTTGACAGAAATTCATGCAGCAGAAACATGGGGGAAAAAAATACACATTTTTGCACTGGATTGTTGTTGTGGTTTTTAGGTTAACATGAGTCAAATTGGTTGTAATTATTTTTATAAAATGAATTATTAAAAATGTTATACCCCATCAAAAATACCTTTTGTTTTTTTTACCATTTCAGTGTTTCCATACATTGTCATTCCCATGCCGCCACAAAGAGATTTGGCATCAAATCACTATATAGTTTAACATGAGTTCAAACTGTCAAGAGTTTCTACATAATATTGCAATGAAATGAATTATATATTTTTTAATATATTAATTCAGTGTTTCCCATACATTCATTTACTTGTGGCACAATTGGACCGCCACAAATACTTTTGGCATCAAACCACTACATATAGTTTAACATGAGTTAAAAGTTAAGAGGTAAAAGTTAAGTTAAGAGTTATTACATAATATTTTCAAAAAATGATTACAAATGTTATTCCCCAACAAAAATACCTTTTTTTTTTTTTTTACTAATTCACTATTTCCCATACATTACTTTATTTTGTGGTGGGCCACAAAATATTTGACATCAAATAAGTACGAACATGAGTTAAACATAAGAGAAGCATGAGTACAATTGGTTAAGACTTACTACATAATATTGTCATAAAATTGATAAAAAAAATTGTATCCCCTATTAAAAATATATATTTTTCCTGATACATTATGGCGACCCGAGACAAAAAAATTTGGACCGCCACAAATAGATTTAGCACTGTTTGCCTTTGCCTGTAAACGCGTTGCAACGCTTCTGGTCTACCAGGGAATAAGAACTGACTGAGCAGGAGGGATCAGTGTTGCCAACTTAGGGACTTTGATATTTAGCAAGTAATCAGACCAGGGCTGCAACTAGCCATTCTTTTCTTAGTCATTTGATCTGAAGTTTCTTGTTTCGGTTAATTGAGTAATCGCTTAGGCCCTAGATGGACCAAATCAACATGAACCAGAGACAAACAGTTGGTGGTTTAGTCTGCAACATATCAGAAAAGAGACAAAAATGTCCATCGCCGTTTTCCAAAATCGAAGCTTCTATTTTGCCTAAAACACAAATATAATAGGTCTGCTTTCATGGATGACTATGGGAATTAAAATATATTCACATTTGAGAGGCTAAAATCAGCAGATATTTACATGTTTAAATAAAAAAAAAAACAGTACTCGAATACCAAAATAGTTGCCAATTAATTGGATAATTAATTAATCATTGATGTCTATATGTGCCCTGTGACTGGCTGGCGACCAGTCCAGGGTGTATCCCGCCTCTCGCCCCAAGTCAGCTGGGATAGGCTCCAGCATACCACCGCAACCCTAATGAGGATAAGCAGTATAGAAAACGGATGGATGAATGATTATTCATTGATTAATCGATTAATTGTTGCGGCTCTAAATCAGACCCCTCTCGATGCTCTTTTTCAAACAAGCGACTTGCGACAAATCTAGTGAACGTATCACACTTCTCGGTGAGCAGCGAGTGCTACTGTGGTCCCCTCCCACATCGAAAACGCACTCACAGGGGCCTCAGTTTTGTTTGTGGCATTTCAAAATAGAAACAGAAGAAACTTCATTAGTAGTTCTAAACATATTTGTTTTGCTTTTGAGTTGTACTCACTTTTTGCAAATGCGCCATGGCCAGTTATGAAAATTTGAACACTACGTCACACCCGCAAATCTTTGTAACCACAAAAACAGTAGGAAACACTGTACTTAATGTAACAATGCAAATAATCCCACATTCAACCTCAACCTAATAATAACTCATCCAAAAGGCATACAAAAAACATGAATTCCACTTACAATTTGCTTTTGCTTCAGTGGCTTGACGGAGAAACTCCCATCGACGTGCTGCAGGAGTAGAAAGACGAAACAAACCTACATTAGCTCATTTAAAAACTTTCTACATAGTAAACGGATCACTTGCGTGCATACGTACTCGTTCAAAGGCTGCTAAAAGAACGTGAGCATGTCCGAGGCAATCTTGAACAAAACAACACGTGATTATTACTACTACTGTTGACCAAGTGCATTTGTGTGTTATTGTTTCTGTTCACAACCTACCATCCCCTTCGTCCACCACCGCTTGGATCACCATGGGAAACACTCCTCGGTCCAGGTCAAAGTTCAGCTTTTAGGAACAACAACGTAAAATATTTGAATTGTTATCCTGTTACGTCTAAGGGACGGCCGGCTGCTGATACTCACGTCTTCCTCTTTCCACTCGCTGAAGTCTATTTTGAAAGACGGCATCGAGAACTGCTGGCTGACGCCCCTCTTGTAGTGGACCGTCTCTGAGGCCATTGTTGGATCCTTCGGGCTGTACCTTCACGTAGAAAATGGAGGGAACGAGGGTCGCTTTGTCACACATTTTCAAACAAAATAACATCACAACCAACTTCACATTTTTCTTTGCTCGAGTCCAATCATCCGCTGCAGTATCCATGGCAACTGGTGGTTGCTAAGGACCCACCAAATCTATTCTACTCTTAGTGCTCTGAAGCTTTCCACTGGGGAATCACATCACAGTTGCAACTGTTTGATGCTGCTGTGTCCTCAGTCTGCACTTCTACCTAATGATCAGTGAGCATCTTGTGACGTTTAATTAAAAAAAATCTTACACAGCCATCCCATTGGAGAACTCCTCAAAGGCCTGGCAGTAGAGGGTGATGGCCACCCGAGCGTCAGCATCAAAGGTGAACTCCACCCCGTACTGGACTTTGGGTTTGCCGCCCTCCTCCACGGGAGCGTCAGAGTCATCTTTATACCTGCAGACCACAAGGTTTGATGGTCATCATAGTCAAATAGTCCTTAAAATGTCCTTACTTACCTGACCAAACGCAATGAGTCCTTCCGAATATTGACCAGACTTCTGAGGGTTTTCACCGGCTCGTGCGGTGCAGGTGTGACATAAGGGAACTAGTGGGAGACGAGTAATCATTGTATTTGACCTCAAATGCTCACTGTTAAAAAAAAAACAAAAAACGAAACGTCAGTTTACCTGCACAGGCCTGTTTCCCAGAAAATTCAAATCCATGTTCTCCCCGAAAAGGTATCCCTCAGGATGCGGCGTGTCAAACTTCTCTCCTCCCATGAAAAAATGACTGGCAAAATAATTCCCTGCGAGAACAATGGAGGCAAATATTATTGTAGCAACTGCAGTATCCACACAACACTTGTACAGTGATTACCCAAATCTTCATGAATACACCACAAACTATACCATAATGTTAACTCTACCTGACACTCATGTTAGTGTCCAGTCTCATATCGCGAGATGTTGACATCTTTAAATCCCCAGAGTTAAGATGTTGACATTCCGCCTGTACACTACGTTCACTCTAATTACCCAAACTGATAGATCTCAAAGTGCGTCTCTGCTTCCTATATGACATAAAATACCGACGACTTACCGGATTTTGGCGGAAAACGATATGCCGAATTAGCTTGGATGTCGATATCCTCAACCCCAGCGATTCTGCGACTCAGGATGGAGCCCATCTTCTTCCTCCGCCGCCTAGCAATACCTTAGCTAGCAGCCAAGACGACCGATGACGCGTCACCGGCAACTAAAAACCGCACCCGAGGAAAGCACACGTTAAAATGTCGGCACAGTCGACAATAAACCATAGAATTCAATCCGACATGGCCATTTTTGTTGTTGGGCAACCGAATGCTAACAAGCAATTGAGCGAGCTGTTGTTGTGCCTGGGAGATGCTAACGCTAGCAAAGGAACGCGGTCTGATTGGGTGCTTTTGGGCACTTCCTGATATTTGGGGGCGTTCGCTTTGTGGAAGCGCGCAGCGGCGCAGTCCTCTGAGAGAGCGGTACGTAGGGAGTCAGCGGGAGGTCGGGCGGGGGCGTGGACGCGTGAGTGTTGGTTTTATTAAACCATTAAAAAATAAACATACTGTAAAACATATTAACAGTGTACTGTATACTGTTTATGAATGTACATTACCATGATTACATTAACAATGTGTGGTTTACTGTCGACAAGGACAACAAATATTTCAACCACCATAGTAACTGACGCTACAGTGGTACAGTCAAATTGTGAGGAACACCTTTTGGTTATGAACATGCTGCTTCCTAGCGGCCAGAGTTGGAAACTGCAACAACACAAGTTCCCGTTTTACATGTACACTATACAGTACTTTGAAACTAAACGTCGATTTAGATCCATACCTTTGATTTTTATGTCTATTTTTGGAATTACGTATCGTGATCACATGGCCTAAGCTTCATTGTCGGTACTCTGTGGACCCATCGCTGCATTGGTATTGATGTTTTATATTTGTTTTTTATGATTTCTACTAGCATGTATTTAAATATTAAAATGCATATTTGGCCTATATTATATTAGCATTTTTACGACATCATGGTGTGTAAATCCGTTTAACGGACAGCGAATGTCGTCAGAGGAGCGGCTAACCAAGGACTCTGAATAGATAGGGTTGCAATTTTCGTATTATGCCATAGTATGCCCTGAGCAGGTTTGGCCGCCATGATGGTGAGCAGAATCCCGCACACTGCATTATGAACATGTACTCTTACGCCATTAATTGTGCCAATAGGAGTCCCAAATTGTTTCATGTTTCAAGTTTTCCAAAGACAAAGACAGGTATGTGTGATAAAAAAAGGTTGTAGATTCATAACACTGGTTGTTGTCAATAAACAGGACAGTAGAAAAGACTCACAAAGTGTATAACTTATAACTTTATAGCTACTTTGTTTCTCTGGGTGATTAGATTAATAAATGACAAGTCATGTATATATATATATTCACTGTACATACAGCATATATTCATTTTATTCAGTAAATAACATTAATTAATTTTATCAAAGTGTCATGGCGGACTTTTGCGTTATGGCGTACTACACTCTGTTACATGCTATGAGTGAACGGAATCCTATTCCATATAGAGTCCTTGCTGCTAACTTCACCTACGGACGCAACTACGGACGCAGACATCAGGGTACTACCTGCCAAAATAATAAGTATAATTTTATAGTTTATTAATCAGTCACACTAAATCACTTTGTTAGCTGTGGTTTGTCATTCTAGCGGTATAATTTATTCTCCACCCCAGTTGTTGTTTGTGTTTAGAATGGAGAAGCTGGGTTGCTAACGCTCACGGCTAACGTTAGCAAACAAGCTATATGATACCGTATATACTGTTGTGTTGAAGAAATAACAACCGTGTGGTTCTTAAGTTGTTATTCTGTCACTTAGTTACAAGCGCACAATAATATAAGAGTCTCTGGTTGTGAGACTATAGGGTCAGCTAGCTAGCTAGCATCACTAGCCGCTGTTGCTACGGCGATACAAATATGCAATAATTATTATCATTGTTAAATGCGCATTCTTTTACTTATTTCTTCAACGGCGCTTTGTTTCCGATGGTCTACGTTACGTAAAGCAGTTACTGGGGGCTGGTTGTGCTCGTAAAGCCTTGAGCTGGATAATCTGAGAGGAAGGATTTAAATTAAACATCAGCTTGCTTTGCTAGCTAGTAGGAAGCGTCGTAAAATGGGCCAAAAACCCTATGAGGTTTTGAATGTAATTTCCCACCTGTTTGTCAATTTGTGACACAGAGTGATTGAACATCCAAGATGGGATATGTTGTTACACTACTTGAGAGAAGTAATGTAGAACGCCATTTGTCAATGTGAGAGGTGCCGAAAGACATTAGCAGAGGTGCATCAGCTTGAGAAAAATGAAGAAAAGCTAATTTTCCAAACCTGCTACGCTAACTTCAGCTCTGTTGAAAGGTGCAACAAATAGATTTTTGGTTCCTAACATTGAGAGAGCAGAGAAACACCACAAAGTATGATTTTCAGGGAGTAAGAGAGGCCGGAGCTGTAGTATTTTCTTTGAGGGGCGTGTCACTCAGCAAATCTGTTTTCGGCCAAACAGAAAGTAAGAGACTCAACACATCTACGCCACTGACACTTGTTGAGCCCTCTCCTGAAATTTGAGCTGTCGGACAGGAGAGACAGTCTCTTGCTTGTGTGTTATTTATGACTTCTTACATTTCACTGTCTAAAGAACAGCCTTTTTACTGCACCATTGTCTTTTTTTCAGCAGGTTAGTTGTTAGTGGCTTAATACTTAAAGAGACGGTGTGCTTTACTTTAGGTTGTCTCAGCGTGAAGGTCTCAAGTGTGTTCTCGGTGGAGCTTTACGCCCAACACTTCTCGCTCTCGTCCAGCCCGTCAGGCCAGTATGTCCAGTGATCCTCCTCCTCCGTACCCTGGAGGTCCCAGCGCCCCCCTCATTGAGGAGAAGAATGGACAACCAGGTACTGTTACAATTCATCTCACTAACCGATACACGTAATAGAAACTTTGTAAATCATGTTTTTGTTTTTAGCACCTGTAAGAACAGCGCCCCTGCAAGGACAGCCTCTACCTCCAGACTATGGCCCGCCCCCTTATGAAGGCCCACACCCGGGGTTCCTCCCACCACACGTTCCTGGAGAGGGTCCCATGCCCATGCCTATGCCGATGCCAATGCCCCCGCCACCCCAAGGTGAATCAGAATGTCTAAAATGCATACTCTATTTCCCCCTCACGTGGTTTTATTTACGCCACGGCAGAGAGCACCAGACGCATTAAGGGAGGTAAAAATATTACAG
The DNA here is from genome assembly GCF_027744805.1 of Dunckerocampus dactyliophorus. Taxonomy (NCBI): domain Eukaryota; kingdom Metazoa; phylum Chordata; class Actinopteri; order Syngnathiformes; family Syngnathidae; genus Dunckerocampus; species Dunckerocampus dactyliophorus. The sequence goes on along the minus strand of NC_072836.1, from coordinate 7,125,415 downwards.
AAGTGTTTATATATTTGTTCAAATGAATTCATTTGGGGGAAAAAAATCATAAAAATGTGGGTGTATTGATTAATTGCAGTGCTGACTTCAGTCATGCATGTATTTTTGCTTTCATGTGTTTTCATTAAAGGTGCTGCCTACCCTCCGCCGCCTCCCGGCCACTATCCCCACCCGATGCCGGGACCGGGACAGATGGGCCCGGGCCCCTTCGTCCACATGGGGGGCCACACAGCCACCGTCATGGCTCCGCCGGGCGCCGCCACCACCGTGACCGTGCTACAGGGCGAAATGTTCCAGACGTCGCCGGTGCAGACGGTGTGTCCGCACTGCCAGCAGGCCATCGTCACGCGCATCTCGCACGACGTGGGCCTCATGAACACGCTCTTCTGCCTCTTCTGCTTCTTCGTGGGGTGAGAAAATCAGGAAAAAGAACACACGGGGATAAAAATCTACATGACTGGTGATAACTTTTTATTTTTTCAGGTGCGATCTGGGCTGCTGCTTAATTCCCTGTCTGATCGACGACCTCAAGGATGTGACACACACCTGCCCTTACTGTAAGGGCTACATCTACACATACAAGCGTATATGTTAACCCCTGACATGCAGGGACACACACACTGGCTCACAGCTCCCCCTGCTGGTAGTGACAGGCTTTTCACCCTTACTTTTGCACCGTGTCACCACCGTCTTTCTCTTCGCACATGCAGTTAATATATTGTATATATCTCCCACCTCATACATTCATGCAAAAGTCTGGCTGCTTTTTATTTTCTCGGGAAGTGAAGGCTTGTTTTGTGACAATGTTACATGTGTAAGTGAAGAAAACAGTAGGGAAACTGAAACTGGTCACTTTATTTGAACTTATTTGTAAATCTCACCATGAAGCAAGCTGGGGTTTATTGTTTTGTTTTAAAATTTTGCTTCTGTCATATTTATGTAGAATATTTGATTCTTAGTTTTAACAAGATTATATTGAAAACTGTGAACATGTGTGTCTTTCGTCCTGACTTGTCCATCTATATATTTACTCGTTCTAGACTCATTTTAGACTGTTTTTGTTTGAGTTTAATGTTCCAGGCCTCATTCGGTATGCACAAAGTGATTTACAGGTGGGATGTTCTCTCGTTTATGCTCCTTTGTTTGTGATGTACTTTTAATAAAGCCAGCATTTGCACTTTTAAGGCCAAACTCACCCTCAAATACGTCATACAGCCTGTCGCTTCATCAGTCATTATAGTGAAGGCTTTTTTGTTGTTGTTAAAAGGGGAAGTCACAAAGTTCCTGTGTACCAGTGGAGACGGGTTTGGCATCTAATCTGATCTCAATGTAGATTGTATCCTAACTGTAGGCTGAATGTTTTGTCACCGCCGCAGTAATTAAGAATGTTGGGGAACACATTATGTTGATTATCAGTCACTATTCCCCCCCCCACACACACCTTTTTTTAACATACTACCTTGATCACAAGCATGACAAATACTAAGTCTACAATTAATATAATTACTAAAATAGGCTGTTACATATAGTAGTTATTCCCAATAAAACAATTATTCATAAACAGCATGCCCCATTGTTTCGCTCAATAAAATGCAGAGCCAAAATAACAGCATAGCTCCGTGACTTACGTGTGTTTGAGTTGCTAAGCTGTACAAAAAAAACTTAGTAAGAGCATTGAGGTTTCTACGACATAAGTACTGTATGCCATTGTGATGGGGGGCAAATGCCAATCTGCATTGCTCTCTAAATGTCTGTGATATGTGTAACTATAAGTCTAATTTTGTTTTGACAGTTGTATACAGGTACTATTTTATCAATAAAAGTCTGAACATCAGTTTTTGCTGACGCTTTATTGTCATTTTGGAGGCACTGTGTGTTTAAATATTAGAGGACTATCAAGTACAGGTACAATGAACAGAAAGCAAAATATGTCCACAAAGGAAATACAGTCGACACGTTAATCTCTCCATCTGTGTCCACATTGGGCATTGCAGCATTTGTAGAAAGTGGTCATCGGTTCGTCTGCAGATCGTGTCTGAATCTGCATGAAGTACGCCCGTGGATGTTCACACTTTGGACAGGTTTCTGTAAAGAAAAGATTCAAAAGTTTTTACCATATTTACGATGTTAACATTTGGCTCAGTATGTCAGATCTACTGTATTCGACAGCATGACTCCACAAATTGTTTTCATGGCGACTTACCCGCAGTCGAATCCACGTTTTCCCAAGCAGCAGCTCCACCCAGGACATCATCCACTTCCTTCAACTTGGGGTACTTTCTGTTATTTACCTGCAGACCATAAAAAGTGTCAGAATTAATTTAGTCTTAATAAACTGTAGTATACTGTGTGTGTGACGTACCTTTCTGGTGACGTTATGTATATAGGGACATGTGTTACAAGCAAACCTCAGGCACTTCTGCCCTTCTTCAACGATCAAAACATTCCCGCAGGTTGGACAAAAAAGAAGCATGTTGTTGAAGACTCACATTTACATCTAAATTGAATTTGAAGAAACTTCAAAATCTGTGTAATATCACGCCCAAAACAAACAAGCTAAGGTTGACTACAGAAACAAAACAACCGTTGCAATACCGGAAGATAGGCATGCAGTGGTGTTACTCCATTAATAACTCGATGGGAAACGGGTAGTCGGAACAAACATTTTCTCTTCCATTTGAAAAACGTTTGACTTTATAATGACGTTTAAATTTGACTCACAAACAGTAGCTATACATGCAGGTGAGTGACTAAAGAAAGCCGTGTCTACTATATTCCAATAAGGTTAATGAGATTTAAAATATGAGAAATCACTCTGTTTAGACATAATGTTAGACGTAATGAGTAATGTTTTATTGGACGTTTATTACAGCGACTATTATTGTTATCTAGTGTCACCGCAAACGAGGATACTAGGCCCGGCAATGACATACTCAAATTATACTCGGTTTACTCAAGGATGCCTTATAATATTATATGACAAAACACTATAACCAAAGACACAAATTCGGATATCGGCTTCTCAGCTGTTACCCAACATGTTTTATTATGCCTAAAATAATGTATCTTTGATAAACTTAAATGGTGCAAAAATAACATCAAAAATATTTGGAATTAAATAATGACAGTTTTTTCTGTGCTTCAACAAACGGCCTGTAAGAAAATAATAGCTCTTTTCAAGTTTCACTGGACAAATAAATAACAAAAATATTTTGCATTTAACTTCTTTGAACTTTTCTGTCATATGTTAGTTTACTTTTTTGGTAACGTAATTTCCGGTTGCTCTCTAACTTCCGTCCGTCTCGCGCATGTTCCGGCCTCTTTACAACTCGGGTGGCAAAGATGGCGGATGCACAAGTATGTTCGAGAAAACGGCCTGAGATTTTTAATCAACAGTTGTACGGGTTAACAAACCCATTAGCTCCATTTCGTGTTGTAAACATTATTATGTGGCTCCTGTAAACCATCCTGGGTGGTTTTTAATGTAGGAGCTGCGGTTTAGATAGCGAATATGCAGTCGAGCTGTACACCCTCGTGTGACGCTAATGTAGCTACCGGAATGCTAACGTGGCTAGCGTAACCTCCTGCTTGTGCACATTGTTTCCGAGTCTTCTTTTAATGCGATATTTTTGTTCTTTTCAGCATTTAGCACGTCGCGTTTGTCATACCAATGATTAGCTTTATTAAAACTTGGCTATGCTATGCAGTGCGGATTGCAGTACAGAACGGGTGATATTTAACTTTGTCGAAGATAATTCATTTTAAATTTTGTCCCCCCTCCTTTTTTTGCAGACCGAGAGGGCTTATCAGAAACAGCCCACCATCTTCCAGAACAAAAAGCGTGTTCTGGTCGCAGATGGGGGCAAGGAGAGCAAAGAAAAGATTCCCCGTTACCACAAAAGTGTCGGGCTAGGCTTCAAAACCCCAAGAGAGGTAAACATTTAGCTGTTAGAAAATCTACAAGGCTAGAAAAAGCTGCAAGTGATGTTTTTTCTCACGATGGTCTTCCAAACCTAAAGGGTTCTGACGATAGTGCCTTTTTGGCTTAGCTGATGCAGCTATAAACAGTCCCATTAGTACGTGTATTGAAAAGAAAGTAAACTAATAGTACTTGTTTTTTCCCCAGGCTATTGAAGGCACTTACATTGACAAGAAATGCCCCTTCACTGGAAATGTCTCCATCCGTGGCCGGATCCTCTCTGGTCAGTTTTAAATGCAGGAACTCTCACCCACGTGCAATGTATAAAGATTGCACTCGATGTCTAAATGATGTTTTAGCTCACGATGGTCTTCCAAGTCTGCTAGGCTCTGACGACAATGCCAGATGGCAAAGCTGATGATGTGACACTATTGCTCTGAAGTACAATGTGTCATTTCCTTTCCCGGGTAACATTTTGTATGTGTGGCATGCAGGCGTGGTGACCAAAATGAAGATGCAGAGGACCATCGTCATCAGACGCGACTACCTGCATTATATCCGCAAGTACAACCGCTTTGAGAAGAGGCACAAGAACCTGTCTGTGCATCTGTCACCATGCTTCAGGTAAATATAGCTAGTCACAATTGACCTCCAGTGCTTTCATTACTCATTTATGGCAAATTTTTACTGATGGTTGGTTGCAAGTGATGTTTTTCTCACGATGGTCTTCCAAGTTGTAAGCGTTGACGACATCGCCTTATGGCAAAACTGATGCGGCCTCATTCACTCACCCATCCGCTGTCATTCATTATGAATTGAACTAACTGAACCCAGCATTGCTAAAACGTCTATCCTCCTCCACAGGGATGTCACCGTTGGAGACATCGTGACTGTCGGAGAATGCCGACCGCTCAGCAAGACTGTGAGGTTCAACGTCCTCAAAGTCACAAAGGCTGCTGGAGCCAAGAAGCAGTTCCAGAAGTTTTAGGTGCACCAAGGAGACAGTTGGCTTTCCAATAAATGAAAGACTTGTTTAAATGATTTTCTCGTCATTTTATTTTTGTTTTCCACCTCACTGTATCACACCCTGATCATTTCAGCCTATTTAAGACCAATTGCATTAAAGCGGTGATTCTCAACGGGTCTTTGCCAAAAAAGGATTTGTCAGTGCTATTCACTTGCTATGCTACCACGAAGTGCGTGCTGTATTTATGGGTGACTTGGTGAAGCTTGAGTGGGAGGAGAACAGCAAGTGTGGACTTGATGTGGCCGGCTGTCTGACACGTCTCCCGGAGAACAGTGCAGGGTGAAGTGGAAGCTCACACGATGGGTGGTGGAATTCTGCCCACAATGCAGACTGCCAGGTACAGTACTACTGTACTGGAAGGTGTTTCATACAGAATTTGATCTATTGACCCAGGCAGAGGGGTGGTCTACTGAAGGAATGGTCCTATTAAACCTGAGTGTTGAATCAGAGCAGCCGGATCCACTTGATTTTTAACTTGTTTCACTTCACATTCAGGTCCATTTGCTGCAAATGATCGGATTCAACTTCCCAGATGTACCATGTACTAAAAACCTTTACATACACTTTTTGTTGAAAAAATTTATTACTCATGAAACTTTTGTGCTGGTGTGCTTATTTTGCACTACCTGAAATTCAAATTGCAATTTTTTTGTCTTCATTAAAGGGACTGCGTGCAACTGGCTCAAGTTACACTGGGCTGAGCAAGGGTTCTTGCTGTGCATGAGGCAGCATATAATGCTTGTAATACATTCAAAAGTTAGCATCCTCTTGGCAACAGTTTGACTGCTGCAAACAGTCTTAAAATGTAAATATTTATTGAATAAATATTTTTTAGAGGTGTGCATTCGAAAATTAACTGCAATTCGAAGGGTGATGGTGGCCAGTTGAGAACAATTAAAGTATACATGAGCTCTTACCAAAACAAAACTAAATGCTCATATATTTTAAAATCATTTCATACATGTGAGTTGGCCCCCCATCCCACAGAAAACTGGTAAAATAGCATCAGTCGTTAGTGCTGTTAAGATGATAGTTTGTGCTATTTGTGTTTTGTGTTTGTTACAGCCAAGTTCATCCAGCCCCCTATTTGCTTCAAATTAAGTCTCACTTGGAAGTGCTGGATTGTGCCATTAAAAATGATCAATTGTGCTGCTCTACTTGTACTTTAATAGGTATAAATGTAATCTTACCATTTTGTACCTTTAAAGGCTGAGTACCCACTTTGTAGCACAGAAATGTACAATTTACTTGGAACATAGTACAGCCGTGTTGCTGAATATGTACACAAGTCTTGACTGGAACACAGGTGTCCAACAGGTTGTTTGTCAAAGAATGATCAGTTTAATACTTTAGTATTTTCTTATCAAGTGATGCAAATTGCATGTCACGTGTCAATGAAAGGTGTACGCTTGCAACAAGTGTTGATTCAGTGGTTAGACAGGACATAACTTCAAACATTCAGCAAACTATAGTGATTAGTAGCGCTTATATACAGTACATAATCCCGACTGTATTTTGGAAAAGTTGCTGGAAAAGTGTAAAAAGTTTGGATACATTATTCCTAAAATGCAAAGGTTTGTAAAAGACTACTTTATTTGGAGCTAATTAATGTATAAAGTAATTATTGTTCAGCATACTACAAACATATATAAAGACATGTAATAATGGAGGAAATGCATCTTCATTGAAATGTTGCAGGGTGTCCAAAGTGTGGACTGGGGCCATTTGCGGCCCGTGACATTTTTTATTGGCTGGAGGCACAATGTAGACATGTTTTTTTTTAAATTAAAACAGCAAAAATGCACATGTATAAAAAGAAAAAAATGAAGTGTTTATAGATAATGTCTTGCCTTACTGTATATGTAACGTTAATTCATCCTCTCAAAATTAAACAAATATCAAAGTGGATTCACGCCGCTTTAGTTTCAAAATGTGGCCTTCAATGTCTGAAAAAGGTCGTTCCCTGACCGGGAATCGAACCCGGGCCGCGGCGGTGAGAGCGCCGAATCCTAACCACTAGACCACCAGGGAAGATATCAGATGCGTCACAAAACATGTTTATAAGCTTGCTACATACAAGAAGCTACGCAAACTATTAAATACTAGTCGTTTGTCAGCATGTACCAAAGTTCAATATTGCAGTATTACAGTTTATTTCAAAGTACTGCACGGTACGGTACTGTATTAAACATGCTGTTCTCAACAAACACACGGGGGAGACAAATCCCCGTTTTTAGACCACACGTCATTTGACAAGGAACTGATTTTGCTTCAATGGTTGTTCCATTTTGAATACAAGTACTATTATTTGTTGTGGTGATTTGATATTTGAAAAAAGTTTTTAAATAGTCATGAGGTTAGCTTTCTTACCAAAAGAAAAGCTCTCCGACATGGAGGTCTGAGTCGTTATTGCACATATTGTTTACTTCATAACGAGTCATGTGACCTCCTCTCTATTGTACACTGCCTGACAAGCTGAGGCTCAGTGGTGTCTGAGCTGCAGATAAACATGCAAGCTCCTCAATGGGCAACATATGTCATTTGCATGCGGCCTTATTCTTGCAGGACGCCATGATGACACACTCTTAATAGTTAGATGAACAATAAGCCACGGGCCTCCTGTTGTTGTGCACTAATGATGTGATGTGGATTGTATGTTAATGATGCATAGAGAAAGTGGTTAAGCTCAGCTATGGAAGCACTTTTCTGTTACTGTTGCGCTTGCAACTTTACTTAGCGAATGTTTTGCCTACAAATTGTCCTCTCTTGCATTTGGGGGTTTTCCTGGCGTTTGTTCTCTCCGTGGGCAGACCGGGAGGTTGTTCTCCAAATAACAGACACCCCAGGGAGCAGCACAGCCCGCAGAGTGTTTTCTCGGGGGCAGAGGTCTCATCCTGCTCGCTCCCAAAAAATGTCCATTATGTCCTCAGTAAATGCAAGACTGTGTGACTGCATGTTTTGCGTCTGCATTTCTCCGTGAGACTAAAGATAATTGTTTCAACAAAATGTGTAACTACAAAAAACCTTACATTATATAGGATTGCATTTTTGGGGGTTCTTTGAGGATACATTAAAACAATTACCTCCAGCAACTGTTTTAATGAACTGAATGAGGATGGGATTGTTTACTTTTCCAAACTAACAGCATTTTCATTGCACCCATGTGACCAATAGTTCTATTTACTTAATGACCATTGCTTCTATTTACTTATCTGTGCTTGGAAGAGATGTGTCATTATTTAAGGGGCTTTGCACTATTTATTTATTATGTTTTACTTATTGGACTGAAGGCTAAAACTTGTGTTTTTTCATTGTTATATTTTAGATACAGTAGATGGATGTTTATTGTCATTGCACACAGTACACAACAAAACTTACTTTGTTGGCTCCACTTCCATTTCTAGCAACATTAAGACATGTTAAATGTTCCGAATGTAACAGGCGTAAAAATACAGCTATAAAATATAGAATGTCAAATACTGACCCGATCACACAAAAAGATGTTCATTCAGCAAGTCGTTCTTTTGGTCTGTGTCTAAACAATATCAACATTTGACGTTATTCTGTTGACTTTATTTTTGCCAGTGCCTTACAGCACGCTTGGGGATGTGGTGTGCTCTTTTACACATTTGGAAATACCGTAAGAATGACACTTTCTTATAATGGGCATCTTTATTTTATAATGTAAGAATAATGTCGACATCAACAAACATTAACCGTAGAATCGAATCAATCGAACGGTATCATTTGTACACAGCATCGAATCGTGTCAAATAGTTCTGTTTTTAAAATCTATCACTTGTGAATCGTATCGTAACCTGTGTATCTAGATCTAGATCTATCTAGATCTAGATCCAAGAGATTTACATCTCTGTTTGTTACATTGTTTTACATTAAGCTATAAAATAAAAAAAATGATAAAGTATTAATATTGTTGTTATTTGCGTCTTATTAATTTTATTATTATGATTAATTTATTATTGCTATTTATTTACTTAAAATTTTGGTCCATAAAAGTGCACATTGAATATTGTTATCTACTTTTGCTAACGCCGCGATAAAGGGACTTTTTGGACATTTTCCCTAATTTATCAGTCACTAATACATAAATCTTTATTGCAAAAAAAATCAATAAATTATAAATAAAAATGTTGTTCTTTGTCGGAAAGTGTTGTATGTGGTCCTGATCCAAGTGACCATAGGCTATGTACTTGGTGGAGGTGACATTCTAGCTTATTTTTAGTAGTTTAGTAGGAGCAGTTCATTCATTCTACCTTTAACATGCTTTTAATAGACTTACTTAATGCCAACATGTTACTCGCCTTACTAGTACTTGCCTTAATTTCACCAAATGTTTCATTTATTTACTACTTGTTGACATTCCATCATGTCATCAGTAGCACGTTAGCAATCTAGCTAGCTTGTGCATGCATGTATGTATGTAATAGCGGGCATGCCAGCTCCAAGGCAGAGAGTGAGCCTGCACTGCACTGGCTACACTATCACAACACACGCCTTCTGCTGGCCCGGCAGGGGTTAGTTAGGGCATCAGGGGTGAGTAGGGTCATAACCCCTGCGAGTGCAAGTAGTTTTCGGGCATTTGAAGAGATGAACAGATGGAGTCCAGCATAAAAAAAACTTCTACTGGCTAACTCTAGCTGCTTAAAGCACGCCTGTGGGGTGAAAAACCGCACATCTGGACTTGTCATCATCCACTTGTGATGATGCTCAAATAGTATGTAGAGCCATAAACAAGCAAGCGTAGAGACTTTTCTATTTGAAGTCCTGCCTGTAAGTGATATGTAAGATCTGTTAAATGAGCGTGTCAAGATGTATGTGTTCAAAAGGCAAAGGTGATGCTCACAGATGTCAGTGTCATAACTGATTTAAAGCGCTTTACCAGATGTCAAACATCGCTGAAAAGCAACCTGTGACGGACGGTCTCTCACCTGAATCCACCAGCACCCATTCAACAGCATCATGTTCAAGCAGGGAGACGACATCAAAGCGGTATTTAGTGAAGCGTCTGACCATGGCCGCCATGCCGTCAAGTCTGGGGTCACAGCTCGCCGCCTGATGGCCTCACACCGGAGCCACAACCTTTTGGGTTCAAGAACAAACACAGGGAGGTCTGGAAAGCATCTCCAATGAGTGTTTTCGGAACGTCACGATAGATGGCAGTAGAGTGGAGAGGTCAGCTGAAATACTGACCCTAACATTAGCCCAAACCAAAAACCTAACCCCAGCCCTGACCATAACCGTAATTGAAACCCAAGCCCCAGCACCTACTACCCCTATTCAAAACCCTAACCACATCCCAGAACCGAGACCTTCCCCAGCGCTAACCCCAACCATGACCAAACCCAAACCCAAACCACAGCCTTAACCTTAACCAAAACCCTATAGAACAGGGGTGTCCAAACTTTTTCCAGCGAGGGTCACATAGTGAAAAGTGAAAGGATGCAAGGCCACTTGATATTTAGTAAACCAACACAAAGATATGCTAAGAAGCTACAGTATACGTGCCTCAAGAAAAAACTGCATTTCACTTTTGGAATACAGGTGCTACTAAAAATGACGTTTTTTCCATAATAATACAAATTTATTCTTGTAAAATTGTGACTTTTGTTCTTCATTTGATTATGACTTTTTTTCTTAATATTTTGACTTTATTCCTGTAAAATGACAGCTTTTTTTCCCATTTCTGCTGTTTTTTTTCATTTCAGCTTTCCTCTTATAAATTTTCTTCTCGTAATTATAACTTTATATCTTTTAAAACAACAGTAATGTTTCTTTATTTCAACATTGTTACTAAAATGATCATTTCCCTCATTTTACAAGTTTATTCTCATCAAATTGCAACTTCTTTCTCATTAGAAAACTTTTTTTTCTTTTAATATTTTGACTTTACTTTGGTCAAATTCTGCTGTTAATTTTTAAAAAATAATTTTCCAAACATTCCAACTTTCTTCTTGTATATATTTTCTTCTCCTAATATTTGGACTTTATTCCTATGTTATGCATTTTCCCCCAACCTAAGTTTCCAAAAATTACAACTTTATTCATTGTTTTTGTCTTTCAAAAAAAAAAAAGTCATATGAAAGGAAAAACCTTTCATATTTCAACATCATGCGACTAAAATGACTAAATTTTCTTCATACTATTACGTACTTCATTCTTGTCAAATTCTGGCTTTTTTTCCTTCGCTAGATTACAGCTCTTCTCGTAATATTTTGACTTTTTAGTGTTAAATTACATTTTTAGACTGTGCTGCGGGCCGATAAAATCACAGCCGCGGGCCGCAAATGGCCCCCGGGCCGCACTTTGGACATCCCTGCTATCGAAAATGTTGGTTGGGAACTTGGTCAGGGTGCGGTGAGGCTCAGGGCTAAGGTTCTGAATAGGGTTGGGGTTCAATTTGAATCCTGATCAAGCCTTTTCAAAATGGTTCTAAATGAAATAAGAAACAGATGCTTTCATGATGAGTGCTGATGTCGGGAGGGGAGGTTTCAACATTAGATACTTCCATGAGACGTCCAAAGAATGACCGGAGTCACTTTGTGACTCTTATTGTCCGCTGTTGTGAACACAAAGTCTTAGTTGGCGTCTTTCATCCTTTGAGGCGGCGTTTGAAAGTGTGACAAAGGCGCCGTAAAGTGTAACACTTCAGCGCATGAAAGGTAACAGGAGAAACTCCAAGGAACGCCCCACGGCAACACAGCAACAGTTTGTGTCGCCGCAGAGCGAGAATTCACCCTAGCAGATGGCGGGGCCGAGGCCCCCCGAGGGCCCCGAGGCAATGCTACACCCTGGGACCCAGATACCTAATCAGACCCACTGAGTCTCTCACCTGCTGCTCACAATGCTATCTCATCTCCCTGACCTATTGTGGCTCCCATCGCCGATAATGACAGTGGAGGGAAGCCGTGCGGGTCCTGAACGAGAGCTCCCCGGAGACAGAGGCGAGATCATGGGAAAGCTGGGAGTAATCCATCCCTGCTTCTTTGCCTTCCTCTGATGGATTGTGTTTCTCATGGCAGGCTGCTTCTGTGTGCTTACCATGTCGTGCACAACAACGTTCAAGGTTTGTATCAGAGGGGACGAGCCACCTGTGGCCAAAACAACCTGGCAACAAAACGAAAGGCCACTTGGTTTAAAAAAGCAAAAGCTACTTGTTGTCTTTCGCCTTTGCTACTCCGCGCTGTCCCCAAGCTACCTGACACGTACTCACTGATCACACCATTTAAAACGTTTTCAAATTGTTTTAAAAAATGGAATAAACTTGTGTAGAAGTGAGAGTTAAGCTCGTGTGAGCAAGAACAACACCGCTATTGTGCCATATGTCACTGTTACGCAACTCTGATTGTGCTATGGGAGTGTGTGCATCAAGAAGATCTTCTCTGAGAAGCTATTAGTCTGAAAATGCACCGAGCTAATAGGGTGAATCTAAAGGTCCCTCCGTCCATCTTCTGCTTATCCGAGGTCGGGTCGAAGCCGAAGTCAGGGAAGCTCAGATGTCCTTCTCCATGGTTACTTCGTCCAGCTCTTCCCAGCAGATCACGAGGCGTCCACAAGCCAGCTGAGAGACAGTCTTTCCAATGTGTCTTGGGTCTTCCCGGGGCTTCCTACCAGTTGGACGTACCCTGAACACCACCCCAGAGAGGCGTCCGGGAGGCCTCCTGAGCCACGTCATCTGGCTCCTCTCAATGCGGAGGAGCAGCGGTTCTACTCCGAGTTTCTCCCAGATGACAGTGCTTCTCACTTTATCTCTAAGGCAGAGCCCAGCCGCCCTTCGAAGGAAACTGATTTCAGCCGCTTGCTGCTGCAATTTTGTCCTTTCGATCACTACCCAGAGCTCATGACCATAGGTGAGGGTAGGAACGTAGATCGACTGGTCAATTGAGAGCTTTGCCTTTTGGCTCAGCTCCCTCTTCACCACAACGGACCAACGGACGGCAGACGTCGCACCGATCCGCCTGCGGATCTTGCGTTCCATCCTTCCCTCACTCGTGATGTACTTAAACTCCCCCACTTGGGCCAGGATTTCAGGCGGCACTGCATTCTTTTCCGGCCGAGAACCATGGACTCGGACTTGGAGGAGAGGATTCTCTACCCGGCTGCTTCACACAAGGTTGCAAACCAATCCAGTGAGAGCTGAAGATCATGGCCCGATGAATCCCGGAGGACCACTGACTGAGATCGAATCCTGCAGCCATCAAACCGGATCCCCTGAACGGCGAGAGATCCTGATTGCTAACTCCTTGTCCCAACTCTAACTCTTATCCTAACTTTAAGATGCTTTGTCCAATCCCCATGGAATTTGGGACAGACCTTTAGGGGACTGACAAGCACACGTGTACAGATCTGAGCAGCATTGGTTGAAAAACATGGCCGCCATCACGCAAAGTGGGTGAGACTTACCAACTATCTGTCTACACGTCACTGACTATTAGAGCATATCTGTATGACTTGTATGCTAGCATGTCTTCCAAAGCATTTTTTGACCACAACCCATAAGGGGCGCCACTAATGTCATTACCAGTCCTGTGATTTGTTTTTGCGTCTTCATTCTTGTAGTAGTTTATGTTTCATGCTCCATTGGTCTGAGTGTGTGTGGCACAAAACTCAAAAGGCAGGAAGTGAAAAGACTTTTCACAATGACGGGGTGCATTTCTGCGGCCAAAGAAAAGACTTTTCCGGGCCTGTGCAGAGAACAATGAGATCAAACACACCTCATCAGCGTCGCTAACTTCCCTTTGCAGTCACACGATCAGTACGTAAGCGTTACGTGTCGTGCATACATTGGACGTCCCTACACTACGTTTTAGATGCTCTCTTATTGCACAAATAGTCTAACCTCAACATCACAATTCCCCCAAAAGCTCTCATTCTTTGATGGTGGTCACGCCCCTGGTTGACCTTCCCTCTTCTGCAAGCCAAACAAATTGTGCACCCCCGCCCCCTAAAAGAGGAACCCAAAAGGGGTGTTCACTGATAACCCTGTGCCATTGTGTGCCTGATAGCCTGAGCATGTGTCATACATGATGGAGATAACAGCCATTCCCAAAAGAAGGAAAATAAATATTCCGTCCCCGTAGGAATCCATACAAGCGCAATCTTATCTTAAACAGAGATAGCATCGCCGAGACCACCGTGATTCAAAGCCAAATCATTTCTTCTCTGGCAAATATTTATTTATTTTTTTTAAGTTTTTTTTTTAAATAGAAAAAATATTTTTTTGTAAAGAAAATGTGTAAACCATTTATAATGCTGAGCTAACTGGCAAGATAGAGAGCTGCATTTGCTTCAGCTAGCTTTAGCATCAACAAGCTAGTTAGCTGGTGAGATTGCTAGATCAAGAAAATACTAGCTTATTTATTTATTTTACTTGGAAAGTACTTCAGCATCTAGTTAGTTAGCACACCTTTCACCTTTTCCGTCGGAAACTCACAAATTTTGCCCTTCTTTCCTCTTTAGCTTCCCATAAATTTCCTACATTTGAACTTTCATCAAAACAACTTATGCGGACAGAAAATTTGTCTTGCATTGGGGGAGGAGGAAGGAAGGGATTTGCCATTTTTTCTGGAAAATGCAATGAGATAGACATAAACAGGAGGAAAGTACGTGGTTTTAAAACAAAATACTACCTACTGTAGCTACAGTAGCTAGCTATGAAAAGAAAGCCAATGATTTAAAGAAAATACTATGTATTTATTTCTTTCAACTGCAAGCAAGGTGCCATGGCCAGCTTGGTGTCAACAAGCTAGTAGTTAACCAACAAGCTAGTATGAGATTGACATGAAAATCGATACATAGAAACAAACATATTTATATGTTGGTATACTTATATGATTTTTTTAAAATTACTTTTTAATATTGTAAATTTATGTTTTTATACACATGATTTTTTATAATGTAATTTGAAAAGTATGTCACCGAGCTTTAGCATCAACAAGCTAATTAGCAAACTAAGCATAATATAACTAGATAGCTAGCTACCTCGCTCTATTAGGATCTGAAGTAAAAAAAAAAAAAAAGATGTATCGCAAAAAGAAAATGTGTCATAATATGGTTTAAAAAACAACATTGTTTGATATTAGTATTGTTAGTTGAAAATAAGGATTTTTCTTGAATAGATAACTCGATAGTCGGCTAGCTAGCTAGCTCCTTCTTGCCATGAGGCTCTGAAAGTAAAGAAAAAAATATATTTAGGAAAACATTATTGTTTGATGTTAGATATTAGTATTGTTAGTTCAAAATCAGGATTTTTCTTGAAGCAAATGGAGGTTCCTGTTTTGTACACTTTGATGCTATTAGCAGGCATTATAATGTGTTAGCTACATGGAGCCTACAAAGCTGTATTTTCTTGCTTTTAGAAATGCAAACTACAAGTTGACTTATGTTTTATTTAATGAGTTTAGCCAAGAGAAGTTGAAAAAAAAACAGTATTAGCATTACCCCTGCGGCTTATTAGCGTATCGGTCAAGTTGAATGAAGCGTGTTTCATGCTAACTTGATGGCTCTCCAGCTGCTTTACATCTTCTGGGCTCAGACGTTATCACTCAAACACGTTAGCACGAAGAAGTCAGCGAAACCATTTAGCCACCGATCAATCACATCAACTTGTTTGCTTTTCATTCGCTGCGGAAAAGGGAAAAAAAGAAAACAAATCAAAGCTGGCGTAAACATGGCAGCAGAGTCAACTTCCTGTGCCTGCGCTTCCCCAGGGGATCGAACAGCGGCATCGCATTGCACATCGTTGTCCTTCCTCAAGGATGGATGTCCTCACGTTACGCTCGCTGGTCTATTTTGGTTTCCAAACTCTCTGACACATGCCTCACGTTAGCTCTCTGCGCTAACTCAGTTTGTTCTGCGGATTATGTTTGATTTCCGGACTCCGCGGCGCTAGATCGTTATCTGCGGTGGCCTCGGACCAACCGCAACGAGCCGCCAGGGTCCGTCGTCTCCTCAGTGGGAAAATACTGAAGGCACTTTGCAGCAGAAGATGGGATGATAGTTTAGCGAGCCTGCAGAGGAAGCTGTGCAGCTGGGGGTCAAAGGCGAGCGGCTGACTTCATAGTCGCTGTTTGTTGCCGCCAACACACAGAAGACATCTTGACCTTGGCTCAAGGACAAGGAATATTTCTTTTTTTTTGTCTCCTGCTTTAAGGAAACGATTAGTTCAAGGATATAAAACAAATTTCCCTAAAAAACGTTTTAAAAAGTAAGAATGACAGTACACTACTCCCTGAATTTAGTGAATTTCCGCACAGTAGGACTCCTGCTTCATACGTGGAATATTTTCGTAGTTAGAGCATAGAAAAGACGTTTGCAACCTTCGAAATAGGCTTTTTAACATGATTCCGCTCCTCTAGACATGAACTAACACCCCTGTACTCCCCTTTCCACTTGTATTACCTGATATAGTTGACATAATCACAGAAAATAAACCCACTTTAGCCGTGAATAGGACTTGCACTCGTGTGTGTTCTGCTCTGAATGTGTTCCGGTGCTACGAGACCGGAAACGGTTGAGTTTGAGCTGGCCGTGGGTTACGGCTGCAACAGTAGCTGGCGGTATTATTACAAAATACAGAATGGTTATTATGATGTTATCATGGTGTTTTCATTGCAATAAAAGCCTGCTGTTCCGGCGATGGAGGCCGGTGCTTGCGTGTCTCAACATTACCGACACCCAGTGGCCAGCGTGGAACGCCACGTGCCATCACGTCTTTTCACGTGTCTTCTGAACGCTTTATATTTGTATCTGAGTCCATTTTGCCGTTTTTATGCTTGAAAATGCTGAATTTAGGCAAAAAGCGTGTACAATTTGCTTCAACGTGCACGTTTTTTGACGAATAACTGGCCGCGTCCCACCACAAATCAGCATGACTTTTTATATAATATATCCGAAGCGTGTGCGTTGTGTTGCAGAATATGACATCGGGAAGAAGAAAAATTCCCGTGGAGACTAGAAATGGGCCTGCTGCCTGTTTCTAATCTGTGTGCATTTCAGACGTACTTGGCGGCGTTTGCCTTTAAAGCTATTTTAACCCATTAAAAGGAGACGCTAGCAACGCTAGCATACTAACACCTAGCATCCTACGTGAACACCTTGCGATAACGTAGGGAAATCGCTCACTTTGACTGAAAGTCGCCGAGGTGCCCCATGCTAATGTGATAGGCTAAAATGCTAAAATGGTAACGCTAGCACCTAGCAAGATAGCTACTATTAACATAGAATCCTAACTGGGGTAACAATGCTAATAGCTAGCATGTTAAGAGCCATATCTGCTGTATGTATGTATCATTAGTCACTGAGAAATAACGGAAAACGTCGGAAAAAGGGTTCCTTGTTTGGTAATGTTGACAATAATGTAAAAAAACGGACACTTGTTTGAGAGGAATCCTTCGGCAAACAAACACATGTTGACATAGAGTAATTATAGCTACGTGATTACGCTACGTGATGCTATTTCCACATGAAACTAGCTTCAGGCTAAAGGCGGCCTGCTCTATTTAATGCGGCTCTGTGAAGGGAGCGGCTAAGTTTAACTCCGTGGGACGGCATGGGAATCATGTTCATGTCGAATGCTGGCATCAGGACTGTTTTGTTGAGCCCGTTAGCGTGCGTTCACACCGCCCGCGAGGATATGTGACCGCGTCCACGCTGCCGGGAGCCAGGCTGAGGTCAGAGACCCGGGAAACCTGGGAAATCAGGAGCTTTTCCGTCAACAGTGCAGAGACAAAACAGGTCAGAGAGGATGGGGAACTTTTGTCCTGGACACTTTTATGTCTTATTTAGCTCAGGCACTGATGAGGCCACCATGTTTGTGCTCCCTGCATCCTTTTTGGCAAGCATTGTCTCATCACAGGAAGTTGATCTAATCCGACGCCAAAGATAATCATAGTCGTCATGCATGGCGGTGGAAACGCCACACATGCAAAGAAAGTCACATCTTAGAAGTTCACCGATGGCTTGGCGATGCTGCCCGTTGCCACAAAGACCAGCACTTTTGCCCTGACCCCTTCCCACGGCGGCGGCGGCACACTTTCCCCTTAGGGAGGGATTCTCTACAACAACATCTGCCCTGTCGGACACGGCCATCCACCCCCACCTCAGTCCCAAACCACGACAAGAAGGGGAACACCTGCTGAGAGGGTCAGAGGTCATCATCCAAACAACTTTAACTTTCATTCCCAGTCTAAAATACTTCTAGCTATAAAGCTAGCTTCCTTCCTTGGTTATTTTAGGAATGATTTTAAAAGAAATCTATTTTATTATAATAAAGTTCCCTGCCTGCCGTGTCCATTCTTCTTCGTTCGCTGCCCTAAAGGAATCAGCCCTCATCAATCTGCCTCCACATTCCACAATAGGAGCCCCACAAAGACCCCCACTCTGTGTCTTTCTTTAGGTGGCAGATGGCGTTGCCTCAGGCCGCCCATTGTTTTGGGCTCCGGGGACCTTGGCTAACTCCTCCTTTTGTGTCCACTGGGGAGCACAAGTTGCGTATCGCCGAGAAAAGAAGGAGTTAGCGAGCTAAATGCTCAGACAGGAACGTCACTTCCAGCTAGGTTCTACAGGGGTGTCCAAATTACGGCCCGGGGGCCATTTGCGGCCCGCGGCTGTGATTTTATCGGCCCGCCACACAGTCTAAAAATGTAATTTAACAAGGAAACTTAAAAAAAAAAAAACAACAACAACAGCGGCAAAAATGGAAAAAATCAATCAAAAGTCAAAATATGAAGAGAAGATTTGTAATCTTAAGTCATAATTTCTCAAGAATAAAGTAACAATATTAAATTATGATTTTTTTTAAAGTAAAAATTAAATAAAGTTGCAATTTTTGGAAACTTAGATTGGGGGAAAATGTATAACACGGGAATAAAGTCAAACTACGGGAGAAAAGAAGTTGAAATATTTGGAAAATTGTACAAAAAACAATTAAAGTCAAAAGTAAATTAAGTCAAGTCAAAATATTAAGAGGGAAAAATCGATTCCTAACTTGAAACAAGTTGCAATTTTATGACAATAATGAGCTATTAGGCTAGATAGGTTGATGTTAGCAATGTTGATGTTACCAATATTTCTTTATGTAAGCAAAATAGTCACATACCTGAATTTTACCTCAGCTCTCGGCTAGCATTAGCACTAGCATTAGCTAGTGAGCTATATCAGGGGGTTTGATATTTAATGGCAAGATATATATATTTAAATTTACTTTAGCTAGCTTTAGCATCAGCTAGCTATGTAGCTAGACTTTTTTTTTTTTTTATTATTCATGTATTTTGCTAGCATGCTACATAGCCACATAGCTGAACTGACCTCAGCTAGCATTAGCATCTGTTCACTAGCACTTTTTGAAATAAAATACCTAAATATCTGAGTTTCACACCTGCTAGCTAGCTAGATGGTCAGTAGATGTGGGGGGGGGGAGGGGGGGGGGGGGAGAAGACATATTTACTGTATTTGTTTTGTTAGCAAGAAAGGGCTAGCTATCAGAATTAACCCCAGCCGGCGTCAGCATCAGAGAACTCGGCGGAGGCGTTTTGTGACGCAGCATTCACTCACTCTATTGGTCCATTCACATGAAGCTGCGTCTCCATCCGGGAGAATGCGGGTGGTGTCTTCATGTGCGAGAGGTCTGCACTTCCAGTGAGCACTAAGGGGCACTCTTTATTCAGGGGGGGCACTTTAAGACCCTAACGATTGCTCTTAAAAGGCTTAAACAAGCCGACCGGGAGCCTAATCGGCTTCAGCGCGTTTTCCCGCCTCTGAAGCTGCTGCTCTTCCCTTTTCGGAGGACACGAGGAGTGTTGGTTAACTTCTTTTTACACTTGTACGGCAGCTTGGCAGCTTGAATGCAGGCATCAGAGTCAGGGTAGCCTGCTTTCTTCTTGCTTTTCCAGCGGTTTACTTCTTCAGACACTTGTATGACTGCGCACAGCTATCAGGTTTGGTGAGATCTGAAGGGTCCTGGTGTACGCGATTTGTCATTCAGGATTAGGGAGTGGCGGATCGGGAGGGTCTGAAGGATGTTTACTGCGGCGCTCGGGCAGCAGCGCGGGGATGGAAAGACAAAAGACGAAACAATGCCCTATTTAAAGATGGCTCACCTCTTCACTCCAGTGAGATTCCACAGGCATTCCACGCCATCTCCTTGAATTTACAGAAAAAAACCACACTACAAATGACACCGATCGTACTTTTTCTGCACGGACCTCAGTTAAAGTCTACCCAGTAAACCTGCGGCCAAATAAACTGGAAACAAGGCAAAAATGTGCATTGCACAGCCAATCAGTGCCGACTGATGGCACCAAAAAGACACCACAGTGCTAAAATCTAATGCAACCGGTGCGGTTGCGAGGGTGATAATACTACAATGGTGCTTTTATTGTGACATCTTCCTGTTCCAGCATTAAAACTGCGGTGAATGAACGGAGAAGCTGCAGCGTCACTCGTCAATTTCCTCCCGTTTTGGCGCCGGCACCATCCTGTTCTTAATCCTCAATCCAGGCCCCGCTTGCTCTCTTGACGCTTATTCCCGGCCTCATGTGCCCCCCGCCATTGTCCGTCCACCCCCGCTTTAAATCACAACAGACACTCGCGGGGCCACGCGCACAATGGACGCCATTGTTCCGCCAGGCCCTGAAAAGGAGAGCATGTGCTTTGCTAACGCCGCACTCCTCTCGCCCCGGGACAACGCGGACATTCAGCCTTTTCATCAAAGAGCGCCGTCACGCTTCGGCGGCTTCCTCCGAGGTGCCCGGAGGGTGTGGGAAAAAGGCTTGGCGACCGAGGAGGGTGGTCGTCGAACTCATCGTTGAACTGAAGAGCTCGGTCATGTGACCTACAGTACGGTCAAACAGCCTGCCGAGTCTGGTGTGGAAGAAGCGTCATCGGCGACAGCGGCCGTCATGTAGCAAATCGGCCCAGAAGAAGAGAGGTCGACGCCACAGTATGTGTCCCATTACTTTTGTCCACACGGCACGCACTACAGCTAAATGGCTGCTGTCACGGACGTCTCCCACGGGAAATGATTTTTTTTTAAAAAAGCACGTAAGCGGCATTTAAGCTATACTTTCCCACGGATCCTAACAGGAGCCGAGCTTGGCTGATCCTCACGGTCAGAGGTCACGCAGAGAACCTTGAGCACAATTAGAGGAATTAATATCAGCCATTCCGCCGTGATAGTTTTAAAAAACATATACAGAACACTAAATCCATATTCTTTCCTCCAGCAGAACAATGGCTTTGGCTAATCCATTTAATATGAGAGGATCAGCCCAGCTGGACCTGCCACATGGGAGACAACCGCTGCTCCGCTGGACGTCCAAAGCCTGGACCAGGAATGAACCCTGCTGAATCCTGGACAGCGGGGGGATGTTGATTTCACGTACGCTTGATTAGGTACGCAGTAGTGAGAGCCTGAATAAAAGCTGTATTCAAAATTGGGCTTGAATAAAAACAATAAAGCTCACTTTTGACTGACACAGCAGCAATATGTAAATAATATTATTATTATTGATGTTGTGAGAGCTGTTATGAACCTTATTTGGCTCCATGATAAACCTGTCAGTTTATGAACGTTGATACAAGGTTTCTTTTTTTCAATTTTAGATTTATTTCCATTTCATTAAAAAAAAAATAATGTATTAATTATTTATTCATTTTAAAAAAAATTTTCCCATTTTTTTTATTTTTAAGGGAGAAAAAAATCCAAACCTACATGGCCCTGCGTGAAAAAGTGATCGCTGCCCCCCCCGCCCCCGTTAAAACATAACTTAACTGAGATTAACACTTGACTCATCCACGAGCAAGAGGTCACGAAAGACCCCACAACGACGTCCAAAGAGCTGCAGGCCTCACTTGCCTCAGTTCAGGTCAGAGTTCATGACTGCACCGTAAGAAGGACACTGGGCTAAAACGGCCTGCATGGCAGAGTTGCAAGACGAAAACGACTTCTGAACAAAAAGAACATTAAGGCTCGCCTCAGTTTTGTCAGAAAACATCTCGGTGATCCCTATGACCTTTGGGAAAATGTCTGACGAGACAAAAGGTGACCTTTTCGGAAGGCGTGTGTCCCGTTACATCAGGCGTAAAAGTAAGCATTTCAGAAAAAGAACACCATACCAACAGTAAAACATGGTGGTGGTAGTGTGATGGTGGGGCTGTTTTCCTGAAGGAGAATATCCGGCCATCTCTTGGTGACCTCAAGCTGAAACCAACTTGGGTTCTGCAGCAGGACAATGACCCAAAACACACCAGCAAGTCCACCTCTGAATGGCTGAAGAATAACTAAATGAAGACTTTGGAGTGGCCTAGTCAAAGTCCTGACCTGAATCCTACTGAGATGCTGTGGCATGACCTTAAAAAGGCGCTTCATGCTGGAAAACCCCCCAATGTGGCTGAATTACAGACTCATTGCAAGTTATCGCCATCGCTTGATTGCAGTTGCTGCTGCTAAGGGTGGCCCAACCAGTTTTAGGTTTAGGGGGCAATCACAACTAAGGTGTCTGGTTCTACACTGCGGCAAACTACACAATCAAAATGTAAAAATGGTCATTTACAATAGATAAGGCCTGTATGTGGAACAGATCAGCAGCGTGCCCTCGCCCATTAAGGCAGCATTGACATGAGCGCCTCAGTGTTTTCACGGGGCAATAAAGTAATTGAAGTGCCCTGCAGGCACATCTGCTTTTCATTGCCATGGCTCCCCTAATTTGTCTGGCCTCTCATGTCGCCGTATATCATGCCGCTCCCCTGCTGTGCACGCGTTCTCTGAACAACACGCCTTGGATGTTTACCCCCCGAAAAAACAAGCGCTCAAGTCGTAAAAGAAGCAAATCTAACAGAAATGACTGTGAAGCCTTGGCGCAGTGTTCATCCTTGTTGCTGGTTTGCTACAGCGGGCTAACAGGCTAAATAGCAACAGATGTCGTATATGTGGCAGATGATTGACCTTGAAATCCTGGCGCCATCTGTCATTGATCTCTGTGGGATAGAGTGGCATCACAGCAGAATATTGGGCCACAGGAGCTGAGGGAGGGGCGGGGGTCCCAACATCAGAGGGAACATTCCCATCAAACATTTCTCGTGGTAATATATGAATATTTGTACTCCCACAAAGCCCAGAGGTTGCTAATCCTGAGACCCCCCAAGGGAGTCTCCATTGGCTTGTACCTGGGGTCACATGACCAAGTAGGAAAATGGATGTGCTTTTAGAAAATAATAATTGACACTGTCGCTATCATGGCCATGAGGAAGTTTTTCTCTCATAACGTCTTGAAAAACCACAAAAGCGAGCGTCCAGTGGAGCAAACAAGTGGGGGAGAGGGTGCTAGGGTCACACATGGCATCATAGAGGACCTTGAAATGAATATTATTATTCAGGTGCAGGTGTACAGAGAGCCTGCTGTGATTGTTTAGCTTGTTCAAGTGCATCAGATGTAATCGGCTTTGTGAAAACAAGAACTCTTTCATTTAAAGATCCCACTGAGCACGCTGATATGATCTGGAGGGGGGCTCAGCCACTTGTGAGAGGATGTGTGTGGACGTGGGAGACAAGTTACGGTTCTGTTTCTTCATCACGACGGAGGAAGCGGTGACTACTTCTCGGTTTAACAACCGACTGGGTCCAAAAGGGAGCCTAAAGGAGGTGGGACTAAAGGCCTACGAGCGCCTCACAAAGAGGCTTTTAGACGGGAGAAGAATGAAGGCCGCAGGGACGACCCCCTCTGCTTGGTTTCTTATGCTCCCTTTTGGACGCCTTTCCATGCACTAATGAGGACAATAGAGCTTGTCAGGAGAGACAAAGACCACTTCTAACTTATGTCCCGTGGGCTCCACTAGCCAACAACACCTGCAATGGAAAAAGATCCAAATGCGTCTAAATAAAAGAGTTGTGAGATCACTGCCGGTAGCGCTCATTTTTGTTCCGAGGCTGCGTGTTACCGAGGTGTCAGAGCAGCAGCTGCCCGCCGCTCCAAATGGGCCGATCCCCGTCTTAGGACAGCATCCCGGCACCAGACGGTGTTCGCTGGCGAAAGCCACCATTTGAATGACAACAAGCATTCAGGAATGGCCAACTGCTCAAGGTCATCGAGGAACAATGGAGTCCATTCCTGCAGGCTGGGCGCAGCTTGACTGGTCCTACGATACAAAAATGTCTCTTGTCAACTCCTTTAACTTTGCACTGCTACACCATTGTTCAGTACACACACACAATTGATCCGTTCCAGTGTCAAACTGTCACCATCAACAACAAAACACTGTCCAGACAGCCAGTCAGTTGTGCCAAGTCTCATTTTTCATGTTTGATCGTCCCACAAGCTTAAAAAGAAGTTAACCACGACCGTTAAATCGATACCTCAGATTGTTGTTGGACCTCCTTCAAGGCTCAGCAATCCTAATTTGGTTTAGCACCTTTATAGATACTTACTCCCTGCATAGTCCTGAGATATGACGTTAAAAATTCATGCATGGTTTACACCCAACTCACAAGACGAGGCGATGCACAACATTGGGTCCATGAGACGAGATGACAGTTTAACATGAATTTTAAGAAAAAGTACAATGAGAAAATATGACTGGACAAACAAACTTTTTTTAGCCGAGTCCCAAAACCATGCATGGGGAGTTTTGAAATTCTTAAACAATATCAATGTTTACATTTTTTGAGGCCCAATACATCACTGTTATGATAATATACTGAATAATAATAATAATAATAATAATAAGGGAAAGGCTCTCCTTCCATTAGCACCTCCGATCAAAGGGAAGTGGAGTTACAATTCCCTTTGATTGGAGGTGCTAATGGAAGGAGAGGATTACACCACAACTCCTCCCAGTCTTAGTGTAAGGAACCAATAGGAGGAGGGCATTGGCACACCAATTCCGCCCACTCTTACTGTATTTAAGGCCTAGGCTAGCAGCACTTGTTAGTTCGCTGACGAAGCTCTTTGGATGAGGAGCGAAACGTCCGACACCTTCTTCACAGAAGTACAGATGACGTCTCAAGAAGCCTTTCCCTCGATGGGCAACTCCTGTACGACTGAGAGCCTACACAGACAAATAATAATAATACATTATAATACATGTATTACTCAAAGGCAATTCATACTGTCTGTTATTATTATCTTATTTTATTTCTGCAATGAGCCATGGTCCACGGATGGCCAGTGAGCCACACTTTGGACACCCGTGTGTGTTTCACCAGGAAGGCGGACGCTGCCAGTGTGTCTGCTTCACAATCAGAGGTGGAGATCCTGCGCGGCGGATACTTCACCTTTGTGGACCGAATAAATGCATAATGCAAGAAACACCTCCCGCTGTTCACTTTTAATGTGCGCCCCTATTTGCTAAATATAGCGACTGTGCCGCTAAATTGTCAACACGGATCTCCTCGACGTACGAGGTGTGTTATGAAGCGGAGTTATGGTTGCCACTTTGCACCTTCATGTCGGACGCACGCTCTGAGCAGCCCCGGAGGTCATGAGAACCAGAGTACAAAACGAAGGGAGCCACTTACTGTGGCCGCCATGGTGCATAAGGTCGGACAACTGGTCCGAGCAGACCCGGTGCTGCCATTAATAATGTTGATGGTTATCTAATGATAACAGCGATTAAGGGTGCAGACAAGTCCGAACATTTACGTGTTTTGATCTGATAAATCTCGTAACTTTGATCAAGTATAGAATTACTACAGTGTCTGCTTGCATACTAACACGCGCGGCAGCTGTTCAACAACATCCACACGTGACTCCCGTCACGCTGACACTGCGAACACCAAGGTGTGTTGGATTGCAGGGTTTCAAGTGTGTGTGTGAAGCACTGTGTGCTTCCAATAATGCCTTGCACACTGCCACTTCCTTACTACGTTCATTATCATTCATTGCAGCAATGCCATAGTTCACAGTCTGATTGGCTTCTGGCTCGTCACGTTTTCATCTTGCGCGATCTCGTGACACCCGTATTATTTATTAAGAAATCGGGGAAGTTCTGACATGCATTTGTAGAAAACAACAAACAGGAACATGCTCATCTCATTTTTATACAAGTGTAAAAAGAAGTCAATCCCTAGTGTCATGAAAAACGTTAAATCAGTACCTTAGATTATTGCTAGTCAAGGCCCATTAATCCTACTTTGGTCCGGCATCAAATTGCACACCTTAATCCCTGCATTTGCCTGAAATGTTATATTAAAACAATTTTTTGTTGTTTTTGGGGCTCATTGTGTGCATGCATAAGCGTTAGAAAACATGCATTATTCACTAAGACTAAGAACAATGTGAAAAAACACTTAACACATTCCCCACAACCTTTCTCTGTGAATTTAGTAGAAAATACAATAACTTTTATGGAATGTTTCAAGCTATCAAATAATAATTAAAACAAACATTCTTCAAAAAGATAAACTCAATTGTTTCGATCATTTTGATCCTATTTTCTTGTTTGGTTCTCGTCTGAGACTCTTAGATGTTTGACTCCAATGACAATAAAACATTTTAATCTTATCTTTCAGCTGTAAAATGAAGCATTCGCCAGCTAGTGATAACATTCTCACTTTAGCCACCACCGAGGGGGCGTGGTCTTTAGGAAACCCAACCCATGGGGCGGGGCCAACGTCGAAGCTTATATATTTGCTTTTGTGACGTCGCAGCCATTCGCTGGTTAGCAATGTGCGGAAGAGTCAGCAGTAGTTGCTTCTTCTGTGAATAAAGGGGACAAACAAAAAGTTACCGTATGGACTTTAAGTTGGAAATACGTTAGTCTTTTTTGTTGTCATAAAAAACGGTTGAATAATGTTAAAAAACAACGGGAAGAAGACGGCCATCTGCGTGGCCACCACTGCGGGGCTCTGCCTGCTGATGCTGCTGGTGGCCATGCGGCATCACGGGGCTCCTGTGGAGAGCACCGCGGAGAAGACGCGCTCCCTCTCCGGGCCCGAGAAAGAGGGCGAGGGCAGTGCCACCCCCGGACGGGCTGAGCAAAAGGGATTCTCGGCGTACTTCAGCAAGCTGAACCGGGGGCGGAGGGAGGCGGAGAAGCCTGCAGCGGGATCCTCCGGCTCAGCAGGCGGAGATGCGGCTTCACCTCCCCCGGCTGAGGACATCAGCCCCAGTGACCTGTTCATCGCGGTGAAGACCACCAAGAAGTTCCACCAGGCCAGACTGAATCTTCTGCTGGACACCTGGATCTCTAGAAGCATGCAACAGGTACGCTTGCATAGTAATGAAAATATTGCATTTCTCGGTGCACATTTTTGGACGAATGCTTGCTGCTGGGGGTTGATGCCCCCCTTTGTGCACTGTCTCTTTGCATTCTCCTCTGAGTGATGTGCCTGAGAAGCACTTTCACCCATCAGGGGGGCTCCCTCTCTGCAGCCCACTCTATTATGCCTCCTCTTTTTTGGGGGTGTCTTTTTTCCAAGCCCCCCGGTGCAATGGATGCTTCTGCAAGCCAGCACCACAACTCCTGTCCCCCCTTCTTTCTTTCCAACCCATGGATGAGGAACAAAGGCAGCTTTTTTGGGGTGGGGGTGTGAAGAAAAGCTTTCCCAGTGCCCGGCTCCCCTCTTTTTCTCCATGGGAACTCTAGAGCAGAGTCTGGGTCAATCGTACGGAGGTGACGGGGGGCTTCTTTCGGGAAGGGGATGGGACAAAAAGGGGGTGCAACTATAGGCCAGTGGCTGGACAAAGACGCTCAGTCAAAGTGCTTTTCATCCTGCAGACGGGGGCCGTCACTGCATGCAATAGAACAAAATAATAAAATTAGTGATGCAAAATTCAGAGGCGCGCCAAGTGTGTCAAGATTGCGAGGGCATGTGCACAGCGCCCCCATCCGGCCACCCTGCAGGTTTTCCTTTGGATTTAGGTCTGGGCTCTGGTTGGGCCATTCACGCCATGCTTCAGAGTAATGTTCTTCTGATGATGTGCACTGTTCGTTTTCGACATTTTCCATTCCAAAGTTAGTTCCGTGTCTTTTGGGACAGCATGGCTTTGGTAGTCATTGCTCATCAGAATTAAGATGATGCTCAAACCAGGCCATTTCAGCATCTGTGCATATGTGCTTTAATGGGGGCAGGCTAATTGCTGGTCATTAGTGTAAGTCAAGCCCTTGACTACTGAAGTGACAAGGAAAGCAGCTGGTGAGTGGCTAGCGGCGACAATAAGGAAAAAGACAGCGCCATCGTGCAGGCCACAATGCAAGAGGGAGTTTCCTGCGGGCGTGGGGGGCGGGGGAGTGCAGTAGGGGGGCAGCGCCAGGTGGTCAGGAGACACGCAACAAAGGCCGACGGCCATATGATGCTCCCGGTTCCCACCGTGTACATATGGCAGCCCGGAGATTGCTTCATTAATTCTCATGCTCAGCTGATGAACATCTGCGCCAGTCATCCTTGGCAACTTTTTACATCTGATTTTGCCATCAGCGTCAGACGTCTTCACCTTTTACATGGATGTGGATGATCTTTTGTCTGTTATTCATCTTTTGAGGCACTTTGAGGGGCTTTGGGGCAGGGCAACATCAGAAGCAATAAGCCCAAATGAGCTTTTGTTAGCACGTGTTGATTATAATAATTGTCAAAAAAATGTAAGTAATGCACTCTCATCACCTAGGAACAATTCAACTTTTTAATGTGAAAATATATATAAAAATCTATTCAATATATGCTGCATTTACATTTTTTTATTTTTAATATTTTACTTAAACATTAAAAATGGCAAACTCCAGAAAATAACAGTACATGTAGAGTACCTTTTAATTTTTTGGTTTACATTTTTCTAACATATTTTTGTATTATACTGAAATTATATATTATAATATCAGTATTTCCTGACTTTTTTGTTGTATTTATACATTTCTGAATGTATTTATTTATATATATTTATTGTAATATAGTCAATATTATGATTTATTTTGGGCAGTGAGAAATTGTGCAATGTTGTTGTTCGGTAAAGCTTTTTGTACTTTAAAAAAAAAACAGCAAGCAATCCAACAATGGCTGCCTAAATTGAAAAATGGATGGAATTCACTATTTTTTTTAGAACCGCTTTTGTGATTTACCACAATGGGGTGAGGGGTGCTTAAGGGTGGAGGTGGTGAATAGAGGGAAGGGTGCCCGCCGGTGGCCTTCCTTCCTGTGGCGCTGGACGCAGCCAACCAGGCACCATGCATGTTCAGCTCAGACAGGCCCATGCCCAGCCCCCACCCTTCCTTATCTCTGCTTCACAGACACTTTTATTTGCATGCAGTGAAAGTTGCAGTTTAGAAACAAAGGCAAGGGGTGGCGGTGGTTGTGTGGGGCTTCAGGGGGAGGGGTGGTGGTTGCTCTATGGAGTTAACCCCTGCAGCTGTATGCAAATGCGGGCAAACATATTTTGAATTTACCCAGTGGAGGATTTTCCCCCTTGATGAAAACTCACAGCATTGTTCTATTCAGCACAGAAAGGAGAAGGCGGGGGATGGATTGGGGGCAGGATGGACACATAGTTTCAGATTCCGACCCCTGCTTCCGGGCCTCGCCACCTGGCATTAGCTGGCGCACACAGGGCAGAAAGAGTGGCGGCCCTCCAGAAAATCCGCCCCTGCCCCTAAGCAAATAAAGTCGCATGGTGCGCCACTCGAGAAGTTTGCCGCACAAACACAGCCGAGCCCCTCTCGTTGTGCAGGGAGAGTTCAGAGATCTGATGAATCCCAAAAGGCGTTAGGAGGCGGCGTGTAGAGACACGTGGCGTCATACAAAGGTAGCGTGCCGCCCGGCAGGTGCTGCCTCACCTGAAATGTAAACAGACTGTTGGGGCGTGCACCTGTCGAGCGTGTCGCGCCGCGCGCACAAAAGTTTTTTTGTTTTTTTTACGAGCTAAAAGTGCCTGAAGTCACATACTAGCTGGGGTGATGATTGGGATGCATGAATGGGGTCTGCGTGAGGGTGGGCGGACAGTCTGCCTCACCCCCGCCCCTTTGTTCTGTGGTCCGGGATGCTTCGGGGGCAGCTGTGTGGTTGCCATGGAGCGAGTCGAGACGCGGCACAAAGGGCCTTTATGGGGGCAGGAGGCTGTTTAACTCGGCTGCATAAAAGACACGCTGAATGATGCCAATCAGGGGCGGTTGTCGTAAAGTGAAGGAAGCAGCGTGGAGTGAAGGAATCCCATGTGTGGGGTTTATCGACGTATCATTAGCATCAGCATTAGTATCAGCTAGCGAGATAGCATGTCAAATGGCGGCAAATTCAGCTATCGCGCTACATATCTTGTTAGTGAAAATACTAGCTAATTTGAGGTATTTTCCCACACAGATAAACTATCTAGGTAGCTAGCTAGCAGTTGCTAATGCTAGCTGAGGTAGATTCCGCTTTCTTGTTAGCTTTACGATATATTTTCTAACCAGCTGATGCTAACGCTAGATTAAGTATGATGCGCTGCACATCAATTTCCCTGCAAACTATTATTAAAACTGAATAAATGCGCATAATTATCTTTGTAAATTCTGAATGTTTGTATTATATTAGTGCATGTACCTAATATTCTGTCCAGTGCGTGTATAAGGTCCCAGATGATGAGCACACCACTTAATCGGTAATTCCCCTCTTTGTCTACAGACGTACATCTTCACAGACGGCGAGGACGAGGAGCTCAAATGGAAAATTGGTGAGTGTCACAACAAGGAGGGGATTTTTCGCCCCCACAGATGCACATTGTGTTGACGTTTAAGCGCATCACGCCTTAGAAGGCCGTAAAACAATTCCCTCTTTGTGAAGAAGCCGTTATAAATACACACGGGCTGCACTGATGCAGGCGTCCACGTGTCATAACTCATGTTCTTCTTTGTGTGTGGCCGCAGGGAGTCACGCCATCAACACCAACTGCTCCGCCGCTCACAGCAGACAGGCTCTGTCCTGCAAGATGGCCGTCGAGTACGACAAGTTCATAGAGTCTGGCAAGAAGTAAGTGTTACGTACATACACGGTTTCACCTGATATGTCTTCACAGAGAAGGTATTAGTAGAAAGACAAGAAGACTCTCGTGTGATGGAAATAGAGAAGCCCGTGCTAACATTTTTTTGGCACAATGTCCCCACAAAGACAGAGGTTGTCAAGGGGGCTGCCACAAAAAACACACAGGCTAGCGTTTTCCATGTGTGGATCAGACAAAATGTCCCTACAAAATGTCCAAAATTGTGTTTTCAGGTGGTTCTGTCACGTGGACGACGACAACTACGTGAACGTGCGCGCTCTGCTGAAGCAGCTGTCCCAGTACCAGCACACCCAGGACGTGTACATCGGCAAACCCAGCCTGGACAGACCCATTGAGGCCACAGAGAGGCTGGGGGACAACAAGATGGTGCGCAGACAACTATTTTACTCGGTTTGAGGACTTTCAAAGCTTCGAAGCCTCACTGGAGCACCTCTTCTTTTTCACAACAGAAACCAGTCAACTTCTGGTTTGCTACCGGAGGGGCCGGCTTTTGCGTGAGCCGTGGTCTGGCGCTGAAGATGAGCCCGTGGGCCAGGTAAGATGCATCAGCACCAATACCCCCACCATCAGGAGGTACAGGCATCTTATGACCACTTACCTTCTTTGGATTTCGTCTCTCCAGCGGCGGCCACTTCATGAACACGGCAGAGAAGATCCGCCTTCCGGACGACTGCACCATCGGTTACATCATCGAGTCGGTCCTGGGTGTCCCTCTGATCCGCAGCAGCCTTTTCCACTCCCACCTGGAGAACCTGCAGCAGGTGTCCCGCTCTGACATCCACAAGCAGGTAAGAAGCAGCAGCATCATCACATCCAGACTGTCACTCACCTTCTACAAAAGATCTTCAACGTTACTTCTTCTTCTTCTCCTCCACGTCAGATCACTCTGAGCTACGGGATGTTTGAAAACAAGAGTAACATCATCAACCTGAAAGGAGCTTTCCCCGTGGAGGAGGATCCATCAAGGTGAGGAGCCACAACATTAGGTACACCCGCACAGTCTCATGAGGTAAAACAAAATCTGCCTTTACAAAGAGCGATGACTCAGACCAGTGGCACAGAACACATCATAGGATAAGGTGGGAGAGCCATGTGACTTCTCCCAGCCAATCAGTGACCAGTGAATTATAACATCATCAAACGTGTCAAGTACAGCTTTACTGTGAAAACACCTTCACAGCCCACTATAAGAAAATACATAAAAATATAGAAAATATATAAATATGCCTGTATGTTGGATTTTTTATTTTAAAACAATTTAATAATTAATAATTTAATTTAATAATAATTACAATTTAATAATTATACATTTAATAAGTATAATATGTATTCAGATATTTTTTTATTATTAAATTAACTGATACTGATTAAAAAAAATTATTAAATACCAAAAAGTTAAAAAATAATTTTTTTAAAGTACAATAATTTTCAGAGGTTCAAATGTATTAATCTCAAGTATTTCAATGAGTGATTCTGTTATAAAAATGAAATATATATTATACAAATGAAATAAACATATTACACTGATAAATATACTAATTATGAATATAATAAATATTATAGAAAAAGTGCGAAATAAACATCTGTGTTTAAAATATAAACAAAGTATGTCAATTGGAAAAACTAAACTATTATTCAATACAATTAAATCAACATATTATACTCTTGAATATAATAATTAATGGTATAATAATCATAGAAATGGTGTAGAAAATAGTGATTTTAGTACAAAAATCGACAAATAGACATCTGGGTTTAAATGCAAATTGAGTATTTCAATTGGGATTATTAAATACAATGAATGACATATTATGCAGTTGAATATGATAAATAATATAATCATAATCATTGAAATATTGTAGAAAAAAGTGATTAAGTACAAGAATGTGTATGTAATGATCTGTGCTGAAAAAGTATTTTGACGGGAAAAAGAAAAACTAGAATGAAATAGAATGAAATAAGCATACAGATACGATACTGATACATGATCAGCAATGTCATGACTGCGAATAATGGCTGACATTTCTGACACTACAAACCTTTACATAATTTTCTGCAGTTGATTGATTGATTATTATTAAATATGTATGCAATCTGTGTAAAGTACAACCACAATAATGAACATATTGTCACATTAAAAGCTTTCTTTGGCAGATTTGTTCTGGCTCTTATTAGATTGTGTTGGTATGTACAGTATGTAATAATGTTATCACTGCACCGATCTAACCAAGTTTCCTGTCCCTCCTTCTTACAGGTTCAAGTCTGTGCACTGTCTGCTGTACCCAGACACCCCATGGTGTCCCCCCCAGGTTGCCTTTTAGGGTGACCGCTCCTTTCCTCATCCTCGTCCTCGCAGTGCCTCGGTATCTGAAAGGCACGCGAGGACCAGTGTCTTTTTCTCTGTGTCAAGACCGCGCGCCGCCGCCGCTGGGTTCTTTACAGCGAGCGGTACGCGGCCTTCATGTTAATTGGGCTGCTGTGCGGCCCCATACTTATAGGACTACCACCGCTTCCTGTCCAGAGCTTGGACAGGAAGTAGCTTTATGCGTTTTTGTTTTTTTTTAAAGCTTTGCAGGCAATCAGTGGCGCTTGTAAATGAATCTGCAATTCTCATAGAATGTATTTCATATTTTTCAAGCCCTTTTTTGCCAGCTTTACTTGACTTCTTTTGTTTGTTTTTTGTCTTTTTTCCGAGCATTTCGATGGCGACTCAGATGACTCCGGACAAACGCTCTCATGTGAAGATTTTGTTGTGCAGTGTTATTTGTCAACAAGGACCTCATCTGAAGTTAATCAGGACTAAGCACTTTTTTTTAAAACAAATTACATAAAATATGTCCTGGAATGGCTTCAGATTTGTGTCAAAACTAACAAAAATTCTAGCTAACAACCCCGCAAAACCTCTTTCTATTCATTTGTATGCATTCCCATACAATGACGCTCCTTTGTTGCATTTGTTCCAGTCAGGAGCGGGAGAGTTTTGGATTCTGGGTTACAATCAGCCTTCTTTTTGTTTCGTTAAACATATTTTTAGGATTATTTTGAATGGTTTGAAAATTGCACAGCTGAATTTCAAATGAGCTGATGTGTGCTTCTGGAAAGAGACTCGCCGCCCAAGCAGACACATGAAAGGAAACCATGCCAGTTGTTCGCTTGGAGTCATTTCATTTGACTTGGGTGAGGTGACGTCTTAACCCGAGCAGCATCAGCGTCTCTGCATGGAGTCGACCCACATTGGGTTAAAACTGTACATGAGCATGACGACAGTATTGTGTACTGTTACCTTGTTAGCTGCCATTGTGTACAGAATGTTCTTGAATGTAATATGTGCTTCTTTGTTATACTGCCTTTTTTTTGGATTTTTTTTTTTTTACAAATGATTCTCCAGCATCTGGAGCGTTCCAGCAGTTCATTCCCATGACCAATGACTTCTCAGGGATTATGAGCTGATCCTGATATTTAACTAACTTTGTGGGATCCCGCGGTGGGGGCTCATAAACTCTGAATAAAAGTGCATAACCACTGAGTAACTGGTTATTTGCTCGTTGTGTCGTCTTTCAGTTTCACAATTAATGACATTTGACGTTCTAGAGAGCGAGGAAAATATTTGTCATATTATAGAAATGTGTTCTAAATTTGGCACTACCTGTTCGCTCTTGCTCATAAACACATATTTGTTTAGATTTTTTTTCTTTGAATGAATGATTTGCTTAGGGACACTGCATATTAACAAATATTTCTGTCAATATGCCAGGCTTTTTACTTTTTGCTAATGCATCATAGCCAATTATGCATATTTGATGATTACTTTTTACCACTAGGTCCTAAACCCACCCTGTCAAGAGTCTGATACAATTGTATGTATAATTTTTTGTCATTTTTGGCACATAAATCTATACTTCACACATTCTTTTTTTGTGCTTTTTTTTTTCCTTTTTTTGAAATTATTTAACATTATTTAACAATTTTTTTTTTAACAATGCATGTTAACAAATATTTCTGTCAATACGCCAGTTTTTTTTGGGGGGGGGAGGGGGGGGTTGTTTTACTTTTTGCAAAAGCATCGTGGCCATTCATGCAAATTTGCCGATGACGTGATTATGTCATCAGCCCACCTCCACCACACATAGATTGCAGTCCTGTGGGAAACACAGTATAGGGTTGATTAAAAAAGTTAAAAATAGTTTTTGCATTTTATGGCAATATGGCCAAAATAATCACTTTGAATAGAATTTTTTTTTTTGGCATTTTTAAGTACTTTTGGTACAATGCGTGAATCAGTTTTCTGCATTAATGAATCCAATTTGAATGAAATACGGTGATGTTTTTGTGTCATTTTCTACCAGATTCTTTCCAAAGAGAATGCAATACCCAGTAGAATTAAATACATACTTATTGTACATATCATATTGTATATAGATTACAGTTTAATCACATTAAGGACCATAGTAACATAATTGTTTTGCACAAAAGTATATGCAGAAAAATGTCTTTATTTATGGTACTTGTTACCTTAAAAAAACATGTTTTATCAACATTATTTTTAGAAGTAATTGAAATCTTTCAAATGTTTCTTTTTTGGAATAAAACGTCACTTTTTTATATGACAGCGACAACCTCTTTTCCCTTTCAATATTTTTCAGATTTAATACAGAGTAGTGTTTTCATTGCAAAAATAAAATGGATACATAAACTTGCATTTAATTATCGTTGCAGTGTTTCTTTCAAAAGAATCGTTTCTGTTTGCGCTCGTCTTGACTGTTCCTGCCGACTCTCCCTGCCCTTTCTCTGCAGTATGGACCAGCAGATCTTTCAGCTATTTATTGCTCAGAAACAATGTAGTGCGCGTGATGGGCTTATTTATTGTATCCTAGAAATTGTGCCGAGCAATAAGACGAGGCAAAATAATATGCAGATGTAAGCTGATCCTTAGGCTTGACAGATATGGGACTCTACAGACTTTTAAAAGAAAGTTTTCCTGGATTGTGGTTGGTGCTTTACCGTTTGTTTACCGTATAAAACCACCACTGACTGTATGAACCCAAGGCGGAATGCCAATGCAAAGACTCAGATGTGGGAGGTCTTCCTCGTGTGGCGAGCATGGGAACGTGCATAATTGCAACAGCAAACGTTGGTCTAGCAGCAAAGACTTGTAATTACATGTAATAATTGCCTGCTGTGAAGTCAAAGTGGTGCACAGATGTGACAGTGTGCTGTGTGGGAAGGATGCTGAGGAATTATTATACGATATCCCTCTGGTTCATGAACTGGAGGAGGGGGTGGGAAGGGGGAATAACTGTACCCCTTAAGGCAGGGGTAGGGAACCTATGGCTCGGGAGCCAGATGTGGCTCTTTTGATGCCTGCATCTGGCTCTCAAACATGTCTTAAAACGATAAAAATGTATTTTTGTTTTTTTGTTCGCTGACCTTTTATTGTACATTACAGAAATCACAGTGTTAAAAATAACACTCAAAATATAAAACTTTGTTATGCATTTTAGTCCATCCATCCATTTTCTACCACAATGCGGGTGGCCAGAGCCAGTGCCAGCTGTCCTTCCAATATTTTCCAGGTCAAACACCAAAATTCGATTATCACTGGATAATGCGGTAGCCTATTCGTGGTAGCCTATTCGCATGAACTTCCCTTCCTTAAATCAAATAGTCAGATCGCTAATTCTGGAAAAA
Source organism: Dunckerocampus dactyliophorus (assembly GCF_027744805.1). NCBI lineage: Eukaryota > Metazoa > Chordata > Actinopteri > Syngnathiformes > Syngnathidae > Dunckerocampus > Dunckerocampus dactyliophorus. The sequence continues at coordinate 7,088,805 of NC_072836.1, read as the reverse complement.
GAAAAAGATACGGAGTACGGTGCAAAAGCACGCAGCACCAGAAGTCGCATTAATGGTAAGAAGTAATTTATTTATTATTGGATTGCTTCAGTGTAACAATGTTAATAAAAAGAATAACTTTAGAGGTCCTCCTTAAAAATGCCCACATTTACTTGTACTCAATGTTAAAAAATATTATATGGCTCTCAAGGAAATCCATTTTAAAATATGTGGCTTTTATGGCTCTCTTAGCCAAAAAGGTTCCCGACCCCTGCCTTAAGGCCTCTTAAAAATGAAGTTACACTTCTATATTGGGTACCAAATGGTAAAAATGTAGTACATGAAATATTTTCAACAACATCACGTGATCATAGATATAAATATAACGTTTTTGTTTTCATGTCCTTTATGTCATAAGAACCTTTGATTTTTTTTTTTTTTTTAATGGGGCAAAACACAGAATATTTGGGACGAGGTTATTACAGCCTTGACTTGCTGATAATCGATAAAAACATTGGTCTTGATGCATTATCATCATTAGATGTAATAAAAGCTCATTTAAAGAATAACATCTTGTTACCCTTACTTCCCAAAAAAGCCCCAGTCATAAAAGTGTAATCAAATTTAACGTAGTATATTTTTTTCATTCTCGGCACGTAAATCCTTTCAACAACTTCACACATTCTGTTTTTCTTTTTGAAAATGATTTATGTATTTTTTCGGCCTTAGCAAGAACGCAAAATATGCAATATTTTCCAAATATGGGGTGCAAAGCGAAACATTTGAGATGAGATTATTACAGCCTTGATGAGGTCGATAATTTGGATGAAATAAGAGCTCATTAAAAAACTTTTTTTACACTTAGTACACAAATTGGCCCCAGTCATGAAAGTGTAATAGAATTTAATGAATTTTTTTTTTCAATCTCAGCACGGAAGTCTTTTCAACAACACATTGTTATTTTTGTTTTATTATTATTTAAAATATTTATTATTATTATTTATAGGATTTTAAGGCCCCAGGAAAAACAAAAAAATATGCAAGTGGTTGCAAAGTGGAATATTTGGGATGAAATTATTACAGCCTTGTCTAGGTCAATAATTGCTAATGTTATATATACTTATTATTTTTTTTATAAATGTTTAATCAATCAAAAAATATGCAGTTATGATGTGAGTCATTCCATTCCATTTTCTTCCACTTATCCGGTCTCAGTAAGGAAGCCCAGACTTCTCGGTCCCCGGCCAGCTCATCCAGTTCCACCAGGAGGAAACCAAGGACGAGGACAGCCTCAACACCTCGGCTGCGCTATGAAATTCTGTCGGTGACTAAGGGCAGCCTTGGCGGAGGCCAAGGTTCCCCAGGCTCGTCTTACTGCTGGCAATGTGAACCAGGCTCCTGCTCCAGTTGTACAAGGACCAAATAGCACGTACTAGCATGCCGCCAAACTCTCTCTCATGTACCCTCAGGGCCATGTTGTCCCATGTACAGGTGAGGTGCGGTCCCTCCTTTTGCTCTTGATCATAAGGTCTTCTGAATCACTCTTTTTCTGGCCTGCCACCTATGACCTGGGCATATAGCCCCGGACAACATACAGCAGCTCCTAGGATCACTCGGGCACTCAAACCCTTCCACCATGATTCACAGAGGAGATGGGAGTCAATGGGGCCAAATCGTTGGATGGATAAATCCAATAGAGGAGATCACATTTTAAAATGAACTATCATCTATGTCTAGTCTAATCATCTATGAGGGTACACATGCTGGGCGTTCCCACGAGGGACTGAGGCAAGAGAGGACGATTTGGTCGCTGAATAAAATGGTCATCGACTCACCCATCACCATGACGCGAGAAGATGATGGATGTCCGACACAAAGCGCTTTATCTCCATTCCACATCCCTGCAAGGCAAAGAGCGTCATGAGGATTTACGGTGGGAATGTTCGTCTTCCATGCACGAGTTTGTTTTTCTTGACTTTCCACACACTCGCAAAAAAAAAAAAAACCCTCTTAAGCTGAAGACTATCACTGTGTGAATGCCGGGAATGTTGTTGTACATAACAAACATGGCGCGTAATAGCATCGCCACTTAACAACGGACAAAAGTCATTCGAAGCTCAAACGTGCACCTCATTCAAGACGCGTGTGCTATTATTTTCATCAACGGAAACACTTATCACTACCCAAATATTGGACTTTTCTACGAGAATATCCAAGGCAAGAAAAGCAGTAATGGTCACAATACTGTAGTGTCCTCAATACTGTAGTGTACACACACGTGCTGGTGGTCAGTCTCCGAAAGGTTTGTGCCAAATTTTGCCGTCATTCGACGCAACACCCTAAAGCGGCAGTGGGTGTTTAATGGAGTGCGCTGAGCTGTGTGAGAAATTTCAAGTCAGGCGGACTTATAAGGTTTAATAACAGCATGGCAGCCTTTTGTGTGCAGCGGTTCAGGAGGAGAATACACAGAAAACGCCTGGACAAGCGTGCCATGAGTGTGTTAATTGACTGATTGCAAGACAAACACACAGGTGTGCATACTGGCACCTCCCGTTATTGAACGCTCATAAGGAACCTGTGAAGTTTGTCAGCTCCGTAAAGTCTTGTTTACGACTGAATCAAAGCAAAAGTTAACAGCAGGTATAATGGTCCATGGGTGTGTGTGTGTGTGTGGGTGAAGTGTACATGGCAGCCAGTGAGGGACATTCCTCAGATTTCAAGGGATTAGTCAGACGGCGTCCACTGGCATATTGTCTTCATGACTTCCCTCCACCACGTCCAATTAAGCGTCAGCATTGTGTGCAGGATCAGACATGGGACAGCAACTGGCAGAGAGGTCTTGATCCTTCTCAAGTCCTCACACAAGAGGGACTCCAGCCTAATCCTGCTATCACGTGTCACCACTGGGACTTGAACTTTGTAGTGGGCAACACTAAACCTGTTGAGAGTCCAGTGTGCACAAGAATACCCTTTTTTTTTTCTTACCGTTACGATTAAAATTGTAATTTTCATCTAACAAATATTTTTAATACATACTGTATGAAGTTTTGTTTATAACTTGAGCAATAATAATATCATTTCATTATACTTTTGTTGTTTTTGTTTCGTAAAGATAACGTGCATTAAAACTTGTGTCAGGTTGCCTCTCATGGCTTACAGTACTGTGTTGTGTGGTTATGATTTAATTAAAGTGGTTCGTGCATTTTATTATATTATTTAACAAAAAACAAAATCCAAAATCATTATTAACAGTATAATGATTAATATTATAATTTAATTAATTAAGGATTTTACAGCAAATAATAATACAATGCGTAAGTGATAATCGAATACAGAAATGTCAATTTTGTTTTTCTTACTGGTAATTAATTAATAATTGTAAATAATTGTACAAAAAATGCCAACTCATTATTACTATTTGTAAAATGTACACTACTACTTTCCCCCCACTTTCTTGTATTTTTTGTTGCACAAAAACATTTTCACTACACCATTTTTTATGTGTTGATCATAACTATAGTCATATTATAGACAACTTCTTCTGTTTCTGAATATATTTATGCATAAATTCTCCAAAACATAAGAACCTGTTTAATTAGCTGTTGTTACCATTATTATTTCTACGTTTAAAATGTACAATCCATTTTTTCCCCCTTTTTACACAAAAGTGCACTAAACATTTCCACAAAAAAATCATACAAAAAATACTGATGATAATAATCATAATATTAAATGTATTATAAATATCTTAAACAGAAGCTACAAAAAAATCCTTTAAGAAAAACTATAAAAATTCCCCAAAACACGCTACATTTTGCATAACTTTGTTATGTTATCATTACTGCTATTTTTAATATAGTATACTCATTTTAATGCTGTATATTGCTTTTTCCCTCCTTTTAACTGATAAAATGAGATTGTGGCGTGTGGTGTGTGTTGGGAAATAAGAGAGTAAAGGGCAAATAGCTTTAGAAAGCCATGAAACATCCTCATGAGCAGTCGCATGCGTTCTCTCTGCTTGTATGCTAACTGCACAGCTCCATAAATCCTTCACTGCATGCATGCTCCCTCTGACTGGTGTGGCTGACGTGTATAAAGGACGAGGTGAAGTGTTAATAACGTGACGCCGCCACAACCACTGACAAACTACCCCCCCCTTCTAAAAAGCCATCCAGGATGCAGCTGCCTCCTTGTGAGCAGACAACAATAGAATAGCATCACTGTGACACACACAAAGCAGAGGGCCTTCAATGCTGTTTGCTTGCTTATTTCTCATCAATCACAACTGCTGTTTGCTTTCTAACACAAGACAATTAGAGGTCGACAATGTCATTTATTTAACTATTGTCTGCCACTTCAAAGACAGCGACCATACACATCTTATCTGAAGTCTTCCATCGGACATTTTTGGGGCACTCAAACCAAAAAGGAAAGATTCGATAGGTGCATTGAGATATGTACTCTATGTCGTCCATTTTTGCTGTTACAGCCCACTTGCATTGGGGCTGAGAGGTGCAATGACACACCGGAACCAGAAGATGGCGCTGTGGTGAAAAAAAACTTGCCGTGTGTGTTAATACTCACATTAGAATGGCCATTACTGCCACCTGCGGGACTGGGAGTGGAACAGCATCGCCTGGGCGGCCACGATCTGTAAAATTAGATAACCAACCCATCAAATTTCGACAAAAGATAAAAGACGGAGATTGTGAAATGTATTTGTCCATTTTGCTTGCATTATCGCAAATTACTATGCATATGACAATAAAACTCTTGAATCTTGAATTAGAGGAGTGACCCACCAGATGGAGCTGTCGCTACTGCCACCTAAAGGACTGGAGTGGAACACCATTGTTCATCCATGGGATTCTAGAAAGATTACATAACAGAGTCCTCTGAAACACACATTTGCAGAGAAACTACAACACTTTGAGGCAGATCCAACAGAAGAAGCTATAGTTTTGCAATACCGCCACCTACAAGACTGGAGTAGAAAAACTAAATTTGGTAGTAGGATTCTGCAAAAAAATACATGAAAGATTTCATTCAAGCTTTCTGCATTTGTACATAGAAAACAAGGGAGAACCAACAACATTTTGTTGCAAATCCAGCAGATATGGTGTTGCATTACTGCCACCTACTGGACTAAAGTGGAAAATCATTGTTTGCTGGTGCAATTTTGTAAAAAATGCGATAGATTCCTGTAAAGTCTTTGTGCATTTGTACATGACAGAAAAAAAAGAGAGAACCTGCTCAATTTTGGTGCAGATCCAGCAGATGAAGCTACAGTTTTGCAATACCACCACCTGCGGGACTGGAGTGGAACAGCATAATTTGCTACATTTATAGCTGGAAAGAAAAGAGAACCCACAACATTTTTGTCGATTAGTAGCCCGACTAAATTTTGGTGCTGATTCAGCAGTTAGAGCTGCAATTTTGCAAAACAGCCACCTACAGGACTAGCTTGGAACATCGTTTGCTAGTGCAATTCTGGAAAAAAAAAAAAAAAAAAAGTGAGACAGATTCCTATAAAATCTTTGTGCATTTGTACATGACAGAAAAAAGGGAGAACCTAAAAGGTTTTGGTGCGGATCCTGCAGATAAAGGTGGAATTTTGCACTAATGCCATCTACCGAGCTGGACTGGAACTAGTTTGCTAGAAGGATTCTGCACAAAATACATGGCAGATTGCTTCAAAACTTGCATTTGTAAGTGTAAAAAAAAGGGCCAACCATCAACCTTTTAGTGCAGATCCAACAAATAAAGCTGTGGTTTTGCATGACCGCCGTCTACAGGACACGAGGGGAATAGCATAGTTTGCCAGTAAGATTCCTACAAAATATTTGCTTTGACATTGTACCTGGAAATAAAAGGGAGAACCAACAAAACAGCAGATATGGTTTTGCACGACTGCCGCCTAATGGACCAGAGTGAAAGAGCATTGTTTGCTAGTGGAATTTTGTATAAAAAAAATATGTGATATATTCCTATAAAATCTATGTGCATTTGTGTGTAAGGAAAAAATGAGAACCTACTAAATTTTGGTGCAGATCCAGTAAATAAAGCTGCAATTTTGCATTACCGCCATCTACAGGACTGCAGTGGAACAGCATGGTTTGCTAGTGGGATTGTGCAGAAACATAGATTCCTACAAAACAGGTTTTTGAGTTTGTACGTGAGTACAAATTAGTAGTAATTGTTCTGCCTTGTGTTATTCAAGTTTTAATGGTGTTGCACTGAAGAAAAAGGGAACTCGTGATCAGAGAAGGAGGTTTGGAAGGCAAGGATGCTACCAAGTAAAAAAAAAGGAGGCTATGTTGAATAGCAATAGAAGCGTCCTTGTTAGTCTCTCAATGCTTTTCATGCTGCAGCTGCCCAGTCTGGCGTCACGAGCAAAGCAGCTGGCGCTCAGCCCGGACAGACCCAGGAAGTGTCCGCCAACAGAGGAGAGGTCCAGGGAGGTGCTGGTGTCTGCAACACCCCCACCTCCAAAACCATTGAGCTCTTTTGCAGCAAAGCTTTAGTGACGCATTCCTCCAGTCCCAGCAACAAGAAAGCTAATTCAATTTCCTCGACAGCGAGAGACCGTGTGAAATTTCATTTGCATGTGCGCTTGCTCTCTGCAGACGACGGCTGATAACGTCCCTCTGTAGCCATTAACACCCCCCCCCCGGGGCCGCCATGCTTTGTTTGTTTCCAGCCTTGTTTAGCAAGCCTGGGCAATCAACAGCAGGGGAGATGATGTCATCAAAACGTATTTTTGCTGTTTGCTTTCCAACACGTGGCTTGTGCTCTCATGTATGAGATCCATTAAACACTACCAACACTATTTCAGTATGGATAGAAAACCTGTTTACGAGCTTTTAAATATGACTTTTAACATTATGAGAGCCCTCTGGACATGAAGTAACACCCCTTATTATATATTATTACACAATATAGGCTACATAATAACAGAAAATAAGACATATAACACACAAATATGACATAATATACTCACACGTTAGCATTTTGAGAGTTCCTTGTGTTTTTACTTCCTGTCTAATTGTCTAATCAATGGAACATTACTGACACCTAGTGACCAGTGTAGAATACGACATGTCATGTCAATGGATCTCCTGAATGCCTTATATTTGTATTTTAGTCTGTTTAACAGTTTTATGCTTAAAAATGCTTACTTTAGGCAAAACTATGTAAAATTTGCTTAATTGTGCAATTTTTTTGAGTAATAATAGGTCGTATTCAATAGGTCTTGTCAAAATTGCCCCCCAGCCGTGGGGGTGGCCACCCTTGGTCACTCTTCGGCCACTCCGCCACTGATGACTTACTGCCAATTTTGTTTTGCGTTTTACGTTTTGCTTGAAAGCGGCCATGTTTTTTCACCAATTTTAGTCCACACGAGTTGTTCGGTCCCCTAAAGGTGTGTTCCAAAATTTCGTGATCTTTTGTAGCGTGCATGTGAAGAATTTGACATTTAGTCTTACTTTTAGGCTTACTTTTACTTTACTTTTAGGCAGGTTTGATGTTATATGAAACCACCTTCCCTTCCCCTCCCATCCAACACGAAGCAGCACAGCAGCAGCAGCTGGTTGGCAGCATGCGGAAAGCTGACAGAACCAGGCGGAGGTTCTGGCGCTGACTTTGACCTCGACGCCAGCTCGAGGTTAGACACGTAACACCTGCTTTGTCCTTCACTCACACACACAAAGCGAACTGTATTCAAAACTGCAAACAGGCTCTGATGTGCGGGTCGATACTGAAATGTCGACACTTCAGATACCGGGTCGTCATCCTCTTATTAAATTGATTCTTTAATCCGAATGTCGATACTTCACTCATTTGAGGTAATGTGTGAAACGTCTCGTCTGTTGAAACGATGACCGATTGCGAAGAGCCATGTGTGAATAAAGTTTTCATATGTAATAGGAGTTCTTAATATTTTACTTTTTAATTGTTTAAAATGCCACATTCACATGCCGTCCTCTATTTCTTCTGTTATTATACTGTATCTGTCACATTAGCTTGGCTATACTGTCCTGTAAATCGCACAACTACCTAAATATACTTCAGTTTTAACTGCAGAATTTATTTCAATTAAGTATATATTAAATGAATAAATTAACACATTAATTAAATGTCTTGTATTCTTTATGCTGTGATATCAAATACAGTACTTTTAAAAATGTATCAGACACATTAAGGGAATTTGCACAAGACTCCGTATCGGATCGGAAACGAAATCAGTGGTATCGCACATCCCTAGAGACTATTCAACAAAGTGAATATTAACTAATAAGCTTCACCCAAGAGGACGTAATGCAGTGTTGCTATGCTGCCATCTGGCGCCTGCTTGTGCAATTACACCCAGAGGAACTACAGTTAAAATTGGTTTAATTTTGAAAACACACCATTCAAGCTCATAACCACAGTTTTTTTTTTACAACTTTGAGATCACATAACTGTATAAAACCTGATTAAAAATAAAAACAAATATTATTCACATTAATAAAGAAGCAACATTTGGTGCTTGCTTAAAATCAAATACAAAAAGCAAGAAAATCAGTCAAATTTAAAAGAAAAATTAAGTTTGTCCTAACTCAATAATTCAACAATGACACACAAAGAAAAGACGGCCAACGAAAAAAAAAAAACAGTCTAATTTTTACAAAAACATAAAACATACAGAAAAAAAAAAATCAGGCTCGTTTAAGACATTTAAAAAAAAGGTTTTGATTGGCACCATCTGCACCCTCGCGTAAACATCTCGTAGTCATCTATTTGTTAGAAATGCTAAAACACATTTGTGAGACGCTGCCATTACCAACGCAAAAGCTTTGAAACTCTACCACAACAACAAAAAAGAAAAAATAAATGCGGATTTCACATAAGTGTCTTTTCTGCTGCTGCGTTGTTGTAGCCGCCTTTGCTGTTGCTGAGCAGATTTGTGTTCATTGTGGTGAGCAGGTTTGAAGACGGCAAGGCAAATAATAATGAAATGGAAAGTCTGGATACTGTAAAAAAAAGTTCCGCTGTCCAGTAGTTTGGAAAAGTCTCAAGTTTTCATGGTTGATTCCCTCCTTTGATTTACACCTTCATCCTTCCTCTCATGTGCTGCTTTGTTTCTTTGCAATGCAGCCCGTCAGATCCTCCCAATTCACAGCTTTGTGGCTGGTCAGCGCCACAGGAAATGTCCGAAAAAACCTCCCAACCCAAAATCACTCCATTTCAGACTTGTAAAAACATGCAAGTTGTGCAGGATGACTGGTCCCAAACACCAGAAATAAGACAACGTATCAAAGCAATATGATATCATGTACACTAAGTACACATCCAGTAAGAGGAGTGATTCTGCATAAAGTTGCCAGAAAAAGGGGAACAGTGAAGCAAGAGTGATCCAAAGATGCTGGGAGAGTAACGACGACAGAGAGAAGAAGGCAAAGTGACTTTTAAAAAAGTGTGACAGCCATTGGAGGTCCAGTTCCGGCTAGTTTGATGATGGCGGGATGTTTGGGGGCTCCGGTCGGCTGTTAGCGAGGTACTTTGCCCGCATGCTGGAGGTGTACTGTGTGTGAGAATGAGAGGGGATGATGAAATAATGGACAGAATAAATAAACAAGTTATTCTCTGCAGGATATTCACAAAGCTTTCAAAAGGAGGAGAAAAGGTCTGCATGGCTTTGGAGGGACATACACACACGAAGTCACACATGCATGGGTCACTTTTCAAACTGAACACTAGGGGGTGCAAAAGCCTACTGAGCCAAACACAAAAGCAGGACCACAGAGGATAAGTAGTAGTGCATACAGTACAAGTCGAAAGCTCGGACACACTTTTCTATGTTATTCAATGAGATCATGTGTCTACTGTACATCTTTTAAAAGTAACATTTTCCAAAACAACATTTCAAAAAAGCAATCATGCTTTTATTTTCTTCCGTTATAGTCACTTCTACCTGCTCATCTCCACCATTGCCTAATCTTCATTCAAGTAGTTCTAGTCATGTTAAAAACATAATTAAAAGGGCAGTTTGTAGCTGTAGAAGATATTTTCCACCACAAAAATTGTGACACTTATATAATCTTGACGGTACTCAGCTTAGTACTCGGTACTCAGTTAAACCTTGGTGTAACTTAAGTGGACAGTTTTAGTGAAGTTTTGACATTGTGCTTCACACACAAATAGCCTTTTAAAGCCCGAAAACACAAACATTTGAGAACAAGAGAAATGCAGTTTCTAATGAAAACACTGAAAACTGTTGTTGCGAAAAAACAGATAAATAACAAAACAAGAAAAAAGCATTTGCTACACTGTCTCTGCATCCAGCACAGTGTTTCTTGACCAAGTGACATCACCCTCTACTGGCCTAGCATGCATATTACAACAGTTCCAGGTGTTTTTGCAGGTCAATTAGGTTTTTGCAAGGTGAATCTTTGTCAAAAGACAAAAAACACACACACACACAAAAATAATGGTTGCTGTTTTTACCAGGTTGTCATGCAAATGTTCCATTGTTACTGCTGACTTTACATGATGCTCCTCCTTCAATACTATATAGCCGTTGGTATTCTCATTAAGTTGGTGCAACTTTGATGAGTCGGTGGACATGAAACTGTACAACAATATCGGCGTTTCAAGTTTTAATGCAAACACTGAAAACGATATCTGCTAAAAACTAGTGATGGGTCTGTGAACATCGACACGTCGGCGCAGGTGTTGAGCTCAAAGAGCGAAACCCCGTGTCGGTGTGTGTATCGCTTTAAGAAAAAGTAACGTGACCGACACAGTTGCTGTTTCGCCTTCTATGTGGCGCCAAAGTGTGTTTATAAGGAAGCGAGTCTGACTTCTGTCATCGGGATACAACATCTCAGCAATAAGAACAAATCTTTTGAAGCACAATTCTTCCATTGAATCCAGTGAGACATGGATCCTTCTTCCGGTGGAAGGATCGGACTCGCACCTTCTGAATTCCAAGGACGAATACGTACCACTATACTATCATACTATATGTGTGTGTGATGTGTCACGGCAGCAATGCGCATCCTTTAAGATCCAGCAGGTGTCAGTATTGAGCAATACTGCGACACAGCACCGACGCAGTGTCCGTACTCTTTGGGTAATGTGCCGCAACGCTTCACGAGGCCTCATCTACCCATCACTACAAAAAACTTATGACAAGTTCAGTCTGGGCATGTGCAAGTACGCTTCTAGTCAAATGTTTGAAGACAACTTCTCATTCAGTAGCATGAGAAAGTGGGTCTGGGACTGCCTGTCATAATGAAAACCGTAATAGTGGCCACGGTGTTTTTGCAGTGTTTATACGTCTCTTATCTACAGTGTACATTTACTACACTGCTTCTTCGTCCAACAGTATAAAAAAGTGCCATTGCCATCTGCAGGCCTGGCATGCACATAACAACATGTGGACTTTTAGAACATTTTGAGCCGTTTTTCCAGCTACCTGTGCGAATGTACTCTTGTTATTGATGACTCAGTTTTTGCATGTGGCTTGTCCATGAATGCTAATCAAGTGAACATAACTTTACTGACTGAATCCAAAGAAAGACGACAAAACCACAAGGATCAGTGAGCCTTGGGGTAGTTCCACATGTCCCCCCCAGGACGTGAGAGGGGTTGCAGGAGGGTAACATGCAGCCCGGGGGGCTGCAGGCAACAAACAAATCGGGAGGGTGCGTTGAGCTGGGTCTTGGGAGGTTGCAATTGAGGGGAGGAGCGGGTCTGGGGGATAACAGGCCAACAGGTGGGGTACGGGGGGGAGGGTGGTTAGTGTTGTTGTTGTACCTGTTAGCATAGCAGACCAGAAGGTTACCAAAACGACCTCGAGCTCTCCGAAGGCTTTAACTGCCAGCTGTGGCCGCTGTTAGTGTGGGCGGGAGTCAAATACAACTGGACGGATTGGCGAAGGGGTCGGAGCGGGAGAGAAAAAGATGACAAGAGAGTATAGAGAAGAAATGTGAAGCAGCAGTGTCCAGGTTAGACACATGAGGCAACGAGGGGAGAGGGGGGCAGGAGTTTAGACTGGAGAGATGGGGGTGGGTGGTGTTAGATGTGGGATGGCTGGCGCTAATAAGACCAGCTGGAAACTGTCAGCTTTTCCAAACGATGTAGTGTTACATACTGTAATAATACCTGCCAGAGAGGGCGCTCATTTTACTGTAAACTGCTTGGCAGATTTTTCCGGATCAGGGTTCTCCAGCCACGTTTACACCGAGTGAAAAAGGTCCCAAAATAATCTGCCGTGGTGATTTAGGGCTCCGCACTCAATTGAACGGCTCGGAGAAACGTGGCTAAATGTGCCAGGAGAGTGTTTGTCGGTTGGAACTCACCGAGGGGGGAGGAGACTCTCGTCCAATCAGGGGTGTGTTCTCGCAGCGGGAGTTGGGGAAGTTGGCATTCTGGGCCCTACAGAAGACAATTGCACAGAGATATCAGTAAAAATATGAGCAGTGTTGCCACAGTTACCTTGAAAAAGTGATTAGTTACTTTACTGATTATTTTATTTTAAAAGTAATTAAGCTTTAGTTGCATCTCTCCACTTCTGCTTACTGATTATTCGTGTCCACATTTCATCGTTTTCTCATTATGCCTTTTGCTCAATTTTTTTACCATTTTTTCTGTTTGCTGAATTTTGTTGTTGCAGTGTGCCTCAGGCTGTGCAATGAGCCATGGATGGTCCCTGGGCTGCACTTTAGGCACACCCTCCTTTTGCGGCTTTTCATTGGGGTTTGGTGTATGGCGTCAGCTCTGTATGCAAACCACACTCTTTCAGGCTTAATGGCAGCCATAACGGTGCGCATCGCCACAGCGCGAAGATTTTTTTTGGAGGTGGATGTCACGCAACACTTATTTATTGCTTGTGGGGTGAGGAGGCATGCCGGTATGGCATGTGCTGACACCTCTGGCCGGGCTGTGGGGACTGAGCTCAGGCCTCAAGCTGGTGGCGTGCTTGCCGGTTGAGTGGCGAGGCATACTAGCATGTTCAGTGGTCAAAATACGTGCCTGTTGGGTCACTCTGCGGGAGAAGAGGGCACTGATGTGATAATGCATTAATTTTTTGGAATATTTTCACGATCTACTGGCAAAGTTGCAAAGATCGACAGGTTGGCGATCCCTGCTCAAAATAATGGCTGTATTTCCATCTACAAAATGGCCATCTCTCTCAACCTGACATTGTGTTACGTGCTGTGTGCTGCAACATGGGAGTTGTCCTCATGCTGAAAACGTGACTTGCCGCATGCGTGACATCACTCCCTGAGACGCAAGACAAAAAGCATATAAAGTACTGAATATTTTTAGTACGGAAAATAACAAAAATAGTAACACTGGGATAAGTAACTTTTTAATCTGATAGTAATGCTTTAGATTACTCGTTACTGAAAAAAGTAGTCATTTTAGAGTCACTGGATACAACCCATTGAAAAGAAACATTCGCAGCATTTAAATATGGAGAGTGGTGGTAGTGGTCGCTCCCACTGACCCCATCACTCATGAGAGTTTCAGGCAGGGCTGTCCAAATGTATGCTAGTGAGGATGCTAATTAAATTAAATCATACATTTAAACAGATGCATGTTATGTTGGTTTTGACAACCTACTGCAAAAATGCTAGTCAAAGATCCTCCATATGATAGAAGCAGTCTTGTTTTTAAGGACCTACTTAAACACACAGTCCCCAACATTCCTCTCAATGTGACAGGAGCGTTATGCCGTTATGACGAAACTACAGCAAAAAAGGTTGCCAAGTTTTGGAATGACTCGCAAACCTTTAGGGTTCCACATGCATCTCTGCTGGAGAGGGAAGTTGATTTAGTAGTTGACAAATGGAAGTCTTACATGTATTCCGTGACAGGGGCGTTGCTGACTGTGTGTGCAGCGGCTGGGATGGACGCCTCGCTGCCGTAGCTGCTGCCACAGCTGTAGAGGCTGGGCATGTGCACACGGTACAAGTTGTCGTGGTTATGCGTCCCGCCGCGACCCAATGAGCCATCGTCGCTATCCTCGTCCGCCCTGCAAAGACAGTACAGACACCGTGAGCCAGCAGAGGGAGCCCCTGCTCTGTTTTTGAGAACAAAAATGACAGGAATATAGCAACAGTGCCATGTGGTCATGCTTGCTGGCATCACTGGCTGCAGCGGGAGAGAATTTTAAAGTTTAAAAAACACAGAGTTAGCAGTTAAACACATACAACACTGGATTTGCATTGCATCATTAAAACAGCCTTGCAGGGACCACTGAGCAGACCAGGCTCTAACAGGAAGCTCCAGCTGTGATGAAACAGACGAACACCCTCCCTTCATGGGTTCGGAGGGTTCCCTTAATTACGTGACAGACTTTCCTGTGAAAAGTATGCAACGAGCTGCTTGGGCAAGACATCAGAGTAAATTCACCTTCCCCCTGTGGGAGATGACATCAACTCTGGCAGTAGCTGTGACAGATTTAGGCCGACGCTTTACCATTTAGCATGGGGGGAGGAAACGAGCACTACTTGAGGACACAGCTGGTGTATTACGGAAGTGAATGTTTGAGAGTCAAAAAAAAAAAAAAAAAAAATCTTCCATGTCTAAAAAAGCCCTTGGAATAAATGTTGTGAAGCCATGATTAATTGATAGGCTTGTCCTCATAAATCATTCATAGCTGTACACACACACCAGCGTGCCAATAAAACCTTTAAAAAGCTTTGACGACTGCAGTTTGAGGGCTTGCTTACCGCTTGCTGTGCCAGGTGTGAGGCACGCTGCAGACAATGGAGCTGAACATGAGGGCCGTCACAAAGGAGAAGAGAACCAGGTAGATGAGGCCCTCAAGCCCATCGTAGCACAGCCCCGTCACGGCCTGGACGTAGTCCTGCAAAATGGAGCCATGCATGGCAGGGATAAAGAACAGACTAAGAATGATAATACAGGATGCAGGAGTTTCTAGTTTAACATTACATGGCTTCTGTGATTCAAACTAGGTCAAAGCGTTGAGCTCACAGTTGGCGCACGCACCACACACACAGGAAGCAGCACATTTTCTCCAACATCCAAAAAGCACCGCAACGCTCCCCCCCACTTTTCCGAGGATATCCATCCTCTATGCATGGCTTGGTAATGGGGGAAATGCTTGAAGGAGAAGTCAAGGCAGAAAGAAAGAAAGGCTGCACATGGGCACTTGGAATTTGGATGCAACTAAAGCAAGTCCTCACAGTTGACAGGAAGTCCCGTGCATGAGTGTTAAAGACAAGTGGAGTCAGCTGCGTGGAAGAAAGGTGCCTTTTATGTAACTTTAGCACTGCACTGCGCTGATGTCACAATGCATCAGCGCCCGCCTGGCCACCTTTTCCTTGCGAGCAAAGAAGAAATGTCTCCGCGGCTCACCAAGTGCAGGCTGCGGCAGTCCACCAGGGCAGTAAGCTGATGAAGGCTAATCTCTGTGGTGTTCAGTATCCCCTGGATCTCCTCCAAACTTCCCTGGAAATTAATGAGACGGGAAAAAACTGAGTGGCCGTACCTACAGCGAACTAGATAGTAAACAATAGAAATGAGTAGTAATGGTGCAGCAGTATTCCCTCTCTGCATTGCGGTTCACCTTTTGCGGATTCTGTGTTTTAGCGGGTTTTTTGAAGTGCAATTTGCATTGTGTTGTGCGTCCATGTGGTGTATTTAGAGCGATCTATCGGTGCTCTGTTGTATGTGTCTGTTATTGCATTTACTACTGCTACTAGTAGAGGGTAGTGTATACTCACGTTGAAGATGTGTGCAGCTCCACCTTACGCTTTTATGAGCATATCCACCCCTCACTTAGCTGTCCGTAGCGCCGGAACACATTTCCAGTAACACACACAAGCTCAAGTCTTATTTATGTCTTAAATGCCTTATTTTCTGTTATTATGTCTACTATATTAGGTAATACAAGTGTAAAGGAGACTCTAGGGGTGTTATTCCATGTCTACAGGGCTCTAATAATGTTAAAAACCATATTTAGAATGTCAAACAAATTTTCTATGCTCCTACTACGAAAATATTCCATTTATAAATAAGGAATCCTACTTAATCCTACATAATGAACACTCACTGGGTCTGGAACCAATTAACCGTGATAAACAAGGAATTACTGTACTATCAATATTATGATGGAACTGTTTTATTTAACAGTGGTGCTGTTGTCGCCTGTGTAAAAATGTCTGCCGCTCACAAATGATTCCACCGGCTCAGCACATTTCTCTGTGAAATCAGCTCGTTTGTGCCCGTCAACACACAGGGAGGACAATAATGGAGCGCCGCATTGAGCGAAAGGCTAATGCAGCTAAATGGACATAATGCAAGGCCCCAGGTGCGCTGTGCTTCAATGCGTGTCATCAGAAATGAGGACAATGAGTACGTTAGTCTCAGTATGCTGAGACGTACCTGGGCTTGTCTGTATTCCCTGGTGGCCGATCGCAGCAGCTCCAGTACGTCGTCTTGCATCTCAACGAGTGCTTTGTGGCTCCCGGAAAGCTTCTGCAAGAGAGCATTAGTACTTAGCAGCCGGTACTTGTCGTCAATTTTTGTTTTCCGCTCATGTGAAACCATTCTGACAGTTTATAGATGCAAGATGGACACTGTAGGCACTATAGAATCTTTTTATTTACAGCAGTGTTGCTAATGATAGATGCTGGCAAGCACTCAGAAGCTTTGACTTATTCATGCAGTCAAACTATAGATTCTCTGCAAAAAAGGATGTCCCATTTCAGTGTAACGTCATTGGCTTGAAAACACACAGCGAGGCAATACAAAGGAAACTGTTGTATGATGGGATTGTTGTACTCGTGAATCTTGTCTGAGGCAGTGGAAGTGACTCACTGTGCCCACAAATTCACACAATATGCAGAGAATAATGTGTTTTTGATGCCGTAGTATCCATGTCGATCAGCAAACCACGTTGCGCTAGTCAGCTACAAGCCTGAAAGTAAAGCTTAAAGGCAAACACTTTTTATAAGCCACAGACCTGCTGGAAGGGGTTGGTTTGGTCCAAACTGCAACTCAGGTAGTATTTGAGGATGTCTGTGAATAAAACAGACAGAAGGGAAAAGATTAGCATATGTTAGGACTGTACCTTTGTACTATACTACATTTGCTAGTAAGGACTGATGGAGGAGGGCAGGTTTTATGGCATACTTCTACATTACATCATTGCTTTTCTGCCCATGATGCTGCCATTGATCCTGCATAGAAAGTCAAATGGATGGAATGGGATGAGAGCTAGAGCTGAGAAGAGTAATTGCTCCCAATAAACATCACATTTTGTTCTTTGAATATTAATGAGTTGAAGGACTGGGCTTCCAACAGGCATAATAAAAATAAATGGAAGGATGATTATAACAAACCAAAATGGTCGACTAACTTTTAGAGCACAGGTTCTTTGCAGCGACATGCGGTGAGGTTCATTCGTCTTTTTATGCTAATATAGGCTGCTCATGAAGAGGTTTTTTTTAAGTTAAAAAGTCTATTTTCAAATACTTCTTATGCACACATTTATTATTTTTTTTAACCGAAAACATTTTTGACCTTACTTTTTATTTGTACATGAAACACACTGAGTGGAGATGTGTTTTGTAAATAAAGTATAACGTAAATCAGGGGTCACCAACGTTTTTTCTTGCGAGAGCTACTTTTAGAAAATGAAAATGGCCACGAGCTACTTATTTTTGTAGAAATTATTTTCATACCTTATTTCAACCCAAACAGATCAAATATGCTTGTTTTACCAAAACATTCACAAAATGCTGGTATCCACAACTCACATTTTATGTTTCAGAATACTTTTCTTTCTTGTGTTCTCACATTATTAACTGAAAACCTGAATGAAAAGCAGGCTTGCGGGCACCTCATGTGGTCATGGGGGGCTACCTGGTGGCCGCGGACACCACGTTGGTGACGCCTGACGTAAATGTTGGCAGTCACATAAAACACAAAATAGCTCGCCACTTTTTTTTCCCCCACACGTACATTAAACTGTAACTGTGGAGAGGCACGGCTATATGGTGCACACGCAAGTGTCCGAGTGGTTACGTTGGTTTTGTCAGCCCAATACCCACGTACACACGCGTGCTGTGCACGAGCACACCCCAAATGTAACTGTCGAGGAACGATCACATTATAGTGCCCGCCACCCCAAAGCTGTAAACCTAGGGGAAACACTATATAAATGAGAATGCATGAAAAAGCATATTCATATAATTGCGCAAATAAAAAAACAAAGCAGAGTTCACGAGCTGAGCTGTAAGAAGAACAACAAATAACACACACACCCACACACACACCCACACACACACACACACACACACACACACACACAGAGTTGCGAGATAAAGTTTCCCAACGAGGCTGACTCATGAGAAAAGATATCGACCACATCTGTCAGTCCAGCTCTCAACGCAAACAGCCACAAGAGAATATCAAGAACAGCACATTTCTTCCAGTGAAACTTTTGTTTGTTTCTATGCTGCTAAACAAAACACAATAAAAAACATGAGGCAAACTGTGTATGGTTATTTGCTGTTTGTTCTGCCTCAGATTTCAACTTCTGAACAATGCTTTGGTTCTGGCTAAAGACGGAATCACATGATTGCTTGAAAGAATACTGCTTTGACACGGGCTGGGTGACACTGTCAATAAAAACTGACCCATTCCCTGCAGCTGTTGTCAAACAATTAGATTTTCGACCACAAGCAACTCGGGAGTATCTTGTAGAAATGATGAAAATGCTTGAATATTCATGGATTTTTCGCCTCTTAGCTGAGGGAGAAAAATAGAAAAATATCTTCTGATAATCTACTTTCACAACAGTGGAGTCTCTTCCTCCCCTCCATTCATCGTATTTGCCTCTACATAGGCCTCTCTATTAAAATGGCCTTTTTACAACCATGCCTGATCATTTGACCAATTACTAATACGAGCTTTAGTCTATAGAAGCTTCTGTTCAGCCTAAAATGGCATCCCGTTGCCCTGTGACACTGCTGGCAGACACTTTTAGGGGCTTTTTATGAGCGGCACACAATGGCCACTCTTTAGAACAATGCCCTCTCACTGCTGCACAATAATCATGGTATTGAGAGCAGTAAAAAGGGGGCGGAGACTCAGCTACTCACTCACGTGGAGAGGGGATCACAGCGAGAACACAACTCATCACAAAGAGGTGAGTGAGTGATTGAATAATAATACCTTGATTGATGACTCCATACTGGTCTGCCACTTGGGTGACGTATATGTTGGGAGCCACGCAAAAGTCACTGGCGGTCTAAAAGAGTTGGGGGGGCAATGTCAAAACAATAAAACACTGACTCTAAAATGTTTCAAAGGTGGACACCTACCACAGAGGCGGCCAACTCCAGACCCAGCGAGGCCCAACTGATCACCAGAGCCACCACACCAAACAAACACACCCTGTCAAGAGGAGAACCACACTATTGAAACTGTAAATTTAACACAGCATTAAAGAATGTACCGAGTACTGAATGTACTAAGTGTGTAAAACTACACTATCTAATGAGATGGAATACTGCTTTTATTATATATACAATCGCTTATTGCGGTTAATCGGTTCCAGACTCAACCTGCAAAGTAGGATTCCTTATTTCCAAAACAAATATTTTTGCCGTTACAGCATAGAAAACCTGTTTACAACCTTATAAATACAAGCTTTAACATTATTAGAGCCCTCTAGACATAAAATAACACCCCTATAGTCACCTTTTTACTCATATTACCCAATATAGTAGACATAAGAGAAAATAAGACATAAGACAGAATATAGACTCACACACACACATCAGCATTGCCTGGTCCGCTTATTATCAGCGACTTTGGGCTTGTTTTTTGTAAAGTTGCTTGCAAATTCCCAAGTTCCCTGTTGTTTGGGCTTGTTTCTCTTGCGAGACGTGGCAAATCTGACACATTTGATACGCTTACTATATGCTTATATAGTAATAATACTATACAGTATGTCTTCTGAATGCCTTATGTTTGTAGTTTACTTCATTCAGCCATTTTTATGCTTGAAAATGCTTTTGCAATGTTTTTGCAGTTTTTTTACTAATATGCCACAGTCAACCGTAAACAGTGAGAAACCGCAAAAAACATGATGTGAATGTTGAAATGCAGAGTGGCGAGGTATGACTGCACTTACGCAATTGACAACCATGTCAACATTATAATTCATGTATTATACACTGTGATATTGAGCCAAAAGAAAATGTACCCTTACAGCTTCCACATCTGGCTTTATTTTAAGATGTGCAACCAAGACTTCTTTTCTTTATTTTTATTTTTAACAAAGCTGTTTTCTGTAAAATGGTGGGTGTATACATGGGGCGGGCTCATCTAGCTCAGGAAATCATGAAAAGCTGCAACTTCAAAAGCGGTTTTGTGTTTGAGCACCTCTACTCTGAAAAGTGAGTGCGATGATGATGTTTGGTGCTTATAAACAGGCTCTAGGGACACATTCTACTGTTAGAACATTAATAATATGCATTATAGAGAACCTTTACATTGACAGGTGGAAACTTTTTGATTCATATTAGCGCTTGCGCAGTACAATTATACAGTACTTCATATCGCTGCCAGTGAGTATATGGGCAAGTTGCACGTCACGCCGTGGTAGTGACTCACCCAATTAGGGTCCCCTTGGAGTTGCGAATGAGGCCAAACAGCACCAGCAGACAAATGAGGACATCGTACAACAGCAGACCGAGGTAGCCCAGCCACCTGCGAGAGCAAAAAAACAAAACAAAATGTTTTTGCACTGTTTTTTCAGTGATGCTGCATAGAACCAGAGCAAACTGCACTGTTATGTACAAGGCAGATTAGTTACACAGAAGGGAAGGAGCCCCAGTAAAAGTGAAAGATAGCATCTGTGCTCATTATCTTAACCACAGTAAAACCTTGATGAGCAAAACGCCCACAAGACTCAATCGAATGAGACCAGTACAGCAGAAGAGCACTGCATCATCCTAGGAGGTGGGAACTCAGCTAGCTACATGACAGGGGAAAAAACACTCGAAACATCTCTCAGTAGGATGCAGTGATGATTACAAACACTGCATCAGCATTACTGTGTTGGAAGGGGCAGATTTTAGAATGCAGCTCTTGTATTGAAGCTCTGTGGGTGAACAGGGGTGCTTTCTGTGCAGTACGGCTCACCTGTACCAGTCATACAGCTCTATCCTGACAGCCAGCTCCTCCAGGGAGATGTCGGTGTTGTCCCAGAAGGGAATCTCCACCATCTGTCTGACCAGCTCGTCCAGCTGGCCCTGCAGCTTTTGGATGATGGACAGGGAGTCTGCATGTTGTGCGTACTGACCCTCGAGCTGCTGCAGCTTGTCATCTACCGTCTGGTTCAGCAACGACGTGCCGTTGGAAACCTGGAACCAGCGAGGGGACAATCATGGAGAGGAAATGAGAAACTTGGGATGGCTGAAAATTATGCAATACTTGGTTACAATGTGCCCTCACCAGCTTCTGCACACCAGTAACTGTGCGGTTTGCGTGGCGCAGGGAATACGTCAGCCGGTTCACTCCATCACAAGTCTCGCCGTTCCCATAGAAACCGACAGCAATGCCAGCGCTGAGGAGGACAAAAGAAATAAGAAAAGGGAGGAGAGACGGGCTGGGGGGGGGATTTGCTTAAAAAGACAAACGGAGGAGGGCAATGGGGAGCCGGGGGAGGAGGAGGCATGTGAACCCCACATTAACCCTGTCAGTTCAGACGCCACTTGACTGGGTTCCTTTTCTGCACCAGAACCATGGGAACACAGTGGAATGGACCCTACGTATGTGTGCCCCAAAGGCCACAGTACTGACAAAAGGCTGCGCTTTGTTGGGTTATCAGATCTTATGTGAAAAGAATGGCCTCAGGTTGCAGCAAAGTAGGAATGAAATATGATTTTCAGTATTTCTACGTGTCGAATTAGCGATGAATGCGAAAAAGAGTGGATATACAATATCAGGAAAAATAAGCCTCTAAAGTCACGCAACATTATGAAGTCAATGAGAATATGAGAGCTCAGTTCGGCAAGGCTCAATAAAGCTGTATGCTTTGATTTTTATTTGGCTTTTTTGTAACACGAGGAGCCTCAAGGCACATCAAGAACGCAAGACTGCAGCATCACCACACATGTCAGTTTGTTTTGGTATTTTCACATTTTACAGTGGTTAACTTCTTTTTACACTTGTGCGGCAAGTAAGACTGTGGAATAATGGGTACGACTTGCAGTTGCGCAACTTTAATCACTTTTATATTATAACACTGTGGTTAACTTCTTTTTACACTTGTATGACAATTGAGAATGGTAAAATGTTACTTAAAAAAATGCCTGTACGGTTATTAAATGGCATGATTTGGAAAAATCCCAGATGGATTAAAAAAATAAATTTTTGAGTGCTGAAAATTATATTTTAAGACATCCATTTAGACCAGAGTGTTTTTTTTAATCAAGTAGGATGATGACATGAGCACCACTTCAAGTTAGAGTCAGACCAGTCTAGTGGTGTTCAGCCAACAGTGCATCATTGTGTTTTTCCCCTCTTCCTGGACAGCTAATCTCTTCCTCTCACGTTCCACAGTATGAAAAGGAGGGGATGAGAGCCGTGTCACAGCAAAACATGACAGGGAACAACAATATGGAAGCTGTGGAAAGCATTGTTTTCATTTAAAAAAATCGCCATCTTCTAAATAGTCTGTTTTGACAAGTGATACTAAGCAGAACGTCTTTATTCCTATCAGTAACAACCAGACACACTGAGTGATTATGATGCACTTGGTGTCCTCATCAGGTCCCCAAAGCGCTGTCTTGTCTGGCTCTGAATCAACTATGATGGCTCTCTCGTGGCTCATAAACATATGGAAAGAAAACAGGAAACAAGTCCAGATGGTACGTTTGTCACACTGCACAACATTTAAGGTTACTACAATGTGCACGGTGTCGAATTTATTTGTTGTTCTGTACTGTGCTTCATTCTTTTCTAAAATCAGAGCTACCTGCATCCTGGTCACTCACCTGCACACAAGTGTGGCGATGATGACACACCAGGCAGTGCAGCAGCAGTCGGCCGACGACTGCTCTTCGTTTTTGTTGCTCCGGCAGCACAGCCAAATGGAGTAGAAGAGTAGGAAGAGGAGGTCCAGGGCCAGACAGGCCAGCGCCACACCTCCCAGTATCAGGATGGACTGCAGAAGAAGAGGGTGATGGAGACGTAATGGATACCATTATCGACAATGTGAGGATAATGGACGCCCTAGTTTAGAAGTGCCCTGGAGAGAAGCACCACTCAGTATGTTGTGTTCCCATTGGAGTGGATTAAAATGTATTTGGCTTGTGTCATTATTTACGTAAATATAAGACAACCCCTCTATGCCAAGACCAGACTGATTGATCAACAGTATCTTAAAATGATTCTCCTCGTTTGTTTGCTAACTTGATAACAACCTTTTAGCCAATTCTGTGTCACGGTCACATCTCTCCAGATGATCGGTGTGCATGTGTGAGTGATGGGAAGAAAAGCTCTGCACGTATAACTCTCTAGAGCCCCCATATACAAGACCACCAGTCTTTTCTAGGTAAAAACAAAAACACTTAATATGGTGATATTAGCATTGCTTTAATTTTAACTGCTGTAATATTCACTTATGACTACTTAGACTATGTCTCTCACATAGACACAGATGGAAACTCCATACCTCGAATAGACGCACGGTACTCTCTGTTGAGCAAATAAACATTAAAACACACTCTTACAACTTCCAGCAAACTTTATCTTTAGGATTTGGATATTCAATGTGATAAAATGTACATGTAACTATTCAAAGTTACCCAATATTGGGGGTGCACGATGTGACTAATTATGACGTCATAACGATAAATCCACGATAAAGCTACAATGAGGCGAGGTTACCCGTATTGTGCTGGTGGTGGGTTAGCGTGAGCAAAACAAGTTCTCCTTTTTTTGTGACGTGCTGCAAACAGCCTGTCATAACTTCTCCTGTAAACAAACATGTCGTTGATCGTGTGGGACTTCTCACTGTGTCAGAGGAAGACATATCGCCAAATGCTCCAAAAGCTCTGCAAACATTCCGCGATGAGGGGGGAAAAAAATATCACGCTTCAACACATCAAACCTTACCAACCACCTGAAATGACAGCATCGCTATGACGCCCTATCGCCGCAGCGTTTGAAAAATGCAGAAAACTTTGCCAGAGACGAATCGATGGCTAAAGCGGTCTGATTTCAACATGGAAGTGATGGCGCTGGATGATCGGCTTTTGTCGGCTAGCAAACCCTTGGCACCACGGTTGATACTTCTTAGCTGCCGCTATTTCTTAAAACGTTTTCATTATGCCTTTCAAGATTTTTTATTTTATAAGAACAAATCTACAGGTACAGTTTGTCAAATCCAACTTTGTTTGAGTCGTTCTAACCTCCAAGCTTGCATGACCTACAGTTAACTATGAATTTTAAAAGTAATAGGTTAATAAGCAAAGTACTGAAGAGCACCCTGTTGTTGTTGATGTTGTCAGTACAGTTCGCAAACAGCACATTTAAATTATATTCAAATGGGTTACACAACATCAGTGAAGGACTTTCATGGGTAAAGGTGCCAACTCACAGTGAAAATATCTTACTTCCAATGCTAGTTCTATCTGAATCAAGAGCGATATGTGATGCCAAACAAGGCTTGCAGTGTCCTCTTAAGTACGCCTGTGAGATTATTTACTCCACATACTGTGTTAGTGTCAGTGCAACGTTTGGTAAAGAGACAATACGCTCATGACGCATGTCTGGGCCGTGCCTTCCTGTTTCACACTGACTACAACTGATAGATGAATCATAGCCAGAAAAAAAAAAGATGAAACCACAGTAAGGGAGGCTTGTGCATACCACATCGTGTGTAAGTGCTAGATCAGGGGTTTACAAAGTGTGGGCCGGGGGCCATTTGCGGCCAGCGGCTGTTTCTTTTTGAGAAAAAAGTTTCAATTTTAGGAACTATACTGTCATTTATTAGCATGAAGTTGAAATTATTAAAGAAAGACGTTCTTTTTTTTAAAAGTTGGAATATTATGAAAAACAAACAAACCAACAAATAATAATGTCATTTTAAACAAAACAACAAATAACGTCATTTTAGTAGCATGGTGTTGAAAAAATATCATGAGAAACAAAACAAAATAAAGTCATTTTTCGATAATTAGGTTGGAGGAAAAGTTGTAATATTTTGAGAATAAAGATGAAATATTATGGCAATAAAGTCATAATATTACAAGATAAATTTTAGGAAGAATATTTGAGAAGACAGTTGAAAATTAAAAACAAAACAGCAGCAAGAAACAGGAAAAAAAGGGGAAAGACCAAAGTTCATACCCGTTTTCACCCATATCACAAAGCTGATATGCAGTTTTTTCTTGAAATATACTGTATATAACTTGTTCGCATCTCTACATGTGTTGCTTTACAAAATATCAAAGTGGCCCTTGCATCCTCTCAATTTTACAATATGTGGCCCAAGCTGGAAAAAGTTCAGACATCCCATGGATAGATGGATAATAGAATTCTAAACACTTTGTCCAAATACTTATTGCATATAAACAAATGGCAAGGAGCCCCCCCCCCGCACTATGGTGTCTTGGCCTGGATTAGGACAATACCAGCTGGTCTAGAGCCTGGAATGGGCCAAGGCAGGCACATATATAGCAGCTAAACAGATGGTGACATAGATCCAAAAGTGAGGAGAAGGAAGAACAGGTGCTAATGACAAACCTTTAATCTTCACAGAACTCCAGAATGAAGGGAAAATAGATCAATTGGACCAAGCGGATGTCAGACCCTTTGATTCTGGGGTTTTGCAAAGTGTGACACATTGAGTGTCCCGTCAAGATCCCCAAAAAGCTGATTTTATGGATCATATTTTGTGGAGTTTTCTGCTTACCCGAGATTCTCTGTCACCATAGGAGCTAAAAACCTATTAATTTTGCCTTTGTGTAACTGAAGTAAGCGTCTTCTTTTCTGAAGCTGCTGTGCCTCCCCCGTTTGAAGTCTTCTGGTAGAAAATGAGGGAGGGCGGCCTCACACTTTGAAAATCCCTGCTCTGATTGATTGGATATTCAAATTGAAGGACTTACCTGTTGATACGTCCAGTCCTCTGGCTGGAAGTCGCTGCTGGTTTGCTCGAATCTGAAGTTGAAATGGGGAAGCCGGTGCAGTAGGTTGACCCACCACGGTGGAGAGTAGCTAACCACCGCCGCCATGGCCACCGAGAAGTCTAGTCAGCCAGTCAATTAGTAGACAGGGAAGCTTGGTAAGTCTGTTCAAGAAACAAGAGTGTTCAACAATAAATTTCTACAACTAAACAACCTAGTAAGCACTCAAATGAGTATCTTCCACACAGCATTACTTGCATATTTCATAATCTGGGGATAGGTTATTGGTCTTTGGATTTATTAGCTCTTCAGGTCATTGTGTGTAAGTGACAGGAAGTAAAGCTCTACCGAAAATACTATTTTCAATAAAGACCGGACTCTCTTATTTTTGTCCCTTGCTCCTGTTTCTCCTTTTTTGCATTTTGAATGGTCACAATTACAGTGTACAGTACTTGCTAGCATCATCTAGTTACATAGCAATCAAGCACGACTACTTGCGACCAGTTAACTTCAACGTTTTGCTTCTTAGTGTAATGTCAACAATTAGCATTCATTTATACATCAGATAATTGTTTGCTTCGTTCATACCCGTGGGGAAGTCCAAGTTAAGTCGTCAGCTAACGTTAGCCGGTTTAGCTCCTAGTTAGTAGATAATAACACGTCTCTTTTGTTCTTTTCGTCATTCTGCCGTGCGGTTTGTTTACATCCTGTTGTGCAGAGCCGACCCGTCCCACGGTTTTTCACTCGGAGTAGTTTTCATTCCAGCGGGTTCGACAAATACAAGCCTCCGACGAGGACCTCCATACATCCGCACTGGATTCAACAAACGACTGTTGACGACACTCGTTCAGTTGACAAAACGCTTGAGTGAGCCTCATCCTCCCCCCACCTCAAGCGAGCCGAAATGACGCCTGAGCGCCACCCAGAGGCGAGCTATTTCAATTCGCTTATGATGCATTCAAGTGGCGTCAGAGACAGGCAAACTCCGTTGGCACCATTAACAAAGGAAACACAGTTGCGCACTTAAGTTTGATTTAAATAAATAGGACTGCTATATTGACGATATTTACGTTTAACTGGTTAAGCATGGCATCAGAGATATGTGGAGGTATAATTAAAAACAAACAAATGAGGAACACGTAAACTAGCTTAAGTGAAAACAGGAAGTAAACAAAAAATATACATCTTTCCGCGGCATTAACATACAAAACTGCACAACTGTACTGAAACACACTAAAAATTAACAACGAAACACTAATTTGGGTAGTAAACCGTGTCCCTTTATATTACCCAGTGTCCTCCGCTCCCGGCACCTGGACTTCAACCAGAGCAGCCTACAACTTTAAGAAATAAATTACTTGTTTTTTTTCTTCTTTCCTGCAGGAAATCACATGGAGGTGCTGCTCTTGTACTCACATGACAGTCCGAGCCATGGCAGCAGAGATCAATGAAGGTACAGGGCGTCCTTTTGTGATGTACACCCTTCTTTTCTGCACTTTTTGGAAAGATGATACATCATTGCTTACTTGTTGCAGTGTAAATGTATCTGAAACGATTCTGGCTGACGTGGATTGAGTAGCGATATGAACTTCTCAGGGTGCTTTAAATGAGCAGTTATTCCAGCACCGACATTATTTTGTATGCAACATAGACGTATGTGAGCAGACCAGTCATACTAAACTGTAACCAGGGTGGCCCACTTCTCAGTGAAATGATATCTTGAGTAGTTATAATATTTAAACATTTTTTCTTCTTCTTTTCAGGCTCAGTTCCTGCCTATTACAGAGAAGTGTACGAAGCCGTCTGCTGCAGGAATGATGAAAAGGTTCAGGTAGAGGTTTTTCACAGGTTGCTCGAAAAGACCAATCTCCCAAAGGCAGTTCAAGCCCAGGTGAAGTGCTACACAACTTGTTTTTCATAGTATTGAACCTTTATTAATGCTACAGACAATATTGAATATATATATATATATATATATATATATATATATATATAAAACTAAAACAAAAAAAGTACAACTACTCAAGCTACAACTACACAAGCATACAGTACAGTAATACTTTTTTATCCATAGTAATGAATTCATATAATCCAGGCTCAAGCTGTAACCTTTAATGATTTAAAGTAACAACTTAAACATTAATCACTTAAAGTATCATACGCCTCACAACGCAATATTAGTGAATGTTGTTGTTGTTGTGAATATGTCACTTCATGGCTTGTTTGCAGCTAGTTGCCGGTGTCACCTGTAAGTGTTGTAGGCCTGAATTGCTTGCAAAACATGGCTTGCTGTCACTTATTTTTGTAGCTTATCTTGCAGTCGATCTGTCAGTTTCAGTAGGTAAATGCATATTATTTTACGAGATCAATTCTCCAAATTTTAGAATACTATGATGGGGTTTTACTCTGGGGCTAACTGGTCTTTTATTTTCCAGCAGTCTGTCGTAAAAAAAAACCAAACATACTTGTGGCCATTCTTTTGTATTAGTTATCACAACACAATATCAGTGAATGTTATTATTGTCTTATTGTTGTGAACACTTTCTTGGCTTTGCTGTTGAGTTCATGGCTGCATGTGTTTGAATCTGTTTCCCAGAATGTAGTCTGGCAGTGACGTCACAATCAAGATGGCGTCAGTTCAGAAAACTCGCTGGGGCCGCGTGTCGAAATTAAGTCAAAATCACCACTTCATATTACTCCTATGTGTATCTATGACAGCACAATGACAAAAATGTTGTATTAATAAAGGGGACCTATTATTCCTCTTTTCTGACCTATAAATGTTGTTAGTGTGAAACGATGCCAGGCCGTTCAGGCCGCATTTGGAAGTGAGACCTGAAAGCAGTTTTGGACAACTCATTTTTCATTTTTTAACACTGAGTTCCATTGACCTGAATGCAACCCGGACTGCCTTATATGGGCATACCCAGGTAAACGCTGTAGGTCTGCCCTCCCTCGCTCTGCTTCGCTCTGCTCTGTGTACCGTGTTAGCACGTATGGCTCCCAGGAAGTGTTTGTCCGAGTGTGCCTGAAGAGGCAAGCGTCAGGCAGAAGTGGTTGGAGTTGCTGATTCCCGGCCAGCAAGAGATATGCTCATCTGTCAACGGCATTTCACACGGGACTGTTTTGTGAACATGGGCCTATACGAAGCTGGACTATCCGCCAAACTGTGCCTTTCCAACGTTATTTGGTCGTGTTGAAGAGTCAGGAGAGCAAGCTGTAAGTAGCAATTTATCAGTGTCATAACTGTTTATTTTGCGTAAGTAATCGGACAAAAGGGTTTCAGCTAGTGGCGGTACTAGCTTGAATGACCGTTATAGGTGGCCGTTATGGACAGGTTGGCGGCCATTTTGAATTTGTGCGCGCACATATTAACATGTCTGTGATTAGTTGTTTGTTGTGTTTGCAGATACATATAATTATACTGTTACATGTTGACCAGTAGAGGGCACTGTGGGACTGCGGTTAAAAGTTGTAAAGAACAACGAGGCTTGTTATTCTACACCACCCACAGAACAAAGCTGTGCTACTATATATACGGCAGAGTGTCATTACAGCTTTAGTTCATCAGGAAGTGACGGGAAGTTGCAGTGCGACGTCACGAGCAGGGGAGCTAGGCTCAGTGCTAGCTGTGAGTGTCGAGAGAGTTGGGAAGTGTGTGGATCTTGGCGTGGATGTAAAGTCCTGCAGTGTTCTTCGCTGTTAATAAAGCGATTAAAGTGCATCGGCGACGTGAGTCCCCACAACAGGCAGCATTACAGTATTGACCAGTGCACATTGTCTCACACCAGGAAATAAACGGTGTCACTGTCTGCAACAAGCTCCAAAGAAGACGGCTTTTTTTTATGTGGAACAACTGACAGTTTGTGTGGATCTTGTGAATGATTGT
This sequence comes from Dunckerocampus dactyliophorus, assembly GCF_027744805.1. Lineage (NCBI taxonomy): Eukaryota > Metazoa > Chordata > Actinopteri > Syngnathiformes > Syngnathidae > Dunckerocampus > Dunckerocampus dactyliophorus. The sequence continues at coordinate 7,058,772 of NC_072836.1, read as the reverse complement.
GACTGAGCTACGACTCAGTAATTAAAGTCTACACGCGACGGCTTCATTGATTAAAAAACAAAACTTTTTCGTGCATGAAGCTTCTGCTTGAGTCGGTATTTTGGCCGCTATATGTGGTCAGATATTGACCAAGGGATACAAAATGGGTGGCAGCTGGCCGCATTAGACAGGTGACCGCAATACACAGGGTCTATAACATGAAAATTTTCTGCGGGGGATCTTTCAGTGGCCGTTATATACAGGTGGCCGCTAAGACAGGTTTGACTGTATCGCCAATTAAATATGTTTTATTTTTTAACAAATACTGTAGTAATTTACATTTTTTTACCTTGTACTGTAATTAACCGGAGGACTGAGGCCCAGCGGTACCCGCCCCCTCGCTACTCCTTTGGTTTGATCCACATCACGTGGTGGATGAGCAGCAGTTCGTACGAGTTGCGAGTTGCTACTAGCCTTGTAGAGGGCGCCCATGTGCCACACATATGCGCTGACTTAATGAGGATATGATAAGGGCTGAACATTAGTAAATAGGATTTTTTGTTCTTTCGCCCCTCGCGGCGCCCCCTGGAGAATGTCGCCATTTGGCCCCTAGCTAGAACCGCCACTGGGTTCGGCATCTGTCCGGAAGTCCTCGGGAGCTTTTGGTAGTGTGACCAATCACAGCGGAGTGGGCTCGTCGGGAGGCTTACCTGGAGGAGGGCAGGGGGTGGAGTAAATTACACCGACCATTTGCGCGGGAGACAGGAAACACTGCAGGAAGAGGTGCAGAGTCTGGAAGATCTAGAAAGCTTTCTGTGCGGGTTATCGTGTGTAGCTGCTCTATAGGAGTCCAGAACTCAATACAAAAGGCCCGAAAATTAGTATTCTAGGTCCCGTTTAAGTGAGTACTTTCATCTTGTTACTTTTTTTGGTGTCATGAGCACTTTAAGTAAAAGTGGGTCGCCTCACTGAAAATAAGCTGTCAAATGACAGCGCTAATGATGATTGTCATGACATCACCGATGTTGTTTATACACATTTTTTATAACTTTCATATGGCAATGATTGTAGCCCTGATCTGATGACATGTTTGGTAACTGCTTGACATGCATGATACATATGTAACACGGTTGAGGAATTGTACATTTAGTAGAAAATAGAAGATACCCACAGAAATGCGCCCCCTTGCTAAGGTACGCTGCCGTTGTTGGTTGTAGATGGAAATACTGTCCTGATTGTTGTTTAAGCGTTGAACAATGTTTAGACTGATTGGATTTTAGGTTGAAAATCTACTGGAGTTGAGTAGATATAATCAAGTTTTGTTTTTGAGGTGTATTTTTCCAGTTCACCTTTTTAGTAATGGTAGTATCAGTATTACAGATGCAGGTCACAATTCAGAGGAATTTCATGCTTTGTGTCCAGTGTGCACTTCCTAGGACAAAGGAATGTCAGCCACAGTTGTATTTAGATTTTGTACTGAGGGGACGGTGACATGCTGTCTTGTCTCTCTGTCCTCCTTCAGATAGTCGAGCATGTGGACTCCACCAGTGGATTCCTGAGCAAGCTGTCCCTCTATAAAATGCTCGCTTTAATTGCCATCGCTCAGCAGGGAAAGAAGCTCAGTCCCAAAGTCCTGGAAAACTACATACAAGGTGGATAACCGCGGAAACGTGATTCCAGTAAATGTTTAAATGCTTTTCTGATAAGATGATAAATCATTAAAAATGGTAAAACTAAGAGTAAAACTAAAAAGTATTTAACAATATCAGTCAAGTATAAGTACATAATAGCATGTACAGTTAAATTATATTTTTTTTTGCCTTAACTCTTCAAAATATATTAATAAAAAAATCATTGCTGTTTTGTGGTTGACTGTGGCCTATTCTTAGTCCAAAAATATGCATGTGTAATAAGCAACCCTTTGAGCAAATTGTATGTAATAACAATACACTTTTTCACCTATATCACAAAGCTGAGAGAGTTTTTTTCTTGAACTATATATAACCACAAACCATCAAAGCGGCCCTTGCATCCTTCCATTTTTCAGTGGCAAAAGTTTGGATGCCCTTGATCTATGCGGTATTCTAATAGCTCAGAGTGAGTTTTGCCCTGCTAAGTGTGTGCAGTTTTCCCCCTACACACATGGTGGCAAGATGACAGGCAGAACATGGATTTCAGATATAGGTAGCCATTTTGCTGTCTTACGAGGGATTATTTAAGGCTCTTTGTTATTTCAGGTGGGGCCAGCTGCATGCCACTTCTTCTTGTGTGCAAGAATGAGTTTTGCGCATTTGTCGCAGGAGATTACATTCACAAATTCTTTGACCTTTTTTGGAATGCACGGGAAAGATCCACAGCCCTGCATACGGCGCGGCACGTTTTCTGACAAAGAAAGATGAGATGCATGCTTGGAAAACTGCCATTTCTCACACTTGAGCCACACTGCAGCAAAGAGTAGTAGTAGTGCCTATGAGTAAATATTAGAAGTTGGGGGTTGTTGGCTGTGTGTGTTACAGAGCTACCGAAGCCTCAGCTGGGTGAGCCGAAAGAGTTGTGCGCTCTTAGGATGCAGCCCGTCAAGGAGGATGTGTTGACGCTGACGCAGACGCTGGACCAGCTGATGGGCAGAGACTGCATCCAGGTGGAGCTCATACCGGAGAAGAAGGGCCTGTTCCTCAAACATGTGGAGTACCAGGTGAACAGCAAGGTAAGGGAGCCCATACTACTCACACTTCAACCCCAAAAGCCCCGAAAGGGACTGAATTGGACAAATAGAAAAACTTTGGCGGGGCGCGGCACATGGATCAAGGAAAAACTCATTCAATTTGAGTGAGAATCTGGATAAAGGTAAATCTACGGGAATTCCTTAATTTTCACCAAAGAGTCCACACACTTAGAATCATATCTGTTCTTTGACCTTTGTGAACCAGGAAGTACAAACAGACAAAACAAATACGACATTCCAGTTACTGTTATGGCTTTGTTGTTCTTCTTGCTATGTATCCTTTTTGTAATATTACTTAACCCTTTGGAATCCAGGGTAGCTTTTAGGGATTTTATTTACTTGTACAATGAAGTTATTTTTTAAATTTTGGCAACAGCAAAAATCACCCAAAAACGTCAAACAACAACAAATAATGTGTTCCATTAAAAAAAACAAAACAAAAAAAAACCTTTTTGTCCAGCTCAAGAAAGCTGAATATAACATCCTTGATCATCCAGAGACCATGATGTGTGTCATTTGGCCACTTCACACACCCCCACCAACAGGAAGGTGGAGTCACATTTCGTGGCTTGTTTACTTTCGCTTTGAAAGCGCTTTCTAATGACAAGTGACAGTACGACCCAATGACAAAATCGCGGCGCACTTTGTTCATCGTAAATCTGGTTTTACTTAACGGATTTTCACCGTTTAAAGACTCGGAAGCAGTTTGAAGCCATGCGCTTTTGATTGTGAGTTGAATGGGAGCGTCCGTGTGGCTGCGCCTGCACTTAACACATCTCTGAGGTGAAAGATTCCTCAGGGTCAAACCACAAACCTAATCGACTTGTACATGCACGTTATTTGTTGTTTTAATTGTGGTACATCAGACATTGGCATGATAGTCACTTGCAGCACTTCAGCTCTGACGATGGGCCTGAAACGGCATCTCCCGCCTTCATTTCTACCAAAGGGTTGATTGTGAAACTGTAATTCACCAACTTCACCACTAGGTAGAGCAGCTATATCATATACTTTTTTCATATTGGAATGAGCAAAAATCATAATAATCTAATATATTATAATCATTGAGATGAAGTATGGGATACATTGTGGGCGTCTACAGTTTCTAGTTGATTGTATAAGTGACAAATGCCGGTATTCAATCAGACATGCCGTGCATTCTCTGATTGTATTATTTTTCTTCCCCTCCCGTCCAGCGTTACAAAACATCAGTTTATCGACGCTACAGCGATTTTGACGTCTTCCACGAGGTTTTGCTGCAGCGTTTCCCCTACAGAGTGGTGCCAGCGCTTCCTCCTAAAAGAATGTTAAAAGGAGGTACAAGAAATGTGCCCCAGTGTCCATGTTGCGGTTGTGTCTACGTCCTGATACGATGCATTGCGAAGCTTTTTGTCTTTGTTGCGATTCACAGTCCTGACCTCCGTTTCCGAGCGCGAGTTCATTGAGGGGAGGCGACGTGCGCTGTGCAGATTCATCAACCTGGTGGCGAAGCACCCCTTCTTCTCAGAGGATGAGCTGGTCACGACCTTCCTCACCTTTGGCGGCTCTGTACGTGTTTTTCTTTTCTCTAAAAACTTGCTGCCTCAGCAGCCCAAGGAGTGTTTGTCAGCATGACGACTTCCAGTTACTCATTGTCCCTTTTCACACACACACACACACACACACCCCTTTTCCACCACCACTCTTCCACTCACTTCCCAAACAGGATGTCCAGTTTAGGCTGCGTGACAATTACAAGAAAACGGGCGATGAGTTCATGACCAACAGGATTGCGACTCAGGCAAAGGTCTGCTACACACAATAAGCTATAATAATAAGCACTAACCTCCAGCGCTCGCACTGCAAACTTGCGTGTTTCCCAGGACTACCTCCCCACCGACATCCAGACTCAGTTCTCCCAGAGCAGAGAGCTGATCAAGAATATCTACAACAGCTTCTACAAGCTGCGGGAGCGAGCCGAGAAGATGGCTGAGCGCTCCAAGGGGAACGCCAGTGACCTCCTTCTGTTTGGCAGGGAGCTCAGGTATTTGTTGTTATAAGGAGTGTATTTCCAGAGGGCTGCAAAAACAAATGTATTTCCGAATCCTAGCCCCCATAATGGGTGTGCTGTTTTAACTTATGGTCATGGGCCACAACATTAGGTAACATGCACAATGTAAGACGAGCAGCATGATATAAGAGATTAATTTAGCAATGTTAATATTCTTTGGCATATGATTCATGTGCTTCATACTCAATAGTGTTCCTGATATCTGAGTAACTAGCAACACAAGGTCACCAAAAAAATACTGGAATAATTATATTGCAATATATATTATTTTACACATTGACTATCTTGGGTCATTCCACTATTACCGCCTTGACCCGAATATAAGTCAACCCAGAAAACTAAGACGGCCCCTCTATATCAAGTCATGTTTTTGAAAATGGTCCTATGTTAAAGAATCCTTAAAAAAATTCCTGGATCCAGACGGTGAGTCGTATAACCCCCAAAATGTAATCAGTTTTTACATATTCCATTTCCGACAATTCCTGAAAATTTCACCCAAATCCATTCAAAACTTTTAAAGTTATTTTGAACATAAACAGATAAACGCCGGCAAAAACATAACCTCCACGCTGCGCTTGGCGGAGGTAATATTAATATTTTTATTTGTTATGGATGTTATATAATTTATTTCTGTTGATTTACAACCTTAACTCCTATTGTAACATATTGTGATACTACCTTATCATTTTCTCATGTTATTTCACAATTGGTAAAAAGTACATGTCGAATACAGGGAGTGAGCAATTGTATTAGCTATTGAGGTGGTAGAATTAAATAAGATCTGCTTCTTCCTACTCCTTTTCGGACATGCGAAATTGTGAATTATAATATGCAATGTTTTCCAATGTAACATGTATGCATGTTGAAAATAAATCATACCATTACAATTCATATAATTCCAATGAATCTGTTCCAAAAAGCAGTCAATGTTATGTTTGTCAATGTTTTCATGGTTTTACAATTTTACATGCAGGAAACAATTAAAAATGCATATAAGTGACAAGTGAAAGGGATAAATGAACATTTAACGTCACGTCACTTTTACCTTGACTGATGATGTGATTGTTGACAAAGAGGGCGATGTGGCAGTGAGATACATTCGGACACTGCCACCTGTTATTTCTTGAATTTTCTAGAAGTTTCTCACCTTCTTAATCAAAATTCTGGTACTTGCAACGTTCTTTGGCGCCATTGTGGGTTATTTTACAGCTGCGGTGGATAAGACAAGCAGAGACTTATGGCATCAACCGCTGACGACCTCAGACGGGCGACGGAGCTGACTCCCGGTTCCGTTTTCCCTTTTATTAGCAAGCTAATAGGCTGCTAACAACAATATTTTGTGATAGAACCCACTTAGTTTGTTAATAACACTTCAAAACGTGCACTATGTTGTAACCGGAAAATATATGCAAACTGAGGCAAAATTGTGGCATACATTTTTGACCGAAACCGAAAAACACGCTAACTGAGGTTCCACTGTATTGTTATTTTAAGATTGTATTGGAAAATGTTAATATTAAAATTGCCATCATAAATTTTCTTTTGTTGTTTGCTAACTTGCTAGCAACCTCTATGAGCTACTTTTTCCCCTGCGGGTTTCTTTTATGAGTGACAGGAAGAAAACCTCTTACTCGCTTGGGGATAAGTCGTTTATCACCTGTTGATTAGCGTGCATAAATCTCTAGACCTTGATTATAAGACGACTTGTCACACAGTCACAGTCTGGAGATCAGATTCAAATCTTCGTTGGGCATTTCTGTGTTGAGTTTTCATGTTCTCCCCGTGCGTGTGTGGGTTTTCTCCGGGCACTCCGGTTTCCTCCCACATTCCAAAAATATGCAAGTTAGGTTAATTGGTGACTCTAAATTGTCCATAGGTATGAATGTGAGGGTGAATGGTTGTTTGTCTATATGTGCCCTGCGATTGGCTGGCGACCAGTCCAGGGTGTACCCCGCCTGTCGCCCGAAGTCAGCTGGGATAGGCTCCAGCACACCCCCACGACCCTAATGAGGAGGAGCGGTATAGAAAATGGATGTTTGGATGGGTTGTTTGTAATAAATTGCTGACTCCAATTATTATTTTTTTTCTTCTTCTTGCATTTTGAAGCTCTACATAGAACCTCCTTAAGATCAAACAGTGCAAAATGTAAATTCTTGCAACTAATCTTAACATTTTTATTATGAGTATAATAACTTGAGTATAATAACAATGTGCTGTGCTGTTTATGTATAAATCTTTACATCCAGCTTGCTGGGCTCAGCAACGTCGTTTCTTCCACCGTTGGCCTCGTCACAGAGTACTTGGGGCCGACTGTGTCAGCCTCTAAAAAGTCTGTCAGCAGAGTTTGCAGTGCTCTCGCATCACGCCGGGCAGCAGGTAACAACGCTCATGTCACTTTTCTTCCATCTCGGTCGGAAACGGGTGCAGCCAGAGTGACAAGTAAACATGTTGCTGTGCTAAAAATGTCCACAGGCCAGACGGGAGCAGGACGATGTTGTGGAAAGACTGAATCTTTTCCTGGATTTGCTCCAGTCGTACAGAGTGAGTCCCTTTTTATAAGTCCCTGCTCTTGAGGCTTCATAAACATCTTTTTGGCGTATAATGGTGCAAAAAGTCAACCCTCGTTCCTTCTCCAGGATCTGTGCGAGCGCCATGAGAAGGGCGTGCCCCATGAGCATCAGCGAGCGCTGCACAAGTACAGCGTGATGAAGAAGCAGATGCTGAGCACCACCGTGCAGCCCAGGGAACAGGCGTCGGTGGGGCAGCTTGAATCGCGAATTATTCAGGTGCCGCACATGAAGATTCATGCATTATTTACTTGAGACATTAAGGAAAATGTTGACAATTTTGTGGTAACTACTGAGAAACTACTTGGACTACATGTACAGTAATCCCTCGCCACTTTTTCGCGGCTAGACTGCGTCACGGTTTGTCAAAAATATATTAAGAAATCATGTTTCATGGTAGAATACGGCCTATGTAGTCCGAAAACCTGCATGTTTAAGCAAATGTTACGTATTTTTTGCCTAAATTAAGCATTTTCAAGTATAAAAGTGGCTGAAATAAAAATTCCGAAGATGCATTAAAAGACGCTGTGAATGATGTGTAGTATTCTACACTGGACACAGCAATGTTATTGTAATGTTCGGTGAGACACACAAGCACCAAACTTGGTCGATGGAACAACAGGCTTTTATTAAAAGCTTGAATTATCTAACAGACACAATAATCAGGAGCTTCCGTTGCGGCCACAGACCTAGATAGACGCTGCATCGAGGGGGTTTGTCCACAGCTGCGGTACGTCAACCTCACCGGCATATTGGATGGTTCAAGGCTTCTCTGCAAATGAATACAAGTCAATGGTACTTACTTTCATAAAGCGCCTTTCTACACAGACATTTAAGTTAATTCCTCTTGTTTATACATTGACACGCGCACATACTTGGGAAACACTTAGGCGCCAAAAACGATCACAATCACATTGTTTTTGGTGCCTAACTGTTTCCCTAGTATGTGCGTGTGTGAATGTACTGTATAAACAAGAGGAATTAACTTAGAAAGACGCTTTATGAAAGTAAGTTGTATTCATTTACAGAGCAGCCTTGACCCATCCAATTTGCGGCGAGGTTGACGTAAGGCTCAGCGCTCGAGCCTTACAGCGTCTATCACTTCCTGCCCGCTCCCTCGCTCAGTTCCCCTAACACCGGAACACATTTACAGCAAGTTATTTTCTAATATTGTGTGTACTATATTGGGTAATACAAGTGTAGAGGTGATTATTGGGCTGTTTTTTTACATTCTTAAATATTTCATTTCCAAATAAGGAATCTTACTTTGCGGAACTTGACTTACCACGGTCGGGTCTGGAACCAATTAATAGCGATAAACGAGGGATTACTGTAATATTGCAATATTAAGTACCCATCATTGAAATAACTGCACTTAAGCCTCAGAAGGGTCTTAAGATGTTAGGGTTAGGTAAGGTAAGCAATGTCCCACTCTGCTGTGTCCTTCTCTTCTATTTCTAGCAAGAGAACGCCATTCAGACCATGACGTTGCGTAACTACTTCTCACTGTTCTGCCTCCACCAAGAAACGCAGCTCATTTTCACCTACCTGCCAATCACCTCCCACATCCTGGGAGCTTTTGTTAACTCCCAGGTGCAAGGACACAGAGAGGTTAGACTCTTTTTCTGTCTTGTCTGCATCCACAAATGGCCACTGGGCCGCACTTTGGATAGCCCTGGATTATGTGACCTTTACCGGGAAGCCAAACAGGAGACTTTAACAACGGAAGAGGGTTTTTAAAGCTCTGGCTTCTCCTTGGCGCTATTGACTCCTATTGCTAGCTATGACTCCTGTTCGTCTGTATTCTGCACTGTATTTGTTTATGGAGTTGACCTGTGATTATATAGCGAGGCATTTAGTTTCTGCCCCTCACTGAATGCACTTCTGTACCGCACCAAATGTTCTGTATCAAAAAATTGTGATTACCGTTAACTGCTGTATATTATTATACTGGGGGCAACATTAGATTGTTATGACATCATTTTCTCTTTTAACTCCGCTGGCAGCTTTACAGATGCCACGTCTGCTCTGTAGCCAGTTTCTCCCTCTGATCTAGTATGTGGGCATTATTTGTTACATTGCTAGTAACAACGATGTCTTCTCAGATGGGTGCAGTGTGGAACGAACTCCAGCCCAGGCTTGGCTGTCTCTTTGGCGAGCCCAACGAGAACGGATTGAAACCCACCCTCAAGTAAAGAAGACGCGCAGGAAGGAAACGCGGCTGCTAATGAACATCACAAACTGGAAAAAAAACCTTCACGCTACCCTTCAGTGTTGGGTCTGACCACATTTTGGCTGTTAAATGAAATCAACTTTTATTGCCAACCAAGAGGGACATTTGCTGTTTACTATTTTTTTTTTTCACAAGGGACCAGTTAGCACAGCGGAAATTCAAGCTTTTTGTTTATGTTCATAAGTTATTGTGTAACAAGTGAGGAAAAAAAAATCTTAAGACAAAATGTTTAACTTTATTAGGAATGCTTTTGATCACTCCAGTGTTTTGACTTGAGAAGGATTTTTTGATACAGTATACAAATCTGATCATATTTGTTTATATACTATTTCTTGGACCGTAGACATCGGTATCCTGCTGAGGTTATACTGTTTCTAATGACTCCCAGGTGTGTTTCATAAGCTAATTCCAAGTGCCTCAGCTCAGACTTGCATAACAGAGTTACTGAATGAACGGCACTTCTACGAGAACGCTAGCATCGATACTGTCACTGTATGTGCAATAAGTTGTATGAACCCGATAAACACTATTCTTGATGTTGAGAAGAGAGAAGAGAAGATAAAAGAACAACTTTGGTCACAATTGCACAGCTTCCATCCTCCACAAATATATGCAAATGAATAAGCTTGAGTGATACTTGCTGAAAAATAAATGCACAAAAGTGGAAATGCCTCAGTTTTTGTGTGAATACGGAAAGACTGGCAGTCAAACTAATGTTAATGTGTCCAAAGAGGTAATTTGTCCTCATTTTATGGTGCTTAAAAGCTAAACCATGGATGGATTTGAAAAGAATTGTGTGTTCCATATTGCCCTTTTTGTACAGGTGGAAAGATGTCACATGGCATCCGAGGGAGATCATAGCAATCTGAGTTCAATCACAATACTGAGATGCCATCCTGTGCTGCTGGTATTTATGGAATAGCAAATTTTTTTTTAGCTCTGACAGCATCTCTTGGGTCAATTTCTCAGCAAAGTGCACTTTCTAATTACATCAATTCAGATTCAGAATTCAATTCCAGCTGGTAATATTTCAAGGAATCATCCAGCCAGTTTTACAGTATACATATTTACATCAGTACGTCCAACATTCACTGAGCAATGTGACGCCTCCCACACAGCCTGCCGCCGTCTCCTTCCCCTCACAGCTCATCCACCTCCTCCAGCTTGTGGCTCAGCATCACATCGTTGCCCCGGAAGACCATGTAGCCCAAAAACTTCTTCTTCTGCAGCAGCAGCGGGTACCACATGTAGTCGTCGGGCCACATTTGGTTGTAGGGGATTTTGTCGAAGTCGAACCACTGGGGTCTCATTTCTACAGCACAACAAAAATGGTGTGTCGGTTGAGCGTATATTGTCTTGGAAGTCTTGAATCAAAATGACTTGGAACAGTGTGGTATGGTGCTGTGGAAACCGCACCTTCTGTTTCAGTTGGCTCTCCGGTGTACGAGTCGGCTCTAAAAATATGAACGTCCAGCAGCTTCGTGTCGCCGACAAACTCGAACTTTATATTTCCAACCTTTTCGAGAGCATCCGTGGTGAGGCCACTTTCTTCAAGGAGTTCTCTGAAAAGAGAAAATCCAAATAATACAATACAGATTTGGGTTTTTCTTGCATTTTGACTGTATTTTTATTACCATAAGCCACATTTATAATTTGCATGAAGGAAAGCCGCAAGTTTTGTTATCAAAGTAACAACAAAACCCTTTTGTTCCTTGTAACATCTTATATAGAATGCACAATACCGTAATTATAGCTAATGCACTGTATAACTTTTGTGACGCCTAAGCCACACTCAAACAAGTTCATGCTCTTTACGGTTTTATAAAAGCACATCTCTTTTAGAACGTGACATTTGCAAGCAATCATTTTAACGCTAAATGCATGCTCTCTGTCCAAACCAAACCAGTGCTGTCAAGTCTTAACTTGCATGGAGTATAAACAATTGTGTAACCGGAAATGCAACAATGTCATATCTTTTAAAATAACTCTGCCTCATTTTTTAAAGGTTTTCATTGGACAGACTACTTACATGCTCACAAATATGTCATCAACGTTACGTAAGTTTGTAAGGCCAGGAAAGGCTGTTGTAGAAAACTGAAAAGCCAAATAAGAAGTAAATGATAAATCAATAACGCTACCTCTTTGCTGCTTCCTCAATAGTTTCTCCATCTTCCACTTTTCCCCCGAAACCATTCCACCATCCAGCCCCGAATCCTCGCTTCTTCATTCCCAGCAGGACCTTGCCAGGCTGGACCACTATCACCAGAGTCAACAGCTTGGAACTCAGCATCCCACCTGTGGCAACAATTATACAGTAAATTACATTGAAATGCATTGGAACTACAGTTGCAAATATATTTGATACTTTAGCCAACTCTAGAATCATTACCTGTTGTGTCTCACGAACTCACGAAATACTAATATTTAACTAACTTAATGTGACTGGTTGATATTACAATTGAGAGTACACTACACACACGGTCTATTACAGTAAAATAACTCACAAGTCGAACCAGGGTCGTTATTTCCGGCTCGAAATGTGTCATTATGGAATATGAGCCACTAGAAACAATGTTTTAAATTAGTTCCTACATATACACAGAACGGAACCTGAGATGAACATGGCCTTGTAGAATATGTACATAATGTTATTTATACAATTATAAAAACGCATAACGTGAACAAACGTATAATTGATGGGCTAAGAAAAAGAATAACCTCAAAGAGGGAACATCATTGACTTGCCGTGTTGTCAGGGGATACATCAAGGTGATGCACATGCCGCCTTAGTGTAGCCAATGGGAGGTCCTAGTTCCACGGCTGCGCAATTGATGACACTTCCCATTTCCTGTCCTCCAAAAGCATGTTTCGTCCCATGCAGAGAAGATTGATCCATTCATCGTGGTGTTTACTAAAGAAAAAAAGTACAGCGGAGAAAAGGTGGCTTGTCCGGCAGTCGAACGACCCGTACGTCAAAGCTTCGCACGCCCTCAACTTTCGCTGCAGGAGCGCCTTCAAGTTGCTGGAGATCGATGACAAGTTCCGGCTCCTTCAGCCGGGATGCTGCGTGGTGGACTGCGGTGCAGCTCCTGGAGCCTGGAGCCAGGTGGCGGTGCACAGGGTCAACTCGGCAGGCACAGGTGGGTGATTATCGACAATAGGCCTGATAGCCATGTCAATATTCATCAAGAAATATTCGTTTTACATCAAAACATTCCAATAACATTTCTAAATATTTAAACGACCTACAAAAAGTGAAGCAGATGGATGCTGCCAGCTGCACGTAAATATTCGCACAAAATAAAAATCATTTCAGTTTTGATATTGTCAGAGCCTCAATGCAAATATACTTATTATTCTAAGTGCTTATTAATTTAAAGAGAAAACCACAAAAAGACAGCGTTATTAAATTATGTAGCTAAAATAATTAACAGAAATCTGTTTCACCTGAAGATTCAAAGTTACCCAGTGGGACAGTCATTGGCATTGACCTCCTAAACATGCACCCTCTGGATGGCGCCCACTTCATGTCCAGCCACGACGTCACGGACCCCGCCACACACGCCAAGCTTCTTGACCTTCTCCCTGGCGGCCAGGCTCACCTGCTCCTTAGTGACATGGCCCCCAACGCCAGCGGCTTTCGGGAACTGGACCACGAGAGACTCGTCACGATGTGCTTGTCTCTCCTGGACTTAGCCGAAAAGATCTTGCGGCCCGGAGGTTCGCTGCTGTGCAAGTACTGGGATGGATTCCTAGCCCGTAAACTCCAGGAGAGGCTTTTGCTTGTGTTTGGTAGCGTACAAAGTTTAAAGCCAAATGCGAGTCGGAAGGACTCTGCTGAGAGGTATTTCCTCGCCAGGAACTTCAGGAAAGTCATGGGATAGAAGATTTTGATACTTCAGCCGTTTCCACCAGTTTAGGCTTGTTGGTCTGCAACCTCCTGGCCCTAGTTTCCGATATATCAACCTGGATTTTGTATTGATAATGATAATTATAATACAAATAAAATACTAAATATAAAGAAAAAGGAAATAATAAAAAAAAAACAATTGCTGAAAAATGTCTAAAGTACAAACAAATTTTAAAATGTGTATAATTTAAGGCGGGTTTTTCTATGATAAATAAAACAACAGACGCTAATTTATTACAAGAAACATGAGCAGGAAAGGTTCATTTAATCACATTTAATATCAACAGTTTGCGGCCATGTGTTGCTTTTGAGGAACATGAGGTGCACTTTATAGCTGTCATCAATAGGTGGCACTGTTGAGGCACCTTGCTGAATTGTATCCCATCTGCAGCACTGGCTCAGTCATATGTAGACCTTTTATGAGAAGCATATGCCTGGAGAGTGAGCTCCACTGAACCTCTTAGTTGGCCCACGGTGTTTGTCCTACGCTCTCACTTTTTTTGCTATTTGCTTTGTGGAAAGACATTTACCGGCTCTGCTCATGCTAGTAATTAGCACCGGCGGCCATGTAGAAATATCCCACTCTTGTCATTGAGAGGGGGTGATGATGAGGAAGCGCTCGCACACACTGCATGACTAATAGGAAGGAAGGAGCCGTGTGACGCTTGGCTCTCAGGCAGGGAAAACATTAGCGGCCTTTGGACAGCCCACTGCTGTGGAGTTCGCTATCATTTTGTTATTGTAAGCTTGATGTATTTATTGGTTTTATAATAAAAATGCATCATACCAACTGTTTTGTGTCATTCCATGAACTAAAGCGTAAAGAGGACAGGTTTCAGAAATTTGAAAACTGATACCTTAGTAAGGGTCGTTAATCTAAATAATAGCGTAAAGCCAAAAATGTTAACACAAAACATGTTTTTATAGTGTCACAATTATTGTTTTATGTGCAGAAAACACTTAGAAATGCATATAAATGATGAATCAAAGGGATAAATTAACATTTAACATCACTTTAACCTCGATTGAAGACGTGATTGTTGACAAAGACACCTTTGTGTTTTGCTGTGAGTTATTTCTTCACCTTCTTTATCAAAATGCTGGCACTCGCAACTTTCAATGACTGCATTATGGAGTATTTTGCAGCCGTGATCAAAAGAAAAGCAGAGTCAACCGCTGATGACATCACAGACGGGCGACGGAGCTGACTTGGAGCTTTTGTTTTCATGTAGTAGCAATCTAATAAGGTGCTAAAGAGGACATTTTGCGATTAAAAAAATGCATGAAGAACACAGTTGGACTCATGAAAACTGAGTGGGGGAGAAGGACAAAGAAAGAAGCCAAAAACGTACCACTTCCACATGGAATGGGAGAACTTTTTTTTTTTTTTCCACTATGCCATGTCAGACTCTACATCCATGGTTGCAAGTTAAGGTAGTGTAATGTCTCATTAATGTAACATTACTGATGCCTAGTGACCAGAATACACTTCGTCTTTCAGAATTTTTTGGACTACTAATAGGCCATAGTCAACCGTGAAACAGCGATCATTTATTAATAATTTTTTTTTAAATGCGATAGAGTGAGGGAGCGATGTTCGAACCGCCATATAACGAGGAATGACTGTATAACAATTCTTTTAACTTTAATAATGATTTTGGATTGCATGAGAAAATGGAAAGGAAAACTTTGCACATGGTCATTTATTACAAGTATATTGCACAACACATCAGCAACAGAACCAGTGTTGGAGTATCTCTTAACCAGCCATCACTTATTTGTTTTTGTGGCATAATTCTGCATGGCGACAGGCAATCCAGTCTAGAGATGTCTACACATTGATTAAGTAGTTCACTCACCATAAAGAGCGTCTTTCTTTTCAACATGCAAACTTTCCAACCCCTGCAAATTGGATTTTGAGACCATTTTCCCATGCTCATTTATTAACAAGTACATTGCACAAACACAGCAGCCACACAACCACTGTTGTAATAGCGGTAAGGTGCAAACTGCTCAGCCAGCATTAATACCACAGTTCATTGGAAACGACAGCACGACAAGTGTAACACGCGTGAGTTTCACACAATCATCTAACATTTTAAAGTGCATGCAGATGTAGATGCTGGATGCTGACCACTCACATTTGAAATGCAGCTACCGCCATTCTGTGGCATTAAAAAAAAAATACGGCCACAGCTATTAATGCCAATGTTTTAGGACCTAGTGATACTTTGAGTCAGACTAGTGAGACTCTGTGGTTAACTAAATAGGGGCCTTAATTGGAGCATTTATGGGATGTTTTTATGAAACAAATGAAGCGTACAGTGAATGTAGTGTATGTAGACATATGTACTTGACAAATAATGCGGTAAACAACGTGCTTTGCATATTTTTCAAGCGTGTATTAAGGTGTATGTTGACAACATTCACCATGTGTGAGCTTTGACACCTCAGTATTGTTTGGCCCAAAATATCCCATCACATTGCAGAGGTGTTCCTTTTGTGCAGTGATGTTTGTTCTCAGCGTCGAGGTGGTTACGGTGGCAATTGTAGCATCTACAGCATCAGACGTGGACGTCCTATTAATGTTTTTCTCTCTCTCTCAAACCACTTCTATCTGCAGGCCACAGACGAATGAATTAACCTGTGAATGAATCATCATTCCCGAGCAGCGCGGGGCGCCAGCCAAATTAACATCAAGCCTACAGTAATTTTCGCCATAATTTTCAATCTGAATAGCAAAAAAAAAAAAAAAAAAAGGGGGTGTGGGTGCCGAATAATCAACAAATAATGAAAAGTAAAATGGATCATCTGTTCACATCTAGCTTTTATCAGCTCCATCAACAGACATGGCGGCTTCCATTCACTGAAAACAATCATCTTTAGAGGTCGGCCGCCCTTCCATCCTGTTCATTTCAGTTGGGAAGGGGGGCGCACACATATTTCACTGTATTACTCGTCACTCCCCTGACACACACACACTAATGTATTCATGTGTGCCATCTCTTCCTTTGCGGCCCCTGGAAATGCAAATGCAATCTTAATTACTGTGGGCTTGTTGGTGATTTAGTTGGAATGATCATATTTAAAAAAATAAAAAATCAATTTAGGAATAATCTGATTTCCATATGATTGGCCATTTTACAGTCATTTGAAGGACTTGAGGAAAAATAAGTCTTTCCAATTAAGCTGCAAGGAATGGCTCGGTGAGTCCAATGCGTGCATGCAGGAGCATGTTGCCACATGGGAAAGACGCTGAGATGGAAATTAAAGCCCATTAAGTTGCATTTGAATGAATTTATCCCAGTCAAATGAACTGCACATCTGATGGAAATACACAAACGTGGAGAGTATGCAGCATGCTTAATGCACAGCAGCTGTGACTTAATAACCTATTTTTAGACAAATAAGTCCAGTTACATGAGTCCCGCTGTTGTTTGCAACTCCACCGTTGAGCGCTGTCTAACATTTAGGCTGTACTTGGGTGGCATTTCAGCACACAAGTCAGCGGTTATTAAGAGTAACAGCCACATGTTGCGCCTGCTCGTGTGCGCGCTGACCTTTGTTGCTCTCGTGGGCGCAAAGGCCCGTTGTACGAGAATTTTAATGCGGTTGAGGTGTGAAATAAAAAGAAAATGTTCCATTGTTCGTCCACTGCACACTGTGCTAGGTGTTAAATCTGGATGAAAATGCTTTCTTTTCATCATTTTACGGTACCATAGAGCTTCTATCCCTGTCCCAGAATGCAATTGATTCCTACAGACTTGCAGCATTTCCTAGAGAATCAATAGAAGTACTGTCCAGAAACCGGAAATAAAAAAGGAACGACAAGGAACTCTCCGAGTGCTAATGTGTGAGTTTATTTAATGTTTTTTATTTATGTCTTATGTCTTATTTTCTCTCATTTTGTCTCTTATGTTGGGTAATACGGTGGTCTAGTGGTTAGCATGTTGGCCAACACAGTAACAGTCTGGAGATCGGGAAGATCAGGGTTTGATTCTCCCGTGGGCATTTCTGTGTGGAGTTTTCATGTTCTCCCCGTGCGTGCGTGGGTTTTCTCCGGGTACTCCGGTTTCCTCTCACATTCCAAAAACATGCATGTTAGGTTAATTGGTAACTCTAAATTGTCCATAGGTATGAAGGTGAGTGTGAATGGTCTATATGTGGCTGGCGACCAGTCCAGGCTGTACCCCGCCTGTCGCCCGATGTCAGCTGGGATAGGCTCTAGCATACCCCCGTGACCCTAATGAGGAGAAGCGGTATCGAAGATGGATGGATGTTGAATTCAGACTTTGTGCCTTTTTATATAATGACAAATGACCACAAAATAGCATAAAGACGATGTTCACAATGTTTGAGTAGAGGTCTGCTTGGTAAAGTCGTGTACAATTTAAATGTATCTGGTCATAAATAAAACAGAAATAGTGGACAGCTCTAATAGTGATGACAGTTGGACACCCCCGCAACCTGGACACTCAATTTATTCTGTTAACTTTGTTACCTTGAACGTAAAAATAAATGATTGAACAGTTTATTTCCCATGTATTCATATTACTCCAAAACATGCATCGAATTAAATTCAGGTTTGTGTCAAATAGTACAAAGATTGTTTCAAACAAATAAAGGCAAAAGAAACCCCAAAGTAAAATTTGTAATAATGACCTTTTTGCCAGGGCATCTAATGGCAGCCCTGGCCAATAGCGCTCATCATAAATAATATGAAGTCTAAAACGTGACACAGCCGAGACGGTAAACAAAAAAGCTTCCCATCCTGACGTTTATTTGGACGTGACTGCACCAGCTGGGTGAAGCTAATGATGTTATGTTCATATTGTCAAGATGTTTGAAGGGCAATGAAGATGCATTCACTTGCACGTTGGGGGAAAAAAAACTGTACACATGGCTGTTTTTGTCCAGAGCGATGCGTTGTGTAATTACGGCAAAAGGTCGAAATGGAGTCTAACCAAAAGTGACCATTCTTCTCTGAGACATATCAAATCCACCTCCAGCGTCTGGAGAGGTCATGAATAATAATAATAATGCTTCTTTATTGTCATCAAGTAGCCTTTGAAGGACACAAATACATCATGGGTTCTTTGTGCACATCTCAAGTGTTTATAGCGGCCGCATCGGCGCATCTCGTCGCCCTGCAATGATTCCGCTCATGAATAGTAATGAACGAGGCTTTCGTTTGTCGCGTAGATGCAGCGGCCATGTCTTTCTGAATTATGGCGCTCTTAGACAAGATACCGGGCCCTTACATATTTTATAATATTTTTGGAGTATTCTAGTTTGGATCCACACCAAGGACATTTATTATTCACAGACTGTAGAGGACTGCCGCTTTTAAATTATGAAATGATCCCAATTATGGTGTCAATTTTTTATTTAGTCGATATCTCCCTCTCCGGATTTGACCTCAACACACACAAAAAAACCAAAGAAATGGAAATAAATAATACCTTTAAAAAAAAAAACAAAAAAAAAACATCACACCAGACGGACTTGGAATGGGGAGAAGGTGGAAAGTGTCACCAACTTTAAGTTCCTTAGTGTACACATGTCAGATGGCCTCAGCTGGAGCCTGAACATCCAACACCTGATCAGGAAGGCCCAACAGCGCCTTTTCTTCCTGAAGAGCCTGAACAGAACCACCCCCAGCTCCTGTCAAACGTTTACCACTGCACAATAGACAGCATCCTGACCTACGGCTGTACTGTCTAGTACTCTTGCTGCTGTGTGGCCGAATGGAAGGACCTGCAGCCGATAATCAAGACGGCTCAGTGCATTGTCGGCCCCTCCCTCCCTCCCTCCCTCATGTGAGAGACATATCTACTCAAGCCGCCTTCACGGGCCACAAACATTCTCAGACCCAAGACACTTCATCTTCACCACTCTCCCATCAGGCTGGCTGATGGGTCATCTTATTTTTTCTATAGTGGAACCTTTGTTACCTTCATAAATCTGTTCCGGACAAACTGAAACGTACTCTAAATGAATCAATGTTTAAGAAATGTAAATCCAATTAATTAGTTTCAGAAAGCCAAACATTTTAACACAAAACACTTACAAATGTACAATTCCAGTTTGACATGCAGAAAACTAGATTAGGAATACATATAAATGAGGACTGAAAGGTATAAATTAACATTTAACGCCGCGTCTACCTTGACTGAAGACGTGATTGTCGACAAAGCGAGATCCACATGGACACCACCTTCGTGTTTTGCCATCAGTTATTTATTGAATTTGATGTTTGTCATCTTCTTTATCAAACTGCTGGCACTGGCAACTTTCTTTGGCTCCATTTTGGTTTGGTTTGGAACTACACAGTCAACCGCTGATGACGTCATAGACGGGCAATGGAGCTGACTTTCAGGCCCGGTTCCCATTTTAAAAGCAAGCTAATAGGATGCTAACAAGGACGTTTTGTGATTAAAAATACATCGAACTCTCGTAGTGTATTAATAACACGACGTGCGCTATATTTCATTTGGAAAAATTGTAACAATTTACATTTTGCACTGTTGGAGGTTCGAAGTAGAGCTTCAAAATGCAAAAGGAAGAAATGGGAGTGAGTCAAACCAGTTTTTGAGTAAGCAATTTATTGCAAACAGCCATTAAACTGAAGTAAGCTGATCAAAAGTTTAAGACCATACCTAAAAAAAACAGAAGACCCACCTAAAATAGCTGCCGTTTGACACCCCTGCACAACCTCAAGCTCCATTGTTCCACTGAAGGAAAAAGCACCCCAGATCATGATGGTGCCCCATCCACTGTGCCGTGTGGAAAACATCTCAGGTGGGATCTCCTTGTCATGCCAGTAATGTTGGAAGCCATCAGGATCGTCAAGGTTCCATGTTTGGTGCTCTCACGCAAACCGCCTGTTTCACTTTAATGCTTGTCTGCAATAAAAGGCTTACTCAAAAAACGTATCTTCTCACTCCCATTTCCTCTTTTTGCATTTTGAAGCTCTACTGGAACCTCCTTAAGATCCAACAGTGCAAAATGTAAATTCTTGCAATTTTTCAACTGGTCTTAAAATGTGTGAGTGTATGAGCTGATATATGAACATGATATAAACGAGTGGTTTCTGAGCAAAATGTACAATAAAAGGGACTGATGTTCCACATCAATTAGTTCTAGCTCCAACAACAATCTGGATTTTGCTTCAGTCGCCGTTTGTTCACTGCCACTACTGTGGTTGCTCAGGAAAACACTGACCCTAGTGTCTGGGTAGCGCTATAGCAGGTTCAAGACGCCACTTCAGAAGGACCACTGCAGGGAGGACGCTGTAGCATAGTTGAGCATTCCCAGCAGCCTTTCCTGCAGAGCTGTGAACGGACTACTGAACCCACAGTACATACTTTTACATCATATGATACAATCATTTTGTTTACCCTTACGATACGTGCAGTACCCTCAAGGCTGCTCACAGCACTGCTGCATCTTCAAATCCTTGCTTATTATGTCTATATTTCATATTTACTTTTAAATACAGCATGTCTCTTTTAACATGTGTGAATGCTGCTAGAAATGGAAATGGAGCCACCAAACCAGGTTTTGTTGTATGATTGTTTGCAATGACAATGAAGCATCTCATCTGTATAGGAAAGCAAGGAAAGCAAGAATCCTAACGATTCTGAATAAGACAAAAAGGCAGAATTATTTTGAAACGAAAGGACATATTGTTTATGTACGGCGTTAAATCAGTCGGGATTTTCACCTCACATCTTCAAACCTTGTTATTTTTCAAACACCAATGCCAGAACAATATTGATGAATTGTTTTCAATCAATATTGTTATCATTCAGGGTATTTTAGATGACCATAATCGCATCGGTTCACGCCTCCTTTCAGTTAACCGCAGAGTCTATAAATATTGGCATGAACAGCTGCGGCTGTAGACAACCTCTGGATGTTTTTTTGTTTTTTTTTTTAAATTCAGTCCACACGTTGGCAGTAACTGCATTTGAATACGATTGCTCTATATTTCAATGTAAAACCCCATTTGATTTTAAGGCTATTACTGATACCATTTAACCGTTTTTAAACATTTTTTAAATATGTATTTTTTTAAATCCTTATTTTCAACATTTCTGATCTTCCTCTGTAATAACACTGCAATAACGCAGCTTTATATTGTCACTTTTCACTTGTATTTATTAAAGATTATTAAAATAAACCATACCGTACCCTTTTGTGTGACAAGGTGAGTCAGTCGTCATTGTTTTAAAGCAGCAATGGAAATGTATGCAAGGCAGTCATGAGTTGAAGTGTGCAGATATCCAAATGAAGCCCTGATTTTAATTGGAACGCTTTCTTTTGCCCATTTAATTAAGTTGTCATGGCGAGCTACAGTATATGCTCTGGGGTCCAGTTGCTGTTTGAATGGAAGGATTGCGTATTCAAAACTGGAAAGAAGACAAGCTGTGGGCTAATTGCTGTCTTCCTCTTAACAAAGGAGCTTCCATTATCCACATTGGGACATTGACGTGTTCAAAGTAGCTGATTTACCACTTGCATACACCAATTAATTTGCCCACCCCACTAAATCAGTCAAACAGGTCAAAGTCATCTTATTATTGTCAGTGTTTGCATCATTCAGCCGAGGTTGTAATGGTGTGAAATACGCAGGTCGGCCATGGTCATGGTCATGGTTTTATTTGTTTTATTCACGCTTAACAGGTTACTTAGAGGAACATCACATGTTTGCACTTGCACAAAAGGAGAAGGAAGACGCAGAGCAGTGACGTGCGGTTGAGTGAGGTTCATGGTTGGTGAGGCACTGAATCCTTTGGGGTTTTTTCAAATCTTAATACAGGCTGCTCATGAAGAGGATAACAAGAAAAAGAAAAGAATGATTTACTTTGGTTAAAATAAAATACATGCACCCTACCCTCTCCAGGAACATTTGTGATACTTGGTTGTAAAAGTCTGATCACCTTCTGGTGAGCTTGGATATATACATATATAATCCTCCGTCTTGGCAGGAAAATTCATGCATTCATTCAACAGAGCATAAAAATAACTTGGATTTGACTTTCTGCTCTCCAGCTGGTTCTGGTAAAAAAAAAAAAAAAGAAGAGACGAGATACTCACGGCAGCCTAATCTTAGGTTTCTGCCCTGTATTTGATCGGGAAATGTACAAATTCAGCGATTTATACATAAAAAAATGTTAAAAACTTATCGGAATCATACAGAAAATAAATGTATAATACAGTGCAATGGACAAATATTAACATTTACTTCATCATTATGTTTTTTACATTTTTTCCTCATGATAGGTGAGGCTCAGCTTCACCTGTTGTGTCCAAACCTTTCCCACCGATGGTCGCATACAGAAATACAGAAACAAGTGTGGCGCCACTTTGATATTCCTCACTTTTTTTTTTTTTTTGCATTTAATCCCACATTAAAACCAATCCAATGTAGGTAAATTATTTGACGAAAACCATGACGAGCTTTGTGTTATAGGTGGCAAAGCAAGTACTTATTAGTGTATATCTAATCGGATATTTTAATACAGTTTGTTTTTGGAATATGCTGTGGACCAATAAAAAATGAGCCGTGGGCAGAAAATGGCCCTCCGATGGCACTTTGGACACCCCTAGTTTATACAATGATGAAAGTGGGGGGAAAAAAAGGAGTGTAAAAAATAAAAATAGGCCAATAAACAAATATAAAATGTAATAAATGAAAGATAATTGAATAACAGGAAATAACAGGAGTAAAACCTGTCAGAAACGTTGTATAATGTGTCAATCAACGCAGGATATAGATGAAGCAATAAGTGAAAAGGCCAGGAGAGTCTCCCTGCTCAGTCGTTCTAAAGCTGCTGAAGGCGAGGTTTGACATGGTTCTCCAGCAGGGACCCCCGGGTGCTGGCGGTGCGTGGAGGTCCTCTTGTTTGATGCCCACACTGTGCTCTTCCTTCCTCAGGCTCACTGGGCATGAGGGGGGGGGACAGCTGCTTGTGGAAGACCACAGTGTGGGCATGCTTGACATGTCTCCTTCCGGGAAGGTGCGCAACACGGCCTAGTGGGGGAGTTGTCATGCTGGCGGCGTGTTTGGCAAGGCGTGGAACATTGTCTCGGAGCGCAGCGCCGCAGGAGGCTGATGAACCAGGAGGAGAAACGTTGCGTCTTCCAACGTTAGAATTACCGCTCTGGAGCGGGAGCAATGATGGTGGACTCAAGCTGCGATTTGAAATACTCACGTCCTTTAAAATAATTTACATAATTTAGATTTCTCACTTCCAGTCCGCTTTGGTATATTGGTGTCATGCAAAAAAAAAAAAAAAAACGACATGAAAACTACTTTGGCTGCTTTCTTCTCTAAAAATATATATAAAAAAATCAATACAGAATGTCTTGGGGGGGGGGGGGGGGGGGGGGGGTAATATGATCAAATGATTTGCTGTGTGTACACTAATTCCTCAGGGATGTTTCTTGTTTGCTGTAATTGCCACAGGAACTTGCAAAACTGTCTTTGATGTGAGAAGCAAGAATCTGTGGCGGAGGAGTTCGTTGGAGTTTTAAAAATACATCTGCAGTGGAACCTCCAAAATCGGACACCTCATAAAATTTGCAGTTTATCCACAGATGCCAAGTCTTTGTATTCTCAGGGCATTGAATCGATCGCACCTGGCTTCATCACTTCATGCTTAAATACTAGATAGGACAGCGCTGGTTGGAGTTTATCCAACAATTTCCGGGAAATTACGCCTCCAACGTCAAACACAACATTTGCAGCAGCAAATCTCATGAGGCTCTGGCATTTTTGTGTGGTTTTCTTATAAGCGATGATAACCACAGTAATGGAAATGGAACGAGAACGGGTCTGGTTACTCAATATGACCAATAAAATTAATTAAATGTCTTAATTGCATCCACAAATGACGTTTACCAAGCAGATGCTAATGTAAATACAGCTGTTTCTTGCCACGTTGCGGTACAGATTTCACAACTTCGCACTATCGTGTTTTTAAAAAGTAATAAATTAATAAATTATCACAGTTTTTTAGTTGAATTGTACAAAATATGCTGATTTAAGCAAAATTTTGTTATTCTTGGCCTAAATTAAGCATTTTCCAGCATAAAAATGGCTAAATGAACGAAAATACAAATATAAGGCATTCAGAAGACACATTTAAAGTGTAGTATTCTACCCTGGTCACTTGGGGTCAGTAATGTTACCGTAGCGATGTGTGTATTGTGTAGTTGTGAGCTGCTGTTGAGAGTGTGGGCCATAGAGGGCAGTGACGTTCTGCATGCTGGATTAGAGCTAGCGTTTAGGAAATGAGTTTTACAGAGTTTCCAGAGTTTCTCTGTGGTGGCCTCAGCCATCTTCTATGCTGTGGGCTGCTGGAGAGGGGGCAGCACGGACAGGGACAGGAGCAGGATAAATAGACTGATCAGGCGAGCTAGCTCTGTCCTGGACGGTCCTCTGGACTCCGTGGAGGAAGTGGGGGGAGAGAAGGATGTTGGCTAAGCTGACATCCATCATGAACAACACCTCTCACCCGCTACATGACACTGTTGTTTCCCTGAGCAGCTCCTTCAGCACCAGACTGTTACACCCACGGTGTAAGAAGGAGAGGTTCCGCAGGTCCTTCATACCGACCGCTGTCAGGCTCTACAACACCTGCACCACCTGAACCATGTTGTAGACACTATGCTTTCTTTACACTGTTCTCTTTACTTGTCTTGCTGCTGTAACAAGTAAATTTCCCCGCTGTGGGATAAATAAAGTACATACAATACAATACAATACAATACAATGAGTCTGTAGAAGAAGAGAACTAGGAAGTGTTGAACTGTTGGTGCTGTGTTTTGAGCATCTGCCTGCAAGATGTAGTGCCCTGTGATAAATAAAAAGGCAGACCCATGTACAGCCATCCTGACGTGCTGTCATGCAGCCGCCATTACGTTACATTAATTGACACAATAGCCACTAATAGCCAAGAAGTACGCTGTCCAGAAAAGAAAACGAAGGAACTCTCCCAATGATAATGTGTGAGGCGATGCTATGTTTAATTTATGTCTAATGTGGCTTGTTTTTCTGTCAGAATGTCTACTATATTTGGTGAGACGAGTGCAAAGGTGACTATAGGGGTGTTATTTCATGTCTAGAGGGCTCTAATAATGTTAAAAACTGTATTTAGACAGTCAAACAGATTTTCTATGCTCTACAAACTACGAATATATGCAATTTACTACTTTGCTAAAATTCCCTTATCATGGTCGGGTCTGGAACCAATTAACCGTGATAAACAAGGGATGACTGTACACGTATTATACTTGACGAGACACTTTATTCATTTGAGCAATTCCTATAAAACGCCTCTAGCAGACAGCAAGACACTTCCTCTTCATTACTCTCAGGAGTTTTACTGCATTGTAATAAAGAGTGTTTATCTTCACTTTATGCAGTTAAAATGTTACTTTAAATATAACCCGTGCAAGTAATAAATCTTTTATGAGGCCACACAGATAAATTCACTATAGAGGATTTCCTATGGGAAAAGTCAACCAGTGTCTTGGAGTGGATTCTGTTTCTCTGTTGTTGTTTTTTTTTTTACTCTAGTGTTGTCCAGTGTCAAAATCTAAAAACACTTCACTAAAAGATGCATGTTTGGAAGCGCAGGGTATCCAAGGTCCATTTCCATTTCTGGTCACATCCTCGTCTTACTTCCATATGTGGTAGTCTCATCTTTTGCTGTGAGTGTGTTTTATTTCAATGAAAATAGTCTTTTGCTGCAACCCCTTATGGTCGCCTCTCATCAGGTGAAGCCCCAACAAGAGCCACACGTCGTCCTCCGTCGGCCGGTTTTCAGGATTACTGCCGCAGTCATCTCTGAATCATGTATTTTCCAGCTCCGACTCGCTGGTAGATGCTTGAACATTTTCGTTTTCACTTTTCACCTTTGTTCACTGAAAAAAAATGGCATTCCTCATTGTACTGCGGAGCAAAAAGGGCCGAGGCAAGGGGCTACCACATTGTATTGACTTTGAATGGCACAAAGGGGCTAAGTACATGAGGTCAAATTAGTACATGTTTCTTTTCCATCCTCAACAAGTCAACGCAAACATTTCCAGTAATGCTTCTCTCGTGTGTTTGTAACATAAGACGTCAAGGTCAAACGTGCATGTTCCCTTCAGCCCGTCCACCTTTTGACCATGCATTTTTCGACTTTTCAAGGTTGACTTTGGTTATGGTTTGGTTGAACAAAATTACATTGAATACATGACATGTTTACGCTTGCACTATTCAACATTTCCGAAAAGGAGGTTGTTTAATCCTTCCGCTTCGGCATGTCTCTGAAATTACAGATCACGTCCTGTCTAACATTTACCGTGTGACCGTGTGATTTTCCTACAGGGGATAAAAGCACACAAACGTGTAATAGTATAGTAATAGTATAGTATAGTAATAGTAATAGTAATAGTGTAAAAGTTAGTGGAGTTGTAGCGAGCTTATTGCGTATTCATAGTGTAAGTGAAAATGCAGCATTCATGCGCTGTTCTCGCATGTGGAAATCACTCAAATAGGGATTGTGGGAAACAGTATTACTAAGATAGTCCATCATGAAGGGGAAAAATGGTCAAGAAACAACCAAAAATCCCTCTCGTGGAGCCGAGTAAGAACACGCTCCCGTTTGCAGTGACCAACAACACGCAACATTTAAACTAAACCAAAGTTAAACGATTGCTGGAACTTGAAAATGGTAACATATAAATGGGAGAGTTGTGGTTGTTGGAAAAACCCATTGGAAAAACAGCACAGCAAAGCGATGGGGGACAGATACAAGAATGTATTCATGCGGACGGACTTGGTGTAAGAAGGCAGGTAGACATTTTAGAAGCGCTATTTTCATCTGCTACATTCATTATGCCCTTTGTCACCGATTCTGTTCATAACTTTTATGGAGAGAATCTCTAGACACAGCCAGGGCGTTGAGGGGATCCGGTTTGGTGGCTGCACGATTGGGTCTCTGCTTTTTGCAGATGATGTGGTCCTACTGGCTTCATAGGGCCGTTATCTTCAGCTCTTACCGGATTGGTTCGCAGCCAAGTGTGAAGCAGCTGGGATGACAATCAGCATCTCCAAATCCGAGTCCATGGTTGTCGCCAGGGAAAAGGTGGAGTGGCATATCCTGGTCAGGGATGAGATCCTGCCCCAAGTGGAGGAGTACCTGGGGGTCTTTCTCACGGCGGATTGGTCCGTTGTGGTGAAGAGGGAGCTGAGCCGAAAGGCAAAGCCCTCAATTTACTGGTTTTTACGTTCCTTCCCTTACCCATGGTCATGAGCTTTGGGTAGTAACCGAAAGGACAAGGATCGTGAGTACTTGCGGCCGAAATTACTCTTTCCGTAGGGTGGCTGGGTTCTCCCTTAGAGATGGGGTGAGAAGCGTTGTCATCTGGGAGAAACTAGGAATAGAGCCACTGCTCCTCCGCATTGAGAGGAGCCAGATGAGGTGGCTCGGGCATTTGGTCAGGATGCCATCTGGACGCCTCCCTGGGGAGGTATTCAGAGCACATCCAACTGGTAGGAGGTCTCGGGGAAGACCTAGGACATGTTGGAGAGACTGTCTCCTAACTGGCCTGGGAACGCCTCAGGATCCACTGGGAGGAGCTGAACGAAGCAGTAGGGGGAAAGCGAGGTCTGGGTTTCTCAACCTCAAAAAAGTAGAAGATGGGTGGATGGATACATTCATTGTGTCTGACGCAGGCTGTTTGATCTTCATGCAACACACCATGCACACTCACACAACTGGAAATGATTTCAGTGATATGCACCGTTCTTCGCTTCAATCGCATTGTCAACATTGTACAAACATACTGAGTGTGTATGTGGTCATATCCATTGTTTGACCCCCAACCGCTCACAGGAAGTGATGCAAACTACCTCAGGGTCACGTGGTTGCAACCCAGCAATTAATGAAAACATTGTATGCTAATAAAGTATAGGATATAAAGTATGATAAACAGTACGGTATGATAAATAATGCAGTACCTTAAGCTTTTCCCTAATGTTCTCCCTCATATCCTAGCAGAAGTTTGCTTGTTGTTGTGTCCTCCTGCCACCATTTAAAAGTTCCTAGCTGTGTGACCATAAAATACGGCAGCCACTTAATGACGATAATTTGAAGAAGGAGTTGGCTAACACAAGCGTCCTTTTCCCACCGGCAACACGTATTGATGCAATTTCTCCTTTTTAATAAAGTCCTGCAATGCCGGGGCAGATGTTGGAACAAAAGGTTTGCTCATGCTTTAGGTTTAGCTGAGTGTACGTGCTGCTCAATAGCCCATATTGAGTTTATATCAACATGGGTGGTCTCCTGTCACACGGTGGGGGCTCGCATGCCGTGCATTAGATTACCTGCATTATGTATATTATTATTGCTGCTCTGCCATCGCAATGATCCAATGAAAGAGAATGTTGAAGTGAACTTGTGCGAAATGCTGTTGGAGGAAGTTTGTTAGACCAGTAGAAGGTTTTGTATTGTTTACATACTGTAGTGACAGTATGCACCTGTAATACAATGTGAGTAACATATGTTAGTTTTTGAACTTTAATAATGCCGTCGAGTG
This sequence comes from Dunckerocampus dactyliophorus, assembly GCF_027744805.1. Lineage (NCBI taxonomy): Eukaryota > Metazoa > Chordata > Actinopteri > Syngnathiformes > Syngnathidae > Dunckerocampus > Dunckerocampus dactyliophorus. Next base: position 7,029,711 of record NC_072836.1, on the reverse strand, counting down.
CATGAGAAAGTGAAATGGAAACCCTTGCTCTCTTTGGCCACGTGGTCATTTATTAACAAGTATATTGCACAACGGGCCGCACGGTGGTCTAGTGGTTAGCATATTGGCCGACACAGTAACAGTCTGGAGTTTGGGAAGACCTGGGTTCGATTTTCCCTTGGACGCTTCTGTGTGCAGTTTGCATGTTCTCCCTGTGCATGCTTGGGTTTTCTCCGGGTACTCCGGTTTCCTCCCCTACCAAAAACATGCATGTTGTTTGTCTGTATGTGCCCTGGCGACCAGTCCAGTGTGTACCCCGCCTGTCGCCCGAAGTCAGCTGGGATAGGCCCCAGCATGCCCTCGCGACCCTAAAGAGGAGAAGCGGATGGATGGATGGATATTGCACAACACAGCAGCAACAGAAGCAATGTTGTAATAGCGGTAATTAGCAGCTAAGCCCGCACTAGTAATGATGATGAGTTCATTGCAAACAGCAGTATGGCAAATGTAACACACGCGTTTCACACCAACAGCTGAGTAGCAGCATTTTAAAGCGCATGCGGAAGTATGTAAAGCTGGTGAGTGTTTGCCACTCAAGATACTTCAAAAAGCAGATATTGCCCTAAAAAACTAGTTCATAAATAAAAAAAAAAGTACATCAGGAGATTGACTACAGCCACTGCTGTTAATGCCAGTGTGTTTTGAGTAGGGTTGGGCATCGAGTCTCGAGCATCGATGGGAACTGGTGCTGGCATTGCGATTCTCCTGGGATTATTGAAATGATTTTATTTCGATTCCTAGATTCGATGCCCACTTCCTCGAACAAATACGAAGAGGTGAGCACCAGCAAACAAGCAGCGACTAAAAAGTTTGGCTCAACTTCATAAAAAAAAGAGCGGTCGGCTCAGTGCAACATTTTGCAACGCAATGATATCATGCAAAGGAAGGTGCACGATCAATATGATTGATGTTCACACAGTACTTCATGTTTTTGCGCTACGTTGGGCTTCCTACAAGCAGTCAGGATCTGGTAAGTGAAACCCTAAATAATGTGTGTTTCATGCCATGGTACGCCAGGGTTTCAGGATGCTAGCCGATGTGGAAGTTCGATGTAAATAAAGGACGGGAGCTATGACTATGACTAGGAAGTTTATTCATTTGCACGGTACATCTCCTGTTAGTAACAGTCAAGGGACTTTCGCAACTTGCACAACACACTTCCGGCCTTCAAAATAAGAGAAGTTTGGGCTCTATCCTGTTTACCTGTGTTCCCAAAGTAAGGGTTTCATAAAAAATGGCTTACACCAACATTGAGGTAACAAAAGTAAACATCTCTTGTGAAAGTGTACTCCTTTCAAAAGAAACTTTATAACTTTTATATTCAACTTGAATGGTTTCCTAGTTTTATGCTGGTTGAAAATAGCCCTGTAAGAAATTCATAATAAAGTTGATAAAAAAAAAGTTCATATCATTAAACAAATCATGGAGAAGTTCAGACACTCCATCCAAAAAGAACTCTGGTTAGCGCCCTCATTTCAACCATGCAAACTTTTATGACCCTGCCTCTAAAAAGCATCAGAATCGAGAATCGTTAGGAACCAGAATGGAAACGAGGAATCAGAACCGGACTCGTTCAAATTCAAACGATACCTAGCCCTAGTTTTGACTCGGCGCTAATTAGAATTAGTGGAGTTAAAAAAAGACACATAAAGCCCCCATATCTTGTGTAGTGTGCATCATGGCGGTTTGATGACATGAATGATATCTGCTTCAGAGGTTCCACTGGCGTGTTTGTTTTTGTCAAGACTCCTGCTCAACAGGAGACATACGGTATTTACATATTTATGTTGCGAATTGATGAAAACATGAAAGAACAAATTGGGCAAAAATGTCTGCCTCTGCTGAGAGAAGCTGGGCGCAATCGATGCTGGTCCATCGTCAGCCCAGACGAAACGGGCTCAGCTGGAGGCCAGGACGTCGATGTCTACTCCGGCCGTTGGCAAGTTTAATCCAATTCCAGGCACCCTGCGAATCTGTCTTTTGCTGACACGTGTGGTCCAATTTGTCTCTATCTTTCCTTTTTTCTGTATTCCCACCGCTCTAGAAGCCATCCAGGCTCACATTTTGGGAGCGAGTCAAGACGTGTTTATTATCTGGGGTCCAAATCAAATGGCGGTAACTGCTGGAGAGGAGCCGAGTGATGGCCGGGCCCGCCTCTCTCTCGTGTCCATCTTTCACGTTAAGTGTAACTGACAGTCACTGTCAATACAGCAGGATCCTCAAGAGGGATGCTTGTTTCGTCATGGTGGAGGATGACGGCCAGTCAAGATAAAGAACAGCATCATTATAAAGCGTCTTCGAGTCACAGGAATAGCCCGTCTCAGTTTTTGCTGCTGGAAGTGGAGGCAAGGTGGGGTGGACTTTTAAAGAAGAGTGAAGAGTCTTTATCTTGTTGTTTTAGTCTTGTTTTTTTTTTTAAACACAACACTGAGGTGTGGAGTCAAGCTCGCACTTAATTAGATACACCTACACCATCTAATGAGATCCAATATAAGCACTGCATCCCCCCCAAAAAATGTTCTGTATTTTTTTCAGTTTATTAGTGAAGTAATGCAAAAGTATTAATGACTATCCATCCATCCATTTTCAATGCCGCTTCTCCTCATTAGGGTCGCGGGGTATGCTGGAGCCTATCCCAGCTGACTTCGGGCGACAGGCGGGGTACACCCCAGGCTGGTTACCAGCCAATCACACATAGACAACCATTCACACTCACATTCATACCTACGGACAATTTAGAGTCGCCAATTAACCTAACATGCATGTTTTTGGAATGTGGGAGGAAACCGGAGTACCCGCAGAAAACCACGGGGGGAACATGCCATCTCCACACAGTAGATTCGAACCCAGGCCTTCCCGATCTCCAGGCTGTGACTGTGTGGCCTCACATGCTAACCACTAGACCACCGTGCGGCCCCGATTATTGACTAATGTGAGGTATTTGCAAGAGGCAGCTACATATGAAGGTGTTCAACCTAAATTGGGGTTGTCTGGCCTCGGTGGAGGTTTGCGCTCAAGTGTGTGTGTCTTTCTAGTGAAGCAAAAATGCCTTATTGTGTCATAAGTAGTGCGTGGTTGCGTGGCCTCATACTGAGGGTCTGTGTCTAATATTTTTGTTATTTTATTATATTTTGTATATTTATGTATTTGATTTGTATGATTATTATAGTGTATATATGTTTTGTATTCTTCCATTGTATATTGTTTTCTTTTTCCTAAATAAGACAATGCACAAATATTCTAATAATAGACAAGAAACAATATTATAGCTGTAATAGCTCAGGGGTCAGCAACCTTTAGCATTAAAAAAGACATTTTGCCTCCTCTTCCAGTCAAGAAAAAAGACCCGGAGCCACAAAACATGACACAGCTTATAAACCTTTTAAAAGTTTGAATCTTTTTAAAATGTTGCCTGTTACAACAACAGGATTCAACGAACAGGAAGTGCATGTGTTGGCCTTCTTTGAAATCATTCCAACACGGAACCATGTGGACTTTTTTAAGTTGCTCCCGTGTTTGTGTAAAGTTAAAATAAAGCAATTTTAACATAAAAAAAGGACCGTCAGAGTTCACATATCTGCATATCGGTGCTGTCTGATCAGTATCATTTACAATCACTTGACTCATCAGGCAATTCAATATGCTTGCACTGAATTTATGTCAAGAATTTGCCAACTGGAGATGTGTGTTGCCATTCCATTGGTCCTGTCCTTCCATTGGTCCTTGTCCTTTCTGAATCATTTATTTTATTTTATTTTATTTTTAATTATGAGAATAGATGCTGTGCTATTTTTATGAATGATTCTTTCATTAATTCTCCATCTGTGAACATCTTCCTCCTCCTCACGCTCCCCAGTGCAGTAACAACGCCAGCAGCTGTTGTTGAGTTTGGAGCCTTCATCCACTTCTTGAAAGTATTGTTTGCTCTGCTCAACCTTCCGTAGTAGTTCCGAAATCGCTCCCTTATGCCCATCTGCAGTAAAAAAAAGCTGAGCGCTTGTTATGAGAATGTCTTTCAACCTAACATTCTCTGTTTACTAATTTCTCGCCGCATATGAAGCACACAGCTGGGTACGCCAGCGCCATTTGCAGTTACGGCAAAGGAACGTGTCCATTCAGAATGAAACTTTTTCTTATTATTTTCTTCCGATATTTTTCTGTTTAGGGACTTATTTATGTTATGGATAGCTTATTGCGTGGGTAGCACATTCTCAAGACGACTGAACACACTGGCCCTTCTCCCCCTTCCTTTGCTCATCCAATCAGCAGTCAGAACGCAGTGTAGATGCATTCACGGACTTCGCGGGGAGTCGGATATTTCAAACTCTATTCAAAAACGCACATATCCTCTGCTTCAGTGTTAAGAAAAAAATCACAGAGCTTGGCGTGGGGGCCACAACAAGGAGGCTGAAGACCCGCGTGGGTTCCGGAGCCGCGGGTTGCTGACCATTGTAATAGATATAATATAAATATAACTAAATGTAACAATAAATATATATAACATAAATATATACAATTTGCTATCCTTAATAAAAACTGAGCATTATGTTTCGAATTATTTTATTTTAAATGTTTATATTCAATTATATTTTTTATTATTTATTTTAATTATTTTTTATATACATTTTTAAAATTATTTATATTATTGTGTGTATACTGTGCGTGTGTATATATTATATATATATATATATATATATATATATATATATATATATATATATATATATATAATGTAACATTGCATATACTGTATGTTTTTATTGTATTATTTTTTTTATTAATTTCATTTAATTTTCTGCCCTAATATCAAATTTTTCTAAATAAGGTAACCGCAATATTTGAATTACCTTTCACTATCCTCAATCAAAACTGGCCGTTATCATAAACCTCATTAAATTGTGCATTTGTACCTAATATTATGGCCGAGCATATTCTCAAAGAACTTTCGGTCCAGGGAGTTAGAGAGAGAGAATTGAATACAATCTTTTCTCCACAATGAAGACTTTGCACGGCGACGCAGCCTGTGCTGATGCTGCCGCCAGCAGGAAGTGGACGTCACGTGACTGCTTAACAAACAGAGAGGCCATCGATTGGAGTCGGGACGGAAAACAAGCCCCCGAGAGCAGATTTGAATGAAGTGAGTTAATCAACGGAGCAAGTTGGAGACAGAACATCTATATTATTGACCTCCTGTAAATATGAGGCGTGTATTTTACCAGCGCCATGGCTTCCTAGTTACCATTAGCCTCCAGCGTCAAGTCCAAATATAAAGTGTATAATGCTGTTTGGTGTAGGAAACTAGCTGTACAACTGTTTTGAAATCACAAAGAGAACAAAGCCATCCTTCAAATTCAATGACATTGGAGATGAATAAAGTTAATAGAGCTTCTATCTATCTCGAATAACCTTTCAGAATGTTCACCAGCCACACACGATGCGCTGTGAAAGTCGCCTTTTTAAACAGCAGCACCAAACCACACACATCAAACACTGGTTATGGGAAAATAAATTATATCCTTGGTGGATGCCATTTATTTCCCTTTTCAGTCTTGATTTTGCTGTTTTATGTCAACAGAGCTGCCTCATCGCCACACATGGAATCCTCAATCACTGTGTTTATTGTATTTAAAGTCTCAAGTGGGCTACATTTCATACTCTTTTTTACTATCAAGCCTAATATTGCCGCAGTAGATCCGACATTTATCCATCGGTGCCCTTAACACAGAGCCCATGATTGTGGTATTCAGATTAGATACGATTAGAAATCAGCGCTGGTGTCTGAAGTGACCTTTCAATAAAATACTTGTCGGAGTGTAACAATTACTTCCAACACTACAGGGTCGGCGAAGCGAGTGTCAGGTGTTAAACTTCTCAAGCCGGTCCCGGCTTCCTCCCCCCGTTCTGCATGACTTTATACAAGATGCCGATACAGGAAAAGGTGGAAAAATGGCAGCTTTTACAAGTAGTGTTATGTTATACAGTACATACTGTATCAAAGCACCAATCATAACACCGTTAACGTCATTATCATCTGTCCTGGTCATGTTTACCCGGCCATTTGTTACTAGGCAGAATTGGTGCAGCACGACCAATGGTGTCCGATAGGCCAATGACGAGTCGGACTCAGACATTGTGGCGTCCTCTATGTGTTTGGTTAGCCGTGCTAGCATACATGTAAAGCTGATATCATCTTTAGGTGGCCAATTAGTTGCTAAATCCCGTCTGTCCTCTGCAAAGATGTTTTGCCTGATTTGGGCCATGTTTTTTTGCTCAAATTTGACATACTTGTGAGTTCCCTAAAGGTGTGTACCAAATTTGGCGGTGATTCGGCAAGGCGCGCTAAAGTTGCAGGAGGCGTATTGAGCTGTGTGAGCAATTTGAAGTCAATCCAACCTGGAAGGTTTAACACTGGTGCCACCATATGGTGTAATATTTGGAATATTTGTTGTAGTTAGAGCACAGAAAACCAGTTTAAATACGATTTTCAACATTATGAAAGCCCTCCAGACATGAAATAACACCCCATAGTCACCTTTACACTCGTATTATCCTATACAGACATAGACATACATAAAACATAAAGGTGTTCTCGAAGGGAGCTGAGTGGCGGGCGGACAGGAAGTGACATCAGGGGTTCAGAGTTGAGTTTTAGCGTGGGGTGGGTTAACAGTAGCCTGTGTTTTTATTAGGGATTGCTATTAGGGATTATTGTGCCTGTTGTGAGATAATGCAAACCTGCAATAAAAGCCTGTTGTTGCGGCGATCAAGTCTGGTTTTTGTGTGTTAGTAACATTACCGACACCTAGTGACCAGTATAGCATATGATATATCCTTCACAGGGTCTTTGAATGCATCTTCTGAGTGCCTTATATTTGTATTTTATTTTAGTCATTTTTATGCTTGAAGATACTTAATTTAAGCAAAAAATACATTTCCTTCAATATGAATATTTTTTGACAAATAATAGGCCACATTCAACCACAAATTAGCATAATTTATTAATATATTTTTGAAAAAAAAAACCCAAACGTAACAGAGTGTGAAGCTGCGAAGTTTGAGCCTTGACATTGCAAGGGATGACAATTTTTTTTTTGTGCAGGTGTTTTGGCTTTTCCAGTCAGGGAGTCGCCGCAGCGACTTGATCACAATGTTTACACCGGATGCCCTTCCTGACGCCACCTTCTAATTTGTCCAGGCTTGGGACCGGCACTGGGCAAATCCACTGGCTTGGTGTTGCGTTCCTGGCTGTCAGTTTGGCAGAAGAATTGATAAAAGAGACAAATACCCCCATCTGCTGGATCTGGTGGAACACTTCTCCGCCTGCCCCTAATAGAAGAGTCACGTGTTAAATGAATACCTCACATTTTCTATGGGAATAAATGTGAGCTATAAAGGTAATCGGGCGCAGACCTCAACTAAAGTGTATGTTTTTGTGCTCGATGCAGTGTCATTCCAAGACTGCACCACCTCGTGTAATAAAAAGTGCAACAAATGACTCCCCTGCAAGAATCCCTTATGTGAAAAGTTTAATGACCACATGCAGACGCTGTGCTCCACATTGTTACTCCTCCACTGAATGTGAGTCCCAATTCGGCGCACTGCAGAGGAGACAAAAAAATGTAACTCTGGAGTTTGATAAGCTTCAAATTAACCAGGCTGTTGTTTTTGTGTTTGTTGTGCTGCAGCATTTGTTTCTAGCCAAAAAAATGACTCTCCTACAAAGACAAAGGCACCATTTGGGAGCAGCTTTGAATGAGGGATTGAATAGGGCTTTGTCAGCAACATAATGCAAATCAGGCGGGGGGACAGACAGCATTGTTGCTCATTCAGACTTCTAATAGGACGGACATTTTCACTTTCTGCCCTTACTGTCATACCATTCATTGTTTCCAAACCACGTACATACTGATAGTGGTCATGGTTTACTTTATTTGAACAACTTAGGCTGAAGTCCGCTTGTACAATTCAACATGTTCCGAAGGGGGTAGGAAGAAGCAGAGCTTACTTATCCTACCCCAAACTGCAACACATGTCAGTTACTGGTAGTTTGTTCACTTCCTGTGCTTCACATGTACCACATTGCCATTTTATAATAAGGGAAAACCGGATAAAGAATGTGTAATTGTGAAATTAATAGCTTGTAGATCGTTTATACCGTAAAAATGAACAAACATTGTGAAGTATGTCCGATAATATCGGCCGACCGATAATACCTTATACCCTGAAAATTTGTGCTTTATTCCTGGATATTCAAAGTGCATTCTAAAAATTCTGACTGCATTCTGAGTGCGTTCCAAATATTAGGACCCATTGTAGTGGCCGGCCCGAGTGTTTTGAGCAGAGGTTCCCATTACATCGATCGCCAAAGTAGTTTGGGTTGATCACATGAATGTCACTTTGTAGATGTCATATAACACCAGTCAGCTGACATTAAGCTTCCCCGCTGATTCCCTCTCGCTCCCCCACGGCTAACGTTAAATGGTGAACGGACGTTTCAAGCTACACAGGCAGATGCAACTTTCATCTTTATTATTCCGATTACAGATGCACGAAGTCATCAATAAGATGCCTATATTTCTAACAAAAGTTATCACGGTATTCCAACAGCATTTCAGACTTTCTGATCGCATTCAGGGAAAAATAAACGGCTGCTGCCGAAACGTCAGTATGAAGCGTCGCCTTATTCACATCACTTCATACGACAAGGAAAAACGGAGACAAGGTAACTCCACCAGCGGCTGCCGGGGAGGACAGTGCAGAGTGCGTCACCTCCCACTGATGCATCACCAAGTCACATCACGTCATGCCGCAAATGAAAAAAGGAGCCAATCTTACAAATTTCAAATCCTCCCCTGAATGTAGCGTGAATTTGGAAACGTTTTCATTCCGTCTGGTTCTGCTTGATTCGTGCTTAGTGTGACGGGGGCTTAATATCGACATAAAATTAGATATCGGTTCATGCTGGTATCTGTTTTCCTGCCGATATTCATACTGGTGCATGAGTGATGATTTCCTCCACACAGCGACAAGCTTGCAAGCTCACTATGTCCAAGGTCTGGAATTATTTTTTTTCCAAAATAAATAAATTAATAAATCATGCTGTTTCATGGTTGAGTTTTTGCCTTAATTAAGCATTTTCACGCATAAAAATGGTTAAATGAACTAATATACAAATACAAGGCATTAAGAAGACGCATTGAAATTATGCATGTGTTCTACACTGGTCACTAGGTGTCAGTAATGTGACTTTAACATTCGGTGAGACAAGCACCAGACTTGATCGCCAGAGCAACAGGCTTTTATTGCAGGTTTGAATTATCACACAAAAGGCCCAATAACATAATAATCCTAATAATAACACAGGCTACTGTTTTGGTTGTAACCCATGCCAAGCTAAAACTCACCTGCGAACCCCCCACGTCACTTCCTGTCCTCCACACACCCTGAACACATTCACTACGACACACACAAGCACAAGTTTTATTTATATCTAATGTCTTATTTGCTGTTATTATATCTACTGTATTGGGTAATACAAGTGTTACGGTGACTATATAGGTGTTGCTACATGTCTAGAGGGGTCTAATCATTTTAAAAACCTTATTTAGAAGGTCATAAACAGGTTTTCTGTGCTCTAACTATGAAAATATTCTACTTCTAAATAGGGAATCCCACTCTGTGGAACCAATTAACAGTGATAAATGAGGGATTACTGTACCAGTAAGAAAGCCAATACCGAGCATCTCTAATAAATATATAATAGATGGTCGATAATAACTATTAAATATAAAAATAATAAACCCTGAATTCCGAATAAATGATATCAGACACTATGTCACTTGGCATTTTTCTTCCGAAATAAGCTCTACTTCTTTCTACTCTTTTCCGGACTGATGAATTGTGTAAGTGTAAACATGTGATGTACTTTAATGTAGCATCGTTCGGCATGTTTGAAATCAACGTAACCATAACTACCATGAGAGTCAATGATTCCAAATAATGGGCATCCTCGTAATATTCTCCCCAGCAACAAGTAAAGCACACTGCCAATGTTTTTGTAGCCTTCGTTGGGTTGTTTTTGGCATAAACTGTGTTTCATTAGTCCCAGTGTGTTTACAAAGATATTCTCCATAGTGGACAGTGCAACCTGACTGTACGTGTGCCTCCAAATGTGTGAGTCACGGTGCTCCTAGTCGTCTCACATCACTGCATTTAAACAAACACACACCCACGACTGCACAGAAGTGAAGTTTATGTAAAAACGCAACGAAACGATAGAAAAGTAGAAGAGGCAGGGCTTTTAAGTGATGCAGCCAAATGTGCGCTCGTGGGTGGCAAGCTTGACTCAGCAATTATGATACTCATTAAAAAAATCATAATAAAACAATGCACACACACCCCATCAGCCATGATTTATGTGTCTCCTTCCTTTAAATGTGTTGTTGTTTTGGATGCACTTGCAGAGAAGTCACGCATGACAGCACTGAAATGATTATTTTGATCATTATCAACGTTAGCACCAGGAGGTTGGTCCAAGTAGGCACAAACAGAAATCAAACAAAAAACTGTCATCAGCGTCAACTTAATTGCTTTTCCAAACCTTATGAGACCACTTTTCTGCCAATATTACATCAACCAGAACTGCCGTAATCTATCTTTGTGCTGCTTTTGTGGTGTTTTTTGTCAACTTAGACAGTAGGGGTGTAACAGCACATGCATTAATCATCATATTGTTCGGTATGGTAAATTTGGTACGGTGCAGAGGCGTGCCGAAGAGTGGAACATGTTAAGTGAGGGGACAGGAAGTGTACCTGGCTCGGGTGTCACACATCTACAGTCGTCCCTCGCCACTTCACAGTTTGAATTTCGCGGCTTCACTCAAAAAGCTAAAAATATACAAATGAATAAATCATGCTGTTTTGTGGTTGAATATGGCCCATTATTAAAAATATGCATATTTAAGCTAATGTTACATAATTTTTGCCTAAATTAAGCATAAAAATGGTTAAATGAAATGAAATTTAAGGCATTCCGAAGACATAACCAGACATGATAATGTGTAGTACTCTACACTGGCCGCTAGGTGTCAGTAACGTTACTGTCATGCTCGGCGAGACACAGAAGCACCAGAAATGATTGCCGGAACAACAGGCTTTTATTGCAGGATTGAATGATCTAACAACAGGCACAATATTTGCTAATAAAAATCCCTAATAAGAACACCGGGTACTGTTATGGCGGTAACACGTGGCAAGATGAAACTCAACTCTCAACCCCTGATGTCACTTTTTGTCCACCACGCACTCAGCTCCCCGAGGGAACACATTTATAGCAACATATGTAAGCAGAAGCCTTATTTATGTCATAAATGGCTTATTTACTCTTATTATGTCCACTATATTGGGTAATGCCAGTGTAAAGGTGACTATAGGGGTGTTACTTCATTTCTAGAGAGCTCATATAATGTCAAAAAACAGATTTAGAAGGTCGTAAACAGGTTTGTATACTCTAACTACAAAATTATTGCATTTATAGATAAGGAATCGTACTTTGTGGAAATTCACGTATCACGGTCGTATCTGGAACCCTATTAACTGCAATAAACGAGTGATTATTGTACTCCATAAACAAATACAGTGCAACCCAAGCTTTAGCCAGCGGGAGTCATGGCTGCAATAGAGTAGTTTTAAAAATCATTAAAGCTGTTTACACAAGAGTGAAGCAGGTTGATGTTTTGCATTTTGTTCCCTTACTGTACCCAAAATGAACCGAACCGCGACCTTAAAGCCGAGGTACGTACCAAACCGTGACGATGGCGTGGCTAAACGGTGAATGAATGCTTCCTGCACTGACAGGCAAACCTTTCTATTAGTTTGGATTGCAAGCTGGTGTGACTGGCAGTCCTTCTCCCAGGGCGCCCCCACGGGCAAACAACGTTATCCAGGTCATCAGTCAGGCGCTGGGCCATGCAGCTTTGGCAGCGAGAACAAACAAAAATGTGAGCATTGTGAGTTTAAATGATAATACAACATGCAAATGGAAAATTCATGTATTTTCGACATAGGTAGAAAATATTAAAATAGAAAATGTGTGCTTAGCCTAAAAATCACAGAAAGCGATGGACTGATGACTGTAATGCTGGTTCATGCATCACAGTATACCATAGCAACCTCCAAATACCATGTCCATATGCCCCCTAGTGGCTGTATGCAACTTTGGGACGACATCAGCGCAATCTGATTGGATGTTCATATTTATTTATTACTGTAAATAGCAAAAAAACAAAAATTAAACTGTAAAAAATTGTAATGGAGTAAGGCATCATACAATAATATCTAAAATATTATTTTCTAAATTTCTCAAATTTGACGACTTATTTTATGCATTCATTTTATTAAATGTGTAAAGGCAGAGCAACACAATTGCTAAAATAATAATACAATTGTAATTAAATAAAACAAAACTGCTATATCTAATCAAATGTATTGTGGAAAAAATAACAGCCAAAATATTTTCATTTTTTGTTGAATTAGGTACATTTTTTGGTTAATATAATATTGTTAATATTATAATTAAATACATACAAATGCGCAACCAACCAGATTTTTCTCATCATTTCAAGCATAAAAATAGCTAAAAGAAGAAAAAAATACGAATATAAAGCATTCAGAGATAAATGCCTGGGTACGGGTATCTAAATGGCATCATCATCGAGTTGTATATTCTGTCTTCTTTATGTCTTACGTGGCTTATTTTCTCCGATTGTATCTACTATATTGGGTAATACTATAGTAAAGGTGACTATAGGGATGTTATTTGAAGTCTGGACGGCTCTAATCATCTTAAAAATCGTATTTAAATCCTAAACAGGTTTTCTATGCTCTAACTGCAAAAATATTCCATTTATAAAGACGTAGTCTTACTTTGCGAAATCCATTTATCATGGTCGGCAGTGGAACCAATTAACCACTATAAACGAGGGATTACTGTACTGTATAATATATTGGAATTGCTCGATATCATTTCGTATTGTGCACATAAGGTAACATCTTTTAGTCCTATAAATACACACTGCACTGACAGGTAACCAGTGACCCATGACCACACGACGTCACCAATTAGTGCAAACCAACAAGAAGCACATCTTATTAACTTCTTTGGAGTGTAACTGCATGGCATTGGTGGATCATGAATATAATAATAATGTCTTGGCATGCCAAGCATATAAGGTCAAATGCATATTTTATGTAGTAATATAAGGTCAGTGGGTTTTGAAACAAACTAGGAGCAAAAACAAATCAATTATTCCATTCCATTCAATTTTCTTCTACTTATCCGGGTCGCAGTGGCAGCATTCCAGACTTCCCAGTCCCCGGCCACCTCTTCCGGTTCCACCAAGAGGACCACAAGGCGTTCCCAGGCCTGCTGTGAGACATCCCTCCAGCGTGTCCTAGGTCCTAGGCCTTCTCCCGGTTGGGCATGCCCGGAACACCTGACCAGGGAGGCGTCCGGGAGGCATCTGGACTAGATGCCCGAGCCACTTCAACTGGCTCCTCTCGATGTGAAGGAGCAGCGGCTCTATCCTGAGCCCCTCCAGGATGACCGAGCTCCTCACCCTGTCTCTTAGGGTGAGTCCAGCCACCCTACGGAGGAAAGTCATGTTAGCCGCATGTATTTGCAGTCTCGTTGTTTTGGTCACGACCCAAAGCTTATAAGCATAGGTGAGGGTGGGAACATAGATCGACCGGTAATTTGAGAGCTTTGCCTTCTGGCTCAGCTCTCTCTTCACCATGACGGTCTGGTACAGCGACCACATTATTACAGACGCTGCGCCGATCCGTCTGTCGACCTCACGCTCCAACCTTCCCTCACTCGTGAACAAGACCCCGAGATACCTGAACTCCTCCACCTGGAGCAAGACATCGATCCTAAAACGGAGCGTTCAATCATACAATACTCCTCTGTGAATCACCACCTTATCGTGATGGAGGGGTTTGCGTGGCAGAGTGATCCCAGGAGCTATGCTGTCCGGGGCTATATGTCCCTGGTAGGGTCTCCCAAAGCAAACAGGTCCTAGGTGACGGGCCAGACAAAGAGTGTTTAAGAGGATGGAACGCACCTCGCCCGGATGTCCAATCAGTTATACAATGAGAAAAAGTAAAGGTGGACCTTTCTGCTTATTTGTGAGTGAATTCTTCACTGGTTCGAGTTCACAAAGTCACTGCCTCAAGTTCATTCATTAGCCGCGTTACAAAATTCATCAGGTTACTCTGTCAGGCCAGTAATATAATGAAACGTGTAAGTCATCTGCGGCGCCCCAGAACCCATTACATTAGATTCAAAGAGTCATTTTCTTCCTGCCTTATGAAATTTCTGCAGGAGTTGATGAGTGGGAGCGAGGCTCTGATCTCATATTACACACATAGATATGAATAAGTGCCTTGTAATGTGCAGGTTATCTCCAAAGGAGAAAAGGAGGCTGCTAGCTTGCTGCAGAATGATGTTCCAGGAGTTTGGTAGTAATTTGCAAAACACGAGTGTGCTACTGATTCATTTGTAACATTTAGATGAAGGTGGGTGGTGTTTAAAGGCATTCAGTGAAGTACAGTTGCAGAAAATGACCACATAATCAAACGATCCTCCTGACTTTATCTGCCTTGTCATGCTCTAATGGAAAGGGGCTAAATTTACACGCAATTTATTACAAAGGAGTGAGGAAAGATTGTGTTTTCCCCCAGCTGGGGTTTATGAGGGAACGTTTGGGCAAAAGACAGTTTAAGTGCATGGTGAGAGTCAGGGCGGCTGCAGCAAAATAACAAACGGCCCGCTCTTTTAATTTATTTCAACTGGACTAAAGAGACTATTGCTAATGAAACATAGAGCGATTTATAAGGTACAGCCGCGGCAAACAGAGAGGGAGCCTGAGGGATTTGTTGCCTTAACTGCCACAAAATTAATGAGCTGACTAAAAGCGTGCATCCCTCCGCCTCAGCAGCAGCAGTGGCAGCTCTCCTCTCTGATTTGTCCTCCAGCTGCAGCCAAAATGAGTTGTGCTTGTATTCCAACGACACGTTGTGTCCTTTTTGGAGGATAAACATTTGTTTAAAAATAGTTCACAGCCCTGCTGCGCTTGTTTCAGTGTGAGATGACCTTCACTGTATTTGTACCAAGCCAAATTGGTGTCATTGGGTTTTCTTTAAAAGCAAAATTGACAAAATAGTGCATTAAAAGTTTTCTCAAACAAGCTAGAAGGCAGAGGTGGGAGCAAGTCAGTGTTTTGCAAGTCTCAAGTCCAAAGTCACAGGCGTGAAATTTTAGAGTCCTTGCAAGTCTTAAGCACCGTTTAGTGTTGGAGAAAACTTTTTAACGCACTATTTTGTCAATTTTGCTTGACTTGTGCACAGAAATGTTGAGTCATCCGTTGCTACATTGTGTTTCGAACATCACACCCTCACGCTATTGCAGTTTTTCAATAATGAATCTGTTTTTCATGGTTGAATGTGGTCTATTATTAGTAAAAAAAATATTCATAGCCTCAATTGATCATTGTCAAGCATAAATATGGCTAAATAAATGCAAATATAAATATAAGGCATTCAAAAGATGGGACACAGTATCTGTGACTTGTGTGCGCCTTTAAGAAGTGGACCTGCGAAGTGACGTGTGTGACGTCAGCTAACTAGAGTTGACTGTTAGCTGAGTGCTGAGCAGGTTAGCGGCGTAGAGAGTGGCCGACAGCAGCTCCTGTGTGAATGTTCTCTGCAAGTGTTCTCTGCTTGGTAATAAAACGATTGAAGTGCATCGTGAGTCCGTCCTTAAGCACAAACAGCAGCAGTAGAGTAGTATTCTACATTGGTCGCTAGGTGTCAGTAAGGTTACATTGCTGAGACAACAGCCACCAGGAAGTACGCTGCCAATGCTAACGTGTGACTATCTTACCTTATTTATGTCTAAGATGCCACTTTCTTGTGTTCTCCAGATCATTATTAAAGGTAAAACATTTAATTGTTGTATGCAAGCAGCTCTTCAGTCATGGACTGCTTCCAATTAACGCTTAGGTAGGTAAACATCACGGCTATAACTAATGTAGCATTTACAGTATGTATAGTATGTAATTGCACTTTACAACTGTAAAGGGAGCCTGTAGCTTTAAAAGTGTCAGGATATGCAGTATGTCGTCTTCAGATGTGTTTAAGTGAATCATTGAATATATTAATCTCTGATAGTCAATCTTATTGCTTTGTTCCAGCATCCCTGCATGAATGAATGTTAGCATAGTTTGTATATGGACTTTTCCTTCAATAGGCTCCTAGAGAGCACTTTCAGGCATCAGTGTTGACTAGCCTTGAAGGCTTTGATAGCCCACTTCCACTAACACACTAATTGGCTCTGGATGGCACTTAATGAACGAGCAATCATGTAATATCCTATGGATTTCCTGATGGGGCTGGACAGCCTCTGTGGAAGCATGGAGGACTATCAGAGCAACACAGCGGGTATTCTTTTACGCACAGTGTTGGTTCTTTTATGCACAAGGTTGCTTTTCCTCTACGTAGGGCTTCCTGTCCTTTGCAAAAAGCTTTGTGCGTCATTGCGTTCCATTGCCATTATGCAACATCATTGTTTCCCTATGGATCAATGACAAACACAGGTGGAGGTGGTTGGAGACACAAACCACCTGTTGTGTGACATTTCAAAATTCATTTTCACTTCCAGGCTGTTTTTTTTCCCTCCTTCTAAGGTTTGCTGTAATTTAGCGTGCAGCTGTTCAAGCAACACAGATGTGTGGGCGGGTAAAAAAAAAACTAACTCCCGGGTGTCCTCGAATGGACCGAGAATCCTCAGCAGTCTCACGGGGCCATTTGCTGTCGCCGTAACTCTTGATGGCATTGCTATTGAGATGCTTGAGAGAGACGCTAACATCAAAGCTAAGTTGCTGAGGCTATGTTCCATAAAGGAGTGCTCGGAATTAAAGCTTGTCTCGTATCTCCTGTCTGGCCTGCAGATGTTGTGGTTCTAAAGCGAAGAAGCAAAACATAAAGCACCCAAAGCAGTTATTCGTCAGCGCGGACACCTGATGTGATCCGACGAGACAAGTCTGTCCTGATAATGAAGCTTGGGGATGCAAATGGGGTCGGACTAATTGCTGCATTTACTGTGCGATGACAGCAATTTGAAGAAGACGTACGCTGCAGGTGCAGTAAAAAGGACAGCTGAATGGTTCAGTGGCAGGAACGGTTCAACACCGCCACCATCGTCTATATGAGAACCCATGAAAGGTTAAGGTCTACCACAAATCTTAACTATGCACTATGCAAATCAAGCCTGATTCCCAGTACATCACTTTCAAATCAGGGCCCACTCAGTGGCCGTTCGACAATGCTACTGACTTCAAGCTACTTTTCCCAAACTGGTGTGAGAAAACTCCACACGTTGGCATAGATCAGACTAGGCTGTCTTCAACTAATCATTTTCAGTCGAATCTGATGCCATCCGATTTGGTCCAGAGTCGAATATTGAGAGCATTGCTAATGGCGATCCTGACAAATAACACATTTGCGACCTTTTCCACCTCAAAGAAAAAGGCTAAAACACTCGTCTAAACAAATAAACATGGTATGAGTGCAACAACAGTACCTTTACTTTTTTAATGAAAGTTCTCCGCCTTTGGTCTCGCCTGTTTCAGTTGCTGTTCTATCAGGCCAAAGTCTGTGGTGGTTGGCTAGCTCATACAATTGTCCGGTACTCGGCTAGTCATGTCTCGGTGAAAATTATGACGTTGCACTCTTGCTGTGGGTGATGTGGAGTCATAACTCATCCAGTTTATTCACTAAAGACGGCACATTAGCGAGAAAAAAGGAGAGTCTGTGCGGTGTTAGCTTGAGCTTAGCTCTTATTCCTCTGTGCCTTTCTCGCCTTTTTTATGTTCTTGACCCCGCTTCCGAGCCTTTCCGCCCGGCTGGATGGTGTGTTTAGACTCCTGTACTATGGAGATGTCAGGGACGAGTTAAAGAGCAGTTATAAAAATGCTGGCTCTGCAAAATCCAATATCCAGAAGCTCTTGTCGAGTGTAAGATAAAGTTAAACCAGACCCGCTACGAGCAAAATAATAACTACAAAACTACAAATCTGGAAGAGGCGCTGGGATTCGCTGTGTGTACGCGCCGCCATCTTGCGTGAGTAAAGGTCTTCTGATAATCACACACGTGATTTTCAATACTTTATTAACACAAATGATGCTGCGTTTGTATCAAAACAGGCTATATAGTATCAGGGGTCTCAAACTCGCGGGCCATTTGCGGCCCACCAAATCGTATCTTGCGGCCCGCGACTGGACATCAAAGAGTAGTGTAACTGCAGCCCGCAACATCCGGGCAAGCTCAGTGTTACTTCCATACTTACAGGGGCAAATAAACACCAACACTGAACTAACAGTGGTGTTATCACATGGATGTATCGTGAATTGTATCGCATCGTGAGGTACCCCGAGATTCCCTGCCCTACTCCCAGTACTTGATGCGGCCCAGCCTCACCCAGACTCTACCTCCAGTGGCCCCCAGTGAAATTGAGTTTGAGACCCCTGGTATATAATTAAAATACATTCTCCGCTTGGGCATCTGGGTTTAATTTGCATGTTCTCCGCTTTACTTTACCTCGTTACTTTCTTTGCACTGTGTTCCTAGTCTTGATACTGTATACATTACCTCGGATGTCAGAAGTATCAATATTTTGATTTCAGAATTTATTTTAGAGCCGGTATCCGAAGTATTGATATTTGGATCATCACATCACTCTTAGAGACGCGAATGAGAGACTGTGCGGTGAATTGAATAGAGGCGTTAATTGGGGCATTTGCGGTCATAGTTCTATCCTGTCCTGTCAGCTCGCCTTCCTTCTGTGTCCAATCAGTTGTGAGCCTGTCCTTGTGTTCTACCAGCTGTGTCTTGTTAGTGATCTACCTCAGTGTACTTCTTTGGATTCTTGTCGCTGGTCTGTAGTCCGACTCCACGGTAGTCATGGTGGTTGTCACTGTCGCCGCTGTTCTCGCTCCTGTTCCTGCCCCGTGAGACTTTCTGTCAGAGGAAATGAAGTTTTCTTAAGTTCCCTCCTGCACCTTTTTTGTCCACTAATCTCCACCACTGCCATTTACTAAGCTTGTTTTACAATTGCTTTATTGCTGTACATTTCTTCAGACACTGTTTTGTTCCCACCGTGTTCACGCAAAGCACGTTGAATTGCCTTGTGGAATGGTGTCGCCGTGCGTGCTTCGAGAAAGAATACGCGGAATTCCATTAAATGCCAGGTCACCTCCAAGAGATCATCAGACAAGCGTGCTGCGAATAGATTATTCAGAGCGTCAGATAATTGTGGAGGACACGCGTGGGAGTGAGCAGCTGTCTTCATCAGCCTCGCTGAAGTGGCTGCTTCAGGTGGTCGCAATGGCCGCCGTTCATCAAAGAAGCGCTCGTGTCGCTCGCTCGCCGCCTTTTGAGGCGGTCTGAATCGCTTGTGCCTCGCCCTTTCACACAGAGGAAATGGCACATGGTACAGACGTGCTAAATAAGTTACATAAAGGAAACATCGTGTGGTTATTTGCACAATTCAACATGTCTGAAAAGGAGCAGGAAGAAGCAAAGCTTATTCAATCCTACCCCTTCCCCGTGTCTCTTACTGATATTTCATTCACACCATATCTTACGTGTTGACTAGATTTTGTTTGTTTTGTCATTTACATTTTATTCACTTCCTGTGTAAAGAAAAGAAAGAAAGAAAGGTGTTAAAAAATGCCAGCATAAACTTGTGCTGTGTTAAAGAAAGAGAATAAAAAGGTTTTAGAGCATAGTTTCCCAAAGTCGGGTACGCACACCGCCAGGGCCAATTGCTATAGGGGCTACGTGAATAAAAAATAATAACAATTTCTCTCAATTACGAGTGTGCTTGAATGCCTCACGGTACAAGGAGAACAGAGCGTGAAGTTGTTCATTGCTTTGTGTGCATCATATGAACAAATAAATAAGTTTGATGATTATTTTGCGCATTAAGAGTGTTTAAGTGTTATTTATATCGGTGTTAAAAATTCCCGCACGGCGCAGCAATGAAAAGCTGTCACTGTGAGTGGGGCTTTATGGTTGGTTGTATGTATTTTTGTACTTTGGATACTGCTTTATCATGATTATGAAAATTCCCCCTTCACTTTGGTATTAAAATTAAATATGCAGACTTAAACCATAGCCATCACGAGGGGACAAAAAAGTGAAGCTGGAATTCAATCCATTGAAATGGAAGGACGCCAACGTCAAATTGGAATAAAAGTCATGTTGGATGATCACTTATCTTTTCAGTGCTCATGCGGAACTTTATCAAAATGTGACCGTGCGAAATATTGCCTACCTAGATCATAATCATGCTGTTTAATCGCCATCTCGATACGCCGCATCTGTCAGGTGGGTCCGGTATTGAACCACCAATGTAAAGGCAGCCTCAAAGGAACATTTTCTCTGCTGACCAATGCTTTGGCAATACTAATAAGCTATCGCTCATTAGTATTTGTGAAGCATCAGAGGAGACTAAAGGCGACATTTGAGCACTACTCACGTCTCAAATTACCACCACAATGACGTCGGGTCAGATAGCGGCTTCCGCACTAAAAAAGTATAATATAAATGCAGTATCTGGAATACTAATGGGGAATTTGTAATTGTGTTCTTGTTAATCATAAAGACGGACAACAGGCAAGAATTCTTATTAACATGCAATATGTTGCTCTGCTTGTTAAAATAATGGAAAAGGCTGTGGGCTGGCAACGTCTGGGGGAAGGTGCATTGTTCCTCCTCACTCTCGCTTTGAGTTAATTGCAAACTCTTCCAAAGCCTCACCCAAGTTTGCCCGTCCGTCAAACTTCACTTAAACGACGCCCAATGAATTTAGTGTCTGGTTAATCCTAATGGAGCATATATTGTCCAGGCAGCTTACATTGTTTTTGGCCCCTTATTAATAGCATGCTGAGGGAGAATGCTAATGCGGTTTCTGCAATTGAAATAGGAGATAAACAAGAGTGTGCAGATCTGGTTGGCCTGCAGAGGCCGGTAATGCTTGACTTGTCACTGCAGCTCCACTAATTGGCCCCTAGGTGAAAGCAGGAAGGGGCTTTAGGGACTTTTCTATTCTTTGCAAATCCACTGTGGTTTCATTTTAATATCTTTGCACGCCAATAAAAGAATAAAGAGTGCTGCCCGTTGTTGTAATCTTAAATCCGCACAAGCTCATCTGATAACGAAAAAGCGCCACGCTATTATGCTTTATTTTCCGGAGAGTTCTAATGAAAGTCTTTTTAATAGGTTATTTTTTTGCAGCAGCAGTAAAACCGAAATTCTTGACTTTGACACCACCAAAGTTCAATGCTGTGTAATTTGGAGTTCACGCTTTTTTCTGGAGCATTGCAAGTCTGAGACTTTAGTGCATTTAGCAGCTAAAGCAGGGGTGTCCAGAATGTGGAACAGGAAAATATAATTAAACACTGTCTGCACCCAAACATTAGACCGGGGGTCCAAAGTGCAGCCTGGGGGCCATTTGCTGCTCGGGGCTGTTTTTTAAATGGCCCTTGGCGCGTTCTAAAAATAGAATTAAACAGGAAAACTAAAAAAAAACAAAAAAACAGCAAAAATGGAAGAG
Source organism: Dunckerocampus dactyliophorus (assembly GCF_027744805.1). NCBI lineage: Eukaryota > Metazoa > Chordata > Actinopteri > Syngnathiformes > Syngnathidae > Dunckerocampus > Dunckerocampus dactyliophorus. The sequence continues at coordinate 7,008,000 of NC_072836.1, read as the reverse complement.
AAGAGCAGTCAAAATATTAGGAGAATAAAGTTATAATATTCAGCAAAAAAAAGTGGTAATCTTTCAAGAAAAAAGTCATAATTTTACAACAATAAAGTCGTAATATTATGAGGGAAATTTTCACCAGTGTTAAAGTTGAATTATTAAAAACATTTTTTTAAGTCATATGAGAAACAAAACAGAATAAAGATGCAGCTTTTGCAAAAATATTTTGGAAAAAAAATTATATTATGAGGATGAAATCAAATTTGGAGAAAACCAAAAAAAACCCTGAACTATTTGTTTCTGAAGAATCTCAAAATGGCTCTCTGCAACCTTCAATTTGTATTTTTTGCCTTTCCTTTGGGGCCGCACGGTGGTCTATTTGCTTAAACATGCATATTATTTGTCTAAAAACAGGCCGTATTCAACCATAAAACAGCGCTGATTTATTGATGAATATATTTTTGAAAGAAAATGTGACAGAGTGAAGCCGCGATGTTATGATGGATAAAATTGGTGTTGGTGCTGGTTGCTTGTGACAGATCACTCACCATTCCGGGTCCCAAGGGCACAGGGTGTGGAAAGGCTCCTGTGCCGACTGACAGCGGGCGGAGATTGGCAGCCCCCAGGGAGGCCCAGTCAACTGGCGGTGCCGAGACCCAGGCTGTCAGATAAATCTCTCTGCCCAAGTTTGCGCTTACGTGAAACCATGTGACCACTTCACACATCTTCCCCACATAGTTATATTCCGAGTTAGGGTCCACGTGTTCTCTCTACTGGCAAAAGACAGAACCCACTGTTTAGTGGGCGTTGGAGCCAAAAATAGCCTGGAATAAATGCAAAGGGCTGCGCCGATGTGGGCGATGTGGCTACAGGTAAAGATGAAATAAAAATCTAAGCAAGCCAAGTTTGAGTAATAGATCCCTGAGTGACGAGGCTGAACAAAGAAAAGGTGATGGTAAAACTCAGTGAAAGTCCTCTGCAGTCTTGGCACTTTGAAGGTGAACAGGAATATGGATGCTGTTCTTTCTGCCTGAAAAGTGCACCAGGGTTCATCCTAACTGCCAGGTGACCTTCTGTGATGAAGACGTAGGCTGGGCTTTTTGTCTTCATGTGCGCAGAGGCTTTTTTTGGCATGTCTAGAAGGGTCATGTGCTTTATACTCGCACAAAGACTCTCCTGTGTCTTCATAGTTAGGACGTCTAACGTTAACTTGGTTGATTGAAGCACTCACAGGGTCATTCCAAAAAATAGCACATTGGACTCATGTGTACATCTTTAATGTCGGAAAAAATAGGCCAATTTTGACAGCTTTTATGTGTCCAGGAGGCAAGACCATTACTTGGGTTATTATTTTACTTTCTACATGACATATTAGAGTTGTTCGTGTTGCACTCTACATCCGCTTCATTTAATTCAATTTATGTAGCGCCAATTCACAGCAGAAGTTATATCAAGGCACTTTACACATGGACCCCATCTAGACCGGTGGACCCACCATCACCCCTCAATGACAAGCAATGACCCAAACTGCAAATCAACTCAAACTTCTCAAATTTCAACACAGCGGGCCTCATTCACGAACATCTTCTTAAAAGTCTTCTTAAGAAGTGTACTTAAGAAGGCGCGGGTTGGAAACTGCGCCACATTCACGACACGTTCTTAAGTAGGGATAATTGTTCGCACCGGTGTGCCAACTGCCAACTGCGATGCACGTGCATGTGAGGCCTAATTTGCATAGGTCACCGCCTATTATTTCCTATATAAGGTAAAAAATGTGCCGTGCGCAACAGGCAGCTGGAGGCGGAGATGGCAACGCGCAAGGGCAAGACTGAGAAGCAGCTAGACAAAAAACAGAAGAAAAACTTCAATTCTACAGAAATAGAGGTGCTTTTACAAGGAGTGACCGAACACAAGACCACCTTATTTTCACGTGCATCCACCGGTCATCAGGCCATCCAAAAAGAGTCGGCATGGAGCACCATTCCAGAAAACATAAATGCCGTTTCCACGGAGAAACGCGCCACAGCAGAGGTTAAAAAGAAGTGTTTTGACTTAAAATAGACTCAAAAAAAAAAAAGATTAGACTGCACCGGAGGGATCTGGAGGAAACGGGAGGTGGGCCATCAATCAGAAACCAAACCATTTCGGAAACTCTAGAAAATATTTACACAATCATGATGGAAAAATAAAGTCAAAATACATAAATTGTGTGTGACTATTTATTTTTTCTGTGGTTACATTTGATTAGACGCTGCCTAATTAATACAGCAGCCCCGTGCTCTGGCTCAAGACTTGGCTGGGGGCGCATGTCGTTATCTGGGGGTGTTAATGCGCAATAGACACACCACGTTTCATTGCGATGTTATTCTGATGATCCTGCACACCTGCAAGAACCGAGAGGGAAGCCTGAAGCCTGAAGCGGGACATCAAATATTCGTCGCTTTCAGCAAATAAATCTAATGGTCCCTTTACATTCTCTCTCTGCGCAGCGCACGTCCAGCCTTTTTGATGAATTGGGATTTGAATATATATTTATCCATGGAGTATATTTTAGTTGTTTTGATGATAAATAATTGTTGGGATATTTTATTTGCACTACATTTTTGGGATCAGGTTGCAAAATCCATCATGAGGGCGATTGCGCATTGAAAGTGCAAGCTTTGCTTGTGCGTAAGAGTCCTCCTGAGCGTTTGTAGAATTTGTTCTTAGATCTAAGAACTGTGAGTTAAGAACACGTTCCGTGAATGCCAAAAAACTTTGTAAGAAGGCTTTAAGAACACATTTGTGCGTAAGAACGTTTCGTGAATGAGGCCCAGCGTTTTCAACACAGCGTGAGCTGCAGCGGTGAGACGCTGTCCTCTCTCTGGCGCTCTCTTCTCCAGCAGATATCTGCAGACGTGTGTCGGACGGACGTACGGCATTTTAAGTCCCCACTCGATGTCCTTCCCATCCCGCTCAAGCTTGAAAAAGTCCCCCAGAAACATGGCATGCACCCCATTGACATCGGGTCACAACATGATTTTTTTATTGGCCCAGGCATAGACATGCAACCCACTGAAAACAGTTCCGCGGCCCACTTCTGGGTCCTGAATCACTGATTTAGCAAAAGAACCAGCACTTGGCTACAGAGGCACAGAAAAACTCCCTCTCGGGAAGAAACCTCGAACAGGACCCAGCCTCTGTGAGGCGGCCGTCCGTTGGGACCAGTTGGGTTGCGCTACAGAGATGGAGAGGAGGGACAGCGTGTCGCTAGAGAGAGAAAATAGGACAGAGGGGTTTAGCGACCAGGGGAGGGACAAGAGAACAAGGGGCACAACAACAGCCGTGTCAACAACCGTAATAGTCCCACGATGACAACAACGAACGGTAATGGTCCACTTCCAGCCTCACCACCTTCAATAACGAGCAGATAAATGTGAAAGTGCGGTGGTGCCCTTGTCGATCGCATCTCCGGGGACAGGGAGCGCCAACCACAGGCGAGAGTGAGGGGTTCGTAATACACTACATGGGTGGTATCATCAAGACAAATGTGTTGGCGAAAGTTACGTTAAAAGAGGTGGGGCCAGGGTTCGGGGGTTTAGGGAACCTAATTAGGGGTTTGATGGAGGTCGCGAAGAGGAAGAGCCAGGTGGAAAAAGGTAAACGTGACAATAATTGCACATATTTGTCTTGTCAAGCTGGGAGATGATAGGACCCAATACGGCCGCTCCAAAAGGGGGCGGGTGCAGAATCCTTTGCCAGTTTATCAGAATACGTGCAACTCTTCTACTCCTGAAGTGCTGCACACAAAAGTGTGAAAATTTGTCAAAACACGCACCCCCGCCAATTGTTTTTCTGACAAATACTTCTCATGCTGCCGCTGTGATACTAATATTTGCTGTTTTTGAAGCCACAAAACTGAACTGTGACTGCTGATCCTTTTATGTTTCCATTAAAAAAACTAATTAAAGACCAACCCCCGTGCGAAGCATATTACTAAAACCAGCTAATTGCTCAACACAATAATATGACAGTCTTTGCCCCCTTCGCTGAACATGCTCCTCCTGCCTCATTTTCCAAAGTGGTGTTAATTGTTTCATGTCCTTTTGTTGCTTTAGTCCCAAAGCTTTAAGGGAAAAGCTGAAAGCCAGACGTGCCAAAAGTAATATAGCTGCAAAATGCCAGAGGGAGAGGGAGGAAAGTTGTTTGTTTATGCTTGAAGTTTCGTAATTGGCACACAGTGTCATAGTTAATCATCGCCAAATTGTCACATGGGAACAGCATACACTCAGGCTGGAAACTACTCAAACATCAGGCACAAAAAAGATTTTACATTAGCATTAAAAGAAAATAAAACAATTATTGTACTGTATTAATTGGTATAGAAAACGCCCCTTGTTTTTCCAACACCCGTTTTTGGGAAACAATTTTTTTACACCAAAAAACAAAACAAGTCTTTTAGATTTATGTTTTGCATATCTGAATAAAACTGGCAGTGTCTCGGCTTGATTGCACCAGGTGTTTACCGCTTCTATTTAACTACCAAATAAATACATGCAAGAAGCACTTCCTGTCTTTCACTTTTATGCGCAGCCCTACTCGTTAAATATAGCGACCATGTCGCTAAATTATCAACATGGATCTCTTCTACATACAGTATGAGGTGCGTTATGACACTGGCGGTAATGAACGTGCATAGAGCCGCTCGGCGATTAAGAGTGCAGACGAGTCCAAACAGCTGCACGTTTTGATCTGACAAATCTTATGTCAGTTTGATCAAATGTAGAATTGCTACAGCTGCTGCTTGGATATTTACACAGATGCAGATGTTCAACTCCTATGGAAAAAAACTTGTGACGCCTCTTGTGTACTTTGCTTGTGTACTCATTCCTACACCCCAAATACAAGACTACTTGTCTTCTTCTGAGGGAAATATTCAGGTCCAAACAGTTGCTATGATACGCTTGTTTAGCATTTTGCCTCTGTGTTAGCGTCTCTTAAGTCCATATGAAGAATCCCCGAGTTACGGCGGAAGCGCTCGTCTGAGACGCACCAGTCCATCATTCCCGGGCAAACACTGGTGTGATGAAATGAAATTTGAATGTTGCTCCTCCCCGAGACATCCATTATCAGCGTTGTTTCTTATTAATTCTCAAAACTGCTTATCAGATAAAAAGCTCCTTGTGCACTTTTTTTTTTTTAAGTTTTGCTCTTGGGCACAGAGTATGATTGCGATCCAACGCAATAAACTCTGAGCCATTGAGCTCTACTCCTGCAGGGATTATGAGGAGGAAAGGCAGCGAGATCTTTAAACTTCAATCAGGTTTGAAATTGGCTGGAATTAACTTAGGATGTTTGACTTTTATGTGACTGAGGAAAAACACATTGCAAGATATGTATTACATATAGGGCTAAAATAATGAATTTAATCCCTTATTATTGTGGTTGTGCATTGCTAAACTGCATCATACCGAGAGCTGTTTCTAATATTTTGGCCCCTAAAGTAGCTGAACACCCCACAGCAAACCTCCACCAAAATAAATGTACTGATAAATGCATACCTGTCAAAACCAAATTCTGATGGAGCTCTGGTATTGCCCAGTGAGAGTGTACATTACATCAGTGACATCCTGAATCAGCAATATGCAACTCTTGTTTAAAGTTATCCGGGAAGCTCTTTAAAAGACATTTAAAAGTTATAGGTATGCGGACTGCAAAAGTTCGACATTCGTCAGAAGTATCGACCCCGGGCTCTCGTGTTATGAGGCTTGACGAGCGTGATGAACCGACTCCCTGTCGCTTCAGAGAGGCCAAACCCTTTGAGTCCATTGCAGGCGCATCTGTCATAACTCTGCTCAATTATTCAATACAGCCACATCAGGGGCAAAGCGGGCTGCAAAACCACCGTGACACAACAGTCCTCTTCTGCCTAATGAAGAGTGGCTAACACATGATGGCATCTATAGGACTTAAAATAGATCTGTGACGTGTTTACCATCGGTCTCTTCCGGTGGTTGAGATGGTGGAGGTTGGAGTATCTGATGCAGACGCCTGCTGGGCGCTGCTGGTCACCTCCAGCCGGTGGGAGACTCCAGACAAAACACGCTGGAGGGATGATATCGTTCATTCAGCCCAGGAACCACCCGCTGGAGTGCGATGGTGGCAAGGATTGGGACATTAGCCCAGCTAAAATAAGAGAAAATGTGGACTTGGCCCACTCTTCTTTGCAGCTAAAACAGCTTACACCATCTTAGGAAGACTTTCTGCAAGGTTTTGGAGTGCATCTGTTGGAATTTTGGCCCATTTTGTGAAGCCAGAGGTCGCTGATATGCATGCCTTTATAGACCGAAAATGGCCTTCCCACAAAATGACATACAATCGTCCAAAATCCTTCTCTAATTTTGTGCCGATGCCTCGTTATCAGCACCAGCACAGTCGTGTCTTGTTGGCCACAGAGCAGCTTGAGATCTGTGAGATGCTCAAAGGCACCTTCATGGTGTAAAACTGACGGATTCTGCTTTTATTGTCCACAAACAAGGGATAATCACTGTGAAAAACAAAAGGCTGCCAATGGTGCATTTTGGACACTTCCTTAGACACATTTGTACAATCTAATGTATCAAAAAATAGCCATAGAGGTATTAATTTAAAAGTATATTTAACCTTATAATGGAACTCACATAAAGGCGTTGTCATGCAAGTGTAAATATAAGTTAACCACCATAAATATTTTACATTTTACCAACAAGTTTGCACTTTGAATACAAATGACTGTTGTGAAGTTGATTCGTGTCGTCGTCTCCACACGTATCATTTGTAAAAAAATAATTTAATCACATCTCCTAGCGTAGTCTTTTTACGTTTTACTACTAAGTTTGAACTTTAAATACAAATGGCTAAAGTATAATGTTAATTGGATTTGTATTGCAGATACCACCTGCAAATGGCAAAAATTGTAATTGAGCTGCCAATAAAACTTGCTCCTCTCCAAACACTCTTGCTAGCTTTGTGCTGACGTTCTGCTACGATTTTGGATCAACATCTGAAGTAAGAGTGACTGTTGTCGTTATTAACTTTCTATGCATGGCTTTTCCATCTGACAGCAACTACGGTGCATTCAAGGACCCGCGAACAAAGTGCGAAAGCTCAACACTTAAAACACGTAAAAACATTATCAATGAAGCACGGAACCATAAACGTGTAAAAATTGTGGGCTTTTTTCACAGTGGTGCATGCATGCTGCATATTTTACCTGTACAGTCGGCCCTCTCGATATCGCGGTTCAATTATCGCTCCCTTGCTCTAATGCGGTTTTTCAAAAATTAATTGACACACACAAAATGACAAGACTTTGATCTGTAGCTCCCGCGGAAAAACGCAAAAGACGTCAATAGACGTCTTTGGCAGTCAACGTCACTTTTTGAAAAGTCAATAGATGCCTTTGGCCGTTTCATGGTTGACTATGGCGTATTATTAGTCAAAAAAATATTGCAAGAAAACGGTACACGCAGTATTTTGGCCACGAGACATCACTAATGTTCCATTATTGAGACATGACATTAGATTACCGTCACACTGCATGTCAAACATGATAGAGTGAAAAGTTATCCTCCCATTCAGTGTGGAAGTGGTAAGTTTATGTTTTGTTTTTTTTTGTCCTTCTTCCCCACATCATTTTAAAGCCTTTCTTACATTTAGAAAACAGTAAATAAATTGGAGACTCCTTAGTTAGCTCACTAGTTTGCTAGTGTTTAAAGCCATGTGTCCCTGCAGTGATCCCGTAGCCTGCGCGTTACAGTGGAGCAATATGGTGTAAACAAAGAATAACTGGAGCGTAAAGGTGACTATGGGGGTGTTCATGTCTACAGGACTCTAATAATGGTAAAGATTGAATTTAGAAAGTTACAAACAGGTTTCCTTTGCTCTAACTATGAAAATGTTCCATTTATTAATGTTGAATCCAGTAGCGAGCGAGTGTGTTGATACAAATCATAGTGGCAAATTACAGTCTACAAGACCATCATAATGAAAGACGTTGAAGATTATGTTTTAGCATCCGGGCTCCCACAAGGCCGCGCTTTCCACTTGTCAGCAAGCTATTATTCTGAGCGTAATTAGGACAAAGGTGCGTTGGAGATATCGGCGTCGGACATGCTCCGTAAGAGGCAACAATAAAGCTCAATGAGCAACATGACAATGATAATTGCTTCTTTTATGGCGCCGCCAATTAAACTTGTCTGTGGCATTAACACGCATTCTTTTCGGCTCTGTTGTTATCTCTGCGATTAGAGGAGCAACACGAGGATGCGGTTGAGATGCAACAATGGATGAAGAGACATTTCAGACCGTTTTTGGTGAGATTGAGACAATATCCAGCTACTGGACGCTTGGATGATACAGTTGAACCAATATTACCGTAAATGCTCCACTTAACGCCTTTGTTCCATTAACCTTTGACTCTCCTATAGTGGCTATGTTTGTCTCCAAATACAAGACCTGAGAGCAACATTTTAGCTTTAATTTCCAGGTGTTTACATCTGGATCGGATGCACAACTTAGAACAGGGGTGTCCAAAGTGTGGCCTGGGGGCCGTTTGCTGCCTGCAGCTGTTTTATTTTTTTTTATTGGCCAGCGGCCCCTTATGAAAATATAATTTAACAAGAAAAGATGGAAAAATCAGCAGTAATTTTACAAGAATAAAGTCAAAATATTATGAGAAAAAAGTTGCGATCTAACGAGTAATTTTTTGTGTTTAAAGTCATAATATTTTGAGATACAAACTAAACAACAAAAAATTTTGTCATTTTTGGAAAAATATGTTGCGGTAAAAGTTATAATGTTGCACGAATGACGGCAAAATATTATGGGAAATAAAGTCATAGTTATGAGAGTAACATTTACAAGAAGAAAGTTGAAATAGTTGGAAAATTAACTGCAGAAATGGAAAAAACGTCTGTAATTTTGAGAGAAGAAAGTGGGCGCACGGTGGGCTAGTGGTTAGCATGTTGGAAACACAGTCAGGAGATCTGGAAGTCTGGGTTCGAATCTCCGTTGGACATCTCTGTGTGGAGTTTGCATGTTCTCCCCATGCGTGTTGCTGTTTCTCCAGTTTCCTCCCACATTCCAAAAACATGCATGTTAGGTCAGTTGCTGACTCTAAATTGTCCATAGGTATGAATGTGAATGGTTGTGCCCTGCGATTGGCTGGCGACCAGTCCAGGGTGTACCCCGCCTCTCGCCTGAAATCAGCTGGGATAGGCTCTAGCATCCCCCAGCGGCATGGAAAATGGAAAGTCAAAATAGAGAGAGAAAAAAGAGAAAAAAGCAATTTTACGAGAATAAATATAATTAATGCCATTTAGAGTTGAACTATTAAAGGGAAAAAATTAAAAAGTCGTGATTTTATGAGAAACGACAAACAAAATAAAGTTGTCATTTCTGGAAAATTAGGTGGGTGGAAAAGTTGGAATAACGTGGCATGTCGTCCAGAAACCGGACGGTTGGCGGTTCCACCCATCACTGTTGTTGTGTCTCCGGTCGAGACACTACACCATCTTGCCTCCAGTGCTGCTATATGAAATCTAATCAATTATTATTATTAATCCTTTCATTTTTTAACATGTGTCCCCAAGTGGAAACAGTGTGGACACCCCTGACTTAGAAGATGGCACCTCTTATTTGAACCCACCCCATTTTTTATGTGAGCTAAAGCATCGGAACTAACTGACCGGTGTTTTTTGTTGTCCAGGTGTGTCCTATCGTGTTGCTTATTCAATGAATAAATATCACTCAATGTCTATGCTCAGTTTCAGATTGGGTAGGAAAGGTTTTGCCTGTGCAGACTGCATTTAGAGGTGAAAACCAGAGAGCTGTCTATGTGTGGAAAAACAAGCAGAACCATTGCAACATTGGTCATCGCCACTACAACCATTAGGAATGTCCTGAAGAAGAAATAACCACTGGTGTACTACGTCACAGACATCCAACAGGTAGACCAACCATCATATGGTTTTAGGATGACTGCAGTTTGACCATTAGCATTATTTCCCGTCTCAAAACCTTGGAAATAAACAAAGACGCAGCAGTATGTAATCAAGTTTAGACTCTATTGTACACATCATGTCCAGAAAGGGATGCAGCCGCATTCTGCAAGAGGACATAAATCCTCCCCATACGGCGCTGCTTGTTAGTGGCTCGTCGGCCCGAAACACAATCATGGCTCCATTTATTCATTCGCCACTGACTCAGCAGCTCAATCATGTTGTCAGGACCCCGGCGCTCAGGAGGTGCTCGCCTCCTCATCCATCCAATCATTTTAAAGCTGAAAGAGCCCATTCATCATCCTCGTTTAATTTTGACGTGCCGCGACAAGCGCGACAAAGGGTTGTTTGTGCCGTAAATACATTAGCTGGCACGGTGGCATCACTGTGAGCACAATGGACTCTAAAAGCTGATCCGTCGGGTCAAAAAGCTAGTGACTGCCCCCTTTCACCCCCACCTTTTAATTAGCTCTATTAAATATTGATGCATCTACTTATGTATGAACTTTATAGGCCATTGATTGCACTGATGCTCATTCTGTTTTGCCTCTGGCAGAGTTGGAGGCAGAAATTAATGGAAAAACACATATAAAGTTTCCACCCCATCTCCATTTGCTATTTATTTATTTACTCCTAAACCTATTTAAACAGTTTTTTTTCACCACTGTCACATTCTAACATTTGGCCTTGTGAAAGCAAAGCAGGGAAGCAATATTATCGACAAGAGCAACGAGATCTCCCCCAGGGCCAATTACTAAAGAAAAAAACATGACCAGAAAAATATTTAGTAAGTAATTTCCATGATTGGTCTGTTATTTCCGCAAAACCTTGTGGAGGGCTCGGGTAAAGGGCAAGGTCGAAGTGTTAACAAAACTGACAAAAGTAGTATTTTTTTTTTTGGGGAGAAATCATGCACAAAAAAAAAAATTATGACATATAATAAGTAAATAAATCATATAAATATAAATAAAAACGATCAATACATAACAAATTTTGAACTAATCCTGCACACACAAAAAAATATACAAAGATAACTTAAATAAATAATATAAATACAAAAAAAATGTATTCCTGAATAATCCTGCACACAAAAATGTTAAAAATAATGGTCATTAAATAAGTCAAAAATGACAAATTCTGCACACAACAAATGCTAAAAATAATTAGAATTAAAACATCCATCCATCCATTTTCTATGCAGCTTATCGTCACTAGGGTCACAGAGGTATGCTGGAGCCTATTTGACTTAAGGCGAGAGGCGGTGTACACCCTGGACTGGTCGCCAGCCAATCGCAGGGCACATATAGACAAACAACCCATTCACTCTCACATTCATACCTATGGACAATTAAGAGTCGCCAATTTACTTCATATGCATGTTTTTGGACATGTGGGAGGAAACCGGAGTACCCGGAGAAAACCCACGCATGGGGAGAACATGCAAACTCCACACAGAGATGTCCAACGGAGATCTGAACCCAGACCTTCCCGATCTCCTGGCTGTGTGTACATAAAATATAAATAAATCATGTTATGATGAATGAAAACAAAAAGGAAATGTGACATATAAAAGCGGAGACGTAGGACCCAGGAGAATCCACGCAGGGCTCCACGCGCTATGATGACTCAAAGGCGGCCACAACGGTGCAACTGTACCGTGGTTCTTATGAAGTCCAGTGGATAAATCCAGCAGAAATAATGGGTAATATCCAGCAATTTCACAATGACCCTACGTAAACCTTACATACGATAATGTATGTAGCGCCACAGGCGCACACGTCATATCTGCCGACGTATGTAAATAGAAATACCTAGACATTAAATATACCGTAGATATAAAATAGAAAAGAAAACATAAAATGCTGCAACGTTCTCTTGGATATAAATGGAGTATCTATCCATCTCAATTTCACAAGTGACCGTAGGTAAACCTTATGCAATATGCGTAGCTCCACAAGCGTACACATCATATCCGCTGGCGTTCTTCTTCTTGTTTATGGCGGGTCGCGAACCGACGTTTAGGTGCGTACTGCCACCTACTGTACCGGAATGTAGACGCGTTGTGCACATTCTCAGTGTAAGCTTGTCGCATATACAGAACACACAAAGAAATGGATATGATCCCGCTTTCAAATTAAGGCAACGGATTTGAGGAGGATAAGCGGCATAGAAGATGGATGGATGGATTTGGCTGTCAAGCTGCTTCGCGTAGGACTACTACCATTGAAGGAAACAGCTCACCGAAAGAGCGAGAGCTGACGTAGGGAACGTGAGCTGGAATTCGACCGTCGTGAGACAGGTTAGTTTCACGCTACTGATGATGCGTTCTGTTGTAGGAAAAGTTTAAAAACATCTTTACATGTTTTTATATTTGTGGGGTATAATGTGTGAGTGTAGTTGCTGTGTGATAAGTTTAATGTGGTATGGAAGATGAAACCGTTATATTGAGTAACGACTTCCTGCAATTTCCACTGGGTTGACAAGCTTGTCGTGAGTTCATTCATAGCTCATGATTGACTCCTGTCAAATAAAGAGCTGACTGGTCCTCACGTACTCCTGCGCGCCACAATATGCCACTTTATGATGTACTGTATATATGTGCGGTTTATGTAAGAACAAATCTTTTTTTCTTCTAAATTTAGTGGCTGCGGCGTATACACCGGAAATTTTGGTAGTTGTGATGTTCCAACAAACAAAAACAAACTAGCCTTAGTTCAGCTAAGTCACGCTGAATAATGCATCGATTGAACTTTCAGTATGATTATTGTCAAACTCAGTGTATTATTTAAATGAGGGACTTTTTGGCCAGAGGCTTTGAAGTGGAAAATTAGCAAAACATCCAAACTGTAAAAGTATGGAATTGAAAAATTCATGCTGCAGAACTATGAAGTTATTTTACTCCACCTTGTAGTTTTTCATATCCCTGCTTTTAAAGTGACATTATTAGCGAGTGGAGACGCTTTCATGCATCACTCTAATTTGCTTCCCTGTGATCGGTTTATTCTTGCCGAATTAAAAAGGAGAGTCGTGTCACAGGTGAAGACGTTCTGTTGGGAGAAGGCGGGAGGGAGCTGTGTGAGTCACGATTTGTACGCTGACATGATAACCAGCTGAGCTGATTGAAGAGGCTGGGGAGGGGTGGGTGACCTTCACCAGTGCTTATCCAAAGCTGCGCTCAGGGCAACCTCACGCTGCCATTGGATTACTGCTGCATTCTTAATTAGTGGGCTTTGAATTTGGTATCCACTGAGAAGCATTCATGCGGTTTATCATTACCGTTATATTATTATACTGTTACCATTATTATACCATTGCATTACCATACATTTCAGGGGCCAGGTAAAAAGAGAGAAAACCCACACAAATTGTGTCTTTTTGTCCATTGGTTTGCATGACAATGGTTTAAAATTGCATCTATAAACGTGTTTCTGAGTGAAAATTTCTGAAAAAGTAATGATTTCGGTTTGAGAGTAACTTGCGCAGGTGGTTAGCCTACGTTTGAGCTTCTCCAGCGGAGTGTATCTTTACTACGACACCATTGCATACAATAGAGTCGCATGATGAACATACGAGGGGTGTCACAAAAGATATATTTCAAATGCAAACTACAAACTTCAAGTTTTTCGCTTCCAAGCAACCCCATGGATTGTCTAACGCACCTTCCCAGCCTTCTCGACTACGCCTTCATTCACTCCTGGAAGGATTCTTCTGGGATTGTGGGCAGCGCCGTCGTCACGGCCATCATGATGTCGTCTACGTCTTCAAAGCGGGTCCCCTTGAGAACACCCGTGATCTAGGAAAAGAGTAAAAAATGACAAGGAGCCAGATTGGGCGAGTAGGGAGGTTGCTCCAGATGCACCGCAATGTTCTACTTGGCCAGGAACTGTCAGATTGTCCCGCCGCAACTCTTGTCTCTTCTTTTGTACTGAACGAAGCAAACACTGGTTGATTGTCTGGTCCCATGGCAAGAACTCGCGGTGGATGATGCCCCTCGCATCAAAGAATTCGATCAATGATGGAACCTGGAATTTTTCTGACACAACTTGTACGTTGAATTCTAAACCCACATAGATTGGTTAGGTTAGCAAGGTTATCCAAAGGACAGTTTTGTGTAAGATTTGTATGGAAAAGCATTTCACATGTGGATAGTGTTGCAATACTAAGGTACCTTGCCAACGAGTGGCCTGGCATGCATATTACAGCATTGGTTTTGTACTGTACAGTGTTCTCTCGTTTATCGTGGTTACTTGGTTCCAGAGCCGACCATGAGAAATGAATTTCCTCAATGTGGGATTCCTTATTTAATAGAATAGTTTCATAGTTAGAGCATAAAAAACCTGTTTACAACCTTCTAAATACAAGTTTAAGATTATTAGAAACTCTCTAGGCATAAAATAACACCCCTATAGTCACCTTTACACTCATATTATCCAATGTAGTAGACATAATAAGAGTACAGTAAATAAGACATTTAAATAAGAGTCATGCTTGTGTGTGTTGCTATAAATGTGTTCACTAGGGGAGCTGAGTGAAAGGTCTACAGGAAGTGACATAGAGCGTTCAGAGTTGAGTTTCAGCTTAGTGTGGGTTACGACTGGAACAATAGCCCGTGTTTTTATTAGGGATTATTATTAAGTATGCTTAAGTATAAATAATATTAAATTTGCTTCAATATGTCTTTAAATGCGTCTTTTGAATGCCTTATATTTGTGTTTTAGTTCATCTAGCCATTTTTATGCTTAAAAATGATTGAATTAGGCAGAAAATATGTAAAATTTGCTGAGATATGCATATGTTTTGATTAATAACTGGGCATATTCAACCATGAAACATAATAGTTTATTAATTTCTATTTGTTTTGTACAATTATTTGTAATATTATTCTAAATTTAAATTATTTTTGAAACCTGCAAAATTCAAAGGGCAAAGTGGAGAGGGACGACCCTTAATTTCCACAGTGGACAAAGGTTTTTTTGTACTTACTTATTTAATTGAAGTGGGTTTTGAATTGAAAGGTAATTGTCATGATGTTGGGATCACGCCACACAGAAGAAAGGGATCCTCGGGGCAGAACAGGTCATACAGGACGCTACAGCACTCCTGCTTTTTGATCAACATTTGACACATTGACTGACTTAACAGCAGCCTGCATGTGCACCTGCGGCCCGGCGCCGCTGATTTCTCCACTTTGCTATTCGTTACGCCAGAAGTGTTCAAAAGCAGCAGGGCTTTGTTTTTGTTTTTTTCTTCCTCAGCTCTGCTTGCTCTTCTGACAACCTCCCAACTCATCATTTCTTTCACGCGTTTCGCCCGACTGCCATACAGTTGGCGCATTAGAATTCCAATATTCCCCCGTGTCTTCACACGAGAGTACAAAGGAGGACATATTGAAATGTCCTGGGAGATGAGACACGTTCCCTCCACCTTGCCACCCTGGCTTTTGGTTGCTGATTCGCTGACATCACAACTGGAGCTGAGCTGAAGTAGGTTAACAGCAGAGGAAGCGTTTCCCTTTGGGGGGTTGATGAAGCATTTTTCAGGCAGGGCTTAGGTTGCAGGGGGGCGGGCGATGCAGGAGCCCCATCGCGTCACAGTCTCACGAAGCTTGTTGCCGAGTTTCACCCTCCAGCGAATGCAAATGACATGTTAATGCGTTTAATTAATTCATTTGTGTCTCTTACACAACAGTGATTGCATACAGTACATGTCGTGACTCGCAGTAAAGCGGCTTGTCCCCGCTTGAAAGTCGAATAGTTATGTTGATAACCAGGGATGCTCCAATCAGGGTTTTATGTTGCCAGTTCCGATCGATATCCATCATGCAGGACTGAAATCGGCCGATACCGATACAGATACTTAGGTTCCACACGGCAGACATGTTTGTTTTTGTTTTGAAGGAAGTGGGAGGAAGACACTGCCAAAGACGTTAGTTCGGTCAAGGCACTACACTGCACGAAAGGGTCACTGCGGCTGCAGTAGTGCTAGTCACAGGTGACTAGCTTTGCCGGGCTTTGCCGCCGTTTTATCAGCAAATGCCGATCATACGATTTTTTTTACAAATACTGATCGGTAGCTGATCGATCGGAGCATCCCTAATGATAACCATAGAACCAGAAATGGAAATTACTGCAACATAGAAGTGGGTCTGGGTATGTATACGTGTCTTTGCAAGGGAGTCATTTTATTTTATTATTTACACTGACAAATAGCAATGTTAAAATATGACTTAAAACATTTCCTGTCTAAGTTAGTAAGGTTTTTATCAAGGGCACAGTTTAACTTTGGAACAGATTAAATCACTTCACATGAATTACTATGAGAGAAATTGTTGAAAATGTCTTGGTAAAACAGAAATGAAAACTGATCACTTGATTACGCTCAATAATTTGGACCATAAAGTGTTTTTTTTTTTTTTTTGCTATTATTTTGAGCATGAAGACAAAATTCAAATGTAAACTACTAAAAAGTCTCTGTGTGGAAGGCTTGTTGCATATTTGGAACAGGAACATTTCCTCGGAGGATACTGCATAGTGCTCCCTTTAATGTGTCCACATCCAGCCGTGTGCCTTTCAGTGTGTCCAGTCGAGTGTTGTGTTGTCTTGTGCCCGTCTCAGTAGCGTGAGCCTTTCCCGTGTAATACACCTCCAGGAAGCTTCTCTAAATTACAAAACGTGGTATTGTTTGTGTCGTTTTAATGTGATTTTCCTTTACTAAAGACATACGCCACCAATAAAGGCGACGTCAACAAGACTAATAGTGTTATTAGATGCTTATAAATATATAAGGCTGCTTTTGATTTATTCAATTAATTGTCTTTCTATGGCTGTTCAGCATTATATATGTGGAAATAAATGTCAGGGCGCTTATAGGTCCCGCCTCTTTATCTCCGTTTGAACGCACCGCAGAGGATTCAGTTAATATTGCTTCTGTTGGAGCGGAACATTCCAGCATATGCCGCGATTGCAAGTAAATCCCACTCGGTATAGTGTGCGGCTATAAACCTGTTGAGGCAGTGTAGAGATGAGCGCTAGCTGCGAAAGCATGTTTCCTCCCTCCTCCCTGCTCTCTGGAATATGACATCCCCAGGCTGCAGAGAGCCCTCAGGCGCTGTTTGCCTTTGGATCTAACTCATGTGAAATTGATGCGTCGGTGGACACTGATCCGTGCCCGAATGGGACAGCACCCGAAACAAATGTCAGAATCATTCTCGTCCTTTCCCCCATCGTCCTCCCGAGTATCGCTGTTTTCCTTGTAAACATCTTTGCCTGGTGAAGACGTAGTGAACATACAAAAGAGGGATTTGAAAGCCTAAATGGCCCTGTTGGCCTCACGAGCATCCTTAAGCCTTGCAAACACATGCGTAGATTTGCCTCCCTTCTGGGATATCCGGGATGGATAAGAACATACAGCGGGATAAATCTCACCAGAGGACTCCGTCTGCTCCCACATGAGGGGGATTTATTTCCAAGCTTAACCACCTGATGAGTTATGTCCTTCTATGTACAACACACAAGTGGGTCTGTCACCAGAATTTATTTAAAGGCTAGCATGTCACACTTACTACTTTATTTCTAATTTATTTCCCCCTCAAGGAATATTGGGAGTAGAATAGGGAACTTTCCACATCATAAAATTATAATACTGCTGCACGGCTGATGTATTCAGTACCGTTTCAGCTACTTTTGGCCGATTTGGCTTCAAAATATGGTCCTGGTTCATATCGTAATCAGTTTTATTGCTGAGTTGGGACACCCAGCGCCCACTCGCACGGAGGAAGCCCTCGTCTGGACCCGCCCACTCGGGGTGCTCCGATCGATCGGCCGCCGATCAGTATCGGCCGATTTCCGTGAAAAATCACAAGAAGATGAATGCTTTTGAATGCCGATCACCTTTCGTGCAGTGTAGTATCTTGACCTATAAGCAGTTGATGTTTCCAAAGTACACAGAGGAAGAGTCCTGTGTACATACAATGCTATGTCTAAACACTACTACACTCACTAACTCTTCCTTCTTGGCACTTAATACTCTTTATTCTTTCGAGTACATTGCTAGTACTCACCCATTATCCAACTATGTTCTGTTCTATTTCATTTGTCAGTGCTATGTCTGATCACTACCACACTCTTCTTTTATGAGTTCATTGTCATTACTCATCTATTATCAAACTATGTTTTGTTTTGTTCATTTCATATTATTTATTAGGATTGTGGGCCGCACGGTGGCCTAGTGGGTAGCATGTTGGCCACACAGAAGATCTGGGTTCGAATCTCCGTTGGGCATCACATTCCACATTCCAAAAACATGCGTGTTAGGTTAATTGGCGACTCTAGATTGTCGACAGATATGAATGTGAGTGTGAATGCTTGTTTGTCTATATGGGTATATGTGCCCTGTGATTGGCTGGCGACCAGCGCAGGGTGTACCCCGCCTCTCCCCTGAAGTCAGTTGGGATCGGCTCCAGCATACCCCTTGTGAGGATAAGTGGCATAGAAATTGTCCTGATCTTTTCCCTTTTATACGGTACCGCTGGCCAATAGCACTCATTATAAATGTCTAATTAATCCATGTGATCGGTATCGGCAGCATGAAACACTGATCGGAGCATCCCTACTGACCGCCATAAAAAAATGAATGTTTTTAAAAAGTCCATACGTATACAGTACATTCATACAACCTTCGTCATCTAGGAATTGTGTTTGTGGGGGGCACATTCCAACAGGCTATCTCACCTACCTATCCTGTGTTGTTGTGAGGTGACTAAAGGTCATCCCAATAGGGGGACTGTTTAGAATGGATTATTTTCCACTCTGTTTTAGACAAAGTACGGCAACGTGCTTATCTACCACAGAGATATAACACACTCTGAAGACCTTTCACTTGGAAAAGATGCACCCCGTTGTTTTTATCTGCCCACACACACCTATAGTTTGAAGATAGGTCTGAGAAGCGATTCGCTATCCAACTTAGACTAGCTGGTGCCTCACAACGAAAAAAGGCTAGTTTAATTCCATTGGACCACCTGTCTGACAAAGTCATAAAAGAAAGCGGAACAGAGTTCCTCTTTGGAGACCGATTGGATTTTGCTAAACCTTTGTTGGCTGCTAATCGCTCTCTCCGCTGCTGGCATTGTAATTGTTTGTATCTCCTCCTGTTTGAATTAAATTGTAAATTGTCCTTGATACTCCTAGACTCATTTCACAGCTGTTAGAATGAACTAATCTGGGAGGACTATCGCCCTGTAAAAAGGCCCGTCCAAACAAAAACAACACTGTTCCTGTCATGTAGAGCAGTGATTCTCAACTGGTGGGTCGTCCTTGCCCAGAACAAGGTAATAACTTGATGTCCGAGAATGCACCTCATGTTTTTGTCTGATACTCGGTTACTAGGCTGCCACGAGGTACGTGCCATGTTTATGGGCGACTCTGTCAGGCTTTAGTGGGAGGGAAAAAAAGGACATCAAGTGGGGTCTTCACACAGCTGCAGATATCTGCTGGAGAAGAGCGAGACATAAAGAAAGAGGCAACATCTCACCGCACACATACGCAAAAGCAGTGCCAGAGATGCAAAATTAACTTAAATGTTTTACTGATGTGAATTAATTATGATCTGTAATTAATTGATCTAATAAATATCTTTTTCTAATCTCACCAAAAAATGCTGAGAAAAGCCCTCGCCTTGAGGTATTTTAATTGAAATGCTTTACATTATTGTGGCAGATCAAAATATTGACATTTAACAGAAGTGGCTTGTTTATTGTTTTTAACAGACTTGAACAGATGCAGTCCTAGCCGTGTCATTTTCATATCACTCTACCTTTATAAGTGGTGCCGTCGGAGTGTTTTTGAAATGTATATTTCCCATTCATTGGGCCGATAACTCTCACATGCTCCTCGATTTTTACATCTCCTCTCCGCTACTCACTGCTCCTCACCTTGCCCTCCCAACTACAGTGGGAGCCTATCAGCTTATGCTAAACAAGCCCAAACACAATAACAGCCAATAAATGCCCACTTCAGGGTGTGAAAAAAATGATTTTATAAAAAGGAACCTCAAATACAGAAGCAGTAAAGCTAAAAATTTAAGTTAGATTATCACAATAAAAAACACACTAAATAATGTAATTAATTTACATTAATGCTTTAATTTGACACCCCAATTACTGATGTACTTGTCCTATGTTGTACACTTCCACACTGCCAGCTCTTAGCAACGGCTCCTGCGCCTGTATATTACGTGTGGCGTAGGTTACATGCTTGCAACACATTCAAAAGTTAGCTCTCTCTAGGGAGCCGCATAACTGTTGTAAAGAATCCCTTTAAATATAAGATATTTTAAAAAAATTGAGTTGAAAAATGTACGCTATTTGGTTCGCCGCTTGTCATTGAGGGCTCCTAACCAGTTGAGAACCACTGAAGGAGAGGATCTTTGACTCGTGTTTTTGCAGTGGGTCCTCAACAAAAGCAGAGTGCTCCTGTCATATAGATGATCTTTGACTGGCATTTTTGCAGCATTTTCCCTACAAACAGAAGACTGTATCCGCACGAAAAAAAGCTCAAGAAAAAGCATAACATTGTTTTGCATGTTTGAAATGAACTAAACATTACCATAAAACACTTCTACTGTATGTACGGGGAGCTGTGTCTTTTTGACAGATTCTTCAGTGAATTTTGGACCAGTGCTTTCTTGGAATCCAAATTGCTAGACCACAAGCATTTAAATTCCAGGGGTCCGCTCTATATTTATTACATGGCATCTTCTTCTGCCTTCTCATCGTAAGAAACAGCCACAGGCCAAGAAGAAAGGCTGGATGTGCTTTTATCAGGAAGGCTTTTTTGGATAGAAGTGCAAAATGCCTTCATACACAAAAGAAGTCCAACCACAAACAAACAACGTTTGTCTGTGGAACTTTTAAGCTTCAATAAAAGCTTCTCGGGATGGATGGAAGCCTTTTGGATGAAATGAACTCTAACTGAACTGGAAAAGTCTTTCGGGGTATAAAAGGTCTTCAACTACCAACGATGTTCAAGTCAAACAGTTGAAATTGTTTCGGGTTCCCACGTGGCCCGCTTTGGACAAAGCGGCTACAGCACAATCATCGTCTGGGGCTGCATGAGTGCTGCTGGAGCTGCGGTTCATTGAGGGGAAACGTGCCAACATGCCAAGGAGCCCAAACACACCTCCAAGATGACAAGCGCCTTGCTGAAGAAGCTGATGGTGATGGAGTGGACAAGTATGTCTCCTCCAGACCTGAACCCAATTGAGCACCTGTGGGACATCCTCAAGCGGAAGGAAGGAAGGTGGAGGAGTCGAACATCCAACAGCTTCACCAGTGATGTTATCACGGAGGAGTGGAAGAGGATTCCAGGAGCAACCTGTGCAGCTCCGATCGATTCCATTCCCAAGAGGCAAGTGTTCACACTAAATATTGGTCACTGTTACATGTGTCCCCCCAATGAACCGCAGCTCCTTAGTGCCGGCAGCACTCACTATGCTTGACTGTAGGTAAGACACAGTCATGCTACTCACTCGTGTTTCCATCAATTTAGACAATAATGACTGTGGATAGTAATCTACACTAATATACACGCTGTACACTGACTACTCTAAAGTATAGCCGAGTTTACTCTCTTATCGTGTCGTCCTTTGAAGATATGATGCAATTATTTGGGAAATGTGAGGGCTGTACTCACTTTTCGGAGATAAACCTGTTGTCCTCATATGAAACTGTAATTCCTGTTATTTAGTCGGTGGTACACATTAGATGCGCGCATGTATAATGAACAACATCATAACAGCTCTGATATTCAAGCCAAATAAGCGTCATTGTTTGAGCAGGGAGAGAGAAGGAGAGAGAGCGCTCTGTTGTGCGGAAACATTATCAGCAGCCATCTCTTCGCATGGCCGACTTTTCTGATGAAGCCGCCGTTGCCTGAGAGCAGTGGTGCAGTTTGCTGGAAAGCAGCCTTTTATGCCGCGGCCGCTGTATCAGCAGGCAGCAGATGATAATCTTGCTGAAGGGTAATCAACTCGCTTATACGGCCATCAAGAGAGGGGAACAATGATGCCCGGCCATCTTTAATTATTAATACTCTGGCAGCGGCCTCATACACTCCATCCACTTTTGCGTACAGCGTTTAGCGAGTGATGGCCGGACGGGGCGCCATAGGAGCAGCGAGCGCTCACAACACTGAGAAAAAGCATTTTTCATCATTATCGTTATGATTATTGGGAGCGCTTGCAAATTGGAGCGGGAGAAAATGTACTCCAAACCCATGTTGGCTTCCATCTGGGCTACTAAGGAGCTCAGTCAGCTTGCTAGTCCATTTGTTTAGAAATAATTCATATTAACACTCCCCAGTGGTCACAATTCTGCCATAAACCTGTATATACTATGTTTTAAGTACATTTAAGCGAAGTGTTACGACCCTGGGTCGTAAGTTTTGTTTTGTTTTTTTGCTGTTGTGGCTGATTGCAGCCAATTTGGTGGAGGTGTGTTTTGTTTCTTTCTTTTTTTTTTGTTTGGAGGACTCCAGCTTCCCTGATCGGCCCTTCCTCAGAGGCAGAGGGAAGAGGAAGAGCCCCTCCCATCTCTCTCTCTCTCTCTCCCCTCCCAACCTACCATACCTTGCAGTTTGGACATGTTGGCTTTCGAACCGATGGACTTTTTATGTTGAAGACCTGCTTTTTGTTTCCTTTTTTTGTGGCTTGTGACTTGGGGGAGCCGGGACCTCTTCTGCTTTATGTTCAGCCCCGGTGTTTCCCCAGCTGGGGCGTAACAAAAGTCAAATGTCAAAAAAATAATCATAGTGAACAAAAACTGTAAAACTAGAATAATACTGTGCAGGTTATGTACAGATTCCTTAAAAACAGCAGTACTCCTGCCGTTTAGATGATCTTTGACTAGTATTTTTGCAGTAGAGCCCTAAAAACAGGAGTGCCCCGGTAGGGAGGGTTTTGAAGCAATAAGTATTACAGCGGTACCTCGGTTAGTATCACTGACTTGAACCAAAATGTACTCGAACCAAACCAATTTTTGCCATGAGGAGTAATGTAAATCCAATTAATCGGTTCCGGGAAGTCAAAAATGTTTTGTAGTTTTACATGCAGGAAACAATTCAAAATCCATGTGAATGACGAACGAAAGGGTCAAATGAACATTTAAGGCAGTTCTTCTCAAATAGGTGGGCGAGGCGATCAAAAGACCGCAACTGTGGCATAACTGCGATAGCTAGCGAAGAACTAGAGTCAACCGCTGATGATGTCATAGTCATAGTCATGTTTCCATGTATCAGGAAGCTAATGGGTTGCTAACAAGGGCATTATGTAAAAATACAGCTTGTCAGAACACAGTTGGACTCACGCTGTGGATGAATTGCTGGTGTAGCGACACGTACGGTATATTGTGTTGTTCTAACCTGCTGTTCCGTGTGTGGGCTATAGAGGGCAGTCATGTGCAGCAGTCCTCCTCCTTCGAACCGATGATTCATTTACAAGCTAGCAAGCAAGCAAGCTATCGATGACACGGGAGACATGGCAAGGCTGCCGGAAGGAGATTGATTGACAATGGTCAGCCAATCAGGACGCAGAAAACAATGAGTGGTACAGACAGACGAGAGAGGGAAGAGACAGACACTCAACTTCCCACAATGCAATTCTTCTTAAAGGGCCAGGCTCGACCTATAACAGCTTTCATACTCTGTAATAAAAAAAGAAGCACAAAAAAAATTCAGCGAAAGGTGAACCGCGATATAACACTGTAAAATACAAAAAATTATCATATCCCTTAAACATTTTGAACTTGTATTCATGTGTAAAAAGAAGTTAGTCACGCTTGATATTAAAACAAATATTCAGTCACTTACATTTAGTGATGAGGGCAGTAACCATTTTTTAAATCATTATTTGTCCCGCCAGTGTAAAAAGAAGTCCACCGCTGTAAAATGTAAAAACAACGAAACCCTTTTTTAATTCCAGCATAGGACACTTAGTTTAAACCAACAAAATATCAATTAAAAGATGTTTCCGGTACTTAACAAAAGGCTGCGCAGGGACACCTTTGCCATAAGACTGCAGTGGAAATGTTATTTCTCTGGGGACGCTGGAAGATGCAAGCTGTCATAAAGAAAAAAACAGAATTATTACAAAACTACACACCTTTTACGACACCTATGGGCTCGCAGGTGGATGCACGTTAAAATAGAAGAACAGACTTTGTAAATATGCCCTCACACGGGCAAGTTGACTTGCTTTCTTCAGTTCTCAGGCACAGACGTAGACAGTTTTGTACAGTATAGCCTTCTTCCACTTCTAAGCACCTCTAATAGCTTATGAGGGCAAACTTAGCATTCATGCTTAAGTAGCTACAGTGTTCGTCCTTTATTTGTTTTGTAGGAAGTATTGCTTGCCAGGAGTGTCTGCCCGTGCAGCAGCTGCCCTGGCGGCTGACCCTGCAGGCTAGAAGGAGGCCTTGGCCCGTGAGGTTAATTAGCCTGGACAGGCTGGTGGTCCTTCATGGTGAGCGGTGGAGTTAGCAGCCCTTCAGCTACCCTGACAGCCGATATTGACATAAATACACATCAGGATCTCCCTTTGTTGTAAACGGTGTTCAAGTAAAAGACAATTGGCCAAATCCGGTGGGTGGGGAGGAGCCCGGAGGAGAAACATGAAAACCTCAGCGACTGCTCAATTATCCACACATCAGTCAGCGGGGGATGTGATTGGTTTTGTGTAAATGCAGTTGGAGTCGTGTGTTATGGCAGATCGATGGCCCAGCGCGCCCGCCGCTTCTTAGACTAGTCCGCTGCCCGCCGCCATCTTTGCTGCCCCCACGCTGAGCTGTTTGCATCCTCCTTTTCGACATGCTGCTGGAGAAACCA
Organism: Dunckerocampus dactyliophorus; assembly: GCF_027744805.1. Taxonomy (NCBI): domain Eukaryota; kingdom Metazoa; phylum Chordata; class Actinopteri; order Syngnathiformes; family Syngnathidae; genus Dunckerocampus; species Dunckerocampus dactyliophorus. Next base: position 6,983,120 of record NC_072836.1, on the reverse strand, counting down.
ACAATGTAGCTTTTGTTGTGTGACAAAACTAAACATGCATGCACACATTTGTGCTAACCACACTCACCATTTTTCTTAGCGACATCTTCATTGCTAAATTACAGTACATCCATCCATCCTCACGGGAGCCTATCCCAGTTGACTTCGGGGGAGAGGCGGGGCGCACCCTGGACTGGTCGCCAGCCAATCGCAGGGCACATATAGACAAACAACCATCCACACTCGCATTCATACCTGTCGCTAATTAAGCTAACATGTTTTTGGAATGTGGGAGGAAACGCTCGGGGAGAACATGCAAAGAGTTACCCAAGCGGAGACTGGAACCCAGTTCTTCCCGCTTTCCTGACTGTGTGCGTTAAATCACAATTACAGCTTAATTGTCAGTTTGGACACCATTTTTGACATACAGTACATTGTGTATTAATTAAAAAAACACTGGATCATATAAGACCTTTTATTCTTTAAATGTTATTTATCTTTTTAAAAATGATTTTCTTTCCGTTTTTTTGTGTTATTTTATTGAAGTCGCATGTCAACAAAGGGCAATTCTTGTATGGCTGATTAGTTCTGTTTGCAAGTACTAGAAAACAAACAAAAAAGTGTACTGTGGTGTTTCTTTACGAAGTGACATCGCCCACTACTGCTTTACATTGCATGGCTGCTGTCTCGTAAACTTTATCTCCAGGATACTGGAAGGGGTATGAAAGCAAGTTTGTCCTTAGGAAACTTGTGGCGTAGTTTGAATCGGTCCTGTTTTTTAAAACGTGCTTTGCAGACTGATCAAGGACTCTGATTATGCAAATCCCGGGCTGTTTTCAACCGCACACACCAGCAAACTTAGCACGTAGCATCGTCTGCAGCCTTCTTTTTGCTCCATTTTGTGTTTTTGCTTCGAGCTTTCCACTCCATACGCCATGTGTTGTGTCTGTGATGTAATAATGGCCCACGTGAGGGGTGATTGGTGGAGATGCCATTATCAATTGTGCTTGGAGGGCTCTCTAATGTTATTATCTGGGCCCCCCCCCGCACCACTTGGAACTCTGAACATCTCTCTGATGTCCTGTCTTGCAGCTTCTGCGCCTCACACGGAAGACAAGGGTTGCTTTTAAGGAGTCATTTGTGGTGCATATTGCGTTTTTTTTTTTTTTTTTTTTTCATTTTTAATCTTGCTGGCTCTGCCGCTCAGAAAATGTCCTCCTGTTTTGGACCATGCCACATTAGTTACACTGCTGCAGCTTTCGAGTCAGCCAAATAAATATTGAATTGCCGCTCAGATGCTGCCAGATAGATCGATAGAAAACAGAAAAATAGAGAATAGCCCATGCAGTGATGAAATGAAAGGACGGAAGTGTTTTAAAAAAAAACTATATGAGTGAATGCAAATACATGAATAAAAGAAAAAGATAAGAAAATCTAATCAAAATAAATTAAGAGATTAAAGATAATTAATATATAAATACAGAAGCAAAAAAACCCCACCTACTGACCAAAAGAAGAAGAAACCAATCAACTGTATTTCACAGGTCCACTACACCCCCCATGACCATAACGTTTAACGTCTTTATCATTAAAAGTGCTAAAAAAAAAAGCACATCCATATAAAGCCTGCCGTGCTTAAATCCAATGCTTCATTTCCTAGTATCGATTCAATCGATTGATTACCTTTTAAACAATGTTAGATCGATATATTTGTCGTCCTGAAGGCCCAGATCGATTGAGCTGAATCGTAGGAATACAAACCGATGCATCGATGTGGTGAATGAATCGTTACAGCCCTGCTATTGAACTGGGAAGATGAAGTGATTCAAAATAGGAGACATTCACGACGAGCGTTTTCAAGCTCTGGTTTCATCTATTGCTAGCCAAAGGCTGGGGTGCACCGTATTTGTTTAAGGAGTAGGCGCGTGAACACATCGCAAGCTAGTTATACTTCCTGTCCCTCATTTAATGTGTGCCATGTGGGAAGTCTGTACTGTACCAAATGTACTGTAATGAAAACGTACGGACTGTCCGAACATTTTCCACCGAGGGCCACGTACTGAAATATGCAAAGATGCAAGGGCCACTTTGATATTTTGTACAGCATACATGTAAATATGCTCAGAGGTTATGTATATTTCACGAAAAAACTGCCTCTCAGCTTTGTGATATGGGTGAAAAAGCCTATTATTACTCTGAACTTCGGTCTTTACTTGTTTTTTGTTTGTTACTGCCCATTGTTACTGCTGTTTTTTTGTTTTTTTTTTTACATTTTCCAAATATTTCAACTTTCTTTTGTGATGATATTATTGGGGCTTTATTCCAATAATATTTTGACTTCATTACCAGAATTTTATTATTTTTTTCCCCAACCTAATTTTCTCCAAAAATTACAATTTTATTTTGTTTGTTTCTCATAATATTACGACTTTTCAAAAATAGCGTATTTTTCCTTTAATATTTCAACGTTACTAAAATGACGTTATTTTTCCTCATAATATTACGAGTTTATTCTCTAAGAATTGCAACTTTTTTCTCAATAGAATGATTTTTTCCTCTTAATATTTTGACTTTATTCTCGTACAATCACAGCTATTTTTTTTCCATTTCTGCTGCTCTTTGTGCTACTGTGTTTCAATTTACAAACTATATTATTATATTTATTATATTGTGACCTTTTTCCCATAATACTATAACTTTTCCCCCTACTTAATTTTCCAAAAAGAAAACCTTTTTTGGGGGGTTTCTCATATTACAACTTAAAAATGTACAAAATGATATTACTATAACATTTCTTTAATATTTCAACTTTATGCTGCTAAAATGATGTTACTTTATCTCATAATACTATGGCATTGGTCTCGCAAAATTACAACTTTTCATCATTATATTCAAACTTTTTTCTCTTAATATTTTATCTTTTTTTTTTTGCAAATAACTGCTGGTTTTTAAATTTTTCTGTTTTCTTTTAATTTTTTTTTTTTACTTTTCTTGTCAATGCCCTAAATGACTTTGGACACCCCTGATATAGACCATAAGAATAAACTGCAAGAAAAAAACTGAAGGTATTCCTTTTGCGCTTAGATAAGCTCATCAAAGTTGCCGTGCTGATTGTTGGGGTTTTTTCACGCAGAAGAAGAACTCAGAAGTTTGAGTATTTCTGCCTTCCTGCGGGTAACAATCAGATGCCGCAGGTGGCGAGGAAGTGTGAGTCTCGGCAATCATCTCCATTGACGTGTGTTAATAGCTCATCAGACTAAATTGTACTCAAAGCTGCCTTTGGGATTCATGATTGCACAAAAGGTCCTGATGCCTAATAAAAAGACGCCCGTGTAATTCCTGAGCATCCACCGACAACTCTTAGAATTTAATGCAATAATAATAACGAGAGTGAAAAGTGAAGAACTGCGCTCCTTTCATGGCTTTGTGTCGCTCAAAATGCAGCAGATGCACACTGAAGTCGTGTGTTTTTATGTATTTTGGATTTTTTTTTTTTTTGAACGGCTGTTGCACCAAGTCTGGCCTAAAGCTGCAAATCCTGGCTCGGGTCCCTGGCCGCTCGCTTGTGGCTGCGAGCCCTCCACAAAGTGGGCCAGGAAGACCGCAGCCAGATCGCTCGCCTGTAGCTCTGCACATACACAAGTGGAGTATTTTAAGTCGATTTAGTGCGTGCACATTTGAAAGGAGCTTTATTTTCTGGTCTGAAGGTGTCAGAACAGAACAGAGTGCTCCATAAAAAAGACGTACGAGTTGGAAATGAATGTGATGAAATTACATAACCGCATTACATGTCTAAATATAAGACACAGGCGTGAGATTTCCCTCCTTTTAGTCTTTGCACATGTGTTACAGGAGCACGTTTATCAATAATATACAGCATGAGACAGTATGGTTCTCATATATAATTAAATTCTAAATAATGACTTAGTTCTGTTGGAAGTTTGAGGATGTTCTGCTTGCATGCACATTAAAAATCAATAGTGAGCAGCATGTTGGGATTTATTTGATGGTTTCCTTCACTTGTGTGAGAACAATGCATGAATTTTAATAATAAAACTAATGCATGTGCACCAAAATGACCCGTTTTCTGTTTTTTAAGGGGATCACACTGAATAAATTAAAGGTTCCTTATTATAGTATTTGTAAAACGTCTCTGAGGTCCCACAAAGGTGTATCAGAAGTGTGTATGCCTTGATGATGGAGGATGGAGTCTAAAAGTGGTTTTAGAAAGCCATTTAGTGTGTCTGTAGCTTTAATGCTAATGAGCTGCGTTTGTCCACGCCTCCAAGAAGCGCTATTGTGCACTTGATCAACTTATTACATACACCAGAGGGACGAGCAGGTCAGTGTTTGGCAAGTCAGGTAAGTCTCAAGTCTTTAATCTCAAGTAGAGACGTGCAAGTCAAGTGTCAAGACAAGGCAACACAAGACACGTCAAGTCAAGTCCGAAGTCATAGGCCTGAAATATTCAAGTCCTTAAAAGTCATTAGCACTGTTTAGTGTTTACCAAATAAAATTCCATTTTGGCAAGGCTGACAGAGTCTTTGATGATATTGTGAAGTGGAGTCCAAAAATCGTGAGTCGAATCTGACTTGAGTCGCTGCGCTCTGCACTTAACGTAATACTTACATGTACTTACAACGTAGTAGATGCCGTATATCACATCCAGTACAGCAAGGTAACATTAAGGAGTGAGATAGGAGGACACAAACGTTAACAACACGAGCATAGCTATGTGAGCTACAGTGCTAACATTATGCTAGGTTAGCATATTTGCTGAAGAGAAACAAAGCGATCAAACTTACAGCTTCCATGTTTGTCGCTAAAGGACAGATTGTTGGCAAAGCGCTACGGTTTATTTTAAGACGTGTAGCAAAGCCTGTTAAAAAAAAAAAATTACAGAGCTCACCTCATAAAGGGTGTTATTTCATGTCTGCCACACTCTAATAACGTAAAAAAAATCACTTTAGAAGGTCATAAAGAGGTTTTCTATGCTCTAACTACAGAAATATTCAATTTATTCATATTGAATCGTGCATCACGGATATTCACTTATCACAGTCCAGTCTGGAACCAATTAACCGTGATAAACAAGGGACCGCTGTACTGTTGCCAACTCCTCAGTAAGGAAAGTAGCTATTGGCTCTCCTAGGGCTAATTTGCATATTATTTGCATATGATGTAACAGATGCTGTAGGAAAAAAGGAGGTTAATTATGTTTAGAACCACAAATAACTTAAAATTGGCCATCACTTCATCAAAATAAAAATTATTTTAATATTTGGCCTTGGCCAGCGCCTACCACCTTTTTAGCTTGCATTAGGACCGCTTGTTTAATTTTTCACACAATGTTCTTCCATCATACGTTCCGACACACTGACAGGTTAGTGACCAAGTCCGAATGAGGCTTGGGTGTAATGAGTGGTCATTTAATGAAGATTAAGAAACATTTACGTTTTAGATCCCGCTCTGTGAAACAGGGCGAGATACATCCCGGTGGTATCGCGCCTCGCACCTCGCACATGCGTGATTCATGGATGCGTAGAGCTCCACTGTGCTCTCAGTGTGCAGCGAAAGCTGATGGATGCACTGACGGCTTGTGACTGCTTTGGGGTGGGACGGACCTCTCAGCAGCACCCCCTGTTGCTCAGTGAGAACAGAAACTGCAGGACAATACGTGCTTTCAATTTTAAGTCCCCAAGTACCACAAAACTTTCCAAGACTCCAGAAAAAGTTGCTAGATTTGTCGCTAGTTGCTTGTGAGAAAATATGTCACCATGAGGGTTTGGAATGTTGCCACTTTGGGGTTTAAAAACAGCGCCACCATGTGGTGTATTTGTCGGGAAAATAACAGCACGGGCCACACAGTAGGGGCGCATATTTTGACAAATGGTCATCTTTCTGCGTGCAGCGGTTCAGGAGTAGAAGAGTTAGCTTACACAAATAAATACAGTTGTGCCCAGTCACGTGACCCTATGATGGTGTCGCACCTTCGCGTGGAAATAGATGAGCCTTTTTTGCAGTTCCTGTACAGTTTAATTCCTTCTCCCGCGAGAGCTGCGCACAAATTCCTGTCTCCGGCTCCCCCGGCGCGACCCTTTTATAAGCCGTTCAACTCCCGAGCTCTTCTGCTTTCATTAAGACGAGGCGGCGCTCTCCATCCTGCGGTAATTGGCATGTGGGTGAACAATGACTTTGTTTCAGCATCGGGGAATATCAAGAAGGAATCGATATCGACAGCAAACAGCCCAAATTAGAAGAGTCGATGTTGTGGCACTTGTAGTGCTGGTGGTAGGTGGTGGTGGAGGTCCTGTTTAACAGTCTGACGGGGGCGGAGAGAGTCGTGGGTAGCTGTGGGAGTTTTAATAACACCAAATCAATGAGCACTGCCCCCAATCCTTTTACATTGAAGTTATTAGTTGAGGGAATGGAACACAGCGTAAGTGTCACGGCTGAGTTGTGGGCTTCCTCTAATCTCGCTCCGTTTAGCAAGGTGTGGAAAGGGAGGCCCTGCCTGCTTTGTATTAATGCTGTGGAGCTGAGGGACTCTTAGATCCCCCAGCTCGCTTGCCGGTTCACATCCGCACATTCAGGTTCGGAGGAAACATGTTAAATCCGCCGACTCCCCTTGCGAGAAAACATCCAGCGGCATCTTGTTGTGTGCATGAGCTCACACAGGACGGCAGAACCCGTCAGGCCGCCATTACTCACCTCACAGATTTATGTGGACGTCCATGATCAGAATGAGTAGGCAGAAACCGGCCGTCGTAATTCAATCGGCGCTTTACGGCGTCACTGGGAGCAGAGGGATGGGAACGCCGGTGAAATATGGCCGCTGACAGCTTGGCTAATAGAGCTATTGGCCTATAAACTAAAGTCACACACACACGGAGTACCATCACTTTTTTTTTGAAGTAGCTCGGCAAGTAAAGGAGTGAACAGAGTGATGCTTGGGAAGCGTTCATGGAGACGGACACGCACTTGGATGTCCATGAAGCTGAGGATATTCGCAGCTGTATAGAGTGTCTCATCATCATGGCTGACCAGCGTAATGCGTCCAAAGAGTTTTTCATAATGAGGCTACGTCGTGTTGAGCCCGTTGTGCTATGTCGTCGTAGCTCGCCACTTAACGGTTCGAATTTGGTGGCTTCACTCTATCACGGTTTTTCCAAAATATACAAATTAATACGTTTGAAATTTTGTGGTTGAACACGGCCTATTATTAGTAAAAAAAAAAAAATGGGTATTGAAGCAAATTTTACCTATTTTTGCCAAAATTATGCATTTTTAAGCATAAAAATGGCTAAATAAAATAAAATAAAAATACAAGGCGTTGAGAAGACTCATTCAAAGACGTTGTGTATGATAAGCAGTTTTCTACACTGGTCACTAGGTGTCAGTAATGTTACTGGAACAGTCTTTTATTGCAGGTTTGACTTATCTCACAATAGGCACTGGAATCCCTAATAAAAATTCCTAATAAAAACCCGGGCTACTTTTGATGCAGTAACCCATGCCAAGGTGAAACTCAACGCTGAACCACTGTCACTTCCTGACTGTATGCCACTCAGTTTCCCTAAAGAACACATTTATAGCAACACATAGTCTTATTTATGTCTTAAATTGATTATTTATGTCTACTATATTGTGTAATATGAGTGTAAAGGTGACTATAGGGGTGTTAGGTCATGTCTGGAGGGCTCTAATATGTTAAAAACTATTAAGAAGGTCTTAAACAGGTTTTCTCTGCTCTAACTATGAAAATATTACATTTATAAATAAGAAATCCTACTTTGTGGAAAACGGTTGGGTTTGGAACCAATTAACGCCTCTTTTCCATTTTTGGGAAAGATAGGACAGTATTTATATATATATAACTTCTTGGCATATCTTTACAAAATATCAAAGTGGCCCTTGCATCCTTTCATTTTTCAGTATGTGGCCCTTGGTAGAAACGGTTCGGACACCCCTGATCTAGAAGAAGTTAAGACGCTTGGATGCTCAATGTTGAAGGACGATTGCACACATCTCCGAGGAGAAGCAGGCTAATGAATGACACCTGCAATTTGGATCTCCTCTCGATGGTGCTGTAAGTAATTAAGGAAACTGGCACGTGGACCTCTCTGTGGTGGGACCTTTATCATACATGACAAGTTTGATCAAGATATGACATTATGGGGCCAAGACATTAAGAGTTTCTTTTTATGTTGAGTAATTAAAGTTGCCCGCCATGCTCTGCCCACGTCCTAGCGTGGAAAATCAAACGCTTTTCAATTTAGCATCACCCGATTCTCTACTGCGCGTGGTTAAAATATGAAAGAGCAAACAAAATCAGTAGGATTAGAGTCGTGGTTCAAGTTGGAAATTGTTTTCACAGCCACTATGATTACAAGGTGACTACTTGACCAAAATCCAAAACAGACATGTTGGAGTAGAGCAGTTGCACCAATTCCATGACTGTTTGACTCGGCCCAGTCGAGAGCAGGTGTTCTAACAGCAGCCAGATGAACCAAACAGGCTCTCCAGGCTCCAGTGGCTCGTTGTCAGGGCTTATTGAGTGAGCACCAGCAGAGGTGAGAGGGCTTGCAGCGGGTGCAGCCCAGTTCAAATCCGCAGCTTAGAACGCATGAATTAATGCCGCTGCGCTTTGGGCGATATAATATAAATGTTTCTCATGAAGCGGCGGCTGAAAAGGTCATGAAAAAACCAGGCCAGCTGTATGATGCTATAACCAAAGCCCAAGTGGAAATACATCGTGTTGGCAATGTGCGCACTGTAAACATCCTCATATCGGCAGCCTTGAAATGACTTTTGTGTAATTCCGAAAGTAATGAGAAGCAATGTCGAATGTTAGCCTGTGGCAAATGCAATGCTGCAATAACGACACATTGTCTGATGTGCAGCCTTTGTGGGGGTGTAACACAACGTTTGACGTTTCCACCGAGCCTTTCAGTTTGGTTCATTTCGGGACAGTACGAAAGGTGTTTTGCATTTCCATTGTTAAAGACTGTACCGCGGGGGGGTGTAGATATGTAAGGAGTTATATACTGTATATTTCAAGAACTGCATTTCAGCTTTGTGATATACTGCAGGTAAAAAAAGTGTTTTGTTTGTATGAACTTTGGTCTTTGGTGTTTTTTTTCACACCCGTGTTGCCTGTTTTTTTTCCAATATTTGAAATTTCCTCTTAAATAATTCCTATAGTAATTATAATACAATAATTATTTTCAGAATATTTGGACTTTTACATAATAGTATAACTTTTTCCCCAACCAAATTTTTCAAAAACTATATTTTGCTTTGTTTGTTTCTCATAATATTACGACTTTAAAAAATAAAATTTTTTCTTTAACATTTCAACTCTATGCGACTAAAATGACATTATTTTTCTTCATAATATTATACATTTTTGGTCATAAAATTGCTACATTTTTTTTTGTTAGAATACAACTTTTTTCTCCTAACATTTTAATTTTATTTTTGTAAAATTACAGCTGTTTTTTCTATTTCTGCTGTGTTTTTTTTATTTATGATTTTCCAATTATGGTAATTATGACTTTATTGCCATAATATTTTGACGTAATTCTTATAACATTAGAACTTTTTCCGCAACCTCATTTTCCAAAACTGCTTTATTTGTTGTTTTTGTTTTCCATAATGTCATGACTTTAAGAAAATGTTCTTTAATATTTCAAATTGCTACTAAAATGACATTTTTTAAAAATAATTATTATAATAATATAATCAATATATAATAATCATTTTTCTTGCAAAAGTACGACTTTTTCTTGTTAGATTACCATTTTTTTCTGTTAATATTTTGACTTTATTCTTGGACAATTACTAGTGGTTGTTTACTGTTATTGGTCTTTGTAAGTTCTCTTATGAAATGATATTTTTAGAATGTGCCACGGGCTAATGAAAATGGCCCCAGGGCTGCACTTTACTTTGGACACCCCTGCTGGACTGCTTTGAGGCAGCCTTCAATGGGGCACCAACCACTTGGCATGACACCGAAAGGGTGGTGCTAGATGCACAGCAACAATGCTGATTGGTCGACTATGAATGGTAGGAAAAAAATGCAAAAAGCTGGCCACCATTTTGTTGTTTTTTGTCAGGGTTTAACTGCACCCTGCCACCTGTACTGCTTGCTGGAAATGTGACTGAATAGATCGCAGGCAGGAAGACTCTTTTGGGGGGGGAAACATGGACTGCGGCTGTTACCTAACATTGTACAATGCACTTGTCCAACATAATAGATGCCATATATCACATACAACAACGCAACAATAAGAAGCGGGACTGGAGGACACGAGTGTTAGCATCACTAGCATAGCTATGTGAGACACAGTACTAACGTTACAGCAACATCATGCTAGGTTAGCTGATTCGCTGAAGAAAACCAAAATAATAACTGAAGCTCCGCCGGAAAAAACAGACTTCGCTATACATCTTAAAATAAAGCCTTATTTTGTGTAATAATGTGTAGCGGAGGACAGGTTTGTGTACTCCTCCCCAAAAACAGGCTTCGCTACACATCTTAAAATAAAGCCTTATGTTATGATGTGTAGCGGGCTCATCAAGGAAGGGGCGGGTCAGAGGCGGCATTATGTTCATGTGTGAGTCACATTTGGTGCTCATTAACAGGCTATAGGGCCACATTATACTGTTAAGTGACATAAATAAGTGACTTTTATTACATAAAAAGGCTGACTGACTTATGTGGATCACTTCCATATTACCATACATGAGCAAGAAGTATTGTGGCCGTGAAGGTCAAAAAGGCTCAATACTGGACTGGTGGAAGCAGCCCAAGAAGGGCTACAAAGCACAAATATTTGACCTGCAAACATGACATCTTTGACACGATTCCAAGTATGTGCTTATTATGTCCATTGGAGGATGTAGTTGTTGTGCCGGTCTGGTTTCTTCCATCAGCTTTGAGAGTTTGAGAAGAATCAGACAAGCGTGCAAATTAGCTTTGGTCCTCCGTAGTTGTGTGTTCAGCCGGAGCACTAAAGCCAACTGATTCATTGCGACAGGGACATCATTTGAACCGACGAGACACAAAAACGATACTTCATCACGGCTCTGCTCTGCCCTGTTGGCTTCTTCTTAATGTTCCTGCCTGTTGGTGTTTGCATTCGTTTAATGTTATAACTTGACTTTTGGAGTCTTGTCAAAGCAGCAAATTCTAAAGAAGAACACGTTCCAGATAGGATCTAAAAAGCTGAGTGAGATTGTTGTTAGAAACAACACTCATCTGGCGTCTTTCCAGTGCTACAGCGGGACTTTAAGTAAACAACAGAAGATGAAACCATGCTAATGATTCCCCCAGGTTCCATGTGATTGTTTGGAAGCCATAAAAGCTAGCGAGTCCAGCAGGGCATGAAATTAGCCACCTTCCAATTTCCCCAAACATGGTTAAAAATTAACTGAGGCAAATAGCGTCTTCGGCACGCCCGCTTACTTGCCAGGTGATGCAATTAACGTGATAACAGGCACAAACATAACGACAGGCTTGTCACTGCAAAGGTGCAGCAAAAATATTAATTGCGGCGTTTGTTGATGGGCTTGTCAGCGATCGCAGAATTAGAAAGTCGGCTTTAAATAGCTCTCTAACCGTCAACGCAAGCCACTGCCACAGTGACCGTAAACAAAAGTCTGCAGAGGAAACGTCCTCGTTCAGAAAAGACACTTGGTAGCGGTGTAATGCTGTGCAGCGTATTTTCCGGGCTATAAGTCAGAAGAGGAAAAAAGCTACAGAAGCTGAAATAAGTCAACTCTTTACAGTATGGATACAATAAAACATACCTGGAAATGTTACATTGTTCTCAAAGAAGACACTTTTAATACATGACATGACGCCTGGATGCATCCCAGTGTGCAGAAACACATCAAACAGCCACATTTTAACACCAAAAGTTTTATTTTTGTGTTCACAAATGAATTAAAATAGACTGAAAATCGTACGTGTGTATTTAGTTAGTCAACGGCTGACACAGCAGCTACAATCTCCAAGCTGGACATCATTTGTGTCGTATTTAAACAACACTGCTGTCTAAAATACCACATTTCTCAACCCGCACAGGTATCATATGATTCTAGTTGCACATTACTTACAGATACACCAGTCTCCGAGGCAGAAACGTATTAAAAAATATTCTGTAACAAAAATACGCTCTGTATCAATCCATTTGTGTGGCTAGCTGCGTCTGAAGCTCAGCTCAATGAATTATCGCGGCCACCAAGTGTGGCCATAAAACCAAGCACCACCCCGCTATAACTTAAAGGCAGCACATGTTGAATTACATACAGGATATACCTGTGCAGCACCAGCCATTCATTCATTTTCTATGCCGCTTGTCCTCACTAGGGTTGTGGGGGTATGCTGGAGCCTATCCCAGCTGAGGCGGGGTACACCTTAGACTGTTCGCCAGCCAATTGCAAGGCACATATAGACAATAAAACACACATCCTGTATAGACAAATAATCGTTCACACCTATGGATAATTTAGAGTCACCAATGAACCTAACATGCATATTTTTGGAATGTGGGAGGAAGCCGGAGTAGCCGCACGCACGGGGAGGACATGCAAACTGAGATGTCCGACGGAAATTCGAGCCCACATCTTCCAGATCTCCTGGCTGTGTGGCCGCCATGCTAACCGCTAGGCCACCGCGCAGATAGGACCAGTTAAACTATCCAAAAAAAAGGTGCCACTTATTCTCCTGGAAAATACGGCACCTGTGTTTGAAGGTCACGTTTCGGTTCATTTTGGATACAGTAAACAGCAAAACAAAAAAATGCTTTGCTTTTCTTTAACGACTTTTAAAATGAAACATAAAAAACTGCAAACTGCTGATCTCGGATGAACACTGCTTTTGTCTTATCCACTTGTCTTTAACGACGGAAGAGGGTTTTCAAGCTCCGGCATCTACTTGGCACTATTACTGTATTTGTTGACGGAGTACACGCGTGACTATACCGTGGGGCAGTTACACTTCCTGTCCCTCGCGTGATGTGTTCCATATGGGAACTCGGTATGCGTCTGTGGGGCACAGGAATGTTCCATACCAGGAAATTTGATTACGAATACATGTACTGTAACAGCCCTTAATGTCTGTTTTTCCTCCGTTTAATGAGTTTGTTCTATGTCATTAGCTACGCGCCTCATGAAAAGTGAGCGCACTTATTGGGGTTTATACTGCATTTTCATAACGTGTGAATGCAAATATTAGACGCTCATTTCATTGCAGCATGACTCACACCAGTAATGAACGGTTTTTATAATCCTACCGTTAGTCCTTTAAATGCTCATTAAACATCATCTTAACTCCCGAGCATGTTAGGCCAAGATAAAATGTTAATAACTGTGTTTAATGGCAGCCGTGCCGTTCTACAGTCGGTGCGTACAAAAAGTCAATGAATATAGCAACGGGAGTCGCTAATTGACAAGGCTGCTCAGTTCTCGCAAGTCAGTCATCTAATGCTCGGTAGTGATGCGTCCACGTTTAATTTTTCTCCAGCGGTAAATTCATGCACAGCCACCTACAAGCGCTATTTGTGAAGCATTCCGATCTCGCCGTGTGCCAGAGATGTAAAATGAAAAACAAGGCTCAATTTGAGTCACAATGCATACTAATGCACCCTTTCCTCGGTCTGATGCCTCTCATTGTCTGTGCAGGGTGCAGGGGGCTTGTTGCACTGGAGTGTTCACGAAAAGCTCTGCTTTTGGGCTTTAAGCTTACAAAAATGGACAAGATGTTGATACAGGAATGAATGTGGATGTCTGGGTCTTGCACAGGGCGCCACCGCCCCTTAATTGCCGTAATGTGATATTATCAATGTCAGAAATAACTACACACAGCGGCGTGGTATCAAAGTCTATCCGCCTGACACGCATTTATGTTGGCTGTGAAGCGCAATTAAGAAAATGACGATATTGTATCCAAATGGGGGTGTTTTTATGACGAACACCAACATGTGCACACATTTCTATTCTGATAAGCATTCGCACGTAACCGGTTGAGGGGGGTGTGTTCTATGCAGCGCTGAGCGGTGACGGGGCTGGAGCTGATCCTCGACCCCCGACCTATCGCAACAAACTAGGCGTAGTCGGGAGAGCAGGCAGCGGAATCCGAGCGTTTTGGTCAAAAGGAGAAGAATGCAGAGTTTCCCTGTACACGAACTGAGATATAGGGAGCATTTTATTAAAAGCGACTTAATATAGTGCCCCACAGGGATTCGGTACCATTTTAAATGTCCCCAAAATGAGCAGGATAGGCCCCCTTTAAATAAACATTACATTTTTTCTTCCCAGTATATCAATGAGCGCTTAAAGCTGTATTCTGATTTATTGTTATCAAAAAATATTGCATCTGGAGCTAGTCTTTTTTAATATTAAAAGAAATAAGACTTATATTCACGTTTACGTGATGCTGTCAGCCTTTACGTAAATGTTGGCAGCCCTGTATTGTTGTTCCCCTGTCAAACAAAGACATAAGGCATTCAGATCAAAATAAAGCAATAGAAAGTCAACATAACCTAATTACTATGGAACCTCTGTTTTTGTTATTAATCCGTTCCAAAACGTCAGACAAAAAACGAAAAGTACGAAAACCGAATCAATTTTTCCCAGAAGAAATAACGTAAATCCAATGAATCCGTTCCAGAAACCCAAAAATATTAACACAAAAGACTTTTTACATGCAGGAAAATACATATAAATGATGAATTGAATACGTAAACTTTTTGGGGGGGCACTGTTGGGCCATAGGATAACTGAGACAATGTAAAAAAAAAAAAGTCAGACATTTTTGTGGAAACAATTTTTGTCAAAAACCGGGTCGTACGAAAACTGTGGTACAGTATATACAAAAACTAAACATTTTGAAGTAACGGAACAACGAAAAAGCTACTTTTTTCCAATTTGCTGGCAGAAATCTAAAAACACTCTACTACAATTTTCCACGGGCTTTCTGTCTATGTGTTAAAAATACTGTACCTTTCCAGCGCTTGCTGGGACCACCCTCAAAACCACCCGTGAAGATGTGAAACTAATAAGACAACTGAAACGTGCTGGTAAGCAACATCATGCCAGGATAGCATGTTCCTCAGTGTGCAGCAGCTGTTCCATTCACGTTCATTAGCTTCCTTATTCCTGCGCACTTGTTGCTGTTAGCGTCTGATTGACGCTTTCATTTCCAGAAAGCAGGGATAATCTCAGCGCCGGTAACTCCACTTCCTTCCTTTGGAGGCGTAATTGGAACGCGGAGAAACCCGCTCTAGTGAGAATTGCTTTAAAAAAAAGATAAACTGATGATGAAGTATCAACTGGTCCATGATTGAGGAAAAATGCTTTGAGTGTTGCTTAATTGCTTAGTTGCTATTTAAAAACCTCGACGTGGCTTCCTGATTACCCCACAGAGTCGCCCACTATGCCATCTGTTATACAACCTATTAGCTTTAATAGCATAGCATTAGCCATGGAATAATAAGAAGAATAGAGACATAAACACTCCCACTGTAGCCAGTGGTACACAACTACAGAGGGGAGCAGCATGTCAATCAAGTACTGCACATTGCCTCCCACGCTGTCCTCAGGTATAATCGCAGCAAATCAGTGAAAACACCTGAGTGGGTGGGCTGCATGGGCTCACTGCTTGAATAATGCAGTCGTTGAAAAACACTTAAGTTACACACATTCAGATGAGGAGGACACGTGTTGGGCTTTTTCCTGCACTGAGTCTAAAAAACGGTCAAATTATTAGTATTATTTGACTATGGATGTGATGGATGAATCCACAAACATTCAATATTCAACACTTTTCTAATGCGGATGCACGTTTTTAGTGACTGCTATGTTTTTTTCCATTTACAATACAGATACAATACTCCGCCTGGCGCGCTCCTCCATGGTGTACACCTCCAAAAACATCTATCCTCACGCTGTGGCAATGCTGACTGTAAATTTTGTACATTTTACAGTTTCTCTCTATCACGGTTTTTCCAAAAATATAAGGCATTCAGAAGACATTGTGATATGTAGTATTCCACACCGGTCACTATGTTTCAGTAATGGTACATTGGTGAGAAAGTACTGTCCAGAACAGGAAGTAAAAAAGGACCAACAAGGAACTCTCCCAGTGATAATGTGTGCGTCTATTTTGTATCGTATACCGTATGTCTTATTTTCTCGAACTATTTGGGGTAAAACGAGTGTAAATGTGACTGTAGGGGTGTTACTTCATGTCTAGAAGGCTCTGATATCTTAAAAAATATTTTTAGAAGGTTGTAAACAGGTTTTCTCTGCCCTATGAAAATATTTAATTTATAAATAAGAAATCCTACAGCCAATTAACGCCTCTTCCATTTTTGTGAAAAAATATGGCAGTATTTAGGACATAATCAATATTTTCTACAGGTTTTCTGCAGGATGGGTAAAAAAAAGAAGCGGTTGCTTGGGTGATTTTTAGGGAACTTACTATATGCAGTAATCCCTTGTTTATCGTGGTTAATTGGTTCCAGACCACTGAATTTTTTACCTGTTTACTTGTTTATGACCTTCTATATACGTGTTTTAATTATTAGAGCCCTATAGATATGAAATAACAACTCTATAGTCACCTTTATACTCATATTGACTAATATAGTTGACAAATAATAGTAAATGAGCCATTTAAGACATAAATAATGCTTGTGTGTGTTGCTATAAATGTGTTTTCTAGGGGAGCTGAGTGGCGGGTGGACAGGAAGTGACATCGGGGGTTCAGCGATGAGTCACAGTAGCCTGTGTTTTTATTATAGATTTGATTAGGAATTGTTGCGCCTGTTGTGAGATCATTCAAACCTGCAATAAAAGCATGTTGTTCCGGCAATGAAGTCTGGCGTTTGTGTGTCTCACCAAACATTACAGTAACCTTACTGACACCTGGTGACCAGTGTAGAATACTACATGTTATCAAGTCCTTGAATGCGTCTTCTGAACGCCTTATATCTACAAAATAGCATGATTTATTAATTAATATATTTTTGAAAATCCGTGATAGAATGAAGCCGCAAATTTGAGCTGCGTGACCTTTCACCTAAGCTCCCCCAGTCGTATTGTGCTAATTGTCATTCAAAATCAATAGGGTTCTTCCTAGGGTGAAGAAATACAGACAAAGCTCTGTTAAAAAATGTGGCTTTTGGAGAGTGCTGAAGGGGAACGTTGTATGGCCCTCGTTGTCACCTTGTGTCAGGTCTGTGCTGGCTGTGTGGCCCTGTCTGTCTTGTGATTGGATCCTCTGACCCCTGTGTTTCCTCCAATCAGCTCTCTCCTCCCTCTTGTGTCGAGCCCAGGTGTGTCTTGTTGTGCAATTAGTCTGTGTATTCGTTCCCACTTTTCTGTCTTGTCTTTGTCGGATCATCATTTGCTGTTGTAGTGAGTCTGTGCTAGTATAGCGTCTGTGCTAGTTTTGTAGCTCCTCGAATGTTTTTTGTGCTCTGGACATCTCAAACTGGAACCTTGTATTTTAGCATCCTGAGTTTCCAAATTCTTGGCATTACTGTAAACCTTTTTGAGCAAGATTTATACTCCTATTATTCATTCTTTACACCACATTGCAACTATAATGCTGCAGGGACTCGAGACGGCCGCGAGCTAACAAGCTAGCAATCTAGCGAGCTAACCATTAAGCCTCAAATGTATTTCTTCTAAACATAAGAAGCCAAAAACATACCACCACTTCCCCACGGAATAGGAGCCCTTTTTTTCCCCACTCTGTCATGTGGGACGTGCCATGGCTGACTTCATGACTTCATGCAGTGTTCAGGTAATGTAATGTAATGTCAGGTCATGTCTCAATGTTTTGTGTCATTACTGCCACCAAGTGACCAGAATACTCCATATCACTTTTTCAATATGTTTTGACTAATAATAGACCATAGTCTACCACGAAACTGCGATAATTAATGTCTGAAAATAGCGAGGAAGCGATAATCGAACCGCAATATCACGAGGGGCGATTGTATACCCCATCCGGGTATCAGTAAGGCAAGGTAAGTTTACTTATAGAGCACAATTCATGCACAAGGCAATTCAAAGTGCTTCAAAGAGTAAAATCACTTCATAAAATCGTTCCATAAAAACATAAAATAATTGTCGAGTCATTATATAAAGTTTTATAAATCATTCCATAAAACAAAAAAACAAAAACTGAATAGTGCAGATAAAATACTTTCGGTTGTCATATGCACAGTTGAATAGAAGTGTTGCCAAATGCTGTGGATTGTCGCACATCTTCTGGAAGACCGTTCCATATTTTGGAAGCATTAAACTGAAACGCAGCCTGACCGTGTTTAGTCCTGACTCTGGGCACCCGCAGGAGACCCCTCCTTGAGCTTCTCAGAGCTCGAGATGGTTTATGTGGCTCTAACATGTCAGAGATGTAGAAATGAAGGACTTGTACACAAGCAGAGCTGTTTTCAAGTCTTTTCTCTGAGCAACAGGAAGCCAGTGCAGAGACCTGAGTACTGGACTAACATGCTCATATGTCCTGGTTCTAGCCAGGACTCGACAAGCAGCATTGTGGATGTACTGCTCGTTTAGAGAGCCGTGGAGTAAAAATGCATAGTATTCCTGCAGTGACAATGGCAATGGTTCATTTTGTCATCCTGTGTGTTTTTTGTTGGGTCCAGTCCAGTAATGAGACGCCGCTTTAAAACTGGCGACAGGAAGTGAAGTGGCCTTTTTGTGGCTGCGTTTAAGGGCGCCCCCTCATCTTTGAATGTTAAGCAAATTCATAAAGGGCGAGTGGAGGAAATAATCAAAGGCTAAAAGCTTTTTATCTCAGAGGAATGGGAAGCCCTTATCCCCGCACACAGCTTCCCTTGTTTGGGATCACAAAAGTCACATGACCACTTTGATTTTGGCTTTCATTTCCAAATGAGCCAATCAGCTCTCTGCTGCCCTGACATGCACCGTGCTCAGCACTTCTTCCTCCGGTGGCGGTTCTGACTCTTGTTTTTTTTTTTTCCGCCGCTTCTTCTGCCCGCTGGTCGGAAACAGAAGCCGACGCTCCTCGTATTTAACGAGCAGGCCTTGGCTGTTTGTGCTCGTCACAATCCTCCATCAGCATAAATCTCTCCTAACGAGAGCGGAGGGTTTCAGGCCGCCGACGTGGAGGCGCTCGTACATCAACGCCCCCCTCGGTGGGAGCGTGATGGATTCCTTCATAATGCGGCAGCTTCTTGCAGTCAGCACATCACTCATGTCATAATGAAGCATGTGCATGAATCATGTTTCATGTACCGTCTACATACACACCCATGCGCTGCCCTCATTTTTTCGCACTAGCGTATGTACTTGCTTGTGTCGGCTGACATCAGGGGTTCAGAGTTGAGTTTCATATTGCACTGGGTTACATCCGCATGAGTAACACGTGGTATTATTCTGATTATTATTGTGCCTGTTGTGATATAATTCAAACCTGCAATAAAAGCCTGTAGTTGCGGCAATCAACTATACTGCTTGTGTGTCTCACTGAACATTGCAGTACCATGACTGACACCTAGTGACCAGTGCAGAATACTACAACCACGATACACAAAGTACACTTGTTTGGATAAAATATAATGATGATAACAAATATAGCTCATAAGAGTTGAATTTAAGAGCTGATATCTAGCAACTTCCACGGTTTTCTTGATATTAACCAAAATCACTTCAGTTCTTACATGAGTAGCTGCTGTAGTCTGCTATGTCATTGTTATATTTGTCCAAACAAAGGTACCTTTAGTTGTATCAGGCATTAAAACGAACAAGAAACTGAAGAAGCAAGGGTGGTCTAATCATTTTTTCCATGACTGCGTATATACACACACGTAAATAACTTCTTAGCATTTGCTTTACAAAATATTTTGCTGCGGTGCAATAAGATACATGGAAAACCGTATCTATTCAGAGTGGTTAGATCTTTGACATGCCCTCTTCTGTTTGATTCAAAAGCAGTAGCTCGATGAAGAACATCTCTTTCTTTTCTTTGTGAGTCTGTGCATTAAGCTTCTTTTAGCTTTTAGCTTCGCTTTCTCTCCGTCAGCGCCACTGTTGGCGCCGTGACCGAAGAATAACTCCTGTCAATTGTTGTGCGCCGTAAGGACTGCGCTTCTCCTTGATGGATGGAGCTCGGCTGCTGTGTCACCTCGACATGACACTTTGTCTCCCAACAGTTTCGTCTTTTTTTGGAGGAGAAAAATCCCCAACTATTACATGCGGGAAGGAAAGGATGACCTTTTTGTCTCATTATTCTCTTATACGGCGAACACCACTGTGTTATTTGTTTGTTCAGCATCAAAATACGCCACAACTCCCCTGTGGCCTGTGTGCTGCAGCGTTTCCACACTATCCTGGAGCTCATACATATTACAGGACTGTATATAGCAAGTCCCCTTGACTGTACTGTACAGTACTTTAGAGTAGTCAGGGTACAGCCTGAAAATGAGTTAACACACAGCCATTATTATCAAAATAGCTGGCAACACAAGTGAGTGGAAAGGCAATTACTGTATGTCAAGCATGGTCTGAGGCTGCAAGAGTGCTGCCGGCACAGGGGAAGCTGTGGTTTATTGAGGGGAAACATGAATTCCAACATGTACAGTGTTCCCTTGTTTATCGCGGGGGTATAGGTGGTCAAAATAGCCCACAATAAGTGAAATCTACAAAGTAGCCAACTTCTTTTTTTTTTACAATTATTAGATATATTGTAAGGCTATAAAACGCCTCACCATACATTTTTCTCAGACAGGCAAGAACATTTTCTCACATTTCTCTCTTGTTTAAACACACTCAAAAAAGTTGAAACCTTCGTTTGAATTTTAATCATCAACCTACAAGTCGGAAACAAGAAATGATTAAGTCACTCACGCGTATTTCACTCCCGTGACCGCGCATTTTCGTCCTGGCGCCGTTCCGCTGTCCTGTAACGTTTTTGTATCTTTGTGAAAACATATTGTTGCTGTCCTCCTCCTTCGAACCGAAGGTTCATTTACAAGCTAGCAAGCAAGCTATCGATGACACAGGAGACACGGCAGGGAGGCAGGAAGGAGATTGATAATGTTCTACAGCCAATCAGGACGCAGAAAACAATGGGCGGTATAGATGGACAAGAGAGGGAAGAGAGAGACACTCAGCTTCCCACAATGCAATTCTTCTTAAAGGGCCAGGCTTGGCTTGGCATGCCACATGGCAGTTTTCCAACATAAGGAGCCCAAACACACCTCCAAGAGGATCAAGTGGCTTGCCGAAGAGGCTGAAGGCGATGGCCAAGTATGTGATTCTGTGGGGACCTTCAACCCTCAAGGAGTGCAAAGTGTCCAACATCCACCAGCCCGACCAGTGATGCCATCATGGAGGAGTGGAAGAGGAATCCAGTAACAAACTGTGCAGCTCTGGTCAATTCACAAAATACTGGCTGTGTGTTGACTCATTTTCGGTGGGTAGTACATCTATACTACTATGCCACCTGTACACTGATCATTCCCACTGTGAGGCAAGTGTCACGACTGCATTTTATCCCCCAGAATCTGTCATTTGCTGAAGTAGATAACACCGGTTTTAGAATTTGCAGAAATCAAAGCAAAAAGCAGCAAATAAATCACAACCAGCGTGGCCTTTAGAGCAACGTTGACAAAAAGGGAGGAACGTTTCTTGACTCTACTAATGAGCAACAACAGATTCTTATTCATGTGCCTCCAGGAATGAATAAATATTCATTTAAGAGAGGATTTTATTACACAAGAGTAAAGTATGCTTGCATTCTGTGTGAAGTCAAGTGTCAAAGTCAGAAGTCTTGTGCAATTCCTTTTGCCCAAAAATGTTACTTCACATCCAAAGAGACACGTTTTATTTTACAATTATCCCTCTATTATTGCAGGTAATTGACTACAGCGATAAGTGAATTTCCACAAAGTAGGGTTCCATATTAATAAATGAATATTTTTGTAGTTAGAACATAAATACTGTATGTTTTTTACATTTATTAGAGCCCTGTAGACATGAAATAACACCCCTATAGTCACCTTTACACTACTTTGTTTATATCACATTGCACAACACTAATGCGTAGCGTACAAGATCACTGCAGGGATATAAGAGACTGCCGACGCTCATAGCATATAGCAAGATACCGAGCTAACGAGTTAGCTTCCAATTTATTTGTTCTGAACTTAAAGGGTTTCAAACGGAGTGGGGAAGAAGGACAAAGTAAGAAGCCAAAAACTTACCACTTCCCCATGTAATGGGAGGACATTTATTTGATTTTCATGCACTGTTAAGGTAATATGTTCTAAGGTTATATTTCATCAATGTAACATTACTGACTCCTAGTGACCAGAATACTACATATGACTTGTCTTTCAATATTTTGGACTAATAATAGGCCTTAGTCAACTGCGAAACAGCATTCTGTTACTAATTATGTAGCGAGGGACGACTGTACCTCATCAATGTAAAGTAGCTCACAGGCTTGATAATAACGATGCCAATCCTTTTTTTTTTGTGCACCCTTAACTTTATTTCACAGTACTTTGTCTTAAAGCAGATTACATAGTATTAGGAAATAAACTGAAAGAAAGTAAAAAAAAAAAAAAAACTTTTTTGTGCTCTTGTTTGTTTTTGATGCACTTGAACAACTGTTGATCACTCACCACTCTTTTTTTTTTTATAATACACAAGTGCTACAATATGCAGTATTACTGTAAAAAAAACACGTAGTTAAGTAGCTAAATGAACTAGAACCTCCCACAAAAATGCTTTGGAGAATTTTAGAAATGAGAAAAAAAAAAACAAAGAAAAATGTGTTGGAAATAAAACAAAGGAAATTTACACTTGTACACAACAATCTCAGAAATCTTAAGGCGGTTGAAATACTGTATCGAATCGAGCTAACGCATGGCGAGGGTGCTTATGGGACGCAACCACGTCGGGCTCACGGATGCTTCATTTCACATGAATGAATAAAGCACAAACACACACACACACAAACACACACACACACACAGAGAATGTCAACAGAAACATTGATTGTACTGCTAATCCAAACACTTGTATAATGATGTCCTACTTTAACAAGTAATCCCTTTCATTTTGAATTCCATTCAGGGGTGTAACGGTACATGCATTCCAAATCTGTGTTTGCGGTACAAATTTTTCGGTATGGAGTTCGCACTCGGTTGAGGGACAGGAAGCTTAACTGCCTTGCAATGTAGTCATGAATCTATGCTGTAAACAAATACAGTGCAGCCCAGCCTTTGACAAGCAGGGGTCATGGCCAGCGATAGTGCCAAGGAGAAGCCAGAGCTTGAAAACCCTCTTCCATTCAGCCTTCCTGGTGAAATGCGTAAACCAGGGGTGTCCAAACATTTTTCCAACTATTTGAATTTTCTTCTTGTAAATTTTCTATTTATATTATGACTTTATTCCCATCTTACACATTTTACTTTATGCTAATAAAAAGACATTTTTCATCATAATGTTACATTTTTCTTGTAAAATTGTGACTTTCTTGTTAGATTACAACTTTTCCTTTATTTTAGTTTTCTTGAAATTTGTTAAATTCTATTTTTAGAATGTGCCATGGGCCAATCAAAATACAGCAGCGGGCCGCAAATGGTCCCTGGGCTGCACTTTGGACACCCATGACATAAACGGACAAATACAAGTGGAAGAGACGAAAGCAGTGTGCTGCCATTATTCCGTAGAAGTGTGTAACAGGACAACAAACTGGAACTATTGATGCTACACTTCACAAATTTACGAAAAAACCCCCATTAATTCACACTGTTCAAATTGTTGGACTCGATACTGAAATATTGATAACTCCGATACCAGATTTTTAGGTTGTAAAATTGATTCTCAACTTAAAATAGTGATACAGTACTTTGATACTTAAGTCATTTGAGGTATTGTATATTATTATTATCGACAGGAAGACAGGAGTGAAATCTTGTCTAAATGCGTCAGTGCAACGACACAATTTTACTATTTTTTACTGCTTAAAACAGCATTTTCACATATTTTATATGATTTTTGTCCTCTATTTTTCTGTTGTTGTATAGTAGCTTGGCTACATTGTAAATCCCGCCGCTACCTCAATAGAAAGTGTGAAAATAAATAAATCAATCATGTCTTGAAATGTTATTTCATCTTTATTTACCATAATTTCCGGTGTATAAGACGCACCAGTGTTTAAGCCGCACCCACTAAATTTAGAGCGAAAAACAGATTTATACATATATAAGCCACACCGGACTATAAGCCTCACATGTCCACGTCATAAAACGGCATATTGTGGTGCGCGTGAGTCCGTGAGGACCAGGTAAAAATCGCAAGTTGGAAATCGCAGGAGGTCATTTCTCAATATAACAGTCTGACTCACAGTGTCATCTTACAAAGAACGCTAAAATCAGCACACAGCAACTTCACACTCAAAAGGTCGCTAACAAATATACAATACGAGTACCAATACGAGTCTAAAATGACAAAAACCTTTCAACTTTTTCCCATAATGCATTTCGTCCCAGCAAAGCATTTCATTGGCTATGGCTGCGGGTTGCTGCAATGATGTCAGCTTCCCTCTGGACTCTGGGCTCCTCTGGCTCCCTCTGGTGGACAGAGGCATCATTGCCAAAGTGTAAGAAAAAAATTAGCAGCTTATACACTGGAAATTACAGTAAACATGTAACATTTTTAAGTATGGGCGCATCATTGGAGATCACTAAAGCTGTCTACACAACAGTTCTGTTTTGCATTTTGTTCCATGGTTGGCTGTATTTAAAATTAACCGAACCATAACGATGGCATACCGTTACAACCCTAATTGCAACATGCTGATTTCCTCTTAAAGACAAACAGTGAAAAAACACCAACATGAAATATCTATGTGGTAGCATCATGGTCTGGGGCTGCATGAGTGCTCCTTCCCAGCACTGGGGTGCTGTGGTTTTCTGGATATGTTGAATTGTCCAAGTGCAAACATGTGATGTTCTTGAATGTGACTTTGAGTTTGTTAAGCATGGTCAACATATACTAAACCGTTACCATCAGGTTAAGAGTGACCCCTCACTTTTAGAGTAGACTAAAACACACCACGGTTCCAAATTGGACAGTCCCAATAATGCACTTTGTGGAGTGATGTGAAGCTTAACTAAAGCATTGTGTCGCTGAGCTGACATTCATTTGTGTATTGCTCATTCATAAATATACAATGAAGCCCCCACCTCTTTGAGCCCGCGTGGAATACGCTCTGTAAACATCCTTTTGACACGTTATAAGCCTCACGATATACTGCCAAAAATTCATAATATACAAATTCACAGCCAGTAAGTCAGAGGAATCACATTCTCAAGTGTTAACTCTAGCGTGTTAATAGTCGTCCATCCGGTAATTAAACTCCATAATGTACAAAAGGACGTAACAGCCTCACAGTTTTATTCAAAAAGATGAAATCTTTCAGCAAGCAACACAAGGCCCATCGGAGTAACAAACTACTTTTTCCCACCCCGACGTCAGACATTATGCAGTATAGTACACTGGAAGCAAAGAAAAAAAAAACATTAGTTTATCTCTATAAATACTCCTGTAAAATATACATAAAAGCTGCCATCGACACATTTTTGTATGTTACATTCATCCATCGGGCTCGCTAGCAGGGAAGTGCTGTCATTGTCCTTCCACTTCCTCTATGAGATATGATTCCCATAGCCCAATTCCCAGATAATCTTTTCACTTTCAAAGGAGCGGATACAAATACTTTTGAAAAAAATGCTCATATCATTCCCAGACCGTGCAGGAATATTGTAAACAGTTTTTCTACTTTGGTCATAAAATTAGAATTTCTTTTGTGATTCTGATGAATGAAACCTTCATACGTGTGATTTAATAAAAAAAAACAACAAAACAAAACATCTTTTTGTAAAGTATAAACACGTGTAAAAGTCCAGAAAACAACAAAAACTGACTTCAAGTGGGAAAAGATATTCTTAATATGTGTCTGATTCATACACAGCAAAGTAAATAAAGACAACCATATCTGTACATAGTGGATAAACTAAACATATGCAGGGATTTTTCTTAAAAAAAAAAAAAGAGAGTCCAGATTAAGAAAAATTGAGGTTTCAGTAAACAAGTTTCATAGAATAGTTTTCATATTACACAACAGCAAATCCACTTTCACAGGACTTGGCCATGCGATATCCAAAAACCTATAATTCATTGTAACATATATATTATTATTCTTAATAATTAGCAGTATGTTTTCTCTTTAATAGATTCTTTACATAATATGACAAATTTGAAAGATTTCCCCCTCACAGACAAAAGACAACATGTGTGATTTAGGGTGTGGAAGAATCCATTGATGGATAGTCTGATGAGGTTCTTGTGTAATATCTTTAAAGTCCACGTTTAAAAAGACCTATGGAGGTTATGATTTATTCTGGGCCGAGACGCCTTTCCAGTAGTCTAAAATATCATGCAGGTCCTCATCCTTTGCAAACTGTACCTTCTTGCGGAGCGCGTGGCCCGCCGCCATGTATTCGTCGTCTTTGTGCCGTTTACGGTGCAGCTTGAAGCGCTCCCAGATGCTGTGCGAAGGTTTGCAGTAGTATTCGGGACTGGATGAGTAGCTCAGGTTGTGGTACTGCGATGGCAGCTGGGAGTACGCCAAGTCTCTAGAGCGAGAGTGTGAGAGAGGCTCCAGCATGGGCGACTTGATGCCGTCGGGTCCTTCCAGCTCTTCGATTTGAGCGTCGGGATAAGAGTGGCGGTGGTCGCCATATTGACGGATCTTCTCCGCTTCCGCCCTCAGAATGGCGGCGGCGGGCGTTACCGTTAGGATGGTCTCCCCCGTCGGGGAGGTTTTCTCTATGTACCTGGATTCGGTGCGGTAAGGCCTGGGGCTTCGCATTCCTGAGGCAGTGCTGGGCCTTTTTGGCGAGGCATCCGAGGAGCGATGTCTCTGCAGGGAATGGTGGTAGCTGTCCTGATACGGAGGGGACAGAAGGCCAGATTTGTTCTGCGGCTGCTCCGATATGAGCACCAACTGGGGCTCTGCGTTGGACACTGCTCCAGATCTTACCCCTTGATAAGAAGTGGAGTCCGACTTGAGAGCATCAATACAGTTGTTGATGATCTGGTTGACTTTGTCCACCTCCTTTGCAATGGTGGAAATCTCTGCCACGGAGCCCTGGCTGTTCCCAGCCATCCCCATGTCACACTCCCTGCGTTCATGGTGGTCCAGGCTTCTCACCTCCATGTAACTTCCCTTCATCATTTTGGGAGTTTCGCTTATTTCTTGAAATTTGTACTGCTCCATTTCACTTGCAGAGGGTAGGTAGGGCATACGCGCTGCCATGCTCTCCCCGGACAGCAGCTGCTTCTGGGACATGCGAGAAATAGTCCCCCCCTCCAGTTCTTGCCCATACTTCAGCTCCATTATGTTTTTCTTCAAGCTCCCTGCTTTTTTGTGCTTTTCATCTTGTTGGCGCTTCCGTCGCAAGCAGTAGTAAACCACCCCTAGAAAGATAACCATGCTGAAGAGGCAGCCCAGGATGGTCATGATGTAATGAGTGGCAGTTGTATTGTTTGAGTCCCTCGACTTGCCCTTCCAGGGCCCAGTGGTGATTGTCAGACAAGTGTGGTTGTGTCTCAGTGAGTTACGAATGGAAGCAACACAGTACGTGTAGTTTGTGTGGGGTTTGAGGTTCTTAAGGTCAATGTCCTGCTTTATTTCATTCAAGGGTTGGATGTCCATGAAAAAGCTGTTGTTGTACAGAACGAGGATGTACATCTTTTTGAATGGAAAGGGAATCTGGACTGTAATGGTGGCACCTGTGTTGGACACCTGCTTCAGTTTCATTAGAGGATTAGCTTCCACTTCGTTGTTGGTTGTACTAATGTTGTTTGGAATTATGTCTTCTGGTTCTGTCCCAGATGGACAGTCCTCCAGCCCACAAAGGGTAAAGTCTGGTGGAGGTGTTGTTGGCTCGAGGGGTAGGGGGAAAAATGGTGTGACGTAGTCGTCGGTGCACACAGTGGTGAGCATGTAGAGAGCATTTCGATACGTGGGGTTGTTCGGGTTCTGGCTGAGCAGACTATAACCAGAAACACCACTTGGGGAGTCGCAGACCATCCGCTCGTTGGTCCTGTTGGGGAACACAGAGAGCCACTTGACAAAGCCCAGTAATTCACAAGAGCAATTGAAGGGATTTGTGTAAAGCTCGCAGGTGCTCAGCTTAGTCAAGCTGGTGAACGTGGAGCCATCCAGCTGCTGAATGCGGTTCATGGACAGGTCGATGTTCTCGATGTTGGGGCACTCCCAAAAGGCATTGGGTGTCACAGTCTCTATCAGGTTGGCCTGGAGGTAGAGGTACTGCAGCTTTCCGAGTCCTCTGAGGATCCCCTCTGTCAGGTTCCGTAACTTGTTGAAGCCCATTTGAAGAACTTGTAAGTTAAACTGAGCGGAAAAGGCCCCATCCTCAATGTAGGATATCTCATTCTTAGTCAGATTCAGGTAGGTCAAGTTGGCAAAGCGGCTGAGGGCTGAATAGTGAATACTTTTTATCTTGTTCTCATTCAGGCGAAGGTCCACAATGGTGCTGTTGATGTGCTGTGGGATGGCCTCATAAGGCGGTTGGTTTTGGCTACAGATGGCGAGCCACACGAAGCCCTTTTCGCCCTCAATTAGCCAGCAGTCTGCGCTGACGTGGCCCACATGGCTCAAATACACAATGGCCGCAGACCAAAGCAGGGTGCTCGTTGCCATGCCCCACCTGCAGGCCATCGGCGCTTCCCTGCGAGTCATCTCTGAAGAAAAGAGGAGGTGACGTCGCTGTGGTTTCAATTCCAAAGCAGAGGGAGTAAGTTCAGCCGTCGCCTCGTCATGGATGGATTCATTTAGATTTGCAGACGCTGAACTTGTGGCATCGTCTCTGCTTGGTTTGTGCTTTTTGCCTTCATCATTTTACTCCAACTCAAACTGTCTTCTTCGCATCACTCGCTTCCATGTGGATGCATAACCTGCAACACAGAAACCCGACAATTAAACATCGTGCAAAGTTGCTTTAGGGGGTCTTGTGGTACATGTATTCAAAATCAGACATTCCGTAATGGCACAGAGCCCAAACGGCACACAGGGAGTGAGGGTTGATTTACAGTAGTTAGTCCATAAACAAATACAGTGCAGCCTAGCCTGTGGCTAGCGGAAGTTATGGATAGGGATAGTCCGAAATAGAAGCCAGAGCTTGGGAATCCTCTTCTGTTGTTAAAGTCTCCTGTTCAGGAACACTTGGCCTAAGTTGTGAAATACGTAAACAACAAAGTCAAGGGGATATGATGAAAGCTGTGTTGATCAATACGCAAATTCAGGCGTATCAGGGCTGCGCCTGCAGTAATGCGGTCGCTGTACCGGGCCGTCGTTGTGAAGAGAGCTGAGCCGTAAGGCAAAGCCCTTGATTTTACCAGTCGATCTATGTTCTCACCCTCATGAGCTTTGGGTCGTGACTGAAAGAACAAAATTGAGGATATTGACTTTCCTCTATAGGATGGCTGGACGCACTCGAAGAAATGGGCTGAGGATCTCGGTCATCCAGGAGGAGCTCAGAGAAGAGCCGCTGCACCTTCACATCAAGAGGAGCCAGCCAAGGTGGCTCGGGCTCCCTGGTCAGGTGTTCCGGGTATGCCGAGCCGGGAGGAGGCCCTCTGGTAGACCTAGGACACGCTGTAGAGAGTATGTCTCACAACTGGCCTGGGAACGTCTCAGTGTCCTAAGGGTGGAGCTAGAAGAGGTGGCTGCAGGCTGGGAAGTCTGGGCTTCCTTAAGGAGTCTGCTGCCCCCGCGAAGTGGAAGAAAATTGATAACATTTTATTTAATGGAGAATTACCTGCTAGCAGTGCCGCAGTACTGCACCCAAAATGAACCAAACCTTGACCTGAAGCGTGATTATGGTATACCGTTCCACCCGTACCATATACGCTTTACTCGTTCACACCACGCTGTGTGCGTGGCAGACTATTAAAACAAACTATCGGCCAATTACCACTTGACAGTTTGGGGAAAGCCAAGGTCCCAGTTGTCTGGCCATTAACCCGCAGACTGTCAGATGCAGCGAGGCCTGCGTTTAGACACTGCATTAAATCAATTATACAGCACTGTGTGCAAATGGTGCTTTGGATCGATGAGCTAGGGTTTCCATCTGACAACGTCAATGCATAGGGAGGGGGACCTGTGTACAATTTGCTGGCTCGTGCTATGGGGATCCTTTTTTTGAGAGAGAGACAAGTCTTTTGCAAACATCATCTCAAAATAGCTCCGTAATGGATTGGTTCTGTCTAAATTAAATGTATCATGGGGCATTGGCTTTTATATTTGTAGACGACGTTACTTTAAATGAAGTTTGCCAATTCAGCGCTAAAGTTCAACAGATTATTATCAGCCCGCAGTAAAGACTTCTATGAAATTGTTCAGGGTCAAATATAGTTTACATAATACGGCTTCTTTATCATAGACAAATTGAACTGAAAGTGAATCCGTAAATCACATTACTATATGTCTAAATATGTCCACCATGAATTCATTCAAAAATAGTTGCGCTTTTCAAAGCATTGGTTGTGTTTTTGTTGTATCACAATGGCTCACTCTGGAACTGACTCTGGAACTGACTCTGAACTGACTTAAATCAATCAGGCTCATTTGCCACGTTAAGCTCTCTCTCAAGAAAAATGTGGTTTATTTTGCTTCCAAACAACAAATTTTGACACTGGGCATCAAACATCAACAGTTCCTAAACACAAAAATCCTCTTAAATTCCATTCATGCAAGCTATTTTGCCAATGTTTTGGCATCCAGAAACACTCCAGTATGCATAAGCGCTTTAGAACAGCGACATAGCTGGAAAAAAATGTGTTCATGTCAACCCTTAACAAATATTCTACTCGTGTAAGGTGTATATTGTGAATGTTACTTGGTCTCAGAATTATATTAAACAGGCATATTCATTTCAATAAATATATAATAATGATAATAACCATATTTAATAACAAATAATGAATCATTTATTTTTTTAATTCAGGTTTTAGTTTGAATAAAATGTATATGAGAATGTTACACCTATTATACACTAAAAATGTATTTTCTTTTTATATTATTTGATTACACTTAGTTGGTCTTAGTTTAAACTGCAATTATGTTAAACTATTGCACCTTTTAAATAATATAAATAATAATTATATGTGGATTTAGCTAGTTCACATGATGTATACTTCTTTAGACAGCAGACTAATTGAGACTGAATCAACAGCGCCTCTGCTGGTTGCACCCGAGTAGCGCACTCCATTTTTTTTATTGCTCAGAGTGAACCAAATTCGTAATTCTAAATTGATGATCATGTCAAGTTATTCAATGATCATTGATATAAGGTTGGCCCTGTGGGCATTAAACGACGTGTTAACGACTATGGGATTTGCGATAACAGTTAAATTGTGTTATATTGATTTTAGGCTGGACCACACACACAAAAAAATCTTTCTCTCATTTGTGTTTTGATGAGCAGATGTTTCGCATCAGCAGACCACTCATTAGAGCTGCCACTTCTTCATTGAACAGTTCATGGGGGAGGTCAACATTCCTCCGAAAATGTGTTGAATGCAAGCGGAGGTGGTGGCAAATCGAGATAATTGATTTTTCCATGTATTGGGCGGGGAAATATTTATTTTCATTTAAATAATGTAAATTGAACATGTAAACTGTGGCTATAAAGGGATGATTTCTGCAGTATACGATAGTGGATTGATTGAATTTCCCTTTTGGGGATTAGAATGAGATAAGAATGTAATTGCAGCAACAAATGCATCTAGATGTGATCTTCAGGACATGCCGGCGCCACTTTTATATAATTTATTTCATCAAGATGCTGCTTTTTCCTTTAATACAACCGTGGCATTTGTGCTTTAAATGACTTTGACTGAATTGCTGTGACATTGGCTTTACAAGAAGCCAGTACAGTCAAATTGTCAGTGGAGTATTAAATATTGTTGTGCAAAGATGGTACACTGGCTCATTGATGTGATGATCTGAAGCTTAGCCGCAATAGGCCTCCAGGGTGAGATTATACATTGAAATCTATTTTTTGCTTTCCCTTTAAAAAGCTCTTTTCATCGCTCTCTGTTTCTGTCTTTTCATCTATATCTTAGAATTGCGATGACTAGATATGTGTTTGCATTTAATTCTGGTAACACTTCATTGAAAAAAAAAGAGCAAAATTTAAAATAAAATGCTGCTTTGATGGGCAGATTTTTACAAAATGTTATCTCGGTCATATCTTATTCATTTCATATGTGGAACAGAAACTTTAATGTCAAACCAGGTTTACTCCACATCTGCTCCAGATTGAACATTTGAAACAATTTTCTTCTTGACAATCAAATTGCTTCTTGAAAACTAAATTTCCTCATCTGATATGAAGTTGTTCCTCTCCACTTTGCGATTGAAATTCCGTGGCTTCACTCTATCACGGTTGTTCAAAAGTATATTAAAATAATAAATCATGCTGTTTCATGGTTGAATGCAGCCTATTATTAGTCAAAACATGTGTATATTTAAACTATTATGTATGTTTTGCCTAAATTAAGCAAATTCAAGCATAAAAATGGCAAAACAAAGTAAAATACAAATATAAGGCATTCAAATATGGAGTATTGTATTCTACAGTGGTCACTAGGTGTCAGTAATGTTGGGTGAGACACAATCATCTGACTTGATTGCCGAAACATCTTAGAACGGGCACAATAATCCCTAATAAAAACACGGGCTTCTCTACTGTTGCGGCCGTAAGCCACGGCAAGATGAAACTCACTCTGAACTCCCCGACGTCACTTCTTATCCACCACTCACTCTGTTCTCCCTGGGAGCACATTTGCAGCAACACACACGAGCACGAGTCTTAACTATGTCTTAAATGCCTCATTTACTCTGATTATGTCTACCATATTGGGTAGTATAAGTGTAAAGGTGACCATAGGGTGTTAGTTCATGTCTAGAGGGCTCTAGTAATGTTAAAAAACGTACTTAGAAGGTCGTAAACAGTTTTTTTTTATGATCTAACTACGGAAATATTTCATTTATAAATAAGGAATCCTGCTTTGTGGAAATTCACTGGAACCAATTAACCGCAATAAACAAGGGATTACTGTTATAGAAAATCTGTTCCAGGGTCAAACTGTCACCTTAACTGTACAGGCATTGTTTTAAATACCATTTTCCAATTCTTAACTCTTATGTAACTGGAAAAATGCACCATGTAAATACGTATGGTAAGTCATTTTTTAAACTAGTTATTGCAAGTAGCTGGTCGGCAGCTAGCTAGTTAGCGGCTAACATTAGCAGTCACGCCGAGTGCCTCATCTCTGGGATACTTATGTTGGCCTTTTTTGCAACTTTCGCGGCATACGGTTGTTTTTAACCTTGGGACCTTACCACGGTCTCACATTTGTGCTTTATGTTTGTCAAATTTTAATAGCGCCAATATGGTAACGTTTAATCTAACTTCACCATGGTAAAGAATGCCTCGCCTCGTTTTGTGCTTTGCCTCCAAGAACTGCAGTCTATAAAGGGACATCAAAAAAAAAAAGCTGTCATCTATTCAGCTTTGGAGCAGTACATGTCTGGAAAAAGTTGCTCTGCTTTCTGTAATTCAGTCATCTTCCTGCTCCTCCTCAAGGCTGCTGCTTCATAGTCACAATAACATCACCTGGAGTGCTGAACAAATAAATAAAAATGCTGTTTTATAGCGGGATGAGGTGCACTTAAATGCTGTTTAAATGCTGCACATTGAAAAAGGCTGCGGTCAGCCACATGAGTATAGATGGAAGGCGATGGAGGACGAGAATGCCAAAGGCTGCCATTTAAAAGCACCTTCAGGATGACAAAGGAGCAGCAGTGGCGGAGAACTGACGAGAAAAAGAACACTCTCCAATCCCCCAAGGGCGGAGAGAAAGGGTCTGAATCAAATGTTCCATGAAATGAGTATGAAAAATACATCTCTGTAGAATATCTGGCCAGGCAAAACATCTCGGACGGCGGAGTGCTGTCTTGTTATTAATGCAGAGTCTGTGACCTTTCGCACAAATAGCCAGCGTACGGCGGAGGCGAAACTCGGGCCGACCTCCTGCCACTGGCGGCGTGGTGACGGTGCTGCGAGATCTTTTAGTGTCTAAATGGTTTAAGTTGGACCTGAGACGTCTGCTTTAGAGTGCATCGGCTGTGTTTTTGTTGTCTCACAGTGACTCACCCAGCAAGTGACTCAGTGCTTCTCCACTTTAGGCCAGACATCAATTATGCTCGTTTGCCTCATTAGAGCTCTCTTTCAACACAAAATGTTCATTACTTCGCATCCAAACAACAAATGACACCGGGCATTATTCATCAACAGTTCCCAACAACCTCATAAATATGATTTACGCACTTTTTTTACAAACTATTTATCAATGTTTTTATACCTAGAGCATGCATAAGCACTTTTGAATGCTGATGTGGATGAAAAAAGAATACTAGATGAATGTGTTTTCTTTGGTTATCTCTGTGTTGGGATACCCACTAATGGTAATGTTTATGCAGTGTTAGTCCTTTGCTCTCTGTAGCTTACGTTTAAATTCAAAAGCACAACACACCAACACACACCATTGAAACCATTTCCAAATTTGAACCCAAAACAAATATTGTATGGAGTACATTCCAAGGTTTATTTAGTCTATTTTAATTATCCAAATTATATTAAACAATTGTATTTATTTTAATTACAACAGAAATTAGTTAGTTATAATTAGCACATAAATTATGTCGCCTTAGATTTTTATTTGTTTCAATTTTTCACTAAAGTTATGTTATCTTACACGTTTATCAGAATTAAAACAACAAATGATATATTCTGTTTGTTTTTGTAATTCTGATTTGTACACAATCCATCTTCAAATAGTCCAACATACATTTTAATATATTTAGTTTTTCATGGTTTGG
Source organism: Dunckerocampus dactyliophorus (assembly GCF_027744805.1). Classification (NCBI taxonomy): domain Eukaryota; kingdom Metazoa; phylum Chordata; class Actinopteri; order Syngnathiformes; family Syngnathidae; genus Dunckerocampus; species Dunckerocampus dactyliophorus. The sequence goes on along the minus strand of NC_072836.1, from coordinate 6,948,091 downwards.
TTGTTATTTGCTTTTTGATTTGAACTGCAATTGTCCTATAACTATAATACTGGAGTATTACACTTTTTCAATGAATAGAAATAATAATTATATATTGTCTTTTTATGTTTTCATTTCAGCTATATTCATATAAGTTTTTGACTTATGAAATGTATTTTTAAAATAAAGTATATATATATTTTAATGTATGTTTTCATTTGAACTAAACTGATTGCACTTGTATTAAAATGAATGTAAAATAAATTATATACTTTCTTATTAATGTTTTAATTTGAAAAAAATACTATAAGTTATATCCTATTTTTGATAAATAAATAAGAAATAACAGATTTCTGTCCATTTGAATAATTTAATAATTTTGTAATTTTCTTTTGGTGATCCTCAGGAATAAATCATTCTTCATCGGCAGGCATACAGTGTTCCTCCCACTTAAGCTACCAAAAGTGGTTCCTTGCCTGTGAAGAGCCACACAAATAACAGTCTGTATCTTGAATTTCTTTCAGATTTATTCCCAGTCTGCAAAGTTTGATCTCCTGGTTATCCACAAAGGAACAAATGCAATGCTTCGCTCCAAGGAAATGGAACACAGGTAGGAAAAGTTTAACAAGTTTTCTTTGACATAAAAAAAAAACAGTGAAGAAAACCATTAAAACTAATGCCGGTGCCTTCGTGTCACGCACATGCTGCCATGCTTATGCGTAGCCAACAGTGTTGGTGGTGCCTTATGAGGTCTTATTTGCCACCAAAGACCCACTTTCCATAATGGCTGCAATCTGCACGGTCCAGTGCAGCCGGCCAGAACACCCGAGGCATCACACGTTGAGTGTATTCCCCTATCAGAACCAGGCAGTCTTTCCACAGACTCTATGCTCGACCATTCAGGCTTTATGCGCTGGATAATGAAGGCTTTTCTTTTCCCTTTTCCACTTCTGTGGATAACCTATTGAAACCCCGCCTTTGAAGGACCATTCAAACACAGACTTGTACTTTTCTCTCGGAGCTGGTCAGGGCTCACTTGGCTCGTTGGTTCTTTCATACGGGGGTGGGGCGAAGGGGCTATGCAAGACATCACTGATGCAGTAGTAAGAGGAAAAAGCATCTTAGACATACACACAACATTAGACGCTATTCATGACGTCTAATACAGAACTGCGTTGGAAAAACAAGCTGCTTCAATTTCGATCAAGTTATTGAATTATTTTCCTCATTCCCATTCAAAAGTCAGTGAACATTTGTCTGAATTTGTCCGAACCTAACCTTAACCAGAGGGGGGGGGGTACGCAGTGGGATACAATGTGGCTGTCCACATCTACTGAAGAGCATAATAACCAATTCATCCAACATTTAATCCTGAAAAATATGGTCGGTGATGTGGGAATTGAATTGATGTTTTTTTTTTTAAAAACAATGGAGTGCCAAATGGAGTGCAGTACTCGGATGCAACCAGCAGAGGCGCTGTTGGTTCAGTCTGAACAAACTTGCTGTTTACTACGACGGACTGTATTGGGGAAATAGGGAATAAAGTCGTAAATTTACGAGAAAAAAAGTTGTAATATTTCGTGTCATCATGTCATACGTGTCAGAGGGAAAATAGAGCATAGTTCTTCAGGAAAGAAGGAAACTTTTCTTTTGCTTCAGACAAGCTTTTATTTATAACGTGGCGCAAAACAGAGCAGTTGAGCATTTAGCATTTCGATTAGCATGTCTAGCCCTTTGCCCTTCTCACGTCCGCCTTCCTTACCCCACCCCCTCCACATGCCCAAGGACAAAGGTCACGTAAGTCCCCCCTTTTCATAGCTGTCTCAGGCAATGCCTGCAACATAAAGTTACGTGTTTTTTCTTGGAAATGTACGACATTATTCTCGAAATCTCAGATTATTTTAATACAGCCTGTTATTAGTCTAATATACATATACATATTGAAGCAATTTTTATGTAGTTTTACTTAAATAAAGCATTTTAAAGCATAAAAATGGCTAAATGTACTAAAATACAAACATAAGGCATTCAGAAGACGCATTCAAAGATGCTGTGAATGATATGTAGTATTCTACACTGGTCACTAGGTGTCAGTAATGTTCCTGTAAGGTTCGGTGAGACACACACACCAGACTTGATTGCCAGAACAACAGGTTTTTATTGCAGGTTTGAATTATCTAACAACATGCACAATAATCCCTAATAAAAAACCCTGTTACGGCCGTAGCGCCTAGCTCAACTCTGAACCCCTGACGTCACTTCCTGTCCGCCCGCCTCTCAGCTCCCCTAGGAAACACATTTAAAACAATGCACACAGGCATTACTTATGTCTTAAATTGATTATTTACTATTATTCTGTCTACTATATTGGTTAATATGAGTATAAATTTGTACATTTATAGCAACACACTTATGTCTTAAATGGCTATATTAGGAAATAGGCGTGTAAAGGTGACTACAGGGGTGTTAGTTCATGTGTAAAGGTCTCTAATAATGTTAAAACACGTATTTAGAAGGTTGGAAACAGTTTTTCTATGCTCTAACTATGAAAATATTCAATTTAAGAATAAGGAATCCAACTCTGTGGATAAACGAAATATGGCTGTACATACATGATGTCATATTAGATTTTGCGATAACGCCCATTTGTCATTATGTAAGCGCTTGCGCTGTAGTCAGCAGCCATATTGAAAAGTGACTGAGGTCAAATATGGATTGTTTTATGTTCCAGGGGCGGATTAAGCGCTGTAAAAGTGTCTGCTTGATAGTTATAAGCTTTTATGGCCAATCTATGAGTGTTTCCTTGTGCTGTCTCGCCATGCAAGAGCTTTCCAAAATGAAACCGATCTGACATCTGCAGCCCTAATGACAGGATATTGCATGCACAGCCACCACGCTGCAGCATCCAAACAAACAACATGCATAGTAAATTCAAAACTCTTCTGTTCTATCTCCGAGCATCTACACAGCCTGATATCAAAGCATAGCATCTGTTTCTTTTTTTCTTTTAATATAGCACGGATTGTTCTCTACTGTGCTTCTTCTTATCATGTACTTTGTGCTGGTGAAGGTGCCTCAATCTCTGCGGACACTTCTCATCCATACTAATGGCCGCCCCTTTATTTGATGTCATTGAAAATGCGGCCAAAGCTCTTGCCAGCCAGAATAGAAGGATAGAATAGAGGGAGAAAAAGCAAAGAACGGAGAAGCAGAAGTGGCGAATCAATTGAGTTGAAATGGAAGTACGGCTCTCGGGGAAGGAAAACATTGTCCTCATCGAGGTCCTCGATTGCTTTGTCAGAAGGAGGGAGGAGGAGGCGTGCTCTGGTTAAATCAGTGCATATTAAACTTGCACATTCATCACAGCGGGAAGTGGCCTGACAAAAAAAAAAACAGTGACGTTTGCTCAGCAATTTTTAAATGGCTTGCAGATATACTTGAGCAAATATATGTCTTATTAACTTTAACCTTTTTAGCTTAGCACCTCTGTGAAGTCAATTGATTATGTTCCGCGCAGTTGCACTTAAATTGGAGCCGGTAGGAGCTTCCGACATTGGATTTATCACATGACCCCAGCACTCGTAACCACGCCGACCTTCTAGTAGAGAGATACAGTTAAATCGTGACGGCGACCATGTGTTGAATCAAAACAGGTGGCCTTACAGTAAATGTCCCACGAATGGCCCAAGAGTGAGGTTTTCAGGCTTACATTTACTTTGGTTTTTACTCCAGAATTACATTTGACAAACAAATCAATGTAAGTCACCCATTTTTTACTGGCCTGTGGCAAACACTAAAAATACAATTAAACAAGAAAACAACAACTCAAGCAAAATTGAAAACATGAATACTGGTATTTATAATGCTAATTATTATACGCTCACCTGCAACTCAAAAGCTGACATGCAAGCTGTTTTTTTTTTGGTTTGTTTGTTTGTTTTCATTAACAGTGCATTCCTGCACATTCGCTATGCAGCATTCAGATTTTTGGTCAAAAAAGTATTTAAAAAATTATTTTTTGTGAAATAAATTGACTGTTTATTCTGCTTAAAACACTTCACATTCACCACAAGTCGGTAATTATTTATAAAAGCGCACAGCTTGATGGCGCGCCAGCAGGACCCCCAGGCAGTCTGCAAACCCGTTGTCCTTCACCGCTGACTAATCAAATCCACCCATTTTTCGGGCTATCCGCCTCAGACCTCCAGCTGCCACGCACATGTGGGTGTCCACTTTTGGCCACATTGGCCACCGCCCGACCGATGAACACATCGCAAGCCTCAAAAACTCACCACACCCCGCCAAGTGCCCGTCCCAAAATGCCGTATTAAATTAAATTTTATTAAGGTGCCACCCAGCCGAGGTATGTTTCGTGGCATGTTTTGCAGGGTGCAAAATTTATATCACTCACACAAACAACAGGTAAGTCCCACACGGCAGCCATTACTGTTTTGGCTTTGGAACGCGTGCACAGTGTGACAGAAAGTGGGCGGGAGAAGCTTGCCGCAGGCTGCATGCTGCAATAGTACAACCAGAGGTGATTGGTTTTCGTAATTGGCGTTGAAAGGCATGTATTGGCGTATGCCCATGCATGCCTTTTCACGGAAATCGGACGATTTTGAACGGTGGCCGATCGACAGGCGCACCCCTAGTCTTTATGCTTAACTGAAAATGTATTTTTGTGAAGCGTTGAGATTTCATACTTTGTTCGTTGGTCTTTGAACACACCATAGTTGCTGCATGTCGCAGAAGTGAAACTAATATAAGTCATCCCTCGTTTATCGCATTTAATTGGTTCCAAACCTGATCGCGGTCGGTAATTTTCCGCTAAATAGGATTCAGTATTAATCAATGAAATATTTTCATAATTATGGCATAAAAAATGTTTTTGCTATCTTCTAAATATGGTTTTTAACATTATTAGAGCCCTCAAGCCATGAAATAACACCCCTATAGTCACCTTTACATATGTATTACTGGACCCTATATAGTAGATATCAATCCATCCATCCATTTTCTATGCCGCTTCTCCTGTTTAGGGTCGCGGGGGTATGCTGGAGCCTATCTCAGCTGACTTCGGCCAAGAGGCGGGGTACACCCTGGACTGGTCGCCAGCCAATCGCATGTAGACAAACAAAAATTCACACTCACATTCATACCTATGGACAATTTAGAGTCACCAATTAACCTAACATGCATGTTTTTGGAATGTAGCACGGGGAGAACATGCAAACTCCACACAGAAATGCCCCAGGGGAGAATCGAACCCAGGTCTTCCCGATCTCCAGACTGTGTGTGGCCAACGTGCTAACCACTAGACCACCGTGCAGAAAATAAGACACATTAGACAGAAATAAGATAACATAGACTCATACGTTACAAGTTCCTTCCTCCAGCGTACTTCTAGTGTCAAATGGCTTTACACTCGTATTAGTGCTCATGTGAAACTCTATCAAAATGTCACCATGCAAAATACACATTTTTGACCTGGAATTAGTATAAACTTAACCGATCAATATTTCGAGTTAACGAAGATGAAAAGGTGCTTTTTAAGTGTGAATGGGTAGGGGGTACATGGCTTCAGGTCAAATGTGTGAAGGGGTACACGACTGTCCAAAATTTGAACAGGTGATGTACACTATTTTGAGACCTGTGAGACTTATTTCCATCCATCCATTATCTACGCCGCTTGTCCTCACTAGGGTCGCTGGAGCCTATCCCGGCTGACTTTGGGCGGGGTACACCCTGGACTGGTCGCCAGCCAATCGCAGACAAACAACCGTTAATTTAGAGTCTCCAAATAACCTAACATGCATATAATACCCACGCATGGGCAGAACATGCAAACGCCACACATCGATGCCCAAATGGAGATTCGAAAGCAGATCTTCCCGATTTCCTGACTGTGTGGCCAACATGCTAACCGCTAGGCCACCGTGCGGCTCGACTTATTTACACTAGTTGAAAAATAATATCATATAGGAATGAGAAAGTGAGATGCGTGAGGTACATTTTAGACTTAGGAATGTTAAAAATGTCGACTGTAGCGTTTATGGAGGCAACAGTTTGACCCTAGAACTGACTCTTCCTATTTCCATTATTTCCTATGGGCAAAATCCAATTTGGGGAGGTTCCACTGTATTTATTATGCAAATAAACCACTTTTTTTGTGTGTTTCCTACAGTCAAGCAGCAGCAGCAGCACAAATAAATCTTTCATCTGTGTTGTTTTCTTGTTAATCTAATAACCTACGTTAACATTTGCCAACAACATCTCACTGCTGCTAATTGGCACGGGTTGCTGCTCATTAGCAGTAAGTGTTGGTGGAGGAGCAGCGCTGATGTAATTGAACGCTGATGGTGCATTAAGCGCTGAATTTCAAGTGATGGATCCTTTTTTTCTCCGTTTTTTGGAAAAGGAGTAATTAGAGCCTTGGGTGCAAAGGTTGGGCAGGGAAAATGTGTAACTGCAAAAGTTCCACTCCTTGCACTCGCTACTTGGTATTCCACTTAGGTGTTATACTTTGTGAAACTTTAAATGACTTAGCGCCCCGCCATCTCCTTCCTACATTCTCAATGTCTGGCTCTATTGTTCTTCCGTGGACCCAGCGTCCTTCAGTGGCGGTTCAAGCTGAGACAAGGGTAAAAAAAAATCATAATCTCCTCATGAAGTAAAACTCAGCTTGAGTGACACCTTATAAAGACGACACGCTACTGGAGATGGAAGCCATGTATGTACGCTCTCTCGCTACAGTGCTGCAAAAAACAGCAGCGTGGCACATACTGAGGAGCGGACAAAAAAAGCAAGTGAGCTGTTGTGAGCATTTATCAAACAGACAGCAGAGTTTAATTTAATCCTGCACTTTGGAGACTAAGATATGAGTCGCAATAACACCCGGAGGTTCAAACGCAATTTTCCAGGCCATCAACTGACCATCAACTCGGCGCGTTTGCTCTTAGCCTCGGAGCCAAAGCATGTGGCTACGATGATTTTTGGCTGCTGACGAAGGCAAAATTAAAAGGAGCGTTTTGTAAATTCACAGCCTGCTATGACTCTGTTTATTTTAGGCTGTCCGCTTACACCAACATCCTTCATTTATCACAGTTAATAGGTTCCAGACCCAACTGTGATAAGTGAATTTCTGCAAAAGTAGGATTCCTTATTTATGAATCAAATATTTTCGTAGCTAGAACATAGAAAACATCTTTACGACCTTGTAAATACGGGTTTTAACATTATTAGAGCCTTCTAGACATGAAATAACACCCCTACAGTCATGTTTACATTCATATTACGCAATATTGTAGACATAATAAGAGAAAATAAGCCATCTAAGACATAAATAAGACTTGTGCTAGTGTGTGTTGCTGTAAATGTGTTCCGGTGCCGGGTGAGCTTACTGGGGGGGCGGACAGGAAGTGACATCAGGGGTTCAGAGTTAGCTTGCCGTGGGTTATGGCTGCAACAGTAGCCATGGTAGTAGTAGGGATTGTTGTACCTGTTGTGGGATCATTCCAAAGCCAGTCATTCCATCCAGTGATCAAGTGTGTCTCACAAAACATAACAGTAACATTGCAATGTCTTCTCAATGCCTTATATTTGTATTTTAGTTCTTTTAGCCATTTTTATGCTTGAAAATGCTTAATTTAGGGGAAAAAATTGCTTATAATGTATATGCATATATTTTTAATCTAATAATAGACCATAGTCAACCACAAAACAGCATAATTTATTCATTAATATATTTTTGAAAAACCAAGAGAGGGAAGCCGCCAAATCTGAAGCGCAAAGTGGCAAGGGGCGACTGAGGTCAACTTTTGAGTTTTACTACTTTTTGGACATTTAATAGTTGTTGCGTCTTCGAGTTGTTTCCCTGCCATCCAGCCTGTCCCTCTGCTCTTCGTTGTTTTATAACAGAAGGTTTGCATGGTGCCTTTTGCCAGCTCGGTGGCGGCTGCTCCCTCCTTTCTTGGCTTTGTTGTACTTTGTGTGGCTCTCATTCAAGAGACTGTAACGTTTTTTCGGCCTCACACCTGTGCATCTGGGTTCAGACCCACGCCGCACGTAACAGTTGACAACAGCTTATGTTGACATCAGTCTATCAGTCCGAGGAGCGTTGAGATAAGTGGGTTTCGCTGGATTACTAAGTATGATAATAACTTTTTAAATTACCAAAAAAAAAAACCTTAAAAAATGATTAAAAATGTCCAAAATTGTGATAATAATGAATATAATTTTTTTTAAATACTTAAAAAAACACCTAAATTGTCTTCAAAATGTTAACACATCCCACTGCTACTGCTGCTGCTACTGCAACTAGTGCTCCTGTTACTCATAATCTTCAAAAAATCATCAAAAAAAGAAAAATACATTCACAATACATTTAAACACACACACACACACACTCATACAAAATTGACGAAAACACACAAAAAATGACTTTTTACAATGTACAGTAAATATCCCACACGTCCACTGCTATTACTACTACTAATACGAAAAATAATGATATTAATACTGAATAAAAAAAAAAAATAGAAAAAATAAATCTAGAATATAAAAAATATGTTGTAATCTAAAAATAAAAATATAAAAAAAATATTAAATACAAATAAATATAAATATAAATATAAAAAATACCTAATTAAATATAATTGATAAAATAAAACTGTTCAAGCAACACACATATTGACTAATTTTGCAATTAAACTTCCCATGCCCTTTTTTCTTTTTGTCTTGAATTAGTTCAAGTCCGGTAATGTGTGCCGGCTTCCACAGCAATGCTAAAAATGCTAGAGACATTCATGCTGCTATTGATATGTTCATGCCTTTTCCAGGAAATGACTTTCTTCAGGGTTCTGATTGGTTAAAAATGCCTTACAGTGAGACGTTACAGCACTACCTGCTGCCTTAATTGTTTCTAATGACTTGAACTACAGAAGGAGATTACTTCCTTTGGATTTTGTTTAGATGGAGAAGGTGGCAGCAAATAAAAGGACGCAGGTAGAATAAATGAAGAAATAACGTCTAACATTCCTCCTATACAGTCTGAATGACAGGAAACGCGAGCAGGCAAATGGAAAAAATACGAGCACCTTGTGGCTGAGAAATAAAAGTGTCTCGGTCTTGACAGAACAGTTATTGTTTCTTACAGGCCATGTTCCCTCAGGGTCCAAAAGACATAATAGAGAGCTGGTACTTGACTGTAAGGAGGGGGGAAAAAAAGAAGTAAAAATTCTCGTTGTGCGTCACAGCGACGACTTAAGATCTCATCACGAGCTGACTGATTCACCGCTGTGAGGACTTTTATCCCTGTTAGGGTGCACGGTGCAACATAAATCCTGGAAATACTAATGGACTTTCGATGAGATCCTCTGACACACAGGGCTTCAGATAGCATTGAATCGCAATTTGCATTTTTATTGCCGCTTTCCATTAAAAAAAAAAAAAAAAAACTCTCACATGGCACACACGCAAAGGAGGAGCTATTTGCTTTGCAGATTTGAACAAAGACTGAGGAAATGTTACTTGAGGAGGAGTAAGTGGGGAGAAGCCCATCTAATATATGCCGCCTGGCATCTGGCAGATTGCATTTAAATATGCCGTTTTTTATGTAAAGATGCAAAGGATGCTACTTGATGACAGGTTTAATCAAGAGCACATAAGATGCAAATCTTCCATAAAGTGATAACAGCCTCTTTTAACAGATGCTCCTTATTGGCAGTGCCTGTTGCTGTAAAAGGTCTCCATTATTGGAATAAATAGCATTTAATGAACAGTCAGTTTGTACGCTACTATAGTTAGAGTTAACAGTGGAAACACATCTGGATCCGCAGGCATTTTGGAGTGGATATCATTAAAAATCAGCAGAGTTTTTGCTGCTGTACTTGTTGGACAAGCGACAATAGACCTTTCACAAAGGCATGTTACTTTTGCTACATTGTATTTCCACAGAAATATTACCCAATTTTTCATATGATTCGTTTTTTTGTTGAAAATTTTGCGTCACACAGACCGGCTGCAAAAAAAAAAGTCAGCAAAACACTACAGGAGGAGTTGACAAAGAAGTATCACCTTATATTCGGGTCAATACGGTCGGCCTATCATCAAAAAACTAGCGTTAAATTGAGTGGAGTTCTACAAGAAGAAGTGACGGCCTTATGGGCGGAGCCGGGTCAAAACTGTGCCATGATTGGCCTGTATGATTTTGGGGGTGTGGCTTAGCAATAGGTCAATCGCTTTCAACACAACAGGGCAAAAGATGCGTCAGGTGTTAAACGCTACACTCCGGTCCTAAATTTGTGGTATTCCCTTTTCCACAGGTACGATCCCACCTCTTTTTACAGCTCTGAAATGAGGTGGAAAATTGTTGTTTTCTACAGGCAGCAGGGGCGTCCAAAGTGCTGCCCAGGGGCCATTCTTTAAATATAATTTAACAAGAAAACTAAAAAAAAAAAAAAAATCAACAGCAAAAATTGAAATTTCAGGAGTAATTTTGCAAAAATAAAGTCAAAATATTAAGAAAAATATGTTGTAATCTAATAGGAAAAAGGTGTAATTTTACAAGAATAGTGTAGTGAAAAATAATGTCATTTCAGTAGCATAAAGTCGTAATATTATTGCAATATTATTATATAACAATATTATTACTATAACAAAACAATGAAAAATGTTGTAATTAAAAAAAACCCCAGCAGAAATGGAAAAAACAGCCGCAATTTTACGAGAATAAAGTTAAGAGAAAAAGTCGTATTCCAAAGACGAAAAAAAGTCACAATTTTGGAATATTGGAAAAATAACATTGTTTTAGTAGCATAAAAGTTTTAATATTAACGAAAAAAATATGTTTTTTTTTAAGTCGGAATATTAAGAAAAAGAAAATTAATATTTTTTGAAAAAATTGGTTGCGGAAAAGTTATAATACGGGAATAGAGTCCAAATATTGCGGAAATAAAGGCATAATTATGACAGGAACATTTACAAGAAGAAAGTTGAAGTAGTTGATGTATTGTTAAAAAAAAAAAAACAGCAGAAATGGGAAAAAACAGCTACAATTTTACTAGAATAAAGTCAAAATATTAAGAGAAAAAAAGTTGCATTCCAAAGAGAAAAAAGTCACAATTTTACGAGAATAAACTTGTAATATTATCTGGAAAAAGAATATCATTATAGAAGCATAAAGTTGAAATACTAAAGAAAAAATGTTATTTTTTAAAAAAAGTTGTAATAATATGGGACACAAACAAAATAAAGTAGTAATTTTTGGAAAATTAAGTTGGGGGGGGGGAGTTCTAATATTATGTGAATAAAAAGTCATCATATTATGGAAAAAAATACATATATTATTTAAGAAGAAAGTTGAAATATTTGGAAAAAAAACAAATGGGGAGAAAAAGGAGCAAATCACGAAGGTTCACACTTATAATAGCTTTTTCACCAATATCACAATTTTTCTTCTATCTTCTTTTCTTCTATATCAAAGTGACCCTTCCATTCTTTCATTATTCAGCATGTGGCCCTCGGTGGAAAACGTTTGGACACCCCTGTGCTAAAGCAATGCCACATGTGATATTCACTGTGTGGCTATGACATGACCAAGTGGTATTGATGACTCGGGACCAATACAGTGTGAAAGGTTAAATTCCATTGATGAGCACATGGCTCAATCATTGACAAAGCACGCTGATGTTTCTCATGCCACCAATTGAAGGCTCCTCAGGGACGCATGTCTGTGTGGGGCTAATCCATGCTGCTCTTTGCACTAATCCATTCAGTTACCTCTTCTTCTCTGACGTTCCACACTGACATGACACAGGACACTCAACTCAAGCTTGAAGTTGGTGTAGCTGAGGACAACCAAATGATGGATTACTGCACTGTGATCTCATTGAAGTTCTAATGGAGGTCCTCACGGTCACGGCCCGAAAACAGCCTCGTTACATCCCAAACAAGCAACGCCGTAACATTTATCTCACTCGTCCAATAACACTCGAACACGTATAAAATGCTTTACAGCACACTAAAGTCTGCTTCTCCTTATGGGACGGTCATGTCTTTTAATAATGCAAAAGCATACGCCCTTTCCGTAAATGGAAATAAACACTTTGCTTGTTTCCATTTGCATTGTTTACTTCATACTTCCAAAGCAGGGCTAGCCAACTGGTGGCCCGTGGGCCAAGTGCGGCCTATGGATGACGTCACACCGGCCCACGAGTTTGGTTCAACACTTTTTTGCAACAGTTTCCTAAAAACTCCCCCTTAAGACATACGGAGGATCTTTGACTAGCGTTTTAGCAGTAGATTCTTAAAAAAAGTTGTGCTCTTCTTATATAGACGATCTTTTACTAGAGTTTTTGCAGTACATCCATAAAAACCGCAGCAAGCGCTTGTCATATAGAGGATCTTAGACTCGCATTTTTGCACTGGGTCCTTAGAAACAGCAGGAATTTGCTACCATATTGAGGATCTTTGACTGCTGTTTTTGAAGCAGGTGCTTAAAAATAACAAAGCACTCCTGTTGTATAGAGGATCCTTGATTAGTGTTTTTGTAGATTACTAAAAACAGCAGCGCACGTCTGTCATTTAGTTGTTTTTTTTTTAGGTGTGTTTTGCATTTGGTCCTTAAAAACAGCAAAGCTCTGCTGTCATACGGAGGATCTGTGACTCCTGTCTTTACATTAGCTTCTTAAAAACAGTAGCGAGCTCCTGTCCTATCGTGGACCTTTTGACTAGTGTTTTGCAGTACACCCCTAAAAACAGCTTTTGTTATATAGAACATCTTTGACTAGGGCTTTTGCAGATTCCTAAAAACAGTACAGTTTTCCCTCATTTCAAAGTTCTTTGAAGTGTGTTTTTGCAGTTGGTCCTTAAAAACAGCACAGTACTGCTGGCATACTGTATAAAGGCTCTTTGACAACTGTTTTTGCAGATTCCTAAAAACAGCAGAGCGCTACTGTCAAACAGAGGATCTTTGACTCGTGTTTTTACAGTTGGTCCTTAAAAACAGCACAGTACTGCTGGCATATAGAGAATCTTTTCTTATGTTTTTACAGATTCCTAAAAACAGCAGGGCGGTAGATCAACAGTAGTAGATCTTTAAAAAAAAAAAAAAAGTACAGCTTTTCGGTCATTTCAAGGTTGTTTGAGAAGTGTTTTTACAGTTGGTCCTTAAAAACAGCAGAGCGCTGCTGTCATATAGGGGATCTTTGACCAGTGTTTGCACCGTACATCCTTAAAAAAAGAGGAGCACTCCTGTCATATTGAAGCTCTTTGTCTCAAGTTAACATAGTGCTTAACGTAGCGCTTCTGTATGCTATCTTTCTGCGAGTGTCTGCTCATTTGCATGGTGGTGGTGGTGGTGGTGGTGATGATGATGATGAATTATCACTGCTTTCATTATAATGCAGAGTGAAACACATCTTTATTATTCCAACACAGCTTTGTTAATCACACTCGTGCTTCAGGCTGCTATTGTCTCTCTGTTTGTCGGTGCTGCAACAAATTAAGCACGAAATATTCGGGCCCGCGGCCTCGCCAGTTCGTACGGCGGCGATAGCGTCTTATCAAAAATGATAAGATGCGATCTCCATGCGGGCTGGACTGGATCCACTCCACGAGTGATTAGCGGTGTAACGCATGAGTCATTTAGGAAGTACGGTTGTTGCGGTTGTGAGAGTGAGTCAGTGATGATTCATGTGTTGAGGCCGCATGCTGGCAGTAAAGTTGTGCTGGGGGTGAACACAAGGACTCATTTTATGGATCTTTATCTTTTTAACAAGACAATTATCTGCTTCTGAATCTGCACGGGGCAGGAGGCTGGATGTCAGCATGCTTTATTCTCATCAGGCAAATCTTTTTGCTTTTTACGGCGGAAAATCCAGCTTAGACGTTTTCTCGTCTCAATTCTGCCTAAAAATGACATCACTTCCTGTCAGTTGTCAGCATTTCATTTAATCAATCTGGTATGTAAACTACGATTCTAAAGTTTACAGCTACACCTCATATTTCTATAGTAATGCTAATGCTAATGCCGATAATACATGAATTGACTATTTTTGCTCCCGGGGCTTCCTCTACATTTTACAATTTTTATTTTTGGATTTTTTGTTTTTATTTAGCAGAAAGTAGCCTGACACAATCAGAATTTATTTGGAAACATTTTGGCACCAAATTGAGTTGATTTATTTATTTAATAAATGAATAGCTTAAAGCGCTATATTTTTTTCTTTGTTTAAAACATATATATATATATATATCGTAAATACAAAATCAAATAAAAATACACTAAAAATATTTAGGCAGACTAAATATATATAAATATAATATTTAAACTCATTTAAAAACATTTAAACTCATGTAAAACATTCTAAATATAAAATACATAAATATTGTTTTTATTTTCATTTGTCACTTATTTACATTTTAATTTATTAAATAAATATATATATATTAAAAATAAATAAATATATATATATATATATATATATATATATAACATCGAATTACAGATGCTTTATTTTTTAATTACTTATTTAATATTACAAACAAATAATGCAACAAAAAATATAAACCTATAAAAATAAAAGTTACTACTTTTAAGAAGTATTTTAAACATACAGGATAATAAATAAATAAAATCAATACAAATAATAACTCAAATAACTTCTAAAACATGTAAATCATTCATGTGCATGCTTTTCATTGGACAGCCATGATTATGATTGTCTCGTTTTTCTCTCTGCTTTGCTTTAGTCCAGTATTATGTAGGTACTAAACACAGCGAGGGTACTTCATTCAATGTTTGTGTTTGACCTTCGGCATGGAAAAGTAGTTAATTTTTAAAACAGGGATTTGCATTCATCCTCTGCAGGCCTCCGGCAAGAAAACTGCTAGTGGTCGTAGAAAAGACACTTTATAGTATTGCTGCAGTCGTATAACTTTAATTAATTTGGCCTTTTTAGCCTCTTAAAGTGTATTTAATGCACACACACACACGGAGGTTGCTATGGCTGCCATGCATGTAAACATTCCTGCAGGCAGTGTGCACTCAGATGACACGTCCTTTGGAGGGACTTGTCTTTGCTGCTGTACTTATCATGTGTATTGACCACAGGATTAGCCATGGATTCTCTGTCATCCTCTTAGATGGGAGGGGAGGGGGCTAAGGTGTTGTTGTTTAGCACATGCAAAGCTGCACCATGCTCACATTTACCTCTCTGGTAGTCTGTTGGTTGGAAGTCCTCGATGAACCAGAGCATGCCTGATGTCCTGCCGCTAGACTGATGTGGACTCTGCAACACAAATCGTGACACAAAAAGATGTTTCAACATAACGGCAAAAAGACAGTCATACGTGATATGGTCAAAAGTATTGGGAATCCCTGCACTAATTGGGGTTTGCGCTTGGACCCATTCATTCCCTCCTCAGTCTTTATTCTTCATCTTTGCAAGACGTTATGGACAACTCCAACTTAGTGGGAACACCATTGCCTCTTCTCAGTGCTCAAAAGCAATGCTAAGATGAGTTGGGTGTGCAAGAATTTGCCATCAAACACCTTTTGGGATGAACTGGAACAGCAATAGCGGGTCCCTCTGGTCCATCAGTGACCTCCAACCTCATTAATGGCCAGAAATGTCCCACAGAGTCTTGCCAGAAGTGTAGAAGCCATTATGAGCTGCAAAGTTGGGGGAATAACTCTACTTTTTCCTCCATTTTCACTTCCCCGAGGAAACATTTTTGTAAAGAAACGGAGCCACCTCATTAACCTTATCTATAACAAGCAAAACACACGCTTTGAATTCTTTCCAACACTTCCACTACTAATTAATCAAACATCATTCCCCCTCTTATCGTTTTTATGAGTCCCACTGAAGTGCATCTGCTGCACACAACAGCGCCACCTTTCTATGCATTTTTACTGCAGTAAACATTAACCCTCTTATTGCAGAAGGTGCTAACAAACAGAGTGCTACTGCCATGTAGATCATGTTTGGCTAGTGTTGATTCTTAAAAACAGAAGAGTTCCTCTGTCACATAGAGGATCTTTGACTCAGATTTTTTTGCAGAATATTCTTAAAAACAGCAGTGTGCCCCTGTCCTATAGAGGATCCTGGATAAGCATTGTTGCAGTTGGTCCTTAAAAACAGCAGCAAGCTCCTGTCATATAGAGGATCTTTGTAACATTTTTGCAGTGGATCCTTAAAAACAGCATAGAGCTACTGTCATGTAGACAATCTTTGGCAAGTGTTTTTCAGTGGATTCTTAAAAACAGCATAGTTCTCCTGTTTTTAAGGACCCACTGCAAATATATAGTGAAAGATCATCTGTATGACAGTAGCGCTACTGTTTTTAAGCATCTCCTGCAAAAGAATGTGAGCCAAAGATCCTCTATATGACAGAGGAACTCTGCTGTTTTTAAGGATCCACTGGAGAAACGCTATAAAGATTCTATAAAAAGGCAGGAGCTTGCTGTTGTTTTTAAGGACCTACTGCAACAACACTTGTCCAAGATCCTCTATATGACAGCAGCAATCTGTTGTTTTTAAGGACCTACTGCAAACATATCGTCAAAGATGGTCTATATCAGGGCTGTCAGTTTGAGGGAAGGAGCTCATCAATTAAATAACCTGCTGAAGAAACTGGTTGGAGAGAAAACCTGCAGCGTCTTGGCCCTCCAGGGCACGAGTTTGACACATGTGGTCTATATGACAGTAGCGCTACTGTTTTTAAACATCTTCGGCAAAAGAATGTGTGTCAAATATCCACTATATGACATGTTTGTAAGGATCTGCTGCAAAAACAGTCCTCGGGAACCCTCAATGACAACAGACTGTTCCTGTCAAACAGAGGATGTTGGTCAAGTGTTGTTGCAGTAGGTCCTTAAAAACAGCAGAAAGCTCCTGGCATATAGAGGACCTTTTTAACATTTTGCATTACAAATGTAATCAAAAACAGCAGAGTTCCTCTGTTATATAGAAGATCTTTTACTTGCATTTTTGCAGTAGTTTCTTAAAAACAGCAGCGTTCCTCTGTTATATAGAAGACCTTGGACAAGCGTTGCAATAGGTCCATAAAAACAGCCGCAAACTCCTGTCATATAGCGGATCTTTGTAAAGTTTTTGCAATGGATCCTTAAAAACAGCAGTTCCTCTGTCTTAAAGAGGATTTCTGACTTGCGTTTTTTTGCAGTAGGTCCTACAGTAGCTGCCGACACATAGATGATCTTTTGCAATAGTCGTAAGAACAGCAGAAAGCCCGTGTCACATTTACTTAGATGCTTAAAAACAGCAGACTGCCCTTGTTATTAAGGATGTTTGACTGACGTTTTTTGCAATAGGTTCTTAAAAACAGCAGAGCACTTGTGTGTCTTATCATCTTTCTGACTGCCAGCGGAGTGCATCTGCTGCACGCGTCAGGCCACTCTTCCATACATTTTTACCGGCGTAAACATGAAATGAATGTAAAATGGAATCATGTTCTTCCCCTCCTGTGTGCTTGGTAGTGGGATGGATGGATGGATGGATGCAGTGAGGGGTGCAAATGCATATTAATGGGGGCACAAAGACAAACAGCACAAGAGATTACAGCCCAATCGGTATTCATACTAGCGCTCGCCTTCTAATGAAACTATTCTGTGATCTCGCTCCTCGTGAGTCGCACAGGCTGTAACATGTTGTACAAAATTCAATCTCAACACTCCGTAATTGGAAACTGTAAACGGGGCGAGATGATCGGCGCGTGCGAGGACAGTGGATAATGCCATTCAATTAGCTCGCCAGAGCCGGCGTTTGCACGGCAGCGAAAGAGGTGAGAGTTTAAGCGGCGGCCGGCGTCCAGCAGAAGACCCGAGACGACGAGGAACCGAGGGGAGTCGTGGAGTCTTCGGCGGTATTCTTTTAATTACACATCATAATGAGTCCATTTAGCTGTTCAATGACCCGTTTTATGGCGTCGAACGGGAAGCTCGCCGCCCTTGGCAGGGTCGCTCCTGCAGCTGCCCCCCCATAGTGGAAGCCTCTCAGCCAAGAGGGAACAGTTGGCTTTTAGGTTGCTTTTGCACTTGCAGTTCGGTTAAAAAAAACCAACAAAAAAAACACACACTTGGAGTCTTGGTGCACACTTTGGCGCAGTTTGCTTAGCATTCACACTGGTATTTTTGTCATGGTTGGTCAGTGCAAACCAAAATGCCGTCTGCTGGCTTGAATGTGTGCGTTAATTTTAGATTCTGTTATTTTAACCAGCTTCGATTTCACCAAAAGCTTGCAAAATCCACTTTTAAAGAGCACACATCTTATATATTTGTCATGTGTGCATGCTTTTGAAACGTCACAAATGCACGTTCCAGCATACACTTGCAATAAAAGGGCTGCAATGGCGGCATCCGAAGGTACTGGTATGTACAGTATGTTGAAATGATGCATGTAGTAGTTAGTGGGAGGCAGCCCATACTGTGTACGTTTGTGTACGTATGTTATATAGTATCACAGAGATGAATTGCAGCATGTTGGCCAAAGGTTAGATGGAGGTTCAAGAGCTCCTTCCCCTAGTATCATCTGTCTGCAGCGCATGCGAGGTGAAAATGTGAAAATACGAGAATATACGTGCGACCGGATCAATACGACTGTCAAAGCCTCCGCCGTGAAAACAAATGCGAGGATGTGTTTTACCCTCGTGGGATCCATGAACGCGCTCGTTTAGAACACAAATCGGCGCACTTTGACAACGGCCACACAGATGTTGCTAAACAACTTAACTATGAGGAAATTGTGCTTAAAGCAACACAGTCCTGCCGGTTATGGAGTACTGCATTTCAAGGTGGGCTGTACTTCAAAGTACTGTACAGCATTGTACCATTAAGGTACCTTTACTCGGGAGCATTCCATGGGGAAGGGATGAAGATTTTCATTAGGTACGCTTGCACACTCTAATAGATGCAATGCAAGAGCTCTATTGTAAATTCTGTTTTGATTGCTACTCCATTTTTATGTGCTTGAGAGAACAGCGCTGAAGTCTACGACTGCGTGAATTAGTTTTTTTATTGCATTTTCTAAAGCTGTTTTTTTAAACTTGTTTTTCTAATACATTTATTTTTTACATGTAACTGTCCAAAAGATCATTATCTATTTAAGGTTTAATAACTACCACAATAATGATAATGTTATTAATTCTACTGTTTTTTAATGTTACTATAACTACTACTAATTACTGTATAATGACATTACTCATCGCACTGCTAATACTAATACTACTACTACTACTACAAAATACTACTACTAATACTACTACAAAAAAATAACGACAATAATAATACATTTAAGTGCTTAGAATCTAAATAAACGTGCACATATTTTATTACACTGAATATGTTTCAATAATGAATAGTAATGGCAATTGTAATAATTATAATAATGCATTATTATTATTATTATTATTCTTAAGAAAATACGTTTTAGTATGCATTGACACTGAGTCCAAAATATTATTATTATTATTATTATTATTATTATTATTATTATTATTATTGAGTGTACAAAATTGTTTTTTTTATTTTTTTATTTTCATTAATAATATAATATAATATAATATAATATAATATAATATAATATAATATTCAATGTAATCAATTAAGTTTTGTATGCATTTACACTCAGTGTCCAAAAATATTATTGAGTGTCAAAAATTAATAATATATTATTTTCATTATATATAAATTTTTTATCATAAATACTACTACTACTACTACTAATGAGAGTACTAATGATGCTGAGAAAATGAATTCCATTCAGGCCATCAGTCAATTGAGGCTATTCAAACAGATCTGAGAGGGAAAAAAACCACAAAGATCAGCAAACAACTAAAACCATAAAGGTAATTATCCCTCACAGGCCATGTAATGCAGTATTCTAATGCTTGATATTTACATGCAATACACACTTTGTTTTGTAGAAGTCATTCGAGTAGTGCTTTCACATTACGCCCTGCTAAACGCTGCTATGTGCTACTATGAGAGCTATGGGAGTAAGCCAAGCCAATAAAGCTGTAGGTAAACTTGTTAAAAATTGAAGATGGGGTCAGGTGGCAGCCTGAGGAGAGAGGAAAGGAAGGAAGGGAGGGAGGGACGGAGGAAAGTGGTATAGGCCAGCCAAACCACATGTGGTCCCGAGGAGCTGGAATAAGTGGCATAACTCCAGGACGCTGACCCGGAGGTTGAGTTGGCAGCGAGCTAACGGATTGTGCTCGGCTGCGGACGTGCAAAACAGAGCACACATGTGAGGACGGAAATAACTCTAAATACGACTGCACTCGGGGATGCGTGGATCAATGGAGGCTTAATCTGCCATGTGAAAACTTTCTGGAGGATCATTTATTTCAAAATTTAGCATGCGTGAGCCCAGGTTTTTGTAGTTTTAACGACCTTTTTCATAGCCAAGTTTTTCTCAAGGAGGGATGACACCAAATGGAGTGCACTGCTTGGCTTCAACCAGCAGAGGCGCTGTTGATTCCGTCAGCAGAAAAACAACAGCATGACGTCAGCTATACAGGAAGTTGAACTACATTCAAAGGAAACAGGAGTTCAGAACATTCACCATGAAGAACAGTACTTAAGTGTAGGTCTTGGCGGAGGTCTGTGTTCTGCATGTGCTATATGAGGCAGTTTTATATTCTGCTCATCAGCAAGTGTAGTGGCGTAGTTTTCAGCGATGTACCCTCCTCAAACTAGCATAAATAGCCACAGATTATGTTTATTTTGTGAAAAAGTAGTTGATTTTTCACTTATATTGCTGTCTAAGCGGCTTAGAGAGTGGAGTGATAGCTCATACTTGTCATAGACCAGCGGGAATAACAACCATTTTCCTTGTCATGGTTCAATGTCTCATTGTGACATCACAGTGATATCTGCTGCAGAAATCATAATGCTAGCATTGGCTAACCACTGAATTAACAATAACTGTATATTATTCACTAGAGCGTGTTTATTCCCTCCCTGCAGTCTATTTCCAGTAAGAAGTCGTCTCAAGTGTTGTACTCCGGTTGAACCCCAGTGAGGGATCAGGTGCTTCTAGCAGCCCTTTAGTGTCACAAGTATGGAGCAATTAAAACAGTGTTGGAATAGTATAGAACCCATTTAAAAGCATTTCAAGGATCTAAGTCAGGGGTGTCCAAACTTTTTCCACCGAGGGCCCGTGTACTGAAAAATCAAAAGTTGCGGGGACCGCTTTTACATTTTTTAATCCAACCCATGTCGATATGCTTTAAAAAGAAAATGTCAGGTTCGTGTTATTGCTTAAATGACACCTTTTTAAAAGTTTTTACAAGTATTTCAGCTTTCTTTTTGGACGTATTCTTCTCGTAATATTATGACTTTATCCTCATACTATTTTGACTTCAACATCGTAATATTATAACTTTTTTCAAATTTTTTTGTTGTTTCTTATATTACGTTTTCCCCTAAATTTTTTAGCTTCATGCTATTTTTGCCTTTTATTTGACTCACTTTACTCTCTTAATAGTTTGTCTTTATTCCTGTAAAATTATTGCTCTTTTTTCCATTTTTGCTAAACAAAAAAATGTTTTTTTTAATTTAATAAATTAAAACAATAAATAAAACAACCACGGGCTGCACTTTCACCCCGATCTAAGTCATAACATGGACTTAAATGTAGCCTTTGGTACTTTGATGTTGGGTGTTTGACATACCAGGAGAAGCTGTCAAAGTCTTCTCCCAAACGTCTGTTCGTCTCATTTATACAAAACACATATTTATCTTTTAACAAAATGTAGACACATGTGTCTTTTCTTAATAGATCTAACAAGTAGACTCATGTTTTGCCCTATGACCTTCCAATCTGCCTCACCCTCCATTTATAACTGAGAGCAGCTTTATGGGGGACAATTTGAGTGTTTTTTCCCAACATATTGGATAAAAGCCCACTTACCGGACACTTCATTAAGTACACCTGCCCTAAGATTTCTTAGAAATTGAGACTTTATAAAGATAATCATTACCAAAATGCTATTTTAAGATGTTTTTACTGTGGTGGTTGCAGTTTGCTTCATAATAACAGCTCTCAGCGTGATGCGACGCACTTTCCCATCACTCTGTCGAATCGAAGCAGTTGGCGTGGCAGCCGAAGCCGATCCATATCAGCTGATTAGGCGCCTCCTCGCTCTGTGGCGCTTGTCAATCACGTCGCTGTTAATCTAATTAATGACATGGTTCACATGCATGTGTCACTCACACAAGTGGCTTTTTGATTGATGGCTACTTTAAGCCAGGGTTAATAATAATAATAATATGATACCATGTACTAGGGCTCCTGGCAGAGGGACACTTTTCATTCATTTCTGGACCTTGGCGCTTGTCAGCAGTCTCCTCGTGCTTTTATGGTGTTAAGCGAGTTTTTGCCGTGGTAGTTATGTAATTGACTGGTAATGGGCTGTCAATCAAGGGCGCTTACAACGGCATCTTTCCTGACTTTGTGGCTTATTTTGTGTCGCTCTGTTTACTTCTACTGTGCAAAGTTAGTTATTAATTGTTGGAGGAAGGATCACGTTAATTACAAGACACATCTGTGCCGAGTGTGGTAAGCAAGCGTACCTGGGGCCTTGACTTGGTGCATGATTTTGATTATTTCTTGTCATTTCTTCTTGCAAGGTGGCAATTATCATTAATAACTGGACAGGTGAGAGGAGGAGCAATGGCATTGGTTATAGGACACGTTCAGGTCGGGTGCTTGTGTGGGTGCTGGAGCATGCATACACTCAGCCCTTGACCCCAAAACGGCTCGCATTACTCAGTGGAATTGGATTTAAGGTCAAGTCGTCTATCATCTATCTATCATTATAATAATACACCAAAAAAGAAAAATAAAATAGTAATGATTAGAATATAATAGTAATATGAATAGTACATACATGAATAATACATCAGATGTATACTAATTACATTTAAATCATTATATTTACATTCATTATATTTATATTATTATGTTTACATTTACATGATTGAAATCTGTTTATATTAATGAATTTAAATAAAAATATATGAATTAAAAACTATATATAACAATGAATACGTCCCAATGAAAATGATATGCTAATATTGGACCACAGAGTAAAGTTTTTACCTTTTATTACTGTAAAATATATTAAATTTTGATGGAAAATTCACATTTTCATGTTTTTTTTCCATATAATGCAATTTAAACATGTATTTAACAATAATTATTATTCTTCTCATCTAATTATTATTATTATATATCCATCCATCCATCCATCCATCCATCCATCTATCTTCTATGCCGCTTATCCTCATTAGGGTCACGGGTATGCTGGAGCCTATCCCAGCTGACTTTGGGCGAGAGGAGGGGTACACCCTGGACTGGTCGCCAGCCAATCGCAAACTCCACACAGAGATGCCCAACGGAGATTCAAACCCAGATCTTCCCGATCTCCTGACTGTGTGGCCAACATGCTAACCACTAGGCCACCGTGCGGCCCTTATTATTATATATATTATAATTATTATTAATTAATAAATTATATTGTAATAATAATAATAAGAAGAAATACACAAAAAATATTTTAAAAATAAAACATTGAAATTCACATTCAAACACATTCGCGGACAAAAAAAATATTTTTTCATTGCAAAAACAGCGACAAAGCACAAAAATGCGTCATAAACAATTCTCAACATGTTTGTCAGACTTGTGTGACGTACTTCCGGCTGATGTTGTTGCACCCCTATCCTATAGGTGGCGATGATAGGAATTTCAAAGTAATTGGGGACAGCCATCTTGGTCTTGTGGGTCACTGCCCCACCTGACCCCGATGCAAGCAGACGGTTGTGGCAAAAAAAGTGAAACTTAAACCTCTGTATGTCGTTTGGCGGAAATGATCAGTGTCATTTTTTTGTTATTCTAAAAACAAGCAAAGCAACTTGTGTGTTTTGTTGTTCCAGCGTCTCCCGTAGTGTTTTCCAGAACTGAAAGAAAGAGATCCTGCTCAGTATCACCTCAGAGTGCCAAGGTCCAAACAGCTGGGAGTGAGTTTACCGACATCGTGTTGACATCTGTGTCTTTAATAATTACAAACCCAGCCAGCTCAACAGCCTGAAGGTGATGATACTGAGCAGGCGCTCTTAAACCCAACATGAAGAAACCAAATCGAGGGGGCAGCTTTACATTTACATAATGTTTGTTGCATTTCAACGCGCTGGATTTCTTTCCTTTTTATATCGAAGAAAACTCAAGCCCGGAGGAAGCGTAAGCGTTCCCAATGGTAGCGTTCATGCAGCCTGTTGAACCCGTAAACAGCAAACCAGGACGAAAAAACTACACACAAATACACACACGGGCATGTCTACGTGCACGCACAATGCAAACTCTGAAATTGCTTTTTCTAAAAATAGATGTAATACTCGGTGGTAGCGTACGCTGCACACAGCCACACATGGACACATTAGGAGACTGAGACGTGGAGTCACGGCGTGGAGGCAACCGGTGCGCCGCTCATGCAGTATTAAAGTCGCTCGGCGTGCTTTTTAGAGCACACTTAATGATGGAAATGGAACGCGGCCAAAGTGCAAGACAATGAGTCGAATCTGACGAATGCAAACACTGTCTGCAGCTTGCAAAGGCATAAGAAATATTAATATACGTCCCTAGATTTTTTGCATCTTTTAATAAGACACAGTATTTAGGCCACAGTTTGTTATGCCATGGCCACAAAGGGCTTTTTTTAGTATAAAATGCAAATTTGTTCATATTAATCCTTCATTAGTTTAAGAATAACTTAAGTACTGTACATATTTAAATAAATATTTAAATACAAATTAAATCATGAATATCAGTCTATTAATAATTATATAATATGTTTTAGTCAATATTAAAATATTAAACCATTACTTTGAATTTATTAATTAATATTTCTGTTTCACATGCATATAAATATTGCATTACTCTTTCCATTTATTGTTAATATGGTCATGTAATCAGTATATCAATATCTTTTTCTCATTGGTAAAATAACCGTTTTATTTTTCAATTTAATTTCAATTTATTAATTAATATGTCTATACATTATGCATGAAAATATTACATTGCTCTTTTTATGTATGGTTAATATATTAATATCATTAAATGACTATTTAATAATATTGCACACAATGGTAAAATCATTGCGTAAAGTCATTTTCATATGTTTTAATAATATTTGTATTCATTATTACAGTAATATCATGTATAACTTTCAAAAGCACCACATTTCGCAATGACCCTGACAGCGGGAGCGTCTCACAGAACCAACACTTCTTGGTCTTTTCAGCTTGAACGATTATGTAACGACATCATTTTGCCAGCAAAACATACTTTCCTGTGCATCTTCTTTCCCTCCCTGTGGACGTGTGCAGTAAGAACAGTACCAGAAGTGGCCTTGCACACATGCGACAAAGCCGTTCATCTTCTTCGTCCTCTCGATTTATGCCTCAGAACATCTTGCGAGGACTTTTATTCTCCGCCGCTTTGAGTGACACGACTGGTAATTTGTCATTATCTGGAAGAAGTAGGGTAGAAGGCGAGGGACTGCAAGTGGAACCCCATCCGCCTTTATTGCTCTTAGCAGGTTTTCTCTGAGTTGGACGAGCTAAATGGAGGGCTTTGTGGGCTTTTGAGGATGGATGATGGCCTGAGGAACGCAATGAAGAACATGCTGAGGCTTCTTTTCAAGGAAAGAACAGATTTTTGCTGTATTAAGCTCTTTTTTTTAGTACGCTCGTGCATCAGCATCTCCAGCATCAACAATGCAACATGGACATTTTTACTACAGTATACAGTATGTACGGTGTAGAGGTTTTTGTAGTTTTAACGACCTTTTTCACAGCCAATGTAATAAAAGTATAAATAGTAGCACATGTTCTGTACGTTAGCAGGATTGTACCCATTACAGGTGGTACTCGGTCGAAGAATACACACCACCCGCATCACAAGAATGCACTGTGCTGGCCAGATGAATGCAGTGTGTGTCTGCGCAGCTACACCCAAAAACAATAACATCGCTTATTACTATATATTACATATGTCTCCCAAGCAGCAGTGTGCCAAGGAAAAGGAAAGCCATCACCATGAAAATGAAAATGAACATTCTAAAAAACGCAGAGAGAGGAGGCGTGCCCACTAATGTTGGCCACTCTTTTGGTTCCAACCGCTCGACTGTCGCGACTATCATTAAGGATAAAGTTACTGCATGCTATTGGATGCTAATGGGGTCATGGAGTCCGTGCGCTGTTACAAGGATATCTGGGAGAAGAGGAGGAGGTTGTCCTTCTAGACTAGAATGGGACAATATTTTACAAAGGCAGGACAAGCACAGGGGTAAAATTAGAGTTGTTCTCTATTTATCACTGTTTAAATTCTTGTATTTAATCGACACTGCGAGTGACTTGAGGCATAAGTTCCGACTTACTAGGAACAGAACTTGTTCCTAACCCGAGGACCACCTGTTTAGGACCTGAGCTTATCTTTTTGGCTGTGTAAAGGAAGTTGCAGTGGTGTAAGGTGGATATGGTTTTAAAAAAGGGCTTTTTTTCCTGTGTAACGGATAAGAGCTTTAAGCCCTCTATTGCAGTCTAATCGATGGAATCAGGGGAGAGTTAGAGGACTGTGAGATGGAAAAGCCAGAACCGGTGAGCGCCCTTAAGCCCTGAGAGTTGTTTGCAGAGCTGACGATGACTGAGTGTCATCAAAGAAAAAAACAAGTTTATCTAAGTTTGCTGTAAAGCTCTGCTTCTTCCTACTTTTTTTCAGACATGTCGAGTTGTGCAAGTGTAAAAGTGATGTTCCTTAATGCAACTTGTAATGTAATAGATTAAAACTTCCATGTGTAGACGTGTGCCGTGTGGAAGACAGCTGATCTTTGCATGTGAAAAATGGTTACTGTGCAGCGTTGAGCTAATGAAGTCGGAGGAAGCTGACATGTGTGGAGCAGCATGCAGGAGGAAGCTCATGATTTCGAGCATCACGGACTTGTTCTTGTCCCTTCATGCATCCACGGCTGATGTTTGGACAGTTCTGTCGCAGCGCACGCCCACACAGCTTGTAAACATGTTATTCATCTGCCCGTGAATGTGGAACCATGAATTTCATTGTCTCCCTTCATGCCAAATGCGACACTGGTGATACAGACCCCTACCCGCAATCAGTCTTCAGGTGATTGCACAGAATTCTGACAGCGCTGAACCTGCTCACTGAGCCACAGTGTGACACCCCCGACTTTACCCTGCAGAGGTTGTAGTGACACGTTGTCATGACTATGCAAACGCTTTACTTCGCCAGCCTGGTTTGCAAGAAATCATAATGTTTTTAATGTAAACTGCAGTACTGTAGACATGACTGGTAGATGCATATACTGTAGACTGGAACCGCCAAAATGTAATACCCAAGAGTGTTACTGTAATCAGCAAAGAGGACGTGGTGTTAACTGGAAGCAGGTGATAACTGGAGAGAACGTGTTATTTCAAAAATTTTGACATTTTTTATACATGACATTTTTTTTTTTGCTTTAATAATGATCAAGAGAGCATGAGAAAGCAGAAAGTAAAACAAAGCTGTCTTTAACCACACAGTTGTATATTGCACAAAACAACCGCAACAGAACCAATGTTGTAATAGCAGTAAGACGCAAAGTCCTCAGCCAGCTTTAACACCACCACTGATGAGTTTATTGTGAACTAGAGCACGGCAAGTGTAACACGCCACCTACCACTCCTACTTTAAAGCGTATGCAGAGGTAAATAAAGTTGCTGGATGCTTAAAATGCAGGAGTGGAGTTAATATAAAACAACAAGAGACGGTTGTCTACAGCCACAGCTGTTAATACCAATTTGTTGTTGACTCAACCCTACTTAGAGACCCTGGCAGTGGTTTCTGCATCTTATCTCCATATAAAAGTAAAAATGTTGCTTAAAACATTGTGTTCTTTTAGTACAGTAAGCCCTCGTTTATCACGATTAATCGGTTCCAGACACGACTGTGCTAAGGGAATTTCTGCAAAGTAGGATTCTTTATTCATAAATCGGATATTTTCATAGTTAGAGCATAGAAAACCTGTTTACGACACTCTAAATATGTTTTATAACGATATTAGAGCCCACGTGACATGAAATAACACCTCAATAGTCACCTTTACACTCGTATCACGCAATGTAGTAGACATAATAAGAGAAAATCAGACACATAAATAAGTCATTACAGTATATAGACTTACATGCTAGTATTCGGAGAGTTGTTCTTTGTTGTTGTTCTTTTTTATTTCCTGTTCTGGACGGTACTTCCTGTGGTGGCTATTGGCTCCTCAATGTAACATTACTGACACCTCG
The DNA here is from genome assembly GCF_027744805.1 of Dunckerocampus dactyliophorus. Lineage (NCBI taxonomy): Eukaryota > Metazoa > Chordata > Actinopteri > Syngnathiformes > Syngnathidae > Dunckerocampus > Dunckerocampus dactyliophorus. Next base: position 6,919,737 of record NC_072836.1, on the reverse strand, counting down.
TGACCACTGTAAAATACTACATCTCACTACATGTCTTTGAATGCATCTTCTGAGTGCCTTATATTTGTACTTTACTTAATTTTGCCATTTTGACGCGTGAAAATGCTTAATTTAGGCAAAAAAGATGTAAAATTGTCATTTTTACCAATATGTCTTATTCAACCACGAAATAGCGATGATTTATTAATCCATATATTTTTAAAAAGCCGTGAAAGTTTAAGTACCGATAAAAGTGTGATTATTATTAGTTTTATTTCAGATGCCTTTAATAAAGACCACTTTATTTCCTATGAAGGAAGTTGCTTCAAAATCTCGATCCGTATCAATCAAACCTGGTTGTTACTGATACATTTCTTGTACTGGATGTCACTCGACTGTGCAAACGTACCTCATGTTCTGTAGCACAATAAAATGCTGCATTTTTACACAATAAATATGGTTTTGAGACTAATGACATTGTAGAGCTTATAAGTTTCGCTATGTTGTCCACCTCTACATCTAATCCAACTAATGGCATGAACTATCACGTTCCAGTTTGACGTCATACCCGCCCCCCAGTCAGCTCTAATGGGATGCAAAACGTCAACGGCTGCGATCGGAGTCCTCTGCAGTCCGCATTACTCAGTGTCTTCCCATCGACGCATTTGTGCCAACGTTGATTCATTAAAGCCGTTTGCATGGAGCTAATGCACTCGGGGGGGCCTGATGAGGCTACAGCTCCGAACGCTACTGTCACATGTGTCTTTGCATCATCCGCTAAGAAGAATTACAACGCGGCAGCGGCAACTTAAAGTAGCTTCGTGTTGGAAAAATGCTGAAATGTGTATGAACCCTGAAGGCAAGCGGAATAGTCAGGCGAGGGGGTTGAGATGTCTGCTGCTGCACATGGTTAAAATCCGACATATTTAGCTTCATTTTACCAGCCAATGGACCTAAATGAAGCAATTTTCTGTGTCGGATGTCCAACTTTAATTTTCTGCGAGCAATCAGTCCGGAGCAGCCAGTTTTTCCATTTAGGAAGCACAGCAAACTCATTGCGATGCAATGCAAACAAGAAAAGCAATGAAAAGACCCAATAAAAAGTTTGTGAATTGGCTACAGCGGCTAAATGAGTTGCCTAATTGAATCCTAGGGAAGATAACATCACAAAAATGACCAAAAGCTTTGATTTTACTATTATACTTTTCCGTTTATTTCCTACGTCCTACGCAGAACACACAACCTCATCAAGGACAGCACACATCCACAACACTCATTATTCACACTCCTACCGTCAGGCAGATGCTACAGGGGTTTGAAGTCCAGGACCACAAGGCTGGCAAACAGCTTTTACCCACAGGCCATCAGGCTTCTCAACGAAGCCCTCGCACACGCCGCACGCAACACACGCACACACTCATAGCACTTTATTTATTTATTTGTATTATTTATTTGTATTAATGTCTCTTCTGTTTTTGTTGCTTAATTTATTGGTATATATGTTTATGTGTTTATGTTTCTTATGTTCTTATTCTTTCTTGTGTTTTCTTTCTTTTCTTGGGAGAATGAACAGAATAAGATTTTCATTGCATGGTATTACTGCTGTTTTACCATGCACATGACAATAAAACTCTCTTGAATCTTGAATCTTGAATCTTATTTTGCTTTTCTTTAAACTTGTTTTCATTCAGTCAGTACCCTTGATGTAAATATTTTTTAGTATGAATATACAGTATTTGATTTAAAACCATTCATAATTCTTCATGTCATTCTTCTGTCAAGTCACCCTATGGAACAGAAATGCTTCCAGCCTCACCCCCGATTTGAAGTTCTAATGAGAGCCTGATTTAGTTATCTGTACACACCACTGTATGAGTTGCTGGCACCAGTATCGTGCAAGCATGAAGAAGGACACAACCTTGAAAAAATTCTGACTGTTGTCCCACCCTGCCTCTCACGCCCTCCCCCCGGGGGGTCCCGCCTCACTTTTTGAGAAGCACTGCTGCACGCAGACGGCTTTTCATTGCACTCACTACATTCAGCAGTCTGAAACAGTTACTTAAATGCTATGTGCAATAACATCGTGCAAGTGTTACCCTTACATTGGGCCCGCCGCAAATAGATTTTGCCCTACCTGTCCGCCCTGGCTCGTCAACACATTATAAAGCACCTGGTCTGCGGGAGAGTAAGAGGACAGACCCGGGGGGAAAGTGCTCACGGGCGATTCAGTTTTGCTTAGGAAAAAAAACGCCAAAGGACAGAAGAGAGTTCATTTGTAGTTCTGAATATATTTGTTTTCCATGTTTGTTTTTTTTTTTTTTAACTCATTCGACGATTACGTCCTATGTGAACCTCCCGCAATAGATTCCACTCCTGTGGGGAAACGCTGCATGCGAGCCTAATGCTATCATTGTTTAATTAACATAACGTTTATATAGCTGTAGCTACATCGGATAGTATATCCAAGACTTGTTTTTTTTGTTATACATTCATAATAATCCCATGAAACTTTTATGGCCCAGATTAGCATGCAGCAATAACTTGAGTGTGAGATAAAAGATTCCACGCCGTTAGCTTCATGTCAACTCCCCTGTGTTTTAGTTTTATTAAGCGTTCGTAACTGCATGCAATTATTACTGCATGAAGCAGCAAGCCAATGATGACAGAGTGGATGGTAACCACTATAAATACACATTATGCTGATGGTAAAATGTACTGATGATGTAGTAATACACTCACAAGTGTGCAGGTGTGTGGTTTCTTTCCCCTCCAGAGTGAGAAAGGGAGTGAGGGGCAGATTTAGTGACATTTGACTCCGGATCCCTGAAAAGAGTTAGAGCTTATCACTCGGAGCGAGATGCTGTCACATGATAGAGGCTCCACATTCCCACACAGAGTAAACTTTTAGTGTGGAAGCTTGTCGTGTCTTATTGTTGAGCAGCTTGCACTCGGGGCTGCTTTAATGCAGCAGGATTTGCCACAATCCACTTGCTGCATCAGGGACTCAAGGAAAGAGTGCTCATTGTCTTAGATGGAAGCCTTACGTGTTGTGTTCCCCCCCCCCCCAGGAGTGATCTGTGCGTATCGTTTTATCACGTTGCTCATTTGCTATCTTTGACACTTTGCGTTTACGACTTGCAGTCATGCATGCATAATTTACACATAAGATGTAATGGATTGGAAAAAGAATGCAAGGAAATCAGATTTGTCATGCTGCCGTCAAACCATTTGACTCAGAGTGAGACCTCCTCTTGCGTGAAACATGTACAGAACAAATTGGTTAGGTACACCAAGAAGGGTAAACATTTGTCAGCTGAAACAACAAAAAGGTGTCTCACTGTTATTTTTTAGGATTGTTGTGTTTTCATTTTTATTAGTAGTAGTTCTAGGATTAGTCATAAAAGTAAAAATGATAAAAGCATTAAACCACTGAATTTTAAAAGAGTTTATACTTATGTAATAATAATAATTGTAAATATATAATACAAATAATAATTTGTAATAACAAAATATATAATAATAAATGATAATATTTCAGAAAAATAATAAAAACATAATACGACTGAATTGAAATCAATTTAGACTATTTAAATAAAAGTAAATATATCATACAAAATAATAATTGTTGATAGTTTTAGCAACAAATAAAACATATATAAATAGAACTAAATAGAATAAATATAGAATATATGAAAATACATAAATATATATACAAATAAATATATAACTTCATGTCTAAATTAACTGCTATATTATATTAATGATCATTATTAGTAATAGTAGTGGTAACGTGAATAATATTACAAATTAATTAAAGAGTGTTTATTTATTAATGAAACTTAGTATTTAATGATTGCATGATGATTGCAACAGCAACAACAAATAAAAATATATAAAAATATCCAAATAAATAATAATAAAAACGTCATCCCTGCATTAACTGTTCTAGTAAAGACAGCAATGTACGTCATCAAAATTCCTTAAATTATTTTCTTTGCCACACATTTCCCCCGACACCTGTTGCTAGGCAGACTCCAAAGGGCCCAAGCATAACTGGCCATCAACCAATGAAAAGCATTTCATTTTCCATTCCAAATCGAGTGACGCTTTTCTGCGAGTTCTATAAGGCATATTCCAACAAAGCCTGTCGGGATGCGGCTTTTCACAATAAATAACGCTGAACCGCCATCAGTAAAGCATATCTTTTCACAGCCTCTCACACAAACACACACACACACACACACACACACAAAAGCTCCCATGGTGCCTCGGTGCTTATGCCCCACCTCATATTTGTCTCTGTCGGCTCATGTTTGCTTTCCTGTTCACGTAGTGTGAACGTATGCAGCAGCAGCAGCAGCAGTACAATGCACCACAGGTTTTGGTAATGTGCACATATCATGGAGGATGCATTGCATCATGCTTTATGATCAGTAAAATATGCTCCATCATTTTACTGACAAGCAACAATCAATGACCCGGTCAAAATGAACCCTTGACCCATTTTGACCGCACACCCACTTTGGGAACCCTGCTTTACTGTAAACCATCTGTGTACAAACAAATGTGTTTCACTGCAATACTTTTCTATATTTCACTGCTGTGCTTTTTGACTCTCCCACAACTTGTTTTTTCTTTAAAGCTGTAAAAGTTGCAATTTATTTTCTGCGCCATCCATTACCTCCTGGAAGACTCATCCCCGCAGTCTCCAGAAGGCAAAACAAAACCATAAAAATCAATCTTTTGCCTCAAAATTGTGTGGCTACAGCATTATGCCGGCGTGTCACTTTTAATGATAATGCCTAAAAAAAGATCATTGTTAAGATTACTTAATGGAGACGCTGAATATTTTCACAGGTTGCTTTTCACACTATTGTATCACCTGGAAGTCACACTACACTGCTGGGAATACAACATGCGAGCACCTATTTTAGCAAAAAATCTTCATTCATAATTGAAGTCGTTGCTTATTGACGTCAGTCTGTCTAGACTTTTTGAGATTTTCTACATTGAAGGCTTTTGTAGCTATAAACGTCCTGGAAACCTCGTATGTGACGTCCTAGCAAATAAACTAAACTATACTCTTTCCCCCCTGCTTAAAATAAGTGCACTTTAAGGCAGAATCTTGTCTTTGCTCTTGGGAAATCCCAAATCTGCTCCTTTTTGCTCGGCCTGAATTATTTATAATCCCGAAAGTGAAGGCCGAGATTGTTTTAGAGGCCAGTCGGGATTGTGCAGCACATTGTTCACGCCTCCTCGCCATATGTCACTCCACCTGGATGCACGCCAGCCGCCTAAAAGCTGGAGTGCTGACATCATCCTTCTGCAGAATCTGCACTCTCGCTCTGAGGAACGTTTGCTACTGGAGTCAGGCTCTTATATCAAACATGCACGGTGCTGTCATTTGTGTGATGTAGCATAGCACTACTACAGTATCTCACAAAAATTTGGATAATGACATCATATCAAGGGACAATACCATAAATATACTTTAGCGTAGTCAGTGTAAAGCATGCATAGCAGTGATTATCTACAGTGTAAAATATTCCATTCCTAACAGTATTGGAAATATGGAATATATTCCACTGTAGATGACACCACTAGACCCCCCCAGTCTTAGCCTTTTTGATGATGTACTTGAAACACTAATGTCATCATGGAGAAGTGGAAGCCGTGTATAGCAATCCTTGGAAAATATTCCATATTTCCAATACTATTAGGAATGGAATATTTTACATTGTAGATAAGCATTGCAATACACGGCTTCCACTCCTCCATGATGACATCAGTAGTGTTTCAAGTACATGACCGTCAAAAAAGGCTGGGGGGGGGAAGGGTTCCAGTCACCACCTTACTTATCTAAAAGTGATTGGAAAATACTCCATTCCTAACAGCATTGGAAATATGGAATATTTTCCAGTCTGTTTTAGATAAGGTAGTGACTGAAACTCTTTTCCACTCCTCCATGATGACACCACTGGTGGAGCTGGTGGATACTAGACACCTTGCACTCCTTGAGGGTTTTTAGAACAATCACAGAGGAGAGGAGTGGAAAAGGGTTCCAGTAACAACCTTACTTATCTAAAAAAGACTGGAAAATATTCCATTCCCAACAGTTTTGGGAATATGGAAGACATTCCAGTGTGTTTTAGATAAGGAAAATATTCCACTCCTAACAGTACTGGAAATATTGAATATTTTGCAGTCTGTTTTAAATAAGGTTGTTACTTTTACTGTTGCTGCTGTTGTTACTTTTCCACTACTCCATAATAGATATCATGGTGGATGCCTGACACCCTGAACTTCTTGAGGGTTGAGAAAAATATTCCATATTTCCAATACTGTTGGGAATGGAATATTTTTCCACTCTGTTTTTTTCTATTTTCTATTGTTTGCACAAACATGTTGCAGTACTTATCTAAAACACTGTGGAAAATATTCAATTTTTAACAGTACTGGAAATATGGAATATGTTCCACTGTATTTTCCACTCGCTTATTGTGTTTTAGGAATGAAATATTTTCCACTGTCTTTGGTAGATCAGCACAAACATGTTGCAGTACAAAATATTCCATATTTCCACTACTGTTGGGAATGGAATATTTTCCACTCCGTTTTAGATTACTGTAACATGAATAGGATATTTTCCACTTGGTTTTAGATAAGTACTGCAAAATGTTTATGCTTATCTACCACAGAAAGTGGAAAATATTCATTCCTAAAACAGTATAGGTTTATGATCTACTGAAAATGAGTCAGCACACAGCCATGAGACGCAAGATAATTGTGTCTTTTATAATCTGGGGCTGCTGGCACTGGGGTAGCTGCGGCTCATTGTTGGGAAACGTGCATTCCAACATGTACTGTGACATTGTGAAGCCAAAACTGGGCTGGACCTCCAAGAAGATCAAGTGGCTTGCTGAAGATGGTGAAGGTGATGGCCAAGTATGTCCTGTGCAGCTCTGATCAAAGAGGCTTAAGGCAGGGCAGGATAACAGTAGTGCTCAAACTAAAAATTCACACTAAGGACACAATTTGGACACACTCGCTGTGATTTTCAGTCGATAGAAAATCTATACTGCAATACAATCTCTAGAGTATAAAAGTTTCCTTTCCATAGTATCGTCCCTCAACAAGATATACAGTAATACAATGCTTGCTGCTTGCTTTTGTCAGATACTGTATATTCACAGTGTTAGTTGTAAAAGCAGAGAAAGCGTCTTCTCTCCAAAGGAGGTCAAAAACAGAAGCAAACAGACGTCCCAACGCTCGGGGGAGAACGCTGCAAGGGAGTGTTTTAGGAAACACTGCCACACTGCAGCGCGTCTTTTTAGGAAAAAGAAGAAGCGGCTGTCGCCTCGGTGAGTTAAACAGATGATCCAACAGAACGATGTCTGCCTCCGCAAGAGAACTGAGCAGCACTCTTTTCTGGCTCCTTTTGCACGGCGAATGACGGGTGTCAGTGACTTCCTGTCAGCTGACACGCATCCGTCAACGGCGGCCTATTGTAGAAACTCTGCGTCAACTGGTGACTGACTCAGGAAGCAACATGTTTATCTGTTTTTGCAGGTTGGAGCTTAACCTGTCAACTTTGCGCTGTAACTACCAAACCTGACAGCTCCTTTTACTGCTTCTCTTCCATTTCTAGGTTCCTTTGCATTCTGACTGCCAGATTTTGGTATCTGGACTTTTATCTACTCCATCCCTTGGAAATGAATGAACTCTTATGCTTCTTAACGCTTCGAAATAAAAACAACATATTTGTCCCTTTGTCCAAAAAATGTCCCATTGAGAACCAATGAAAATTTTTCTGAACATTAACCAGTGCTTCTCAAATAGTAGGGAGGGCACCCATCGGGGCGTGCGCTAACTCCCTGCAGTAACGCTGCAAACAAAGAATGCATGACACAAACATGGCACACATGATGTGCTGAAAGCACTGTATTTGATGTAGTATATTATTTCCATGCATCAGTATCCCCAATAAGACATGTTTCATACCAAGAGGTGGTGCACAGTTACTGCGTAGTTCTACATCACTGCATTCTCCAACCACAATAACAAACATATTATCAAATGAATATCTACTATGGATGTGTGGAAATGTCCAACTAAATTGTGGTTTTAAGACTTCCAGCCACGAATGCAAGAGCCGAAATAAGCAGAGACAACTATGTTTTGCTTGAGAGGCTCAGCAGGCGGTGCATGGAGTAGACTATTAAAGCTGCTCTCAGTCTGTTGTGGTCAGTGCTCTTTGCTGAGCAGCAGGGGTGAGGAGGTTCGGTCAGGCTAGAGACAGAAGATGTGATGTAAACCGAGGGTCTTGAAACACATCTTCAAGCAGCCTCAGGCGCTTCACGCCCAGGTGCGGTGGCGTGACGCTGTCTGGGCGCCCCACCAGCCATCAGTATTACTTTGCTGTGATGCCTCGGCGGCTGTCTTTGTTTACAACTTTGCTTGTAAGTTGCGCCTGTGAAGACATCCCAGGTGATTTAAGAGGAAATGGTAAGAGACTCGGCTTTGTTGTGGAGGTTTTTTCGACAAATATCCTCATAAAACACAGTTTAGGAGTTTATGGTTATGTTTAGCCACTGGCCGCAGCATTAGGGACACATGCACAATCTACTTACAGATGGATATTTATGCTGTTATGCAACAACTATGTTTGTTGTGGTGGCATATAACGCCACTACATACATACTGATCGGTGTTTCCAAACCTTTGCTGACATCATTTAGCTACATGGATATTATATATAATATGTACTGGACCCATCCATCCATCTATTTTCTATGCCGCTTCTCCTCGTTAGGGTCTCGGGGGTATGCTGGCTTCGGGCGACAGGCGGGGTAAACCCTGGACTGGTATGTACTGTATATAAAAAATAAATATACACATATAAAAAATATATACATATTACTATACTGACAGTTCTTTACTTAAAAAAATAATATAATATTAAAAAAAATAATACATGTATACAAATATATAAAGATAATAGTAAATAAATATAATACACAAATATATACACATAATATAAAAATCTAACAATGCATGTATAATAAAATATATAAATTTAATATATTGATACATGTCTAATAACATGTATCAATATATTAACTGTATAATAATACTGACAGGAGATTCCAAAATGTCGGTTGCTTCATGTAGAGAGTACATATAATACAGATACTTAAAAATAAATATCCAAGTAATATTTTCAAATATATTAATCATAGAATAGCTATATTATAATACAGTAACTACTGTATGTAAATGTATGTATGTTTCCCGAAACATGGCTACCTCATTCAGCTAAATGGCTGTACAATGCTTTTTTTTATTGTATATATAAAAAAATAAACTAATGCATGAAATTAAAAAATAGTAAAATAACTATGTAAATACTGACGGATGTTAGCTCATTCACTTGCTACTTGCATGCAAATACAGTATATACGTATACTCTACACAACATATATAAACTAAATAAACACTAACAATAATAGTAATACATGGAATAGATATATGATTAAAAATAGCAAAATAAATCTTCAAATAAATGTAGAAAACAAAAAACTGAAGATTTGTCTTGGAAGGGCAGACTTTATAAAGTGCATGTGTTTTATTGTGCGTGTGTTCCTAATGACGTGACTGGGGAGTGCATGAGGCCCTGAGAGGTCTCCTGTGCAGAGCCTCAGGAAGCCAATGAGACGTGAGGCCACCCGAGGGGCATTTGTGTGCGTGTGTGTGCATTGTCTGTGTTTGTGTGCATCGAGTGTGTCTGACACATCAGATCAGAGATGGCACTGAGGGAATGGAGTAAACCTCAGGGTGTGATGTCCCCGAGGCGGTGTTGACATCGTCTGATAGCGATAGCCGCTGTACCCTCACGTCCCTTTTTTGCTTTTTCTTGTTTCCTTTCTACACCAGTATCACTTGAGTCCGCTGACGTTCAAAGACGCGGAGCCTATCTCCAGCATGACAAATAATGGATTAAAGGGATTAGAGGCAAGCAAACATGAAAAGGAGTCACATTTTTGCATTTTTACATAGGAAGAGATAAAACAAGGACGATACAGCGTGTGTGCAATGTGTCAAGAGGGCGACAAACAGGCTGACAGAAGGAGAGATTGGTTGTTTTTAACATGTACGTGACGAGCAGAAGAAAAATCAATTTACAGAAGATAATTATTCATTCTTGATGGGAGTGGAGGGGGCAACTGAAGATTGAGGCGATGTGACTGTATGCAAATGGTGCTAATGGGAACAATGATCATCGCCCGATGGATCCAATTATGAGCTTGTTATTCTCACAATTCATAACAATCTTTGCCAGGGCAAAATAATTCCCCCGAACAAAAGGTGATTAGAAAATTGACCGCATCACCTTCTGCTAATGAACTGCTTGTTTCTGCCCCGCTTTATAACTCCTGTACTGCTCCATGCAAATGATTACTTGTAGAGAAACTATCAGCTGCAGTCAATCATGATCATTAATGAGAGGTTAACCGGGCTTGACCTTGACAAGTTAAGACATTCTAGAATGTGCAGCACCACTTATTAAAAGCCCCATATTGTACTTTGTATAAAGTTATACACACCATGACTTTCTACAGCCTGTGTAATGTCTTTCATGTATTTATTCTTGCTAATCGGATGATAAAATACACAGACAGGTGCACTTGTCATCCTGAAGGGGTGGGGACCAGCTTTTTTTTTTTGGACTTGCAGCAAAATGTCAAATGCAAGATATTTTTAAGCTCTGCTAAATGAACGGATGAATTTGGCTGCCAAGATGGAGGATTATATATCCAGGCTCACCGGAAGGTGATCAGACTTTTACAACAAAGTATCAGAACTTTTCCTGGGGAAGGATGGGGTGCGTGTACTTCGTATACAAGTAAAAGGTAAGACCACAAATTCTTTTGAATGAATAAAAAGTAAATAAATAAATTAGACAAAGAAGTATTTGAAAGCAAATTTGTAGCCATGAACCTCACAGCACGTCACTGCAGATTACTGTTAAAATGTCAGAGTCAATTTTGCATAATAGGGGACCTTTTAAACAATGCAGTTATATTAAAAGCAACCAGTGGATGTGCTTCTACCAGAAACACAACATCAGACTTGCGTTGATTAAAATCTGTCAACAAAGCCTTCTCCTGTGACAAATTCCATCAAAGTTCATTTCAAAGCTAATTACGCTTGCCGTTTACTCGCTTGTGACATTTGAGCTGTTTCATTCTGCTGTTTGTTTTTTCCCGTTAAGTGAGCTTGTTCAGCCTTGCGTGTTTCTTTTCGTTTTCTCGCCTAATTGTTCCCTCTTGATTCTCTCTAATAATCCCTTTCTGTGCTCCGTTTGTGAGGCTCTAGTTTTGTTTTTTCAGGAAGGAAACAAGAGCTGTATACGAATAAAATATGTTGGCCGACAGGGGCAAACGCTTCAAACGCAGGAATGATCCAAAACCAAACAAACACATGCAACTGGAAAATGCTGCTCTATGTTTGCCCCTGGTTTACATGTTATCCGATACTGGTGCCAAATTGGTACTTTTCAAATGGTGCCGGTGCTTAAATGGTGCCCGAACCGGTACTTTAAAAAAGGAAAACACACAAATTCTGTCTAAGAACAATGCTTTTTAAAATTTTTACAGAATTTTGTGACATGCAAGTTGAACGGAATAGAAATTAAAAGAGTTCAATGATATAAATAAAATAACATTCGCATAATTATCAGCAAAACCAGCAGCTATGCAGAACATAAGCAACAGCATAGAACGTGCTAACAGAACGACCCCAAAGTGGACTCTTTTTGCAATTTTTCCTCAGAGTAGTCTCTTTGTCTCTCGTCCTAGCTGTCCTGGAAAGTGTTAGCTAGTAAACAGCAGCAGCTGTGGTGAAATTGATGGGATTACAGGAGGGATTAGGAACTGTTAGCACAATAACAACATGGCTGACGAGGAAACAATGACTCTGCTGCGTTTAAAGGCGAGAGCCTACTGTAAACCGAAGGAACAAGATATTGTGGAGGTTTAGGCCTGCAGAGAAGGCTTTGCTGCCTCCGACGGCCCACCACTGCTTAATGGGTTCCAGAGTTGAGCAAATCAGATTTGAATTCTCATATTTATTCCATGAAATTGTATTCATTCATTCCCACAGTTTGAGAGTCTGATTGGTTGATCAGAGCAGAATGGTTGGTCAAGTAGTTTGGAACGATCTGGAAGGGAAGGGGTGGATTTTGTTTCTAAATAATAAGCATCTCTGGTGAGCATGATGTACAATAATCCCTTGTTTATCGCGGTTAATTGGTTCCAAACCTGACTGTGGTAAGTGAATTTCCGCAAAGTAGGATTCTTTATTGATAAACTGAATATTTTTGGAGTTGGAGCATAAAAAACCTGTTTAGGACCTTTTTATAAATACAGTTTTAACGCTATTAGAGCCCTCTAGACATGCACTAACACCCCTATAGTCACCTTTACACTCATATTACTGAATATAGTAGACATAAAATAAATAAGCCTTTTTAAGACATAAATAAGAATCATGCTCGTGTGTGTTACTTTTAATGTGTTCCCTTGGGGAGCAGGGTGGTGGGCGGACATGAAGTGACATGAAAGGTTCAGAATAGAGTTTTAGCTTGCAGTGGGTTACAGTAGCCTGTGTTTTCATTAGGGATTTTTATGAGGTAATTACTGTGCCTGTCGTGAGATAATTCAAAGTAAAAAAAATAAGAAAAATCCTGTTGTTGTGTCACTCAAGTCTGGTGTGTGTGTGTGTGTGTGTGTGTGTGTGTGTGCGCGTGTCTCACCAAACATTACAGCAACATTACTGACACCTAGTGACCAGTGGAGAATACTACATATCATTCACAACATCTTTGAATGCGCTTTTTGAATGCCTTATATATTTGGATTTTACTCCATTTAGCCATTTTTATGCTTGAGAATGCTTAATTTAGGCAAAAAAAATCCAATATGCACATTTTTCGGACTAATAATAGGCCACGTTCAACCACGAAAAACAGCATGATTTATTCATTAATATATTTTTGAAAAATTGACTGAGGCTGTGAAATTTGAACCGCCAAGTGGCGCGAGACGACTGTATTTTATTTTTCCGTTTTTGTCATGTGCTTAGATAAGTATTGATTTGCTCCAGATGATGTTGTAGAGTAGAGGTTTGGAGCTGTCTGACGCTTGCTACATTTGGCCGCGCGCCAAACTTACAGGCAGCTGGTGGAAGTCACATGATACTCAAAGTCAGAAGCAGGAATGTACCTCGGGCGTATCGGCTAGGTAAATGGATAAATGGTAAGGGTTTCTTGCTGGAGTAACAATGGTGTTCATCCCCAAGATGGAAAATGTGTCTCTCTCCCTCTCTGCAATGTCACGCCTTGTGGATGTTGCGTTTATATTGCTGATGGTTTGAATAATTATGATGTGACAGTGGTCGTATTAAGAGGTAGATCAAGTCCTCTCTGAAGGCCCAGGCGCCAAACGCACAGTTAAATATACAGTACGTGGAATTTAAATGGAAAGACGATATTTCCCCAGTACCCACTTAGGCTGACATATTGAAAAATCTGCGCCATTAAGTGTTGATCAGCCTTCAGCTGCAATGATGCTACACTCAAGTCAACATTAAGCCTAAAACTGTGCAAATTATCCCAGGCGCTCTTTTTGAGGACCGCAGCCCCTTTTTCCTGGTACCACGCTTTGATGGCACAAAGTCACAGATTTTATTATTGTACCCCACCCCCCACTCCCCCACCCCCACCCTTCCCTTCTTCCAATCAAGATGAAAACGTTGCCGGCAACGCCCGAGAAGCGGCGCTTAGCAGCTGTGTCACATTGATGCATCACCTGCAGCTCCCACGCTGATAATGAATAGGAAACCGTCTTGGATGACTCATAAATAGTTTGTCTGAACTTCAGCTCAAGGAGAGTTACATTAGTGGGGCTGTAAAAAAAACAAAAAAAAAACAAACAAAATGACAGAATTGATCTGTGAGCCAAGAATAGAATAATCCCCAAGCCCCAGCGGTGACCGCTCTCTTATTTGAATCAATTTATTTTCTCTATTGGGCTTTAGTGGGAGATAACCGGAATTAGATTAGAGGTCAGAAATAACAGGAAATGTTAGCGGGTTAAAGTTCTTTTAAAACAAGGCCGCTATCTAAGATCTACGAATGCGGCGATGCCGCCGTTTTTGTTATTGATTTGTTCCAAAAGCTCACACAAAAACTTAAATTCACTCATTCAATTTCTACGCTGCTTGTCCTCATTAGGGTCGCGGGGCTAATCCCAGCTGACTTGCGGGGTACACCCTGGACCAGTCGCCAGCCAGTTGCAGGGCACATGTAGAACAACCATTCACACGCACATTCATACCTGTGGGCAATTTAGAGTCTCCAGTTAACCTAACATGCATATTCTTGGAATGTGGGAGGAAGCCGGAGTATCCGGAGAAAACCCGGGCACGCACGCACGGGGAGAACATGCAAACTCCACACGGAGATGCCCAAACGGAGACACAGCCCCAGATCTTCCAAATCTCCTGACTGTGTGGCCGACATGCTAACCACTGGGCCACTGTGCGGCGGCAATTTTTTCTATCAAAATTATTTCAATCCGGTCCAGACACCCAAAAATATTAACAAAAATACTTTTTATAGAGAATAATTCTAGTTTTGCATGCAACAATTCAATAAAGCCACAATAATTCTTTGAGTTGAGGCACACAAATTGAACGATACGCTTCTAACACACTCCTGGCTTAGCGACTACGTGGATGGATTGAGAAATGTGGCATTCTAGACAGCAGTGTTGTTTAATTAGGACACTAATTATGTCTAGCTTGGAGATTGTAGCTGCTGCATCAGCCACTGACCAACTAAATACGCATGTATGATTTTCATTTGTGAATACAAAATGAAGTTCTGGTTTTTACACACACTGGGATGCGCCCAGGCGTCATGTCACGTATTAAAAGCGTCTTCTTTGAGAATATTCTGACATTTATACTCCGGAGTGACTTATAGTCCAGAAAATACAGCATAAATGATGAATGGATGGAATTGAATGAGGATGCGGACGTCTCGTGCATCCTGGCCAGATTTAATTAATTAGTGTTTCTCACCTTCTTTAGCAAATTCTCTGATGACGGACAGAAAAATCCAACATTCATACATTGAATGAATTTTACGGAGCATGTTGTGTCTTGAAAGAGCAGACACTTCTATGATCTCTTCAGGGCTGAGTGTGTTCCAGACATGAAGATAAGCTATGGAGTGTTCTAGGTCACCAGATGAGCTGGGAATCTTTGGGAATTTCCATTATAGAAGTTCTTCAAATCAACATACAGAGCTTTTTCACTCCTGGAAGGCGCTTGTGTGTGAGAAAATATGCTAATATATGTAAATAATATGTACTGTAGGCCCGCAGAGTTAAAACAACAGGGAGCACGCTTATACACTGCATGCATTATTCCCATATTAACCCCATTACCATGCAGGCATTTCCTGTTTACCTTACGCTGAATGGGGTCGTGATACGCATTCATTAAATGTTTCCGTCTTGGTTAAATTGTTGACATGAAAGTCGAGTCCGGAGTGTTCACAGCATTCTGTATGGAAATGAAGCATAGTAACTAAAAATAACCTGAAAATAAAGTGCGAGCAAACATCCATGTTAGCATCAACGGCGACTTGCTACTTTGTGCGATTATCTTAACGTAACGTTACGTGGAAATTTGCCATGTAGATAACAGTTTGGATGCTACACTGACTCGTAAAAAAGAAAATATGGCATTTGTTGTTGCCATGATTAGCGCTTAGTATTTAATCTTTGATATCAGTGGGCCAGCCAGAACATTTTTAGCATTAGCACCAGTGCTAACTTTATAGTTCAGCGTCGTGTGCAGTGCTTTTACAAATTTTGCTGTGAACAAAAACGACCAAAGCTAATTTTTAGACTTGATGTAGAAACACAGACAATTTCTGGTAGCTTCTAGCACAGCATATTAGCTTTTTACCTTGTCTTTGTCACTTTAATACACTTTTACCTCGTCACAAACAGAAAAACAAACAAAGAAATGATCTGTTATTAAAACTACACTTAAACTTCTAGGTTTAGTAGTTTGTAATTGTGTCCTCTACACTAGCTTTGTGGACACGCTTCGAGTTACTGATGAGATGCTGCCCCCCGCTGGTCTGGAGTGCAAAGTACAGGGGGTAATTTTCTTCAGAATGGCTAAAAATTGGACGAAACAGTTGTGTAGGTTAGCTTCTGATCACGTCTTTGTCATTAGAATGCAAATACACTTTTTAATACAAATCTCGTAAAATATACACTATAATATAGTAATGTCAGAAGGAAATGTTTTTTCTAGTTCATTTTCAAATGTCAACCAGTTTCATTGAATTGTTTTTTGTTCAATTTAGCTAATTATCGATCGTTTTTTTAAAAAATCAGTTATCGTACAATCAACGTTAAATTCCTGTGTCATACCAACAAAGTGAAATTGCACGGAAGTGTTGGACATAAAAATATTGAGCAAAGACTCGATGCTACTCACTCTAAGGTGCTACCTGTGTGCATGTCAGAGGGGAAAGCACAAAACAGTCAATTTACCCTACGACAGGAAATGGCCTTCTCCAGTAAATATATATATATATATATTTATATATTATATTATATTTATATATTATATATTATATTATATTATATATTATATATTATATATTATATATTTATTTATATATATATATATATATTTCCCATTTCCAAAAAGGTAACGAGGCAGAATGTTTTATCTGCGCTTGAATAACAACAGAAATGGGATCTTCGCTTTGGATTTTGCCGTCAATGGAGTGCGGCGAGAGCGATGGGGCTGAAAAAAGGCAGACTTATGAGCTGTGAGAGTAAAGGAGGAAAAAAAAAAGAGTTGAGAGGATGCTCACAAAAACATCAGGTACACAGATCCGATACATGATGTTTTTTGATGCAGCTCTTGTAGTGACTGTGCAGGTCTGCCTAATGTTGGGAGGCCGCAGCGGCACAACACACACATCCCTCGCACGTCCCACTCAACAGGTGGGTCAACAGGGGGCATCTCAAACGGACAGGCAGGAGCTGATCTTAATTCTCGGCGAGAGAAAATCCAAGATCCCGTCCGCAGTGCCTGTGTGTAATCGATGCTGACAGGTAATTCAGCGGAGAACATGAGGCGGCTCACAGAGGGAGGCTAGAGATGCTTGTGCACCCTCGCTTAAGCACGCCAGCCTCACTCCTGGCAATCAAAGCGCTTGGCAGCTCTAATGCATGTCCAGATAAACATGCATTTTATGCCTAAACTATTCAAAAGAGAGCTAATGATGACAGACAAGACAGGAAATGAAATCTTGGATGTTTTGCATATGAATGCTCAGAGATGAGTGCGGACATCTGAAGGAAGACGAGGAGGTTGTTTTCAGGCAAAATACTGATAACAAATCACATTTGGGCATGTTTGGACTCAAAAGCAAATAATGTATAAGCTGCAGTCTTGCAGCCATCTGCATAGACTTATGTAAGGTATGGAAAAGACCTCCACCAAGGCCAAAACATTCACTGTCCTCACTGTCCCCGCAGTAAACATTTTATTCAACATTGATTTTCTGCTCGCCGCTGTCTCCTCTCTCTCGCTCTCTCTCTGTTGGAACCGAGTTGTCTTTATAACATGTAGCTGTAGTTACCTTCAGCAGGTTTAACAATGTTTTTTTTTCTTTATTTTGTCAAGCTGTCGTGCCTCCCCTCACATGCCTCGGACATACCTCTCAGCTTGAAAACCATTTGATCCAGGACGGGGGTGTCAAACTTGTTCTTACTGATGGCCACGTCACAGTTATCGCTGCCCTCACAGGGCCGCTTGTAACTGTGAATGTACTGTATATGAATATACAGTGGTGTGAAGAAGTGTTTCCCCCTTCCCTCTAATGAGAGCCATTATCCACAAATGGCAAAAACCTTCCCAGGAGTGGCTGGCCAACCAAAATGACCCCAAGAGCGCAGTGACGACTCATCCAAGAGGTCACAAAAGACCCCACAACAACATCCAAAGAACCGCAGGCCTCACTTGCCTCAGTTAAGGTCAGTGTTCATGACTCCACCATAAGAAAAACGGCCTGCATGGCAGAGTTCCAAGACCAAAACCACTGCTGAACAAAAACAATATTAAGGCTCGTCCCCAAGACATTTGGGAAAATACTCGGTGGTCTGACGAGACAAAAGTTTTTGAAGGTGTGTGTCCCATTACATCTGCTGTCAAAGTAATCCTGCATTTCAGAAAAAGAACATCATACCAACAGTAAAATGTGGTGGTGGTAGTGTGATGGTCTGGGGCTGTTTTGCTGCTTCAAGAGCTGGAAGACTTGCTGTGATAAATGGAACCATGAATTCTGCTGTCTACCAAAAAATCCTGAAGGAGAATGTCCGGCCATGAGATGCTGTGGCATGAACTTAAAAAGGTGCTTCATGCTGGAAAACACTCCATTTTGTGTCCGGTTGTGTTGTCCTCGACTAATATTTAAATTTGTGTGATGATCTGAAACATTTAAGTGCGACAAAAATAAGAACTCAGCAAGTGGGCAAACACTTTTTCACACCACTGTAAATTTGTAATCGCTTCATCGATTGCTCATGCGTTTGATCATTTCTTTTTTCTTAACAAATTGATTGTAACTTGCTTTGTAAGTCAAAGAACAAGCAGATACTCAAAGATTTATTTTTGATAGCAAAATATGGTTGGAATAGCTTGTCGCATGATCAGATATTATTATTATTATTATTATTATTATTATTATTATTATTATTATTATACTGTATATAATTCTGTCATTTATGTATTTTTTGCCTTTCATTTTTAGCATTTCATTTTGATAACATTTACGATTTATTTAATATTTTTTACCATTTAGCAAATAAGATGAAGTGATTTTTTTGACACACATTATTTCCAGGCTTTTGCAGGCCACATAAAACGATGTGGTGGGCTAGATCTGCCTCCTGGGACATGAGTTTGACTCATGTGATCTAGGATCTTAAAAGGTACCAGGAAATATGACACTGGCTAAGGTTACCTCTTCAGGCTTAAATATATCAGGGGGTTTTTTCAAGCTGCTGTGCCTCTTGTGCCCTCCAGATGACACATGACTTAGTCAAAATTAGAAAGTGACCACACAATTTTGGTGTAAATTTAGTGTGCTTTTATTCATGTCATTTGCGAGCGAGCGTGTGCTTGTCAACACTGTGAGCCAATAAAAAGCTCTGCAGTTCTGCCACAACCCGTTTAAGAAGCGAGGCTAATGTCTTTAGGGATGGAGGGAGAGTAAACTCACTTCTGGCTATGGAGGCCCTAACCCGGAGGAGCAAAACAGGGTGGTGGGGGTGTAGCGCATACAGTATGTAGGCTAGCAGGCGAGCGTGGTGATGGCTGGTGGCCGCGTATCCAGAGCACATTAAAAAGAGACAAGGAGCCCGATGAAGTCGAGCTGGTCTCTCAAAGCTGCCGCTGGCAGTGCTCCAATTTTGTGAGCGGCCTTGTTATGTAATTCCGCAAGAGTCTCTGTTCCCTCTGCACCTTACGGCCGACACTTCACAATGAATCAATTAAACTCAAGTAAAAGGACAGACGGAATGACTCAAGCACCTTTTGGAGGTATGATGGCCTACACGGCACACACTTTGCTTGACATTGTTGTGCTACAATGCACCACCACTGTACACAAAGCCGTCGGTATTTGCAATGTTCTCAGAAATGTGGCTCCTCCCCGGGGCTTCTGCCATAACGTGAAAACTAATGAGAAAGACCACAGCCAACAAACACAACACATCAAAAACCCCTTTGCTAATATGTGTGCCTGCTTGACTTTCAATACAATAACTGGATTCAATAACAATCACTTCTATATGTGGTGAATAATACAAGAAAAACAAATTGCAAATTGCATCATGCTGTTTTGTGGTTGAATACGGTCTATTACTTGACAAAATATACACGTATTTAACTCAGTCAATCCCAGCCATTTGTCAAAAGACAACTCCTTCAGTACCGTCCATTTTAGACCATTTGACTGCTCTTTCAAGGCACAGAGAATATTGTGTTCTACGGCTATATGAACATGGACCCTACCAAAAGAAAGGTTAGACCACGGCGCCCCTGGCCAATAGCACTCATTATGAATCATTTGAAAAATGTATAATTAACCCATGTGATCAGTATCGGCCGATTTCAGTCCTGGATGATCGGTATCGGAATCGACAGCATAAAACCCTGGTGGAAATACTACTAAATACTGTACATGTGAAAATATACTTGCATGATTTGTGCAGCATATGAATGCAAATGACTCATGGCAAGCTCTTTCAAGCAGCAGCAGTGGCCCACAGAATGCTTAATATGAATAAAAATAGGAACATTTATGTTATTATGAAGATAAGTGAGAATTCTGCACACAGTCATATATTATACTGGAATAAAAAATGAATTATAGAGGTTAGTGACCTTGAATTGATTTGGTGCATTTAGCTTTATAGCCTTGACAAATGAGCATGTTTAGCACAGAAAATAACGGTGCCTCTTTGCATGAGCCACCCTGTCATGTGAGCATGAACGCAGGCGTCATATGTGGCCCGGGTCGTTAACCTTCACATCCCAAGCAGACCGGTTAAGCCCGCTAAATCCATTTGTGGGAGTTAGCGGGTTAAAAGAGCATCAGACCACCTGAGGGACTCAAAGAGACTTACAAGGATGGACCTTTTATGAGTCCGCTTGCGAGTCTCCAACTTGTAGCTCGTGTTCTGCTGGGCTAAAACCTCAAATATTCCACGTTTTGAAATCTCCTTTGTGTTCATTTGCTATCTAAAGCTAACGAGACCACCTGCAGAACCTCGTGAAGCTTTAGTAGCTTTGAAGCACAAGCCAGCTGGCATATTATACGACTTGAACGTGGAAGTATTTTTAGTATGAGCCGAGCAGCACCAGGTTGCTGCTTTGAACACAGCCCACACTTAAGATTGACACACCTCATTTCCATCCAGTGTGGCAATTAAGTTGCTGGAGGTATACACGCTCTCAAATGAGCACTTCTACTTGCAGCATGTTGGGGTTTTTTTTTTATTTACATGTTAGTGATGTAGACATGATTTGGAAATATAATTAGGAGAATATTTACGTAAGAATGCCAAATACAGCACATATTTTTAAGCAATAAACATGTGACTAACAAGACAAGCAGTATTGGGTATTTAGTTTATGTATAATGTCTAGTGTCTAGTTGCATACAGTGTACATCCTGGCTGGATGAAAAAAAAGCGGAAAAATTCAAGTTTTTGGTAATAAGGGCATGTGACTGTTGAGTGCACATTCACAAGCCACAATGTTAAGCACACCTGCACAAGAAACTCAGCCTTTACAAAGACAATTGTTGGTTAGTTTTTGTCCATTATCAAAATTTGACTAGCACGACGGTGTCAAAACCACCGGCAGGCATTTTGTTCATTTATTATTACTTTTATTTTTGCTTTTGTATTTATTATTATTAGTTTGTTGTTATTCATATCATTTTGCAAAATTGTGGGTGGTTGTACTCCATTCTATCTTCTATTTCCAGTAACTTTGACAGTGTAAAAAATATTTATTTATTTTTATTATTTTTATTTTTATCTATTCTTTATTTTTCCACATATTATGAGTTTATTCTAATTTTTTTTTTACTTTTGTTGTATTTTTTTATTATTATAATTGTTATTATTTTGCAAATTTTTGGGTGGTTTTACTCTATTCTAATATTTTTACTTCCTCAGACAGAAAATTATTTTTTTTATTTTATTCGATTTTATTTTAATTCATTATTATTTCTTTATCATTATCATTCTTTTAATTTAGCAAATTTTGCCATATTTTTACTTTATTCTAATATTTTGACTAACCCTTACAAATCTTACAAATGTGCATTTTTGTATTTTATGTTGGGTTTTTACATAATTTAGTTTAATTTAATGAAAAACTCTTGATTTATGTCTCAGTGTACCTAATTTTGTGGCCATTGAGAGTTCATAGAGGGCAGATATGATGGTTCCATAAGTGTGATAAGAGTCCAATTGACTGTAAAAGTGATTTAATAATAAGATATGAATATACTGTAATCCGTAGTAGGGCGCTTCAACATGACCAGACAGGTTGCATTACTTTCAGGTAATTCTCAGCACGGTCGTACATATTGGCTCTATCTTTGGCGATCGGGGCAGAGGGGATTTGCTGGAATCCTTCAAGATTAAGGAAAAAGGAAAAGACTCCCATTTTTAATTAAAGTCAAAGCGACGGGAGGGGGTGCGTTTAGCTGTGTAAATCAGATTACTTAGAGAATGATACAGTTAGTTAAGTCCACACCTTCTATAATAAGACATTGGTCATATCATACACAAAGTCGTATGGATTGGCGTGGTGGTCAAAGATGAATTATACTTTTTAATCAGGCTTGTATCGGCCCGTGAGACCAGAAAGGAAAATTAAATGAAATCCCACTTCTTTCAGGCTGTCACAATGTCATCATTATTAAGATAATTTAACATTACACGTCGTCATTGAGCACGTTTCAGGAAAAGAAATAGATTTAACACATCTGTATGATCGCACTAGATTAAAAAACCTTGAACGGTCTGAGTCATGAGCCAGTTTAAGAAACAGTACAAGTATATGAGGACACAAGTGTTTACAAAGTACAGGAGGACGCAGCATCCAGAGATGGCACTTTTTTCTGCATTTATTATTTAATACGTTATTATTTTTTGTATATTTATATTAATGCGTCCATTTACCGGCCGCACGGTGGCTGAGTGGTTAGCATGTTGGCCACACAGTCAGGAGATCGGGAAGACCTTGGGCATCTCTGTGTGGAGTTTGCTTGTTCTCCCCGTGCGTGCGTGGGTTTCCTCCAGGTACTTTCCAAAAAACATGCATGTTATGTTAACTGGCGACTCGAAATTGTCCATAAGTATGAATGTGTATGATTGCTTGTCTATATGTGCCCTGCGATTGGCTGTACGCCGCCTCTCGCCCGAGGGGATAGGCTTCAGCACACCCCCGCGACCCTAATGAGGATAAGTAGCATAGAAGATGGATGGATGGATGGATGGATGGATGGATGGATGGACAGACGTCCTTTTACTGGCATTCTCCTGCATTCATTCATTATTGATGATATTTTGGTGATTCATTTGTTGTTTCTTTCCATAAAATAAAAACACCTGCGTTGTTGTAAGGTTGAACATGTTCAACACAGGACTGCTGGGACATGGAGAAGGGGTAGCATTAAATAAGCTCTGCTTCTTCCTACTCCTTTTCTAGGGTGATCCGTTGCACAAGTGGAGCAATTTTAAGTTGCTATATTTTGTTTATGCTTGCTTATGTTTTGCTTGTTTTTGTTAGTTTTTTTCCTCATAATATTACGACTTTAAAAAAGTAACATTTCAACTCTGAGCTGCACAGAGGCCTAGTGGCCACAGAGTCAGGAGATCGGGAAGATCTGGGTTTGAATCTCCGTTTGGGCAGTTTGCATGTTCTCCCTGTCTGTGAGTGGGTTTTCTCCGGGTATAGAAAATTATCCAAGCGACATGGATGGATGGATGGATGGATGTCAACTCCATGCTACCAAAAGTCTTTCCACATAATATTACAAGTTTATTTTCATTTAAAAAAAAAAGTCTTGTTAGAATACAACTTTTTTTCTCTTAAAATTTAGACTTTATTCTTCTTTCAGCTTTCTTCTTATAATTTGTTTTTGTCATGTTTCTTTCCCATAATATTTTATCTTTATTCTTGTAACATTATCCGCAACCTGGTTTTTCATAATCTTACATCGAAAATAATAACGTCATTACTTTTACATTATTTTTTTTTAATTCCTTTTTTTTCTCTTGATATTTTGACTTTATTCTTGCATTCTTTAGTTTTCTTGGTAAATTATCTTTTAAGAAAATGCAGCGGGTCGCAAATGGCCAACGGCCACACTTTGGACACCCCTGCACTAGTAAAAAAAAAAAGATATGATCGTTATAATGGAAATAACAGCCAGCTAATCAGGCCTGGGGGTCGACTGTCAACTAGTTTGACAGATTGCAAACTCCACTTTTGATAGTGTAAAGCAAAAAAAAAAAAAAAAAACCCAATCCCCTTTATCATCATTGGCATTACTTTGACGCCAGATGTGTCTCTTTTGAAATCCTTCCTCGGGGAGGTTACCAGAGGCGCCACAGACGAACCCCGAGGCCCGGCAATTGAAGTGTGAGCGGGCACACCTGCAGGCCTAATGGAGAACCACTGGGGAGATCCTGTCCTCCAACATGAAACATACAGTGTCTGCTGTACCCACAGCACGGTGAAGGACTTAAGTGCTGTTCCACTGTACTTTAATGGCACACTGTACTATACTTGCAGCACTTAGACAAGAGCTCAGGCCCAGTTGCTTGGTGATATCACCTTGAAGACACTTCATTTCTTTCTGAGGCAAGAGCCATTCATTGCTCAGTGTAGATGCACGACACACTCACTCAGCATCAAACATGTTACACCAGTGATGGGTATGTGGCTACTTCTCAAGGGGGCAGTACTATAGAAATGACATCATTTGGAGTAGATAGTGTAGAGCTGCCTGTCCACTGAAAATGAGTCAACACACAGCCATTATTGTTGAAATATCTGGCAACACAGTGTTCAAAGTGTGAATTTCCTGTATATTTACAACTGCCTTAAAGGGATAGTTTGGATTTTTGGACATGAAGTTGTATGACACATGAAGAAAGTAGTTCCACTTAGTGGCTGGGGACATTTAAGTAAAGAGTTTGGCTTCTCAAAAGACTATGCGCTCAAAAGAGTAATACATTTGCATCACAAAAATGCCTTCTCAAAAAAATCAGACCTCACAAGCCGCTCGGCGTTATATACAGTATGTCTCCTGCCGCATCCCTGCGCACTGTCTCCTGTGCGTTCATGTGGATGGGATGAACACACTCGCCGTAATACCACTCTTCTTCCCCGACGGAGCGCCGCGTCCATCTTCTTTACGTATGAGTTCCACAACAGCGGAAGAAGATGCAAGTGTCCTGTTAAAAAAAATCCAAACTATCCCTTGAATCCTCTTGGGCATGGAATTGACCAGAGTTGCACTGGAATCCTCTTCTAGTCATCCATGATGACATCACCGGTGGAGCTGGTGGATGTAACACACCTTACGCTCCTCCGCCTTTCTTCCTACTACTTGATTGGGTGCAGGTGTGGATCACTCCATCACCTTCACTTGATCATCTTGGAGGTGTGTCACGTTGGAAAACTGCCATGTGGCCAAGTTTCTGCTGCACAACGTCACAATACACGGTGGAAGTCATGTTTCCCCTCAATGAACCGCAGCTCACCCACAGCCGGGAGAACTCGTGCAGCCCATGACGCTACCACCACCGTGCTTGACTCTTCGGCAGGACAAAATTACTCACTTTGGTACCAGCTATTTGGACAGTAATGGCTGTGTGTTGACTCATTTTCAGTGCATAGTAAATCTATCCTGCTGAACAAGCTCTACACTGACTACGCTAAAGTATATCTGAATGTTCTGAACTCCTGTTTCCATGCCAGTGTTGCCCAATAATGCTTCCCGGTGTGACTGTACCTCAACTTGCCATAGCTGATGGACTGTGGAGTGATGCGTCATGCCAAAACATGGAGTAATAAGACATTTAGCAGGCACCCTGGTGTTGTTAACTCCAAATGAACGTGCCTGTGGGTCATTCCCAAGGCAATCATCGGCAAGGCAGACATTTCTTTAACCCAAAGTGGGATTCTGGGAGCGTGAACAATGTTGACATGATTTTGCTCCACCGATGAAGACACTGTGTGCCTTCTTTCGCTTACAATAGAATTCCAAAGCGGGAGAACGGCATCCAGTAATTGGCATGCAGGCTTTTTACACGTATTTATTTGAGGAATAACACCTCACAGGCCTGACAATCTGGTACCGCAAAACCCCTTGCCTTCCTCACGCTCTCCCAGCGGGTGATCAGCAGGCTGAAATGATTCGCCCTGAAAGGCGGCGCCGTCTAATGAGCAGCGGCGGTGAACGCGAGCGAGGAGACAACAGGTGGAGCTTCAGATTGGAGCGGGCCAGCTGGGGATGGAGCGAGCCTCTCTCGCCAGCTGTCAGCTCCGATGATCATCATTAAAGGAATTATGTTGTGTTTGTGTGCTGGGATGTTTGTCCAAGAAGGTTCCTGGAGAAATCCTTGTGATTTGGAGATGTCAGTGCTCGGGATGTTATTTTTAAAGGGAGTATTCTGAACTCCTGTTTCTATGGCAGGGTTGTGCTGAGCAGAATAATGCCGCCTGGAGGAGTTGTGCTGTGTAGAAACAACATGGCGGTCATCTTGTTCTTTTTGAGACAGCAAACTAGACTGACTCAACAGCGCCTCTGCTGGCTGCAGCAAACAGTCCTCAGTTACCAATCAGCTAGCCAGGGGTGTCTCAAGTCCCCCCCCCCCCCGAGGGCCACATACTGAAAAATGAAAGGAAACAAGGGCCACTTTGATATTTTGTAAACCAACACATGTAGATATGCTAAGATGTTATACGTACAGTGTGTAAGAAAAAATGCACCTCAGCTTTAAAAAAAAAAAGTATTGTTGTAATTTTTCTTCCCGTATTATTACGACTTTATTCTCATAATATTTGGACCCATATTCTAACTTTTCCCCAACTAAACTTTCCAAAAATTGCTACTTTATTTGGTTTTGCTTTGTTTCTCATAATATTACGACTTAAAAAAGAAATGTCTTTTTTAATCTTTTTTTTTTAATATTTCTACTAAAATGACGTTACTTTTCCTCATAATATTACGACATTATTCACGTAATTTACAACTTTTTCCCGTCAGATTCCAACATTTTTCTTTTAATATTGTGACGCTATCCCATAATATTATTTTCCCCAACTTATGGTAATTTTCCAAAAATTACAACTTTCTGTTTTGTTTGTTTTCTCATAGTATTCCGACTGTAAAGTACTTATTACACCAAGAAAAGGACAAAAAAACAATAACAAAATGAAAGCACTCACTCAATAAAACATTTCGCTCCCCAGTGAGCTTTCTGAACCGACGCCATCTTGGCTGTGACCGTCACGACCGGACCGCGGCCCAGGAACCAGATTGAAACACATGCAGCCATGAACTCAGCAGCACAGCCAGGAAAGTGGCAGATTCACAACAGTAACACAATAATAACATTCACTGACATTGTGTTGTGAAAACCATGATAGAAAACATACAAAAAAATGCTCACAAGTATGTTTTTTTGACTGCCCGAGAGCTCTGTGCACATTGCAAAATAAAAATACAAAACAGTGAGCAACGATCGCTGCTTATTAAACCCTGGAATGAGCACCCATGCGACTATTCTAAGATCCCCAGAACAGATCTAATCAGAAGGTATGGATTTACTTACTGAAACTGACAGGTTGACGGCAAGGTAGGCTAGAAAGACAAGTGACGGCAAGCCGTGTTTTGCAAGCAATTAGGTCTGCGACACTTACGGGTGACACCGGCAACCAGGTGCGAACAAGCACAGCCGCGAACGCATGCAAATAAAGTGACATATTCACAACAACAATAACATTCACTTATATTGTGTTGTGCAGAGTAGGACTGGTTTTACTAGCGGTGATAGCCACTGGCAGCTATCAGCTTGCGATAGACGGTGAACAATGTTGTTTAGCAATCAATTTGGCATGAAAACCATTATTATTATTATTACTATTATAAGAATCGTAGTGACGACCAAACAACAGATAGCACATTAGCATCCTAGCTAGTGCGGCAGAACTATCTGAATAGGAATTAGCACTGCGTTCGCCGCCATGAGCTCGAGGCTGGCTATGATGGAGAATATTACCAGGAGAAATGTAGATTGACTTACTGCCACCTTGGCACACTTTTCCACATTGAGTTTAATACAAAAATACCCGAAAAGGTGGAGGAAGCAGCAGCGCTTATTTAACACCACCCATTCTGCAGGGCTGCCTTGCTCATGTGTACCTAATCAAGTGTCCAGATGTAGCCGAAAGGAAACAGCCTTCATTTCATTTTCATCTGCGTGTTGTTGCCTTGGATCAAGTAGACGAGCGAACAGCAAACGAGGGGCGTTTGAATAATGTGCATCCTATTGAAGCCTCGTGACGGTGTCAAGTATTCAGCAAACTCCCCTCAGCGTGAGTGTCGTGGTACACTGCGGTCTGCTAATGGTGCGAACGCTGCCACTTTTTTTTTTTTTTTAATTTATACGTAGACGCCGCCAGTTTTGCTCCAAGTTTGGAGACAGTTTCCATGGCGACGGTGTCCTATCAACACACTCGGCCTCACTCGACAGTCGACAGTCCGTCGCCGGTGGTGAGAAATGAAGCCGCGGCGGTGGAGCTTGAGGAAAAGTCATATGTGCTCAGATAAGCACGCCTTATGAAGATGCGCAATGAAAAAAGGCGGGCTGACATTCTTTGGTGTTGATGTTGGGCTGTCGCCTGCGGCGTTCTATCTGACAAAGGGCATGTTTCATTCATCCCTCCTCAAAAAAAAAAAAAAGTTAGCTTGGATGGCCACAAAAGCAGGTCGTCAGCAGGTTGCAAAGGCCGGACATATGGCCGGGCAAATTATTGATGAGTCAGCCTGTCGCGTCCCGCCCCGCCTTTAAAAGCGGTCGTCGTCTCATTAAATGCGCCTCGGCTTGAATCCTCCGTCCTCTGTAATGCTGCCAGCTCGGCTGATGGGAGCGGAGAGGTGCTTCATTAATGCAAGCACTGTCTACTCGCTACTGTTTGACGCTTCCACAAAACTGACCAGAAAAGGTTTTTACTCCCACCAATCACTTTTATTTGCAGGATTACACAAAAGCTACACAACTTATTTTCATTGTGGAGGTTTGTCATAGAACCCATCACTTTTGGTACAAATCGGCATTGACAACGCAAATAGAGGACTTAGGCCTTTTGCACACATCAACGTTCTTGGGATGTATTTATTTTTTGACTGGTTGAAAAAAACGTAAAAAGAGTCACACTGTGCCGGATTAGTATATACAGTAGTTGAGTGAAAACGATGTAATACACAAGGCACACCTACATGTGGCGCTGTGAACAGGCACGCCGACAGAACCACGTGACACTCCAGACCACAGAAGAAGAAAGAACAAATGCGCATAAGTCCGTCGTCTTCCGTTTACGAGAAGTGGAATTACTTCTACGAGTCATTATGGAGTATAAGACCACAAAATATCAGGAGAATGTCGACTGAGGTGAGCCGTGCCCGTCAAAATATTCAGATATGATGTAGGCTTGTCATGAAAGCTCACTTCTGGTCACGTGGCGGTGGGTCGGTGACGCCATCGTTCTCGTAGGACCCCGAGGCGTTCCCAGGCCAGTTGAGTCTCTCCAACATGTCCTGGGTCTTCCCCGAGGCCTCCTATTGGTTAGACGTGCCCTGAACACCTCCCCTGGGAAGCGTCCAGATGCCCAAGCCACCTCATCTGGCTCCTCTCAATGCGGAGGAGCAGCGATTCTAGTCGGATGACAGTGGTTCTCACCTTATCTCTAAAGGAGAGCCCAGCCGCCCTACGGAGAAAACTAATTTCGGTCGCTTGTACCCGCAATCTTGTTCTTTCGGTCCCTACCCAAAGCTCATGACATTGGCGAGGATAGGAACGTAGATCGACCGGTAAATTGAGAGCTTTGTCTTTTAGGCTCAGCTCCCTCTTCACCACAACGGACCGATGCAGAGTCCGCATCACTGCAGACGCCGCACCAATCCGCTTGTCGTTCTCGCGTTCCATCCTTCCCTCACTCGTGAACAAGACCCTGAGGTACTTCAACTCCTCCACTTAGGGCAGGATGTGATCCCCGACCCGGAGATGGCACTGGATGTGTTATTTCCCATCCCAGCCGCTTCACACTGAGCTCAGATGGACTGTGAACATGAATGAAGTGGGCTAGCCGCAGCGGTAGCTCCCATCCTTCATTTACACCGAACTTTCACGACATCGGTGGGCATCCTGAAACCCTCGGTTACACTGGCAAGAGACGGACGTCATTTATTGTTTGACTTCCCTGATTCTGACCGCTCCGGGGAAGTCCGGCGTCGCCCATCAAAGAAAGGGCACTCTGTTGTTTCTACACCATGAATCCGCAGGTGTTTTAATCATGTTGGTCGCATGATATCATTGTGTTGCAAATGTGGTATTGAGCCGACAGCTCTTTCTTCTTCGTTGGTGTTCTTCAATTAACCAGCTGTAATGGAGCCATCTACTGCCTCGTTCTTGTCAGATCGCACTACCACTCACCACAATACCCTCCATGATTTATTTATTTTTTTTTGTCACTTTTGTTAACAGTATCCAAGTTTTTCCTCTGGCATGTTCCAACAGTCTGGGATACACAATTGAGTACAGTAAAGCAGATGCTGGCATTGTTGTCAGAAACAAAAAAAAATAACATGCCTTCTGCTAAAGCGGCCTTGTAGTGACTCAACAGGCTGCTACATTATTTCATTGGTAGCAGCGTACAATAACTTCAAGTCCGAACAGCAAGCTTTAGCGGTGTATTAGGATACAAGACATATCATATTTATTTCATTTGTATGTATGTTTTATCTATTTTTTTAATTCAATTGTTATTTGATTTAATTTTATGCATTTTAAAATACGTTTTTGTTATAGAAAAATAATTGTATTGCTATAATTTGTGGTAAAAAAAACATCCATCCATCCATTTTCTATGCCGCTTCTCCTCATTAGGGTCAAGGGGGTATGCTGGAGCCTATCCCAGCTGACTTCGGGCGACAGGCGGGGTACACCCTGGACTGGTCGCCAGCCAATCGCAGGGCACATATAGACAAACAACCATTCACACTCACATTCATACCTATGGACAATTTAGAGTCTCCAATTAACCTAACATGCATGTTTTTGGGATGTGGGAGGAAACCGGAGTACCCGGAGAAAACCCACACACGCACGGGGAGAACATGCAAACGCCACACAGAAATGCCCAACGGAGATTCACCACAGGTCACCCAGGTCTTCCCGATCTCCTGACTGTGACTGTGTGGCCAACATGCTAACCACGAGACCACCGTGCGGCCCGGTAAAAAAACACGTGCACTTGTATTTGTGGGTGGAAGCGTTACATGCTTTGATCCATCGATCATATATGCTCTTGATCCCGCTTCACTAATATTAAGAGCAAAAGCAAGAGCACTATTTTTTAAAGACCAAGTAGCTGTATGGTGGCAGGGGTTAAAGTTCACTGCATCTCCTACTTACAGGATAGTGTTGTTCTGTGTGAGAGCAAGACCTGTATCGACAATGACATAATAGCTATATGGTGCATTTTCCTCCCCATTTCCATCAAAGTAGCAGATTCTTCTTGTTGTAATGAAGTCAGTGCAAGAAGCCTCTTGATTTTGACACGCGCTCATAGAGGAAACTGGAGTCAAAGGTCATATTAGAACATCCGCCTTATGGCGTCACCCGTGGTAACGTGGCGTCCTTTCAGGGATTTTCCTTCAGTGTCATGACTGCTATTGATTTATTGTGGCACGTGGCAGGTGCTGGCTTAGGTCAAAGGTTGAAAAATAAATAAAAGTATGATGCACCTTGCCACCTCTATACCAATCACAATTTTCCGCCCATCTTCTCATTTTCAGCGAGTGACCTTTTTGAATTGGAGTGACAGCTCAAGCCAGATAGCTGCGGGGTGAACGTGGGGGTCTTCAAAGGTCATAGGACCTTTTGAGCTTTTTGTCTGTGCTCGGGCAGCTTTCACATCACATCATAATACGTACGCCTTCACTGCTGCTGCCTGATTTTTTTTGGAGTTGTTTTTTTTTTTGTACTTCCTGTTGGTGGACATCAGTTCACCAGGAGGCTTGGGTGGCGTCTGTCCGTCAAGCTTGACGTGGTACCACACACACCGCAACGACGCCACGTGAAGATTGCAGGATGACCTTCACACAACAGCACCAGGAGTGGTGCCGTCTGCTCCTCTGATTGCTCCTTGTACTCTTGACTTTTACTTCAGACTGTACACGGAGACGCTCGCTCAGAGGCCGGCCGAGGCAGAGAGAGTGCACGGCAGCTAAAGCTGCATCACAAGCATCTCCTTGATTCGTAAAGTGCTGGCAGCTCTACTATAGAAATGAAACCTTTAGAGGAGTCCGTGTGCAGCTTGTGTAGGAGTGTAGATTTCTTATCCACTGAAAATGAGTCAACACACAGCCTTTATTGTCTAAATATTTAGCAACACGAGTGAGTACACCTCACACTGAACTTGTTCGTGGTGTGAATATTTAGTGTGAGCACCATCTACCCACTGCATTCATCATCTTGGGCATGGAAAAGCTGCACAGGTTTTTACTAGAATCCTCCTCCACCTTCCTTCCTTCCACGTGTGTTCAGGTCTGGAGGAGACATACTACTTGGCCACTCCATCACCTTCAGCTTCCTCAGCAAGTCACTTCTTGGAGGTGTGTTTGGGCTCCTTGTAATGTTGGAAAAGTTCCACGGAGCCCAGCTTCTGCTTCACAATGTCACAGTACATGTTGAAATTAGCGTTTTTCCTCAATTAGCCGCAGCTCACCCAGTGCCATGCTTGCCTGTCGGCATGACACGATTATCTTGCTACTCACATGTGTTGCCAGCTGTTTAGGCAGTAATGGCTGTCGTGACTCCGATTCAGTGGATCCATAAAAATCAATAAAATCTCGACTGCTATACACGCTGTACACTACAAGTGCCCACAGTGGGGCCATTTAGGACCCACAGCTTTTTTTTTTATCCCGCATATTCTAAAAATACAATTAAACAAAAGAACTACAAAAAAAAAATGTAAAACAGCAAAAATGCATTATATAACCAGAAGTAGTTTACCTGTTTATACGAAGAACACAAATAATAACATGCTTTGTCAACATTTACAATAAAGTTGACATGCAGGCTCTTTATTCCTTTTCTATCTGTAAATAACGTGGACACCCCTGCTGTACACTGACTCAAGCAAGGGGGTCCAAGCTTTTTCCACCGAGGGCCACATACTGAAAAATGAAAGCATGCAAGGGCCGCTTTAATATTTTGTAAAGCAACACATTTAAACATGCTAAGAAGGTGTACATACTGTGTATATTTCAAGTAAAACGGCATCTCAGCTTTGTGCCTTAGGTCAAAAATGATATTATTAGTATGAACTTTGGTCTTTGCTTTTTTTTCACATTTTTGTTGGGTTTTTTTCCCCCAAATATTTCAGCTTTCTTCTCGAAAATGTTTTGTAAATTTTGTTTTTGTAATATATTGACTTTGACTTCATTCCCATAATATAACTTTTGCCCAATCAAATTTTCCCCAAATGACACCCTGTTTCTCATAATATTACAACTTTAAAAAACTACTAATAATCACGTTTTTCCTTTTAATACTTCAACTCTAAAATGACATTATTTTTCCTCCTAATATTACCACTTTATGCTGTTAAAATTGCAACTTTTTTCTGGTTAGAATACGACTTTTTTTCCCCTCCTAATAATTTGACTTTATTCTTGGAAAATTACAGATGTTTTTTCCATTTAAAATTTTCCAACTATTTAAATTTTCTTATAATTTCTCACTTTATTGCCCTAATAATTTGACTTCATTCTCATGAAATTGCAACTTTTTCCGCAACCTAATTTTCCAGTAAAATTACAACTTTATTTGTTGTTTTGTTTCATATAATGTTATGACTTGAGGGGAAAAAAACATCATTTCCTAAATATTTCAACTTTTTGCTACTAAAATGATGTTTTTCTTCATATTACATGAATTGTTATGTTAAAATTACAGCTTTTTCTCGTTAGGTTGTAGCTTTTTTTCTCTAAATAATTGACTTCATTCTTGTAAAGTTACTGCTGATTTTTCATTCAAAAAACAGCCACGGACTGCAAATGGCCCCCGGGCTGTACTTTGGACACCCCTGGACTGAAGTATATCCGAGTTTACTTCATATAGTATTGTCCAAGACAATGCGAGGGGTGTACTCAGCTTTTCTGGGAGTTTTTCCATTTTACTCCCAATTTCCATCAAAGTAAAGTCCTTCCACTAATATTTCCTCATCTTGTCGTGAATGTCTGGCGCATGTTTGGTGCAGCTGTGCACATGCACTGGCTCCACATTCATGGGAAGGAAGGCTCAGTATTGATTTCCATGATGTGTCACCTACTGACCCTTTGAGAGCTGTAAATACTCCCAGCTGTCAACTCTAAAAGCTCTTATTTCAAATGGGAAACGGCATTCCTGGTCCTTGTTTTGCCTCTACTGTCAAATGGAAACGGTTACTTTGGGGTTTTTTGTACGGCGTATCGAAAATGCTTTGGAGGGCTTCCAGTTGGCAGTGATCTCCGGCGTGTCCTCATGGTTGTGACTTTCCAGCCTCGCACTCTTTGTGTTTGTATTTCTCCCCCGCTTACGTTTCATGTCGACCATGCTCACGATGCTCAAAATTACACAGCATTAGCTCAGGAGATAATCGGACACATCCGCTGAATGCAAAATAATGGCATGCTGGCACATTTTAATGTTCACACATCTGCCCGTTAATTCATTCACACCCTCAGCGTTGCTTTCATGAATTATTGATGGACCCCGAAAAGAGAGTGATGCCATTCAAGCTGCAAAAAGGAGGATGGATACCTGAACCAGTTTGTTATTAATCTAATCGAGGTGCCTTTTACATTATTGATACAATGCTAATGTTTGAGCTATACTGATACTGATGCTTTTTAGTCTAAGTGTAATGGAGGCGGGCGTGGCAGTTGACTAGCATCTGTTTGCTGTATCTATAAGCACTGAAGCCGCTATATTAGGTTCAGTTTGACAGAGTAAGAAAATAAGCAGAAATAATGTGACATTTATAGTATGTCGAATTTTATTTTTATTTTTTTTTTAGTATTTTCTCGAGCGCATGAAAAAAGTGACGTAAAGTAAAGATACTGTGGCATAGTTACAGCATGTGCTATAGTTTTCTTAAATATATGGATTTGGACAATTTTGAGCAGATAAACAAGCAAAAAAACCCAAATGTACAAAAATAAATAATAAATACTGTGTGACACATTTGCAGTATGAGCAATATTTTAGTTTATTTGGAGCATATAATAAAAAATAAATAAATAAATACTGCGACAATGTCAATAATACAAAAATGTGGCAATATCTAACTCATTTTGAGCACGCAAAATAAAAAAAACAGGTTTACTTTAGCTTTATTATATAATATCCACACAATATATGCGAGTATTCGGTGTGATATCGTTCATAAAATTAGGCACAATATCTTCAAAACGCCGACACATGTCTCGTTTTACCATAAAACCGCTGTTTCAAAGTTATTTATCATATATTAAAATAATGTAACCCTTTTTAAAATATAAAAAAATGCAGTTTTTCCAAGAAATACTACAAATGTCAGGTTTTCTACTGAATTCAGTGTGTTCCTCATACAAAGTGATGTAAATACTGGTTACGTGTTTTACGTTCAAACCACTGCAACCACATTGCATTGCTGCACACACCCCCCCAATAAGCCATCGTCCATTCCTGCATAATTGGATGCAAGAAGGTGTGACGTTTAAGATGATCAGGCACTTCCTCTCCCGCACACACGCACACTTTTTAGTGAGTAGTGAGAGTTGCAGTTGCGTCACAGCCAGCTTGAACAGGCTCTCACGCGCTGGATATTCATCACAGCCTTGCAGGTAATGACGGAGCGAGGTGGAGACAGCGCGTTGTTCAATATGGCCCACTTCTCCACCGTGTCATGTTTGTTTAGCGAGGCCGTGCTGAGTGGGCCGACAGGTGGCTGGAGTGGCGGCACTCTGCTGGATTCACCGCGCGTGTGTGTTGTGTGCTGGTGATAATTAGCCACCGAAGTCATGGTTTGAACCCCTTGATCTCCCACAAGCTGCCAGCGGTACACAAACGTGCTCTAAAACTTCATGTGCACTGTAAGCCCCTGAGGTATCATTCCGAATTAGACGACAAAATAGTCCAAGCGTGCCTTTTATGGAGCTTGCTTGGGCACTTTTTGTGACATATTACGTGACGTAATTCAAATATTCCAAACCAGAATGCTGCCGCTCTGTAGAATGCATAGGTTAGTTTTACTGTATATGCTGCTATATTTACCAGCTTAGATTTTTTTTAAAGATTCTAAAATATACGTTTAAAGAGCGCTGCTGTCTCTCTCTCACACACACACACACACACACACACAAAGGGGGAGAGCAGAGAGACAGCACTTCCAACTCATTTTGTCAGTTTTTTGGTGTCATTTTAACGCTGATGCGTGCAAATGTCCCTGAGTTCCTTTTAACCAAACCAAACATGACAAAGGTGAACGCAGGCTAGAATTCCAGAGGTCTAATTAGCGACGTGATTAACAAGGTGTGTCCCAGTCCTTGCGCATACTGTAATTATTGACTGACTCCCATGCAGAGCATGCGTGTCGGAGCGTGGACGTTGTTGTTGTTGTCGTCCTCCGACTAACAACGTGTAAAGGGACCCGTGCTGGGAGACATATGCTGCGACAGCACGGCACGGGTTTCAAAGCGCAGAACTTCTTCTCTTCTTTGCTGCTGCCGTTTGACAAAGCTGTTGTTGCATCACCTGCGGGTGTCCCATGCGGGGACGTTGGTGCGCTTGATCAAGCGCTCCAGCTTGTCTTTTTTTTTTTTTTTTAAAGCCTCGCTCGGCCGAGGAAGGCAGAAAAGTCGGGAAATGAGCCACAGAGGGAGAGCGAAAGGGGGGGAGGAGGCCATCCTTTTGTTACAGTACGTTTGTGTTTGTCACGTGAGAAAGCACCTCAGATGGGGTTCAGGGTTTGTACCCCTTCACATACTGCAAGTAGCGCTTCTATTCAATTAACCGCAGACATGAAGGCCACATAGTCTGCTAAAGCAAATAACCCCATCTGTCTCTAATTATTGCCAGGTCCAAACACATTTGCATTAACAGCTGTGGCTGTAGAAGTATCATGATCCACAACCAGCTGTTTTTATTTACCTCTACATGCGCTTTAAAATGTCAGTAGTGCTACCCGGCTCTTGGTGTGATAATCATGTGTGTTACACTTGAGCAAGCTGAGCAAGTTTGCCCCCCCGACTGCTATTACAACATTGGCTCTGTTGCTGCTGTGCTGTGCAATGTGCTGGTTAATCAATGACTGCGTGGTCATTGAGAGAGCTGTTTTCCTTTCCACTTTCTCATTCACACCAAATCATTAAGGTTGGAAAAAGTACATGTTTTTTAAATTACAGCCTCTCTCCAGTAACTGCCAGGTATCAATTAACACCCCGTCCTCTTTGCATTTTACAGTACCTATAAGTAGAGCATTTACGGTATCGAATACACATTTCAATGTTCTGAGCTCCTGCTTCCATGCCAGTGTTGCACTGTGCTGTATTGTGCAGTCATGTTGTTCTTCTTTGGACAGCAAATTCGCTGAGACTGAAGCAACATCCGCCTCTGCAGGTTGCAGCCATGTAGTGGTCTCTATTTTTTACAATGTGTTATCTGGGATGCTTCTTCCTGGTTATGTCACATGATTGCCTAATGGCTTGTTGCCAGGTAGAAGTCGGAGGGCTCAATCATAACTGACCCCATAGACCTTCCTTGGCACTTCACGGTTCAAATTTTGCGGCTTCACCCCATCACGGGTTATCAGAAATACTGTATATAAATAAATCCTGTTGTTTTGTGGTTGAATTTGTGGTTAGTCAAATATGCATATTTAAACCACCTTTACCTATGTTTTTGCCTAAATGAAACATTTTCAAGCATAAACATGTTACAAATGTTAGGAGGCTCATTTAAAGACGTTCTGATGATAGGTAGTATGCATACGTTACTGTAATGTTTGCTGAGGCACACAAGCACCACCAACAGGCTTTTATTGCAGGTCTGAATGATCTCACAATAGGCACAATAATCCCTAACAGGAGCTACTGTTGCAGCCGTAACTCACATCAAGCTAAAACTCGTCTCTGAATCCCCAGCGTCCCTTCCTCTCCTCAACCCACTCAGCTCCCCTGGCACCAGAGCACATTATAGCAACACACACAAGTCTTATTTACATCTGAAATGTCTTATTTTCTTATATGTGGACGATATTGGCTAATACGAGAGTGTGTTAAACTGCATGTAGAAGGTTATGAACAAGTTTGCTATGTTGGAATCCTACTTCGCAGAAATTCATTCATCATGGGTCGGGTCTGCAACCAATTAACCGCAATAAACAAGGGTGTACTGAACACATTTGTTTTGCATGCATTTCACTCATTACTCTGTATTAAATATAAATAGGAAAAAGGGAAGAGCACCCCCTTCCAATGCCGACTGTGCTGTGACCACTATAGCGCTGTGTAAGGTTGCAGGCAGAAGGAAATGACCAGAGAAGCATCTTTTTATCCTCACATCTTCATGGTGAAGGGCAGCCCTGTCAATAATTCTGCCCCCAGTTTTGCCTAAAGACACCACACGATTGACTGCAACTTAACATTCACAAAGAAACCCGAGACTTTGTGATATCTAATAAAGGCTGCAACCCGTAGATAAAAGCCCAAATTATATGAGAGGACTTAGACGGAGGATATGCTTCTCTCTCTCTCTCTCTCTCTCTCTCTTTCTCTCCCCGCAAAAAAACGACATGCTTTTCCTTCAGCCCTCACGCAGGAACATCATCAGGCTTCACTATGAATCAGCAGCAGCATCTCTTGCTTATAAAAGCCGCCGTTTGGTTGCCTGGCAGGAAACGTGTGGCGTTTACTCAGCAGACGTTATTGATAGTGAAGGCAATAGCAGCGGCATGACAGTTTTATTAATAACAGGAGTAATAATAAATAAAACATGGTGAGTCTGCTTCTCCTCAATGAGAGTCAATTTCGCTGGTCTAACTCCGAACTGTATTGATTTGTAAACAAGTAATTGATTCCAGGGTCAAACTATCACCATCTTAAAATACAGTTAATATACAGTACTAGAAGAAGGCTATCAAACGGCAGCCAGCTCTCTCGGTGACTTTTGACCTCACAAACGGACAAAAATTCCCCCAGACACACTCCATAACCTTGTCCCAAGTCGTCGCAGAAGAAAGGAAGCCATTACAGCTGCAAAGTGAAGGCACCGACTCCATGTTTCCTTCCACTTTCACTTCCTGGATGTGTCATGTCCCAATACTTTTGCCTCAGCCCCTTCTTCCGTAATGGAAATCATCAATACACATTGGACAGCACGTGATTAAGTCTGACAGGACAATGTGTTACCTTATCATTAAACTGCCAGTGTGATTTAAAGCAACACTATGTAATCATTTCCTTTTATGCACTGTCTTTCATGTTGATGGACCAGCCAGGACCGCTACTGGCATTATAGTTACTGTTTATTAGTGTGGACTAAAGTGATCCAACAGTGTTTATGTGAAGACATGATGTTGTATACTTTATTCATTAGCTTGGTTTCTTCAGCTTGTAGCAACATTTTTGCTGCTTTTTCTTTTAAATCAAAGCTTAAATGCTCTAATTACAGCGTTTGTTTACCTACACTGCAAAAAGGAAACTTTAAAAATGATCTGAAGTGCATGAGAAGGTGGTCATGTATGAACAAGCATGTGGCATAACACGGCAGCAACAGAACCAATGTTGTAATAGCATTTTAAAGCGTGTGCAGATGTACTGTAGATCGAGCTGCTGGATGCTGATGCATGCCGCTACTGCCATCTTGTGGAGTTCATAAAAACTACAACACTAGGGTGCCTACAGCCACACAGCTGTTAACGTAGACTGGATCACGATAGGTGACCCTGCGTTGAAATGAATCGAGGCGTTAATTAAAGCATGTTGTTGTGTCCTCTTTGGGCTTTTTAGAAAGCCGGTCACCAAAAGTGCTACAGATGTAGTATTCCTCACAGTGCAGTACCACTTTACTCCTGCAGGGAGAGCGCTACAGCAAAACACCTTTTATTCCTTACTGTTGCTTTAAGCTCTTTGTCGCGTTACACAGGTGGGTGCAGCCTTAGAGTGAAACCTAAAAGGGGAAGGAAATGTTCCTGTAATGCGGAAACAAAGACTTTTCGACACTTCCATCCAGGTCTTCCATGGAAATGTGTCATGCCATTCCCACTTAATAAGGTCGGCCATGTTCTCCAAACTGCTGTCCCCTGGGGATATCCTTCTCCCTCAAACGGCAATTTATCGAGCCTCGTCTTTTTTTTTTTTTTTTTTAAACCATCACGAGAAGCTGTAATTCTCTCTCGGTATCCTCGGCACGATCTCGCCTCCCTCTCTCCTCCACAAAGGAGCGGGCTCAGGCAAGTTGCATACAAAATAGCTGACTCAATCATCCAGCTGCATAATCAAGATAAGGGAGACGGTGACAGGAAGTGTGGAGACGGCTTTGGCAACATTGACTATGAGATGGAGGCAAAGTTCTAAACACTCCGTCTACTCTCAACGCTTGCTTGGCTTTCAGCTGTTCATAAATCAAAAGTTGCACATGCATCCAATGCAAAATAAATAAATAAAAAAACCCAAACTTGTCACTTCTTTGGCTCTTGTGGGCCACCAGCAGGTGCAGCTTGTATTTAACTTGGCATCCTGTCAGCTTTTTTCCTCTCCTCCAGACTGGCACATTGAGGGAGATTTAACCTCAGAGCTGAGCCGAATGTGCTTTGGCACCAAAAATACATAAGAAAAAAGAAATGAAAATCAATCCATCTCAAGGTTTTTGCGTCCCATAAATCAGCTGTAGCGTGCGGGCCGAGTGTGCATTTCCAAGACAGATGGCACAGAGGCTGCAAAATCCTCAGCTTATCTTAGTGAGCCTGCACAACCAACTGTAATGACCGCACAGTCTAATAGAATAGATTAAGGCCAGGCAATGGCTAATCATTTTCTATTTGTTCTGTACAAACTATCAGAATGGTGTAATCCCAACTTTTATGACAAAAATGCTCAATTTTTACTTTCTAAATTAAACTTAGGTTATATTTCATTTTTAAAATAAATATTTTATTTTCCTTTTTTTGTTTTTTTTAGTAATTGAACAACTTTTTGTTTTCTGTACACAAGAAGCATTTTTAATGAAAATGTACCCTTTTTACATGTGTGGAGCTGTCCATGGTGCTGAACGCTCAGTGGCCCCGATTGAATATACGTGCAATACGTGCACTGCATACTCTAAAACATCACAGATAAG
This sequence comes from Dunckerocampus dactyliophorus, assembly GCF_027744805.1. Taxonomy (NCBI): domain Eukaryota; kingdom Metazoa; phylum Chordata; class Actinopteri; order Syngnathiformes; family Syngnathidae; genus Dunckerocampus; species Dunckerocampus dactyliophorus. Next base: position 6,878,413 of record NC_072836.1, on the reverse strand, counting down.
ACTCCAAATACGTGTTTGTTCCCCACAGTTTGTACACCACACGCAGCACACTCACAACCACGCAAGGGAAGCAACAATTTAAAGGCAAACACCTTTTTAAAAAGAGCCACGCTTGTTGCATTATAAAGTCCAAATAGAACATTTTCTTACCTGTGTGAATAAAAGAAGAGGATGCTCGCTCAGATCAGTGTCACTGCGCTGAATTGTGTCGGGAAAGAAGCTTCCAAGTGTTTCCCGGTTGGGTCAAGGCGTTGTAGGAGACGGCGCTGAAAGATCCATGTTTAATAGCAGTGCTGCTGAGGCTCCATCGCTTCAGCTGAGCAGCGAACCTGCTCGGGCTTCTTCTTTCTATCCGCCGAGACACCAGCGAGGGAGAGAGGGGGAGGCGCGCGGGAGGAGGAAGTGTGTGTGTGTGTGTGTGTGTGTGTGTGAGAGAGAGAGAGTGTGAGTGGGTGGGGGCTGCTGTCAGCTTCAGCTCACACGCTTCCAGGAGAGACGAGTGTTTTTTTTTGTTGTTGTTTTTTTGGATCAACTCGGCAAAGTTGTAAAGCTCCTAATGAGATATAGCAGCTAAAAAAAAGGGCTCAACCACAGGCGGGGGCCTGGAACCGTAGCTCCACCCCTCACAGCCCCACCCACCACGCCCATAATAGCTACGTCCCTGCGTGAAGTACAGTGAAATAGTATAAAATTTTGTTGGACCACACTGACAAAAAAATGTAATTTAGGACAGAAAAAAATCACTTTTATATGAGGAAAAAATGTCGCAATATTACGAGAATAGTCCTATTTTTACGAGAATAAAAAAATATATATTTTCTTTACAAAAATGTTTTAATATTAATTTGTTATTTCATTTTGTTAAATTCGTTCAATAGTGATTATAATCCCCCAAGGGAAAATTTATAGGAATAAAGAGAATTATTACACCGATTTATTTTATCAATAGAATGTATTTTTAAGTTAATGTAATTTAAAAAAATGTTTTATATTGACTATAATTCTTCTAGAGCAGGTTTACCAGAATACTTTATGTATTTTTAACAATATAAATATCATAATTCCCACAATGATTAAATGAATGATTTTTTTCATAATATTTCTCATTTATTCTTGCACAATTATGAACTTTTCTTCTAGTTTTGTGACTTTTTTTCCCTGAAGTACGCCTTTATTTTCGTACTTTTTTATTTAATTTAATTAATTAATTTTTTTTTTTAATTTATTTTTTTTAAATTTAATATTCATTTAGTATACACGGGTCATTCACAGCTGTGGCTGTAGGCAACCTCCTGATGTTTTATTTAGTTTATTTATTTATGTTTTATTTTAGTGACTGTATATTTACAGTATAAAACTAGTAAGCAAGTGATTACAGGACATAGCGTATACTAAGCAAACGTGTCAACATTAGCATTTAAAAATAAGGGGCATTGCGTTTATTTTGAAGGCCTGATTTACTGACTACAGGATGTGTTATGCTATGTTGCATGAGTTTGGCCACGATCAGTACATTTTTTATTTTTTATTTTTAGTTAAAACACAGGAAACTAAAGGGCGAAATACAGGAGTTGCCTGGGCGGGAAACGGGACGGTTGACAGGTATGACAGGTACCAACAGATCTGTTCAAAATTAGTTTTCTTTGTTGCTGGGCAGAGTTCCTTTAGAGCTCAATCACAATTGGACAGTGAAAAAAATGGTGTGCAAGCCACACCCACTAGAACGTTGAGTAGGCATCCAATCACGTTTGAATGTTATTCTGTCCTCAACCACTAGAGGGCAGAGTTTCACATACTGTGATATACTGTGATACATGAATTTCTGAAAAAATGTAAGCTTTTTTTTGTTTTAATTCGTAATAATTTAAGAGAACTTGTGTATTTACGTAGCAGCCTGCCTGTTTTGGTTGTGCGTCCTGCAAACATGCACACATGCCACTGTGCAGTATAAAGGGCTCCCCTCAGACAAATGAGCAAATCATTAAATAAACTGTCACACTCGCGATGGCGGTGGCCCATAATTTTCAGGGCTTAACTAGAAAGCAAACGGGCAGGGCAGGCAAACGCTAAAGTAGACCATACTTCACCGCAGAGGTCAGTTCTGGTTCCGTGTGATGCTAAATCAATACATTTTAATGATAAATGATGGAATACCACAAAGCTGCTGCATGTGCAAGCTCTAATAGTGCAAACAAAAGGGATTTGGTGAAATAAAAACAGAATTCAGCATGCAATTCTTTCTCAGATAAACAGTAATGTAATCGCGTTCCTATTTTAAATGACACTGTTCAGTATTATATTATCATAATGTATGAATACATACAATATCACACTTCTTGTTTTAAATATTCTTTTTTTTGGTGCAGTTCTAAGTGTATTCTAGCAAATAGAATGATAAATAATTATATGTATAGTTTGTACAGCATTGCTTACACATCAAATCCAAACATGACCTTTTGTACAGTAGTGCATGTAAAACTCATGACATATATATATAAATATATACTGTATATATACAAATGTACAAGGAATACAATGCATTGGAATACTTTGCTGCAATGCACTATACTATAATGCACTATACTACTTAAATATGTGCTTGGAGACGTGGCATGTGTGCTTTAAGGGGTTAAAAGTAAGTCTTTGTCACCTCTGCTTTCATTTGTAGAGACTACAGCCTGATGTCCCCTGTAATGACAAAGCCTGAGGACTACCCCCAGCAGATCTGGAAGCTCCTCTTTGAGGTGGGTGAATGTGTACGTGTGTGTGGGATGGGGGTGGGGGGGTGGGGTGTTGTGTTGTGTTACACGAGGTTCTGTAAAGGACTTGGGATCGGCATCAGTGGCGGTGAAGGGAAGGAATGTGTGAAATGCGGACAAGGGCGCACTGCCGCAGCTCTGAGGAAGATAGACGCATTCTAATATCCTCGCCATGTCTGCTGTTCGTCTCCAAGGACCGAACGCCACATTAAAACACAACTTAAACATGGCGCGAGGCAAAGGTCTTGAATAGGGAAGGAAGGAAATAATATGTCTGCTTCAGCTCGGAGATGAAATATTTACTTTAGGGATATAGGATTGTGCTTTTTTGTATTGTGGTCATGCTACATTACAACGCCACATTTCACCTGCTATAGCAGGGGTGGGCAAACTTATTATATGTACATATACTGTATGTATATATTTATATATATTTTTAAACATCTGGAGGTTGCTTTGTATTGCTGCATGCTAAAAATGATATGTCAGACCACCTCAAAACTGGCATTGAATTTGACAGGTGTTTCCTGAACAAGACAGCCAGCAAGTACTGGAATAGAGAATGTGGGATTTATAATATGAACTGTAAAACGTTGAATATCAAGAGTATGCGAACGTCCCGCCTTGTTTACTGCCCAGACGACCGCCTCCACAACTTTTGCAATCGAGCAAAAAAAGCCAGACAAACATGGCGAAACGCGAAACCAAATGTCGAAAAACAGCTAGAAAATACTGTACGAAATGTCACTTTTCTGCAGAACTTTGTCGCAGAAAGCTTGCTTTCCTGACCCTCTCTCTACACAGACTCCCGCCCACTCTGCTTTCTATCGAAGCTTCGCCTTCCTGGAGCTGCCGTGACGTAGTCTCAGTATATCACCGTATCACTAGAAAGCGCAGAGTCTCTCACTTCAGAAACCACTGGAATAATTTCAAAAGTACAAGACGTAAGTTGCTTATTAAGTTAACGGGCTGTGTATGACCCGTGGGCTGCAGTTTGCCCATATGCGTGTTTTATAACATCGGTGTGCAACCTGTGACGCATGGGCCACATATGGCACACAAGGGCATCTGATCCAGGTCTAAAAATAACACCAAAAAACACATAAGAGGACAGAAATGTGCACACTGTAAATGCTGGGGCGTTTACTTAGCTTCACTCTTTATTTAGCTGAACTGGAAGCAGGCGATAATTGAAGCGAAGCTGTTGTTTCCTAAATGTGCAAACTCAATATCTGAAGCAAATCAACGTTAATGATGATTTGGAGTGCATGAGAAAGTGGAAAGGAGCAACACAGCAGCAACAGAATCAATGTTGTAATACTGGCAAGGCGTTAATACCACTGATGGGTTCATTGCCTCAGTTTCACACCAGTAGCCAAGTAACATTTTAAAGCGCATGCAGAGGTAGATGAAGTTTGCTGTCTGGATGCTGACCTTTCATGCTACTTCAAATGCAGCTAGTACCCGGAGTACCCGGAGAAAACCCATGCACAGGCAGAACATGCAAACTCCACACGGGGATTCGGACCCAGATCTTCCTGCTGGCTATGTGGCCAACATGCTAACCACTGACCACAACCATTATGGTTATTTTATACCACACCCTGGCGACTATAGAATACTCTGGTTCATTGAATAGAATGAATTGGAGCATATTTGCTGTATATAAAGTCCAGGGTGTCCCCCGTCTCTCGCCTGAAGACAGCTGGGACATGCTCCAGCATACCTACAACCCAAGCAAAGAAAATGGATGGATGATATTTTGATGCTCCTTGGATCATAATTTTTAAATAAATATTACTTTGTAGAGCAATAATAAACATACTGGGAGTTAATATGTTTATGTTTTTTCTGTGTCGGGTCACTTTGGGTTGTTCAGGTGTCCCTAATGAAGTGTCCAACAGCAGTGAAATTAAAAAAGAAAAAAAAAGCAATCTGGCAGTCTGACTTGTTGGACACGCCCATTCCAATGAAAAGATGATAATGCCACTATATGAAGTCCGAGCGGACATGAAAAGGAGGCATATAGGCGGAATGAATTATTTAAATCCTTCATTTAGTGCCTAAGCCAATTTGGTAGCAGGGGCGGGAGACGGAGGGGGGAGGTAACAGCGCTGGCAATAATTCAGGGGTGGAGATGGGGTTAGCGAGCGCGGCTTGATTTAATGGAATATCTGCTGTCAATGAAGTGCGGTGGATCCATCTTTGCTGCATGAGGAGGAGAGGGGCGGACTCGGACAAATGGGGGGGAAAGGGAGGAGGCCCGACTTCATGCTCCTTGCATACTAACTGGGGACCTTAGTATAGGATGCTTATAATGGACCAAATATTGTATTATTATGTCCTAAATGCGCAATACATTTGTACAATATGGAGATAAACCAGACAAGCATGGAGGTATGCACTCTTATATACACTGAGAGTCTTTACTTGACACGTTATACGTCAACGACTGAGAAGGAAATATGGACTCATCCCTTATTACTCAAGAACCGTAGCAAACTAACGCATAAGTGCTAAGTCAAGAGGTTCTATGGTTGGAACCATGTTTCCTCTCACTTAAGATTAGTATTTATCACCGACATTTTTGGTGGATTATTACCAATATATTCCAGAATACCATAAATTGGAATTAGGCAATAATTGGAGAAAGGCTGTTCCTTCCGAAATGTGAACGCTAATTACACTAATCCCTCCTTTATCGCGGTTAATTGGTTCCAGACCCGACCGTGATAAGTGAATTTCCACAAAGTAGGATTCCTTCTTTATAAATGGAATATTTTTGTAACGAAAGTATACAAAACCTGTTTATGAACTTCTGAATATGGTTTTTAACATTATTAGAGCCCTCTAGACATGAAATAACACCCCTATAGTCACCTTTACTCTCCTGTTACACAATATAGTAGACATAATAGAAAATAATAGATCTTTAGACATAATTAAGATATAACATAGACTCGCACTTTCGCATTGACAGCGTCCTTCCAGCGGATTGATGTGGGGGGATAACTTTGCTGAAAGTTTTGTTGGGTTTTGTTTCCATGTGGACAGGCCCTCGGGGTTCCAAAAAGGCCACGCAATAGAGCTCAGGACCTTGTACCTGCTTTTGCCAATGGAAAAGCGTCAATGAGGACACCAGAAGAGTACCCTTGAAGTGGAAAAGTGGCAAACGTCATTTGCGTCAGACAGAGATGGCGTCGATGGGTGACGTCACACGGACAACGTTGACTTACTTTTTAAAAGGCATACACTCCCAGGCTCTTAAATGATACGACAAGGATGTACAAGCTAATGAATTATGCACATTTTTGTGTAAAATGTAAAGGTACATCCATTCTCCGCCTCTAATGGATAGAGTAGTAGTAGTAGTACGTTTTCAGAAAAAGTCATCCAAACATCCACTTAGGTTGGTTTAATTATACATATCTTGTATCCCACATCCAAATCCATCCGGTGTGTAATCCGTGTAAATGTATCAATAGGTGCTATTTATAGGCAGGGTTAGAGGGGGGACCGACCCCAAAGCGGAGTGGCTCAGCTGGGATCGCTGAAAGCACCAACATGGTTTTTATTTTCAGCGGCGGCATAAATAAAGCGGCGTGCATTCCGAGAGTACAGCGAGGCTGCGGAATGTCGCTGCAGCTGGGAGGGCCTCGCGTCTCTTTTGTAAGGCTTTTAGTGTAGGTGGTGTGTTTATCCCAACGGTCACGCTGAGACAGCCACCGTCGAGGGCCGGTGGGGCTCGGTCGTCCTCGCTGAGTGGCGGACGAGTTAGCCCACGCTCGGCTCGCCGCACTTCTCACTCTGCTGCTGTTACTGCATAAACTGTCAAATAGCTTCACAAAATACATGAGGGTGGAAGTAATCAAGGCAGAAACACACTTGTGGTTCGGTACTCTGGTCTGGGACAAAAATTGAATAAAAGATCATTGGTGCTCACTTTGCTGTTGCTGGCTTAGCGTTTACACTCGTACTTTAGTCATGGAGCCAAAGGTTGAATAGTAAAGAGCATGTACGTAAAGTACGTTACATGGACCATACACACGGACACGGACAAGGATGAAAGTCCAAAAGGGTGCGGTTATTCCTCTGGAAGAAGTCTTTGGTTGGGTGGGCATTGTGAACTGCAGTGTTGGAAAAGCCAGTCATCACCACACAGACGAGGGCCCTCAGTCACGAGGGATGCCCCCTGCAACATCTCCACATAGCTATCTGCCGTTTGACGCCCCTGCACAACCTGGAGCTCCATAGTTCCATTGATGGAAAAAGCACCACAGATCATGACGGAGCCCCTTCCACTGTGCCGTGTGGAAAACATCTCAAGTGGGATGTTCTTGTCATGCCGGTAACGTTGGAAGCCATCAGGACTGTCAAGGTTACATTTTTTATTATCAGAGATGTTTGGTGCCCTCATGCAAGGAGAAGGAGAGGAGGCCTTTGAAGATGTTTTTTCTTCTTAAAACTAATCCTGTCACGATCATCAAGTCAAATCAATTAACCGCACAATAGATAAAAACAAACTCGATAATTTTGCCGACCTCAATATATTGACATGCGCATGCATGTTTGTTTGTTTGCATTTTGAAGCTCTACTTGGAACCCTCTTAAGATCCAACAGTGCAAAATAGGAATTCTTCAACAGGTCTTCACATTTTTATCATGAGTGGAATGTCTCAGTGGTGCCACAATAGTGTATTGGAAGTGTTCTGTTCAAAATCTAGCCTTGATGCTGGAATTTAGACTAAAAGTCTACTGGGAACACAACATTTTATGTGTCTGATGCTTTAATGCTAATGAGCTGTGTTTGCCCACACATTTCCAAAATTCTGAATAAAACACTTTACAGTAATCCCTCATTTATCGCGGTTAATTGGATGGTGATATGTGAATTTTTGTGACTTAGGTTTCCTTATTTATAAATTGAACAGTTGAAATAACACCCCTATAGTCACCTTTACACTCGTATTACCCACTATAGTAGACATTATGTCAACAGTAAATAAGACACTTAAGACATAAATAAGACGTGTGCTCGTGTGTATATGAATGTGTTCCTTTGAGGGGAGAAGAGTGGTGAGTGGACAGGAAGTGACGTCAGGGGTTCAGAGTTGGGCTTCAGCCATGCGTGGTTTCCAGGTGTAACAGTTTTTATTACGGATTTTCATTGGAGATTATAGTGCCTGTAACTAAAGTCCTGTTGTTCAAGTCTGGTGCGTGTGTATCTCATTGAACACGACAGTAACATTACTGACACCTAGTGACTAGCGTAGAATACTATGGCAGCGTCTTTGAATGCATCTTCTGAATGCTTTATATTTGTATTTTAGTTCATCTTGAAGATGCTTAATTTAGGTAAAAAAAATATGTAACATTTGCTTAAATATGCATATTTTGTGACTACTAATTGGCAATATTCAACCACGAAACACCATGATTTATTAATATGTTTTGGAAAACCCGTGATGGAGTGAAGCTGCGAAATTCTAACCATGGAGTGGCAAGGGACGACTGTTCCTGTTTTTGAGATCTAAGTAGAGTTCCTTTTTTGGAAAATGTCACATTGTAGCCAAAAATCCTGAATGCTTCCATATTACCCAAAGAACTGAACATTACGTCTCTACTTGAATTGTTACGTTGTGGAACAGTGGCAAAGCCAAGTCGTTGGCTTTTTGATAGTAATACCAATCTTGGCTGACTCATTGCCAACATTTACTCTGTCAGCCACGCTCTTTCACCTGTCTGGCTGCCGGGCCCCTTCTGGACACAGAGGAGTAAAAAATAGCTAGTTAATAATTCATCTGCTGGAACCGATGCCTTCTTTCGTCATTCCCACATGTCCTGAGATGTATAAACCCAGCTAGACGGAGTGGACCGCTGGAATGTTCCCACAGAAAGGAGGAAGCTTTCAGGATGACCAAACACACGCTGGCTGATGTGAGCTTGATGATTCACTAGCAGAAGCTCTTTGTACACTTAAAGGGGTTGAGAATAACCAACAACAGCGCAGAAAGAGATAAAAACAACAACACTACTTGCTCATGTTATAAATATAGTTACCATCAAATCTCCAATTAATGCCCCTTTGCAGTTGACCGCAATCTCCTGTAGTCATGGTGTGCAAAAGTAAATAACCGCCGGGGTCTGTAATTAGCACCGGGTCAAAAACATGAACAGCTGCGGCTGTAGGCAGCCTCCTGATGTCGTTTTAATTATTAACTCCACCAAATGGCAGTAGCTGCATTTGAAGTATACTGTAGTTCTCAGCCTCCAGGGGCTTCATTTACCTCTGCGTGCGCTGTAAAATGTTACGACTTAGCCGTCAGTGATACTCTTTTGTTTTTGCTCCTGATTTTTATGAGATGACCTCAAAGATCTAAAACTTTTTCCACATACACAATATCACCATTTCTCTCAAATATTGTTCACAAATCTGTGATAGTGAGCACTTCTCCTTTGCTGAGATAATCCATCCCACCTCACATGTGGGCCATATCAAGATGCCGATGAGACACCATGTTTAGTGCACAGGTGTGCCTTAGACTGCCCACAATAAAAGGCCTCTATCAGTAGTTGTGAACAATATTTGAGAGAAATGGTGTATGTGGAAAAAGTTTTAGATCTTGAAAAATGGGAGCAAAAAGTGTTGCGTTCTAATTATTTTCTTGAGTGTATGTATTGTAATGCAGCATACGAACACGCCATTAATAATAACCCGTTCAAAAGAACAGTAAAGGTTTGTATAACAGTCATTAGACGTGGGTTAATGCAAATGAAACCCTCCTCCTCCTCCTGCAGCGTGTTTGTCAATGCAGATGTCTGACTCATCAGCGCAGAGAAATGACAGGTCAAAGGTCAGGGAAGTGGATTCGGTATACATGCCGGGTCCATCCACACATCTCGCGTCGTCGCCACATTGTTGTGTGTATCTCACTCGTTAGATGTCCTCTGCAGGCATTTGAAGCAGCGAGGCGCCCACCAGTCTGCATCTGTCTGTCTCAAGCCGTCCAGCCTGGCATCTCCTCCACGGCCTATGCTTTGGAGAGAGCTGCCGGGCCCTGCAGGCAGCCCACACGGATGCCGAGCACAGGACACCCGCCTACGATTCCATTCCCGAGTGAGGATTATAACAGCATGACAGATTGTGAAGATATTTATCTAGAACTTTTTTTTTTCATGGTAGATTTGTTTGAACTGGAGGAGCTGAGATACTGAGGTGACCTGGCGGAAGCTTCAAGGTGAGGGACTGTTTTGATGAACCGCCTGCTGTAAATGCTTCAGTCCTTTGAACGCAGCTTCAAAGGTGAGGAAGTCAAGTGCACTCGCACAGCAGACACATGTTCATCTGTTGTTCTTCAAACAATAAAACACACACACCAAGCAAAACACCAAAAACATTCCATTTTACGGCGCTGATATGGCTGCACACTACGTACAGTATATACACTCCTGATTTTAATACCAGTTGAAAAATGGCATTCATTTACATTTTTGCACTGTTGGATCTTAAGGAGGTTCTAAGCAGAGCTTCAAAATGCAAAAAAAAAAAATAATAATAATAATAATAATTTGAGCTGTTCATCAGCTGATCAAAAGTTTAAGACCACAGCCTTTAAAAGGCAAAATCTCAAAAATGTGGATTAAATGTCATTTTCTGTCAGGTATTCACACGGTCATGATCTCTTGATGGCAAAAGCAAAAAAAGCTTTCGCTCTTCAACGTGGTCAAATTGTTAAGCTGCATAAGCAAGGCCTCTCCAGCGCGCCGTTGCTGCTGAGGTTGGACGCAGTTGGACCGTCGTTTGAAGCTCCTTCAGAAATCCTGGGGGTTATGGAACAAAAAAGTCAAGTGGCAGAAGAAAAAAAACTGTTTGTGGCTGCCTGCAGACATGGGACGATCCTCAGCCCAAATGAAGGTTGTTACTGGTTCCGAGTGCAGTCCAATAACCATCAGACGACATCAGCACCACACATGGGACACTGAAAGGTGGAAGGAAGTTTTATTCTCTGATGATAAAAAATGTAACCTTGACGGTCCTGATAGCTTCCAACGTTACCGGCATGACAAGGAGATCCCACCTGAGATCGGCACAGTGGAGGGGGCGCCATCATGATCTGGGGTGCTTTTTCCTTCAATGGAACAATGGAGCTTCAGGTTGTGCAGGGGCGTCAAACGGCAGCTAGCTATGTGGAGAGGTTGCAGGGGGCATCCGTCATGACTGAAGGCCCTCGTCTGTGTGGTGATGACTACGGTTAGGCATCGAGCATCGATGGGAACTGGGACTAACATTCCGATTCTCCCAGTATCGTTCATATTTTCAAATTCCGATTCCTACTTATGATGACCAACCAGCCCGCCGACCGGAAAAAATGGCACGCCATGCGCAATAACATGGAATACACCATTGCATGAGAAGGGAGGGGCAGCGGTCGAAATGCTTTTGAAAGATTACGCATTTGAATGGAGTTTTGAGCATGTGAAAAATTGAAGACAAAAAAATCAATAATCTGTTTATATGAGATGTTTGGGAGCCCCAGGAAATCACAGGGCCCCAGGCAATTGCCTGTGTTTGCCTCATGGTAAGCCTTATTTAAAACAAAATACCTAAATAAAATAGATACAGATATAGATCTAAAAGTTATAGTGTCCAGTCATAGCGATGTTTCCGCAAAGATCAAAGATCAAATGAGAGGTCATGAACAGAAAACAAGTGATGCCACGGCATTGCCAGAAAAATCATAGCACTTCTCACACTTGTCACACACACACATGCACGCACACACGCACACGCTGTCGGGAATGGCTGTGTTATGCACTGATACGTTAACCAGCATCTTCGGCTTAAACACACCGTTTTTAGGTTGATATCGTAATCTTGCTGGCCGGTGCACAGAGAAGAGCAGCATGCCTTTAGAAACACTCCACCAAGAACATCCTGGCTGCCTGTGAATGAAAGAGGCTGAGAGAGAGTGAAGCAGACGCCGAGGCGAGCGCATCCATTCAGTCTTTTTGCTCTGCAGATGCGTCACTCGTATTCCTGCGGCCAAGTCATCTAAATATGACTAATCATTTTGGAGAATGCTCCCCTGGAGGTTGCCAAGTTCTTACAGGAGAGAATTGTCGGGGGAAATAACTTGCAGGTCCTGTTTGAAGCTTAAATGAAGAATTCAAGACATTTGCTCGATTGCCTTCTGCCCTGTTTAAAAAAAAAAAAAAAAGAAGCAGGATTTCAACGTGCTGTCAGCACTTCAGCTGTGAAACCTTCTACCGCCCTTACACCACCTATGACGTCCCACGCCAGGAAAGTCACAGAAACACGCAGTACTCTGTTAACTGCTTCTCAAGCTTTGCCCAATGCAAGATCCCAAATGGTCTTTAATGGCATCCGCTTCAAGATGCTTCAGTCGGATAGTGTGAAAGGTCACCGCGGTTGGCTATCGTAACATAAATAAACTAGAAGGGCACTTTGCTTGAGACTGAACTGCAAACAAAAGGGATTTGAGTTTAGGCTTGTCCATACGTATGTAAGCAAGCCACTTCCTGCTTCACAAATGACGTTAGTGTTTGTGTGCCCGCCCGTACAGTATCTTTTCTTGCTGGTATGCGGTGCTGGTGACCAGCATAGACCAGCATGGTCCACCAGCATAGACCACCATCGACCAGCATAGGCCAGCAAGGTCCACCAGCTAAACCAGCACCAAACCAGCATAGACCAGCATAATTCCCATGCTGGTCTATGCTGTTTTTTTCCGCAGTGTTGGTTGGTTAGCGTCATTAATTCGTTCCAGGAGGTCCGACTCTAACCGAAAGTCAACTGCTGATGACATCATAGACGGTTCTGAGACAACAGAGACAAAATTTTGACCTAAATCTTCTACGTGAACCAAAAAACACGCAAACCGAGGTTCCACTGTATATCAGTGTAACCTTCACACTGCCGGGGCTCAAACACACGACCTTCGGAATTGCAGACGTCAGCACTACCCATTGGGCCAAAAGCCCAGACTGTCAACCCAATGCTCAGTGCAGCTGTTAAAGTTCAGATTTTTTGACATGAAGTTGTATGACATCCCCATCAGCATTGTGGTCCAATAACAGCGACTTAACCCCCCCCCCACTTGGTCTCCTAAGTCCAGTTCTGGTCGGATTTCTGTGATGAAGAATGCTGGGGACAAGTAAGTTTGGCAAAAGATTAAAACGTTAGCATCACAAGAATGCCTTCTCAAAAAACTCAAACCTCACAAAACGTTTGGCGTTATATCCGTCTCCCGCCGTGCGCACTGTCGCCTGTGCGTTAAGTGAATGTGACGAAGACACGCGCATCTTCTCCCGCTGTGGAACACATACGTAAACAAGATGGTCGCGCCGCTCAACATTACGTCTTCTTGCTGGAACATTTTGACTGAATTGACTTGTGAGACGGCACCCTCTGCTGGATCCATACCTGCAGGACTCCTTTCCCCCCTGCAGTTAGCGCCATCAAACCACTTTCTATTTAAGTTACCATGAAAAAAAAAAGAATTATTTGCAGTTTAAAGCAGAGAAAAGAAATGTGACTATGCAGGGGAGTGAATGACAGTAGCAGCAGTCGGCCAGACACTCGCCCCTACTTCAAGTTTAAACAAAAAAAAAAAAAACAAGGCGCTTTTACCTCATCCATTTTTTTTTTTTTGGTTTCACATACACCACGCTGTTTGTCTCAGGCGGAAACAGAAGTGGCACCTGATTATTTCTATCCCAAACGTCGTCGCTTCCCCACCACGGCGGCGTCTCTGATTTCTGCTTTGATTAGGAGTGTGACTAGCACAGATAATCACACATGGCTTCCTGAAAGCAACGCTCTGGCAGGAAAACACTTTGACTGCATCACTAGGGGGCCCCTTAAAGCTGAAGAAGACGGGCTGGGGGAGAATAAGCCCCAAAGCCCTCCCCTGGCTTCATGGAAGACGTTAAGGAAGCAAAGAGCTGATAGTGAGGGCTCTCATTTTTAATTTGCTGTACCTCCATTGAGCGCGCCAGGAAGACTTATGAATACTTCCACCAGTGCAGTATTTATGAAGGTGTCAAATAGGCAAATCACAGCACACAAGAGCGCCAGATGGTATTTGTGAATAATGTGCCCCTGGCAAATACACGCCATCATGACACATTTTGGTCACTTTAAGATGCAAGTGGTGTTATTTTAGCTCCAGAAAGCCATCCAGTCTGGTTCACCTGTGCACTTTTCCTGTCAAATCCAGCCTCGCAAATTCAGCTTTTTTTTGTTTTTGGTACTCGTTTAATCCACTTGAATTGACAGTGGGTAAGAACTTTCTTTGAATAAAATAAAAGCTCAGTTTAACAAAAATAAATAAACCATTTTCACTCAACCCTGTTTTCTATGATCTGATTTGTATCAGAGTCTGCTAAATTACCATGCAGGTTGGCTAATTTTGTACTTTTTTGTATTCATTTGCGCAGCGAACAGGAACACGTTTATCTAATTAGAGTCTGACGCCATCAATTCAAAATACAGCCTCATTTAAACAAGCCTTTTCTCATAATTCTGCTTTTTATTCATTCCAGTGCACTTTTTAGTGTCATATCCAACTAAATCATCATGGAGGCCAGCTACAGCCAGCTTTTGTCATTCTTTTTTACACTAAATTGACAGCGGGGAACGTATTTCTTCCAATTTTAGTGCATTACTTTTAATTTAAAATAGTGTTTGGGCTTGTTCATGAAACTCATTCATTCCAGTGCTTGTTTGTATCACTTCCTACTAAATTATTGTGTGAAAGGCTACTTTTGTGCTTTTGTTTGTACTGTTTTACAGGACGTGTGTCTAAAGTGCGGCCATTTGAGGCCTGTGTTTCCTTTTTTTTGGCCTGCGGCACATTGTAGAACTTTAAATTAAACTAAAAAAAACTGAAAAATTGGAAGAAAAAAGGCACAGTGTAAAAGTGAAATGCTGATATTAACAATGAAAACACAATGCTTTGTCTAAAAAATCAAACATCGTTTCCCACAGGACTGAAATCTATTTGTGGCGGGGGTGTGTTACATGGAGGATGATGTAATCACATAATAAACAATTTGCATAATTGACGTATTTGCAAAAACCAAAAAAAAAACCATAAAAAGCAAAGCAAATATGTTTCAAATAACAAATGAACTTGAGAGAAGCGATACATGCCTCCATGTCAGAGTCGACGAAAGTCTCTTTTTATGAAAGTCAGCATCTAGAGGGGTCTGAATACTAGCTAAATATAGCATCAAAGTTGCTAAGTTGGCAACGCTGCCCCCTCCTGCTCCATCTTCTTATATTCTCTGGCAGACCAGGTGCGTTGATAATGTGTTTATGAGCGAGAGCGAACAGGTAGCACTAAATCTGTTGGTGGCAGCCGGCCACAAATAAATAAATGAAAGGGAAACACAAATGGAGTGGTGTGATTTACTCCTCCTTAGCGTTCATATGATTAGGATTTGCTTGAGGAGCCTTCCCGTGCCCACGTACCTCCTATATGTACATGAACCCCAGCTGCTAAATGATGGTGGGGAGGGACCTCATATGAATCACGACGCAGGTCAGCGTGATTTCTCATATCACACATGCAAATTTGAGAAAGATAGCATGTAGGGAAGACCACTGAGATGTGTGCCTGTGCCTGCAGCTCTCATGTGTAAAGAAGCCAACATATGGAGGAGGCAGTGAGGCAACAAGCCCACTTGCTCCTTTGAATACAGTGAGCGCTGTATTGTACTGCATGTACCGCACGACCTGCATTGTAGGCTTATACAGTCAATGTGAAGAGGTCTAGTTGCGAATAACAAAGCTAAACGGCATGTTAGTCACAATACTAAAGCTTAACTGCATGCTCGTTACCAACAACAAACTCAACTGCATGCTTGTTGTCATTAACAAAGCTAGATCGCATGCCAGTCACCAATAACAAAGCTAAATAGCATGCAAGCTGCCACTAACAAAGCTGAACTGCATGCAAGTCACCAATAACAAAGCTAAACTCCATGATAGTTGCGAATAACAAAGATAAACCGCATGTGAGTTGCAAATAACACTTCTGAACGGCGAGCAAATTGACAATAACAAAGATAAACTGCATGCAAGTAGCTAAAGTCGAGGCTAAATTATGTGCAAGTCGCCAATAACAAAGAAAAACCATGTGGTAGTTGCAAATCCGAAAGCTAAACTGCATGTTAGTTACAAATAACAAAGCTAAGCCGCATGCAGGTCGCAATAACAAAGATAAGCTGTATGTAAGTCGCTAATATTGAAGCTAAACTGCATGCAAGTCGCTAATAACAAAGCTAAACTACAGTATATGATAATCACAATTAACAAAGCTAAGCCGCATGTTGGCTGCATATAACAAAGCTAAATTGCTAAGTCGCCAATGACAAAGATAAACTGCATGCAAGTTACCAAGAACAAAACTAAACTGTATGGTGGTCCTAAATAACAGATTTAAACTGCATGTCGTGCGGAACTATCTTGTTGAAACGATATTTATTTATTTTACCGTTTTTTATGTTTTTATTTTTTTCTATAATATTCGAAACATAAAGACATGAGGCCCGCCGTATAAAATTACTCTAAATAAATACCATTTACTGTTAAATCATTGTTTTGCTCAATAATAATTGTCAATTTTAGCGCTGCCTCTCATGTGACTTGTTGTGAAAGCAAACAAGAGACACTGTACTGTTGGAACAGTTGAACCAGCATCAGGACCAAAATGTCCACCAAATGTGCACAGCTTGATGATGTCCTTTTAACAAGATGATCACAATGCAGGATCATGGTGTTCTAATGGCCATTATGCTCCATCATGAGACAATTAGCATCATGGGCACTGATGGCCATCAATGATGTCTTTGTTTAAGGGTTCCTTATAGATAATACAATTTATCAACCTTGTAATGTTCCCTGTCTGACGGTAGCATCCATGACAGTTGTAGGTAAACACTCTAGGTTGCATTACTCAAATAAAAAGGTTAGTTTATGACGGCCACCTGGTAACACATTTCATCCACCGTGACGATGAATCAGGCCACAGACGTCTGCTTTCTGCCCACCTTAAACTACTTAATGCATTCTACCATATAGCCAAGTGTGTTTGTGTGTGTGTGTGTGTGTGTTTGTGTGTGTGTGTGTGTGTGTGTGCGCAGCTCTTTATTCAGGTCAAGGGCAAAAAAACACTTGTTCGCCAACACAGTGAGTAACAGACCTGCTAATGGTGCGCATATTGAACAGGAAAATCTTTTTTTCTCCTGTTATTCAACGTTCAGATGCATTTTTTTTTGGTATTGTTTCTGCTGATTGAATGTCATTTCACTTCCACGCAGGAAACCAATAAGTCCATTTTATTTGTACATAAGAACACATGTTGGCATTTGCCATTTCCTTATTTTTGGGCATTATGATTCTTCAGCACCCATACAATAAATCACTGATGTATTCAATTATTATATTTAAAACATGACTAAATAAGCCAGACTTTTCCACAAAACACTGTAAATTCAGGCTTAGCAGTATTATATTTTCAATTGAATTATTAGAAAAATAAAAAGTAACCCCCTCTCCCCCAAAATGTACATTTTTCCTGACTAAAACATTCTTTTTTTAACATCATTCTGGAGTTTATACGTTTTTTTATCTCACAAAACATGAAACGGTACTACACTACCTGTTCATACATTATTCTTTAATGCGCGCACGAGTCCTGCATTTTTATTGTTTGATTGTAATATTCACAATCCCCTGTGTTCTTGAAATAGATCAAAAACGAGATGAATATCTTCGATGGAGAACCTCTTTCCCATACAAATGACGTCGTAAAGCATCATTATGTTTAACAGGGCTGCTGTCATAGTGAGGCTTGATTTAATGCACCTATCCTTCACATGTTTCTATGTTAAAAAAAAAAAGCAGGGTTATTACATTGGCCTGTAGTTAGGGTCACCTTCACTGTAGTGATTTATGGATGCTATAGTAAGACTGGCTAGAATTCCAACAAGCCAGCGAGGATATGTTATATAGGTCCACTCAAGGTTGCCTTCCCATCCAATTTGTGTTGCGAAGTCTCATCAGTGCAACACAACCGTGCGCGTTAGCGCTCTTTGATGCTCCTTGGGATGGAAGCTTCTTGTCCCTCCGTTTAAACATCCTGGTAGTGGGAAATAGCATGGCATTATCGCCACAAGGAATAAATTAAATCAGCTTCTTGATGATGCCAGGAGGTCAAAATTGCAGACTTGACATTAGCACAAGTGTGCACGAGCACAGGTAGTGACCAAAATCCTGCAAAAGAAACGCATTAATCACAGGCCCCCTGCATGCTGGGATTATAACACTAAGAATCAGGCAATGGGCCGAGCTGGGGGCCATGCAGCAACCACCACGTACCACAGTAAGTCAATCACATCAACGGCTTTTAGCTTAGCTTGTATTTATTATTTTTTTTATTTGGATTTTATTATACGGTCGTCCCTCGTTTATCGCGATTAATAGATTTTTTTTGGAGTGCCTTAATTTTGAGGTAGCAAAGGCAGATTTTGAGTCATATTAACGTGCAATAACTACTGCGCTCTGTCACTCCCGCTCTCTCTCTCTACCTCTTGCTCAACCCTTCTGCACGTTGCTCATTCAACCTTTGCTGGCGCGGCGAGGGAGCCAGTGTACTAATATCTCAGGCCGGGTTTTGGGGACTGGGCTCTTGGCTGGACCTTGCGGGTTGCTCCGTGGAGGGCGGCGAGGCGTACGGGCGTGTTCAGTGGTCAAAATGCATGCGTGTTGGTCACTCTCTGAGAGGGGAGAGCACTAATGTGATATTTTTTTTAATCTTTCTAACATTTTTGCAATCGACCGACAAAGTCCCAAAGATCGACCAGTAGCTCGCGATCGACAGGTTGGTGACCCCTGATTGAAGACCTGAATAAGATGTTCCCGTGCTAGAGGAGCTGATTGAGGGACGGACAGGAAGTGACTTTGGGGTGTTCAGAGTTGAGTTTCAGCCCACTGCAATAAAAGCCTGTCGTTCCAGGCAATCAAGTCTGGTGCTTGTCTCACTGAACATCAAAGTAGCATTACTGACACCTAGTTGCCAGTGTAGAGTACTACATGTCACATCTTTAAATGTGCCTTTTGAATGCCTTACATTTTTATTTTAGTTCATTTCACCATTTTTGTGCTTGAAAATGCTTAATTTCTTAATTTAATTTAATTTCTTAATTTAAAAAATATGTAAAATTTGCTTAATATGCATAGTTTTGCTTAATAATAGGCTGTAGTCATCCCCGAAACAGCAAGGATATTTTAATATATTTTGAAAAACCATGATAGAGGGAAGCCGTGAAATTTGAAGCGCGATGTGGCGACGCACGGCTGTATTTTAGTGATGTTTTGTTGCTTTATTTCCTTTTATTTTATAATATTTTCTTATTTTATTTTAATTAACCTCACAGTCGGCAGGTGCCTTGTCTGCAAAACCAAACAATCGCAGAGGTCGCTAACTAGCGCTGGGTTAAAAACCATTGGCATGAACAGCTGTGGCTGTAGGCAACCTCCCAATGTAGTTTCAACTCCACAAGATGGCAGTAGATGGATCTGAAGAATCATGAGCGGCCAGCATCCAGCAACTGTATCGAGCTCTGCATGCACTTTAAAATCAACTTTTCTAAAAGTGGCTTTCCTCGGGCTTCTGATTGGCTAAAATGGCGTTACAGTTAGGTGTTCCAGCACCACCTCTTGCTTTGACACGCACTTGAATGCCTGTGAAGCAGCCTTCATGTGGACGGAGATGTTTCGGCCCTCAAGCGGCTTTCAAAAAATTCCACAGTTAGCTTACCTCTTGTCGGAAAGCGATGTAAGGTCTGGATGGATATTATCCCTCTACTCTTCATCACTGCACGGGAGCCGAGCATCTCTGAACAATATCTCTTTCTCGCACTTGCTGAAAGAGAAAGTTCCCCATGAGTGCTCTTAATGGAGTCCTGATCCTACACGGATCCTCACGCCGGATGACAGCGCGCTCCGCCTCATGCTGTTTAATAGCGTTATTTTTTTTCCCCCCCCTTTTTGGAGATGGATAAGCATTCACGCCCGCACATGCCGCACTTGAAAACAAATGATCATTTCTAATCAAGATGATGGGGGAGGTTTTTTTTCACATTTGGCACCATTTTTTCTTTTGTCATTCCCATACGTGATGCGCCAAGAACATATTGATCAGCACAACAGTTTTTTCCCTTAGGTTTACCAATTAAAATCAAGCAAATTGCATCACCCTAATTAAATAAGCCATCTGTGATTTATTCATTTTAAACATGTCAACCACAGAGGAGTGTAAAGGCACCCCATAATCACGGCTCGGTACGGATCTCGTACGGTCATTGGTTCGATTTATTTTGGGTACAATAACGGAGCAAAATGCAAAATATAAAAGCTGCGAGAAAATGTAGACTTCCCTTTCTTTATTGGGTGAGCTTCTTCTCTGGAGTTCAACATCTTGTAGGTCCCTTGCAAATCTGAAGAATTAACGACGCTCACGAGGGGTGATGCCTGCTGTGCCGTGGCTTCACGCTGGACGCATCGGAACACAGCGGGACCAAATCATGCCGCGACTGTTTCCACGGATGCCGGAAGTGGTGGTGACAATGCATACCCATGGGTGAACAACGCGTGCACTGTTTTCATGCACTCGATGTAAACAGTACTTGACAAGGTGTAAGTAAGTCGTGCGGGACCGTGGTCATTTCGTGCCGATGCGCACCATTTCCATGTCACAAATTGCGTGCCAAGTTTGTAATTTCTACGTAAACAGAATGCAAACTAAGTCTTCACGCTTTTCAGGCGTGACATAAATAAATGACACGCATTGCCACAGCAAATTGCAGGACAATGCAGAGGCAAAATGCGTAAACACCGCTTAAAGGTCATTATAGGGGTGTTATTTCGTGTCTAGGGGGCTCTAATAATGTTTAAAACTGTACTTCAAAGGTCATAAACAAGGTTTCTATGCTCTATGTAAATATTTCATTTATAAATAAGGAATCTTACTTTGCAGAAATTCACTTATCATGGTTGGGTCTATAGTAAATATAACAGTTTGAGCACTACGACTTATTCTTTTATTTGTAGTAAATGAAAGTTCCTTGTTGGCTGAAGTGCAGCATTCATAGTTGTTGTAGCTTGTAGCCCAGCTACACGGCTTTCATCTTTGTCTGTTGATGTGTTTCACTGGGAAGGCCAAGCGTTCCCAAACAGCAACGACAGAAGAGGGTTTTCAGGTTCTGGCTTCTCCTTGGCACTATTGCTTGCCAAACACTCGGCTGCAATGTATTTGTTTACGGAGTAGACGCATGAATGTATCGCGAGGCAATTATGCCTTCTGTCCAGCACTCAATGTGTACCATGTGAGACCCCCGTACGCCTCCTCTACCGCACCAAATGTTCCGTACCGAAACATCAGTTTACGAATGCATGTAGCGTTACAATAGAAACTTTTATGACATTTCTTCAAGATATTTATTACCATTGCCATATAAGATGTAATAGAATAAGACACTACAAGGTGACATAATATGACATTACGATGAGATCGGATAAGGCAAGTCTATGAACTTAATTCCCAAAGTCAAGCGAGCAAGCCTCACTCTCAGCTTGCTTTGTCTCGAGCAGGAAGTGACGAGACCAGTTGGATTCCGTGGGAGGACGAGAGAGGAGAAGATGGATCATTTCCTCATAAGAGGCGGCAAAGAAACAGACTCATTATTTTGATGAGAAACAGCTGGCGTGCAGCCAATTAGGTAGCGGAGTTGAAATTATTAGAGAAATGAGCTGCCGGCGCTCATCTTTCCGTGTGTGTTTGTTTCTCGTGTCGTTTTGCACAAGCTCCCTTGTCTATTCCAGGACATTTTTGGGGAGAAAAGTTTGGAAAGCGTGTTATCCAAAAATAATTGGCCTTAACAGCTGTGGCTGTAGGCAACCTCCAGGTGTTTTTTTTTTTATTAACTCCACAAAATGGCAGTAATCATCATGGGTGGTCAGCATCCTGCAACTTCACCTACTTCTGCATGAGCTTTAAAATGGGAGCTACTTTTTTTTTGCCTACTTTCTCATGCACTCCAAAATGATGATTACATTTGGAAAATGAAGTTGGGAAAAGTTTTGTAGCTAGCTTGTTTTAAAGTGTTTCCTTCTAACTATAGCTGATCAATGATAAAGAACGCTATCGCCAAATGCGATGACACTCGTTTGCTCATCATAACGTTGTCGCCAAACTGGACGCTTGGGGCTTCATGACCCGCCCACAGCAAAAGCTGTCACATTTCCGATTTAAAAATTCAGACGACATTTTCCGCTCTTAGCGGAGGTCGTTAAGGTGAGGTGACTGTTGAGCAGGGAGACATTTATTATGATAATGACTGCGACTTGGCTCAATTCACAATCATCAGGGTTGATAAACTTTGCTCGGTTAACATTTGATGAGCGTATTTTGTTGGGATATTTTTGGGGGAGGAGTGCAACATCAGAACTTTTCGTTGTGCGTTCAGGAAGTGAGTGTTGTGACAGTTTCGTTTGTCATCGGATTTCTTTGTTTAAATTCAAGAAACGGCAGCTGCATTAAAAAAAAAACATATCCCATAATAGATCAATAATGACCTAAATTATGATCTAAATAATACTGATCGAAATTATTCAAAAGATAATAATGATGAATACAGTGTTCCCTCATTTATCGCGGGAATATTTTATCACATTTCTTTCTTGTTTAAACACCCAAAGTTCAAATTTCGTTTGAATTTTAATGATCAATTAACGAGTTTGGACACAAGAAATTGTGTGACTCACGCATCTTTCACTTCTCTGATGGTGGCTTGTCCTGGCACCGTTGCTGTAGCGTTTTTCTATCCCTGTTACAACATATTCCACCTCCTCGTCCTCCGTGAACCGAAGATTCATTTACAGTATTCCATGCGCCCTACAGCTAGCGATCATACATCAGGAAACAGGTAGTCCCGCACAAAGGAGATTGATTGACAATGATCTACAGCCAATCAGAACGCAGAACACAATGGACGGGTTCTCCCTGAGCCAATCAGGACTGTTGTTATACCAGGGGTCGCCAGCCCGTCGATCGTGAGCTACTAGTCAGTCTTTGGCGACCCTAACCTGGACCAAGAGCCACAAAAGGGTTTAGAGTCACCAATTAAACAAACATGCATTGTTTTTTTGGAATGTGAGAGGAAACCCGAGGACCCAGAGAAACTCCACACAGCGGAGATTCAAACCCAGGTATAGGCGTTTGTTTCTACGACGTTGCTATGTGAAATCAATGCACCGAGCAAAGAAGTTCCATTAATACTTAGAATGGCCGAAATACGCAAAATACTGTATTAGTATGAATGTACATGTTATCATGAATGTACATGTTACGACATGGTAGCAGCATGGATATCAAACCGTAAAACCTTGTTGGATGTTTTTGCAGGTGTTTTAGTAGCGGTCTTTGTGGACTGCATAGGTCTATCCCATTACATGCACTACTGAGCTGTCTCTTTTTATATCTTTAAAACGCACAGAAAAGAGAAAGACCATATGTGTTCATGTCTCACATAAGGATTGTGCATGATGGGAAAAAAATCCCCAAAAAGTGCAGTTTTCCTTTAAGGTTTCTATAGTTCCACTTCCAGTACCAAAAAAAAAAAGTTCGGACACACTTTCTCTTGTTAGTCATTGAGAAGGTGTCTCCAAACTTTTGAGTGGTATTAGCTCAGTTTTACAAGTGCACACAAAAATGATCAGTGTTTCTTTTTCTCCAATGGACCTCTAAAAGCACCACTTCAGCAGTAGTTCAGTTTGACATTTGGATGCTGATAATTGTACTCATTTTCTTGCTAAATTTTACATGCAAAAAAGCCTCCTCTAATGTCTTTGCATGACTGTACTGTAGTTGGACTGGGCTGTGAGCGTAATTATGGCAAACTTGAGAGCCTTTCAGTAGCACATGTTGAATTGTTGCGTTAATATATTCATAAGTTACTCCCGCCTCGCTGTGTCCATTTTCAAGTCAGTGATTAATATTTAGAGACATTCTATAGTATGTATGTCTCCTGTTTTCACTGTTGTAGAAGGAAGTATGGAGCGCATACTGTACATGGAACGCACCTTGGGGTCTTCTGGGGGAACAAACACAGAATAACCACTTTAACAGAGAAGAGAATCACACAAAAATTTAAAATTTTGCACAAAACATCTCTCTTGGTTACAGCGGAATAGTCATGGTTGGAACTGAAAGCGCTTGTTGGTACGAGAATTTAGCAGTATTTTGTACAAAAACATCACTCATGGTTACAAGGCACCTGTTCTCCAGGAATCATCACAACAATTGAATCAGATTTTGTACAAAAACATTTGATGTCATCACAACAATAACAGCCTGTTCTCACAAGAATTTAGTGGGATTTTGTCCAAAAATGTCATCACAATAACAGGAAGTTCTGGTTCTCCTGGAATTCTGACAAGCATTTCATCTAATGTTTACAACAATTAGAGGAATAGTCTGTTGGGATTTTATATAAAGTCATGGTTACAATATTAGCATTAACTGACACAGCCTGTTCACACGAGAATTTAGTAGATCTTGTACAAAAACGTTTGTTATAATAATGATGGCAACTGCGCGTCCTCACTGGAATTTAGTAGGATTTTGTACAAAAATGTCTCGCCGAGGTACAACAGTAATAGGAAGTGCCTGGTTTTTTTACACAAAAACATCTCTCTTTGTTCCAACAAACTGGGGAATAGTTTGTTCTCACAAGAAATCTCACAAGAATTTAGTAGGATTTTATGCAAAGTCACGGTTACAATTAGGGATGCTCCAATCGATCGGCCACCGATCAGTATCAGCCGATTTCCGTGAAAAGTCACGTGCTCGGCATATGTATGCTTTTGTAGGACTTTATACAAAGTCATTAGCAGGAAATGAAACAGCGTCTTCCCATGAGAAGTTAGCAGGATTTTCTACATCTCATGTTTACAACAATAATAGCACCTGTTCTCCACGAATTCTTGCAAGCATTGAGTTGGTTTGTACAAAAATGTCTCTTATTGTTACAACAATAATAGGAAGTGCCAGTTCTCCAGGAATTATCACAAGTGTTAATAGGTTTTTGTATAAATACAACTCTCATGGTTACAATAATAAGAATTGTCTGTTTTGACAAGAAATCTCACAAGAATTTAGTAGGATTTTGCACGAAGACATTAGCAGGAAATGAAACAGCTTGTTCACATAAGTATTTAGCAGGATTTTGTGCAAAAAATATCTCATAGTTACAGCAATAACAGAAAGCGCCTGTGCTGCACAAGATTCGCACAAGAATTTAGTAGGATTTAGAAAACATTTGCTGTAATAGCAACAGTAAGAGCCTGTTTTCACAAGGATTTCTCCAGAAATTCTCACACGCATTTTGATTTTTTTCTTCCTGTCTTCTGACAGGAAATCGCACAAGATCTTAATAGGATTTTGCGCAAAAATATATCTCATGGTTACAACAATAATAGAAAGCCCCTGCTCTTCAGGAATTCTCACAAGCATTTAGTAGGATTTTGTACAAAAATGTCTTGGTTACAACAATAAGTCTTAAGGTAGTAAGTAATAGGATTTTGCTCAAAAACGTTACAGCGCTAACAGAAAATAGAACCTACAAAATCATCACGGTAAGGAAAATAACAGAATTTCACAGGAATTTAGTAAGCGTTTGTACTAAAAAGGTTTATAGTGCTTTTTTAGTACATTTGTCATGAATTGTCAAGGCTTTTATACAACATTTTTCATTGTAAGAACTATAAGGCAGTGTTCTCACGGTAATATTTTTGTACCAAAATGTTATTTATGTAAAACAATAACAAACTAATCTGTCTGATAATTTTGTTGTATTTCTTACAAAAATGGCCGTCATGGTTATTTCTGTGTTCGCATATTTGCAGCATGTCCATCGTTTTTCTGCAGCGTGTTGCTTTTACAAGGTGTTGCTGGAAAAATGTGGTGTTGTGAATGTAACATAATGTCTCCCAGTATGTTTGGCAAGTTCACTATTCTATATTTTATCGATGTTATTAAAAATGCAGTGAAGTCAGGCTGGATTGATGCAATGCGACGCTTATCCATCCACCCATAACTCCGACTACCTAATTATTAAACGACAAGGATGGACAACCATTCACAGTTTTGACTTTGCTGGATAGCTTTTTGATTTGTTGCCATGCGTCCCTCTCAAGTACAGCAATTAGCAAAGAGACGACGAAAACAACAACAACCACCACGACAGTCGTCAATTGTCGCTCTTTGATTGTGACAGGAACCTTTGCGTAGAATTTCAGAACGGACCGGAAAATAATCCCCGTGCCGCCGGTAATTAGAGGCCGCCTCAGGCATTTCTAAGCAAGAAAATGTAATTAAAAGACACTTATGTGCAGTCGAGGATGATTATAGTCAGTGAAAGGAACTAAGCTGCTTTGTGGAGAAGTGGAGATATTTCATCATGGATCTTTAGACAAGACAGAAGAACAAAGTCCCAGACATTGTCAGACGAAATGGGATCTTTGCATCAACGCAAACGTCTTACATCCATTCATGTTGCTTTTTGTGGAGACACATGTACTGTAGGTATTCTCTCAGCATCATACAAGTGAAAATGACATGGATACAATGCAAGAGTGGCCCAGCGCCGCCTCTGACTGCATTATCTTCGCCAAATTGTTCACCTTTCATACTCAGCCTCTCTTCTATTGTTCAAGCTGCCTGTACGTAATAGCAGGTACGTTTTTTAAAGGCTATTATTTGACAGCTTTATAATGCTATGTAATTATTAAAGTGCCTGCACAGATGGTTCTCTGTAAAGAAAGTTTTAATATTAATGCTTACTTAGTCATCACTTCCAGGGCAGAATTTCATGCTTTGCCAGTACCGAACAAAGTTAATAGCGTGTCGTGTCCATATGTTACTTTATTCTCACTTTTAATCATAGGAAAATGGACCTGCTGGACAGGGAGGAGGAAGTGGAATGGTTCTGATAGTGCTGAGTGGACTGGACTGGACGAGAAGTGGAAGTGACTTGGAGGTAAGTGGTACCCTGCCCACGTGGCCTGGAGCATGCAAAATACTCGATAGTGGTACCTCAGTGTGTGCTATAATGAAGGCCTGGTGAAAACCGAAAACCGAGGCAATTTTTCCCATCAGGAAAAAATGTACATTGAATTAATCTGTTCCAGACACCAAAAAATATTAACAAAAAATACATTTTATAGAGAATAATGTTAATTTTACATGCAGAAAACAATGCAAAATAATTTATAAATAAATTCTTGATGTACATCGCGATCTTTATTGGATAAGCGGCATAGAAAATGGATGAATGGATTATTTATGTAGACTTATCCAATCCTGGCAAGATCCAATTCAAAAGTATTTCTCACCTTCTTTATCAAATTGCTGGCACTCGCAACTTTTTTGGCCCCATGGAGGGTTATTTAGGGGTACCCAACCAGGGCCTTTCAGGCGCAATGATTAAAAAAAAAGCACTTTAAAAAAATATGTATTTCTAAATAACTACATTGAATTTTATGTAAATGCATATCCATCCATCCATTTTCTATGCCGCTTCTCCTCATTAGGGTCAAGGGGGTATGCTGGAGCCTATCCCAGCTGACTTCGGTCGCCAGCCAATCACAGGGCACATATAAACAAACAACCATTCATACCTATGGACAATTTAGAGTCGCCAATTAACCTAACATGCATGTTTTTGGAACGTGGGAGGAAACCAGAGTACCCGCAAAAAACCCACACACGCACGGGAAGAACATGCAAACTCCACACAGAAATGCCCAACAGAGATTCAAACCAAGAGTGTACCCCGCCTCTCGCCTAAAGTCAGCTGGGATAGGCTCCAGCATACCCTGTGACCCTAGTGAGGATAAGCGGCATAGAAAACAGATGGATGGATGGAGATTGCTCGAATGTAAGACAAAAAAAATAACGTCAAAATATGATGGGAATAAAGTCATAATTATAAGCAGAAAATTCAGAAAAAGAGAGGAATACTTTGTTTAAAAAACAGCAGAAATGGAAAAAACTGCTGTAATTTTACGATAATAAGGTCAAACTATTAACAGAAAGTCATATTCTAATGAGGAATAACAGTTGCAATTTTAGTAGCATAGAGTTGACATATGAAAGAAAAAAACATATTTTTTAAAAGTCAAAATATCAGAAACAAACAAAAGAAACGAAAATTGTATTTTTTTGGAAAATTAGGTTGGGCAAAAAGATATAATAACGTAGGAGTAAAGTGTAAACATTATGGGAATAAAGTCATATCACAAAAACGTATGAAGAAAATTTAAATATTTGAAAACATTTTTGAAAAACAGCAAAAATGGGGAAAAAAATGCACAGACCTGAGTTTATACTAATACGCTTTTTCACCCATATCACAAAGCTGAGATGCAGTTTTTTCTTAAAATATATATAACTTGACAAAATATCAAAATGGCATCCTTTTCATTTTTCGGTATGTGGCCCTCGCTGGAAAAAGTTTGGACACCCCTGCTTTTGGGTGTTAAGCCAAATCTCCGCAAAATTTGCTTCACGCATTTAGGGGACTTGAGAAGCGCATGTGTAAAATTTGAGCAAGATTGGTCGCAAAACATGGACGCCATCAAGCAAAACGTGAGCGACACTTAGCAACTAATTGTCCAAAAGTCCCGATGAAAAAGCTTTGAGGATATCTGTATGACATGTATGCTGGCATGTCTTCCAAAGCAACTCAAAGGGGGCGCCACCATTGTAATTTACGGTTGGTGAGGCCTTGTCTTTAGTATTTAATCTATGTAGCATATGTGAAAAATGAACAAACTCATGGGTTAGTTAGCCTTTTCTCATCAGCAGCACAATGTGTCTTTCGGCGTTCACGCTGATAGAATGGCCACCTTTTGACACCTTGATGTGCTTTCAGTCATTCTCTTAAATGGTCCTTTTGGAAAAGAGCCCAACAACGAAGCGCAGTAATGGCTCAAGTACGTTCAAACTGCAGCGTTAACCCTTTGGCAGCGCTTCAGCTTACGCAACAGCTAATCACCGGGAGTGCATAAGAGTTTATTAGGATGTTTAGATACACTTCAAATGGCATGGCGGCTCCAACACGCGTCGTTCTGTACCACCAACAACATTAAGATGAGACAGGAAAACTCTGTGGGCGCGAAAAGTTTCAATTATTTCCTTTTGGATCATTCCGAGAGCTCATCACACTTTGCCAGAGACGGAAATTACACGTCCAATTACTTCTGTAGGCGGCAGCAAATCGATTAAAGTGGGAGAGGACCTGCGTCATCGTGCTGGAAGGCACCCATTACTCAGGCAAAGCACTTTTTTATTTATCTTATTGCAAATAATGTTTACATGTGCTGAAAGATTGTTTAGTTTTTTTTGTGGTTAGGTTTAGCTCTTCCGAGGATGAGCTCCAGTCCAAACGTTTCCTTCTGATGGAGACGGGAGTGTATGAGTAGGATTTTGTGCAGCAGCCAATAAAGTCATGTTCCAGTATATTTCAGCAAAAAAAAAATGGTGACTTTATAATATATGCAAAAGCATTTCTTCTTTTATTGTGCATAATGTTCATTGCCCACTCAACTCTTTCTGACTCAGCAATATTTTAGCAGCAAAACTTTCCCCTTTGCAACTTTTCTGGCATGGATTTAAAGGAAAACTGCACTTTTTGGGGGAATTTTGCTCATCATCCACAGTCCTTATGTGACACATGAACACACGTCTTTCTCTTTTCTGTGTGTTCTAAAGATATCCGTCCATTCTCTATGCCGCTTATTCTCATTAGGGTCGCAGGGGTATGCTGGAGCCTGTCCCAGCTGATGTCAGGCTGGAGGCGGGGTACACCCTGGACTGGTCGCCAGGCAATTGCAGGGACAAACAATCATTCACGTTCACATTTAGAGTTGTCAATTAACCTAACATGCATGATTTTGGAATGTGGGAGAAAACCAGAGTACCTGGAGAAAACCCAGGAGGAAAAAATGCAAACTCCACACAGAGATGCCCAAGCAGAGGTTCGAACCCAGGTCTTCCCGATCTCCAGACTGTGTGGACAACAATCTAACCACTCGGCCACTGTGCAGCCCATTCTAAAGATGTAAAAACAGATAAAAAGAGACACCTGATTACTGCACGTAATGGGACACACCTATGCCGCCTACAAAGACTGCTATTATCTCATTCAATACCAAAGTTATATGTTTTTATGAACCCGAACACCCGATCCCAACAACGTATTTATACGTCTTTTACGATTTTTTGTGCGAGAGGCAAAAAGAGGTGATGACGCAACTCTCCACTCATGGATTTCACTTGAGAGCAATGTTAAGCCATGAAAATGGCCACAAGGTGGCAGAAGTGCATTGGATTAGAGCTCGGCAAAATCACACATGACAGGAAGGAGGAAGTGGGAGAGCGTGGCGGAGTGGAGAGTTGTTCAGATATTTGAGCTGTCACAAAAGCAAAAAATATTTGCGTCAAAGTTAAAGTTATGCTTGAAATTGATCTTTTGACCCTAAGAGTAGAGCCACTACTCCTTCACACTGAGAGGAGCCAGTTCAGGTGGCTCGGGCATCTAGTCCGGATGCCTCCCGGACGCCTCCCTTGTGAGGTGTTTGGGGCATGCCCAGCCGGGAGAAGGCCCCAGGGCAGACCTAGGACACTCTGGAGGGAGTATGTCTCACAGCTGGCCTGGGAACGCCTTGGTGTCCTCCCGGTGGAGCTGGAGGAGGTGACCGGGGACCGGGAAGTCTGGGCTTCCCTACTGAGACTGCTGCCCCCGCGACCCGGACCCGGATAAGTGGAGAAAAATGAATGGATGGATGGAAAAAAATAAGAAAAAAACAAAACAACAAAAAGTTTTAAATTTGGGGGGAAAATTAGGCTGGGGAAAAAATTCTAATATTGTGGGAATAAAGTCATAATATTACTACAAGAAAATTTACAAAGACTATTTAAGAGGTAAGTTGAAATATTTAAAAAAAAAACAGCAAAAATGGGGAAAAAAAGAGCAAAGCGTGAAGCTCATACAATAATGAATACTAATAACAAAGCTAAAATGCATTTTTTCTCAAAATATATATCACTTCTTAGCATATCTACATGTGTTGTTTTACACAATGTCAATGTGGCCCCAAAGTTAGAGCACCCCTGCCATACATAATATTAAATGAATTACCTTTCTGACAGTGTATCTAAGTCATGTTAATACGGTACTTTGTGCAGCAGCGAGACACTTAAGCAGCATTTAGTGTCATTCCCTTACACTCTGCCCCGACGTCCGCTAAATGAGATATTTCAGATGAAACACTACGCAGAGAAAAGCGTCGTGAAAGACTCGCAAAAGGTCGACCAGATGACTTTTTTCTTTCTCTCCACACAAGTCTGATATCTCCGCAGTCCTTTGGAGCTGGACGCCATAGCAACACTTACCTGCTCTGCCCACACATGACTCAGCGCCTGTAATCCACAGCACTAATCCTTCCTGTGATGCTGCGAAGAACGCACCTCATCACGGTGTGCAATGAAGGAAAATAGAAGCCAACGCTTGCATCAACCTACCAATAATAGAGAAAGTATCCCTAATGATGCCTTAGTTGGGCATTTCAATGAACACAAATCAAGAAACTATTAGAGGAAAATGCCTTTTCACCACGCAAGACTAAAGCTTTAAATCACTACAATACAACAGTGGTTTTTTTTTCCTTCAGGGGAGATAACAAAGGTTAATATAGTCCGTGAAATGAATAAACAAAGCAAGTGCGATGATGGCGATGATAATCACAATAAGCCTGCTTGTTGATCTCCCATGAGGTCACTGTACACTTGCATCATTATAAATTCCTAATTAATTGCTGCTGGAGGGCTCCGGAGGGGGTTTAATCTCACTTACAGCTGGTTAAAAGTTAACATTCCTCCCCCTAACTTCCGGGAAATGAAGGCTAGTAAATATGATAATATACAAAGTGCTGACATTTTAAAAGAGACACCGTTGCCCAGTGTCAACACACACGTCATCACTTGTCATCAAATGTTTAAGTTTATGCTAAAGGAGTGCTTCTCAAATAGTGGGTCGTCCCCCGCCTCAGGGGGGGAGGGCACGGTGAACTCTCAGGGGGAGTGAGAGGCAGGGAATACTTTCAATATTAGTGCCCACAGGTATGAATTTGTCGCACTCAGCATGCAGTTTGACTCTTGAATACGCTTGTATATGCTTCACTGCTCTCCATTGTGTTGCCTTTCGCTTGTTTCATTTTCAAGTTCAGTCTTTCCCGTACAGATAAATAAATAGATATTCTCTGTTGGGGGAGTGGGGCGTAAAAATATTGCCATCCCCCAGTTGGGGCATGACAGGAAATAGAGAACTGTGCTAAAGTGACTTTTTAATGGTGTTCTAAGAGTAATATGTGCCTTTTTACAAGTTATGAGAAACAAACAAAAAACACATATTTGGCAAATTAGGTCGGGGAAAAAAAGTTATAATATTAAGGAAATAAAGTCAAAATATTATGGGAATAAAGCCATAAAATTACAAGAAGAAAATTCACAAAGATTATTGAAGAAGATATTTGAAATATGCGGGGGGGGAAAACGCAAACATGTTCTAAAAAGACGAAAGTTCATGCTTTTTTACCTGAGCTGAGATGCATTTTTTCAAATATATAAAACGTCTTAGCATATCTCTAGCTCTATTAGTTGTTTTCCTGTCCAATGTCTGCCTAGAGTGGTACAAACAATGTATGTTGCTTCTCTTATTGGGAATAATAAGGATAATGTGAACCATAGAGCAATTAGGACAACATGAATTACAAGGTGTCACACTGTAATGTGTGGAAGAAAGCATTGAAAGCACGAATGTTTGCCCATTCTTTTCTTTTTCTCCTTCGGCAAGACTTTAAGAGCTTTTTGCTTCAAATGATTTGGTTCTTTTCTGCAGCCGTTTCATTCATTTAGCTAAACTCGGCCTCCTCGGGTTTATTTCCTATAGTGTGGCAGCCTTCATTTGAATAATTTAATAACAAAAAAAAAAAAAGCCTTTCAGTGAGAAGTAAATTAAAACGGGAGAAGGATACGTCCAAGGGGCAGATAAGAAGCGCCCGAGTCAAACGTAATGTTCCGCTTCAGCGAGCGCATATACGTACGGGCCGTGCTCGTACATGTGGCCTTTTGTCTGACTGTAAAGCAAAACAACACCACGGGGACACGCTGGGGTGCACGCGTCCCTGCCCGCCACCCTCAAACACATCAGCTACCAGCCTGTGACTCTTCACACCTCGACCTTGATGACTTCAGTGGAGGAGGCCAGCTGAGACTGAATGAAGTGCCTTTGAGAAATAGACCACCTGTCGTAACCAAGGGCAACAAACACTGAAAAGGATTTCATGCAAACAGTAATGCAGTGTAATTAGTTGAAAATGGACATGCAAAAATCTTGGCCCTCTATTGGAGCTGTCACCACACTTCATTAGAATGTCACTCAGAAGAGCACAGACCCCCACCAAGACCAAAATGTTACCAAAAGCAAAGGTTAACAACCACAGGATGTGACCTAAATACCATAAACAGCACCTGTTTGCACCCAGCACACCTAAAATACAAAAATGTTTGCCAGAATACAGAAGCTGTGGAAGCCTCCAATTTACTATGAATGCTCTAAATAGTTACAAAATGTGAACACTCAGGATATACAGTGGTGTCAAAAATGGTGTGCAATGAGTCTCTTACAGCGCTGTGGAGGAATTTTGGCCCACTCATCTTTGCAGAATTGTTGTAATTCAGCCACATTGGAGGGTTTTCCAGCAGGAAGCGCCTTTTAAGGTCATGCCACAGCATCTCACATCAACATCTCAACCTAACATCAACGTTTTTGAATTCTGAAATCATTTAGCCATTTTTATGCTTGAAATGCTTGAAATTATGCTTCACTTAGGTCAAAAATACGTACAATTTTCTTAAATATGCATTTTCTTTACTAATAGTAGGCCATATTCAACCACAATTCAGCGATGATTTATTCATTTGTATTTTTTTAAAAACCGTGATAGAGTGAAGCTGGAAAATTCAAACCGCAAAGTGGCGAGGGACGACCGTACTTGGAATTCAACTACTGCCGTCTTACGGAGTGAAACTACATCAGGAGCTATGAATTATGTGCCTCAGTTCTGACTTGACTTGTGTCCCCTGCTGCACATGCAAATTCTTATTCTAGCATGTACATTAAAGAGAAAGTGAGCAGTATGGCATTTGAACAAGTAAATATTGCAAAAAAAACCCAATTTAACCTTTAAATGAATGCTTTTAGGAAGGAAACACAGCAACTTCATCTCCCAGGACTTCACTTATATTATAAATGTCACCAGTAACATCCTAACCACACTCTCATGTTGACAAGTGTGGAAACAGCAGATTGATGAAAGCCAAAATTCTGCAGCTATATCAGAGTCCAGAGTGCGTGCGGCAAGCACCACCCTCCCCTTCCCCGTGACATATTGTGGTAACAAAGAGCAGTAATGGGGTTAGGGGGAGAGAGGTAATTTGCTACGCTTCACCATTTTTCGCACTGACCTTTTCCCAGGTGTGTGCAGTGTATCCGTGCGCCTCCTGTTGTTCTAAATAATGCCCGAGCCGGATCACAGACCTGCCACACAACCTGCACTCAGTCTGCTCCAAATGCCACCCGGTCATCAAGCACGCGCGCAACCCCAGACTGATGGATGATTTTTGGGCGATCCGCCCACAAATACAAATACATGTCATGTCATCGTAAAATATTGGGCCTATTATGCCTCATGCATGACAATAGCCAAATTGTTCCATCTATCCATCACATGGCAAGCTGAACAGCAGCCATGTGGGATAACGTGGCTTCTGATTACGGTAATGCCTGCAAAAAGTGTAATATGCACGTTATGTTTATGAAGTTTGACTTTGTTAAAAGTCAACAAAAGAGTGAATTGTTTGTGACAAACGTCATCACTTATAGCTTGTAATGGCAGAACAACGCCAAAACACAATTCATGATAATTGTGAATTTTCTTTTAAATAGAGACATTGATATACAGTGTTCCCTCGTTTATCACGGGGGATAGGTTCCCAAAATAGCCCGGAATAAGTGAAATCCCGCAATGTATGTGCATTGAAGTGTTGGCTTACCGCACTGCTGTCTACAATGAACTGCAGGTTGCTCCTTACCGCTATTACAACATTGGTTCTGTTGCTGCTGTGTTGCGTTTGTTAATAAATGACCACATGTTCAAAGAAAACATTTTTTATCTCCACTTTCTCATGCACTCCTGATCATTATTAAAGTGAAGGAATTAAGTTGGTATAAATAAGTTTTCACATTTCATAAATACTGTGGAGCCTTTCTTGTGTGCTGGGTGCAACCAGGTGCTATTTTATGGGGCTTAGACCATGCCCAGGAGTTGCTAACATTTACTTTTCTTAACATTTAGGCCTTGTCTGAGGTCTTTTTGGAGGATTTATGTTGTAATAGCTCTTACAACAGTGGTTCTGTTGCTGCTGTGTTGTGCAATATGCGTGTTAGTAAATGATGCAATGAGAAATGTTACTTGTTATAGTGTATATAATGAGTTGTGTGGGGTGTACGTGCATAATGACACCCAGCCTCGGTACCAACACCAACACCAACACCATCTGCGTCAGGCCTCCTCTCCGGCAGCCATTGCCAAAAACGGAGCGAGGTGCACCATCTAATCTGTGCGGTGGAAATTAAAAGCAGCCGTTCTCACAGAGGCTTGGGCTTCCTGTTTTATTCATGGATTGTTTTGAGCTTCTTGTCGGCAGCATTAAGCCGAGCGCGCAGCCGATCCCTCGGCCCGCATGAAGTATTCACACGTGAATCGCCTCTTAGTGCTAATGCACGGGCGAGCTCGCCCAAACGCGCACGCCATGTTTGCCTTGATCCGACATGAAACACCTCCCTTTTCCCCCCGCCTGGCTGTGACACCTCTTACAAGCTATGCTATCGTGTTTTATGTATTACATTAGCCTGGATAGACGGGCTTTTTTTGTTTGTTTGTTTGTTTGGAGGATGGGAAGTAAACTAAACAGGGATCCTCACCGGTGTCGGAATATCGTGAGTTTCACTGCGACACGCATTTTTAAAGCTCCTTATTCCCCTTTTCTTGTTAAGGATTTGGAAATCTCTCACCTGTTGACGGAGTCAAGAAATACGCTGCCACCTTCAGACTGCTTCAGATTCGCCTGGCATTGAGCTAATCAATGCACACGGTGCTTTGATTGTACCGGCTGATACGTTAAAGTAGGGATGGAACTGTACGCTATAGTCATGGTTGATTTGGTAAGGGGGCAACGTGTCAAACATAAAACTGTTTAGCGTTTGTGTGAGCAGCTTTGATGATTTTTAAAAGGAAACAAAGAACCGCAGGTAAATTCTAAGTCTTTGTTCGTTTACATGTTTCTCAAACGGGAAACTTTGACAGAAGACGGGTTTCAAGCTCTGGCTTCTCCTTGGCACTTGGACGTTATATATATTTCAAGAAAAAACTGCATCTCAGCTCTGTGATGTCGGTGAAACGTATTATTAGTAGTATTTTGCTGCTTTGTTTTTTTATTTGCCAAATATTTCTACTTTATTCTTAAATAATTGTAAATTTTCTTTTTGTAATATTTTGTTTTATAATATTAATATTTATTTCTCATAAGTCTACGACTTTTAAAAAAAATAATTAATTTTTTCTTTAATATTTCAACTTTATGCTAATAAAATGACATTTTTCCTCATAATATTATGAGCTTATTCTTGTAAAATTTCAACTTTTTTATCTTAATGTTTGGTTATGGTTATGGTTGAATTTATTTCGAACAGGCATGCAGTGTACATTGAATGCTTCATGTTACAAGTCACAGTTGCACATGTCCCAAAAGGAGCAGAAGGAAGCAGATCTTATTTAATCCTACCACCTCTTCCTTTTGACATCAATTGCTAATCCATGCATATGTACAGTATAGATACAAACACACACATGCATATACAGTATACACGTACATACATACTGCATATACATACAAATACACACATACATATACAGTATATGCAGTGCATACAAACATACGCACATATTTATATACATATATACATATATAATATATAATAAATAAACTGTCTGGGGTTTTTTATTTTTCAACAGTCATCTTGTAAATTTTCATCCCATAATTATGACTTTTTTTCCCCAGAATATTTTGACTTCACTCTTACAACATAACTTTTTCCGCAACCTAATTTGTTGTTTTGTTTCTGATAATGTTAAGACTTTTTATAAACATTGTTTGTCTTTAATATTTCAACGTTATGCTTCTAATATGTTATTTTTCCTCCGAATATTATCATGTTCTCGTAAAATTGCAACTTTTCCTCAATAGAATACAACTTCTTTTCTCCTAATAGTTTGACTTTCTGCGATTGGCCGGCGACCAGGCCAGGGTGTCGCCCGAAGTCAGCTGGGATAGGCTCCAGCATACCCCCGTGACCCTAATGAGGTGAAGCGGCGTAGAAAACGGACGGATGGATGGATAGTTTGACTTTATTCTTGTCAAATTACTGAAGATTTTTCCATTTTTGCTGTTTTTGCTGGGTTTTTGTTTTTAGTTTTCTAAATAAATTATATTTTCAGAAAGTGTCGCGGGCCAATAAAAAAAACACAGCCATGGGCCACACTTGAACTAGAGCGTGCACGTCTGCCTATGTATTGTGAAGCAGTAGGACACTAATTAACACCAAGTCAAATCACTGGAAGCGTTGAGGCAGCAGCAAGGGCCATGTCGTGCAGGTTTACCTGATATTGCAAAGAATAGTGCAAATAGTAAGACATAAAAGATCCCCTGAGCCCAAGCTGCTGCTATTGTCAAGTGATGCTTGATTGGAGCTTGCGTGTGTACGTGTTCACCGCCTCCGGACATCCTGGAGGTCAAGGTGGTAATGGGGGAGGAGGCGAGCCCGCTCTGAAAGACGGCCCTGACAGATTGTAATGATATTTAAAGAACAGCAAAGCTGATTGGCTCCGGGGAGACACGGGCGGGCGGCAAGGCCATTTATCAAGATTGGTGACATTGCAAGTGTCAATGCTGGGATTTAGACAGCATGCATAAGCAGAATGAACAGCGAGGGCCAAAATAAATACATGGAAGAAATCGCAGGGCACAGCGGATGTTGAACCACAGAGGAATAAAACGCGAGCCTCTCATTATCAACCTTTGCCAAAGCTTCGCTAGCATAGCCATGCATGGCAGTGGTGGAGCTCATGCGCAATTTACTCAAAGTTCAGCACTTTTCTGGGCGAAGGACTGCTTAAATGCAACACAAGCTCCATGCACGTGTGCAAACGCTAACAGTGGCAATGTTCATCTGAGATGAGGGGAAAAACAGAGCACGTCCCCATCACATCCAGCAGATGGCACCGTGTTGATTTGTTGTTTTTTTTTTACAAAGTCTTATAAGGTTATTGAATTGTAAAATGACTCTATACTGTAAACACAAACACGTCCTTTTTCTTTAGTAGCATATTTGCTCAAAGAGTGCCTGATAGGAGGCGTTATTTGCTCAACTACAACTGCACAAAATGATTATATTGTAATATTAGAAGTAGAGCATTTATGAAAGAAAAGCCCTTTATTTGAGCAAACGCATTTTAGAAATCATATTTTCAAATATTATACAAATTTATATAAATGTCTTAACATATACTGTAAATAATGACACTTAATTAGATTCAAATACATCAACCTTGTTTTTTAGCAATGATTTATTACATTTTAACTAGTAAAAACAACCCAGTGACTGCATGAACACAGGAAACGCAAGGATCAGCGTAGACTGCAGGGGCGGCAAACTCCTTTTTGTTTTGTGGGCCGCCTGTAACTGTGGAACCATATGCTATAATTGCCAAATGATGTTTTTACATATTTGATTACCGTATTAACTTTTTGCCAGCGTTTATCTGTTTGTGTTCAAAATAACTTAAATAAATTTTCAGGAAATGTCGGCAATGGGATATGGAAGAACTGATTACATTTTGGGGGAGATCCGGATCACCGTCTGGATCCAGGAATTTTTTTAAAGGATTCATTGTGAGACAGGACCATTTTGGACATTTGTGCATAAAACTCAACAAAAAATGGTCAGAGCGCTTGGGAAAAAAATACAGGAGAAGTTTCCAACAGGTTCTACAAAATATCAAAGACTGATCCAAACAATGTAGGATCATTGTTTTGGTGTGAATCACAATATGGGGGGAACTGTGGCGCTTGGCGGAGGTCTGCGGGGTCTAGTTTTGTAATGTTTTACCAACAAACTTCCATTAAAACCAGAAGTCAAGGTGCCAAGCACAAATTCAAGCATAAAACTATTGGATGATTCATTTCAAATTGACCAAAAAATATGCAGTGCAAATTTTTTTGTCAAAATTGACGGAACAAATACATTTAGCAGGAAAAATGAAGGTTTTTTTTGTCATTCATTTTAAATATTATCTGAACATATACATTAAAAACTAAATAAATAATTAAATAATAAAAAAAATAATAATACAAAAATAAAATAATAAAAAAACTTCTTTTTGATGTGCATTATTTCCAGGCTTTCATGGGCCGCATAAAACGATATGGTGGGCTCAATCTGGCCCCGGGGCCTTGGGTTTGACAACTGCGGCATGCAGGAAAAATACAGTATATGCGACCTGAAGTAAAAAAAATTTTTAAAATCCCCAGGGGTCACTTTTCTTAGCTAACATTTAACAAAATAATGATACTTAATTCAAATTAAATATAAATAAATGTAATTGTATATCATTTGTAGAACAAATATTATATTATGTTATTATATCTTATATATTATTATAATTTGTAGAACAAATATATTATTATTATATTATTTGTATAACAAATATACTGTTTATAATTTTTATAATAATAATAATGATTGAAATTATTAGTATTTTAAAAATAGATCTAATTTTTAACTATGTACAGTATATACTGTATGTGTGTGTGTATATTATGTATATATATATATATAGTAAATAATAGATAAAACATCTATTTAAAACAATAACTTATATTACAATATAACAAATATAAATGTTAAGATATAGCATTATTTAACATTTTGAACGATGCTCATTTAACCGTTGATTCCTTGTCAGTTCTTACATGGAAAGCAACGACTTAAGTTGATGAGGCATCTCAGAAGTCGCAAGTAGGAAAGAACCCCGCATTCGTCACAGGAGAGGCCGAAAACCAATCCGACTTCACACATCTTGTGCATTTCGAGTCGCTTCTCCTCTCAAGGGCGAGATTAATGGAGGGAAACTCTAAGGAGCTCGCTACCCAAGCGCACATTTAGCTCCAAACGCAGAACCACGTGTCTGCTGAACAAACGTCCATCAAGCCTGGTGCTGACACGTAGCCCCTCTCCGCGGTGATGCAACAGCACATTCCCTTCCTTTTACAGAAGGTGTGCGATCATTTGCATGCCAACGCTTCCCCCTTTCTCGCCCCCACGCCCCACCGGGCGTTCTTGAGTGTGCTTCTGGTATAAATGAAATTTTAAAGAGCGGGGTGAATTTTCCATGAGACCGCTTGGCGACATTTTGGGAAACTAATGGATGCCATTTGAGTGGACTTCCTGGGGCATCAAGGAAGTACAGCTCTGTGGAAATATAATGGATGTACTCTTTATGTACTCCCTCCGCCTGAAACTCATTTGTGTGAAGTTTGACCAGATTGGTCAGGTTTGCATATACATATTAAATATATATGTATATTTAACCATGCAATTAGCTGTTAGCATATATTTCATTTCTCACTTAGATGGCAGTGAATGGCCACCTAATGAGGTGCTGCATCACAAAGCAGTCAAATAATCAGCCCTTGCAAATGAACACAGATATCATTGGAGTTAATCAGGAGACACATTTGCTTAAAGAAACCAAACAACACCGAAGAGGCCGGCCAGACGGGCGGCGTATTCCACGCACGTGCCCGGGAAGCGGCTCGGTCTGATTACGGCTAACGAAGTCATCAAGCGAGTCTGCTCAACAGTTTCGACAGCGAAGCTCATTCATCCCCGCTGACATCCGTGACATTCACTCCATCTTGCATGCACTGTTTCATTCTCATAATTGGAAGAAGTTAACATCTAATGAAGGCCTTTTGGCGCATGATGAATAGCCGCAAATGCGAGACGGAGGTCTAAAAACATCTGCTTCCCATGTGATATGTGAAGAAGCTGATAGTTCAAGTTCCCCAAGCCCAGCTACTATTAAGTGAAGTTCAACTTTCAGCAAAAGTACACAGCCGCGGTTGACCTGAATAGCGAGGAGGAGTGAAGGTGCAGCCGGGGCTTATCAGTTGCGTAACACCTTGCAACCCAAATGATGAACGTCTGCTTGCAACATGATGGTAATATGATGTGCACAATACAAACTTCCAGTCATGTTTTACAGGAAGAAAATGAATCTCAACTGCTGGCACGACTTATAAGGAACAAAAGGTGGCATAGGTCACTCCTTCCTCGCCTGCCGCTATTCTCTGTGGCCCCTTGAGCTGTGACGTCAGCCCAGCAAGTCGGCATATTGTTTTCTATGTAATCGTCTGTAAACATCACATGAGTTTTAAGCTTTTTTGGAAGAGAGCATTGCAACACTTTCTGTCGTGGAAGTGTGCCGAGGAAAAAGTTGAGCTAGACAAAAAAAAAAAAGGGGTCATGGAAGTGGTCGTTGTTGTGCTCGGAGCATTTCAACAATGATTGCTTTGAGGAAGGCTGCGGTGTTGCCACAGAGTCGGGGTACAAGGCAAGGCTGAAACCTTCAGCTGTGCCTAGCATGAAATATCCCTCGATGACGTGTACGTCCGACAAGGAAAAGCAGCCACTTCAACCGTCTCAGTCTGAGAGACCGGGTCCGACAGTCAGCTCACCGGAACCTTTGACATCAACACCTATGGCTAAACCAAGTCGAGGCTTTGTTGAAAAGCGAAAGAGATCTAGAACCAGAAAAGCACTCGGAAAGCGCAGACCTCTGCCAAGCGCCATAGTTCCCCCCATATTCTGATTTACACCAAAAATATTAGCCCTGCATTTATTTTATCTGCATATTTAGATTCCTTGAGCATGAAAACATACCATGGAAGGATTTGAATTACTTACAGAATGCTAACAATGCTAATATGCCAACATTAGCATGCTAACACCTAGCATACAAGTGTTTGTATAAGTGCCTACTTTGGAAAATGCTAAAAATGTTAGTATAATTATGTTAGCATGCTAACACCTGAAAAAAATGGCTAAAAATACTACTATGCTAATGTTAGCATGCTAGCAATGCTAACATGAGCATACTACCATTTTTTGCAATTTTCATGAATGTGAACTTAAGCTGACACTTAGCGCTATCATGCTAGGTGTTAGCATGCTTACATAATTAATGCTAATGTTAGTATGCTAACACCTGGCATGATAGTTATATATGTGTCTACCCATGAAAACAGCTAAAAATGCTATAATGCAAATATTAGCATGGTAGCAATGCTAACACCAAGCATGATAGTGGTAAATGTTTATATATGTGCAAACCCATGAAAATAGCAAAAAAATGCTAGTATGCTACATTAGCATGCTAGCAATGCTAACATGAGCAAGCTAACACCAAGCATGATAGCGCAGTGTATCAGGAAGGCTAGATGTCGGCTAGATTTTTTTTTTTGAGTTCTATGTGCAAATGCCGAAAATGGGCCTATCTCGCAATGTTAACAAACCCGACGGTGATCCGGACCACCCCCAAAATTTAATCAGTTCTTCCATATCCCATTTCTGACAATTCCTGAAAAATTCATCCAAATCCATTCAGAACATTTCCAGTTATTATGAACCCAAACAGACAAATGCAGTAAAAACCACAACCTCCCTGCTGTGTGTGCGCTTTGTGCTGCGCTTGGTGGAAGTAAAACAGTGTCATTTTGTGGTTTGAATTATTAATATTGGATGAAACAGTTTACATTTTTGACCAAATAGTTCCTGAAGAAAGTACCTGTCACATGTTTGGATTTCTTTATGATGAGCGAACTCAATAAAAGGCTTCAAAAAACCTAAACTTCAAACAATGCAGCATGAAGCATCCTTTCAGTGTATTGTAGTGCGCCAACAATATGGAGTGACTGATTAGGGTGAGGTGGTCGTCATTCAAATAATGGTCCAGATAGGGAATTGGAGATGTTAGGGCTTTCAAACAAATGCACGGAGCATGTCGTCGTCCCTCCTGCATTGTCTTTTAAAAACACTCAGTGGAAAGTGAAATCTCCTGTGGACTGAGTGCAACTTTCAAATGTCACAGCAAATGGTCCATCTGCAATACAGCACAGCACTCTAGTGGCCACCAGGGTAATAATGATGTGTGTGTGTGTGTAGAAAGTGTTTCTCCACCTCCGTGAACTTCTCCCATTGTTGAGAGCAGGTGTGAGGGTCCGCCGAGGTGATTGGGTAGAATTTTCCCAAAAGAACCCATTTTCGACCGAGGCGACATTTTGACACAGGCGCCTGCAGACAACAGTCATCCGAAAAGATTGGACGTGTTCCGAGCTCCCTTTGAGAGTGTTATTGACTGCCATGGTCGAAGTTTTACTTCTCAACTGCTGAAAAATGTCTTCATCGCCCAAAGAAAAGCTTGCATAGACTCACTTTACAAAGACCAATTGTTGTGGCTTAGCGTGCTGGTATGAAACAATGACTTTACTCAATGCTTCTACCAGTTCCATGCCATCATATTTTCTTGCTAACAATACCAGGTTAGCATTATTCATTTAAAACCAGAGCAAGTGAAATGTATTATGAGAATTTTCGTATAATATAGTTTGGCTATTTTAAGTCATATATTTCAGATTTAGGTATACAGGTTATGTAAAATAAGCGTATTGGTCAAAGGTAAAAGTGTCTATTTTTTGTCAAATGAATGAATTTGTATTTTAATCTTGCGTAGATTTCCACTTTTGCAGCATCGACATTCCTGAAACGGATTTTGTTCAGCATTCATCTCTTGTCGGGTCAAACTGTCGCCCTACAGGTGTAAAAAGAAGATAACGCCTTTTAATGTCAGGATGTTAAAACTATATAATAATTACAATGCAAGCAGATAACACTGTAAAACAGCAAAACAATAAAAAA
Organism: Dunckerocampus dactyliophorus; assembly: GCF_027744805.1. Taxonomy (NCBI): domain Eukaryota; kingdom Metazoa; phylum Chordata; class Actinopteri; order Syngnathiformes; family Syngnathidae; genus Dunckerocampus; species Dunckerocampus dactyliophorus. Next base: position 6,834,347 of record NC_072836.1, on the reverse strand, counting down.
AAACTATGTAACAAAAAACGATTTAACGTTAAAGACAAACGACAGAGGCAGTGGTGAATTACCAGCTTGCTAACTTCAGGATGAATGGTAACAGTTGAAGAATGTGTTTTCAAATTGCAAACTGTTTTGCAAGTGTAAAAAGAAGTTAGTATTAGGATGTTGGAACAAATGATGAAGGCGCGATTCAAATGTGACCACTTATGAACTGCTGTGCAAGTGTAAAAAGAAGCTAACCGCTGTAAAACGTCAAATTAAAACACACTACACTGTGCAGTCGTCCCTCGCCACATCGCACTTCGAATTTCGCGGTTTCACTCTATCATGCTTTTTCAAACTATATTAATTAATAAATCATCGCTATTTTGTGGCTGACTAAGGCTTATTATTAGTAAAAAAAATACATATTTAAGGAAATGTTGTCTAGTTTTTGCCTAAATGAAGCATTTTCAAGCATAAAAGTGGCTAAATGAAGTAAAATACAAATATGAGGCATTCAGGAGACGCATTCAAGGGTGTTGTGATGATATGTAGTATTCTACACTGGTCACTAGGTGTCAGTAATGTCACTGTAATGTTCAGTGAGACACACAAGCACCAAAGTTGATCACTGGAACAACAGGCTTTTATTGCAGGTTTGAATTATCTCACAACAGGCACGGTAATCCATTCATGACACAGGCTACTGTTACGGCCGTAACCCACACCAAGATAACTATGAAGCCCCGACATTACTTCTGGTCCGCCCCCACTCAGCTCCCCGAGCGGTGGAACGCATTTACAGCAACACACACGAGCATGAGTCTTATTTATGTCTTAGATGTCTTATTTGATGTTAATAAGTCTACCATGTTGGAGTATAAAGGTGTTATGTCCTATTTAGAGGGCTCCAATGATGTTAAAAACATACGAGGGGTTTATGAAAAGTTTAAAGCATCGTGCATAAGAAGCAATGATGCGTGGTCAAATCTATGATTTTTTGGAAAGTTCAACCTTTTGGAAGTATTCCTGCCAAATTTTAAGATTCTAACATGCTTCTTGTATTTTTTGCAGATTTTTGAATAAGCAAGGGTCAAGGATTCAGTGAAAAATGGAGAAAACAGAAATTCGCGCAGTGGCTCAGTGTACTCAGTTATGGATTCCAACTTGTTCCCCATCCACCTCATTCGTCAGACCCGGCCCCCTCCGACTTCCATCTTTTCCCCCAAATGAAAAAAGCCTCGGCTGGTCGCCATTTTGCCAGCGATGATGATGTTATAGCTGCAGTTGATGGGTTTCTTGAGTCCCAAACAAAATAGTTCCGCTACACCGGGATAAAAGCGCATCAGTGCCGTTGGAGCAAGTGTTCAGCCCTTTGTTGAAAAATAAATGATCAAAAATTTCTTATCCCTTTTAGTTTTTTTGATGCTTACAACTTTTCATACACCCCTCGTATTTAGAAGGTTATATAAACACTATAACTATGAAAAGATTCCATTCTTAAATGAGGAATCCGATCGTGGTCGGGTCTGGAAACATTTAACGGTGATAAATGAGGGATTCCCGTACATCACAAAAACTGTGTAACATTCAACGGTAACTTTAAAGACAAACGATGACGGCGTCATTCGAACGTGCCGAATGGCAAGCAGTTGTGCAAGTGTAAAAAGAAGCTAACCACTGTAAAAGGTCAAAAGAACAAAAGTGCGCTGGACAACAAAAATGATATGACACTCGGTCTTAACTGTAAAGACAAACCTTTTTTTAAAGGTGACAAAAACTGCCATTCGAGTGTAAAAAGAAGTTCACCTCATTTGACTTTAGCCGTCCCACTGTATAGAGTTGGTGTATAATTCTGTGAATAGGGTGAACCTTTATCAGCGTGAACTTTAAAAGCTTTTTACTACAGTATAAATACCGAAGCGGAAATATCAGTTCCGAGCACCTGGTAAGTTAAAGTCTCTGCTTTGAAAGACTTCCTTATCTTTTCTCAGTAAAATCCATTCACTAGCAAAATGTCCCGGCGCTTCACACGCTTCCATGCACTACTGCCGAGATGTTGTTTGTTGATATTTGACTATTTCGGCATCAAGATGATCAGTTTTGTCCTACCAGTTCCAAAGCTGCCTGCCACCAGCGCATCGCAATTCTGCTGACTCCAGCCTTCTGTTGTGACATTGTGGATGTGTCACAGGGACGGTCACTGCCTTTCGGATCAGCCTGATGCAGCACTTGCAGACTTCACTTGAGCTTCACATCCACCTGGAATTTAAAAAAAAAAAAGTCTTGTAAGCACTTTTGATGACTGTGAAATTTCCTAGGGTGCTTGTCTGGCATGGAGCTGCGTCTGCTTATCTGTGGCCTCGTTCTGTTCAAATGTCATACAGTTGGTTTTCATCACGTCTGTGTAAAGCGGTTATTAGCCCGCCCATTACAAAAGAAGCCAGCCGATAGAAGGAGTCATGCAGATTATAAATTCTCCTGCCCCCTGCTGTGAGGGGCTGGTTTGTTTTTTTTTTTGCACAACTCTGACGTTAAACAACAAGCCTCCAGTTATAGGTGGACTTTTTTTATTGAAATAAAATGAGATCACAGGCCTCATATGACATCTAGCATTAGCTCAGCTCAGAGCATATCTAAGCATCCTGCCTCTGTGATTTCATGGCCCACTTTGCCAGTATTGACTGAAGTCTGCAGCATCAAGCAAAGTTAGAAAACAGTTTCAAATAGCACTTTCCATGGCATTATGCAAGAAAACTAGCACTTAAACTTGAGCAAAGCTTATTTATATTATTTTTCGCATCAGATATAATTAAAAATGTTAGACATGGTCTTTATGAACAACATAAACTAGAATAATACCTAAAATATAGTTATATTTGTCATTATTATTATGTTATCGTATGTACGGTGACGAAAGCAACCAGAAAATTAGTCGTAATGATGGCAATGATGACGCAGTTGTGCAGTCACTCAACGCGAACAACCAAGAAGAGTTAGAAACCAAGACAAGATCTTAAAAAACAACCAAGCCGTACACATACCATTAAAAAACTTAATTTAAGTTATTTTTATTGTTTATTTGTCTTATTTCGGTTTGGAAGGCAACCCGGAAGTTTGACATTACGTCATTACGCAGCCGCAGCTAGCGAGGAAGCACTCATTGAAACTGAAAGCAAAACAGGTTACACTAACTTTTAATGGAAAAAAACGTGGGCGATTGCTGAAAGTGAAGCCTCCCGGTGGGTTTTAAGAGGTAGGTAATCTCTACATGTAATTCTAAAAGATGCTTTTTTGTTTCTAGTGTTCTCTTTTTAGCTAAAGGAGTCTCGTTGTTAATGTTAGCATGATGAATGCTAACGCGAGGTTAGCACACCAGAGGGGAGCAGATGATAGATTTGATCGAATTATGTGCAGGATGCGTTGTGAAAATGGGTGAGACTTCTAGAGTGCCCCTCCCTTTTCATTTGGGAATCAGCTGTGTAGTTTACAATGCAATGAAAGTAGCGAAGCCTCTTGATATTAGCATTCTTTCTGCTTTGCATGAAGGAGTGAATTTTTAGTAGACATAATGTTTAGGTGCATCATATCACAGACACTGTTCTGTGTGGCCTGCTTAGTAATACTCCACGTGTTCTTTTCCTCCTCAGGATTCAATAAAAAATGTCTGCAGCAGAGCCCATCATCAGGTCCAAACAGATGCAGAAAGAAGTCAATGGCATTTCCACGCAAGTCGTATGCACAGAGTTCAGTAACTACATCTTTGTGGTCATAACCCAGTACGGCAAGATCGGAACGCTGATATCTGTCACACCTGAGTCCAGATGCGACGACTTCAGCACCCCATTATTCTCCACTAAAGTGCTGTTGGGAAAAGACGAGGTACGCTTTGGTTGTATGTTAAAACAAAATGTGCTACTGTTTTTGTTTTAAATATATGTGCTTGTTTTCAGCCTATGACACACGTGTGTGGCAAACACCTGGCAACATTTGTGTCGCAAGAGGCCGGTAACAGACCCGTCTTACTGGGACTGGCACTGAAGGATTCTTCGGTGGACGCTATGAAGCAAATGAAAGATGTCGTCAAAAGTTGTCAAGTGTGGTAGGAAATCAGCAAAATGGACAGGAGGATGACTTTTCTATTTTTTTAGTTATCATCATTAATACCACACTGTCAAAAATGGGTCTGACATTGTACTGTTATTTTCACCAGTTGGCAAAATAATGGCCACTTATTTGTCTTTGGTCATTTCACGTGATTATTGTTATGCTACTTGCAGTGTAAATATCCTAAATGACCTCATAAGAAGAAATGTACATTAAAACGCATAAAAACATCTAAGGTTTGTCTATTTGTCTTTGCAATGTACAGTAATTATACTGAATTCACTACACCAGTAGGTATACCCACGCATTCTGATGAGATCCAATGCAATACTGTATAAATTATTGATATTCTATGCAGGAGTAATGCTAACAAAAGCATTATACAATGACTTAATAAATACACAAATGATAGCCTATTAATAATTCATGAATATGGTTCTCAGCATTCTTGTAAAAAACACTATTTAAATGTTAGGACATACGTTCTCTACTCAGTCTGTTCCATCATTTTTCTTTTTTTTTTTTTTAAGTTTTAAATGTTTTAAAGTTATATTTTCCCTTAAGCCCTACTTTCACTCACTCAAACGTAGAGGTTTAAGAACAGCGCCATCATGTGGTGTATTTGTCAGAAAAATAATATTCTCACCCGTTTGAGTGTAGCGGTTCAGAAGTAGAAGAGTTACACCACGGAGTGTCCTAATTTCCTTTCACATAACTACAGTATGTATTGTTGGGAAGCAGGGTTACTTTAGGTGTTTGCAAATAATGCAACGGCTTCCTGTATGAAGCAACGCCAATAACAAACCTTTTACCTATTATTCGTCACTTTAAATTGTGTACGTAGAGTTTTGTCTTGTCCGAGTCGTCTTTTCGGGCCCTTGAATGCACCGCCATGACGTCAACGCGCTTTAGCTGTGGTCACGTGACGCATTCACCTGTTTCCTCAACCTGTTTCTGTCTCCACCGCCCCTCGAGCAGGCAATACCAAAAACCTGATATTTTTAGTTTATAGTTGGATTTAAATCTACTTTTTTGGGTTGAGAACCCTCAGCCAGTGACGGCAGAAGGTAGAAGGTTTTGTGTTCGTTTCGGGATTTTGGATGTCTTTTGCTTCGGACTCCGACCTCAGTGCAAGCTAGGCCTCCCTGACACAAGGAAGTGTTGGACCTCCGGTTGCTTTGAACTCCACAACATCCTCGTTATTATAAATGACGCCTAATGTGCTCGGGCGGCAACCCTGAAAGGCGATTAAATTTCGATGGTGATCTGTTGACAGTGGACCCGGGACGCTTAAGAACGTTTTGTGGATAGTAAACAGGATAAAGGGACAAGGTGAGCTCCTTGTGGCACGTATAAGTGTATTTTTTTTATTGGCCCTTGACACATTCTAAAAAACACGATTTAACAAGAAAACTAACAAAACAACAGTAAAAATGGAAAAAAGAGCATTTATCTTACAAGAATGAAGACAAGACATTGAGAGAGTGCTGTAAAGTCCTAATATTAAGAGCAAACAATTGCATAAAGTTGAAAAATGTAAGGAAAAAAAGTCTTAATGTCTTAATACATATAGCAACTTATTAAAAATGATTAGACCAGCCTTGTTTCCTCAGTTTGTTGTTCATTTTAATGCCTGATACAACTAAAGGTACATTTGTTTGGACAAATATAACAATGACAACAACAAGAGTTGCGAGATATAAGCTATATATATATACATATATATATATATATATATATATATATATATGTGTGTGTGTGTGTGTGTATATATATGTATGTGTGTGTATGTATGTATATATATGTGTGTGTGTGTGTGTGTATGTATGTGTGTATATATATATATATATATATATATATATATATATATATATGTATATGTGTGTGTGTGTGTGTGTCTGCATGTCGGCATGGGTTGGTTTAAAAAGTGTAAAACTTAGATTTTTCAGTATGTGGCCCTCAGTGGAAAAAGTTTGGACCAAACTTCTAAAGTTTAGAGGGATGACAACAGTTTAGAGAGAAATAGTTTTATTGCTATGCTAAATGTTATAATGGACAGGTGTCCTTAACACAGTGTCCTGTGTGTGTGTGTGTGTGTGTGCGTGTGTGTGTGCGTGCGTGTGTGTTCCTCCAGGTGAGAGAATAATTGTCATACAAGTTGTGTCATCTTAATCCATATGCATTTCCCCTCTCTTTCTTGCTCTCAGGTGAGCATCTCTGTGGAGGACATGGACCTCTCAGTTGAGAACACCTCCATAGTCCATCTGACTGCGCCCATACTCCCGGACAAGGCTGACATCTCCAACATGACCATCCTTCGCACAGGCAACGGCACCATCGTGGAGGACCAGATGTTCTTGAACACGATGCCCGCCCGCGGCCTCTCTGGCATCTTTGTGTGGTCCGCCTTGCTCATCACCTGCCACCAGGTAAGTGTATCCAGGATGCTGATTTGTGCTTATAATCCATTTACACGCCCCCCATAGGATATAATGGGAATGGGGTTTATATGTTCAAGGGTCAAACATAAAACCTTCATTAACTGCACGGACAATAATGAGGAAGAAATAGACAACAGCCTGTGTTCATTCTTCTTCCTCCTATTATTACAGGAGTATTGCTAACCTAGACATATTGTACTGAGCAGCCAGGACAGAAATGGAAAAGGACAGAAGGATTAACCTTAACCTTATTAACCTTGGAACTGATCTGTACCAAACAACCAACCTTGTGGCTAATTTGGTCACTTTTGGAATTTTGTACTGAGCAGCCAGGAGAGGTATCGCTGTTGTTGCAATAAGTTCCATTTCCTGTTCTATGGTTACTATCACATTTTCCTCTGTGTCGGTCGCTTCAGGAATTTTGTACTGAGCAGCCAGGACGAGTAGCACTCTCGTCGCAGTAAGTTTTATTTTCTGTTCTGTGGTTACGATCGCATTTTGCTCTCTGCCGGTCGCTTCAGGGATTTTGTGCTCAGCGGCCAGGACAAGTGTCACTCTCGTCGCGTTAAGTTCCATTTCTTGTTCACATTTTCCTCTCTGCTGTTCTGAAAGTCAGGGGAAAAGAACACACACACTTGTGGGGTTAATCCAAGTTTTTGTGTGAGGTATAGTAAGGCATGTTTTTCCTGAAAGTTTGAATTACGTAAAACATTTCTTATCGACTGTTCATATCCACATGAGGAGTGTGCACCATATAATGTCAGGTGTAACCAGAGATGGCTGAGAGCTGACACGCCGCACGCACCGCCACCGCCACCACCACCACCACCCCCCGCTAGAGGACGAAAACCAATTGTTACATCCATTAAGGTTTATTACCTCACACTTCACCTTTTGTGAGCTCGATGTCTGAGGCCGTGCTCTGCTGCAACCAAGAGTCACATCGCTTGGCTCGCTCTCCATTCACTAAATATATTCACTCTTTCACTCATGATGAATGCACAATGTGGCGCTTCATCAAGGTTAAAAAAAGAAGAGTGAGATGTTTAACAGAGCATATTTCATCATGTGCGTATGTCTCAGCGTGCTGATAGCTTATCGTTATGGTTTGATGATTGACTTACCATGCTCCACTATCAGCACTGACATCAGTGTGGGCAGGGCACCGAGCAGGGTTAAAATTCTTATTGTTGCATTTTCAAGGTTTGACAAGCTCTACTTTAAAGTGTTTGGAATTGCAACTGCCAGATGATAGAGTTGTGTATTCTCTTTGGAAAACACTTTGAGCCTATACAGTAATTTCATGCTCAATTAGTCCACTAAAGGCCAATAATAACTATAACCATCATCTCGGTTGACTGGCTGAGAACTGTATTGTTTTTTGGGTTTTTTTGTCTTTTATTTTTAATACTTTTTGTATTAAATTATTTTTTCGAAGGACTTGTATCATAGATTGAGAATAAATAAATGCACATGCAGTCGATAAGGGTTAGTATGGTGTGGTTTATTTGTTTCAGACGTGCTTAACAAGTTAAATTAAGGAACATCACAAAGTTACATTTGCACAATTCAACGTGTCTGAAAAGGAGTAGGAAAACGCAGAGTTTATTTAATCGCATCTAGACCTGCAGCAATTAATTGATTAATTATTCATCAATTATCAAATTAATTGACAACTATTTTGGTATTCGATTAATGGCTTTGTTATTTAAAAATGTAAATATCCTCTGATTTCAGCCTGTGAAATGGGAATATTTTTCAATTTCCTTAGTCATCCATGAAAGCAGACCTATTATCTTTGTGTTTCAGGCAAAACAAGATATTCACACACATCAGCTTTGACTTTGGAAAACATTGATGGACATTTTTGCCTCTTTTCTGACATGTTGCGGACCAAACCACTCTTTGTGTTTGTGTTATATATTGATTTGGTCTGTCTAGGGCCTCACCCATTACTTGATTAATCGAAACAAGAAGCTTCAGATTAATGCAAAATAACCATTAGTCACCGCCCTAATCCTACCGCTTCTCCATTACAATATTTTGATTGCTTAAATGTTGTCGTTTGAATTTTGTTCACTTTTTAATCACTTCATGTGTGAAAAGAAGAAAGGTGTTCAAAAAAATAAACATACACATAAGCAAATAGGAGCTTGTACGGTGTTCAGGAAAAGAATAAAGAATACAAATGTTAATGGTGAAAATAAGATTAACATTTTTGAAAAGAAATAAAATAGGAATGCATTTTATTTTCATGTTCAAATAAACGTTCAATAAATAGAAAATCCATGCATGAGAATGAGTGGGGACATTAAATAAGGATAACACATTGAGAAAATAAGTATATGAATTCTGGATGAAACATTTTGACTGAAAGTAGAGTTGTTGTTGTCAGTTGTCGATTTGTGAGTTGTCTATTATTGTAGTCAACATGCTCATCTTCAATATTTGTCCGGTTCCTTGATGTCCTCTAATAATACAAGCGGCCCCATCTCCTGCTTTTCAACTGCAAAGCTCCTCTTTGAGTAAATAACTGATTTATATCGTGACAGATTGCATCTGCAAGAACAAGCTGTTGGTGTATATGCACTGTTTAATGGACCTGCCCTTTGCTCACACAGTTGTAAAAGTATCAGAGGTTATTGATATGTCGGTTATAACTGTTTAATGCCCAGTAGCAAAAGGCTGTGCCTAGAGGTGCATTCTTTCCCAGCAAGAGTCTTCAATTTGTCCAGAGTTTTCCAAAAAGTCAGTTTTAGTGACGTAAAACATATGCAGTATATTGTATAGTACTGAAACTAAGATAGGACAGATACAAATAAAGTGTCAATTGTGTTCCCATATCAAGAAATAAATTAGAACCAGCAATGTTTTGGACAATTGCTGCTGTAGATATCGGAAAACGTGTTTTCTTTGTGGACAAAACATAATTGGTGCTTGCGTGTCACAGTGTGCAGGCCAAACTATAAATCAGTGAACTGGGAAAAGAACATTTCAGGCCCAGATTTTTATCTTATTTTCCCTCTAATAAATCAATTTATCTGCACAAAGCAGTGTGAAAATGTATTATTTATTCTCATCTGAATATTTGCCGCTGCATTTGTTTTGGCAGCTCTTTACACAAAAAGGAATAGAAATCCTGCAATTAATCACAGCCGGGCTGGACTGACCAAGTGCATTATTCATTTACAAGCAGATGCTCTGCATACTTGTAATAAACGCAGAATATAACAGCAGCAGTCTGTTATTTTGATTTCCATGCAACTTTTGTAATGTTACATTTTTGTTTGCCAGTGCTTATATTTGCTTTGTGTTTTCCTAATAGATCTACACGCACCTGCGCTCCTACACCGTCCCCAACGAGCAGCGCTACATCATCCGAATCCTCCTCATCGTGCCAATTTACGCCTTCGACTCCTGGCTCAGCCTGCTCTTCATCAGCAACAACCAGTACTACGTCTACTTTGACTCCGTGCGAGATTGCTACGAAGGTACGTGCACTGTGGCGTAGGGACGCACCAATTCACATTTATTTCACTTCTGAATTTGGATAGTATGGCAAGTATGATATTGTGGCGACCCGGAACTTTGATAAGTGATAAGTCAGTCTCTACGAAGTAGAATTTTTTATTAATAAATGGAATATTCATGTAGTTGAAGCATAGAAAACCAGTTTACAACCTTCTCAATATGTTTTTTTAAATTATTAGAGTCATATAGACCTGAAGGAACACCCCTATAGTCACCTTTACACTTGTATTACCCAATATAGTAGACATAATAAGAAAAATAAGCCATGTAAGACATAAATGACACTTGTGCTCGTGTGCGTTACTATAAATGTGTTCCCCTCAGGGGAACTGAGTGGCGGGTGGACAGGAAGTGAAGACGAGGGTTCCAAGTTGAGTTTCAGCTTGCCGTGGGTTCCAGCTGCAACAGTAGCCCGTGTTTTCAATTGGGATTTTTATGACAGATTATTGTGTGAAATAATTCAAACGTCTAACTGAACATTTTAGCATTACTGACACCTAGTGACCAGTGTAGAATATTACAGCTTAGTCACAGTGTCTTTGAAGGGGTCTTCTGAATGCCTTATATTTGTACTTTAGTTCATTTACCCAATTTTTATGCTTGAGTGCTTAATTTACCTAAAACAATGTTTACATTTGCTTTAATATGCATTCTTTTTGACTAATAATGAGCCGTATTTAACCACAAAACAGCAAGATTTATTAAGTAACATATTTTTGAAAAACCATGATAGAGTGAAGCCGCAAAATTCGAACCGCCAAGTGGCGAGGGACGACTGTAGCGTTAAGAGTTTGTGATGTCCAACTGTTTTGTGTGGCCGTGAACGTGTCAAGCAGAGGGCTTGTGAGGACCTGGTTTTGGATGCTGAAGTGGTTCTGGAACTTTCCGATACGGGAATTATGACGGTATCGGAACCTGATACCGATACTGTATCGGATCGGCTCCATTCCTACGGTGCAAGCGTCCTCCTCACTCGGATTTCAACATTTGCCAGGAAAGGCAAGGAACTCACCAAACTAGTTCTCGTGTTAATAGAAAGTTGACACGGCATCTATCTACAAGGTGTTCATCTTTTTTTACTTTAAACAATACGCCTTATTTATTACAGCCACAACATGAGGTACACATGCAGGCCCTAATACAGTAAGAGCCAATGCCAGAGCCGTATCAAAAATTCTGCCTTTACAAAGATAATAGTACTCAGTTTTGATTGACACTGTCAGAAAGGCATTCATTGTCTCCCACCAGAATACTTTGGATTTATTGTTTCAGTTCGACAGGCCACAGGTTTAAATGACATATGCGCTCCCCCTTATTAATAGAGTTTATGACATTGTCTGTCAAAGGATTGAAAAACTGGGATAAATCCCACTAGGTTGATTGAGCAACTCGGCATATTGGAATGGATGACAAAATCCAGTAAATGAGACCAAAATGAGGCTACAGTATATAATTGAGCAGATTAGTTTCAAGTTTGCAGGCCAATTTAGTGGCTGATTGATGGTGCGGTCGCATCAAGGGGCAGGAAGAGGGGAATCCCACGCAGCCAGCCCTCTCCTCTCTTGACTGGACACCATCTGCATTAGCTTCATTTAATCCCTCCTTTAAATAGCAACAAAGGATCAGGAAGGGATTTCCAAGACACACAGCCTTTGCAAGCTTCTTAATGTAAGAAGCGAAACATTTATTGTTCCATAACGTCGCACTAATTATCCTTTATCGCATGGAAGTTGTATTGGCTTCTTTGTTTAAATGAAGTTATATTTAAATGGGATGGGAACTTAGTTGACACTTTTTAAATGACTTGCATATATTGGTCTATGTGTAGTTAATTAATTATGAATGTAAAATGAAAATCTGCTTTTTTGTTGCAGCATTTGTCATTTATAATTTCCTGAGTCTGTCCTTTGAGTACCTGGGAGGAGAGAGTGCAATCATGTCCGAGATCCGAGGGAAGCCAATACAGTGAGTACTCTGCATGATTTGAATAGAGTCTATGGATAGAAGGTGTGCTGTTGTTAAATAAAGTACATTAAAGGTCCCATATTGTCCTATTTTTCAACAATTTTAAACAACTCTGTGGTCGTAATAGAGTATATTTGTCCAAAATCTAGCTCGACTGGGAACACGCCGTTTTGTGTGTCGGGAGCTTTAATGCTAATGAGCTGTGTTTGTCCACACCTGCCTCTGGCAGCATGTGTTTTTGCCCTTATCCATTTTTTACGTATACCAGTGTTCCCCATACATTAATTTATTTGTGGTGGACCGCAACAAATAGATTGGGCACTATGTACCTGTTCACCCTCGCTCATAAACGCATTATAATGGGACTGTCTGCAACACCACCACACCTCATACGCACCTGGTCTGCTAGAGAATAAGAAGATGTCGCTCTAGGGATCACTGTTGCCAACTTAGCAACATTGTCACTATGTTTAGAAAGTAATCAGACCTCTCGAGATCCTCTTTCAAAAAAAGTGGCTGGTGACAAATAGAGTGAAGAGACTAAAAGGCAGGGCCCCCCAAAAGGCTAACGTGTCTCTTGGGATTTCGCTGGTTTAGAGTGGCAAAGGTATGGATAGAACACAGCAGTTTGTCTTCTATTTGCTGCCAGAGTAATCATTTGTAATAATCGATGCCATATAAAACCCACAGCGCCCACGTCTGTTGCTGACTGATGGATAGTTGGCAGAGCTCCAGGCTGCATTTTAAGATGTGCAGTGAAGCCTGCTTATTTTGTTTGTCGTTTGTTTTGCGACGTGTCATGTCCACGAGGAAGGAGGTGTTTCCTTCATGATGTCATGAAAAGCCGCAGCTTCAAAAGCGAGCGTTTGAGTGCCTCCTCTCTCAAAAGTGGAGCAAACAAGTCGATTTGTCTCACGTTTGGTCTTCATAAACAGGCTCGTGGGACACGTGATACTGTAAGAACATCATTAATAAGTGACTGCTGCTTAATAGGGGACCTTTAACTTACGTGTATGGAGCTTCTACAATGAATTTGAATGGTTCTCTTGTTTCCTGTGCAGGTCAAGCTGCCTGTATGGTACCTGCTGTCTGGTCGGAATGAGCTACTCCATCGGATTCTTAAGATTTTGTAAACAGGTGAGCGGCAGTTTGTTGCCCCTTTGACGTAAATGCCAACACACAGCTGAAACAATGCTTGTCCTTGCAGCACTGATGCTCAGATTAGCATATATAGCAATAAATATTACAACAAAAAAGATACCCAGTGATTAAAACACTCTTTATACATTACATTAGTACATTATAAATTTTAGATGCTGAGCTTTGGCTTGGGGGGTTGTACTGTAAGTCAAAGTATAGTAGCTTTGCTCTTAATTAATACTCAGGAGGACATAACAAATCTGGCCCTGTTGCCACCAGTCAACGAGGAACTATAAGTGCGAACAGTATCTGGAAGAGGGGGAAAAAGGCCTTGGGTTGTTTCAACCGAGGAATTGATAATGAAAAATTTGATTTAGTCATTTTTTAAATGTAAAATGCCAGCAGGTTGCCAACACGCTTAGAATGTTGACTTTTTCTTATCGAGTCACTTGAGTGTTTGATTCACTCATTTCTTTGTAAAATATACCTGCGATAAAAGATGCGAATGAAATGGCTGCCAGTGAATAATTAAATGTTAAAGCCGTGAAGTAAAGCCGCTTTGCACGAATGCCCCCTTTCGCCCTTTCTCTCTCTCAATTAATGTGAGCCAGGAGACACACAGTTGACTTTTGTACGTGCACCGTGTCCCCCTGAATGTCACGCTTGTCAGATGCTATCACGCAAGCTTGTTTTTCTTTGGTGGCATCAAAGCAGGCAATAGGAAAGTGTTTGTAATGGTTTGTAAAGTAAAGGCTCTATTATAAAATTGACATTTTTATGCTACTGCCTGTGGTAACCCGACCCAACCCAGCCCACGTCAGTGCCGGGTGGTCTGCTCTCCACGAGTGACCCTTGCATTTAAATCCTCTTTGGATTTTTTTTTTTTTTATTTAATTAATGGTCGTCAAAGTTGTGAACTGCTCTTTATGTACTCTACACACTGACTGGACGCTTCATTAGGTGCAAATTAACACCCTCCTAAAGGGGTGTCCAAATGCGGAGTCTGCATATGGTAAAATCAAAGGATACGGGGGCCACTGTGATATTTTGCATTTTGATAGCTTAAAGGTTATAGATGACAAAGTGTATCATTACTATGAACTTTTTCCTCCACTGCTAGTTTTCCATTTTTGCTCGTGTTGTTTCTCAATTTTACACATATTTCAGCTTTGTTGTCGGAATTTACACTGTGACTTTATTCCCATAATATTTTTACTTTATTTTGCAATTCTACAATTTCTTTCCCAAATTTTTATTTTCCAAAAATTGCAACTTAAAGTTTTTTTGTTTCGAACGACTTTAAAATGTGTTTAATATATCAACTTTAGGCTTCAAACATTTTTTTTCCTCATAGTATTGATTTTATGCTCTTAAAACAACTTTTTTCTCTTTATATTATGACTTTATTCTAAGATTTCATAAAATTACTGGTCTTTTTTCCACTTCCTCTGTTAATTTTGTTAGTTTTCTTGTTTAGTTGTAAATTTGACCGCTGTCAGGCTCTACAACACCTGCACCACCTGAACCATGTTGTAGTCAATATGCATTCTTTACACTGTACTCTTTACTTGCGTATCTTGCTTGCTGCTGTAACAAGTGAATTTCCCCGCTGTGGGATGAATAAAGTACAAATACAAATACAAATTTATAATGTACAGAGTGCCGATTTAAAAAAAAATAATAAAAAAAATAAAAAACTTTGGACACCCCTGCCATAGTACAAGACTTGTATCAAAAGGCAGCCTCTACAAAAGATAATATCGTTTAGTTGTATTTGTGTGCCTTTTGTGTAGCTAAGTGGGGTAATCAAAATATTGGAAACAACTCTCAGTATGATGCAGTGAAGGAAAACATCTTGCGTTGAACAAAGTAAACATGCTGGTCCTTTTAATGGCAGAATTTATAATACAGCTCTTGTATTGGAATTTGCTTCATTATGCAGGTGTCCAGTAGCTATACTTGGCTACTACATGTCTTTTTCAGATTAATAAGCTATATAACAAAACGTATTCATTGTGTCATTGCATGTCTGTGCACATGTTTCACAGGCAACGCTTCAATTCTGCATTGTCAAGCCCATCATGGCCGCCATCACCATCATCCTGCAGGCCTATGGAAAATACCACGATGGGGATTTTAAGTGAGCTTGCATTTTATTCATCACACAATGCATATTAAATGATCTCATTCATGCTGTCGTCAGTCCCTGGGTTGAGTGCATATATGAGGAGAGCATACAGATGGAGATGCTTCACATATCGCTGCATATGTCCTCTTGAGCTCTCAAGTCAAGTGCCCAGCCCTGGCAGTGTCTTCTTTTTATATTCCCACTTTGGTCTGTCTGTCTGGAAAGTTTGGCTGTGTTTTATCTCTAAAGTGACTCAACAACACTTGAAGCAGATCAGCTTTGTATCACCCGCCCCTAGAAAGCTAGACTCTACTTATGTCTGTCTTTGCCTGACTGTTTAAGTGAAGTGTCTGATTTCTTTTCTAAATAACCTGATGAGTCACATACTGTTTACTGAGGCGCAGAAGTTAGTCTATTCAGTCGTCAGCGAGGTCCTCTTCAACCTGGAAAGGCAGGCTGACAATTAAATAAACACTAACATTGATTTGATGAGATACATGCAAGAATAAGATGTATAAAGAGAGTCTATTAGCTGCTTGTTGAAGCACCAAGACACCTGTGATGTCTGGCTGCAATTACCCAACAGCTTTGTTTGCTCACTAGTCCAAAAAATACAAAGAAGAAGCAAATCATGCAGCAATAATACTGTAGATACCTGCTTTCCACAGGAGTTCCATTCAGACCCACCAGCATTTGGTGAAATTTCTCGATGAATTATAATAAAACCAAAAATACGATATTTTCCGGGGTTGCAAATGCCGAATTGCGAGTTTGCGAGGATCCACTGTACTTGAACTGAGGCAACCACTCTCACCTCGAAATGTTTATTCCACTTCTGAATTGTAGAACCATAGGGACGTCCAAAGGTGAATAAATGACCTCAAGTGTTTTCTCTTGTGTGCAGCGTGAACGGAGGATACCTGTACATCACCATCATCTACAACTTCTCCGTCAGTCTGGCGCTCTACGCCCTCTTCCTCTTCTTCTTTGCCACCAGCGACCTCCTCAGGCCGTACGAGCCCGTGCTCAAATTCCTCACCATCAAGTCTGTCATCTTCTTATCCTTCTGGCAAGGTAAATGGTCCTCTCTGCTTTTTGTGTTTCCTATTTGGAATGACAGTGTAGATAACCAGTCATGTCTTTCAGGAATGGTTCTCGCCATCCTGGAGCGCTGCGGCGTCATTCCCAACGCTCTGTACATCGACGGGCAAGAGGTCGGCGCCGGCACCGTGGCAGCGGGCTGGCAGAACTTCATAATCTGCATAGAGATGTTCTTTGCTGCCATTGCCCTCCGATACGCCTTCACATGCACGGTCTACCAGGAGAAGAAGAACGATGTGCCAGGTGAGGCGCATCGTCCTTCTCCCCTATACCTGTGAAATGAAACATGTTTGGAGTAGTCAGTGTACAGCTTGAATAGCCGTGTAGATTTACTATACACTGGAAATGACACAACACACAGACATTATTGTCTAAATAGCTGGTCACACAAGTGAGTACAAATCATTATCTAGCACGGCCTTGATCCCCTTGGGCGTGGAATTGACCAGAGCTGCACAGGTTATTACTGGAACACTCTTCCATTCCTCTGTAATTACATCACTGGTAGAGCTGGTGGATGCTAGACACCTTGCACTGCACCACCTTCCTTGCTTCTGCTTTGAATATGCCCCACTGTTGCCCAATCAGCTGTGGGGGAGACATACTTGGCCATCCGTCCCCTTCACCTTCAGCAGTTTGGGCTTGTTATCATGTACACTCCCCTCCAAACGTTTGGAGATGTTCCCAAACCTTTGGAGGGGAGTGTAGGAAAATTGCTATGCTGCCCACTTCCCCAAGGGAGGGGCTCATGCTCTGCTTCACAATGTCACAGTACATCTTGGAAAGAATCGTAGCTCCCCTAGTGCCGGCAGCACTCGTGCACTCAGCCCCAGATTGACACTATCACCACCATGTTTGACTGTAGGCAAGACACAAGTGTCTTGCTACTCACAAGTGTTGCCAGATATTTAGATAATAATGGCTGTGTGTTGACTCCTTTTCAGTGGATAGTTAATCTATGCAGCTATACACTAACTACACTTAAGTATGTCCCTTACTTATCCTACAACGCCGACATCCCTCGCTCCCGCAGAGAACATGCCGCCAATGCAGAGCATCTCCAGCGGTCTGAAGGAGACCATCAACCCAGGCGACATGGTCCAGGATGCCATCCACAATTTCTCCCCCGCTTACCAGCAGTACACCCAGCAGTCCACACAGGAGGTGGTCCCGCCCTGTTCCAACGGGAAAGCCGGCCCCTTCGCCAGCAGGTCCCGCAAGCCGGACAAGGTCATGCTGATCACGTCTGACGATGAGTTGTAAGCAGTCAGATGCAGGTGCGTGTGTCCTCGCCGCCACTTATCTCCCCAGCGCCTCCCACCTTAGGGAAAACAGAGTGTCTCAAAGGTCACAAAAACTGTTCAGTTTGCATCCTCTCAGTATTGACGCAAGGGTCGTAAGGAACATTTACTGACACTGGTTTTTAACACCACTATCTCACTAACCCGAGATTTTTCTGTCTTGGCCTTAAAAATACCTCCGGTATCTGACGAGCCAAACAAGCAACATCCAGGAGGATGCCAATGGTTGGGAGCGCCACCTAGTGGACTGCATCTGCCATTTTTCACACATTTGTTCTCAAAACATGGACAGCTTCCAGGAAGAAGACACGTATTTTGGAGCAGGTACTTCAAACTGCAGAATCCTTTATATGTATTTAATGTCAACATCAAATCAGCCCACCTCCTACAAAGTGGGAGTTGTATTGGTCTTTTTACTGCTTTAAATAGTCTAAATAGACAGCTGATTTTGTACCACCAGCATTAATATTATGAATACTAGTATGCTTGGCAAAGCCTTTTAGTGTCAGGGGTCACTATTTATAATTTTGTTTTCATTATGTACAGAATTGATTCATGTAATTTTAATATCAACTGAAATCAATACAATTTTGGTAGTTACCACGTTTGTACACACATTTACAATTATAGTACCCATTTGTGCCAATGATTGCTGTCTTGACAGTAGAGAACAAAAATAAACTAGCATGTGGGTCCTTTGGATTTGAATTCACCCAAAAATAAAAACACGTGTGTGTGTGTGTGACTGTTAAATTGAAGTGAGTCCTTCTGTGCATCCTTTTCAACGAGGAGGAAGCTTTATTTGCAAGTACAAAAAAATAAGACACAGCAAAACCCATTGTCATGGAATAATTTAGCATAATTTGAAAATACGGCGCATAGACAAAGCGATTTATACACCTGGGTCGCTCATCGGGGGGGAAACGCAGGCAGAAAGGAAGTGAAAGCCGAGAAAAATAATTTAGGCATTTTTAATACAGTTAAACAGGTGAATGAAATAAATATTCATGAGCAGAGTAATGACATTTTGTAGCTCTTCAAGCCTCCAGAAACTTAGCAAGGACATGTTTGAACCTACAATGCATTCCATCCATTACAAACACATTCTTTTGTGCATCCGACACATTAAACACGTGTGTGTGTGTGTGTGTGTGTGTAGCTTGTCGGCCTGGTTTAGCTTGTGTTTGGGCAAATTTTCATTTAGCAGGAAAAGAACCACCTTTTTGACCCATTGTCATTGTTACGGCGTATGTCCGGATGTATGTGAACAGAAGGACGGAGAGGACCAAACATCCACCACAGGTAATATTTTTATCTTTGTATAATGTTCAAGGGTGTTTTTGTTCAAGTGTCACCCGGAGAAGGGTCCATCAGTTATTTTGGTGCATTCAAATCTTTGTATTATTATTATGATGAAATTCAACTCTGCCTCAATTTCCCACAAGAGGTCATTGTTTCACTCGTGTCTACTTTTTTTTTTTTTTCCCACTTTTTTCCCCTCAGTACTTGTAGATGGACAGAATGTAGCAGCTACTGGAATTATTCTTTTCAGGTAAGGTTTCTTAGCTGTTTATAAAATCATTACCATCATCATTAGGAGGAATTAAGAGTCCACAATAACATAAGAGGTGTGCATGCTTTAACCCACATCAGGTGTGTGTTTTGGTTGTTTGTTTTTTGCACTTTTGAACCAAAAAGTGAACCGTCACAATGAATCTCAGTCGTGCTGACTAAAAATAAAAATAAAAAAAACAACTGTGCTGAGAGCAAACTATCCGTGGCCTATAAATACTCACAAAGTCATGAGAATAGTTTTTCTCATTGTAAATGTCGATACGTCAGCATCAATAACGTAAAGGTTGCATAAACACACCACTCCCAAGATAGTAACATAAATATAGAAAAATATGTCATATATATATATTTATATAATGTATGATGCTTATAAAACCTATGGAAGAAGGAACATACAAAATGAGAGTAAGGACACAGCAATGCCCCTGCTGGAAGGTCACAGCAGGTTGTACAGCAGCAAAGTCCCCCCGGTGTAGATTTTTCTTTATCGGGGGGACAACAGTCATATCCTCTAGACCAAGAGAAGATCCTGATAAACATTTTTTGTCCTTTCTTAAGAATGGCTTGAGTTGTAAGAGCATGGGTGTTTACAGCATCGGGTTGCCATGACACCAAATTTGATGGGGGTTTTTCTCCTCCTCCCACTTAGAGGCAAGCATCAGGAGTCCTCGTGCACAAGAGTGTGTCAAAAGCAAAGCCAAAAATAAAATTAAATTAACAAGAAAAGTCACTGTGTGTGAGTCACCAGCAGCAGCAGCACTTGGCCTGACCCCGCAGTAGGAATGACGTCTTTATTTTCTCTGGACGGAGGCGAGTGACCACAGCTAAAAGGGGTGAGCCTGAAGTCTCTAATAAGTACAGGAAGTATTTCACTTGCAAAGAGCTGTTATTATTTTATGTTGTTTATAACTTTATCCAATATGGATTACCTTCCAAAGAGTGGTATTTAAATGACGGGAAAACTGCAATGTCCTCAGAAAATAGCGTGAGAATGCTGAAAGATGTAAATGCCATTGGAAAAATAACTACTTCACAGCATATCATTGCAATCCCTACATACACTGCACATATGCCCCCGAGTGGATGACAGTCGGCGAATGCTTGGTCAATGCTGTGACATCATTACTGTTCTCTACTTAAGCTTTTTTGTTTGTTTCCGACAACAGTCCAATATTTTGGAACCAATAAATGCTGGGACTGACCACAAAAAAAAAATTAAATGGCTCAAATATGGCACATTTTATTATTTTGACTTTAAAAATTATTTGGACAATAAAAAGCACTTGTAATTATACAAAAAAAATTCTATTCTTACAAGAGTTAAGCTGAAATGTGATGAAAAATGTAATATGAGAATGGAGGAAATGTCATTTTACAAGAATAAAGTTGTAATTTTAAAAATAGTTTTTTAATTTTAAGCAAAAGATGTAGTAATACTGTAAGAATAAGTTTGGAATTTCATGGGAAACATCCAAATTTTACCAAAAAAAAGGCATAATCTTCACATTTAGAGAATAAAGTTATAACTTTACGTAAAGATCATATAACAAGAACGATGTTGGGATAAGACGACATTATGTATTTTTTTTTAATTGCAACATTACGATAATAGTCATAAAGTGATTTTTTAAAAATCATTTTCTTACAAGAATAACATTGACATTTTTCAAGAAAGTCGTGATTTTCCAAGAAGAGGAATCTTTCAGTAAAAGTCAAGATTTTTCCATAGCTATTTGATGCAATTTTGTAATTTCATTACTTTAAAAAAATCGAAATTGTGCAAAAATAATGTCCTAATTTAACCAAAAAAAAGCCGTTACTGATGAAGGAGGTTGCAATATTATGAAAATTAAGAAAAAACGTGAGAAAGTTGTTCATTTTAGGATGAGAACATTGTCATATTATGTTATGTATTTGTACAAGAGTAAAGTCATTTTTTTCCAGTGGCATTCACATGAAAGCAATCACACACAGTAAGTGCTGTTGTAACAGGACATGGCTTACTTAATTGGAAGAGCATCTGTTAGCTTCTGAATACATGTGGGTAGCACTCAGAACTGTTGCTTTCTGTTTTATACTGCGACTTGACAGTTTTCTCCTACAGTAAGTGCTCAAAGAGGTGGTATTGAAATACCTATTTGCTAAACTATCTCCATGTACTCCAGCAAAACCTCCTCAGAACCTAATCCACTGTGTGACAGGACGGACTCAACCTGAACAAATATCTGGTATTGCTAATCCAAGGATGCGTTAAGGCAACACAGTTTAAAGGCTGGCAAAAGGACAAGGTGTGCTTGGAAATTCTAAGAAAGTAGATTTTTAAGTATCCAAGCTGTGTCTGGTGAGTGCTGCTTTCTTCTTCAGTTTGGTGTTCAGGGGCCAGACTTTGTAAAAGGCCCCTCTTACACAGTCGATAAAAAGTCGGGAATGTTGTGCCGTCGTGTAAACTGCGGGGACAAGGCCCCAAAGCCGTCCCGATACTGGATGGATGTCTTGTATGTGGACACCTTTGTCATATAAATGAACATGGGCGAGGTGGACCCACTTTGATGGCCATATTGCCGGATCTCTGTGTAAAAGGGGCAACAGAATAAGGAGGAGGCGGTGTGTGAATGCAGCATAACATCACATGGCGCTTGTCATTCCATCATCCTCCAGTCTTACTACTGAGCTTCCCCCCAGTGCAGGATGAGGGTTCAGGACAGCTCAGTCCAGTCAACACTAGGACGGGGCAGAGAAGGGGGCGTGGCCAGAGTTGTTGTGGTTGGCCGACTTGACGATGGTGATGACGCTAGTGGTGGCCACTTTGCCCGGCGACAGGGGCCCGCGGGTCACAGTCCTGGCAAAGCACTGCAGTGCCTCGTACTTGGCCCGCAGGGCGTCCAGCTCCAGCCTCATGCTGGCGTTCTCCCGGGCCAGCTTGTCCACCTCCTGCTGCAGCTCCGTCTTCTGCCGCTCCAGCTCCTCCTTCTGGGTGACGCGCTTGATGCGGCAGCTGGCGGCGTAGCCTCGGTTCTTGAGCGTCCGCCGCCGCTGCTTCAGCCGCACCACGTCCTCCTTGGTCAGCCCGCGCAGGTGCTGGTTGAGCTCCCGCACGGACATGGCCACCAGCTCGTCGTCGCTGAGGGCCGGGGCATTCTCGCCCGCCTCCTTCTTGACCTGGAACCAAACCAACCCAGCGTGAGTGCGTCTGAGATTGATGCGGAGATGGCGTCTCATCTGGGGGGGGGGGGCTTACCTTTAAAGCTTTGGTCGTCTTGAAAGGAGTCGTCATTCCCTGCATGCAGACAACTGGACACACTCTCACAGCAGACACACTGGGGACGGACAATAGGAGCACATGTTACAGTACTTTGTCAAAGACCAGCTGAAGAATTAAGTAGGATTTTGCACCCCAAAATAATAGAAAACTATTACTTAAAACAGCTTTATTTATTATTATTAATAAATAATACAAATAAAATAATATCTTGTACATTATTATATTTATTTTGGATGGCAAAATAGGAAGGTGTCATCAGTCATATTCTCATATTCAGTCATTTAATCAACTACTGTATACCCTGACATTTTTGGAAAATAAAAACAAGCAGTAATTCAATATTCGGTACGATAGATATATGATTTTCTTAAGCATCATGCAAAGGTCAGAGCATACACATTTTATTTATGATCAATATATTACCAAGAATTTCTGTTTTATACTTTAACTGAGTAACTGAAAGATTGGATGCATTCAGTTCATTTGTATGATAAATCCGTAATCAACTGGTAGAACTGCCCATCGTTTTGACAGCAACCAGCTGGATTTGTACAATTTATAAGCCACAATATCAACTAACATTTGCCACAGGTGAAGATACTCCGTTATTTCTGCTCCACAGTGAGGAAATTCGCAGTAGTGACACACGAGGAAGCTATTTTCTGTTAAATAATGTAATTTTGACTAAAAAATTTTTTCTTATTTTTGAATAAATGCCCCAGCTGTTTAAATTTGTAAAAGTAGTCCGTAATGAGGATAAGCGGCACAGAAAATAGATGGATAGTACCGAATTGGGGGTGCAACTGCCGTTGCCGTGTGTCAACGTGCAGCTTTGTACCAGCAGAGGGCACCGTGGGTTTAATTGTGCACAACCTCAACAAAGTAGTGAACTAGAACAAGAATCCTCTCACTCAAGCCTTCTACTCTTTTTAGAAAAGCCCTCCTGGTCACGGAGACGCTTCCCATGGCCAAAAAGAGAGAGAAAGAGGAGAGGCTCCATTTCGGGACCTTCACAAGTGCTGTGTTCCATACTCAGCGGCTGCCATGGCGACGCCCCTGCGAATGGGCGTGGGAGTGTGAGTCACATGGTCAGCGAATGGGTAAACAAGGCTCATTCATAACCGCAGAGGCAAGAGCTCATGCTGAGTACAAACAAGAGTAGCCTGCCCTTTTTTTTCCTTTTTTTTTTTTTTTTTAGAAGGCGAGGGGGTCCTCTGAATCTGTACAGTATATGCCAACCTGCCATACATTACTGTCACATCAGCAAATAACATTTACAGTTATGTTGAACTTTACCAGGGGCAGCGTGTGGAAAATTCCCGGCCGTGGAGCATGACGGAGGAATAGTTTCCCTTGTAGTCACTGATGTATTTTTACAGTCAGACAATGTACGCTATCAGCACCCTTGGATCCTCTTACGCTGGGCTTTCCTGAGCCGCTCCATGCCCTTATTTAACTCTGACGGATAAATTTAGTCCGCCGCGCTGACACCCATTTCTGCCAAGTTGACAATTTAAGTAAGCGATAAGTGACACCCCGGGAAGGCGACTAATTTTCTCTGTAGTCCTTTTTTATATCAGGGTTGTTTTTAACGTCCCTGATTTGAAGTTGCTGACACATTCTGTTAATTTTTATTTGTTAAATCCTATAATTCAATGGTACGGTTGACAGGAAGTCGTGTGTCAAAATGACTCCTGGAATGCTGCACACATAAGGGTGACATTTTGTCAAAACATGCTCCCCTACTGTGTCACCTGTGCTATTATTTTTCTTTTAAAAAAATGCACCACGTGGCTGCACTGTTATTAAACCCCATAAATCAGATGGACTTGAAATTTCTCACACAGCTCAACACACGCTACTAAACACAGGCCGTTTAGTCGGATCGCTCCCAAATTTAGTACATACCTTTAGGGGACTGACAAGCACACGTGTGTAAAATTTGAGCAATATTGGTTGTAAAACATGACCGCCATCAAGCAAAGCGTCTTTGCAGTGGCACATGTGGGACCCGGCAACTACTGTAATTGCGCACAAGTCATTGACCAGTGGTCTAACGGTTTAAAAAACTTTCAGGATATCTGTATTACATGTATGCTAGTATATATTCCACGGCACAAAACGCCCACTGTAACTTTAGAGTGTTTAGCCAAATCAACATGAAAGTTGGTACACACCTTTATGGTAGTGACAAGCATGTCTGTACAATTTCAGCAAGATTGGTTAGGGAAAAAATATGTATAAATATGCATAAATAATTAGAACAGTTATATATTGTGATATTTTTGCAAGTAAATTTTTTTTTTTTTTAAATATACAGTACACAACTTTATTCTCATAAGATCACTTTCTTTATCATAACTTCAACTAACTAACTATCTACACTTTAACATAAATATATGGCTTTATTCTCATACGATTATTAGTTGTTTTTCTTTTGGGGGTTGGGGGTGTATACAGACCCGGCCGTGATGCAAAGTAGGAGTCCTTATTTATGAATCAAATATTTTTGTAGTTCGAGCATAGAAACACTATTTATGGCCTTCTAAATATGTTTTTTAACATTATTAGAGCCCTTTACACATGAACTAACAACCCTATAGTCACCTTTACACTCGTATTACCCAATATAGTAGACATACTTTGTGAAAATAAGCCTTTAAAACATAAATAATACTTGTGCTTGTGTGTGTTGCAATAAATGTGTGGAGGACTGAAAGTTGGGGGTTCAGAGTTGAGTTTCAGTGCAACAGTAGCCCGTGTTGTTATTGTTATTATTGTGATGTTGTTATTATTGTGCCTGTTGTCAGATAATTCAAACCTGCAATGAAAGCCTGTTGTATCTGCAATCAATTCACCTCAATTCACCTCACCTAACATTACAGTAACATTATTGACACCTAGTGACCAGTGTAAGACTACATAGCATCAATCCGATACTACAGAGCATCCATCATGTCTTTGAATGAGTTTTCTGAATACCTTATATTTGTAGTTTAGTTCATTTAGCCATTTTTATGCTTAAATGTTTAATTTAGGCCGAAAATACGTAAAAATGTGTTAAAATATGCATGTTTTTTGACTGATAATAGGCCGTATTCAACCACAAAACAGCATAATTTATTGATTAATATATGTATGAAAAACCTGTGATAGAACGAAGCAGTGAAATTTGACAACTGTATTACACATTTTAACTACAACCCACAGGGGGTGCTACAAGTGGTATAATATACAGTCATGTGATAAAATTCTAATACCAAGGGGTGTACTCCTTTTTTCACGTGACTGCAGATGGACATTAAAGTTTCCAGACTTGGAAAGTTGCACAAACAAATGATTAAAGTCAAGTCCTCCCCCGCCCCTGATGATTCTGCACAGCAAACAGCTGCAGAACCAAAATAAATACATGAATCTGTGGCATACCTTGTGTGCAAGTAGGCCTAGAATGTCTCCTTTTAAGAGGCATTGCGTCAGCGTGGGGGTCCCTGGGTATATTCCTTGCACACATTATGGAAAAGTGGTACATGATGGCTTGGGGGCCCCCCCTCCTTTTCATGCAAGGGGCCAAAGAGGCCGGCTTGTTTTCCTCAAATTCTTCAGGCATGTGCATGTGTTTTTCTAAGGTTTTCCTGATCAAGACGCTGACGTTTCCCCTGTGATATAATGCAGGCGCTCGTACAAATGCAATTTTTTTTTTCCTCCACACCCGCAATCAAGAACAACAACTTAACTTTCTTTTCAAGACAGTACGCAAAAAGGGAGTCTGGGAAAATACCTCCAAAAAAACAATGCCACAGATGGCGGGCTCAGAAAAGAGAACAAAACCACATTCCTGAGTGAACACACATGTGTGCACAGCCTCTCATGCAAATGTTCACCATGTTCAATATGTCCCGCCATGCACTCGCACACAAGAAGAAGGAGGAGGAGGAGGGGCGGAGATGCTTCTCACTTGTTAAACAACAGATGCAAAGTGTACAAAATGTCTGGAATTCCGAGGTGTCTCGCATCGTTCACGTGCCCAAACAAATCAAGCGGCGCCTGTGAGCACACGCGAGGAGCTCGGGTCCAACACATTACGACATGCAGTTGCACAAATTTGAACTAAACGTCAGGCGGGAAAATGTGCCTTGAAAACAAAACAGCAGCGCATCAAAGGATTGACACGTGTTTTGTTGTTTTAGCATTTAGCAGTGGTTAACTTCTTTTTACACTTGTATGTCAGGTTAGAATGTCAAAAAGTAAGATACCCTAAGTGCACCTCTGACACAGATTTGCAAATTTTACCTTTGTCATTAAAGTTAAGACAGATTTTTTTATTGTTTTGAATGGTGGTCTGCTTCTTTTTACACTTGTATGTCAGGTATGAGTGAGTGTTTTATTGTTTTGTGTTTTTGGATAGTGGTTAACTTTTTTTTATACTTGTATGTCAGGTATGAGTGAGTGTTTTATTGTTTTGTGTTTTTGGATAGTGGTTAACTTTTTTTACACTTGTATGTAGGGTAAGAATGTAAAAAAGTTAGATAGTCAAGGTGCCCCTTCGACACAAATGGCAGATTTCGCCTTCATTATTAAAATGAAGAGTGTTTTGTTGTTTTTATGTTTATGGAGGGGGGTTAACTTATTTTTACACTTGTATATTGGGTAAGAATGTAAAAAAAAATACAACTTAAGGTGCACCTGCAACACAAATAGCAGATTTTGCCACTGTTGTTAAAGATGGACCTTTTTATTGGAGTTACGTTTTTGAAAGGCACAGACTTTTTTTGATTGCATTTATGTTTTTGGAGGTGGTTAACTTCTTTTTCCATTAGTATGTCAGGTATGGGTAAGTGAATGTTTTAGTGTTTTTATGTGTTTGGATAGTGTTTAACTTCTTTTTACATTTCTACTAGTTTTTCAGGTAAGAATGTAAAAAAGTTAGATACTCGAGGCGCACCTGTGACACAAATTGCATATTTCATCTTCAATATTAAGACTGCGTGTTTTATCGTTTTTATATTTCTGGATGGTGGTTAACTTCTTTTTACATTTGTATGTCAGGTATTACATATCAAAAAGTTACATGCCAACAGCGCACCTGCGACACAAGTTACAAATTTCGTCATCCTCATTAAAGTTAAGACTGAGTGTTTATTGTTTTTATGTTTTTGGATGGTGGTTAACTTATTTTTACACTTGCATGTCAGGTTAGAACGTCAAACAGAAACATATTCCAGCCGCACCGGAAACACAAATTGCAGATTTTGCCTTTGTCCTTAAAAGGTAAGACTGCTTTATTGTTTTTATGTTTCTGGATGGTGGCCATCTTCATTTTACGCTTACGTACTTAGGTAAGTGTAAGTGAGTGTTTTATTGTTATTATATTTTTGGATGATTTTTTTTTTTTTACACATGTATGTTCATAAAAATGATAATCAGTAAGATCACAGATTTGGCATTTGTCCTTAAAGTTAGACAAATTGGACAGTGTTCAACCTCAGATGTCCCACTGCTTTGTAATCCTCCCTTTAAGTGTCAAACCTCAGAAATCCCCTCATTTCCAAGCCAACAATTGTCATCGTAATGATACAATGCAAGGAATGATTCACTGCCACAAGATAAAAAGCAGAAAAGAGCAAATTACTCGGTGAAATAAACACTGATTGATGTGGAGAGCAGAATAAGAGAATGTTTTGGTACGTTTTGGGTGGACACGTTACTTTGAAAACGAACTCTTTCAAGACTATGTTTGGCCATGTCAGGACAATTTTCAGATGTTTTCACGGGACAAAAACAGGCTCGACAGGACTGAACGTTGTTTGGACCGGCCCTTTAAGCAGGGCAAAGTCCGCCCAGATTTATTTGTTCTACCAGCTGTGAAATAATGCTAAGAGTCTTGAGTAATGTTTACAATTTAATATTAGGAGTAGATACAAGCAACTGCAATGCCAGCACTGGAGAGAATCAGTCAGCCCACTCGCCACGTCTCAGTGGGGTCCCAGTGATCTAATCTGCCTGCTGAGAAGGCGGTCCCGTTGATCAGGAAACTTCCAGTTAACTGTGTGTTGGTGCACTGCTCTGATCTGGTTTCAACCAATTCTTAGCACTGAACATCTCAGCCAGACAACAGAAGGGATGGCTCATGATAAAACTGTGTGCGTGTGTGTGTAATTAATTAAAAAGAACAGGGTTCATTTTGTTCCAAGTCAAAGGTCTTGTAATTGTTTTATCGCTCTGTTGTAGATAAGAACGTCCGGAACAGTTTGGGAAAATATTCCCATCCTAACAACGTGCAC
This sequence comes from Dunckerocampus dactyliophorus, assembly GCF_027744805.1. Lineage (NCBI taxonomy): Eukaryota > Metazoa > Chordata > Actinopteri > Syngnathiformes > Syngnathidae > Dunckerocampus > Dunckerocampus dactyliophorus. The sequence continues at coordinate 6,805,539 of NC_072836.1, read as the reverse complement.
AAAAACAAATAAGATGCTTCAAAGCTGTGAGATCTCAAATGGAGCCACGCCACTTGACTGATCGTTGTTATGATTCTGATGCTGATTCACTGCATCTCGTTTCAAAGAGGTTCTTGGATTGACAAACTGATGGAACAGAAATGAAACAAAATGCCAAAGACAAAACTAAATTGAGGACTATAACACTGGTTAATGCAACATAACATAGCAAATTACACATACAGCCGTCCCTTGCCACTTTTCGAATTTCGCTGCTTCCCTCTATCACGGTTTAAAAAAAATATTCTAATTAATGAAATCAGTCTGTTTCATGGTTGAACACAGCCTATTATTAATACACAAAAAAATCATATTCTAGCACAACAGTCAAAATAATCCCTAATAAAAACACGGGCTATGGTTGCGGAAGTAACCCACGCCAAGCTAAATCTCAACTCTGAACCCCCGGCATCACTTCCTGTCCGCCCACCACACCACCCCACTCCATTCCACTCCCCTAAGGAACACACAAAGGTGACTAGGGGTGTCAGTTCATGTCTAGAGGGCTCTAATAATGTTAAAATCATATTTAGAAGGTCCTAAACAGGTTTTCTATGATCTAACTATGATGTTTTCCATTTATAAATGAGGAATCCTACTTTGGAGAAATTCACTAATTAATGTCTGGAACCAATTAACCGCAATAAAGGAGGGATTATTGTTCCATACAAATATGTATCTTGGTTGCTATGAGTAGTCTTCAGAATGGAATTATTTCCACTGTCCTGGAGGGTTATGCAACATGTATGTGCTTATCTACAGCAGAGAAGACCTTTCACTTGGAACAAAGACACACGACACAGATTGTTTGAAACCAGATAACACCAATACACCAACAAACACTTAACGGGAAGTTTTCTGATCATTGGGACCGCCTCCACAGTAGGCATATGAGGAAGAGGAGCTCAGTTTGACTTTTGAGACCGCTTGGACCTTGCGGTCAGGGGCTGACCATTCCCTCCAGCAATTGTTTGTATCTACTCCATTTAATATTACATTGTAAACCTTACTTCTGACTCTCAGCATTATTTCACAGCTGAATCTGGGTGGACTTGGCCATGCCAAAAAGGGCAGGTCCCAACAGTAGCACAGAAGGGGTGACATCAGACATGATGCTTAGTGTGTGTGTTTTCCTGGGATCCCAACTTTAATGTCTGCATCGCAGGTGTGCCAGACACACTGTCATACAAGTGTAAAAAGAAGTGAACCACCCTAAAAAGGTAGGAACACTTGCTAGTGCTAGTCTGGTAACTTCCTGGGTATGCGTTTCATCTTCTCTTATCACATTCTTCTCTAACACCCATATACACCCATTTTTTTAAATGATTGTCCCCTAAAAACCCAAACAAAAAGCACAATCTTTTGATGCTTGTTGAACTGAGCTCTCGTGGCTTAAAATGAGTTCTGATTTGAAGTTTTTCTTCCTAAATTTTGGGTCAAGTTTGGAACTGCACGTGTTGAGCATTCAAGAGGCTGTCAGTTGATTGAGGACAAAACAAGACTTTTGACTTCAGTCCTGTGTTTGACCACACAGCTATGATAAAACACTTGCAGCTTGTGTTCATTGATGCCACATGTTGATGTTTTTGCAGGCCTCTGGTCAAGTTCAAGGCTGCAGTAGGTAACCACTTAGAAAATAAACACCACAGCAGAGACCGGGCCTTGTTGATTCCTTTTTCTTTCTGTTTGCTAATTCAAAGGGCAGCCTGGCTAGATAATCTTCGAACTCGCGTCGCTTTCCTTGCATTTTTTTCTCCCCAGGGCGTCTCATCCAGATCCCTCCGGTACACCCTGCACGTACTCTGCTCTTTCCCCCAGCGCAGCACATTTGGTGGGATCCGATATGAAGGAAACGGCGCGCATAGCCGAGCGGTGAGTCACGCTGTTTACTGGTAAAAGCGACAAGCGGCAGGCAGGGAATCACACCCTCCCGAGCTGACGTTTCCTGGAAAATCCCGTTGTTTCACGAGGAGGAAGGAAAACTACCCTTAGGAACAGTTGGCATGACCACCACAGGTTTTTTGGTGCGGAAAGGGAGGAGGACTCGCTGTAGTCCAAAGACAATTTCAAGAATGCAGAACGGCTGGGAAGAAAGAGCCAACATGGAAACTGTATGAGAATAATAGGAGACAAAAGCACACATTATCTCATATTACCCATTCTCTAACGCACAATAATATCACACATTGTTGCATGAACACATCAAAACTGAGTTATTCTATTTGCGGCCCAAAACAACCAGCTCAGGCATTCTAGACGTTTGCATTTGCTGCCAGCTTGCAGTCACTGTGGAATCAGGAAGTTGCGACAAAAATTTTGCATCAGCAAGCTGCCGGACAAGGAATTCCCAAAAACATCCCACAAAATAAATAAACTGTGAGCGAGCCACGCCTCTGAGCACAATGAGGCCCAGCCAGCAGGATGCACAACCTAATGAGAGCTTACCTTTACAAAGACAACAATGGTATTGGTGTGCAACTGCACTAAATCACACAGAGACATGTTTGTAATAGCTTCCCACCTGATTTAGCAGCACAATTCCTTTAGAACTGGGTCACAACGGCAAAAAGTAACTGCATTCAGGACTATAAAGCTGGTTTGTACATCCTCGAAAGTCCAACACAACCATGGGTCCCAAAGGTGTAAAAAGAAGCTAACCATGCGTCAATATTAACACTCAAGTCTTTAATCACGAAAGGGGGAACGTTGTGTTACAGACATGCCTTATTTATTTAAGACATGCTTAACTAGTGACATTAAGGAACGTCACATGGCTACATTTGCACAATTCAACACGTCCGAAACGGAGTAGGAAGAAGCGGAGCTTATTTAATCTTACCCCTTCTCCGTGTCTATTAGTGATCATTCATTAACACCATATCTTTTACAGATATTTCACTTAGCTTTGATCATTTCCATTTTGTTCACTTCCTGTGTGAAAAAAAGGAAAGTGTTAAAAAGACTTAAAATAATGATAGTGTCCTATAATGGCACAATCCTTGTGCAGTGTCAAGGAAAAGGAAGAAATAAAAATTGAAAAATAAGGATAAAATAAGATTAAAATTGAATTAAAGTGATTTAAGTCGAAAAATAAATAGAAATGAGTTAGAATAAATGAGACATTAGATAAGACATGTCAATCAAAAACATTGATAATTATTTAAATATTGGAGTAAAAACGTTGACTGAATCACACAGTTTAGTAATAATTGAGCAATAGCTTATTGTTGATACTCAGTAAATTAAATGAGTTTCTTAATGTTGTTGAATTTGGCATAATCTCTGTTCTTGTGGAGTTATTGTCCAGTTCCTTGATGTTTTTGAAAACAAGTACTACTTCCTCGGTGTAAGTGTAAAAGTGTAAAAAGAAGTTAACCATTGTAAAAAAAAAAAAAAACAACAACAAAACAATCTACCTAACTTTGACAACAAGCAACATAACATTCTTCCTGTGTATATTCTGCTTCTGACACTTATTGAGATTAATTTGGGATTACGTGTCACCAAAAAGTGCAGAGTTGCTCCTCTGGTGAAGACATAAACACAATAAACGTCGTACATTTACCCACGAAAGCTAAATGCAAAGGTAATTTGCATCACACATGCACTTCACACATGTCATTTCGTTCACATTTTTAACTGTCACACAAGTGCAAAAAGAAGTTAACCACTGTAGAAATATTTAAAAAAAAACAGCAGTAACTTACTTTCTTAGCTAACTTCCTGTGCATACTCTTCATCTTCTCTTCACGCCCCGTCTTGAGACTTCTTTTGAAATAAGCGTTGCAGAAAAGCCAAAGAAGAAGCAAAACATGCAAGTTTAATCTGATCGCGGTCTCACGCCATGCAGGTTTTATGCAACTTTAGAGGCGCGCTGGTGGAATTCTGAATTCTAGGCCACTTAATGAACTTTTATGATCGCATTAGTATGAATGCTTGTCTCAGCATTCACACACCACCACAAACTACAACCACAGTAGCACACATTTGTGAAATGAATACCTCTAATGACCTTTATTATCTTCGTAAAGGAAGGATTTTGGATAGAGCTCTCGCAGTGGGTTTCTTGTTTTGATGTATTACTAGCTGTGTACATGATATTTAATCACAGGCATGCAAAGCAGATCATCAAAACTAGATGTGCCCCCCCCTCTCTAGTGTGCACATGAGAACAAACATCCCAGTGAGTCATCACATTGCTCACCGCAGCTATGTCACTTTCACAACACTCCACCACATGTACTCTTTCGGCCTTCTGCGCCGCTCTACAAACAAGACAAAATAGTAAATAAGCGCTGTCAATTTAAATATATCCCGCGTCTGGATCTTCTTCGCTTCATCACCATCACGCCATACAAGTGGAAAAGTGACTCAGCCTGCCACCCAAAAAAGGTGTGGGGTAAAAAAAAGAAGAAGGGTGGGGGTGGAAATGGAGCCATATGTTCACCTCATGACAGACGAGCGCACCCACTCCCACATTCTATGCGCCCACCCGGAACAAAGATTGGAAGTTTGTGACATTTCAAGTGCAACGAGTGGTGACTCAAACACTTATGTGCTCTCCTAGACATGAAACCACAGAGATCGGTGTTGACTATGAAGAAGGAGAAAATAAGACTTGTTCTTTTGCCCCCCAGTATTGTTTATGGATATATCCCCCCCCCCCCCCCCCCGCCACACACACACACTCCATTCTCTGTGCCTGCCCCGGTGGTCTTGACTTCTCATGGTGCCCTTTGTCCTACATGTCGAAAATGCACACCACGTGTTGTTTCCAATGTCAAAGGGGCAGCTTGGGATTTTTCTGCATGAGAATAGCCTGTTTTTCCCTCTCACACTGAGGACTGGAATGAAAACAGTTCAAGTGGTGTGAACATGTTTCATCCAGTTCATCTTTTCCATTAGAATAGAACGGAATAAGCCTAAGGAGCAGGTTGCAAAAGTAAGTACTCAAAAAGATCCAGACTATTAAGCAGTGTACATAACTGAGCACACAAATAATACATGCAGATGTAAATGGGAACTGTATTTTACAAAATAAATACGACACCTGCAGATGTATACCACCTGTACATTATAAAATGAGTACACTAGCACCAGGCAGCAGGAGTTATAACAACAGCATTGTATGTAAACTACAACTTGTATGTAATTTTCTTGCATAAATCCACATTCCTACGTCGTAAAGCCAAAACACAAGTATCATTATTTAAATGGTAGATTGCATACTCACTGGATTTATAATATTTTAAAAAACATACCAGTAACCTTTCACTAGAAGCCAAGTAGAATCAATTTGATTTCCCGAGTAACTTTTTTTTGGCCATCTTGTTTTTAATCCAACACGTGTCGACTTGTTTTTGTAAAAATAAGAAAGAAAGTCAGTTTTTTTCGACAATCAGACCTGAAATGTACCTAAAGAAAGCAAACAAGAGTGGAATGTCCAAATATATTCTGAGTACACAAAAAATACAGTCTTACCTCTGTGGACGTGCTTAAAACTCCGTGGATCGGAATGCGTGGAAAAACAAAAACAACAAGAAAAAAAAGTGTAAAATATGTCCGGTTAGGTGGGACCCTAACCCTGAAAAAGGGGAAGCCGGTTAAGGGTGCCTCGACCCCGCTTGGTACTCCGTCAGACGGGCGACCGAGCGAGAGAGCCAGCGAGCTACTAAATGAAGTCCAAAACAACAACAATATGTTACTAACATTCCACGCTCCAGCTTCCGCAAGCACTGACGTCACCGCGTCCTCGTGACCGCCCCCTCCATTCATGAAAATAACTTAGTGCTGACGTCAGCGCGGGAAAGGGAGGGGGGTGAGGGGGCGCCATAAATAGAAGGCTTTTGTTGTTCTTTTTATATATATATAAATATATATATATATATATATATATATAAAGCTTTGCTTTAAAACAACTTAATCCGTTAAGTAAGGTGGAGAAATGAGTTAAGTAATTGTTGGGATTGTTAAAATGTGCTGTAACAAGTGTGTGTGTGTGTGGGGGGGGGGGGGGGGGGTCTCGTGTCTGCCTTGGGAGCAGCAAGCATTCCATTCCTGAAGAAAGTATGCAGAGCACAGCAGTCACAGGATTTCTCTTATTGGAGCTGCTACACTGGCAGGTTATTTCTGGCCTTTTGGTAATGGAATGCTGAATGTCATAATAAAAAAAAAACAACGTGGAACTGCTGAGCCTTTTATGATGTTCTCTTGTTTGTGTTTAGATAGATACAGTACTCTAAACAGTACTGTACTGTACTGAACTAACATATTTTTTTTCAACACGCTTATCTGTGATCAATACATAACGAGAAGAAAGACAATATGAACAACAAACCAAAAAAACACAGATATTTGGGAAAATAAACACTGACGTCATCACGCTAGCATCGAACCACTAATGACGCTACCCTTGGTATCACTACTATCGATATCGGAATCGACCCACCAACCCTTGCTAAACGGTGCAGGCTGCATAGTTCAAGCAAGGTGAACAGGGAGAGACACTCGGCCAATAAAGCATATTTTTATGGACCTGTTGTTATCATAAGGCCAGGGCCGCCGCCAGGAATTCTAGGCCCCATGAAAAAAAATCTCCTTGCCAGGGGCCCCTGAAATTGTCCTAACATTTCCCCTGTATAAGTCTCACTCGCTACATTAGCATCTTTATGCCTGAACAACAATGCATTCATTCTAATACAACATCCAAACTATTTAGCTATAACTTGCACTGTACTATAACTTGTATTTGTACATATACTGTATAGAAGACTCACTCCAGGCCCAGCTCTTTCACCTGGTTGCCTCTTCGCTACTGATTGAAGTCGGCCTCATAGTGAGTGACTCAACAGCTAAACGATCTTCTTCCTCTGTGTTTAGCATGTGGTGGAGCTGCTGCTTGACTGGAAACCTCGCATCTGGCCTGCAGTGCATTTCTTTAAGAAACATCATCAGATGAGTAACCTGCTTTAATTTCAGCCATCATTTGGCCATCACGTGGGAAGTAGCTGAAGGGTACTGCTTCCGTGCAGAGCTAGAGCTCAACACCAGTCCCCAAATTGCACCTCATTCTCCCGTTTTGAGGGGTTTATGATATTTCCAGTCAAAATCTACATAAAACTGCAATTCACCAACTACTTTTCCCCGCTCACTTGGGTATTAGAGCACATGAGGAAACCTAGCAGGTGTCCGCTGATATACATTGTGGTCATCTACATCAGGATATTATTTGATTGTCACTGACTGCAAACAAATTTCTATTAGATTGTGTGCTATAAGATGTCATAATAATATTAAACATTACTGTGTCCGTATTCCTTATGTATTATATTAAAGAAAATAAATTCACAATAAAAATCTTTTATCTTTATCTGTAGTTATTGTTGTATTTTTTTTAAAATAAATTCTAATTCGACTTAATTTGAATTTTAAATAATTTTATTATTTTATTGCATGGTCATGATGTGTATATTTGTAACCATTGTTTTATTTAAATAAAATAAATAATACAAATAAAATTAAAATACAAAAATGTGCAATAAAAATCTATATATGTAATGATATAATATGACCATATAGCGGTATCTTTATATTTATATTATTTTTAATATATTAATATATTAAATTGATTTATATATTTTTATTCATGTATATTTAATTTATTAATTTATTGTGTTGTATTGTAGTACAAGAAGCAAAATAAAAATATGCACTACAAAAATGTATCTACAGTATTATAAATATATCATTTTAGACTTATAGTACTAATAATTATTATTATGTACTGGTATCATTCATATAGAATTGCTATTTTATTGTATCTTGATCCTAAAAATACTCTCTTGGCAGCTGTAACTTTCACTTGCACCAATGGTGATGTGTCACTTTTCACATCACTTTACTCATTTTCTTCCACAGATGACGTGGATCTCACAGGCTCTGTGTCCACCTCCACCAGAACACAGAGAACCAGACATCCGAACTGTGCGGTCCAGGCACTCACGGCCAGTTTTCGATTACAGGAAGTCACATTGAGTCACTAATCTTACTTTTTTGTCTGACTCACACTTAGTTTGAAATATGATCTGGCACCAAGAGGCCTCCCGGTATACCACCCTCACCATCACCCCCCCTTGAGCTTCAAACGAGGCTTGACACTGACTATTCATGACGTGGGTCAGCAGCGTAAAAAACACACTCAAATCACTTTTTCCCCCATCCAGATGTTTTGGCATTGTCTTGGATGTGTTGCTAAGCCAGAGACATAATATCATAAGTACACTGGTGGACTCGGGCTTTCTTTTTTGGACTATGTACTGAACATTCCGCTGACTTCACCCCAAAAAAACACATGAAAACACTTTACGTAACCGGCTGAATGGAAACTAGCATTTTACATTGGAAGCCACTGGCAGCAGCTATAGCGGGACTATTTAAAGTATTTAAATCTCGGGAATACTGTATGTTCAGGATATTGGGAACTTGTTGATCATATCCGAAGGAGAGACTTGCCAAGCTTGTAACGGCTAAGCAAGGTTTGAGGAATGAGCAAAGCTTCTGACTATGGGTGGGACCACTTGAAGGGTGGCAAAGTGTTGTTTTCTTTCTGATCAAGCAGAATTCAGACCCTCAGGGATGATTACGCCACCGATGAAGACTATTACACGCACAATGAACTCATCTGACTGAAGCGTCCTTTCCAGACGGCCGACCTGCTTCTGTTCACTTTGTACTTTGCATTCTACAAAGGCCACATACACATCAAAAAGTAACCTCAAACATGCAAGAAACTGCAGACTCATTAAAGTAGAATGGAAACGGCTGCCATCTAGTGTTAGATTAGCGTAATTAAAAACATATCACGTTTACCTGTGCAGTACCTTCTTTCAGTCAAACAAGATATACAGTACACTATATTTGAGTTAATAATACTAATACTGATTTAAATAGATTTAGTTTAAACTTAGAAGACGGTAAATATGTTCCGAAAGTATTTTGACTATGGCTGGATGCCAAATCATCAATGTGTGTTAATAATAATGCTACTTTATAGTCTATTAATGTATGGCAATCATGTCATCATTATGTAGTGTAATAATATGACACAATATGGTAGAGCTGCATGATGTTGGCTCGCTTTAGAATGGGAAGGTGTACCTTAACTTGTAGTTGGTGATTATGATTACAATATAGATTTTAATTTAGTCCTAAAAAGCGTCAAGAAAGTTGAAAACTCGTGTAAAAGTAGGCTTGATTTTACTGTATATTATCTAAAATCGTCAGTTTCATTTACTGACGCTAGGTGGCAGCATGTCATTGCAATGCTTGTTGCCTTCCATGTTTAAGTCAGCGAAGCAGACGCCACCAGCAGTAACAACGCTGCACTTCTTCAATATCTGTGTGACAATTACCGACATTATATTAATATAGTGAGGACTAATCACGATCATTTTTTGAGGCGGTTTAAATCCCTTAAGCTATTTTTTTAATTGAGTTGGCTGCAAACCATCGACTTCGTTTGGTTAGCTCAGAAGTCCCATGAAGCTGTGAGTTAGCCTTTCTTGTTGTCATTAGCCTAGCATCTTTTCACCTGTACTACAAATCTTGTACTACAAATTAGCAGCAGCTGTCAAATGACTTGAAATACTATTATAACCTGACAGTAAATCTAATGTTATGTATGATTTTTACAGCAGTATTCTAGACGCAGCTAACTAGTTAAATACGCTATTCGGCGTGTAAACAGTAATGACTTATAATTAAAAGTGTGTGTTTTCTCACTCTTAGACCATATTATCATTTGAAATCATACATGGACCACCTGCTTTGCTAATTTGAGACACTTGGTGAAGATGAATCGTCCAAAACCAACAGCCCTGCGGCGTCCCAGTGCTGCAAAAACATCAGGTAAGATGCTGCATTTGATTGTTAAAGAAGACATGATTATTATCGGCTTTACGTGTGTTATTAAAGGTATATGAGATGTAATAGTGGTGTAAGCAATGAGATTCAAACTTTATCTTTCCCTAGGTCATCCCCCACCTGGAGATTTCATTGCTCTGGGCTCCAAGAACCAAGGTGGCGAATCCAAAGCCCCCGCGGTCCTCCTGAAGCCAGCTGCCGCAGTTTTACCAGCAGACCGGAAGAGAGAGACTTCCTCCGCAACCCCATCCTCATCGGGTCTCTCCAGCCTCGCCAAGCGGCCCAAGCTTTCCACCACCCCGCCAATCAGCGCCCTGGGACGGCTTGCTGATGTTGTAGCTGCAGACAAGAGGGCCATATCACCCTCCATTAAGGAGCCATCGGTGATACCAATTGAAGGTAACTCACAGACACAGCTTCCACGTATTTTAAATGCCTCAAAATGCGAAACAAATGTATGGTGATTGTCAGTGTCACCGGCGCTGCTGCTGGATGAGATCGAGGCCGCGGAGTCGGAGGGAAATGACGACCGCATTGAGGGGCTGCTGTGCGGAGCGGTGAAGCAGCTCAAGATGAACAGGGCCAAGCCGGACATCACGCTGTACCTCAGCCTCATGTTCCTGGCCAAAATCAAACCCAACGTGTTTGCCACAGAAGGAATCATCGAGGTACGGGCTTCATTTGTGGAATGAACAATAATGTCAGATTTCCAAAGCCTTACTAAACCTGAGAAAGTGGTTCTTCTTGTCCGAAGGCCTTGTGCAGCCTGCTGCGACGAGATGCTTCCATCAACTTTAAAGCAAAAGGAAACAGTCTTGTGTCTGTGCTCGCCTGCAATCTGCTGATGGCCGCCTATGAAGAGGACGAGAACTGGCCTGAGATATTTGTCAAAGTGAGACTTCGCTGAGACCCCGCTGATCTTTTGTGCTGTTTTCTTGGAGGTTTTCATAGGACATGCGTGTTTCAGGTGTACATCGAAGACTCCCTGGGGGAAAGAATCTGGGTGGACAGCTCTCACTGCAAGAACTTTGTGGACAACATTCAGACGGCGTTCGGCACCAAGATGCCACCTAAAAGCATGCTGCTGCAAGCCGACACGGGTCGAGCCGGTGGCGATCTCAGTGCAGGTGCAGTGCACTGACCTAAGGCATTGAATTGTTTTTTTTACATGCCGTAAATACCCTGTTCGCCTTGACTGTAGGTAGCAGTCCTCATCCATCAACTCCTGATGAGGACGACAGCCAGGCCGAATTACTGATAGCTGAGGAGAAACTCAGTCCTGAGGATGAAGGGCAGGTTATGCCAAGGTATAATGTCAAAAATACTGTTCAGTAGATTTGTTTTTTTATTAATTATTTCTAAGGGTCGCTCTCCGGCTCAACGCAGGTATGAGGAACTAGCGGAGAGTGTGGAGGACTACGTGCTGGACGTCCTCAGGGATCAGTTGAACCGCCGGCAGCCGATGGACAACGTGTCCCGCAACCTGCTGCGCCTGCTGACTGCCGCGTGCGGATACAAAGAGGCCCGACTCATGGCAGTGCAAAGGCTGGAGATGTGGCTCCAGAACCCAAAGGTACTAGGACGTTCTATGTAGCGTCAAAGCATAATGCAGCACTCTTCACGTGGTGTTGTGTTTTTTTTTCCTGCGTGCAGTTGACCCGACCAGCTCAGGACCTCCTCATGTCGCTGTGTATGAACTGCAACACACACGGAGCGGATGACATGGAGGTGATCTCCAACCTAATCAAGATCCGACTCAAGCCCAAAGTGCTCCTCAACCACTACATGCTGTGTGTCAGGTATCTATCAGACTGGGCTTGTTGGTGTAAATTATATTGAAATACAGCGGCACCTCGGTTTTCATCATTAATCCGTTCCAAAATGTCAGAGGAAAACCGAAACTTATAAAACTCAATTTCACACAACACAAAACACATTTTATCGAGAATAATTGTTGTTTTATCATTGGATATACATAAGAATGACAAATGAAATGGATAAATGAACATTCAACACGCCTTTCACCTTAATTGAAGACTTTATTGAAAGAGTGTTCTATGTACAAATAAACCACACACACGCACACATAATAAATATGATTAAAGGATTCCCTGGTCCAAATCTGTCTAGTGTCCCAGCTGTAAAAGAACCATTATCAATTGCTTTGTTTGGGCATTGTTTGGTAATATGAAAACCAGAGACATGTTTTTGGCAATCATTTTCCTCAAAAACTACGAAAACCCGGATGTATGAAAACCCATGTTCCACTATAGATCACTTCAGTTGCATAGATAAAATTCTGTGAGCTTTACGACCCTAGATTTTTCATTTCTTCTCCCATAGCTGTTAGAAAACTCAAATGTGCTTGCTTACATCATAGTAAATTATTCAGTTGACTAAGTATGAATTAATTCATATTACCGCAGCTTGAAAATGTTGCCGAAGCTTGAAAATGTATTATGGAAGTTCCTCAAAAGTACTTTAAATTGACCTCTTGACAGTGTAAACATATACTAATGGTACAGTAGTAAAGAGCAGAACCACACTGCTGTAAAAGAGCTTCAAACTGACTGTTGCTTTGGCCTTGAATCTTCGTCTTTTACTTAGTACATCAGTGGTTTCTTTTTTCTTTTTCAGGACATTCCAAATGGTTGCACTGGCTATGACCAATGTTTGTGCAATGGTTCAGATTTGTTTTCCATCTTCTCTCTGCGTCACAATTGCTTGTTTTTCACCTATAGACAGATGTCTGGTTTTCATGTTGTTTTCACCTCTAAATGCAGTCTACACAGCTTTAAACTGACTGTTGCTTTTGGCTTGACTCTTCAGGGAGCTACTGAATGCACACAGGGACAACCTGGCCACTATGGTGAAGCTGGTCATCTTCAACGAACTGTCCAATGCCAGAAACCCCAACAACATGCAGGTTCTCCACACTGTGCTGCAGCACAGCCCAGAGCAGGCACCAAAGGCATGTTTATTCTTTTGTCATTTCCTTTTGGATATACAATGTCAGGATGTTCAACGCTAATTCTTTTGTGTTTGCAGTTCTTGGCAATGGTGTTCCAAGATCTGCTCACCAACAAGGACGACTACCTCCGCGCCTCACGAGCCCTGCTGAGGGAGATCATCAAACAGACTAAACATGAAATCAATTTCCAGTCCTTCTGCTTTGGCTTGATGCAGGAGAGGAAGGAGGCCAGCTACGTGGACATGGAGTTCAAAGTAAACGTGTTATCCCTGATTCTCGTCATACTCATTCGCTTCCACATTCTAGGCTGACTATGCTTGACTGTCCTGTAGGAGCGCTTTGTGATCCAGGTGACCGATTTACTGACCGTCTCCATGATGTTGGGCATCACAGCTCAGGTCAAAGAAGCTGGCATTGCTTGGGACAAAGGAGAGAAGAAGAGTGAGTTCTGATTACATCTTTTACACGTGGCCTCTCCGTGAATCAGCCTCTTGCTTTGGTACAGATCTGGAGGTCCTGAGGTCCTTTCAGAATCAGATTGCCTCCATTCAAAGGGATGCCGTGTGGTGGCTGCACTCCGTGGTTCCTACCATCAGCAAAGTGGGCGCCAAGGACTACGTCCACTGGTTTGTATCTGTGTGTCTGAGCAGCGTTTTTCAACTCAATCCACTGTCATGGAGCTCTGATTTCTCTCGTATTTGCAGCCTTCACAAAGTGCTTTTTACAGAGCAACCAGAGACCTACTACAAGTGGGACAACTGGCCGCCAGAGAGCGACAGAAAGTGAGTGACCATTTGCTAGCTGGGCTTGGATTTGTTGACTGGACTGAGCTGTTCGGTGAGTCGTTTTTCTGCTCCTCAGTTTCTTCCTGCGCCTCTGCTCCGAGGTGCCCCTGCTTGAGGACACGCTGATGCGCATTCTGGTCATCGGGTTGTCCCGTGATCTGCCACTGGGCCCGGCGGATGCCATGGAGCTCGCCGACCACCTGGTCAAGAGGGCGGCTGGCGTTCAGTCAGACGGTGCGTAAATACCCTCAAAAACCTTTTACGGAAATGAGGCTTGATTTTAAAAACTCCAACACTGGGATTATTTCACCTCCTGTCAAACAGATCTGGAGGTCCTCGTTGTGGAGCGGATCCAGCTCATTGATGCCGTGCTCAATCTGTGTACATACCACCACCCAGAAAACATCCAGCTGCCCGCAGGGTACTCAGCTTTTAGCTTTTAAGGCACTCAACATGTCGCACAGGTTTACACTTTTAAGTATAACAAATGACTCTAAATGTTTAAAGGTACCAGCCGCCAAATTTGGCAATATGCACCCTGTATTGGAAGGCTTGGCTGCTGCTGCTGGTGGTGGCTGCATTCAATCCACAGAAAATAGGTAATGTAGGCACAGTTTATAATCTGCATATTGACAAAAGTATTGGGACACCTGGAAGTTACACCAACGAGAAGTGAAAATGTAAGAAAATATGGAGTTTGTCCAAACCTTTTCCACAAAGGGTCACATACCGAAAAATAAAATGATGCAAGGGCCACTTTGATATTTTTTTTCCCAACTATTTCCAACACTCACCTCATCTCTCACAGCACAGGGTGTGTTTACCATCTTCTATTTTATTCTGCAGGCTTGGCCGCCTGGGATGGTTACCCCACCTTAAAAATGCTCATGGAGATGGTTATGACAAAGTAGGTGCCTTGGTCCCTATTGCATCTTTTTCTCAAAATGATGCAAAAGCTTAACGTTCATGCCTCCACAGTAACTACACGTACCCGCCGTGCACCGTGGCGGATGACGACACGAAGACAGACATGATCAGCCGCGAGCTGCAGATCTCTCAACGGGAAAAGCAAGAGATTCTGGCCTTCGAGAGCCACCTTGCCGCCGCCTCCACAAAGCAGACCATCACAGAGAGCAACAGCCTCCTGCTTTCACAGCTTACCAGTCTGGACCCGCAGTACGATCACGTGACGCAACCCGAACACACATGTAGCTTCTAAACATAAATCAGTGCGTTTTCTTTGTTTTCAGGGGTCCTCCTCGTCGACCTCCACCTCAGGTGCAGGAGCAAGTGAAGACACTCAACCAGTCCCTACGCCTCGGCCACCTTCTTTGCCGTAGTCGCAACCCGGACTTCCTGCTCAACATCATACAGAGACAGGTCAACTTGCAAACGAGAAGAGGGTTGAAGAGAAGAAGAGCTCTAAGTTTCACTTTTCATACAGGCCTCCTCTCAGTCCATGCCATGGCTGGCTGATCTGGTCCAGTCCAGCGAGGGGTCCTTAGATGTGCTTCCTGTGCAGTGCCTGTGTGAGTTTCTCCTGCATGACGCTGCGGATGACAGCCTGCAAATAGATGACGATGACGAGGGAGGGAGCAAAGAGCAGAAGGCCAAGAAGAGACAAGTATTGTCATCATTCCATCACACTTTTCATGCATTTGTCTCCATTTAACTGAATCACAAATTGTGGTTTCCCACCAGAGACAACAAAAACAAAGACAGCTCCTTGGGCGTCTTCAGGATCTTTTGCTAGGACCAAAAGCTGACGAGCAAACGACATGCGAAGTGCTGGATTACTTCCTGCGACGTCTCAGCTCCTCTCAGGTGGCATCAAGAGTGCTGGCGATGAAGGTAATCCTGTTATTATCAATTAACTTGTGCTCAAAACCTAATTTATCATACACTGCGCACTCGCCTGCAGGGTTTGGCACTGGTTCTGACTGAAGGAGGCCTCAAAGATGGAGAGGAACGTGACCAGCCCATGGAGGAAGATTCTGCTGATGCTGAGCTCCTGCCGGGGTACCAGTGGCTGTTGCAGGACCTCCCGAAGCTGCCCATGTTTGACAGCGTCCGAGGCATGACGTCCACCGCCCTACAGCAGGTCTGCATTCCTGGCATCTAAACATTTGAACAGGATCAGCAGGAGAGAGTTTGCTTTTAAAGCCTGTCTCTCCTTCCTCGCCACAAGGCCATTCATATGGAGACAGATCCTCAGACTATCAGCGCTTATCTCATCTACCTCTCCCAGCATGCACCAGTGGAGGAGCAGGCTTCTCACAATGACCTGGCTTTGGTAAACACTACAACATAATGTGAACAATATGAATTGTAATTCATCTTTTCCACAATTTTTTGCTTTCAACTTTATGTGAACATTTTGGAGAAGGAAAGGTTTAGTGTGAGTGAGTGACCTCTGACTTGACCATCTGGATGATTATGTTTAAAATTCAATTAAATGCTTTGCTCAGACGAAATGCATTGTGGGAAAACTTAAAAAGTGTGTTTTCCATTGTAAACTCGTTTTGGTTTGTATATTTATTAGGTACTTCTTTTGAGTGTTACGTTCCTGTGTAATGAGTTTAGTGTTGTTTGTAAAATGACACCATGAGTCAGACTGAGTAATGACCTGCAATTTCTAATGGGTTGACAAGCTTGTCGTGAGTTTTTTCAATATTTTTATTTATTTATTTATTTTTTTACAGTAGCTCATGATTGGCTCCTGTCAAAGAGCTGTCCGGTCCTCACGGACTTGTGCGCGCCACAGTATTCCTTTTTATGACATGGGCATGTGCGGCTTATGTGCGGCTTATATATGTGCAAATATGTTTCTTCTAAATTTAGTGCTTGCGGAATTTACGGTAAAAAGGGAGGAACCAACTTCATGTTGTCTTCCATTTTTCACTTCCTGTTGGTGGAATGGATGTTTCCAGTAGGTTTGTCTCTATAATGTCCTAACACAGATGCGTGTCTTCTCTGCAGGACGTCGCCCGGCTCATCGTGGAGCGCTCGACCATCATGAACAGCCTGTTCTCCAAGCACTCCTGTAGACCCGAATCGGAGGCCGTTCTCAGCGCTTTCCTCTCCATCTTCTCAGCCTACATTAGGAGGATGAGGAAGACCAAAGAAGGGGAGGATCTGTATAGCTGGGTACAGTCCTTCTCATGAAGATCAAGTTTGATGAACTCACTGTTGGATCTTTTGCTGAACGATTTCTGTTTGTTTGGGTTTTTTCCAGTCAGAATCTCAAGATCAGGTGTTTCTGCGATGGACCACAGGGGAAACCGCCACAATGCACATCCTTGTCGTCCATGCGATGGTCATCCTTCTTACACTGGGACCCCCTAAAGGTAGTTTTAAGAAATCTGAACATGTTTAGTTTATGTGTATCATTATGCCTGTCTGTGTCATCGCTACAGGGGAGAGTGACTTCTACAGTCTTTTGGATATTTGGTTCCCTGACAAGAAACCTTTACCCACCGCCTTCCTGGTGGACACGTCAGAGGAGGCCCTACTGCTGCCCGATTGGTTGAAACTGAGGATGATCCGATCCGAAGTGTCTCGATTAGTGGATGCAGGTACCTCTTTAGGTGAAAATCTGCGTCTTCTCCCATCGGTTTGCCTTGTTTTAACACTTTCGGTGTCCTCCTTCAGCTTTGCAGGACCTGGAGCCTCAGCAGTTGCTTCTCTTCGTTCAGTCGTTTGGCATTCCGGTCTCAAGCATGAGTAAACTGCTGCAGTATTTGGACCAGGCTGTCTCTCATGATCCACAGTCACTGGAGCAGAACATCATGGACAAACGTAAGAGTCGGCTGCAAGTAATACTCCTAATTAGAGATGTTCAGTATGGGCTTTCATTACTGATATCAATTGATACTGACATAGGGAGCAGCTCTTCCCTCAAACACATTATGCTTCTACTGGATGCTGTTCACAAATGAACACTGTTTGTGTAAAACAAGACAAATACTGCAGTGCTTAATCCAAGTTTTTGAATAAGTGACATAACGCTGATTAGAATTATTGCAGGAACATGCCTTAATCCCCCCCGAATAACCAGCGCTTTATGACTTAAGTTTTGGTTTTCCTGACTTTTCATGTTGTTTCCTGCTTTGTGCTATTTTTGTGGTTATCTGTTTTCTGTTTGGTGTGAGGCACAGCTGCTTTGCGGTCACTGGAAAGTGCGTGCAGCGGTGTGTTTCTCATTAGTAGTCAGCGCTACTATTTAGGTGCAATGGAATTACATGCAAAGAGCAAACTTAACACTAATTGCAAATTGCATATTTACAAGCCAAAGGTGAAATTTAGAAATAATTCCAGACAGCAGATATGCTGAGGTTGTTGCTCAGTGGGGTACAGTGAAGTTTGATGACAACTCACTGGTGCACCGTCAAATTTGATACCAATATGATGCAATGCTGAATTTTTATGCCTACTCCTCATTGAGATTCATATTTAAATGTGTTTTTTTTCCCCAACAGACTACATGGCCCACCTTGTCGAGGTGCAGCATGAGCGTGGTGCCACCGGGGGGCACACTTTCCACAGCTTGCTGAGCACCTCTCTTCCTACGCACAGAGGTCAGGTGCCTCCAGCTGCTTATGCAGAGCCAATGTCAACTCATAGTATGTCAAAAATGAATGAAAGCGACTTATATCCTGCTGTCACTGCTTCTCACAGATGCCGCTGAAACAAGTAAAGCCAAAGTTACAGTGGAAACGCCCCATGGTTCTATTAAGATGAGAGCAGCCGCTCAGCTTCCTGTCGTCGGTCCTGATGATGATCTGACAGGATTGATTCTTCGGGTGTGTATCGCAATAATATCTTGTCACATGTTACCCTTATTCTAAACCTACGGAGCCACCCCGACCTGACTTTTCCTGCAGATATTCCCATTGAAGGCGGAGCCGCGCTGGCACGGCCCACCTCCCAATCAGCTGTCCCTGGCCTTGCAGCAAGCTCTGGCCAAAGAGATCATGCGAGCCAAGCAGGGCCACATTCACCAGGGCGGGCTGGCGTTCCGTCTCCTGCAGGCCATCGCAGCTCTGCTCACCTCAACCCACGCTGGACAAATCGTCCTGTCCATGCACCGTAACCATGCCCTCTCCTGCCCGCTCATGCGCCAGCTTCACCTCTACCAGGTAAACACGGCTCACTTCAAATCTCAGTTTCTATTGTTTTACACCAATTTAACCCTCTTTCATGTTGCCAGCGCCTTGTGCTGCAGGATGTTTCTTTCTCCTCACTGTTCCTCAAGGTCAGTGTTGAGATGCTGATCTGGCTTGACAATCCATCTGTGGAGGTGGGGCCACTGAAGACCCTGCTCAAGTCCTTTATTGGCCAGAACTCTCACACACACAGATACAATGATGGTGAGCACCTTTCTTGCATGTTTTAAGATGGACTGTATTTATTTGTAACCAGTGATTTTTATTTTTTGCAGTACGCTCAGGCTTCCTTCACCTGGATGAGACACTGGCATATCGCAGTGACACAGAGGTGCCGCTTAGAGCCATCATAGCGATGCTTAAAGCAGGAGAGAGATGTAACGCGGAGGCGGAGCTCATTGGAAAAGGTATTAATGAATGTTAATGAGTGCTAATTTCAGATTAACTCAGTGTGCTGTTTTATTGATCATTCTTCCAGTGCTACAAGGGCTGATGGAGGCCAAGTCCCCTTATTTGGAAGAACTGCTGTCTCTCTTGATGACTGTCGGTACACAGAATGGGACAGCCGGCCCCGTTGCCATGGTGATATCATTGCTGCTGCAGGAAAGTGAGGAGCGGGCCGTGAAGAAGGATGCAAATGCAAACAGGTGAGCACCATAGAATGTTGTTTCTGTTTGCAGCTCTGCTGATGTAAATGTTATTGTTCTCTCATCTTTGCCAGCAGCTCCGAGGTGGCAAAATCCGGGTTGAGCTCAGGGCTGCTGGTGGACTGGATGGAGTATTTGGACCCTGAGGTTACATCTGTGTGTCCTGACCTTCAGCAGAAACTCTTGTTTGCCATCAATAAGGTGAGAACCTCCCCATCTTGTATCCCGCTGCAGTGGCTGATGCATCTTACTGTGTCTCTGTCTCAGGCACGGGGCACTCCGGCCTACAGGCCTTACCTTCTGGCCCTGCTCACGCATCAGTCCAACTGGTCCACATTGCTGCAGTGCATCAGCGCCCTGCTCAGCAAGAGAAAAGACTACAAGTAATATTGCATAGTGTGCATTTTGTACTACCGTGCTTCTCATATTGACTAAAACGCCTTTCAGATTGGACCCGACTTCTGCTCTGGATTTCCTGTGGGCGTGCAGCCACATCCCGCGCATCTGGCAAGGACGCGACCAGAAGATCTCTCAAGTAGGTTCCAGTCCGGTTGTCATCTCCCTTGAACACCACCCTCCAGTTTCATGCATTTCTGTGTTTTCCCCACAGAAGAAAACAGAGAAATTTGTATTGCGGCTCAGCTCCGAGGAGCTCATCAGCCTGGTGGATCTGATCCTGGCCGAGTCGGAGCTCAACGTCCGCAATTCCACGCACGATGAGCAGAGCGTTGCGGAGGAAGCCTGCTGCTCTCTCATCCAGGCCAGGCTGCCTCTCCTCCGCTCGTACTGTAACGGCCGTCTGGAGAACATCAAGAAAGTGTCCGAGTACCTCATCAGCTGCACCAAGAAGTGGGAGGACAGGTTGGTGGTCTCACTGATGAAATTATGTCTGCTTTGTAGTAAGGGTCGAGAACTTGGTTGAACAGAAAAATGTTGTTATATTAATAAAACACACGATCATGGTCTCAAAGCTATCCAGCAAGTGCAATCTTGAACTAATGTAACTTCTCACTTGTCTGCCCCAAAAGTCGGCAATGTTATCTTTGTAATGTTTTGATACAGCTCTGCTATTGCAGTTTATTAGCTGGTGCAGGTCTACCTTACATATGAGAGCATACTTCACATTGTTGTAGAGCTACAGTGTATTCTTCTCCCCAATTAGCCACACCAGTGAGTGTTTTTATCTCACCACTGATTAACTTGGGTCCAAATCGCACCCGATGTTGCTTCCACGGTGCTGATGAACTCTACAGCCTCCTCCTCTGTCAGCCACAATGCCGCGGACCGGGAAAAAACCCGATAATTAGGTCTATTGGTGTGAAATTAAAACCGGCAGAAGTCGTCGGCACCGTGATCTCTTTAAAAGCTCAGCGTCTTATAATGAAGCCGAGAGGATTAAGGCTGGAGTGCTAAACTCGCCTGTGTTGTGAGCCGCTGTCAGAGATCAGGGTGCAACTCTTTGTGGAGGCCAACCCATTTCTTTTTTTTTTTTTTTTTTTTTTTTTTTTTTTTTTTTACCAACGTGTCTGTGCTTATTAAAAGCGCTTTAATGAGGAAACTTTGGCCAAGGTCAGACAAAATTAGCTCTCGAATTACAGAATTTTTTTGAAAGTCTGGGCAGGAGTGGATGCTGGTGAAAACACGGCCTCATAAACACAAAGTAAAGATGCTCGGCCTTGTATTGAGTGGATGTTGTGCGCAGTCTTCACCGCCAGATAAGCTGCTGTTGATTCCAATTACACAGCAACAACAAGACTCTCTTTACTCAAGGTCGCTCCGGCTGCTATAAACTGTCTCGTTAGCGGAGTTCAACTCTCTTAAGAGGATTTTCATGAAACTGCAACAGACATGAAGGCAAATAAATACGTTGTTGCTTTTCATGTACTTAGTTTGTCTAACTGCATGTGAATTCTTGTCATTTGTGGACGGACACAAAAGATGATTGTGGGCTCTGATCTTGTATCAAGAAGCTGGGGAAAAGTGTCACTTTCATGATGTTAATACCAGTATACAGTCGCGCTAGCTCGAGGGATTAAAAGTGGTGGTAGGGGAGGTCATTTTATTTGCTGTTAGCATGTGACTAACTGTGCTTGTTCCTGTTCAACGTCTCAGCGCCATGAGTAAGCGCTGTCAGAACCTGCTGCTCCAGATCTACCTCCACTTCCCAGAGGTCATCCAGCATGTCGCCTTGCCTGAGGGCACGTTAAGCAGCGGGGGCACAGCGGACGGCAGCACCTGCAAGGTAAACCCAGTGCAGCGCAGTGTCTTAGGTGCCCTTACAGTGACTGTATTCCAGCTGCCTAGAGGCCGTCAACATTCCATTACAGGCTAGATTCCTTTTTGAGTACGCTGACGTAACGCACGTTCGAGTTTTTTTTTTTTTTTGTCAGCTAATGATAGCGATTTGGCAAAGTTTAGCTACTAACATTAGCGATCATTGAATGTGTAGCATATTATAACAACATAATGGACATGTACGTGCATACCAAAAGCCATGAAGTCATTAAGGCCAGTTATTTTATTCGTGCCTAATGAAAATTCACGTCAATTTTTATGCTGTTTAATTTGTAATTGTGAAAATCACAATGATCACACTGATGTTCTTATATTTCTTTGTTTTAAAAAAAAACAGTCACACAGTCCTTTTTAAGAAATAATTTTTTTCAACCTGAAATAACCGTTCTGTATTTTATCAGCTTGATGTCCTGGTCCACCGTCTGGTCACGCTGCTCGCTGATGTAGGAGACTCAAAATCGGCAGAGGGTCGTGTTTCTGATGCCAACCTTGCATGTAGGAAGCTAGCTGTGTCACATCCTGTCCTCTTGCTCAGGTGAGAAGTAGGGCTGCACTGATCCACATGTTTTCACTTCCGATCCTGATGCCTGAATTTGGAAATCTGCGAGCTACAATTCCGATACTCGAGCTCTGTTTGCTTTAGTATGCAGCCATGTCAAAAGAATAGCAGCAAATGTCAAACATCACACATGCCTTCCAGGTCACTGGAGAAGACTACTTTTGCTCATATTCTTCTGGCTATGTTTGCTGACAACATTAAAGGACAGATGTAGTTCATGTGTATTACGCTGACCTCGGAACCCGATATCGATACTTGATCAGATCGGCCCCATCCCTAGTGAAAAGACCCACCAGCTTTTTTCATTTATTCATTTGTGTCCAATCTTTATTGACTTGGCTTTTCTTTACATGTTTCCAGGCACCTGCCCATGATCGCAGGCCTTCTTCATGGTCGCATTCACCTAAACTTGCGTGAGTTCCGGCAGCAGAACCACATGACATTCTTCAGCAATGTCCTGGCTATCCTGGAGCTGCTGCAGCCCCTGGTATTCCACGCCGACCACCAGAGGGCGCTTCAAGACTGCCTCTTGTCCTTCATGAAGGTCCTGAAGGTAGGTGTAAAGCAAAAGTGGAGCTGCTTGGCTGACATTTTTTTAACATGGTCACTGTCTGATTACAGAACTTTCAAAGGAGTCGTTCCCCCTTAGTCATCATCAATAAGTTCCTCCAGTTTACGCAAAAGTACATTACCCATGATGCAGCAGCTGCTATCCCATATTTGCAGAGGCACTCTGACATACTGCAGTAAGTCATCTAATGATACATAATATAAATCATACAACGATACAAATGTGTCTCTGTGACCTCCTCTTCCAGGAGCATGAGTGCTGAAAATCCAGACTTGGTCCAGTTGAAGTCTCTCCTGGCCGGACTCACTCTTCCTGTAAAGAGCTCTTCCATAGAGGTCACTGCAGAAGACAGAGATGGTAACTCAACCTCCATTTCTAAAATGGATGTGATGACCCCCGTAGATTACAATTTTCATTATTCATCAACCCCAGATGAGGTGGCGGCCGGTTCCCTCCCTATGGTCAACATCTCCGCATCGGTTCCTTTAAGTGGCGCTGACATGACAAAATATCTGAAGAAGATGTCGAGAGGGGAGGCCGTGGAGGGTGAGGCACAATCGGCAGCTTTGGCATCAGAATGACAGAATGACTCATGCGGTGTTTTTGCTTTTCTTCCTCCGCAGACGTGTTGGAAGTGTTGACGGAGGTGGATGAGAAGTCAAGGAGGAGCCCGGAGATCATCCAGTACTTCATCGTGAGTCACTGAGCAAATACAACAGAAGAGAGGAGAGTGCTTACACATTTTCACTTGCCAAATCCAGCATGGCTTTTGCTTTGAACTCTAAAATAAAAATCAGCTTTACAGATGCCACGTCTACTTTGTAGGTCGTATGTGTTGTGGTAAAAAAGTGGTGTACTATGACACATGCTGATATCAGAAGAGATTAATTACTGCTACCCAGTGCAGGGGTCGGCAACCTTTTACCATCAAAAAAGCCATTTTGCCTCCTCTTCCAGTAAAAACACAGCTTTTAAAGTTGTAAAAACTGTAATCTTTTTGCAACAGAAAAATTTAACAAACAGAAATGCAGTGTGCATGTGTAGGCCTACTCTGAAATAAGGGAGCCGCAACAAGGAGGCTGAAGAGCCACATGCGTCTCCGAAGCCACGGGTTGCCGACCTCTGACCTGGTGGTATTTCCTGTTGTTTTTTTCTGAATAGAATAAAAGGTGTTTATTTGGGGTCTGACCTTTATCCAAGTGGAGGTTGCATGGGGCATTTAAATGTTCAATCGTAAACAATTTTAATGACGTCAGTGTGTGTTTTCTCATCAAAATGTTCCTGGCAGAACGACCTGCAGAGACTTATGACGTCTCCTGAGGAACTGTGCCGGAATATCGCCTTCAACCTAGCGCTGCGCTGCATCCAGAATAATCCCAGGTACTGTGTGTGGCAACCAAATTTCGCCTGCCTAAAGTGGAGAGGATTCCATTAAAAATGTTTTTCAGTGTAACCTCTCTTTTCGTACGATAAAAAATGTTTTTCAGTGTAACCTCTGTTTTCGTACGGGCCGTTTTTTGTACGATTCGGTTTTTGACAAAAATCATTGCCAAAAATATGTCTTGGCTATTATCCAATCCACTTTAATTATATAGCATATTTTATAAACACAGTTTCCAAAGTGCTGAACGAACTAGTAAAACAATAAATAGTAAAAACTAAAAGTACAAATTAGTGGAATAAAAGCTAGTAAATCAAATAAAAACAAACATATTTAGACCAACTATTAAAAGCAATAAATAAAACCCATTTTAAAAAATGATATGGCCAAACAGTGCACCTAACACTGTTTTTGGGGAGTTGTTTATTTGCTCGTAGAACCCACACAGAACGACGAGTAACCCATTTCTCTCTCCTTCCTTACTCTAATTAGCACAGTGTGCCATAAGCTGGTGAGGCATTCAAGCGCACTGAATATTTCTGAATGTTAGATGAATCAGAACCTTCTTCAGTAAATGTAAAAGTGACTTTAAATGTTCTTTAATCCATTTCCTTGGTCATTTATATGTATTTTGCGTTGTTTTCTGCATGTAAAACTATAATTATCCATCCATCCATTTTCTGTGCTGCTTGTCCTCACTAGGGTTGGAGCGGATTAATGACAAAAACGGAGGTTCCACTGTATTTTTTTATGCTGCCTTGTAGTGTTCCCATGCAAATGGTGTTTAATCACATTTTTAGAATGTCGCGAGCCAATAAATTACTTATTTTAAGCCCCGGACCTTACTTGGGGCACCTGTGCCCTAACTGATTAATTTTTTCTTTTAGTAACAATGTTTTCTTACGAAGAAAACTGTGCCATTGTTTAATAACTGTACATACAGTATTTCTTATTGTCATACAAGTGTAAAAGAAAAAAAAACTTCTATGTCTTGCAGCTTGGCCACTGACTTCCTGCCAACGTTCATGTACTGTATAGGCAGCGGCGACTTTGACGTGGTGCAGACGGCCCTGAGGAATCTTCCTGAATATGTGCTGCTCTGTCAAGGTAAGAGGACGCATCCACATCAACAGGATTGCGTGTAGCTCCTTGGGATGACCACACCACATACCGTATTTTCCTGACTATATGTCGCATCAGTCGAAAAATGCATCACGAACAGAAAAAAAACATATATAGTTCCCGTTTATCTCACAAAATACAAGGCCAAGAACAGACATTTAATCTAGAAAGGCAAGGCTTTACAGGCAGAATAGGTGCGTCCCATCCCATTATGTTGATTCTTAGCTGCTTCTTTTTATCTGTTTTTATATCTTTAGAATGCACAGAAAACAAATATGTGTGTTGTCCCACATAAGGATTGTGGATGATGGCCAAAATAAAAAAAAAGTGCACATTTATTCAGCTACGCAATAGCAGAAACAACATACCTGGGAGGTTGAATAGGCAAAAATAACATTAACAATTAACAAGTCAGCGACTCCAAAGTTACTGGTAAGAAAGTTCACCGAGCTCTCGATCTCATTGCACATCACCAAATCCATTAAATTCTTCATCCTCTGTGTCGCGAGCCTAGGCCCATCGCGCCCTCTCGTGGCTGTTGACTCTTAACGTTCACTCCTTGGTTCATAACAGCACAATGAATTAACATTTAAAATGTGGCACCCGACTGAGTCGCAGGGCCAGACAAACTATGAAGAAAGTGTGACTTATTGTCTGGAAAATATAACACACGTCCAAACCTACATCCGTGTGAGTTTTGTTGTGTTTGTTCTCCTCCCTTCTCCAGAGCATGCAGACATCTTACTCCACAAGGCGTTCTTAGTGGGCGTCTACGGACAAATCGACACCAGTTCTATGATCTCAGAGTCCATGAAGGTCCTTCACATGGAAGCAATTTAGATTATTTTGTATTTTAACCACACACTTCTTTGATTCTCAGTGCCAATTACATTTTTACTCTCCCAAATATGAAATTAGGCTTTGGCCAGGGTTTGAATTTATATGAATTTCAGTCACCGAAACATTTGTGACTTTTAAACGAAAAACCACAAAGCCATTCATTCCTTTGTCCCCAAGCCGCAATGTTTTCCTGTCACCTAAAAAGCATTTATGAAGCACACCCCGGTGAATAAAAGGACTGACACAATCTGCCTTTGAGTGAGTAGTGGAACAAATTTTATGCAGCCGCTCATTGCATCAAAAAAAAAAAAGATGACTTGAAATTGTAAATAAAACATCCTACCAGCTACCAAACCCAATTATTAACTCTGTGTCAGAAGGAAAAAAAAATGATGCTAAGCGGGCGCCTTTCAATTGGTTGCAGACAAAGCGGCAAGCAGCTGTCACGCTGCGTGGCGGCTCGCTCCTCACCGGCGTGCGGCAGACAGATTAAAAGGCGCGATGAACATGCTGCGATGGAAACCATTTTGCCATGAAAGTGTGTCTTGTTTAGAGCTGTGCTTCCGACTTCATCTGAAAGACTCCTGATGGAGCGCAAAGAGCCCAGTCAAACAATGCAGGCATGCGGGCCGAAAACGAGGAAAGTGGACTCCCCCTTTGGGGACAAATTGACCGTGGCGGTAATTGTTCAATCATTTCCAGCCAAAGGTCCGCTTTGATGACGTGATACGAGTCAGACCCTCAGACTGCCACTGGGTGTTGTGTTACACGGAACATGAGGATGAGGCTGAGGCATGCCCGCACTCGTCACTCAGTGGAAGCTGTCACTCAGAAATAAAAGGAAAATAACATACATTCAGCTTTTAGCACTTTACACCCCATTGTATTACACTGTAACGTAGGAACAAGGCTTTCTCCCCCCACATAAACCTTTTAGTACATTACTCTCAACGCGCAGTGTATCATTTCTACCACTAGGGGTCTCTGAAACAAAAGAAAGTAGTCCGGTGAAGCTTTCTGTCATTGATGTGCTTTACCTTTTTTGCTAAAACCAATGCAATGTAGTTTTAAGATGAGATAAGCAGTTATATACTGTATATAGCAACTTATCAAAGGGCCGTTTATTTACCTAAATTGCAGTTAATTGGAAGCAGGCGGTAATTGGAGATAATCTTTCTTATATGGGAAATTATTTTTACAGGGTGATTGAAAAGTAACTCCCTATTTTAAAATACTTAAAATTCTGTTGTTTGTTCTTTATTGCATGACCTTTTGTGACTTTCTTTGGGGCGGGTGGTAAGTCTACTGTACCAAACATAAGATTTTGGAGGGCAGATCTGAGAACTCATCTCTTCCATCCAATAAGAGTTCCTGATGAAATCCGTTGATGCGATTCCTGGGTAGCTCTAGAAGAAGCCGGTAGCGATTTCTGGTGCCCACATCGACTTTCAACTAATTTGAACAGTTACTTGTAAAAAAAAAAAATATATATATATATATATATATATATATATATATATATATATATATATATGGTTATTGCGAACATGCATACAGTTTACATTGAATGCTTCATGTTACAATTCACAATTCCACATGTCCGAAAAGGAGTGGGAAGCAGAAGAGTTTATTTAATCCTACCCCCTCTCCTTATCACATCAATTGCTAATACATATGTTCACTTCCTGTATGCAACATACACTAATTCACTGTATACTTATTCTTCCATACAATAATTTATTATTGTTATTGTTACTATCATCACTATTATCATTACTGTTTTTTTTAAAACAAAAACAAAAAAGTTCTTTCTCTTTGCCCTATTGATATCCAAATCTGTATGTGAGTGTCATTGAATGTAGATACTTGGGTTCCTAATTCCAGTACCTCGTTGAGCAGGCCCTTGCAACGGTGATACCAAAAGCCAAATGTTATTGAATGTAATCCTTCCAACTGCATGGTTCTTTCTTTGTGGGTTGTAACCTCCATTTTTCTTGTTGCCATGGTGATGTGTTCTTTAGTATTTATCAAGATTGTAGATATCTTTGACAACCAACACTCTTACTTCTACTGGACCTCCATTTAGGTTGATGTAGATTTTGCTGTTGGTGCTCCAAGTGCTGTTGTACCTTTCTCTGCTTCCCCAATTCTCATTCTTTCTTGGCGATGTCAGCGTTGCCAGCGTTGCTTTTTGTCAGATGCTCATTCATGCTCACACATTTGTGCCTCTCAGCTTCTTTCCCTGTTTCAGCAGTGCAGTTTTGACTTCCCTGTTGGTGAACTTCACGATGATGACAGGTGTGGTGTTGTTTCTGCCATATAGTGGGATGCAAGTGTCAATGGTATTGATAATCTCCATCCACCTCCTTTGATTGTAGGAAGTTGTCAATCTGTTGCTTTGTTGAAGGAGCATCCATTCCATCTGGTTCTCCTCTGTTTTGGGCTGCCCTATTTTTTGACCTGGGTGTAATACGAAGCCCTGTGAGGATCACTTTGTTCATTTGTGCATTCTGATCCATCTCATTAATTATATTTTTCATTTGTTCAGTGATATTTTTCTTTGCTTCTTCCTCTTCCTCAAGAGTGGCAAGGCAGCATTATCTACCAATAGTGCCTTGATATCATCCTGTAGACCATTTATCAATACATAATGCTCTAGTTTTTTCCATATAT
Source organism: Dunckerocampus dactyliophorus (assembly GCF_027744805.1). Lineage (NCBI taxonomy): Eukaryota > Metazoa > Chordata > Actinopteri > Syngnathiformes > Syngnathidae > Dunckerocampus > Dunckerocampus dactyliophorus. Next base: position 6,776,570 of record NC_072836.1, on the reverse strand, counting down.
ATATATATATTTTACCTTTTAAGAGTAGCGCGCAAGGCAGCATTATCTTCCAATAATGCCTTGATATCATCCTCTAGAACCCTGACATCCTTGCGTGTAATGCTCTATTTTCTTAGGGTTAAGAAATAAATTAGTATTTTAAAATTAGGAGTTACATTTCAATTACAATGTACAACAACGCAATTGTTTAACCTTCCCGCATGCCTCCCTGGTGAGGTGTTCCGGGCATGCTTGGCCGGGAGTTGGCCCCGGGGCAGACCTAGGACACGCTGGCGGGATTATGTCTCATAGACGGCCTGGGAACACCTTGGTGTCCTCCCGGTGGAGCTGGAGGAGGTGACCGGGGACCGGGAAGTCTGGGCTTCCCTACTGAGACTGCTGCCCCGCGACCCGGACCCGATTAAACGGAGGAAAATTGATGGCTGTTTAACTTTAATAATGATTTGGAGTGCATTAGGGCTGCAACTAATGGTTATTTTAATAACCGATTAATCAGTGGATTAAATGTTTTGATTAATCGATGAATTGAATTTTTTAAAAACACATGTTTTTAATTAATAAGATTTGAACTGACAGAGGAAGTAAGTGTACAAACACCAGGTTGCCGCTTGAATAAATATCTTTACTAAAACAACAAATGTACACAAAAATACAATCGTGATCATTTTCTGAGTCGATTAATCTGAAGCGTGTTGTTTCAATTAATGGAGTAATCGGTTAGGCCATAGATGGACCGAATTAATATGAAGCAAACACCTACAGTTAGTGGTTGGGTCCGCAGCATATCAGAAAAAAGGCAAAAATGCCCATCACTGTTTTCCTTATTCAATGCTGATATGTGTGAACATCTTGTTTTGGCTAAAACCAAAGATAATAGGTCCGCTTTCATAGATGACTAAGGAAATTTAAAAAATATTCACATTTGAAAGGCTGAAATCAGAGGATATTTACATCAAAAAACTATTAATTGATTACCAAAATAGTTGTCAATTAATTGGGTAATCAATTAACCATCGATTTTAGGCGACATTGAGTATTTACGAGGAACCGGATTGCACTCAAAGAGCAAAACACTTAATAGTCATTGCAAATAGCAAAAAGGCGAAACTTGGAAATAATACCAGACCATGGACATACTGAGCCGATATCATTATCCGCAGAAAAAAACGTACCGATATGAGCCGATATCTCATTTTTATGCCAATATCTGCTGATAGCAGATCATGTTGGACATCCCTATCATTTATTGACACTTTTGTACATCAAACAACACAGCAGATGAGTTCATTGCGAACAACGGTACGGCAAGTGTAACACACACGAGTGACACGGCAACAGTTTAAAGCGCATGTAGAGGTAGATGAAGCTGCTTGATTTTGACAGCTCATGATACTTCAAATGCAGCAACTACCATCTAATGGAGTTCATAAAAAAGTGCATCAGGAGGTTTCCCTACGGACACCTCTAATTGAATAGTGGCCTTAATTGGACTAAAAGTAGAGTATTCCTGAACTATGAGTCATTTTGCTCATAAGAGTAAAGAACGACAACCCTGCCTTACAACGTCTGCTTTTAATGACTGTATTTACACTGTGTGTAGAAGACGAGATGTCGTCCTACCGTTAATTGCACCTGCATGGTGTCCTATAACTAGCCGAGAGCTGTGTTTACAGTTATCCATCAACCTGCTGCACAAGTCCTGACGGCTCTTGGTCAGGCGCCAGCATCCTATTGGCCGGGCAGCAGCCAGGTGGAACGGAGATGAGTGACTGCAAGAAGCGTGGCAGGATGAAGGGCAGGCAGGGAGTGGCAGCTGAGAAGTTGTAAAACCTGCGCCATCATTACCATGGTGCCAGGCTGCATGCCCTCAGCTGCCCATAGCCTCGCCCACTTTAGAGGTGCCAGATGGTGGGATTGATCACAGTGATCAGCTTGGCAGGAATGCAAACGCTGCCTCGTGTTTCAGCTGCAGGAAGGAGGGGCCCCTGCGATGTGCTGCTACCTGCCCCTCGCACATCTGTCTGCTCTTCCTCTCAGTGGCACCCCCGGCCTTAGATCATCTCCTCGTCCACGCTTCAGTTGCGCTCGGCCCACGTGGAAAAAAAAAAATGTCTCATTCACGCTGCCACTTTGATGTCTCAAGTGTGATTTGCTGTTGCATCGTGGGCCGCTTTCACCTTGGTGACATGAAAAGCAAGGCCGGGGCCTCTTCTCGAGTTCCCCCCAATGGTCGCCGATGCACGACTAAAACAAAGCACCCGCGCTCTGCCGGGGATACAATTACCAGGCAAGAGGGAGGCACCAAACATTGAGGCCTCCTCAGGCATGACATCCACTTTTCCTCCCAAGTTACAAAAGACTTGCTTTTAATGTGTGATGATTGAATTATGCCAATCCACATTCCTCACGGGGCTTTTTCTGCAAAAGACGTGAAAGCCTTTAGAAGTAGAAAAGCAGTCAAGGTTGAACTCAACTGTCCGACCGCACGGTGACGAGCAGCCGTTTGTGCAATCAGCAGCGTGTGCTCTGACAAAGAGGCAGAAGATGACCTTCATCATGTCAGTTCGCTTTATGGAATCACGTTGTTCAGCTCAACATACTGTAAGTGATCATCAATGACAAGGTTTACTCAATAATGATACTTTGTAATAATGGTTAATAAAATAAGATGACAGCGCCATCCTAAGTAATGCTAATGTCTCAAAAGGAGTATGAAAAGGAGTAAGAGGAAGCAGTTTGTAGATAGCTTATTTAAATGGAAATAGTAAATACAGGAGTAAAAACTCACAAAAAATATGTATATCAAATAAACGCATTATATATGATAAATAGTACCTTAATTCAATGATAATAAAGAAAAAATACAGGTATAAAAACGGACAAAAACGTATGACAAACAATACCTTTATTAAATATTCATAAATAACAAAACTGACAAACATAAAATTAATGAATAAATACGGAATATATGATGAACAATACCTTAATAATAACAAAAATACTGACAGAAAATTTGTATATTGAATAAAAAAAAAAGGGAATACATGATAAACACCGACTTAAACCGACAAAAAACAAACACGCAATATATGATGAACAATACCTTCATTATATAATAATTACCTGAGTAAAAATTCACAGAATCTTCATAAAATTAATAAATAAAAACCGAATAGATGATGACCAATACCTTAATAAAAATAAAGAATAAATACAGGAGTAAAAGCTGACTGAAAATGTATATGTTGAATGAATAAATAAATGCTTTCGATAATATGTGATAAAGAGCAAATAATAAAGAAACATAGTACAAGTAGAATGAACAAATAAATACAGAACATATGATAAGTAATACTTTCATTAAATAATAAATGCAGGAGTGAAAACGGACATAAATTTCATAAAATGAATGAATAAATACAGACTATATTATGAACAATACCTTAATTAAATAACGAATAAATACAGGAATGGAAAAATGACAGAAAATTTGTATATTGAATAAATAGAGACAAAATGATAAATAATACCCTAATTAAATAATAATACAGGAGTAAAAACTGACATCCACATTGTAAATGCATAAATAAATATATGCTAGGTAACACCTAATACTCCATTAGTCAGAGCCCAATAAGACAACATAATAATTTTAACAAAAGTTTGACAATCTTAGAGCACAATATTGTTGTGAGGAAAATGTTAATCTGTTCATGAATTTTCTTATTTCCAGATTTGCACCAAAGTTAAATGGGTTCTTCTTGCTCAGCACACGCACCCAGGTGCCACCATGCCCACGAGAAAAAAAATCACATTGCCCCCCCTATAAAGTCATTTGCATGTAATCCTGTTTACACAACAACCAATAGCAATCGAAAGGATACTTGGGCAACTTTTTTTGTTAATACTAACAAATTAAGAGTAATCCGGACACATCAATTGTCTACTTATTACAGTGCATTACTTTTCTTGCAAAACAAACCTCATGAGGGATACAATAGGATCCTTGTGCAGCTTTCAAGCACTCGCATAACTTTTAGCACCATCTTTTCTTTCTTGCTTTAAAGTGACAGGCTGAAAAAAGCTCCAAATATTTCCTCGGGTGTTCAAATTGTGAGGAAAAGCAAAATAGATTGAAAGTGTCTGCTTTGAGCTGTGGCTAAACAAACACGGTGTGTGGCGCCACTGATTCCTCAATAGCCACCTGCGTTTGTCCCAGGCACACAGGTAGTTAAGCGGGATTTGGGGGTTTGTCTGAAAGCAGACCCCCGTCAAACTCATCTGCTCTGTCCCTTAATGCCGATTGATCCAGATAATCAGGGACCAGAATTGTGTGTCGGGGGGGGGCTTGAGGTTGTGACAGACATTTCTAAAGAAGAAGTTGCTGGTGGATAATTGAAGGAGGCCTAAGACCACAATGGTGACGGCTCACGTCGGGGCTTCACGCGTCTCTCGGGTGGGTTCTGGCTGACCCGGATGACAATGTAACCTCGGAGACGTCATGGTGTTATTAGTAGGAGTGTTGTCCGTGGGTTTAGCCAGCCGCCAGCAAGATGTCCTTCAGGGTGCCTTCAACTTGAAATTGAATTGTTTCAGCTTGCGTTCGTAGGTTGGGAACCATCAGGAAAACCGGTGCAAATTAGCTTTTTTTTTCTGATTACAAATATCCAGATTCAGCTTGGTGATGCCACAACTGAATATTAGGGCCACATAAAGAAATAAGTCGTAAATTCACGAGAAACAACGACGTAAATTGTCTGTTTTTGTTTACTTCTTGTTTTCACTAGCTTTACATCTTCCTCATTTGTTAGATTTTTAAGTATACCTCAACTTATCTTTTATGTACGACGGAGTATTATGGTGACATTGAAAAAAAAAAATCTGAGATTTTCAGAATAAAGTCGTACTTTTTAGAGAATAAAGTTGTACATTTACGATAAGAAAAGGCGTAAATTTCAAAAGGATAAAGTTGTAATACGAGAAGAAAAGTCGTAAATTTACAAAAAAAAAAGTTGTAATATTACGAGAAGAAAAGTCATAAGTTTAAAAGAATAAAGTTGTACATTTACGGAAAAAAAAGTTGTAATATTACGAGAAGAAAAGTCGTAAGTTTAAAAGAATAAAGTCGTACATTTACGGAAAAAAAAGTTGTAATATTACGAGAAGAAAAGTCGTAAGTTTAAAAGAATAAAGTCGTACATTTACGGAAAAAAAAGTTGTAATATTACGAGAAGAAAAGTCGTAAGTTTAAAAGAATAAAGTTGTACATTTACGGAAAAAAAAGTTGTAATATTACGAGAAGAAAAGTCATAAGTTTAAAAGAATAAAGTCGTAAATTTATGAAAAAAAAAGTTGTAATTTGGTTTGGTTTGGTTTGGTTTAGTTTAACCAAACCAAACCAAACCAAATTACAACTTTTTTTTCATAAATTTACGAGTAGAAAAGTAAGAACTTTAAAAGAATAAAGTCGTAAATTTATGAAAAAAAGTTCGTAGTGAGAAAATAGAACGTAGCTTTTCAGGAAGGAAGGAAACATTCCTCTTGCTTCAGGCAAGCTTTTATTTATACCGTGGCTGCAAAACAGAGCAGTTGAGCACAAACAGATTAGCATGTCTAGCCCTTCTCACTTTCACTTTCCTTACCCCTCCACATGCCCAAAGCCAAAGGTCACATAAGTCCCTTCTTTTCATAGCTGTCCTAGGCAATGCCTGTAACATAAATTTGCAAATTTTTTCTTGTAAATTTATGACTTCATTCTGGAAATCTTAGATTGTTTTCATACTCCATCGTAACAGGCATTGCCTGAGACAGCTATGAAAAGGCCTTGGGCAAAGTTAATATTACGACTTTTTTTCTCGTAAATTTGCGACCTTTTCCCATAATTGTAAGAATTTTTGGGGGGGAAATTTACAACTTTACTTTTTTTTTTTCTCAAAATCTTTCTCGAAATTATCATAATTATTATTGTTGTTGTTTTTTTCAATCTGACCCTAATACTGCGTTGTAGTGGTGCTGTATAGCCTGATAAAAAAAAAAAATCCTTATATTTTGCACAATTTGTTGAAAAAACTCCCGCAGTTGACGTCGTAATGATAGCGGGTGTTTGCCGCCTTTTACTGGAAAAGTGTCGCTGAAGTGGATTAACGGTGGCATGGTGGCACACACTCGCCGTGACGAGATACCATCTGACGTAACGCTCTTTTGCCAACGTTATTATTCAGCCTCGCTGCCACTTCAAGCCCATAAAGCGTGAGTTCTGCTACATGTCCCGCGCTGATGGATGGTAATCATCAATTATTATCATCATCAATGTGATGTAATTTGGGGGATAGATAGCGCGGCGGCGACGAGCGAGGAGAGATAAGATCAACGTTTAATGAGAGCCTAAGTGAAGCCTGGGCTGTTAATGACATGTCACATTTTCATACTCATCAAGCTGAGTCTATCGTAGCTTAGCTTCATTTCACTCTGATTCATTAGGCAAATGTTAAATCTAACACTGTGCAAACACCACATACTGTACACATGCTCTCTGCTCTCTGCACAACTTTTAATCCTAATGAGCCCATTTAGAATTTCTCAGAACCGCTGCACCATAGACGTTCAAATGTGTTAATATTCATTTAATGAGACGTTTATTACTGTGGTTGTCAAAACCATATTGCCGCTGTCCAATGAAATTCACCAAATTTAGTCTTTCAGGTTTTTGTTTTTAAACTGTACAGTTGTGTACACATAACATATGTTACATAATCTAACCAAACTATGCTATCCGGACGCAACTAAAGGGTTTTTTTCCATTTAAAAGTATATATGAAATGTGGAGATACATGTTTTTCATTAAACGGCTACTGCAAAGTAACTATCCTTTAAGTTAACAAACATCCAAGGTTTTTGCTCCAAATAATATCCAATCTAATAAAACGTTTTCTCCATGTTTACGATGAAATATTAAAAAAAAACGAAAGAATTGTGGAGATACATGCTTTTCATACGGCTACGTACTGAAAAGTGGTTCGAAACAACAGCCACCTATAAAAATGAACATAAACATCCAAGATGTTTACTTAGAATGATATTCAAAATAAATATTTTTTGCTCCTTGTCAAGGGTAAAATGTAAAAAAATAATAATAATAATTAAAAAAATGTCTAGATACATGCTTTTCATTAAACAGCTCTGTTCTCTAAGGTGGTTCTTAACAATAAAAAAAAAATCATTAAATTAACAAACATCCACATTTTTGCACAACATCATACCTACAAAAAACATTGGTATATTTAGGATTTAATGTAAAAAAAACTAAAGAAATGTGGAAATACAGTCGTCACTCATTTAGCAGGTTTTTTTCCAGATTCGACCGCGATAAGATGATTCAATATTAATGAACTCAATATGATATTTTAGGGTATATATGAAATAACACCCCGATAGTCACTGTTACACTCCTATTGTTCTTTGCTTACATCACATTGCATAGGCTTTACATTGAACGGGTATCTACTGGAAAGTGGTTCTAAACAATAACAGTCTCGAAAAATTAACATGAACATCCAAAATATTTGTTCAAAAGAATATCCAAAATAACTACATAGTTTTTTTCTCCATGTTTCGGATAAAATGTAAAAAGAAAATGCTAATAATAATCTAAACAAGTGGAGATACATGCTTTTCATTAAAGGGCTATATACTGTAAAGTGGTTCTAAAGAATAACAGCCGAGGTTTTTGCTCCACAATAACAAAAAAAATATTTTCAAGTTTCAAGAGAGTTTTATTGTCATGTGCATAGTACAACAGCAGTTATACCATGCAATGAAAATCTTATTCTGTTCATTCTCCCAAGAAAAGAAAGAAAACAAATGAAAGAATAAGAACATAAGAAACATAAACACATAAACATATATACCAATAAATTAAGCAACAACAACAGACGAGACATTAATACAAGTAAATAATACAAATAAATAAATAAATAAATAAAGTGCTATGAGTGTGTGCGTGTGTTGCGTGCGGCGTGTGCGAGTGCTTCGTTGAGGAGCCTGATGGCCTGTGGGTAAAAGCTGTTTGCCAGCCTTGTGGTCCTGGACTTCAAACTCCTGTAGCGTCTGCCTGACGGTAGGAGTGTGAATAATGAGTGTTGTGGATGTGTGCTGTCCTTGATGAGGTTGTGTGTTCTTCGTAGGACTCTAGATTTATAAATATCTTGCAGTGAGGGGAGGGCTGCCCCAACAATGTTCTGTGAGGTCTTGATCACCCGCTGGAGTGCCTTCCTATCACGTGTTGTACAGTTACCGTACCAAACAGTGATGGAGGCGGTAAGGACACTTTCGATAGTGCATCTGTAGAAGCAACTCAGGATTGTGGTGGACATGCCGAATTTCCTCAGTCTTCTCAGGAAGTACAGTCTCCTTTGGGACTTCTTCAGAATTTGTTGGGTGTTGTGAGACCAGGTGAGGTCCTCGCTGATGTGTGTGCCAAGGAACTTGAAGGTTTTCACCCTCTCCACCTCAGTCTCATCAATAAACAGGGGTCTATGCGGCTCCTTTTCCCTTGTTCTTGGGTCGATGATCATCTCTTTAGTCTTATCTGTATTGAGAAGGAGATTGTTATCACGACACCAAGCTATGAGGTCCGCCACCTCTCTTCTGTATGATGTTTCAACACCACCAGTGATCAGTCCGATGACTGTAGTGTCATCTGCAAATTTAATGATGCTGGTGTTGTTCTGGGAGGCCACGCAATCGTAGGTGAAGAGCGTGTAGAGGAGTGGACTCAGCACACACCCCTGTGGGGTCCCAGTGCTCACAATTCTTGAGCTGGATGTGCGGTTGTGGACTCTGACTGACTGGGGCCTGCCTGTGAGAAAGTTAAACACCCAGTTACAGAGGGAGGGAGACAGGCCAAGTGTGAGGAGCTTATTTGTGAGTTTGTGGGGGCAGACTGTATTAAAAGCAGAGCTATAGTCTATAAATAGCATTCTGACGTATGTGTCCTGGCCCTGTAGGTGAGAAAGGGCTGTGTGGATGGCAGTGTTGACTGCATCATCCGTGGACCGGTTCTGGCGATATGCAAACTGTAGAGGGTCCACGGTTGCCGCCGGGATGCTCTTTTTGATGTGGGTCATGACTATCCTTTCAAAGCACTTCATAACAATAGGAGTGAGTGCTATAGGGCGATAGTCATTCAAGCAGGTCACGTTGCTCTTCTTGGGTACGGGCACTATGGTGGTGGACTTAAAGCAGGTCGGTACAGATGCTTGTGCAAGCGACAGGTTAAATATGTCAGCAAGCACATCAGCTAGCTCTGATGAGCAAACCCGAAGTGCACGTCCTGAGATGTTGTCTGGCCCTGCTGCTTTTCGTGGGTTTGTTTTGTTCAGAACCCTGCGCACATCAGCTGATGTCACCATGAGAGGTGAGTCCTGTGTGCTCCCCAGGTTCAGCCACCCTCTCTGCTCATCAGGAGTTTGGGTGTCAAAGCGGGCATAGAACTCATTCAACTCATCAGGAAGTGTGGTTTGGCTGGACGTGGCTACGCTACTCTGCTGTCGATAGTCTGTGATGTGCTGGAGCCCCGCCCACACGCGCCGAGGGTCTGAGGTGGAATAGTAGCCCTCCAGCTTCTGTCTGTACTGTCTTTTGGCCTCTCGTATGGACCTCCTCAGGTCATATCTGGCCTTTTTGTAGTCATCAGCGGTGCCCATGACAAATGCAGTCGAACGAGCACGTAGCTTAGCCCTTACATCACAGTTCATCCACTGTTTTTGGTTAGGGTATTTTCTGTAATACTTGGTGGTGGTAACAGTCTCTATACATGTGCTAATGTAGCCAGTAACAGCAGAAGCATATTCATCCAAATCAACAGTACAATCTTCCCTCCCCGCTGCAGTTTTAAACACATCCCAGTCCCAGTTTTCTCCTTTATTTCAAAATAAATGTAAGAAAAACTAAAGAAATGTCGATACATGCTGTTCAGTAATTGGCACCGGACTGTAAATTGGTTCTAAACAATAACAGTCCATTCAATTCACATTAACATCCAAGATTGTTGCTCAAAGCAAGATCCGCAATAACAACAAATATTTTTCTCCATGTTTAGGATAAAATATATTTAAAAAAAAGAGAGAAAAAAATCATATTCCAAAAAAAAATCATCTCCATGTCTATGATGAAATGTAAAAAAAAAATGTGTAGATGTGCTTTTCATTAAATAGCTATGTACTGTAAAGTGGCTCTCAACTATAAAACTCCATTAAATTAAATATTTTTCTCAAAGTTTAGGATAAGATGTAAAAAAAAAACAACCAAAAACTCTAAAAATGTGGCGACCCATGGTTTTCATTAAATGGCTATGTACCATCCATACATGTGGTTATAAACCGTTAAATTAACATTCATATCAAAGGTTTTGCTCCAAATCATATCATATCTTACAAAAATGTTTTTATATTATATTTAGAATTAAATGAAAAATTGTCAGTAGACACCTTGTAACCTTTTTTCCAGTTCAATCGTAACAATATAGACGCATTTCTATTACACAAGATAACAATATGGTTTATATATTGGTTGCTTATTAGTTGAACCTTAAAAAAAGACTAATTAGCCATTGCAAGGATTCCCTATTGCTTGCCAAATAGTGAGCCTACATTTCACTTTTTGGAAGCAGCTCATAACAATGTGTCAACCAAATAGTGTGCCTGCACTACAAAGTGCTTTATGCCAATTATTGCTGTTTATTAATGAGTTACAAGGAGTGCAGAACATAAATATTAACTTGTTTCTAAGCAATTTCAAATGCTTTTTAAGGGTGTCTTCTCTTTAAAGCGGGACTGAGGTGGGTAATCCCTTAAAGTTTTAAGGGGATTGGTGGAAATTTGAGTCCGGCAGAGTGCCAGCACCCAAGCGACCTTTGAACTTAGCTTCCTTAGACATCTTCATGTGCACTTTAAAGACTTTTGGGATTATTGTTTTTCTGTCTTTCTTGAAAGTGTGGCCAAAATCTGTGGTGAATTGACATGTACACATTGTTTGGCCACATCGATATATAATAATCATTTTATAAGAAACCAATATGGTGTATCTTCTGTGTGGATGTCCTGATCAGTCCAGCCTTAATCCCGAGCCCTTCGTCCCTAACGGAGGCATTAAATCACTGTTTAGACAGGTGCAGATGAAAGGGCCACAGGTGAGGGCGCAGGAATGACCACCATGTGACTCACCTCCCGCCTTCTCACCGGACCCCGACTTGGCGCACTGATCAAAGCGCCACGCTGACAGGCCGATGTTTTCACTGCCGCCCGATCAGGCGTCTGCGTGATATGCGCCGTTAGCTGACGTCGGGATTAATTGACGCACACCTGTGTTTAATTCACGCTGACGCTCGTCAGGCATCCGTCAACGCTTGCAGCTCCAGCTGGAGCGCTCGCACAGCCAGGGTGCGAATAATCCCGGCTCCTTAACGTGTTGAGGGGCTTTAATCGGAAGATGTTTATGCTACCAGGCTGCCGTCATTAGATGACAACATGTCATCAGGCGTGCAGGAGGAGAGGAATCAAACAATAAACATCCTCTACTGATCCTAGAAACGCCAAACTATTTCCATTCCACAAGAGTGTACACCCCCAAATTATGTTCTCATCAGTCTCTACATTTTAGTACATTTGTCATCTTTTTTTTAATTTTTTTTGTGAGACACACAAGCGCCGGACTTGCCATAACAACAGGCTTTTATTGCAGTTTTGAACAATCTCACAACAGGCACAATATAAAACTAAAACGTAACTCTGAACCCCCAACGTCACTTCCTGTCCGCCCTCCACTCACCGAAACACAATTACAGCAACACACACAAGCACAAGTCTTTTTTATGTCTTAAATGTCTTATTTTCTCTTATTATGTCGACTATATTGGGTAATATGAGTGTAAAGGTGACTATAGGGGTGTTATTTCATGTCTAGAGGGCTCTAATAATGTTAAAGACCTGTATTTAGAAGGTCATAAACAGGTTTTCTATGCTCTACTGTAAGAAAATGTTCAATTTATAAATAAGGAATCCTACTTGGCTGAAATTGACTTATCACGGTCTAGAGATAACCAGTTAACTGTGATAAACAAGGGCTTGCTGTATAAGTAAAGAAAGCCATAACTAATGTCTTAATAATAAAAGAGAGAACAGAAACTAGCCGGTACCAGTATTAACTCCTGTACTGTAATTTACACTTCATTCCTTTATTATTAATTACGGTATTATTAAACATTTGGTACCTATTTATGAAGCAATAAGCACAGGAATAAAATTGTAAAAATTAATATACAGTGTTCCCTCACTCTATCGCGGTTCACCTTTCGCGGATTTGCCGGGGGGGGGGGGGGGGGGGGGGCTTTGTGCTTTTTTTTATTACTGCACCACTCATTGTTTTCTGCGTCCTGATTGGCTGTAGACCATTGTCAATCAATCCCCTTCCTGCCCTCCTGCCACGTCTCCTGTGTCATCGCTAGCTTGCTTGCTTGCTAGCTTGTAAATGAATGTTGGCTATGGTGAGGGGTTTTCACTTACTGCGGGCTATTTTGGGAACCTATCCCCCGCGATAAACGAGGGAACACTGCAATTAAAATTCATTATTATTTTTTTTTATCAAATAAAAAATACAGAAAATGTAACATTTGTTGTATACACATATTTAACCATACTGATTTTAGCAACATGTGTAAGCAAATTTGTGAATAATAAAAGGAAAAATATATAGAATTCAAATTTGCCACATTTTTTTGTTGCTGTTTAATGTTAATGACTTGACACGTTGCTGAAGAAATGTGCATGTCTGTTTGTATTCAGGCAGTTTTGTAACGATAAGATGTTTTCTCACACTCGCTGAAATGCGATCTTGCACCCTCTGGGGGTTTCCCGAAAAGCTGCTTTTTTATATACAAATACTCAATATAAATACTCCTGAATACACAAAGGAAGCTGGCTCATGTCACCTAATATTTTTAGTTCTTGTAATTAAAGTGCAAATGCTACTAAAATGTATCCCGTTTGCTCCAAAGTCAAAACAAAGCACCTGAAAGTTGATAAATCAAGTGCATTTTTTGTGTGTGTGTGCATCCATCAAACAAGTCCATACATTTGCGACTCCAGCGGATGTCATCGATCTTTAGGGTGACGAGCCGTCATCGCCGCCGTGTTTCCGCATCAACACCAAAAATGTTCTGGGAAGCTTTTGTCATTTCGACGAGTCGGTTAGCGTGTGTTTATTCTGGAAGCTGCCTCCACCTTTTGGGGATCGTCCCACCCGTTTCTCACGTACTTGTCTCAACAAACGGCCTCTCGATTGGCGCTCGTGTCCCTGGGATTGAAACCTCAGAAGGCAAAGGTGTTGCAACATGTCAGCAGGCGGGGAGGAGAGACGCTCGTGCTCACGCTCAAGAAGACGGTAGGACACGACAACGATGATCCTGATGAGAGACGAGGTTGCATGTTCTTCCAGCTGAGGTGGAGGTCATGTGACGGGAGGAAGGGGAGGAGAAAGGTGAGAGACCACCTCCGGCTGTGTTTACCTTTACCTGCCTTGAGCCCCTCTCACACCAGAACCAATGCTCCCACTGGGATACCTTCATCAGCGCAGGACTAGAGCCGGATCAGCTCGGAGATGTTCGGACCGGGTCAACTGGTCTCCGCTCTCCTGCCTGCGGTCTTCCATGCGCCCGGCGTGGCCCAGTTTTTGCCCGCTTTCCCGGCCCGGTCTCCCATTCTGATCCCGGGACCCTTCATCAGCTATGAGTCCCTCAGGAGTTACCTGCAGCCTGAGCCCTGCAAGGAGGCGCTGCTCCTGGCCTCGCAGGCTGTGGTCATGGGTCAACTAACCGAGGGCATGGGTGAGTCCAACCTGCAGCACTTCACTGTTCAAACTTTATGAACCACAATCACTGCATTGGAATTCCCAACATCCAAAAAGTATCCAACAAATGCTCATAAAATCCCAGTGTGTCGCAGAGACTGTAAAGCGCCTAATTCAAAGTTATGTTCAAACGTCAATAATACTGTAAGTCAGGCAGTGAGCGTTAAGTTAAGTGCCGTCAGACTCGAGTGTAAATGTTTACAAAAGGCTAACGGCTCGTAACTAACAATCAATTATCCAGCCGTGCCGAAGCGGCGCTAATGATCGCCGCGCTAATTAGCCAATCTAGAGCCATTAGCTCCTTGTCACCCGTCGGCGATGCTGTAAATTGGGCCGCTGTGTTTTTTGTTTTTTTCCCCCTAACCCCCTTCCCACCCGCTCGCCCCACCCTAGTCGAGCAGAGGCCGGTGAAGCAGCGTCGCGCCCGCGCCAACTACAGCAGCTGGCAGCTGGAGGAGCTGGAGAAGGCCTTCGAGACCACACACTACCCGGATGTCTTCATGAGGGAGGCCCTGGCCCTCAGGTTGGACCTCATGGAGGCCAGAGTGCAGGTGAGCAAGCACAAGCGTGCTATTGCTTATCTTATTTGATTTGGTACTTTGTGTGTACTGCTGCTGTATGCGTCTGAAACGTTTGGGCATCAAATATGAAAGAAGACCAAAGTTTGTGTTTTTGTTTTTTTTTTTTTAAAGCAATGACAATCCATTCTGATTACACACATTTACAGCAAAACAAATCCAGAAAGACCGTGACTATTGTCTCCTCTGTTATACATAGATTAGATTTATTAATCAGTGATAAATGTATTTATGTTATAGATGTTTTATAATATGTTATAATGTAATATGATTTATAATTTTCTAGCAGTGTTTAATAATTTAACATTTCAGGACTTCTACAAAAAAAAACCCAGAAAACCTAGACTGTAACTATTATAAATTAGAAACCATTATAAATGGATGATTAATTTATAAATGGTAAATGTTTTTTTTAATTATATACTTTATAATATGTTAGGATATTATTTGTAATTTCTTTTATAAACGTTTCAAAATTTAAAATTTCGGAACTACTGCGAAAAAATCCAGAATGCATAGACTGTGACTATTATCTCCTCTGTTATAGATTATGAATTAAATTATTATTTTTATTTATTTGTGTAATATTATATATAAATTATAATATAATATAAATGACGTATATTTTTATTAATATGTTTAATATTAACAATGATACATTTCAGAAGTACAGCAAAATATGCAGAAAACATAGACTGACTATTGTCTCTTGTTAAAAATATAAATGTATTTATAAATTGTAAATGTATTTCTAATATGCATAAATTATATTTGAATATTTCTAATAATCCAATTGATTATAATAATTAAACATTCTACATTTCAGAGGACAGGGACATTTCAAGCAGGTGATAATTGGAGAGAGGCTGTGATTTCAGTATTTTAAGAACTCATAATAGCACGTTCATTTTTTAACTTTAATAATAATTAGGAGTGCATGAGAAAGTGGAAGCTGTCTTTGACCACATGCTCATTTATTAACAAGTATATTGCACAACACAGCAGCAATGTCGTAATGGCGGTCAGGAGCCAACTGCTCACCCACAGCCAACTTTTTAAAGCGCATGCAGAGGGAGATAAAGCTGCTGGATGCTCACCACTCATAAAAGTTCATTTAAAAAAACGTATTATTTACGGTGTATACTGTATCCCTAAATGTGATTCCAGGTTTGGTTCCAGAACCGCCGTGCCAAGATGAGGCGTCAGCTGAAACTCAAGGGCCAGCGTGCCGAATCTCATCCCAAAGGCGAAGATGCTGACATGTCGGATAAAGCCACCGGGAGTTTAAAACATCACATGGACGCTTCCCACAGTGAGTGCTGGCCCAGAGGACAGGAGGACGGCGAAAACGACAACTACCCTTGGACGAAAGCTGCCAGCGCCACTCCGAGCGCCATCATGGAAGCGACGGGTCAGGGGTTAGGGAAGTGGGAGGGGCCCAGTTCGGAGCAGCTGCGCTCGTGCAGCATCGCCAAGCTGAGGGCCAAAGCCAGAGAGCACGAGGCTGAGATCCATGGCGCTGTGAACATGTCGAGAGGCGTCGTGGTGTCCCACACGCAGGAAGTTGACGACGTGGGCGATGATTGATCATTTTCCTGCTTCCTGTTTGTGCACGTACTCACGTAACAAGTAGACTTACTGGACACTACATTAGGCACACCTGCAAGGTAAAGCCTCTGCCTTGTGCCTAATATTTTGGCAAGAAAGCATGTAATCATTTTGTCAGCCACTCTCGTGGCTCGCCATGTGTGACTTTTATTCGGACGTCACGAGCATGGCGGGACGCGGTCCATTCAGTTTGACGCATCCTTGAGCTCTGCGGCCTCCTTCGGCAGGATGTGTGCATGCAGCCCGGACAGATGAACAATGGCGGGAAATTAAATCATGCGACGTGAATGTGCACTGGCCACACATCTACTTATAAAACTAAAATATGAATTTGCCCCTTAAATATTCCAATTGTAGAATGTATTTATGAACATCATGTGTATCATTGCATAATAAACCATCTGTTACAATATGATTGTGTGTGTGTGTGTGTGTGTGTGTGTGTGTGTGTGTGTGTGTGTATGTGTAAATGCAAACTAATTTACTATAATGAATGTTTTTTATGCTTTCAAAGATGCCCAAAGAGAGGACACCTTAGCTCCTTGCATGCATTGACTAGTGCAGTGTGACGCTGCCCCCTACTGGCCATGATTATACGCTCATGTCCAGACTGTGCCGTGTTTAACACTGCAGCTCAATCTATTCAGCTGGCGGACTGCGGGCCCAATGTGGACCGTGAATGACGTCAGGTCGGCCTGTGACTTCAGTTTAAAACTTGGCAACGGCTGTCATTTTTGCAGCAAACTCCAAAACACAGCAAACACTCTTGTTATATAGAGGATCTTTGACGAGCGTTTTTGCCGTAGGACCGGGTTTGGGGGATTTTTCTCATTTTTTGCAGAAGGTCCTTAAAATGGAAGCATGACTTGACTTGTGTTTTTGCAATGGGAGAGCTCTTCTGTCATCATGAGGATCTTTGACTAGTTTTCTTTTGCAATAAATTCTTAAAAAGCTCTCCTATCATATAGAGGATCTTTGATTAGTGTTAAAAACAGCAGAATTTTGCTGTCATATAGAGAATCTTTGACCAGTGTTTTTTGCAATAGGTTCTTAAAAACAGCTCCACTAACATATAGAAGATCTTTGACTTGCGTTAAAAACATCAGAGCTCCTGTTGTTGTTTTTTTTTTCTTCAAAACAGAAGCATGCTCCTGTCCTATTCGAGATCTTTGACTAGCTTTTTCTGTGGGTCCTTAAAAACAGCTGAGTGTTCTTGTCATATAGAGAATCTTTGACCAGTGTTTTTGCAATCGAGTTTTAAAAACAGCTCTCCTGTCATATAGAGGATCTTTAACTAGCGTGAAAAACATCAGAAGTCCTGACACAGAGAGGATCTTTGACTCATGTTTTTGCATTAGGTCCTTAAAAACTGAACTGCAGAATGCAGAATGTTTAACCAGTGTTTTTGCAATTGGTCTTAAAAAACAACAGAGCTCACCTCTATATAGAGGATCTTTGACTAGCCTTTTTGCAATCTGTCCTTAAAAATGTTAGAGCTCCTGTCACATAGAAGATATTTGACGAGAGATAAAAATGTCAAAGCTTCTGTTACATAGAGGATCTTTGACTAGTGTTAAAAGCGTCAGCTCTCCTGCCATATGGAGGATCTCTGACTCGTGTTTTTTGCAGCAGGTCTTGAAAAACAGCAGAGCTCCTCTGTTATATGGAGGATCTTTAACTAGCTGTTTTGCAGTACGTTCTTAAAAAGAGCAGAGCTCTCCTATTATATAGAGGATCTTTGAGTAGTAATGACGTCACAGGGGTCATGACCCCTGTGACATCATTAGCAGGGGCTCAAGTTCGGCTCATACTTAAATATTTCTCCTCTACCCTCAAGTTACAAACTTGTGAGGTTTGTGGGTCAAATGTAATGCTGCAAAATGGGTCAGGTTCATGTGTTCCTTAAAGAGAGTGATGCAATTTTAAATACAGCTACGAATGTTTGCACACACGCTATCGTTTCATGTTGCACTTTTTAAAAAAAATCTTCACTGCACAAGATAATTCAAGTTCAAACCTTGCGCACAGCAGATAAGAACCTTTGCACACACACACCATTACATACAACTTGTGTGCACAAGATGATAATAAACGGGCCGTCATTTTTCTTGCCCATACAGGATGGGCCACACTAATTTCACATATTTAGGACTCTTTTGAGCTGTGTGTTAAATAAGCCATCAAAGTTATTTAAATTATGGATTTTAACTTCAGGTAAGAAATGTAGCTGTCTAAAGAGCTAGCCAGCTAACAGGTTATTGGTAATTATGGAGCTAGCTAGATAACCTTGAATCTATGTCTATCTAGTGTTTTTTTTTATTTTTGGAAATTATAGTTGGGAAGATAAATGTTTTAGTAGTAATTGGGTGTTTGTATAGATATAGATATACTGTAACATATGTACGGTAGATATAAATATAACATCTACATTACATCTATATAACGTCAACATTACTAACTATCGCGATATAACATGGAGCGAGTTGTAAATAGTGAGGTGAGTATGGTTTTACAATTCGTTGAATTATTTTCAATTTTTTTTTTTAAGTAATATTTTATTTACTACTCTGTGGTCCCTACGACTGAGTTTAAAAGATTTATTAACCCCTTTCGTACGCTGAGTTTAAATGTTTTTCTACGTTCAGTCCCACACTAAACTTGTGACGAATCAGCGGTTCGGAACAAAACTCCGCCACTCGCTCATTCGCTCACTCAGGTAACAAGAAGCAAACAGGACACAGCTCCAGCGCGACGCTTCACAACACAACCCGGCTCTTTTTCTCCGGACCTGACTCTTCCTCCTCACTGCCAAACATTTGGACACTTTGGTGAACATGTCGGCCATCCAGGCTTTGGAGCAGTGGTGCAGGTGCGAGTGTGAGGGCTACAGAGATGTGAGCATCACCAACATGACCACGTCCTTCAGGAGTGGACTGGCCTTCTGTGCCCTCATACACAGACACAGACCTGATCTCATGTAAGTTCTACCCATCTTTGCATTACAACTGAAGACAGCTCTTGAGAAAACACAATCGAAGTTACTGTATTGTTTTTTTTTGTGTGTGCAGAGATTACGACTCACTTCGCATGGAGGATGTGTTTGACAACAACAAGCTGGTGAGACGTCCTCTTGCTCATCCCCATACTGTTGACAGTCCAAAACACTTTATAGCGCTTTAATCCGCCGTGCAAGCCTGAAACATCAAGACGTTACGGGCAAAACGTTTTTGGACACATGCCTACAGGAAGAGAAACATGAAGAACCTATAGAGTTCCTTAAAAACAGCAGAGGGTTCTTGTTATTTAGAGCGTTGTTGACTTGCGTTTTTACAGTAGATTCCTAAAAATCCTATCGAGGATCTTTGACTAGCATTTTTGCAACAGATTTCCAAAAAACAGCACAGCCCTCCATCATCAAGATGATCCTTAACGAGACTTTTTGAAGTAGATTTTAAAAGCAGCAGAGGGTTCCTAGAAGATTTTTAATTTGTGTTTTTGAGTTAGGAGTCTTCCTGGTACATAGGGGATCACTGACTGGCTCTTTTACAGCAGATTCCTAAAAACTCTTGCCATATAGAGGATCTGTGACTAGCATTTTTGCGGTAGGTTCCTAAAAACAGCAGAGAAATCCTGTCTTTTAGAGGATCTTTGACTGGCCCTCCATTATAAAGATGGTATTTACTTTTTGCAGTAAATTCTTAAAAACAGCATAGGGTTCCGGTCATAAAGAAGATCTTTAACTTGTGTTTTTGTAGTAGCTTCTTAAAAACGGCAAAGTCCTCCTGTTACATTGACAGGTGCTTTTGCAGCAGATTCTTAAAAAAAAGTGTCCCTGTTGTATAGAGGAGCTGTGACGAGCGTTTTTGCAGTACATTCCCAAAAAATAGCAGACCCCTCCGTCATAGAGGGGATCTTTAACTAGACTTTTTGCGGTAGATCCATAAAAACAGTGGAGGATTTCTGTCATGTAGAGGATATACGACTCGCATTTTAGACTAGGGTACCCTAAGAGAACATAACATGGTTGGGGTCTAAAAAAAAAGATATATATTCTGCTGCACCCCTCTCAGTGTCGGGACAAAAAATGTATTTAGCATTCAAACATAACTATAGTTAGCTTAGCAGGTGTGAAAAACATGCTTTTCTTCATTTTTTTCAAGATGCTGCACCTTTCCTGAAGTCTTCTGGCACCACTTTGAAAACCAGCGGTCTAGACTAAACAACGTGATTGATCAATGAAGCAATTAGGAGGCGTGTCCCACTACCTTTGTCCATCTTGCGTGTGTCTTTTTGTCCACTTGGCCTGGTTTTGTTATGTTAACCTCCAAAGTCCCACAGCCGGGACTTTTCCATTTTTACATTACCGGTATTTAGACGCTTTTTTTCCCATTTTGTGCTGCTTCCTGTGGAGTTCGGCGTGTGTGCTCTGTGAACGACTTCTCGTGACAGTTGGCTTCCTGCGGCACTTGGAAGAAGCCCCCCAGGGCTATTCCGAGGACGTTTAGGAGGAGTGGAGATGCTCCTCATAAAGGAAACATGAGTTTGTGGTAGTAATGGACACCCTTGTATTTTTTATGACGTGTCACGTTTCTTTTTTGCTGGTCTTGTTAGATAACAAACAGCGCGTTTAATAATGTTTAATAAGCATGTCCCGGCTCGGCGCTAAACAATGCCCCATCCTGCTTATCCTTCCACCAGTGCACAGGAAGCACACTATTCATTTTGTAGACTATTTAAAGACGTCTGTTTTGTCTGACTCGTGACGCATGAGACGGCCTACAAATGTCAATGTTTTCTTCTTCAAGGCCTTTCAGGTGGCAGAAGAGAAGCTGGGAATCCCGGCTCTGTTGGACGCAGAGGACATGGTGGCCTTAAGGATTCCGGACAGGCTCAGCATCCTCACTTACGTCTCTCAGTACTACAACTACTTCAAAGGACGCACCCCCAGTGAGAACACAGCTAGTATGGTGCAAAGTACAGTGTTCGCGGGGGTTGAAGTAGCCCAAAACAGCCCGCAATAAGTGAAAATAGCCAACTTCTTTTTTTACAATTGTTATATATGTTTTAAGGCTGTAAAACTCCTCACCATACACTTTATACACTTTAGACACTTTTCTCTCTTGTTTAAACACTCTCCAAAAAGTTCAAAACTTAGTTTGAATTTAATGATGAACCTCAGCATGTGTGACCCAGCATAACATTGTGGAACACATAAAGTATCTGTACCACACGGACCGTGGGAGTATGGAAATAAACGCTTACAAACTAATATACACGTATACTAATACAATATGCTACCTGCAAGGCATGCTGGGAAGCCCAGGAAGTTACCCAGCATGCATTGTGGGTTAGAAATGCTATTATTATTTTGCATGTATATTTGTGTGTAAGCGTTTCTTTCAATACCTGCACAGCCCTTGTGGTGCAGTTACATTGTGTGTTATTTTTGGTTGCACCCTGAGTGAGGTCGATGTTTGGGTTGATGCTCTAGCAAACAGATGTTATATATCTTTGCACCTGGACACAGCAGCATAGCCCAGGCTTGATTAGAGTGTCAAAACAGACTTTTTCTTTTATTGGCGTCTCAATTACTCTTTTTTTTTTTTTTTTTTTTTTGCTACATGCAGGTGGTCTTGGAACGTACACCCACTGAAATGCAGGGATCTACTGTATTAGGGATATTTATGCCCTGCTGCCTTCATTCACCATTGTTGTTACTGCACCTTTTGTGGAAATGATTTCAGACTACCGATTGGCTTGTATGGCCTGACTTTAAGTGGCTGTTGCTTTGGCAAGCACTTGACAGTCTGCAAATGTACTTTAACATGGACATGGACTATTTTCACTACAAAGTGAGGAAATGTGTTTGTTTTCCCCAGGGCTTTTTTTTTAAATGTGATAATAGAATGCTAGAATAATTAATTGAAATGAATAATGAAAGAATAATGAATTGTAATCGTGTTTTAGCCTCAGTTGGCGCTATGATTTACTGTATCTTCATGAAGCTTCAAGAGTGTTTTTGTTTGCTTAGTGGGAAGAGTTAAGAGGCCAGCAGAGGGCTCCAAGGAGGCGCCTTCAGAGAAGAAGAATCTCCCAGTGGCCATCAAAGCCTCGCTCTCCAAGACCGCCATCAAGAATCAGGCCCCTCCTGCTGTCATCGCCACACGGACGTCGCCGAAGCTGGCGAAGCCTGCAGCTCAGGTCAGTTTATGGACACAATCTCATCAGATGTAAATCCCCTGTGTTATGATGTAGGTTTCTTTCACAGAGGCCAGAAAACAGCAACAAAAATGGCACCCTCAACAGCAAGTGCGCCGCTTGCAAGAGTCACGTTCATCTGGTCCAGCGCCACTTTGCGGAGGGCAAACTCTTCCACAGGAGCTGTTTTACGTAAGATATTCCTGTCGCCAGTCTTCCTAATTCAGGGGTGTTCAAAGTGCCACCCGTGGGCCATTCACAGGTCGCAGCCCATTTCTTATGTTTAGAAAATATTGAAATAATGTGTGGCACAAATTCCCTCACAATGGAGCTTGCAAACCAAAATATCCAACTTGCTGTGCTTCTTCCAGTATATGGTCTTTGCCGATTTTTGTGCGTCCTATCATGTGAACAATTTTCGCCAGGATGCGTATGCTTGCAAGATTTGGCAGGTTTACCATGAGGTTAAAGCTGTGAAAAATGTGGTGCCAGAATCCTAACAACAAGTAGAAGAAGAGGAAGAAGAAGAAATGAGCAATTTTAAAAGGGTCCCTTTGTGCCTGCTCCACAAAGCTGAGATGTAGGCTGTTTTTTCTTTAGAGTTTAAACCCTGGGCTTTAGTTTGCAAACTAAATAACATTCTTCTATGAATCAAAAAGGTGCGTCCAAGCTTTTTCCACTGAGAAGTGCATACTGAAAAATCAAAAGACGTAGGGGGCCACTTATGGTAGATACATAAATCGTTTGTGACAATTTGCTCATTTAGTTGCTTGTGTCATCTGTTTTAGTCAAATTGGTGTGGTTGAGGTTAGCTGACATTCTTCTGGTTACGTGGATGTATAGCATGTGTTTAGTAGTAACTATAAAAATGCAACCAGGCTGCCCCCTGTACTGGGGTCTTGTGGTAGCTTAGCATATCTTTACCCACATTTGGATTGATTTTTGCATGTTTAATACATTAAAATGTGAAGAATATCAAGGTGTCCCCCCACAAATTTATATTTTTCTTTAAGTTGGCCTCCGTGGGGCAAGTTTGGACACCCATGTCCTAATGGACAGTGCACTGATGCTTGTGTGGTGATGGTCTTCCAGATGCTGTGAGTGCTCAGGCAGCCTCCATGCAGGAGGCTACAAACCCGGCAAAGATCCGGGCACTTTTGTTTGCAAAGTCCACCAAGAGAAGAGTACCAAAACGTCCTTCGAGTCTCGTATCAAGACCAGACCTGGGATGTTAAATCTTTCCGTCCAGCTTGAACCACAGCCCTCCTCCCTGCCCAAGCCGGTCCATGCCGCCCCCCCAACTCACTGCTGGACGGCCTCGGCGCAGAAGACACAAGCAGCCCGGCAGAACTTTTTCCTGGAGGCCTCGATAGCCAACTGCAGGAAGTCCACGGAGCCGTGGGGAGGACTGACGTTCCCACAAAGGCCAGATGTCGACTGGGGCAGAGATGGAAAGAAACTGTCAGAGGAAAACAATAACAACAATAACAACAAACATTTGTTTTCTGTTTGCTCGGCAGAGAGACGGTAAACGCTGCTTGTCTGTTTTTGTGTTTTTCATCATTCAGACTGCAATTTCTTTCCTTTTGTACCTTTTTTGCATCTAGTCTGTTGGAAAACTCCAGGGTGTGAATGGTTGAATGCAGCAAAAACCCAGCAGCAAACGTTCTAAGCACCAGCAGCCAAGAATCTGCATGTCCTACTGCAGTCAAGTGTGACAACATAACACATCCAACAACAGCCGACGGTGAGCTAATTCATCTCATTCATTTCTTCAGCTATTTATTTAGTCACCCAGTCAGCCCCCCAGTCTGACCCACATTCATGCGATACAGTGCCCTTTGTCATTTCACAAGTTTTCACGTACTCACAATCATGTAAAATAAATCAACACCGCGCCACACAGGGAAAAAAATCAATTTGAAATATTATTATTTGAAAGATATGTAGAATTTAATAAATAAATGTTGTTATCTTTATCTTTAAATAAGTTAATTTAATGTAAGCGCACGCTCAGAGGGGACAGGGCCTTCTCCATTGCTGCTCCCAAAATGCGGAACGACCTCCCGCTACCTGTACATGTGAGACAGGCCCCTTCATTGTCCACTTTTAAAACCCATTTTTTATTCCTTTGCTTTGAACCCAGCATGAAACTCATTTTTATTTATTTATTTGTATTTTCTGACCCACTTTTTTATGTTTAGGCGATGCGTTTTTACATCTGCTTCGTAACTGTATTTTAATGCTTGTTGTCTCTTATATATGTCTTAATATTTCATTGTTTCTTCATTTTTAATCATTTTGATGATTATAGCCTACAGCTAATAAAAAACTGAAAATTGGTATATCATAAGATTTGAAAAATTGTCAAAAAGTTCAATATTATAAAGTACATGTTCACACTCTAATTAAATTAACTGCAAAAACATCCTGAGCCTTTAATTCAGGGGTGTCCCAAGTGCAGCCAGGGGGCCAATTGCATTTTTTATTAGCCCACGGCACATTGTAGAAATAAAAAAAAAAGTTAAAACCTACAGCAACAATTGGAAAAAAAGAGCAAACAGGTGTAACATAACGAGGAAAAATGGAAATGTTGATCAGAATCATTAATAATAATAATAATAATAATAATAATAATACACTGTCACCTGTAACACAAAGCTGACTTTAAATACTCTACATATAAAAGGTCTTTTTTTATAGCGCTTTTACAAAATACAAAATATCAAAATGGCCCCCGCATTCTTTGACTTTTCCATGTGCGGCCTTCGCTGGAAAAAATTTGGACACCCCTGCTTTAAGTGGCCTCTTAGTCTGAGTTGAACTCCTGAATTCAAATAACTTTTACACAATATTCTTATTTATGGAGATGCCACTGTATGTCGTCCATATATACTGAATACATTTTACTTGATTTTAAGCTATAAGCGGTATTTAAATAATTTTATATTATTTAAAAAGCGCTGCCACCTTATAAATGTCACTTTTTGCCTACAGGTCCACTCTGTGACACGCAAATCAAGCCAAAATGGATGCAAATTGAACCAGAACCAAGGTAAAGCCACTCATTGTCACTTTATTTCATTTAATGGAGGTAATACGCAGTATTAGTTATGAATCTACGCTCTTCTTAACAGTACATCCTTCTGTTTCTGTTACCTGTTAATGACTCTACCATAGCTTCCTATAGCACTGTGAAATAATACAAATATCGGATGCCTTCTCTGCCTCCTTTCCGACTGACTACGCCTGACTTCCGTCTTTCTTCCTTGCAGAGATAATGACTCCACCGACAGAGAACATCGGTTCGTGTCCACGTCTTTCTCCGGCATCCCCAGCAGCGCAACGAGGCCTCCAACATCAGCACCACGTCCCCCTCCTGTTACCTTTGCACTAGCTCGCTATGGACGTCCAGGTGAACTGCTGCTAAGAGATATTTTAACACCATTTTGGATTGTTTGTTTGCTTATTATATGCATGTAGAGTACCATTCAAAAGTTTGGAGACACTTTGTAATTCAAATTGATGTGAAAGTGTCTCCAAACTTCTGATTAATTGGTTAAAAATTGACACCATTGGAGCACAGATATAAAAAAATTAAGTCATGCAAATTAAAAATATGTAAAAGACACATTAGCCTTGTGTTGTTTTTGTTGATTCTTGTCTTACAGTGGTAAGAGAGAGACACTTCGTTGTAAATTGAAGTCAGCACAGACCGATAAGATGTAAAGCTTCCTCTTCTTATTCCAGCAGATCCACCCAGGAGGCACTCGCCTGTCAAATCCCCGGCAAGATGGCCAGCTTTGGAATACACGAGCTCACCAACCTCCCCGGCAAACATCCCGTCAGGTACCGTTTCTCTTACCAAAAATATCATCCAAAACCACGAACAGTACGTTTACATGCACTAAAAACCCTAATTGCATGAATTTGGTTAAAACCAGCTTTCTAAAATGCATGTAAACACCTTAATTAGTGTTAACATATCTCAATTGTGCAATTGGAAACCAGTTCCCACTTGCATGTATTTGCTTTGATAGATCACTTTTCCACACAGGGCCATGAAAGTTTTTTTTTTTTCTCCCTTTATAATAAAAAGTTTCATTTAAAAAATGTTTTTTGTGTTCAGTTGTGTTGTCATTGACTAATATTTACATTTGTTTGGTGATGTGAAACATTTCAGTCTTACAAACATGCAAAAAAATAAGAAATCGGGAAGGGGGCAAACTCTTTTTCACACCACTGTACATGGATGTTTCTGGAACTGTCATGTTCGCCGAAAGTCAGCTGGGATAGGCTCCAGCATACCCCCGTGACCCTAATGAGGCATAAGCGGCATAGAGAATGGATGAATGGATGGATGTTACACATGACAGGTTGGATTTTAGTTTTGGTTTTACATTGTTTCCTGTTTGGTGCTCTGTTTTGGGATCATGTGCAGCAACTTTGCTTCTGCTGGTAAGCGCTGGCAGAAGCACCTGTTGATAATTGTTATTCAGGCTACTACCGTATTTAGTTTAGTTGGGCCTCTCTGCTAGTCGCCTCATTATTGTTTGCTGTCGTGTGGATTTGCTGCATTTGCCATGGATTTTTTCTACCTACCTGCTTTACCTGGGCTGTATAACCAGCCTTTGCATTCTCACACGTTTGTGTGGGATTCGGCTCCTTGCGAGCTTCCCCCTTTTTCCTTCAATTAAAAGGCTTTATTGATTGCACCTGCACAATGTCCTTGAATCCTGGGGTGGCGCTACATGCTATGCGGAACATGACACTGCCTGTTTAATAGGTGGCAGAATGTTGTAGGTCAGGGGTCTCAATCTCAAGGAGGTAGAATATGGGTGAGGCTGGGACTCATCATGGAAGTACACACACACACACACACACACACACACACGAACATGAGAGAAGTTTGTACAGAATTGGAGACTACACTCTGGAACGGTGAGGAAAATGAGAATCAGGAACAAAAGCTTTGTGTTTCAGAATGCCAATATTTTTTTGCGAAAGTCTAGGGAAAACTTTTACCTGGATGCTGCTTTTTATTTTAGTTTTGCCCATTTTTATTTATATTTCGTTGTCTAATGTTTAGTTTTGTTTCATTAGAAGTAGTTGAACAGTTTCTTGTCTAATTGAAAAGGGTTTTTAAATTTTATGATTAGATGTTTGGAGCAATATTTGTTATTATAATTCAGATTTTTACATAAAAGAATTGTTTTATGTACATGTATTTCTGTAATACATACTTTTTAAAATAAATGAATAAATAAAAAAAATCTGAGGGGCCATTTGGAAGCCAAGCCAAAAGAACCAGCTCCCTTAACAGAGATGGAATTCCCATCACGACTACCAATGACCACAATCGCCCCCTGGCGTGTCGGAGGAGCACAGCATTTGGCCCATCATTCAATTGGTGTGCGTGAAAATTGAGACTTCACATAGAAATGTGGAAAAATTGAGAAACTGAACTATTTCGGGACGCCGACTGTTTTTAGTGCATGAAACCGTACTGATTGACACACGGTGGTGGCCATCTTTGTTGATAAAATGTCAGTTTTTAGAGAAAATACATCAGGTGGAGTCAGATTTGACAAAAGCTGCCATAAAAGGCCCATCTAATCCTATTTTATCTACCTCTTAGGTGCTAAAAAGGGAAAGTATTTGTCACCCACCGACGCCTCCAGGACTGAAATGAGGTCACCCTCTGTAAGTTCCCTCCATTAAGTCTCTTAAGAGATTAATTAACAGCGCCACACATGAGCTGTCAAAAAGGGGGGAAAAAATGGACATTTTACATTGAGCTTTTTAAATTAAACCACTTGAATGTGACTCTTTGTTTTATATCAGCATGAGTCTTATCACATCCCGGCGGAGCAGATTGAGAGCGAGCTGAGCGACATCGAGGCGAACGTGGCGCGCTTGGAGAGAGAAGGCGTGGAACTGGAGAAGAAGCTTCGCCGCTGTGAGGAAGGTGTGCACATTTTCCTCAGTTTCACATTTGAACGCACCGAGCCCATTGTAACAAAATAATAAAATATGAGGGATTCACAGACTGAGGTGCTCACTTCAACGTCTGGAACCCTGTATTGTATTCTGTGGTTATGTCTTTATACTGACATTTTGTGCTTTATTATCACATATTTATACAGTATCAAGCGCCATAGTTCCCGCCCCATATTGTGATTTACGCCAGAATAAATATTAGTCCTACATTTCTTTTATCTACATACTTGGATTCCTTGACCATGAAAACATACCATTAGCAATTGGATTCATAATGATGTCAATATTCAGTAGTGATTTACAAAAATAGCATTTTCCATAATGGTGGTTTTCTAATAGATCTACAGTAGCTCCATAGCTTTTGAGGATACATAAATCTCTTGGCACACTCCAGATTCTCCAGTGTTTTGGATATATATATAAAAGGGTGTTTGTTGTGTGTTTATAGCTTCATTTGTTGTCTTCCTATGATGAAAATTCCAAAAGTCTCCTATTTTGCAAGATTGTATTTTGTATTTGTATTTGTACTTTATTTATCCCACAGCGGGGAAATTCACTTGTTACAGCAGCAAGCAAGATACGCAAGTAAAGAGTACAGTGTTTTTCTGGATCATTCATCATCAAGATTCTGGATCATAGTATCTGGAATAATTCCATTATCTGGATCAATCTTTGACATTTTGTAGAACCTGTTGGAAACTTGTTATGTATTTACAGTATTTTTTTTGCACGCGCTCTGACCATTTTTTGTAGAGTTATATGCACAAATGCGCCGCACGGTGGCTGGGTGGTTAGCATGTTGGCCACACAGTCAGGAGATCGGGAAGAACTAGGTTCGAATCTCCGCTTGGGCATCTCTGTTTGGAGTTTGCATGTTCTCCCCGTGCGTGCGTGGGTTTTCTCAGGGTACTCCGGTTTCCTCCCACAAGAACATGCATGTTAGGTTAACTGGCGACTCCAAATTGTCCGTAGGTGAATGAATGTGAGCATGAATGGTTGTTTGTCTATATGTGCCCTGCGATTGGCTGGCGACCAGTCAAGGGTGTACCCCTCCTCTCGCCCGGAGTCCGCTGTGACCCTAGTGAGGATAAGCGGCATAGAAAATGGACGTATGGATACACAAATGCCGAAAATGGTCCTGATCACCCCCAAAATTTAATCAGTTCATCCACATCGCATTTCCGACAATTCCTGAAAATTTCATCCATTTAGTTATTCTGAGCACAAACGGATAAACGACGGCAAAAACATAACCTCCTTGGAGGAGGTAACAATTTAACAATACAACAAAATAATACAATATAAACAATGTAACAATATGGACAACAAAACACAGATGATTGTGAAAATGAACATAGTACAGAACTGAAAAATAGTCACCTCATCACACAAGTATCAATCAATATTGATACGGCCTTTGGTATCAATACTATCGAGGTTTGAATTGCTGCATCCGCCCCTACTTTCCACCTGTTAACTGCATACCAGTTTTGTACGACTATTACAACTTTGTATGAATATTTTTGGTTCAAAAGGGGCCTGCATCAGTCTTTCTCACTTTCTCCATTGACTTTTTTTTGTTTAAGTGGCAAACTGCAGTCTTGGGCCTGAATTAATTCCGCCCTCTGGTGGTTGCTTTTTGGTGGACGCAATAGCATGACCCGATTGATTGGAGCATTTTTATTTGAATTCATGTAAATACTAGGATAAATGTTTTTTTCCTGTTACAATTACTTTTTAAATGTATTTTTTTATTTATATGAATTTTTATTAATTTATATATATATATATATTTGTACATTCAGTATTGCATTATAAAACTGTACAAACAAGTGTTAGCTATTTAAGTCAACCAACTGCATTTTTCATGCACTTGTGTTACCCTTTAACATCATATGATATGTTGCCACATGTTTGCTTTTTCCAGAGGGAGAGGGCGACGTGCTGATGGACCCACTGATGGCTGACTGGTTCAAACTCATCCAGAAGAAGCAAATGTTCATCAGGAGGGAGTCAGAACTTGTTTACACGTGAGTCCTGTTTGCCTTTTTTGCTCAAAACAACAATGGATCATAAGACATGTTTAATTGTATATGGGTCGAGTAAGAAGCTCTTCAATTTTGGGGCATTTTGGTTTAAAACTGCCAAAAATAGTGTTTTTTTTTTTTTTTTTTTTAAACAAAGTTTTGCATAAACTCCACATTGATGCTCCTTTGGAGGCAACATAACTCTCCAATAGTGTGTGGCCACTACCATTTGTATCATTCTGAAGAACGTGCCTGCATGTTTGGTGGTGTGTTTCAGTGCCAAGACTCAGGATCTGGAGCAGCGGCAGCTACGTGTTGAGCAGGAACTCCGCACGCTGCTGGAGAAGCCTGGTAACATTCTGGTCTAATCAGCATCTTGAATGATCTGATGCCTTCCTGCTTTGAACTGGCATTACATTACCGTGCGTGTAACAGACCACGTCAAGACCACAGAGGAGCGAGCGTGGGAGAAGACACTGATGCGGAGACTGATGGAGCTCGTGGACGGCAGGAACGCCATTGTAGAGGTTCTGGATGACGACCGACTCAGGTGAGGAAGATCTGATGTTCCTTTTATAAGATCAGACTTGGAAAAAAATAGGTTTTACAAATGTATCTTCCAAATTCAGTGTTTGTAGATAAAGCAATGTCACTTTAGCTTTCGTAGGGCTCACTAATAGTAATAATAATGATGATAATAATTGCACCATGGCCAATTTGCTAATAAAATTCACAATTCAATCACAGTGGCATCTGGTGGTGCAGTGTTGCCACTGTTTTCCTCATTCCCCATAAAACACAGGTGCTAAACGCAAGGCCCCGGGGCCAAATGTGGCCCACCACATCATTTTATGTAACCTGCGAAAGCCTGGAGATAATGTGTCAATAATGCACTTCACTTTTTCCATCACAATGTATTTATTCTTTCATTTGGACAGAAAAATTTGACTGTCTTCTAATGAATCAACAATTTTAAAAATCCATCCATCCTATGCTGCTTGTCGTCACCAGACGGGGGTATGCTGGAGCCTATCCCAGCTGACTTTTTGGCGAGAGGCGGGATACACTGTGCCGATCGCAGGGCACATATAAACAAACAACCATTCATACCTATGGACAATTTAGAGTCGCCAATTAACCTAACATGCATGTTTTTGGAATGTGGGAGGAAACCGGAGTACCCGGAGAAAACATGCAAACTCCACACAGAGATGCCCAAACAGTGTCGAACCATATCTTCCAGATCTCCTGACTCCGTGGCCAACATGCTAAGCACTAGGCCACTGTGCGGCCCCTTGTCAAAAATAAATACTACTATAAACAGTTACAAGTGGCCCTCTGAGGGCCGCCATGTGACCCTCAATGAAAACCAAGTTTGACACCCCTGCTGTTTTTATTTTTTGTGCAAATTATTTTTAGGGAAGTGGCGGAGGACGAGCAGTTGAACACCATGATGAAAAATTTAGGTAAGTGATGTTTAGAATCTTCAATGTATTTTTTTTTGTTTGTTTTCGTACACGTTTGATGCACAATGTTAAGTTATTTTTTTGTCGTTTTTGTTTTCTTTTGCTATCACTAGGATTAAAGAAAGGCAAACCTAAAAGGAAATCCTCCATCTCAAAACTGTTCGGTCGAAGAAGTAAGAGAAGAGTGGAGTAATAATCAAAAGTGTACTCACATGAGCTATTATTAGCTTTCATAATTTCATTTTCAGCTATTTTCGGGAATAACACAATAACCACCGTTTGCTTTTAATTACAAAATATTGGTTTGGTGTTCCCGATTCCCACAAATTTTCCGTTGAGTAGTTTTTCCTGCAAGCACACAAACATTTGTGCTGAGTGGCCTTGGTGGAGGTCGGGTTCTCAGAGTGTTTGTGTGATGTAGGATTGCAGTGTAACGCATGCTGATGCTTGGTTGAATATTCACACATTGTTACTGCAGTGGTTTGTCACATTTCAGGTTTAAATACAGCAGGGCAGACCGGCAGCACTTTATTAAAGTTCTTTTATTTAAATTCAACCTTTTTTTTTAAAATAATATGTCACTGTGTGGTGCTTTAACCAGTGGCTAATTGTTTCAAAAAGCGGTAGCCTATCAGGTGGCGCCGGGTCAGAAGTAGGTCACCCGCTGCTGAAATAATTTTGTGCACATTAGACACACGTGTAATCCTTCCACAGTCTTCCAGCCAAATTGAAATTATTTCATTAATAATTCCAATAATGGATTTTAACAAATTTCCTGTAACGAAATTAGCAAGGGGTGGGGGGTGAGGGGGCAGCGGCGGGTGGGGTGCGATTAATGAAGTAAGCCACACAGTGTTGCCTCCGTTCTGTACTGTAGGTGGCAGCCTGGCTTTGCTTCCTGGCGAGCACACACACTGTAAGACACAACTTGCACAATCCAATTTGCCACACTTGCAGACGGTTAATTTCTTTGCTAATTTTATAAATGCTGGAAAGAAGAAAAAAAAAATAAAAAATCGAGCCGTGCCGACGCAATAACGTGAAAGAGGATTAGGCCGGGCGCTAGCTTATGGCGGACCGAGGCTTATAAACTATAGTGCTGCACGGAGCTCTTTTATCGTAATTAAACATTACTCTTTGCTAATATCTGCATCACAATTGAGGAGTTTAAAATGTGCCTGCATGCAAGCACAAAAACAGCGTTTTAGCTTGTAAGGAAGCTTGAATGATTGGAGCAGCAGCAGCAGCTCACAGCGGAGCATGTTCAACTTCAGCTCTGGTGGCCAATAAATCCTTTGAAGATTAGTGAGAGAGGTGGAATGATTTACTTAATAGCCTCCTTTTCTTGCCACACATCTTTCCAGCAAAACCTATTTCTCAACTTTTTACCTCCTCGCCAACCCATGCAACAAGCATTTTTTTTTTTATTGCAGGAAAAGCGAATATAACAATACAAAAAAAGAACCCCCCCCACCCCACCCCCTTTCCCCACCATGACACACGGCTCACTTTGAGATGCATGAAATCATGAAGTCGGAACCGAGTTTAGGGATGATATTTGGCGCAAAAAGAAGAAGTGGCACGCGTGTGATGCGTCTGACAGTCGAGACTTGAACGTGTGATATTAGAGTTAATTAAAGCTTTGCGCCCCGTCTCCTGCAAACGCTTGCACTGGTGCAATTAAGAATCAAAGGCGAGGGCTTAGTGTCAGGGGGGGTGTCTAATACGTGGTTTTTACAGGAACGGGACCTGATTCGCCCAGCTCCTAGCGACAAGCATTAACAACAGCATCAAATTAGAGGGACATTAATATTCATAAGTAAAACAATTCATGCCGTGTGTGTGTGTGTGTGTGTGTGCACGTGTGTGTATGTGTGTGATGAAATGGAATCCTCAGAGGTGAGCTCTGGTGTCCAGGCAGCTCATTAGAATACGCCATTAGCTGTCAAGTGCTTAATCTCTATGGAAAAAGTCTGTTTGAACTGCGCCGACACAAAGATGGAATATGTAATCTCGCTTGATTGCAATTGGGGTAATACCACCACAAAATTAGGTACACCCGCACAGTCTCATAACTAAAATTCGGCCTTCCCAAAGATGATAATGCTGAGTTTTTTTTCATGCAGCAATAGTGAGAGCTGCTTGTAATATTTGGTAGGCTTTCTGGATCTGAAAGTGTGGCAGTGTAGTTCCCCGCTTAAGTTGACACGCAAACGTGCAGTTTAAGCTTTAAATTCATCAAAACCTGAGCATATTTTGAGTTCAAGTGAATTTTTTAATTGGTTTAATGCCTGGAAATGACACACGAAAGAGGCAAAATGCTGTAATAGCTGTTGTGTGAAGACGGGGGTGTCCAAAATTGATCAAAGAACAGAAAAATGGAGCGAAAAGGCACAATGTAAAGAGGAAATGTTGATACTAATAACGCATCGCTTTGCCTTTTTAAATACATGTACTGTACAGTTGTCCCTCGCCACATTGCGGTTTGAATTTCACGGCTTCACTCTACCACAGGTTTTCAGAAATATATAAAATCATGCTCTTTTGTGGTGGAATACGGCGTATTAGTCAAAACATACGCATATTTAAGCAAATGTCTCATATTTTTTGCCTAAAGTGAGCATTTTCAAGCATCAAAATAGCTGAATGAACTAAAATAGAAATACAGTATGAGGCATTGAAAAGACCCAAAGACCTTGACTCGGTACCGTAGACTGGTCACTAGGAGTCAGTAATGTGACTCTACTATTAGGTGTGACACACAAGCACCAGACTTGATTGCCAGAATAACAGGCTTCTATTGCAGGTTGGAATTATATTACAATAAACACAAGCTAATGTTGCAGCTGTAACCTACGGTAAGATGAAGATCAACTCCGAACCCCTCACGTCAATTCCTGTCCACCACTCGCTCTCCTCCCGGATGGAACACATTTACAGCAGAACACACGAGCATGAGTCTTATTTATGTCTTAAATGGCTTATTTACTCCTATGTCTACTATATTGGGTAAGAGGGGTGTCATGGTGACTATAGGGGTGTTATTTCATGTCTAGAGGGCTCTAATGTAAAAAAAAAAAAATATTTAGAAGGTCAAACGGGTTTTCTATGCTGTAACTACGAAAATATTCCATTTCTAATGAAGGAATCCTGCTTTGCAGAAATGTACAAGCGTTATTTTGCGTTACGCACCATCTATTTCTAGAGATGATGTATTTAATTGTGCTGAAATGTGAGTTACCTCAAGTGTAAGGTGCTTTAAAAGGGAGAAATTGCTAGAATTTAGAATCTATTTGAATGTGCATTTGAATGCTGCAAACGGCAGTGTGCATGAGTGCAGTGCACTACAGCCACAATGAAACGTACTAGAATACCTCAAAACTAAGACTTTGCATTCCATATTACAGACCTATTTTTAATGGCGGCTCGGCTGTGTCATCTTTAGCCCCGCCCCCTGGCAGCGCGTGTGTAATTAAGGTCCTCCAGGTAATTTGATCAGGCTCATTAGCTCTGAGGAGTAAACGAGAAGGGCGCCGCTAATTTATTGGGCCAGGATTCTCATCAGCGCCGGCCGTGGTGATATTTGAATAGCGATCTAGATCTACGCTGCACAGATCAGCTCCACCGCTTGACTGCTTGTCACCGCCATTGCTTTTTTTTTTTTTTTTTTTTGGTGTTATTTTTAATTTCGCGGCCTAGCATGCTTTAAAAAGTCTTTGTTTGCATTCCGTCACTCACCAAATTCAATTCTCACACCTGTGCAAACCCAAAATTGCATTGTTTTTTTGCCTATTCAGTGGCAAAGATCCATTTTCTATGTCAGAGCGTGCTAAAGGAGGAAGAAGCATGTTTTTTTTTTTTTCTTTCCATGTGTAGAAATTTGCATTGAGAGGAAATTATGCATGGCGGCGAGTGGAAATGAAATATCTAAAGTGCATGACTGGTAGACTTGACAAGTGCAGCTTTCATCCATCTCAAATGAATAATTTTCACTTGCCTTAAACATCCCTAATCCAAGCATGTTATCAGCGGGCGTGCAGGATCCTGACAGACTTTTTTGGCGGAACGGCGCCACAACTTTCAACTTGCAGGAGATTCCGGGCCCGCGCTTCGCTCGCCGCATTGGTCTGAGCCACTCACTTTTATCCCTCTCCCGCTGTGTGCCTGGATCAGTGAAATTCCCTCGCAACACAATGTGTACATGCGACGCCAGTCGTGAATAAGATAGCGGGACGTCTCACTCCAGCCTCCTTTTCGAGATTGTATTATAGCCGTGATTCACCCTGGTGGCCTTCTCACAGGATGGGGTCTAAAACCTCATTTGTCCTCCATTGCCGGGCACCGCTATGCTAATAAAGTCAAGTTGTCTAAAACCTGTAGCATGGATCTCCTCCGTTCGTCCGGTATTGAGCCTTTTTGACCCTTTAGGACCACCGTATTTCTGCTGTTTGGTTAGCAAACATATTCACATGCCGCAAACCACATCACGTTTGTTTGTTTTTGTCGATTACTATCTCAAACAATTAGAAAACACCAGTACAAACATACGAAATTCATAAAACAAATGAAATTAGAACTTTTAACGCTGGTAAACGCATCACAGCATATCATAGCAATCCTAAAATACCATGCAATGCAATTTTTGCATTTTTTTTTAATTTTTTCCTTCTTCAATAATCTTTTTAAATTTGATTTTCATCATATTATGACTTTATTCCCATAATATTTATCCCATAACGTTTCCCCCAAACCTAATTTTCAAAATATTGCTACTTTATTTAATTTTGTTTCTCATAATATTATCACTATATGATTATAATTTTTATATTGGGGGGGGAAAAAACACATTTTTCTTTAACATTTACACTCTGTACTTCTAAAATTACATAAATTCTTTCCTTTAGAGAGTTCAGTATCGTAAAATTGCAACTATTTCTCATTGGAATACAACTTTTTTTTCTCTTCATATTTTGGCTTTATTCTCAGAAAATTGCAAGTGTTTTTTGCTATTTCTGCTGTTTTTGTTTTCCCCAGCTATTTTCAACTTTTCCCTCATAGTTTCTTGTAATTATGACTTTATTCCCATAATATTTTGACTTTATTCTCGTCATAACATTCTCTGCAACCAAATTTTCCAAAAATTACAACTTTATTTTGCTGTATTCCATAATATTACGACTTCAAAAAAATGTCTTGAATATTTCAACTTTATGCTACTAAAATGTTATTTTTGCTCATGATATTACGATGTTGTTTTCGACTTTTCCTCGTTAGAGTTTTTCTGTAATGATTTGACTTTATTGTAAAATTGCTGCAATTTTTTCCATTTTTGCTATTTACTTTTTTGCTTTCTATATTTTTTATTTTTCTATATTTTTTCCTATATTTTTAGAATGTGCTGCAGGCCAATAAAAAACAGCGCCAGGCGGCACTTAGGAGATATATTCGGGGATACACGGTATTACGCATGAGGACATTGAGGCCACGCCATGACATCATATAAAGTGCATTTTTAGGTGATTTTTATTGATTTATTTTTGGTCTGTTGGCTCGGATTGGTAGTCGTTTGTTTTTTGTTATGTGCAGAACAGCTGCCAGTTTATGGATCGCACTCACATTTTGTGCGTTTGAAACCGTACTTGAGATGTCAAAGTGCTACAAATCTTATCTTTTTAAATTCTGACCAGGTTACGTTTTATTCTCAACGATTGAATGTCGATCGAAAGACACTTGAGTCGGACCCTGTTGTTGTGCCCAATAGGATACGTTGTGGTCGTCTTCCACCATTATTTCTATGTACAGTGGTACATTTGTGTAGGATTCAGAAAATGATTGTCTAAAGTGTCTCGTTTTTCCCGCAGGCGAACACGGTGCCTAACAAACTAGTCCGTTTGCTCGCGTATCAAAGAATCCCACGCTTTGGTGACTTAGTCGTGACGGCAAAACAACGAAAACCGAGGTGCCGCTGTATTTTTCTCTGGCTTTTATCACGACAGTGCCCTTGAAGAAATTTGGGCCGTCTTATTGCGGTTATTGTTGCAGGCCCCGCCCACAGCATCCCAGCCGTTTCCACAAACACTACCCCGACAATAAACAATTAAAGGTGTAATTTGTATTTATGCGGCTAATCCGGCGCGATAGCTGCTAATGCGAAGGGTTAGCTGGCTATTTTCAATATCCACTTTCACACAAGCCTCTCTCGCCTGGCGATAAGAATATTAACCTCATCACTTTCAGGTAACTTTCAACGCTTGAACATCTTGTCTTAAAGACCCCGGCGCGCTAGCAGGAGTCTCAGCCTTGGCATTTAGTGACATTTTAAGCCTTTTAACAGAATCCAGACGGGGATTTGCAGTTTCCACCAAAGGAAAATAATTTATATCCTCCTTTTCGGAGAGAAACTGTGGGTAGAGGGATTAAAGACAGCACAGAGATTTGTATGTGGTGCAAGTAAAACAATGTTGTGACTCAGTTAATACATTTTGCTCTCATCCACTTTCATGTTTTTTTTATGTTTTAAAAGGGAGCGTTGTTACTCATAGGGCTGAAGCTGGCTTTGGAAGCCTTTGAGTGTGAAGTGTGCAGGTCACAGTCATGACAGCACCAATTACTTGCATCACCTCCCAATCAATCTTCCTTAAAGATGCCGTATGTCATCATTTTAGCTAAAAATACCAGCCTCAGCATCGTTTGGATACTACGCCGGCTTATAATGAGGAGTAGCATCAACGAGAACCAAGTGAAATTCCATGCTTTAGTGGTCCTTGATACTGCTAGGACACTTACGGATACACACCGGAGATACATAGTTTGCTTAAATAAGAATATTTTCTGACTAACAATAGGCCGTATTCAACCACGAAACAGCTTGATTTATTAATATATGTTTGAAAAACTGTAATGCTGTGATGGTTAAGCCAGGAAATTCTAACCGCTATGTGGCGTTTGACGACTGGACATGCAAAACTATGTACAAAGAAGACTGACTTATCTGTTTTTAGTAATATTAAATGCACTTTGCTTTGCATTTGAATCAATGAGCACTTTAAAGAATCATAACTAGTTTATATTGTAGGTGATCCCCCCCCACCACCACTTACCATTGGTCTATAGAGACCTACTCCTACTGTACTGTAGGAGAATGGGTGATTAATAAAGAATGTTTTAACCTACAGCAGTTTTTCTTACATGGTTTTCCTCCATTTGTGCTTATTTTTAATTTAGATTTGTCTGTTTTTAATATATTTTATACTCTAACAGCTACTGCAGTTTTTTTGTTTTTTTTATTTCTACATACGCAGATCGTTCATGTGATTGGTGTATTTTGTTAGTTGCTGTGTTAGAATTCGGATGAATACTGCCATGCTTTTATTTTGAAGCTTACATGTATGTTGACGTCGACCAAAGTGTTAGTAATAATAACATGGCAAACCGAGGTTTGATGATTTTGGTGGACGTAGACGGGTTGGCGACTTAAGCGGGTACTACAAAATGCTTAACTCATTCAATCCCAGTCATTTTTCAAAGACAACCCCTTCCTTACCGGCCATTGTAGACGATTTTGACTGATCTTTCAAGGCACACAGAATATTGTGTCTTATGGTTATATAAACATGGAACCTACCAACAGAAAGATCAGACTCCCGTCTTTCATCAGGAAAAAAAAGGTTTGTTTCTACCTTTTTCCGTTCCGTAGGAATCAGCAGTAGAACATAGGTAAGTTTCAGGAAAATATCAGCTCCTGACTACAAAAGGGAGAAACCCAGCTTTTTGTGAAAAGATAAATTTCAAGCATAACTTTCACTTTGACACAAATATTTGCTGCTTTTGTGACAGCTCAAATTTCTAAACACATATACCAACATAAACAAAAAGAGAGAGGTTGTTTTACGCCGAAATAATTTATTTCCAAATATAACACCATGAACTATTTACAATTTTCACATGTGGAACAAAGCCGTGCGTGTGTGTTAAAATTTCCCGACAATGCGTAACCTTCTGCACGCTACCCTCCTCCACGCTCTCTCACTTCCTCCTTCCTGTCTTGTGTGATTCTTCCGTTCACATGATCTCTGCGGAGCTCTTATCAAATGCACTTCTGCCACCTTGTGGCCGTTTTTATGGCTTATAATTGCGCTGAAGTGAAATGCATTAGTGGGGAGTTGCGTAATCACCCCTTTTTGCCTCTTGCGCAAAAAACCGTAAGAGACGTATAATGTAATATACATACATACATAATATAACTGTCTTTGGTATTGAATTGAGTTAAAACTTTTTTTGTGTTAATGCTGCACCTCGTCTGAACACAGCGCTGCTCCCCTTTTAATTTGGCAAAAGCAGGAACTAGCAGGCACTATCTGGACAGGAGGGTTCCTAGTGTGCCTGGAAGGTACCGTAAGTGACGTAAGCCACTGGTCGGGGGTTATATAGATTTGTTATTGTAGCATTTGAGGGTAAACGGAGAAAAAAGAACACCCTCGGTCTCCTCTTGGATCACACTCAAAGAAATATAAACGTCGTTCTCCTCCATTGTTTTGTTAGCGTGTCTCGTCCCGTGCTGATGCGTTCAGTACGGTCTCGCAAGACAGAACGAAACTTTAATTAGTTACTGTTGCTTTAAATCTGTGAAATAACTCCATGTGTGACTGCTTGCTACACAATGGCAGCCTGTGTGAGAGCAGCTTTTGATGCGCTGCCTGTGTCTTTATCTCACACCCGGCAAGGTTAATGAAGTGGTGGCACTTTTGGAGGAAGTAGAAATGGGATGATGAGTAGCGAAAAGACCAGAGGAAGGCTTGGAGATGAAACGTCCGGCTCTTAGCGGCTGTAAGTGGCAATTGTGCCGTGTTCAGTGCAGACAATAAGAAAGGCAAAAAGAGGGCGGGTAAGAGGGGTCGTCATCCTCTTAAACACAACAGACGTCTGAATCGGGGAACAGTTGATTGCATCTCTTTCAGTGCGGCGGCTCATGAGAAAATTACATTAACATTCCAGACGTCACCCGCACGTTGATCCATCCAACACGTCCTTATATGGAAGTCTTTAATCCCCTTTTTGTGCTCTGACATGTTCCCAATTGTGTTCACGCGCAAGCTAAGAAACGCCAAAAAAAAGATGCAACTTGACTTGAGTGAAACCAAAAGTTTTCGGGTGCGTTCACACTTGTCGTGTTCGGTTCGGTTGAAAGGAACTCGTTTGCGCCAAGCAAATAAGTGAACTCTGGTGCGGTTCGGTTCACTTGAGCTCAAATGTTAACGCTACATGGAGCAAACGCACGCCGGAATGACCAATATGTACGAGAAACGGCATTGGAAGTGCTGTCTCTCTGCTCTGAAGTGCCCTTTAATAGGATATTTTGGAAGCTTTTTGTGAAATCTGAGATGGTAAATATCGCAGCCTTTTGGGAAACTGAAAAAATTCCAAAACTCCAGCTTCAGTGTTGGCGTGTGGGCAGGTAAAACGGAGCTTTTTGGTTGGCATCATAAATAATGTGTCCTGTTTTTAAAGCTACTATCTAACAACAGAACATGAAGTCCATTTAATCTGAAGCTTGTTCTTTGGATTGATCGAGTGATCGGTTAGGCCCTATAGACCAGGGGTGTCCAATTTTTTTCCACCGAGGGCCGCATATTGAAAAATCATAGGATGCGGGGGCCGCTTACATTTTCTAAACCAACCCAGTTAAATATACAGAAACGTTTTGTTACATTTAAAGAAAAAAACAGCCTGCATCTCAGCTTTGTGTTATCGGTGACAAAGCCTACTGAATATTCCAGCTTTGAACCCTGCGCCTTAAAACAATGATGCAGGTAATTTATGGATAAAAGAACTACAGTTCCCTTGATGCTTGGTGCTGAAACGGAAAGGAGGGCACTTGCGCGATGGAAGCAAATATCACATGTTATGAAATCTTACGTAGCGATCATGTTTTGATCCGACAAATCTGAGGAAAGTTCCATCAAGTGTAGAATTCCTACAGCTTCTGCTCGGACCGCTTGGACCACGGCAGCTGTTAAACTCTGATGGAGGGTAAAAAAAACACAAAAAAACCCGTCTCACCGGAGCTAACGAGTGATGCTGGGAACATTGAGTGTAAGTAGGATTGCAAGGTTTATAGTGTGTCTTTCTGTGTAAATATCCCATGTTACAACGTGGACACCTGCAGCCTACAGTGTATATACATTATGTACAAGCATTTTTTTTCTTTTTGGTGGGTGCGGCTTATATGCAGGTGTGCTCAATAGTCTGCAATTTACAGTACATTTTTTGTTACATTACACTTTTTTGCTTGTTAACTTTTTTAAATAAAAAATATAATATTCTATATGAATATTATATACTGTATTATATATTTGTATTACGTACAAATATTTCAGTGTTTTGTAAACATTTTTTCTGTTAATGTTTTTGACTTTATCATAACTTTTAGCCAAATTGTTAAATATTTTAGTCTAGAATATTTTGACGTTTTTTTTCTCCTTTAGTATTATGACTTTATTCTCATATTGTCTTAATTCTCATAAAATTACTGCTTTTTTCCCCATTTTTGCTGTTTTAAAAAAAAAAAATCTAGTTTGATCGCATTTTTAGAATGTGCCGAGGGGCAATAAAAAAAAAACGTTGGGCTTCAATGGCCGTTCGGGCCGCACTTTGGACACCCCAACCGGACCAAACAACCAATGAACCAACCAAAAACAGTGGTTTGGTCTGCAACATGAGAGAAAAGCGGCAAAATAGTCGAACAAGAAAGTCTTGCTTTGCCTAAAACACAAAGATAATAGGTCTGCGTTCATGGATGACTATGGAAATTAAAAAATATTCTCATATGAGAGGCTAAAATCAGATCATATTTACATTTTTAGGTCAAAAAATGATTAGTTGAATACCAAAATAGTTGCATGCATTAATCAATGAATTGGTGCAGCCCTACTAAACATAGCACCAACGTTGCTAAGCTGTATCCCCAAATAAATGACCGTATGGGAAACCGTGTCGTCTGTTTTGGGTAAAAGCTACATTGACCTTTTTCAAGGCAACAAGTCGTTTGTGCTTCATAACCAACAGAAGTTGCTGCTTGCTGTCCCAGCGTAGACAAACAGGAACAGGAAGCTAATGTGAGTCTGATGTACCGCTAATGCTCTCCATTCCTCATCTTTTCTTTCTTTCTTTCTTTCTTTTTTTTTTTTTTTTTGCTTTTAATGTTCCAATTCCCTTTACATCCATGTGAGCTAATAGGTAAACAGTCCTGTATGGAAGAAATGAAGCCAATGAATTAGCATATAGATGAGTTCCCCTCGTACAAATAGTGCTGAGCGGAGATCATGTATGTAAAGTGCGCCTGCCCCCCCCCCAAAAAGTACATTCATCAGTTTCAATCATCATTCAG
The DNA here is from genome assembly GCF_027744805.1 of Dunckerocampus dactyliophorus. NCBI lineage: Eukaryota > Metazoa > Chordata > Actinopteri > Syngnathiformes > Syngnathidae > Dunckerocampus > Dunckerocampus dactyliophorus. The sequence goes on along the minus strand of NC_072836.1, from coordinate 6,733,405 downwards.
TCTCCTCCTCGTTATTTCCTCATTGCTCAAAAATGATGCAGTAAAAAAAAAAGGGATGAGGGGGGAAGCGGAAAACTCCCCAGAGTGGCGTAATTGTTTTGCCGAATAAAAAGGAGAAACAGAGGGATGTAAACACCAACAAATTAGCGTCCTTTTTGCGTGTAAATCTGCATTCATGGGGATAAATAAATGAAAGTGCACCTTATCCTGGCTGGTGACTTGTATTTGATCCTCATTACTGTAATTCCATAAAACACAAACACTGCCTCTGTCAAGTGTTTATGGCATAGCTGTTGTTAATATGCCCAAAGAAGCTTACGGAATTGGGTCAGCTAATTAAGCAATTAGCTTATTCCGGCTCCGTGGTCAGGCCGCCGCTAATCTGCGGCGTCGCCAAGCTGGCGCGTGCCAAAGCGCGAGGGCTCGTCTGCCATCCTGACAAAGGATCTCGTTTGAAGCCATCTTTTCTCCGTCGACGGGCCCCTGCGCTCTGCTAATGCTCGCATTTCCCATGCAAATCCCTGGAATTGAATAGCTTGTTTGTTGTCAACTTGCTACATTGAGACATTTATGTAGCGCCGCTCAAGTGTTTGCTCTGTGCGTCGGGAGCTGTGTTAACACACGTGAAATCCCAGACAGATTATGAGCCAAAGACGCATGTTGGCGGCTTTTGATGCGTGTTTTTTGTCGCCAAAGTGTTGAGACTTTTGCTAAATACTCTTGATATCACAAGTGTCATTTCCTTTTGCTGGCTGTGGACCGGTCATTATCTTAACTGACCAGATTACATGAGATCATGGGATGCACGCTAACGTGCTACGCTAAACGAGCGTTTCAGTCTTTATGCCCGACGACTTTCTCACCTCTTCATCTCTACTGCATATTCATGTTGCTTTTTAGCATCATGGCGACGAAGGCAAGGGGAAAAACTCCCTAGGAGGAAGAAACCTCAAACAGACTGGGAGCTGTTTGGAATATTTTGTCCCTCCTTATGGAGCTAAATAAGGTAATTTTGCACACCGGAAGGGTAAAAATACAGCTACAAAATCAGTCATTTGCATGCCAAAACAACAGGGGGCGCAACACTGAGGGGGGAAAAAAAGGTGAATCATACTTGTGGTGTGTTACATAAAAAGTATGTACAAACATATTCATGTTTATTTGGTCAAACTATTTTTTTTTCCTCAATTTTTTTTACATGATAATGTACTACATACATTAACTCATTCAGTACCAAAGACGTACTTTAGAAACCCAAAGGCCCGATTTTATGGGTTTTTTTTGCGGCAGAGGCAAAAAATAGGTGATGACGCAACTCCCCGCTAATGCATTTCACTTCAGAGCAATTTCAAGCCATAAAAACGGCCACAAGGTGGCAGACGTGCATTTGATAAGAGCTTCGCAGAGACCGTGTGAACGGAACAATCACACACAGCAAAAGGTGGCGAGAAATATCTCTATATTGAATAAAGCAAAATATCTTCTTGATCAAAAATCACTCCACACTCTGTACTGTTCCTTAGTATTACCATATCTAACGTATTGTGTGGAGATATGGGGAAATAACTACAAAAGTAATCTTCACTCACTCACTGTACTGCAAAAAAGATCTGTGAGGATAATTCATAATGCCAAGTATAGAGAACATACAAACCCTTTATTTTTAAAATCACAGATATTAAAATTCGCAGATTTAGTACACTTTCAAACCGCTAGAATAATGTATAAAGTTAATAATAACTCGTTACCCAAAAATCTAATCAAGTATTTCTCAATCAGAGAGGAGAAATATGATCTTAGAGGAAAATTAAACCTAAAACATTTATATGCGAGAACAACGCTGAAAACCCATAGCATTTCCGTGTGTGGAATTAAATTATGGAACGGATTGAGTAAAGAACTCAAACAATGTACAGAGATGAGCAAATTCAAAAAACAATACAAGCAGTTGATGTTTGCCAAATACAAGGCAGAAGAGTCCTGATTGTTATGTCAGGTTTGTTATTTTATTTTATTTTTTTATTTTTTTATTTTCTATTTTATTTTATTTTATTTTTTATTTATTTAATTAAATTTTATTTGTTATTTATTTATTTCTATTTATTTATTTATTTTTTTTTAAAATAATTTTCTTTGTTGTGTTAAAAAAAAAAAAAAAAAAAGCTTTGTTCTTATTTATTTATTTATTTATTTAGTATTGTCATCATATTATCATTATTATGAATGTTCTCTCTTTTTTTGGGGGGACGGTTATCTCACCGTTATCTATTATGTGTTATCCTGACTATCACTGAAAACATGACATGGAATCCAGGAAGTGAACTACATGTACTGTACTAGATGTAGAATGGATGGGGGGTAGGATTAAATAAGCTTTGCTTCTTCCTACTCCTTTTGGACATGTGGAACTGTCAAAAAATGATTCACGAGATGTATTTCATTGTAACCTTCATGTTCAAATAAACTAAACCAAACCAAACCAAACCAAACCAAACATGACAGGAAGGAGGAAGCGAGAGAGCGTGGAGGAGTGTAGCGTGCAGAAGGTTACGCATTGTAGGCAAATTTTAACACACATGGGCACATGCGTGCACACGCGTGCACACACACAGTTCAGTTGCAAAAGCAACAAATATTTCTGTCAAAGTGAAATTGATCTCTTTCTTCCTTTTGTAGTCAGGAACTGATATTTTCCTGAAACTTACCTAAGTTCTACTGCTGATTACTAAAGAACGGAAAAAGGTATGAACAAACTGTTTTTTTCTCTGATGAAAGAAGGGAGTCTAATCTTTCTTTTGGTAGGTTCCATGGTTATATAACCGTAGACACAACATTCTGTGTGCCTTCAAAGATCGGTCAAAATCGTCTACAATGGCCGATACTGAAGGGGTTGTTTTTTGAAAGAAGGCTGGCATTGAATGAGTTAATTGATGATTGACAACTAGTTTGCTTTTTGATTAATCATTTTTTTTGGTTTAAAAACGTAAATACGGTATACTCTGATTTCAGCCTCTCACATGTGAATATTTAAAAAATGTTCATCTATGAAAGCAGACCGGTTCATACTGATTTGGGCCATGAAGGGCCTACCCCACAGGTGTCAAACTCGAGGCTCGGGGGCCGGATTTGGCCCGCCATATCATTTTATGTGGCCCGCGAAAGCCTTGAAATAATGCATGTCAAAAGGACACTTATCTTAATATTAAAAAAAAATATTTGTATATATATTGTAATTTTGTTATTAATATTAATTTTGTCTTTACTTTTTTAAGCTTTATTTTTCATTATCTTACTTTTATACTATTGTAAAATTATATTTATATTATTGTATTTTTATATGTATGCTGTAATTTTATATATTTTATTTAATATAAATGTATTTTAATAAGTACACATTTTTATATATAACAAATATTTTACAATAATATCAAAAATTGAATATTTAAATCATTTTTACAATAATTTAATAAACATTTACCGTTACATTTACAATAAATAATAAAATAATATATTAAAGTAAAAACAAAATTAATATTACTAACAAAAACAACTTAAAAATATATTTTTTTAAATCAAAAAGACAATTTTTCTTGCTAAATGTATTTGTTGTCAATATTGACAGAAAACTTTATATTTTTTGTTGTCAAATCCAATTTAAAATGAATTTTTTCTTTTTAATTAATTAAAAATGTACGTAATAATTACCAAAATTCTAAAATAGAATTATAAAAAGTGGCCCTCTGAGGATAACCATAACTGTGATGTGGCCCACAGTGAAAACGAGTTTGACGCCCCTGGCCTAACCGATTAATCGAAACAACAAGCTTAAGATGAATCGACTAAGAAAACAAGCGTTCGTCAAAATACAACTTCAAAGAGGCGGTCCAGGTGGAAGTAAGGTGAGTTCCACACAGGTTAGCTTCATGTTTGAAGTTTTTCCAAGTATGTTTTGTCCACAGATGCAATCCTACGCTCTCTTGTCATCTCGACAAGCGACGGAATAATAAACCTGTGCTTCTGTGTGATGCACCTCTGCCACAGTATGCTAATAGCACTTTAATGAGAGGAACGTGAGACAGAAGAAGTGTACGTAATTGAAGGAAAAGGCTTAAAATGCGTTGTTTACGGGTCAGGGGGACGCCACTTAGGGCCCCGGCCCCCGTTGATGATACGCAAGGTGTGGAAATGTGTTTCCAATCTCATCACTTCCCATCGAGGAGCGTGCGCACTTGTTCATTAGGCTTATGCATATCATCATCAGCCGGCGCGCTCCTTCCATCAGACGGCAGAGATGGCAGGGATATAAAAAAAAAAAAACACAAAAAAAAACGTGAGGGACGGGAGAGAATTCCAACAAGCATTCTCATTTGCAAAGGTCATTAAAGCCTGGCATACATTAGAAAAGCTGCTAATTATGAAATGGCTTAACTCCACATTCAGTGGGATTATGTCTGCTCATTTAGAATATGTTGATCCCCCCACTCCCATACACACTTGATGTACGCCATCACACACTTGATGTACGCCACACGACTCATGTTCACATTCCTTGTCGGTCATCTTCACTGTCCCCCAATTCTTATTTGCATCAACACTCGCGTGGCTTTAAGATAAAAGCAGATGTGTTGATGGAATTCCCTCCGGATTGCGATTTGGGATCTGGATTAAAGATGCGTCAGGAAGCAAGTCTTTGGGATGACTGGGAACCACCCAAAAGAGGAGAAGCGGTATAGAAAATGGATGGATGGATGGTTGGATTATTTTAGGTTGACATAAAAGTACATTTTTTTTACAGGAAATTATTTTAGCACATTTATTTTATTTTTTTGTGGTTTTTAGTCATTTCATTTTTAATATTTTTTTAATAAAACATATTTTTAAATGGTTTAATGATTAGTGATTTAATGTATTTACAGTATGTATACATACTGTGTGTGTGTGTATGTATATATATATATATATATATATATAATTATTTTTAAATAATCAATTAAATAAAAAAAAATTATAGCACATCAATCAATTTTTTCTGCTTTTTTATTGTTAGCCATATAATATACTTGTACATTTATATTGAATTATCAATGTCAACCTTATTTTTAATTAATTTCGCAAGGAATAATCACATGTCTAAATATGGTTCATTGCCTGTTAAAGGATTACATCAAATGTAATTAAACCTTTAAAAAAAGTTATTCTTTTCTTGTTTTATTCTTAGTAATGGTGAGGAAAGAAAATATTTTGAATCTATAACGCTACACATCTATTCTGTTTTTCACTGTGTGTGTTTTTTGCTTTGACATAGCTTTCTTTAATAAGACGTATTTGTATGTCGCGAGTCTGAAAGTCTTGTCAGACAATTTACTTTCACGTATCGGACCTCCCCCTTGTTGTATGAGATGACTGTGATTTTGGTCTATTTAATAATCCAACGGCCAATTAAGTGGCGAGGCAGTGCTGGGATCTATAAAAGGTTAATAAGCCTCAGCTGCAGTGTGTTTCTCTTGAGCAAATGTCACTTAGACGCAGGCCAGCGCGGGTCAAGATCTCCCTCCAGATCTAAATTTAATCACGCCGCGTAGCCTCGCCCTCATTAGTCCTGGCCTTGTGCACCAGTTGGATCTGTCCTCGCTTTAGCCGCTTTTACCTGCTATAGCCACACGGCCGCAGAGTACAGCGTCTCCAAATGATGTCATCTGTTAACCTCTGTACCCGATGACCCAAACATAAACCGTATACCTCCTAGCCTTGATTTATACCCATAACCCTTAGCAATTACCCCAAAAACTCCTGTACTCCCACAACCATACCACCAAACTCAAACCCTATCCTCCCTGATCCAAACTAAAGAGCCAAACCCTAAACAAACTGAGCCCTTACCTCATAAACCATAACACAAACCCTACATGAAAACCAAAACATAACAACCCTATTCCTAACCCTACTCCTGTAACCAAAGCCATATACTCAAACGATAACCCAAACCTTTAGACCCTGTAAGATGGACCCCTTGTCCAAAACTATGAAAAAACTCTACACCCCCAAACCTAAACATCAGTCCTTGTAACAAAGATTGTTTACCTGAAACAGTGAAAAACCCAAACCTTATACCCCTGAACAAAAACCCATAATCTGTAACATGTAACCCAAAACTTATACCCTGTAGCCAGAAACCCATACCCCTTAATTAAACTCCAAAACACACGGTCACACAAACCCTACAACCCATATCCAAAGCTCTGTAACCCAAACCTTGTACCCCAAGTCCCAAACCTTCCACCACGTAATCAAAAGACCCGCTCCCCCAAACTAAACCAGAATACTCCAAAACCCAACACTTATACGAGGTCACCTGTACCCTATACCACTTAACAAGAAAACCATATAACAAACCATATACCTTTTTATACCCAGTAACCAAAACCTAGATCCCAGACTCTATAAACCAAAGCCCAAATGCAATAACCTGTAACCAAAAACCATTTAACCTGGACCCAAAACCCTGGAATCAAATCTGTACACTCCAAAACCAAAACTCCAAAAAGATAATTAACCTGAACACTTGAACCCTTGATCAACACCCCTTAAACTCAAGTAAACCCTGGAACTACCTGAATCCTAATCCAGTCAAAACCCTGTACCTCATAAACCTAATCCATCCATTCACGTTACAAACCAAGTGTACATGATGCGGTCACAAGGTTTCTGTGTGTGTGTGTGTGTGTGTGTGTGTGTGTGTGCGCGCGTGCGCATGTTTATCGACTCCAGCATGCCGGAAAGACGTCACGGTGCCCGTATGCAAAGCAACTTGCCGTGCAAACGTTAAAAGGAATTAGGCGCAAAATGGGTAATAATTCTTCTGGCGGGCCCCTACAGAAATGATTAACATAATTCTGATAAATAAGCAGATGGCAGAATGTGAGAATTGAGCTGGATTTATCTTAATTAATATCTTGAACCTACTCGGAGAAAGGTAAATGGCTCCAGCGGGGCCACAGTAAAGTGTGTGTGCGCGTGTGTGTGTGTGTGTGTCATTCTCATGGCCTGACATGTAGTAGCGGCCTGAGGATATTCAGTGGCTCTCCAGGTATGCATCAAACACAGGCAGGATGCTGATAATCAACACACACACACACACACTGGGGTGTTTGTTTCACATCAGAGGAGGACGTATTCTTTCTGTGGCGTTCACTTCCCTGAGATTAACCTGGGAAGTCTCAGTATTTCAAAAATGAGCCGTCGGTATTTTCCTCGTAACACATCCTAACAAGTGGAGAATTGCTGCCTCAGTGTCAAATAGTCACTTTCTCTCCCTCAGATTAAGGCAATTAACATGTTAATTATTACAAGTGGAAAGGGGACAAATGAATTCAAATAAATGTGATGTATTTTTTTGCCCATAATTAATTCACAGGGTTCCGACCGTGCCGGGTAATTACGCTTAAGTGTTTAATTACATATTTTGATGGGCTTCTCAATTAGCGCGGCTTAATAAAGTATCACATGACTGTCTCTCAGGTGCCGGGGCCGCCGCAGTGATATTGAAATATGAAATTACACGCGTCAATCTAAGCGGAATCTCCTCCACGTCAAAGTTTGACACCCCCGGAAAACAAAGAGTGTGCACGTTTACATATTAATGTAATGCCCGTTGGTGGCGCCACCTTGTGGGAGATGATGCGAGACTTTAGTCATAGCTTTAAATGAGGGCCTAGCTTTTATTCCAAATGTAAACATGCCCCGTGCTTTCAATGGCAGGGAGTCTTGCAAATCAATTTGCAGTGTCATGACATCCAGTCTGGAATATGTAAAGCACAGATAAGTCGCGTCTTGTCAGCCGTCCAGTGTTGCTGCAGAAAGGACAGCTGCCACCTGGCTGCTGTGTCCAACTATCTTGTTTAAATCCTCTAAAAGGTTACCACCACACTTATCTGTCACTTTGAGCGCATGCAACATGCTTCCCCCCCTCCCGTTCTGTATTTCTTTTTTTAAAACATGTTATACATCCTCCCCGCTTTAGGATTTGCAATGGCTGCTGGGCAAGAGTCCATAATTAGAACACAGTTCAGTCGGTTAGCAGGTAATTTACCTGGAGGCGTGAGAAGTCTAATTATTGTCTTTGAAAAGCTCATTTAGCTTCAAACACTTCAGGTGTCTTTTCTCCTCTCCTCGTCGGCGGCAGCAAAGGTAACCGTGTCCCGGAGCGCCAAGGATTCCAGATGCAGCTCACGTCCGCATTTCATTTCTTGATGTTTGGTGCTTCATTCAAGCACAAAGTATAGCAGACCTAAGCAAGGCCAAACAAATGCTGCTATTTTATTTTTCCATTAAATTTTGCTTTTTTCTTTGGACCAATACCCAAAGCTTTCAGGCTATAAAATATAGAATTTTTTTTTTAATCATGATTTTTTAAATATTTATATATATTTTTTTAAATATCTGTCTTTAAAAACAAATAATAATGAACTACATTGAAGGCCATTTTAGCCAATCAGAAGCCTGAAGAAAGGCACAATCCCAGCAATGATAATAGTGAATATAAGGCCTTGTCCACACGAATACTGATTTTTTTTTTTTTTTAAAAAGGCATATTTTTCTTTGAGTTTTGGCCTCTCATCCACACGCAGACGTAGCTTTTCGTCCTTAAAAACTGAGCTTTTGGAAAACTCCGGCTCCGACGGCGAAGACGGAGCTTCTGTCTTGTTGCCGACAGATGACGTAACGTAACGATGTGCCATCATTTCCACACTTAAGTATAATTTAATGTGTGCAATGGCAAGCATTACATCGCTGCTTTTAAGCATACCGAAATGACTTTTTGTGCGTGTGTAAGAGTAAACGTATGCCTACTTTCGCTTTACATTGACGAACAAAAGCGGCATTATGGGCCTTGGAGGACGCTAGTGCTGCTGTTTTCATCCCAGCGCTCGCGCCAACGACTGCGATTCGGGACAAGACCCGGTGGGACCTCTAGCTGGTGGGACAACTTTGACAAGCATGTCGTTATTTCAGAAGAGTGGCGTGAAAATGTTGGCATGGCAAGGACATTGTGATTGCTTCTCCTCCCGCACCTTAAAGGGCCAGTACTGTCGTGGAGGCAATGAAACAAGGACAATTTGCCAGACACACAGAAAGATTTCAGCGATGATAGCATCACAGCCGATTGATTTCTGTCTGACTGATACCATGAACTACACTTCACAGCATAGTAGTGATAATATCTGCTACATTTTAATAAGCATGTTTCATACATTTTTAGTTTTATATTCAATAAATGTTGCAGACAAATGTGAAACTTCACAAGCAGTCCGCTCGTATCTTCTCCAGTGAATCGCCATGTTTGTTGTTGTGCGTCTATGGAAATGACATCATCGACGCTTGTGATGGCTGAAATTGCCGTAACATGCCAGGCTGCAGCGCCGCCATTACTTTGGCCGATGTGCACGACAGCCTGGGAATTCTTATTTGTGTGGACAGAAATAGTTTTAAAACGCCACTGTGTGAACGGAGATGGAGATTTTTTTGACACCAAGAGTGGCAAATGTGTGATTTTTTTTTTTTTTTTTAAATATCCGTGTTTGTGTGGACATGGCCTAAATCTACTTTCATAAAATTGTTTATTTTAATTTGATCTTATTACATATTTCATGTACAGTAATTCCTCAGTAATCCCATAATCCATACGGCACATTATCCGTCAAAATATCCACATTTTTTTGCAAAATTAGCTCATTTTTAGCCTAAATGAAGCATTTCCAAGCATAAAAATGGCTAAATGAGCTAAAATATAAGGCATTCAGAAGACCCCTAAGATGTGATGCGCAATATGTAGTATTCTACACTGGGCACTAGGGGTTAGTCGTGTGACAGTGATTTTATATAAAAAAAATTATATAAAAATAGTCACCGCAGGAAATACTGGACAAAAACAGGAAGTAAAACAAACAAGGAACTCTCCCAATGCTAACGTGTGAGTCTATATTACGTCTTATTTTCTGTTATGTCAACTATATTGAATTGTACGACTGTAAAGGTGACTATTGGGGACTAGAGGACCCTAATAATGTTAAAAAATGTATTTAGAAGGTCCTAAACAGGTTTTCTATGTGCTAACTATAAAAATATTCAATTTATGAATAAGGAATTATCATGGTCGGTTCTGGAACCAATTAACCCCGATAAATGAGTGGTTACTGTATATTTTTATGTACTGTAGAGTATGTTGGTAAAGCCTTTCTCCCTGATGCCTTAAGAGTTGCGCTGGACATCGAGTTGACAGCCTGCGCTTTTAGCTCGATGGCTAGTGCTCTGGACTCTCATTCTGCAGACCGTGGTTTGAGCCTGCGAGGAATGTGAGGTTGGCTGGACCAGGAGGGTTACATATGACTTCCTCAATTGGCTGGCACGGTAATGACACGGTAACAAGTTATAGCGCCACCTGTTGTTTTGGCATGAGCTTGACGGCCTATATGTGTTGGGGTTGGGGGGGGGATTGCCATCTTTAAGTGCACAGCAGCGCCCCCTGTGTTCTCCTAAGCTGTTGATGCTATAACAAGAGAGCGTCACCCTTTGACCTGCTGCCAAACTGCTCTCTAACAGCCTGAACTGTTTGCGGAGCGACAGTGACTCCCAGCACAAACTCACACAAGCCGTCTCAACGGAGCGACTCAGCTCGGTATGCTCTATCGCGGGCCGCACCTGCTGAAGGACGCCGTTTACACCACAGTCCCTTGACTCCGCCTCCGGGGGGAAAGCTGCTAATCATAGCTCACCACGCAAGTTGGGCACTTTTGGATTTGTGAAAATAAACCGCTAGCCTTTGGGAGTCCGTGTCGAAAGAGTCGGTTCTTAGGAACATTGAGTAGAATATCACACAAAAGTACTTGGACTGATTGGGATGTAGATCCCCTTCTTCGAGTCCCTCTGGAGGAACAGAAGCACGGTACGGAGCACTCTTGCTTGAGCACGGTACAGAATACGTAGGCTGAGTGCGCCCTTATGAAAAGCATGCAAGATATCTTCCATCACTGAGGAAATGTCCCTACTGACAGACAGTAGATGGTCAGACAGTTGGAAATGTTACCTAAATGAAATACGACCCAAAGCTTGAACAAGAATGCAGTAAAAAACTGCAGCATCCCTCCAATTCGTTTTTTATTTTTCACCGTTTTTTTTGCGTTTACCCTGTCCCAAGACGAGCTAAAGTGGAAAACGGTAGTGACAACGGACTTGGTGTACCGTACTGACCCAAATATTAGCCTGTGTACAGGAAGAATCTCTTTCTCTAGAAAAAGTTTGAAGGAAAGAAAACTTACATTTGAAGTGTAGCAGTTTTACACATGCAAACCAACAGGTGGCGCCAAACTACTTCTCCTGGAGCGAGTCAGAGCTTTTTTTCCTGTCCCTCACACGCACGGCCGACCTGGAAAGATGCAGCTGCAAGGTACGAAACACTCACTCATGCTTGAGCAGGGTACTGACTACCTAGCGTGAGTGCCCGCTCACAAAATTCTAAGGAAACGTCACGAGTGACATACGTTACATTTTGCGGTTTGTCAGTCGAACTGTTTGAAATTTAAAATATCTCAAATATTCAACAGCCCAAAGTTTGAATAAGAATCCAGAAACAGTCCTGTTTTTGTTTTCTTGTATTTACTCTTTCCCAAGATGAGCTAAAGTGGAAGAAAACCGTGAGTAGCACAACTTTTAAAGCTTCTGTTGCACTTATTGAGACAAATATAAGATTTTAATTGATCAGATATACGTTTTTTTTCTCCAGAAAATGTGGCGGATTGTCCTATACTCTTGGTGTACAGATTTACTTTCACTTTTCTTCATGTCACTCACGCACGCGCCGCCAACCTGGACAGATGCAGCTGCACTCCCTTTTTAAAAGTTTGCATTTTTTATTTTATTGACATTTTTCAAAAAAAGGGTCCTGAAAAAGAGGGGCCGCCTTACGTTCGAGATCACACTTCGGGTGTTGTCTTTCCACTATTTCAAAGTTCAACTGATGGAACAGAATCATTGTTTTCTTTCATTTGAAATCCGAACACATCAAAGCCCACAAGTCTCCTGAGATGATCCATTTCCAAGGTTCTGCTAGCAACTACTGTACTGTAGCGTACTGGATCAGGCCTTGGTCTAGCTCGGACACTGTTTACTCTTAGCAGCAGGGACTGTGGGACAACATAGTCCACAGTCAGCTCCCGGGACCGCCAACAGGTCCGCTGACGAGAATATGTGCAAAGTGTCAATAAATAGCGAGCAGTCCCCGCGTCCAACTGGAAGCCTTTAAGCGGCCGCGACAAAGCTGGCGATTAGGACTCCGCCGTCGCCTCGCTCGGTGCCAATTCCGACGTCTCCACCGCCACTGCGGGCGCGGCGGTTTGATCCTCCCCCCCAACCCCTCGCTGTCATGGCGGTGCGAAGCTTCCAGCTGGAGCAGAGATCCCCACTGAAGCGTGAGAAAGGAAAGCTCTCCATCTTGGCACATCTTGGCCGCCGCAATCCCCTGCAGGCCATTAGCCACAGAATATGTTGCCTTCCCTCGCTCCGCAAGAAAAATACAGTCTGTCTTCATGCCGTAACAGCCATTACTTAATTGTGGTGGATTTTTCACCAGCCCGAGTGTTGCCTTAATTAAGCAGCTAATTGCAATGTAGCTCTTGATTAGCTTAGGGGGGATGGGAGCGGCCTGATATGTTGCGCACACTTCAGAGTCATTTACAGAAATTGAAGCTAATTTCGCTCTCTGTCTGCAGCTGCATTAATTTAATTTGGGCTGCTTTTTTAGCTCATTAACACTTCTAATTAATACGCTGACACCACTATTAAGATGTCTCTTTTGAAACTGGCGTCTCCCGATAATCAGGACGGAGAAGGCTGACGTGTCAAATAGGGGGGAGCGCTGTTTTTTTATTATGTTCTAGATCCATACGAAGCTTTAATGGTACATGGTGGCCGACACTAATGGGGTGTTGTGGCAGGTGGCTAAATTGGAAATGAAAGGGATGCTGATTGTTTTCAAATTTGATTGGGCCGACGAGTCGTGTTTTTGTGCACGTGACCACGGCCTCGGGGGAGCGGGGTGATGAGGAGGGTGGGTGGGTGTGGTGTCAGGGCCAGATGCCATACACAGCTGAACATCACGCCTCGGTGTGTGTGTGTGTGTGTGTGTGTGTGTGTTTGGGTTTGTCATTTTAATGAGCAGAATTTAGTGAGTGAGCTTGCTGGTAATGCTGTGTGAGAAGCGCCATTACATTAGCATCACGTTAGCCAACCTCCACTACTACCACTATTACTACTACTACTACACAATGGCTGCTTTTTATTTTCTATTTTTATTTTTTTATTGCAAAATTAGGGGAAAAACAAGCTCAGCCTTATCAAAGGTTTACACTCCCACTCTTAATGGAGGTTCTAAGTAGAGCTTCAAAATGCAAAAAGTAGAAATGGGAGTGAGACAAAAAAAAATGTAAGCAATTTATCGCAAACAAGCATTAAAGTGAAACAGGCTGTTTATCAGCCTATCAAAAGTTTAAGAACACAGCCAAAATGTCATTTTCCGTCAGGTATTCACCCTGTCACGATGTCTTGATGGCAAAGGCAAAAAAGCTTTCTCTCTGAATGCGGTCGGATTGTTGAGCTGTACAAGCGAGGCCATTTGAAACTTCGTCCAAGATCCCGAGGGTTATGGAACAAAAAAGTCAAGTGTTGGACCCAAAAATATGTCAGCAACCCTAAACCGGAGGATCCTGTTGGCTTTCCGTCAAGACACGGGACTATCCTCTGCACCACATGAATGTTGTTACTGGTGCTGAGTGCAGTCCAATAATCATCGGACGGCATCTGCGAGAGAAGGGTTTTAAGAAGAATAAACGTCTTCAAAGGCCTTGAGACTTCAACGTGACAAAATTGCCCGTTTGGAATTTGCACGAGAGCACCAAACATGGGACATTGAAAGGTGGAAGGAAGTTTTATTCTCTGATGAGAAGAAAATATAACCTTGACGGTCCTGATGGCTTCTAACGTTACTGGCATGACAAGGAGATCCCACCTGAGATGTTTCCCACACGGAACAGCTTCAGGTTGTGCAGGGGCGTCAGACGGCAGCTGCAGGGGGCATCCCTCATGACCGAAGGCCCTCGTCTGTGTGGTGATGACTGACTTTTTCTACAGGACGACGCTGCAGTTCACAGTACCCACCTGACAAAGGACTTCTTCCAGTGGAGATAACCTCACGCTATTGGACCATCCTGCGTCTTCCCCTGATCTAAATCCAATTGAGAACATTTGGAAATGGATGGCAAGGGAAGTTTACAAAAATGGACACAAGTTTCAGAGTTTCAGTGGCTGCCCTCCATGATGCAATTTGAAGATCTACTTAATTAACTCAACTAAGCACGTCATTTGCACATTCTCTATTGGTCTGTTATAATTACAGTAATATAAATATATTCTAATTATAGTCATAGTTCATAGCTAATGCTGAGTATTAACTTTTGCAACATCTGTCCATCCATCCGTTTTCTATGCCGCTTATCCTCATTAGGGGGTATGCCGAAATCTGTCCCAGCTGCCTTCCAGCGAGAGGCGGGGTACACCCTGGACTGGTCACCAGCCAATGGCAGGGCACCATTCATACTTGCATTCATACCTATAGACAGTTTATGCAATGCATGCAACATGATTAATGTAATCAACTTAAATGAGCAGTCTGCCAAGGCAATAAAACATACATATGTGCACTGATCACATTAGAATAAATCAATGTAATATACACAAAGATGGACTCAGGATAAGCGTAAACTTTTTTTAATGGTGGCATTTTTTTTTTTAACCTAAAATTAGCCAAGTATTTGTTAGTCAGTACTGTGTATTTCCATCATTAAAATACCTATCACCGTGGAGTGCAACACCAAGACGCTTTCCCCAATACAATGCAACTATCTAGCGACCATATTCCAGCATTTCAAACTGCTTGAATAGCAGTTTTTCCTCCGTGATCCCTTTTAAGGTGCAGCATTTGAGTGAAATGACAGAAGCAGCCGCCATCGAGAGGTTCAAATCCACCCAGAGAGCTTTTATTTATTTCTTATTTTTGTCTTCCCTGCACAGTGACAGCCACGCTCGCTCTAAGCAACGTTAACACCTCCCTGATTGACTTCCTCTCACGCTGTCTTCCGCCAGCTTCCATAAGATGAGAAAGGAGCATTGATTTTTGGGGCGGGGCGGGTTGATGGTGGTGGGGTATCTGAAAGGAAGGATTCGACTTGTTGAGAAAAAGCAAAACACACTAGGGGACTGTGTGTGTGTGTGTGTGTGTGTGTGTGTGTGTGTGTGTTTTCCCTGCCAAGCGTTTTCTTTGCTGAGTTTTCCTGAGGACACAACCCAGTGTAGGGACGCTTTGTGTTTAGCACTTCATTAAAAGTGCCTCTAATAGGAGCCACTGGGGAGATGCTCCCTGCATCATGTGGAAAAGCCATCAACATCTGCATCAATTAACCCCTTCATCCCCACGGGGCCCATTAGGAGGAAGAAGAAGACCCCTCCGAAGCTCACAATAGAGTGAGAACAAACATAATTGCTTGTTTTGTTTTTCTTAGTTCGTCAAATTGAACGTAAGCCTTGAACTGAATGAGGGATTTAATGCAACATAAAACTTTAATCACAAGTCATGACTCACAGTCATGTGACATGATATTTAATTCCCCTTTTTGTCGCTCAAACCAGTCCAATTAGAGCGTCTGACAAAACAGCAATAAGCATTTAAAAAGTCCTCCCTGTTGAATCCAATAAGCTCGGACTGGTGTAAGGTAATTGTTCTGCCTCTGAATGGCTCGTGTGGCTGTTAACATTTACGTTCTCAGCTGGAATATTTTACGCTATTGATTGAGGCACCTTTCATTAAAGCGCTTCACGTATACCGTATATGCCTGCAATGACGACGTGCTCGCATAATTGGTCACATTCGCTCAATTTGACTTTGGTGTATTCTGTTTCAATTGTGGGCGATACGTCTGGAAAAGTGATTAAAAGTGGGGATAAGTTTAGACGAGCAACCTGGCGCTCGTGGTTGTCACTTTACTACTGTGACATTAAGACTTTTTTTTTTTTTTTCCTTTTAGAAAATATTTGATCTCATCAAACGATATTATTCTCGTAAGATTATGCCTTTTTGACACCAATGCTTATGCATTTTCACGTAAAAAAAAAAAATCCCTGTATTCTCATAAAATGAAAAAAAAACTTTATTCAAAGTTATAAATTTTTGTAAAAAAATAAAATAAAATAAAAATTATGACTTCATACTTGGAGAAATGGTGATTTTTTTCCCTGAGTTTTTGCTTTAAAAAAAATCTGACTTGCATTCTTGTAAAATTAAGAGATTAGAATTTTATTCTTAAAAAAAAACTACAACTTTATTCTGTTAAAAATTATGGAATTGATCTTGCAACATGCATTCTTTTTTCCCCACCACCGAAATTGTGAATTTTTTTTTGTTACTTGTATTCTTGTACTTTCTTCAAAAGTACAAAATTATTCTAAACAAAAAAATGACAACTTTATTCTCATAAAAAGTGATATATTATTATTAGATTATTATTAAAGCTATATATATTATTCTTGCAAGACTATGCCTTTTCCCCACCAAAGAAATATACATTTTTTTTGCTTACGATTTTTTGTACAATCAGACGTGTATTCTTGTAAGATTAAGACATTTCTTTCTTCAACAGTGGCAGTCATCCCTCGTTTATCGTGGTTAATTGGTTCCAAACCCGGCCGTAATAAGCGAATTTCCACAAAGTAGGATTCAGTATTATTCTTTTACACCACATTGCAAATGCGCAGGCTACGGGATCACTGCAGGGACACAAGAAACGGACGTCGCTTTAAGCATATAGCAAGCTACCGAGCTAACAAGTTAGCCTCCAAAATATTTATTATAAAATTGAGAAAGGGTTTCAAGCCGAGTGGGGGAGAGGGACAAAATAGGAAGCCAAAAATGTACCACTTCCGCACAGAATGGGTGTTCTTGTAGTATAATTTTTCACCTTTGTATGTAACTATCAGCATTCGCCACTAAAAGTCTAATAGCTGTTTTGAAATGTTCTGACTGTAAAGGTGGATGTTTCGGGGTGCGTGAAACAAAGGGCGTGATGAAGCGTTGAGTAAAAGTAGCGACATCTGACAAGTTGAACAAAGCCAAAGCAAATGAAGAGTAATAAAATCCGTCATTTTGCCTAATGAGCATATTAAGAGCGGCGGTGGCGTTTAAGCACAAACAAGAACAACAACATTAATAATTGCGAGTCTCTGGTGTGGGCCTGACGTGAGCTTTAATAATTAACAGGTCTTTGTCTTATCCCCCGGAGGCCGTGTTCCTATTATCCCACTAAGTTACAAGCCAGTAATTACGCTGTCACCTGGCGGGGTCGGCGTGCTTTACAATATCCCAAACTCTAATCGCTGCTTTCGCTGCGTACGTCACCACCTTGGCGGCGAACACCTGCCGACATTTGAGCTATTTTAACTTATTTATTTGCCTTTTTTTTATGTTTCCCTCCCTCCTCCGCTCTCATTAGAGGATTACCTCCTGTGTTTACATATTAGTGCTAATCCAATTGAGTCAACAAGGGTACTTTGTGAGTGTGAGGGACTTGGAATGGGAGGGGAGAGCATATTAATTTATTTCTTCATATTTTGGGCTTCCAGGGAAAATAGTCAAATGACAAATGAGAGGGGAGGCGACAGAGGCCTGTAGAGGGCGCCCCCTAGTTGTCCAACACACCAGCTCCAATCTGCATTATTATTATTATTATTATTATTTATAAAAATGCATGACAAGTGATAAAAGGATGCTCCGTTTAGATTTGATACCAGTTAATGAGGCACTTCCTCCCCCTTCTCGCCATCATCCATATCATCAGCCGTGATCTTTGACCCCCCCGGGCTAGTGCCGGTGTCAGCTCACGCTAATTAGCGTTTGATCGCGTGCGCACACACGCATAAAAACACACTTTGAGACGTGCTCAGAAAATCAGAAAAATAAATAAAACGTCGAAGGATCGTCTCCGGCCTCCCGTCGAAGCTGACGCGACCTCCGCCAGAAAGGTGGCGCGCTATCATGCGCAAGTCAATTAGAGTGTCGTGCACTCTATCGGGTCATTACGGAGGGTGTATGTATTTAGTTCAACCATTTATCTCTGCCTAATTAGTCAGGGGGGGATCAATAAGCCAATTGATTTTTTTTTTTTTTTGCAGCGTGATGTTAAAGCGTGAAAAATATAGACACTGACCACCCTTTGACACATGCAGAGGAAAAACAACAAATATCCAAAAACTTAACACAAAAGTCTGCTCGCTCATTAGCTTGCGGCTGCTGTCTCGTTAGGGAGGAGCCAGCAATTGAGGAGGATTTTGTACAACAACAAAAAAACCCTAACAGCCTGTAATTGGGTTATTTTAATTGTACTGTACTTACTTGTTGTTACTTTACATGAAGTGCAAAGAGGTACAGAGCAAAACTACTACTCGTAATACTACAATAATACACAAAGGATAAATAAAAACAAAGTAAAAAATATAATAATGGTGTCAAAGTACTAAAATTGCAACTATTTTTCTTTTTAAAAATTGTATATAATATAAAATATTAACGTCTTTCAGATTTTGTTTTTGTAATCCTCCAACTTTTTTTTCTTTAAAAAATACAACTTTTATTGCGGTAATATAGATTTTTTTTTTTCTTATAACTTTACAGCTCAATCCAAAATGACAAATGACTCCTACTCATAATTGGCCATGATGCATGTGCATGTCATTATGGACGCTGTAGTGTAAAAAAAAGTGTAAAAAACATGAAAAGCAAACAAATATGTTTACAAATACAAATGAACTTTGTTCTATTGCTGTGAGTCCTTTTATAAGGGGGTGGGGGGGGGGGGGAATACATATATTTTGAAGTTGACATTATAATCAAGTAAATATACTATATTTAGTATGCATTGTATTGTAGTAAACAGTGAGTATGATGAGGAATATGACAGTGGATAATGTAATTTTGCATCAAATAATCAATATATGTTTGTATTTTTATAAGTTTTCTACAAAATTCTTGTGGGCTCAGGTCAGGTTTATTTTTCTTTGCATTTTTTCCCTCTATATTTCCATATTTTGACACTTAAGAGTGTCAACATGCGCGTATGTAACATACTCGTCATGTCCAGCAAATCCAACGTGAACTAGCTTCTTTTTTCCCCCCCGCGAGTCATCTGACGTCTAATATTTGTGTTTTATTTCACCATAACTGGGGACGATGCATATTGTAATTGGTTTTTCTCCACCGTCCCCCCCCCCCAAAAGTGTCTTTGTATTTGGTGGCAGCAAGCTAGTAAAGTAACACCCATTAAAAGCTAATTTGCACCTTTAGGCACTTCATTAATAGTGAATAGTAGAATCACACCAATATAGTCTGTCCTCACCTTAGGGCACCATCTCTATTCATCAAACACACACCTCTCATTTCCAGTAACATCACTCACCATTGTGGAGCTGAGAGGACAATGGACGTGTGTGCGCGCGTGTGTGTGTGAGAGAGAGAGAGAGGGGGGCCAGACAGCCAGTGTAAAAGGCCTGTCTCATGTCATTCTTCATCATTTGGATGCGAAACAAGGTTAGCTAAGTGCTTCGCGTCAACAGTGAAGTACTCGCCATTAATTGCACGAAAATTGACTGACTGTAAATAACATTTGAGCTTTGGGAGACGTGCTAGCATACATGTAATACTGATACCCACAAGGTTTTAGCATCATTAGAGAAATGGGTATTGATGTATGGGCAATTCATTGCTAAGTCCCGCCCCATTTTGGGTGACGGCGGCCGTGTTTTTCAACCAATCTTGCCCAAATTTTACACACGTGCTTGTCAGTCCCGTACAGTTGTACCAAAATCTGCCCTAAAGTTACAGTGGGTGTTTTGGAGAGCTGTGGGAGAAATTTCAAGTCCATCCAACCTATGGGGGTTTAATAACAGCGCCACCATGTGGTGTATTTGTCTGAAAAATAATGCTATTGGTAACAGGCAATGCAAACATGTCTGTGACTCATTTGACTGTTCCACTCCCGGCCTGTAGGTGTCAGGAATGCACATTAAAATGTGGGGCAGTGAGCTTTTTTCCCCCAGCCCTGTCTTTTTAATTTTGGCGGCCGCACTGTTCCGGATTAGTAAATATTCGCATCCAGACGGGAACGGATCACACGGTGAAAACGATGTAATACACAAGGCACACCTTCATGTGGCGCTGTGAGCAGACACACGGACATTAACTGCGCCAAATAATTTATTTCATTAATTACGTTCAATTTTCTAGCGTAATTAATGCATACACATCATGGCACGTCATGTTACGACGACAGACGGCGGCACAGTGTGGCTCCCCACAGAGTCACTCGCAGTCTGATGCGCTTTTAGAACTTTATTCTGACCTGAACGCACCAACAGCAGAACCATTCTAACACCACACGTGTACCTCCAACTCCAAACAAACACGTCTCCAGTCCATTCGTCATTGCAACACTTCCTCATTGTCACCAGGCGGACCGCGAGACGCATTCACGGACACTCCGATCTTTATTATGCGTGCATGTGTGGTCTAAATAAACAGAAATGCAAAAGAAAAACAAAAAGCGGATATTCTCATCACTCACTTTGTAACTCTTAATGCGGAAGTACAATTTTGCTGCATTTGAGTGTGCTCGGAAATCCCAGAAAATTCACTCAAAACATGTGAATTCAGCTTAAATGACGTGGTGTCTTTGAACGCCTCATTGCTCTTAACAACACAGTTGAAGTGTCAAATATTCTGCTATTAAAGAAGCCAGTATATTTACCAGGTAAATAGATTTTCAGGTGATGGCTTAACTTGATTTCAATTTTTAGTTAATTTAGCGTTGTTAATACATACAAATATATATATACTCCTGCCCTGTCATTTATCTTTCTTTCAATAAAATACAGTAAAAATGGGCATATTTCAGACATAGTTTGACATGGTAATTAATCATGATTAATTAATTTGAAATCCGTGATTAATTTGATTACACATTTTAATCATTTGACAGCCCTAGCTGAAAGTACAAAATACTTTGCCGTTTTGACCTGAAAACGTTTCCGTGTGGATCGACCCTCAGATGCGTCACTGCCCCCACTTGGCCCCAACGCAAGCGGACTGTGAAGTGGCAGGATATTCCTCAATTTGCATCACAAGTGTCCTTAAATCTTGCGTCAGTCACCCTTTTATGTGTCATCAAGTCATTCTGCGGAGCTACAATACAAATGTAATATACTATGAACTATATACTACGACTATACTATGTCGTGTGAAAAAGTTAGGACGCCGCACGGTGCAACGTTTTCTGTACTTTTTTCCCATACTGAAAAATCATAGGATGCAGGGGGCCATTTTCATATTTGTCATTTCATAACAATGGCTAAAAAGTTATATTTACGGGTCAGACAAAAACCGAAAAGTACGAAAATGACGCAATTTTTGCCGTAGGTAATCATAATGTAAATCCAATTCATCCGTTCCAGACACCCACAAACATCAACAAAAAAATACACGTTAGAGAATAATAAGTTTCACATCCAGAAAACGATGCAAAATGATTATAAATGACGAATGGTTGGCACTTATTTCCCGTATATCCTGGCAAGGTTGAATTCAGGTGTCCGGGTGTTTCTCGCCTTCTTCATCAAAGTGCTGGCACTCGCAACTTTCTTTGGCCCCATGGCGGGTTATTTAGCAGTCGCACTCAATAAAGAAAAATGCACGGGCAGTGAGGCCGCAACACGAAGGGTGCTTTGTTTGGTGCAGTACAGACTATAGTTTATGTGCCATATTGTACCATAACCAAGACTGTGTACGAAAACGGAGGGAAAATATTTTACAAAAAGTGAATCATACGTATGAAAACTGAGGTTGGACTCTATTTACAGAAAAAAAACAGCCTGCGTGTCAGCCTTGTCTCATGGGCATTAACATTTCAACTTTTCCTCCTTACGTTATGCATTTTTGCTGTTTTTTTTCCTTTCTTTTTGAGGAATTGTATTTTTAGAACATGCCGCAAGTCAATAAAAATGACCAGTGTGACCACAAATGGCCTCTGGGCCGCACGTTGGACACCCGTGGTGTAACTTCTTCAGACCCGCTGCACACAAAAGTGTGAGAATTGGCCCGAACATACACCCCTACTGTGTTGCCTGTGCTATTACTTTTCTCAACAAATCAGATCAGATTGGATTGAAATTTCACACACAGCTCTTCAAACACCCACTGAGGTGTTTAGCTGCCATTTTGGTACACACCTTTTATGGGACTGACGAGCACAGTGTGTAAAATTTGAGCAAGATTGGTTGCAAAACACGGGCGGGACTTAGCAGCTAATTGTCCACAAGTGCATGAGCATTTGTCTAATGATAATATAACTTTGAGGATATCTGTATTACATGTATGCTAGCATGTCGTCTGAGGCTTTTTGACCACAACCCATAGGGGGCGCCACTAATAGGACTGTAAGAGGCCTATAACTTGTAAATATGCCCTGAAAGTCCTCATAAGATGCATGACTTTTCCCACACGCACGAGGTCAAAGCAGATTGGCTGCAGTTCTGCTTCCAGCCAGCAGATGACCAACCACGCCTCCCCTCCCTGTCTGTCTTGTCCCCAGCGGAGCGTTTCAGTCTCTTTCCTTTTCATCACTTTGTGATGTCCAGCTGCTGCTGTCAACACCTTCGTGCAGCCAGCAATTCATGACTGGGCGGCGGCAGCTGAGACCCCCGTCATGAACTTCAATCTGCTGTTTGCAGAGGGGGCTTCACCTCCCAAGTCGGCCCTAATCAAGGGAACCACCCCCCTTTTTGCAAGAGGGTGGGGCGGTTAGCACCCCCCACCCCCGTAATTAGCCGGCTGCTGCAAGCTGATGACTTTCCAACGTGCTAAACAGTGAACAACAACTTCAGTGCTTTTTCTTTTTTTTTTTTTAAACCTCCAAGAATGTTTCTTAGAGTGTAAATGTCTCTTGCCTCGCAGCTTTCGATTATTTCCAACTTGTCCCTCAGGGGGAGAAGTGTGTTGGGGGGGGGGGCACTTTCTGAATGTTATTAAAGCCTCTACAGCTGATTACTTGGAGTGAGGCGCACAGGTTGGCACGTTTTAGCAGTGGAGTGGAGGCCTGGCAGGGTCATGTTTAACATGTCCACAGGCAATCAATTCACCTTAACCCCTCCTGCTACTCCAGCCCTCTCCACCTAAGCTGTCCTTAATAACCAGGCAATGGCGAATTACTGATAAGGCGCCGGGGTCTCTGACCCATATATACCCAACACCACCGCCACCCCTCAACCGCACAAATTGGAGAAATCCTCCCTGAAAGAAATGTACATTTATAATGCATAGAAATGGGGGAATTAAATTCATTGAGCAGCTGTGAAATTCACCTTTTGTTCTTCGGGCTGCTGCACACGTGAGCTTGATTGTCAAGCAAATGACTAAAAACATCCGGAAACTTTACTAGCGCTAAGGTTTTTTTAAATTAGCTCCTTATGGATTAATACGTTATTTTGTAATATAAAAGAATTCACATTTGTATTCTAACAAGAATAAATTAGATTTGTTGATGCAAAACACAATCTTATTTTTTTTTATCACAATCATTTTTATGAGAATAAATATGTCATTCTTTAAAAAAAAAAAGTAATTTTACAAGAATAAAGTCAAAATATTTACTTAAATGACAAATTAAATATTCATTTAATTTAATTTGAGTTTATTAGGAGAAAAGAAAACATCATTTTTAAAAAAGGACATGACAGAACATTTACATTTACGCAGTAACACAATCAACATTTACACATTATTAAATACAGCTGTTAGCAATTGGTTCATCAGTCATTTGGAGTTTAATTATTCATTATTTTAATTCGTATTATTTAATTATGATTTATTAAATAATGATAACCAATAGTAAAAAAAAAAAAGAAAATTATAATACAGATTTTACTAGAATTAGGTCATTTTCCAGGACTAAAGTTTTTTAATTTTACAAGAAAGTGA
Source organism: Dunckerocampus dactyliophorus (assembly GCF_027744805.1). Taxonomy (NCBI): domain Eukaryota; kingdom Metazoa; phylum Chordata; class Actinopteri; order Syngnathiformes; family Syngnathidae; genus Dunckerocampus; species Dunckerocampus dactyliophorus. The sequence goes on along the minus strand of NC_072836.1, from coordinate 6,709,284 downwards.
TATTTTTAAAATTAATTTGTAATATTGCTAGGGGAAAAAAGTTGCCATTTTCCCAGAGAAAGTTCAAAACGTTATGAGAGTAAAGTCATCATTGCACAAGAAAATGTGGTCATTTTACTTGAATAAATTGGACGTATTGTAAGGAGTAGTAATTATAGAAGAATGAAGTTGTCATTTTCAAAAATAGTGCGAGAGTTTTTTTCTTTCAAGAGTAAAGAAATAGAAGGTCAGAATTTTTGCACAAAAAACATTTTTGCTAGCATTTTGAGAATTTGTTGCAATTTTTTACAAGAATAAAATCTTTTATAAGAATTTATTCTTAATATTGTGAGAAAAGGTGTAATTTTCCATACATTTTGACAAGAAAATACTATTTTGATGTTTAATAATGTTTGTTAAGCAAATGTCTCTCTGACAGTGTCAATCAAAGCAGATATTTGTATGATATATTATTTTATTATTTAGTTTTAGTCCTAGTAGTAGTAGTAGTAGTAGTACTAGTAGTATTACCAGCAGCATACAGTATTTGAAGTTCTATTGAAAATGTCCTAGATTGAGGTTTGTTTTCACGGTCCAAATGTTCTGCGCTGCGTTTGTCTTTGGAGTCAGTGACCCCTGTGTAAGTTTTTACTTAACAAGCATGCAAAAGCTTCTACATTTGCCCTCCTATGACAGTGACTAATTGCCCTGACGACGTGAGCTGCTCGTTAGGCAAAGGGACTGGACTGTTCCTTCCGCTTCCTCTCCTCCTCCCAGCTAAATTCATTATTCCTCCGATTCAACACCTCCTCCTATTAAAGGTTAAGAGAGTCAAGATGAACATCCTTTGTCTCTAATTGCATGTTACTTATCCTGCGTATGGACGCCGGCGTGCAGTGGCATACATTAAATGACGCATTATCATTATTCTCCGGCATTCTGCTGCTGTTTTGCTTGATGCTAAGCTAGGTGTGTAACTATGTCGTGTTATTGTTTTAAAAGAGGCACCATCTTTGCCTCAAGTGTCTCTCGGAGTTGATGTTTTGCAGCCAGCTGGCGCCGCAGCTGAAAGGCTCGTCTTTTAGCTCCCTCACCTGCGCAGCTGTCGGGGTGGCGCCTGTTTAGACAATTAAGGATGTACGACCTGCGGGGGTGGTGGGCGAGCCAATCAGCGAGAACATCAATCTGGCCGGACGTTGTGCTCTCTTGCTTTACCGCCATGCTGTTTATACGCTATTTTGCTGTAGCGCTGTTTACACAGAACACACGTAGGATCAATGCCATTGTGTTCTAATGCTACCAGTGCCTTAATGGTGCAAATGTAGGTGTGCAGCATTGCAGCAGCACTGTGCACGTTTAGCATTGATCTGTCACTGCTTCCGTGTTGTCTTTAGTTGCTTTCCTGCAATGAACTGCCAACTGCATATCGAGATGAGGCATTCACTTTTTACTTGACCCGTGCTAAAAGCTTGTGCTAAAATGTGCGTGGCACGCTCATACACACATACAATCATCGGCCACAACCTTGAATACACCAACAGTCTGCATTGCATAGACTGTAGTAATGGACGAACGATGTTAAAAGGTTGTGTTACAGTGATGTGAGGAATGTATGCCAAATTCAGGACATAAATTGCCATAGTCAGCATTTTTACACCAGATTTAGGCCAAAATTGTATGACTTCTGACTTGACCTAAAAGCTTCCACCACGTTCTGTTAAAATTAGCTTTTGTGTGACGTACTATGCAGTAAAAACACACTCATTGGCCACAACATTAGGTACACCAGCACTCTGCAATAAGGTACTATTTGGTTGCAACCTGGACACATTTGTGGGGGACATCCACATCGGTGCAGTTGTAGGACTTCTTACTTGACCCGTACTAAAAGCTTCCACCGAGTTACATCAGGATCAGCTCGACAACGTTTGTTTTTGTGTCATGCCACAACATTAGTTACACAGTACTCAGCATTACACACAAGCCAAATTCAATATAAAAATTGCAATATTTAGCATTTTTACACCAGATTTAGGCCAAAATTGTATGACTTCGTACGTGACCCGTTGTAAAAGATTCCACCGAGTTCTGTTAAAATCGGCTGGATTGCGTTTGTGTTATGCTACAAAACAAACACTCATCAGACGCCACATTAGGTACACCAGTTCTCCGCGTTACATGTAGTAGCAGATCAACTTTTGATACTAAGAGATTTATGCCACATTCAATATAAACATTGCAATATTGAGCATTTATACTCCTGATTTAGGCCAAAAATGATGACTTCGTACATGACTCCGTCGTAAAAGCTTCTACCAAGTTCTGTGAAAATTGGCTTTGTAACCTTTGTTATGCAAGCGCACAAGCGTACAAGCGCACTCGTCGGCCACTACATTAGGTGCACATGCACTAATGAGATCCATGTTTAAAAATTCTCCCTTTACAAAGATAATGCACAGTTTGACAGTCAGAGGTCTAATTTCTAATATTTTGCTTGCCTTATTTAGCTATTTTATGTTAAAAACACAAAAAACATTGTTTACAGCTTTTGTATTGAACTATGCCAATGTACCTAATAAAGTGTACATAAAAACGCACCACCTCCCCCCGTCCCATGTGTTCAGCATCATTTCACGCCACCTTCCCCCCCAACCTTTACCACCTTGTGTCAGTCCCTGGACGGTTTTTCAGCATATAAATTTGAAAATGATTTGTCCTGGCCTCTTAATAATAGATGAGAGAGCGCAGAGTCACGGTCCCTTCAATAAACTCCATCCTGGCTTTAATTAGTGAAAGGGAGGGGGAGGGGGAGAAAAGAAGCACGCAGGGCCTGCTGAGGACTTTGGCTCGGTGTTAGTAATTAAAAGTGAAACCAGCAAAAGGAGAGGGGAGAAGGAGGCTCTATTTTTAACGGGCAGGCTGTTTGGTGCCAAGTGCCAGTATAAGGTTGTGCAATAAAGAGTGATAATGAAGGTGTGAGACCTCTGGGGGCTGACTGGGCGCTTGCTACAATGGCTGCTCTCGCCGCAGACTGAAATACGGGGAGCAATTAGAGGAGGCAGCGCGTCGACTGGCCACCAGAGATTAGTTAACACCTCAGGAGCCGCGCTTCAGGACAGGCACATGCTTGTTTTCCTCTCCCTTTCATTTCTCACTCCCTCTTGTTCGCTTTCAACATATCACAGGCAGCCCTAATGGCCACGTTTAGTTTTTGAAGCCTTTCAAGAGTTGCACAATAGCACGACTGAGTTTGTGTGGCAGTCACTGATCATTTCCACATATGGAGATTTTCCTTTTTAACTATTGCAAGACGCTGTTGGAGAGACCAAATGGGGAAAAAAAACACAAAGGAAATCATTGCGATTTTGATAGATACCACACAAATATGCCTTCTAGAGGTTTTACTACGAATGGAGTCGTCTTTGGAACATTAGACTGACAAATTACACAAAATGTGTCTCCTTACTGTAGAATGACAAAATCTAGACAAGCCATGTTGTTTCTGCAGTGTAGTGAGAAGTGCAACGACCGCTACATTGGAGAGACCAAACAACCTTTATAAACGTGCATGGCACAACTTAGGACAGCAGTTTCTTCAGCAGTTTGAAAGAGTTGTGAAAGAAGCCATGTACATCAAACTAAAAAGGCATTTCTCCCCCAAATATCGTCTCAATCCACAGGAAGAGTGGCAATTAACTGAGATGTTTTGCCACCAGGAAGTCGAACGACCTATTGTTGTGCAGGACAGTTGTTCACCAGCCAACCTGGGCCACAATAACAACAACCCTACTGTGACCCCCCCCCCCAGGGGACACACCCACCAGAGACATAAATAGGGAGACTCCAAATTTAAACTGGAGAATCGAGGAAGCCTTTTGGATTAAAGGTGGAAAGCCTTCAACAAACAAGAACTTTGTTAGCGTGACACGTCTGTTTCAGCCAGCCCTGCGTTCCGGCCTGAGCTCGAACCATCATCCGCAGAATGACAGTTGAGAGCCCTAGCCGAGCTAAAGCTGACAGCCCAGACTGTCAACTCGACGTCCAGCGCGACTCTTAAGGTGTCGGGGAGTGAGGTTCACCAGCATACATCCGCACAGCCACACGGCTGGCACCCGTTACACAAGCGTGTCTGTTTCGGTTGATGCCTTTAAAGCGGCATAGTTTTCGGGGTAAGCAGAGCTGGTGCACTGGAATGGTGACAAAAGCGGAGACTGAGGGCTGCAAGAGACAAGAAAAGCCACATATCTTCCAATGTTGCAGCCATGATGAATCGATCACTAGTGGTTTTCATCACCCAAATGGTATCAGTTCAGCACGCTTGGACCAAATACTAGAAATAGTACATCTAATACCCGATGTTGCCAATGGAAACGTGTGACAAGTCAGTTGAGCAGTGGTAGGTACCATACAGTGTAAAAGGGACATTGTATAATCATCTTGCTGTGCCGTGGCATTACTGATTTTTTCTTTTTTTTCAGATAATTTCAGTTCATAAGTTCAGTTAAGTGTTTAGCATGGCAAAAGTCTTGTTCCTTTCAATTACTGACAATGTACTTGAAATAGTACATCATAGTGCCTATTTTTTCTAATTGTAAAGCATCGATGGTCAGTTGAGTCCATTTTCTGCCCATAATCTCACCTTTAATATCTCTGCATAACCATTCCCAATAGTTCAGTAGAGATACAGTGGTGTGAAAAAGTGTTTTCCCCCTTCCTGTCTGCATTTTGTGTTCATCTGTGTTGTCATTGACTAATATTTACATTTGTTCGATGATCTGAAACATTTAAGTGTTACAAACGGGCAAAAAAAATAAGAAATCAGCAAAGAGGCAAGCACTTTTTCACACCACTGTAAGTGTTTAGCATGGAAAAAGTCTTGTTCCTCACAATGGCTGATTATTTACTGGGAATAGTACCTTGTAATACCTGCTTCTACCAAATGAGAAGCGTCAATAAACAGAGATGTGTCAAATAGTCGATTTTTTGCCCATAATCTCGCCTTTAATGTCTCTGCAGAAACAGTCTAATATTTCAGGAACGCTAACTGTTTTGGCCCGGCAATAGCTGGCTTGACCCAGACGAGATGCACATTTCGTCCTTGGATCAAGCTGAAGTTTGCAGGGAAATGGCGCCACTATTCCGCGTCATACGGTCGTTTTGATTTATTTTATTTTTTTATCGTGGCATTTTGTGAAGCAGCATTCAGTGACTTCCTGTCACACAGCTGCTCTTCTCCTCTGCAACGCCGCGACATTTTCCACAAGTTGGACCTTAAGCCAAAGAACCAATCAAGAGGACATTGTTAATAGAGGCCACACATAAGCCGTTAAGCCAGTATATGCATAATGTTATTTAATTGGAGTCATAAAAAGCCAATTAACCCGCCTTCCCCCCACCCCTCTTCTTTTTTCTGTCCCTCACAGTGTGTCGCTTCCTCTCTGTCAAATCACCGCCACATTTTTTTTCCCTTTTTTTTTTTTTGCATCTCTTTCTAGAAATAGCATATTTAAAATATTTGGAGCTGAGCATACAAGAGAAAAGTGATGAGCTCTCACGGCCGCGACGGTAACGATTGGGACAATATATTTGCTGGGAGGAAAACAGCAACAGTGTGTGGCAATATTGGATCTGTCGGGCTCAGGCCATTTAAATTTCAATGCCAGTAAAGTGGAATGATGGAGGAGGGGGGGCAGGCATGGTGGGGTGCGCAGACACTGTTAAATATGATGCTTGAATGAAAATCTAAACCCTCCAATACCTCTAAGCAATGTAACTCAATGAGATGAATTAACTGTAAATGCCTCATTCTCTGTGTGAGTGTCTTCCAATTTAAAATCTCATTATTCCTATAAGATCCTGAACAAGGTGACTCTTAGGATAGATGGAATAAGTGAAGATAATCTTACCGGACAGTTTTATGCAAATAGGGAATGTATTGAATCAACTATGAGGAGAATGGGGAATCAAATAAGCTAATAAAGTGGAGTTAGGATGAAAAAAAACACCATGAATAATGTTTCCCGCCTATCTCGGCTCCGTGTGAACACCGCCGCCGCCTGTGAAGTTCCAAAGTGCATTAATCCAAAAGCTTTTTTTAAAAGTGCGTTCTCTTAACTGTCTTTTCAATGACACCGAATCAGTGAACTCTGCATCTTTTAATCATCACCGTTTTGGGAAAATTTGCCCTCAAATGACGCTGAGTGCAGGTAATAATGGCGGCGGTTACCGTCACGAACGTGGCGTCGGACCATTCAGACGAGGATTGATGGCGAACCGTCGTTTTTCCCAGGCTGTGCCGGTCTGCCTCCGAGTTCATCCATAATTTATTGTATAAATAATAGAACATTCATTACGCAGGAAATATGAATTTTTTTTTGCTACTTTAATTTGTTGTTGCACGCAGAGACGAGCTGCAATGATAAATGTGAAAATTGAACTACTAAACTACGGAAGATGACATTGTGTCAAAGCCACTAAACTATCACAGATTAGCAATGAGTGGAAAAAAAATGTTCAAATTTGCAACTGGTGGAGCGCTAACGAGAAAATGTAGCTCTGTGACATTTGACCTCGGAGTATTGTAAAGTCATTTGTACTGATTGTGGTACAGTTCCGCCACTGTAGTCGGAATGCAGTCAAAAAATCAACAGTGTTCTTGCATCAACACGGGCAAACTGTTGGATAAACTTTTGTGCTAAGTAGAAACATGATATGATACCGCCTTTAACGACAGCTAGGTTTTTGTTTTAAAAAAAAAAATCAGTGGGTTCTTGTATAGACAGAAAAAAAATGGACTGGTAGAGCGCTGACTCGAAGCAGGATGCAGGCTCATGTGAACATACAGTAGTTTGATACAATTTTGCGAGAGCAGAGAGAAACGTGACGCTCGAGATCTTACATTCTTGCAACGAACAAAGCACCAAGGAAATAAATATTGGTGTAAAATTAGAACTTCTAGCACGTAGAATAGAAAACCTACTTCAGAACCGCGAAACTACGAGTAGAAACAACCTTTTTTTAAATGCCAAAAAATGTCACTAAATTTCAATGTGTGTCCATCTAAAATTCTTTGCTGCGAAGACGAGAAACCCTCCATGATCTTTTTTCCACGCTTCAGTCCGCCAATGAAATAACGCCCATCACCTCATAAAAAATAGTGCGTGTCAAATCAAACAGAAAGTTTGATATCACTTACACTGCTAGAACACTGAAAAGAAGTAAGGCACTGATACTATGAATGATCTCAGCTTATTTCCCTACCATGGGCCAGATTGTAGTTTTAAAACTACGCTGACTAGAAACAGGATGCAGGCAAATGTCAAAAGTTTGATAACATTTTGACTGCTAGAGCACGGAAAAGAAACATGGTCACTGATATCAGCTAACTCTGCCATTTATATCAAAACTCAACAGGTTTCCTGCATTGATACAGAGAAATAATAAATCGGACTGCTAGAGCGCTGAAAAGAAACAGGATCTTGAGACAATTTTGTTTGCTGGACATGGGAAAACATGGTACAGATATCATCTTTAACAGCTGCTAACTTTTGAATACATTTTGTTTGAAAAACATCAATAGCGTAGGCAGAAAAAAAAATTGACTGGTATAGCGTGGAATAGAAACAGTATCCAGGAAAATGTCAAAAGGAAATTTCTTAGATAACATATTGACTGCTAGAGCGCTAAAAAGAAACATGGCACTGATATGATCATTGACCACAGCCAACTCGACCATCTTGGTGAAGATTTACTTAAAAATTCCACAGGGTTCTTGCAAAAAAAGAAATAAGAATATCGGATTCATATTTGGACTGAAAAGAAACAGGATCTAGGTAAACTGGAAGCTTGTTTGAGACCATTTTTTTTGCAAGAGTGCTGAAAAGAAGCATGGTAAGGATATCACCGGCAGCTAACTTTTGAATAAATTTAGTTTAAAAAAATCTACAGGGTTCTTGCATAAACATGGTAGAGTGCTGAATAGAAAGGCAAACATAACAATTGGTCATTACATTTTGGGTAGTACAGCACTGAAAAGAAACATGGTCCCGATTCTTCTTGCGTGATCCCTGCATGAACATATAGGAGGCAAATAGCAAGATTGGATGAAAAAAATGCTGCTAGAGTGCTGAAAAGAAACATGGCACTGATACAGTATGATCATCAACCACAGCTAAACCAGCTTCCTTAGGCAAGATTTTCTTTTAAATAAGCATAATTTTTGCAAGGTCAAAAAGGAAAATCTGTGAAATTGGCTTAAAATTTAAACTGGTAGAGGGCTGCAAACCTGATGCAGGTCTGACAAATATAAAGGCAAATATAACGACTTGTTATGACATTTTGGGTAGTGGAGCACTGAAAAGAAACATGGTACCTTTTGCCTGATCCTTACATAAACATACAGGAGGTAAATAGGGTTGGTTGAAAAACTGGAGTTCTGCAGAGAACCATCTTTGATCTCAGCTAAGTACACCACCATCATTTAAAATCAACAGGGTCCTTGCATCAAAATAGGCAAATGTAAGATTGATTTTAAAAAATGAAGCACAGAAGAGAAACACTGTAGCGACATGAGTTAGATATCATTTAAAATGAGCAGGGTTTTTGCCTATACATAAACTGCATCTCAAAAGTGTATTTATGACTAAAATGGAGCGACTCTCACAGCTGAAGTGCTGCAAAAAGTCCCCCCCCCCCAGCCCGAGTGGATTTGCAGCAAAGATTTACGGCAAAGACAGCTGCGTGTCAGCGACTGCAAGGCTAGTATGGACCCGCTCATCACTCTACATTAGAACTCCTTTGAACATAAGCATATTTTCACTGTGAGGTGGTGGCGTGTCGCGCCGGATGTGCGCTTGTGGAAATGATCCACAGCGCAGCACAACAGCGAGCGGTGAGATAAGGCTGCGAGCAGAGAAGCTTGGGAATTAGAAAAGCGGTCACAAAAAAAATGGATGCGTGTTTTACCGCCTCAAACTAATTTCCTCATTTGCTGATGACATTGTGTCCAAATACAGAACACATCTGTCAACATGGTACATTGTTCCAGAACCTGCAGTTTGTTCCTTTTTGATTAAAAAAAAAAAAAAAATCAACCAAGCACAAAATAGTTCCTCCCGCTAAAAGCAATGTGACAAAGTGGCGGCATGTGAAAGCTAACGAAGTTCAGTCCAGCATCGCGTTCTACAGAATATTTCTTATTGCCTCTCATTCTGTGCATAGACCCACTTGCAGGCTGGTCGTCCGGCTTCATCTGATTGGTTATTAGACACTCCTGTCAATAAAAAGCGTGGTGAATGTTAATTTCAGAGCCCTCCCGTCAATAAATGACCGTGAAACCGGTGCAAATTAACCTCCAAATGTCATGGGAAATGTCCGGGCCATTACTGTTCCGGCAAGAAAAACACATGGCAGCACAGGAAATGCAATATATTTTATTTTAGTACAAATGAAAGTCTTTGTAATGATGACTAATTTAAAGCTTTGGTGGCACGAGTGAAGGTAAAATCTGCTTAAAATTTGGACTGACAACAAGATTCAGGCAAGCGAGAAGATTGTTTGATACAATTTAGGCTGCTAGAGTGCTGAAAAGAAACATTGACCTCAGCGTATTTGGCCACGTTAGGCTAGATTGTGCTTAAAAAAATCAACGAGATTCGTGCATAGACAAAAAAAAAAACAAAAAATGTTTACCGGTTGAGTGCTGAAAATAAACAGGCAAATGTGAAAATACAGTAGTCTGATACAACTTTGGCAAAAAGAAATACGACGTCCATACGATCTTAGACCTCTGTTAATTCTGGCAAGAATAGTTAAAATCAAGAGGATTCTTGCAACGCACGGAGGTAGATTTGGGCTGCTAGAGCACCGAATAACAATCTAACCGCGAAGCTGCAGATAAAAACAACCTTTTTTCAAACGCCGCCAAATGTCACGATGATATTTCAATGCATTCCATCTAGATTTCTTTGCTGCGAGGACGAGAAACTCGCCCTGATCTTTTTTCCACGCTTCAGTCCGCTGACAAATTAATAACGACGACGGCGACATACGCATCAGTCCAGAAGAAATTGTGTGAGTCAAATCAACAGGGTTTTTGCGTCCACACAGGCAAAAAAAAAACAGGAAGATTGATATCATTTAGGCGGCCAGAGTGCTGAAAAGAAACATGGCACTGATATCATGATTGACCTTGTGTTATTTCCCCTCCTTGGGCTAGATTGTGTTTTTAAATCAACAACAACAACATTCATACATAGGCACAAAGACTGGACTGGTAGAGCGCTAAAAAAGAAATGGGATCAGGCAAATGTGAATATAATTGCTAGAACGCTGAATGAAGAGAAACATGACAGTCATATGATCTTAGACCTCTGATTGATTAAAATCAACAGGGTTTTTGCAAATGCAAAAAGGAATAAATATTGGTGGATAATTTGCACTGCTCGAGTGCTGAATAGAAAACTGGTGAGGATTTGAAGTACTTTAGAGCCTGTTAAGTTACAAACAGAACCCTTTTTTTTATCACAGCCAAATGTCACTAAGATATTCCAACATTCGCATCCATCTAGAATTTTTTGCTGAGAAGACAAGAAGCTCCCCCTGATCTTTTTTCCATGCTTCAATCCGCCGTCAAGTTAGTACAAATTTGGTAATAAATCAACTTTGGACTGGTTGAGTGCTGAAGAGAAACAAGATCCAGGCAAACGATGATCTGGAATACAGGACGGTCATCAGGGACTTTGTCAGCTGGAGTGAGCTTAACCAGCTGCAACTCAACACCAGCAAGACAAAGGAGATGATCATTAACTTCCAGAGGAAGACATCTCACTTTACATCGGTGAACATCCAGGGAGCGGACATAGAGTTGGTAGACAGCTACAAATTCCTGGGTGTTCACCTTAACAACAAACTGGACTGGTCCGTCAACACCCACGCCCTCTACAAGAAGGGCCAGAGTCGCCTCCACCTGCTGAGGAGACTGAGGTCCTTTGGTGTGTGCAGGACTCTTTTACGGACCTTTTATGACTCTGTGGTGGCCTCAGCCATCTTCTATGCTGTGGGCTGCTGGAGAGGGGGCAGCACGGACAGGTACAGGAGCAGGATCAATAGGCTGATCAGGAGAGCGAGCTCTGTCCTGGACGGTCCTCTGGACTCCGTGGAGGAAGTGGGGGAGAGAAGGATGTTGGCTAAGCTGACATCCATCATGGACAACACCTCTCACCCCCTACATGACACTGTGGGTTCCCTTAGCAGCTCCTTCAGCAGCAGACTGTTACACCCACGGTGTAAGAAGGAGAGGTTCCGCATGTCCTTCATACCGACCGCTGTCAGGCTCCACAACACCTGCACCACCTGAACCGTGTTGTAGACACTATGCATTCTTTACACTGTACTCTTTACTTGCGTATCTTGCTTGCTTGCTGCTGTAACAAGTTAATTTCCCCGCTATGGGATAAATAAATGTGGGATAGATAAATAAAGTACATACAAACGGGAAGATTGTTTGATACAATTAGGCTGCTAGAGCGCTGAAAAGAAACACGGCAACGATATTATGATTGACCTCTGCTTACTTTGCCATCTTGCGCCAGATTGTGTTTGAAAAAATCAACAAGATTCTTGCACAGGCACAAAAAAATAGGAAAATTTGTTTAAGATTTGGACTGGTAGACTGCTGAAAAGAAATGGGATCAGGCAAAAATGTGAATATAGTTGCTAGAACACTGACGAGAGACATGACACTCATATAATATTAAACCTCTGTTCTTTCTGACAAGAATGATTAAAATCAGCAGGATTTTTTTTTTGTAAAGGCACAAAGGAAATACAAATTGGTGTATTTCTGCTCGACCGCTGACTAGAAAACCGGTGAGGATTTGTAGGAGTACTTTAGAACCACAAAGTTGCAAACAGAACATATTTTAACGCCGCCAAATGTCACAATGTTATGTCATCAATTTATCCATCTAGAATTCTTTTCTGGGAAGACAAACTCTACCTGATCTTGTTTCCATGATTCAGTTTGCCAGATTGTTTGATACAATTTAGACTCCTAGAGCGCTGAAAAGAAACACGGTACTGATATCATGATTGACTTATTTTGCCACCTTGGGACAGATGGTGTTTGAAAGAAATCAACAAGATTCTTGCATAGGCAACAAAAAATAGGAAAATCCATTTAAGATTTGGACTGGTAGAGTGCTGAAAAGAAACAGGATCCGGGCAAATGTGAATATAGTGCTGGAGTGCATGACATGTAATCTTACCCCTCAGAATGACTAAAATCAACAGGATTCTTGCAAAGGCACAAAGGAAATGAATATTGGTGTACAATTTGGACGGCTAGAGCGCTGAATAGAAAAACCGGTGGGGATTTGTAGCAGTACGGTTAAGCTACGAATGCCGCCAAATGCCACATCTGCATCCATCTAGAATTTTTTTGCTGAGAAGACAAGTAACTCCCTGATCTTCACATCAATACCTGACGAATTAATAACGGAAGACCGGAGGCGACATACGCATCAGTCTGTAAGAAATTGCGTGGGAAAAAAATCAGACTTTGGCCCTGTTGAATACATTCCTTGCAGCAACGTATGCAAAGACATTTAATATCGCTCTGCAAATAAACTTCATGCACTCTGACGCTCTCATATCGCGCCAAAAAAAGCTACACTTTGCTGTTTTCCCAAATGTCAAACAATAATAAACAAGTGATAATGTATTTTCCTGCATAAATCCCAGCGTGCGTGTGCAGTAAGGCCAAGACGACGCGCAAGCCTTAGATCACATTTGTATGGCGTAAAAAATATATAGCCAATAATCACGTTGCACGGGATGGAGTGTGTTAGCTTAGCAAAAGGCCAGCCTTCATACCCAATGAGGGGATTTAGCTGAGCGACCATGACCGGCTCACTTCCCGCCAATATCTGCTGACGAGAGGACTTTGTCGCGACTTAGCGGCGTCGCAGCGACACGCCGCCGTCATAGATGGGTTTTTTTGCTCTGCCGGGAAAAACATCAAAATTCACAAATGCAAAAAGTCAAAGTGGCAAAAGGTGACGTGTGTAATGGATAAAAGGACGAGGGTGTCGCCGTTTGTTACGTGATCCCGAGCAGACTGGCTCCCACACTTAGCGAGGAATAACTCATGAGGTTAATGGCAAACAATGTGTATCATTAAAACAGCGCTGCATTGCATCCCTCTCACGTTTTTGTGAGGCTCTAATGGATGAAATGAGAGCATACATAATTCTCTGAGCAGACAAATCTGTTTTTCATGAATACAAAGTCATATAAAAGGGTCAACTTTACACACAGAAGGAAACATGATGGAATAATCTATGCCCATGTGAGGTATCTTTTGTTTTTTTTTAAAACATTCTTACGCGTGCAAAAGGAAAGCGGAAAAAGAAGTGAAACACTGTAAAATATAAAAAACCACAACTAAATAACTAACTAATAACTATGAAACGCAACTTTCGATGTATGTTATTCTCTTCTATTCTGAGCCTTCTTTTGGAATAAGCATCGCAAAAAAGTCAAAGACAAAGCAAAATTATTGCACTGTTAATCCTTCTAAGTCTTGCAAGATATGCTGACGTCACACGCCATCGTGGCTCAAATTCAAAAGTTTTGCGCACCTTTTTATAGATTTTTTTTTCACCTAAAATGTTGGGATACCTACGTAATTGTAACTTACAGAAGAGTCATCCCTCGCCACATTGTGCTTCGAATTTCGCGGCTTCACTCTGTCACGGTTTTTCAAAATATATTAATGAATAAATCATCACTGTTTCATGGTTGACTACGGCCTGTTTATTAGTCAAAAATGATGCATATGTTTGGCCTAAATTAAACATTTTCAAGCATAATCATTGCTAAATGAACTGAACTGAATATAAGGCATTCAGAAAGACGGGATGTAGTATTCTCCACTGGTCACTGGGTGTCAGTAATGTTACATAGCTACGAAAATGTATGAGTCTGTATTACCGTAGTTTCCAGTCCATAAGCTGCTACTTTTTTCTTAAACTTTGAACCCTGCGGCTTATACAGCGGTGCAGCTAATTTATGGCCATGTTCTAATCTCGTGACATCTCCTTTACGTCAGAACTACTTCTAATCATTTAAGTACTGTGCCGCTCGCGAGTCAGTGAGGAAACGGTAGCTCTTTCTTTGGCAGGAGCCAATCGCGAGCTATAAGGGAACCCACGACGAGCTTGTCAACACATTGGAAGTCGCAGGAGGTCATTACTCAATATAACAGTCTGACTCACGGTGTCATCTTACAAAGAAAGCAAACATCATCACACAGCAACTTAACGCATTTGTACTCATTAGGTGGTGCAGGTGTACTTAATAAAACAATATCATATAATATATCATTTAATAATTAACATTGAATTCAATTCATATCGAATATTAGAACATAATATCAATTCCAATTTATTTAGAAGATGCCAGTAACGGGCTGCACAAATCAGCTTGCAAAAACGCCCTTGTTAACATTTTAAACCTGGGGAATCATAAAAGGGGAGGGGGGTACAGAAAGGGGGGGGTACAACATCAGGGGAATTTTCGACTTCTTTAACCCTTTTAAAATGACACACTCTTGATTTCCTGTCATTCCAAATGTAGGCACTAAATAAGGCGTCTCTGCAGCCGCACCAAAGAAAAACTTGAATAGATTTTTTTTAAAAAGCGAGATCAAATGAACATCACACAAAGGCGCCAGTGAGTGGAATTGAAAGTGTGATACAGATGAGGGGTAGGGATGGTGGTGGGGGTGGTGTCTATATGTATGTATTTGTGTGTGTGTATGTGTGTGTGTGTGTGTGTGTGTGTGTGTGTGTTGAAAACAGGATTAGACTCCACAGGCCTGGTTCCCACAGATTGCTTGAAATGGGGAACAGATTTAAAGCAGGTGTACTTACTGTGTGTTGACAGGTTTTGATTTCCTTTTTTTTTTTTTTTTTTTTTTTGCACATTCAACCCCCTCCCTTCTCCTTTTAAGCAGGCCCATGTCAAAACCTGTTTACATGTCCTGAAAAGAAGCGTAACATGTTCAAATCGGGTAAACTTGGATGATTTGACACTTTGGGTCGACCTCCATCACGGCTGCCTTTGCACTGTTGTTAAAAACAATTGCTTGCTCCCCCCCACCTTGATTTTTTTGAAATTCTTTTTTTGCACACATCAAACACGCCAGCTTTTAAGCGCTTCCTCGTACGTGTCAGCAAGTTTGAGAGCTTAAACTGTTTCATGTTTAATGGGATAAGCAAGCAACATGAGCTTCTTTCTATCCAATCCTGGACCAATTGACTGTATATATATATATATATATATATATATATATATATATATATATATATGTATATATATGTATATATATACAAATATATATGTGTGTGTGTGTATACTGTATGTGTGCATGTTTTTTAATGCAATTTGTTAACTCCCCTGCGCTGTGTGGGATTTGTTCCATACTGTTAGATGTGCACTCAATTACATAGCATCTCTGAAGAGTATTTTGCTTGAGAGATTGCTCATCTGGCAATATTAAAAGCTACTTAGCGCACACTGGACCAGAGAGGAGCAAATAGCAGCGCTCCACACACTCTTTCAAGTGCTATTTATTTCTCAAAGTGTTACATTTACATTTACATTCATTCATGTACTTGTCAGTTTCAGTTATAACCTCATTGAAATGCCACAACATTAGGTACACCTGTTCCAATACGATAATGGGCAAAACAAACACAAGGTCCTGTGTTTGTTTGCAGCAAAAAAAAGAACACAGTAAACTTAAAAGTAACGTGAATTTTGTGAACTGATAGCTAATCACCAAAAGAAGAATCCTTAAAAATAAATAAATTATATATATATATATATATATATATATATATATATATATATATATATATATATATATATATATATATATATAACGGCAACTGAAAAAAATTAAACATGAGCAGCAATTTTACAAGCCTAACGTAAAAATAATAATAAGTGAAAACGGTATAATCGAACAAGGGAAGGTCTAACGAGAATTATGTCATATTATGAGGAAAAATATTGTAAATTTAATAGCATAAAGTTGAAATAGTAAATTTAAAAACATGTTGTTTTAAGATGGAATATTATGAAAAACAAACAAAACAAAATGCATTGGACAGAATACAGGTTGCAGAGAAAGTGAGAATGTTATGAGAATAAAGTCAACATATTGTGGGGGTAAAGTCATTACTATGAGAATAAAATTGGGGGGGAAAAAAACAGCTGCAGCAAAAATAGCTGTAATTTTTTGGGAATAAAGTCCAAATATTAAGAGAAAAAAGTCGCAGTTTTAGGAGGATAATCTCGTAATATTATGAGGAAAAATGTCATTTTTGTAGCACAGTTGAAATATTAAAGAACATTTTTTTTATAAAAAAAAAAGCCTTAATATTATGAGAAACAACAAAATGAAGTTGTAACTTTTGGAAAATGAGCCTTGGGAAAAGTTGTAATATGATGGGAATAAAGTCCAAATATCATGGGATACAGTCATATTGTGAGAATAAATTTTACAAGAAGAAAGTTGAAATACTTAAGTGAAAATGGAAATGAAAAATTGCCTTTGTAATCATGCAGTGGAGGCCTAAACCCCCCATAAATTATGTATACAGTATGTGTATATTTTACATTTTTTTGTAAACAAATCGAATACAGGAGCAAGAGAAATAGGTGAAATGTTGATACTAATAACTAATAATAACACAAAGCTTTGTCTTTAAATATGTGTAAAGTTTGTGGCCTTTTTACAAAAATATTAAACTAGCCCCCGCATCCTTTGATTGTTTCATATGCGGCCCTCAGCGGAAAGGTTTGGATATCCTTATTCTGTGTAATAGGTACAGCAGTACAGTAATGGCTGTCATTGGATTATGCAGGCAGGTGTGCCTAATGTTGCGGCCATTTAATGTATAAGAAAAATGACTAGAGGGTTAATGATTGATGGCAAATATTTTATTAATCATTTCATATGCTCTTCAAATATTATCCCATCCACCTGCTGCATATGATCCTCTCATACCCTCCCTTTTCTTTCTTTTGGTGATCATACATAATTTAGTCCCCGGCCACATCTAATAAATGATGTTGACATATGCTCTTGCAGGGAGCGCCGCCTGCAAGTGTTGCTTGATAAGCGTCTTTGCATTTTTCACTGGATCCAATTTTGCCCTATCAGTCAGTCGGCGAGTGTGTGGCGCGGCTCGCATGCTCCGCCGGGGCCCCCACGAAATGTCCCGGGGCGTCCGATTAGCGAGGGGAGGGAGGGATTTAGGGGGTGGTTGGCGGGGGCTTTGGTGTGAGAGATGTGTGTACAATTTAAATGAGTCACCAATAGTGTGTTTATATTTACATGTGGTGATAAGAAACATCAGCATCATCAGCATCATCATTCATTTGAATGTGGCTTTTCACGAAAACTTGTGTTTATGTGTGTCGGGGGAGGGAGGTGAAGGGTCAGAGGTCATAGCCACAAAGCAGCCAAGATTGAATATGGAGACGAGATTAAAAATTGAAACTTGCTCTAAGCGCTCATATATCCAAATATTTGTCTGCAGCACCGCCAGGCTGCAATGTATTCCTACACCCTCCTCTTCCTCCCCGCCCCCCCAGCCCCGAGCATTACAGAATCAATTCAATCAATTCTCCACCACCAATTGTTTGTTGTTGTTTTTTCACCCTCTCTTTCTGCTGACCACACCTCAAGGATTAATATTTGATTAGCCTTTAGGAGAGGTGGAAAGTACTTATTAACCTTATTTGTCAATCTGTCAGTGCCACGCTGCCGATTGGGCCTTGAGGCGGGGAGCGGAGGGCCCGGAGGGGAGAAGAGGGGAGGGTGGCGGTGGGTTCACAGCGGAGGAGAAGGAGGGGGGCGGGGATGGCTTCAGGGAATATCATGTCTTCTGACGACTGCTCTCCTCCGGCTGTTTCATCCTAATTATCCAGTTTAGGCGGCCGTCACACGCACGGCAATCACTTCAGCACAACGGACACTTCATTAGGTACACCGGTGCAGTCTAATAACACAAAGATGGCGCTCGCTTCTGTTTTGTTTTTAACCGAAATTAATTCATACAATGGTAAAATTGCTTTTGCATATCGTTTGCTGGACATGACACAAGAAAATAGTTTTTTTTTTAACATGTTAACACAAAGTTGCATGTGGGAAAAATCATGTGATTGATGATTAAAATAATAGTCCTCACGCTTGATTATTTATATCATGGCTGAAACATGTGATGTTTCGTTAATGGGTTGATGTTTTTACCTGTAGATAGAAATGACACCATAGTAAAAAAAAAAAAAAAATATATATATATATATATATATATATATATATATATATTGTTTTTTTTTATTTTAACAAAAACTTCCATGTAAAAAAAAATCATATGCTTATTCAATGCATGCATATCCAATGTTCTTATTGTATAGTTGATATGAAGGTTATGATAGCAGTTACAAAAAAGTGAATATTTTTGTAACTGTGAAAGGAAAAGTGGCAAAATTGTAACGTTGCCATGTTTTAGGCTTTCAAAAAAAAATTCACCAAGAATGACATGCGAACAATACATGTTTTCTCTATACATGCATAGGTTCTAAATGTAGAATTGATTAGAAAGTTGTAGGTTATGCTCAAAGTTACCCCCTCCAAAACATGAAGATATGAATAATCAAATAAAACAATGTAAAAAAATCATTGTATTATTTGGTATCTTAGAGAACTTTTGCCACTTTATTTCCACCTTAAAAGTACCTATCCAACAAGTACAAAAATCACCTTCAGTCAAAATTTGCCTGGGGTATGACCAATTTTGAGATCAACGATATTTTTTCAATAATTGTGGTTGTGGTTGTGGTTTGCTTTGCCTGCGAGAGCTGCAAGTGTACGAACTACGCTGTAACTAAGTAACGGAACAGAAATATTACACACTGTCATACAGTCAGTGCAAAGAATGAATGCAATAATGGAAAAAAAAAACATTTAAAACAATTGAAATAATCCAAACCACCAGCACTGCACAGCAGCAAGTAAGAAATGCATGGTGGTAGACAACCACAATATAAACCAGCATGCACCCTGTCTTTGACATAAAATGTGATACATTTGCGAGAGATAACGTGGGATAAAACGTTTCATTTTATGAATCTGAAGAATTTTTTGCTGCAGCTCTTTTATCCCGTGCAGGTGTACCTAATGTTGTGGCCAGGGGCGGACCTACCATTAAAATCAAAACAGGCAATTGCCTGCCAACCAGTAGGGGGGCCCCAACCAGCACGGACCAGGGCCACCACAGCCAGCAGCACCCCCAACTATGTTCATGTATAATTAGGTTAGCACACTAAACAAATAACATTACCAAAAAAGAAATCCATTTGAAAGCTAAATTCATATTATTATTCATGTATTGATGGGGGCCTCTGAGGCTGCCTTTCCTGCTTTTTTGTGTTAAAAGAACATATGAAGAGGGCCCCTGGCTGTGCTCGCCTTAGGCCCCAAAATTGCTAAGTCCGCCCCTGTTTGTGGCTGGTCGTGTAGAGTCTGGTAGTTAATTAATAATGTGCTGCTGTTGTGTGCTGGAATAGTGCTGTGGTTTCTTTGTCCAATCAAATACGAGTACGAGTAAAGAAGCTCGTAGCGCAAACAAATAAAAAGCCACTCAGGTCGTTTTCATTAAAAGGCAAAACACGGACTCATTTGAAGATCGGCCTGGCAAACCTTCCCACTATACGCCGGCCCTTTTTTCATTAGTAATTTTAATTAAGTCTTTGCGCACAACACCGAAATTGACTTTATGCATAATTGTTCATTATACGTCTTGTTTTCTACAATGGGGAAATTAAGGGGCCTCAAACGGATGAACGCGAGACGTGATTAGTCTCCTTCCTCCCAAACGTATCGTCTCTTTTTTTCCACCCCACCCCATCCCCCCCCTTTTTAATGCCCGCCTGAAAGTGATACTCGGCGCGCGAAAACATTTAATGAATTGCCAATTTTGTTGTCAAATCAAGATAACAGAGACTCTTTGGGGAAATTTAAGGTGGAGGATGCACATTTTGAGCAATCATGCAGAGCGCTGAGGCGTTCACGTGCGCACACATATTTATTTTGGCTATTATTGACACCAAAATTGTTTTTCCAGACTTCAGCAGTCACTCTACGCTGTCTGTCCTTTGTTTACTCGCTGCAGCCACCGTATCGCCTTCCAAGTATTCGCGTCTGCGTGGTAACACCTCGCCGGATCCGTCTCCTCAACCTCTCTTGTCTTATCTGTGATCGTACACCCCCGCGCTCTATTGAGCTCAGTCAAAGAGCGTCCCGTGCTTTTGCCCGTGTTAATTACAGATCCTTTCATGTGATAGAAGGCGGCGCTGTAGAGATTGATTACTCTTTGAGCTAAGTTGTCTTCCAATTACTTAGACAATTAGCCAACTAATTAAAATACTTACCCTGTGCATTGGAGAAAAAAAGGATCTCCCTTGATATATGAGCTGCCAGGGATTCTCACAGTGTCTCACGGCCCGCTCTGGAAGCCCTGCAAAGGAGACCCGGAATCATCTTGTGGATTTAGGACTTATAAGAGTGCTTGTTCACTGGGAATAAATATGTTTAACATCAGGATTGTTCAATGGTCCTCTACAGAGCAAGGAACTTCAACTGAGTCATGTGATTTATCCCAGCCAAACGGCAACGGCAGACCTGCCAACGTGTACGCATTGTTGGTACACTCACTCAGTTTGTTACCATTAAGGCTGTGATTCGTCAGCTTGTAGTACATTACATTATTTCCTGTCTGTGTACGACTCCTTCAGAGAGTGTGCAGCCCTCCGCTGCGAATGCCTTCTTCAATTTTGGCTCAACATTTGCAATAAAAAATGATGTAACTAGGGCTGTCAATGTTACCGTGTTAATAACGCGTTAACAGATGTTTCCTTTATTGACACAATTTTTTTTTTTTTTGACGCGCAATTAACATGCGCACGTCCTGTTTGACCCTCGGTCCACACCGTAGTTTGAGCAAGTAGCGGTGACTGTGGAGCAGAAATAGACAAAGAAAAGAGTATTTTGACTGGTAAATCTGGCAGATGGCTCTCCCAACAAGACCAAAGCTATTTGTATCTACTGTTGCTGTGATTGGAACTGTCATGGAGTATGTCGACTTGTCGAGTGGGAAGGTACTGAAGCACTGCCGGTATTTGTTTTTAAATTGTAATTTATACAATGGTATCTTGGCATACGAGTGTTTTTTTTAGATGCAAGCTGGACTGCAAGCTAAAATTGGAGTATGAGCTTCTAGTTAACGGCAGGCATAGCCGAGGACAGCTATTTCGGGGCCAATGTGACCATGGCTGAAGATAGCATAGCAGCGCACTAGCTAGTCATCAACACGTCAGTAAAACATAGGTACATTATAGCAATCAAATTTTAGCTTATTTATTATGTATTGTGTAAAACTATGACAGGAACAACATTCAATTTAAAGCACGAAATGAATACAGAGCCACCATCCACCAGTACAAGCCTGGACTTGTTTTTCAGAGAGGTTGTGTACTGAACAAATACTTGTATGCACATTAGCACTCAAAAGGCCATCAAATCTCACCTTTATGCATTCCCACATAGTATCAGCATTTGGGACCAAATATGAGGTGAAAGAAAAAGGGGGAAAAATACAGTATAGCAATCTATCGGGACAGCGTGGGACAAAGTTCGGAGGTGTGTTCAAGGACTCTCAAAGTTGGACAAAATTCTGCTCAGATTAAACATGCAAAAACTGGCGTGTGTATTATTTTTTGAATACAATAATGGCCCATATTTCCAAATATGAGTTAACTATGAACAAAATGCGATTAATCACATCGATTAGCTCCATGTCCAATAATACTCCACTTCTTGCTGTAATTACCATTGTTCGCTCGCTTCGAAGGAAGCTAACAAGCTAAATCGGAGGTGCCCAAAGTGTGGCCCTGGGCCCATTGTTTTTGGAATGTGGGAGGTACCCGGAGAAAACCCACGCACACATTGGGAGAACATGCAAACTCCACACAGAGAAGCCCAACGGAGATTCGAACCCAGATCTTCCACCAACATGCTAGCCACTAGGCCACCTGCAGCCCATATATTTTTATATATATATATATATATATATATATATATATATATATATATATATATATATATATATATATATATATATATATATCTGGCTCATAATATCATAGTTGAGAAAGGAAAAATGAAACGTAATTGGACCAAAACATTATTTGCTGTTTACATTGACTAAGTGGGCGGCCATGATGAAACTCAAACAGACAAAAACAGCATGATATTCATGCATTGGACTGCTGATGTTTGAGGCGTCTCGTCGTTGTTGTCCAACTCCATTATTCCTCCTCCCCCATTCTGATGTTAATTCTCTGTTATCAGTGCAAGGAGGGGGCGACAAATACGTACGCGCGGGACAATGAGGATGTAGACACGCGTTCAATTTATGCATCCGTAATTGCTTTTGATGATGTAGATAATTATGTTGCACTCGGGAGACTTATGTGACGGGGGCCAATTACAGCCAAATCTTACAAACCCATCACCTCTAAATACTTTTTTGGCAACGTGCTATTTTTAGTTTGTTAGTCTGCTCACGTGACAGTCAAATCACTTAGTTGCTCCTAATGATTTGACATTCGCTTCATATGTTTGTCGGCTTCAGAGCTTTCAACAGGACAAAGCTTCAAAGTCAAGGTCAAAGGTCGGGATAACGGCAAGGTCAAAATTGCCAAACGCAAAATAACCACATTTTTCCGCAATTTGTATTCAGTCATCGCCTAACTTGGTGGACATACAGTAGATTCATAGTTGCCCACTTGAGTAGTCTTAGGTGGAGATTTTCCCAAATTTAAGTGAAACGCAAAAGGTCGAAGTTCACTCATAACAAGGTCGAAAACATTTTTTTTTTTGACAAACCACACCGAGTCATATCTCTTATTAAAGCGCACGAGGAGCGCTTTCCACATCTGTGGTTATTTTGCCGATATACTCCCACGTGATGACGTCATAACCAAAAATAAGCCTCTAACAGGTCAGAGCTTCAAGGTATAGATCAAAGGTAGGGTCACAGAAGTGTCAAACATGTCACATACAAAATAAATCACTATTTGCACCATTTTTCACTTATCATATCCAAACCTGGTTGACTTGAGTCGTATTGATAGTCTCTCAATTGATCAGTCACCCAAAATTAAGGGAAGTGCCAGAGTTGGAAGTTGACTCGTAACAAGGTAACAAAAAATGTTAGTTTGACAAATCGTCCATCCATCCATCCATTTTCTATGCCGCTTATCCTCACTAGGGTTGCGGGGGTATGCTGGAGCCCATCCCTGCTAGCTTTAAGCGATGTTCGACAAAACATATCAAGTTATGCCTTGTATCAATCACATCCCCTGAAGAGAGCTTCTCATATCTGTAATTATTTTTAGTAATACGTCATCATAGGAAGATGCAGTCATGCACAGCAACATACCTTGTAGTTTTTCCACCAGTGCTTACCCGATCTGTAATTTATTTTGTGATGAGTCATACAGGACAACACAAAAAAGTAAAGTATGTTCTTCCCTAAAGAGCGTTCTTTAGCCTGCAGGCAGTCTCCAACTTGCACAAGTGCCTCTGATTGAAGGAGGATGTCAGAAGGACGGGGAAGTCAAAGCTTCTCCGTGGTCTAATCACCGACTCTATAAAACAATCTTAGCACCACTTAACCTGCACGCCGGCCCTGATGTGTCTCGGCATGCTCTGTCTCTGTTAATCAATCAGCTCGGGAAAAAATCCGTCGGCCGGATGCAAACGTCCGAGAGGATGGCTTTGAAGGTCACCCCTCCCAGTTTTTTCTTTTAATTACTCCTCGCAAATAAAGTTCAGGACATTTAAACATTTCAAATTGGATGTGTTTCTGCGTCCCCTCTGGCTGGAAAATGAACACATTGAAGCCGTGTGTGTGCTTGAGGATTTATAAGCAAATGAGATTTTCTCTGGTGCACGTTGCGGGTGTCCCGTTCTGTCAAAACTGTCACCCCCCTAGTTTATTCTCAGCGGAGAGGTGCGCTGATGATGCTGACAACCTCATTTAGCGGGCAGAACAAACTCGCCTCTTTTGTTTCCCACTGACAGCTGTTTGTGCTCGCTAATATAGACTTAACTGGCGTGGGACATGATAAATACACATCATATACACCGCACACGCAGCCAGAATGAGTTAGCGGATCCTAATTATTAAAAATATTGTGCAAATTGATGGGGATTTTTTTCAAAGAAAACTGCCATTCCTGCGTATTAAATACTAAATTAAGCACCAAAGATCCCTTTAAGGTAATTTCCTGGCGCCTCTACTGCTTCTCCCGTAATAATTTCCTTTTTACTGCCCCTTTATTGAACGACAGATCAGTCAAAAAAGGTGTTGTTTGATCTGAAACGATCAAAAGGTGGCAGGCTAATGGTTAACATGCTAAGTGTTCATTTTAGCATACAATAAAGTTGCAAATACCTGAAATTGAATCGATGCACTTGACGTCTGTCTTTTAGTACGTGTTTTTCCACTACTACGTCGCTTACTATGCCACAGGAGTTCATAAATACGCTACCTTGACAAACAGCTAGCATTGGGCCATGCTAGCATGTTATCTCAATAGTAAGTCCTTGTAAAAGCAGAAAATCATACCTAAAGAAGTGTGGCATTTTCCGTGTGGTTGTTTTGTTTCATAATGCAATTTAAATTCATCACAACAGCATAGTAAGTTAGTTTTGCTTTCAAAGAAACAGGTCACTTATGCAAATAGCGGCTGTGGTGCGCCTTTCAAGACATATTCCATCAAATTCTGACCTGTAGGATAACAGAGGATACACTCATGTATTTCATAAGGGTGATGTATTTTTCCTCAAGTAACTGACCTGAATAACTTGTACGGTAAGATGGGTGTCATGTTTGCGATGGTAAATAGCGCCTGGTGACTTCAGCCACGCTCGGATGTTTTTACGCCGTTTAAGTTGACCGCTCCCTCGTTGTAATATCTTGTTTTTTGAGCATCCTCCTCCAATGTAGATGTAATGATCCTCCGGAAGGTCAGTTTCACGGTGAGAGAGTGCACTTTGAATCTGCGGAGCGTGTAATGTTCCTCCCCCGCTGCTTGTACGACAGTTTGGGAATGGCGGCGGAGGCCGGCCGCGTGATGACTACCAGGCAATATCCCATTGTCTGCGGCCATCATTGTCGGAGGTTATTTGGCCCCCGTGAGTGTCAGCACCGGGTGATTAATGAGTGGCCGTGGACTCAGTGTGCAAACCTGCTGAGGAGACACTGGATGAGGAAATTCCAAATCCCGCAGGGACCTTTGACCTCTTGAACCTTTTGGTAGCGCTCGTATTCTTTCACTCATAATTGAATTTCACATTTTTCAATCAAGTATGAAGAAGGGGGCGAAATGCATCGAAAAGCATCGGGACACCACCTTATGGGCGATCCATTAATACAGTAGTTATTTTAACGCAGGGGTGCCCATTACGTCTATCGCGAGTTACCGGTCAACTGCGAAGGTAGTTTGGGTCGATCGCGCATGTGTCACTTTGTAGATGTCATATGACATCAGTCAGCAGACATTAAGCTCCCCTTCTGATTCGCTATTGGCAGAGATGAAGTGGTGAACAGACGTCGCAAGCTACACACAGAAATGCAACGTTTCTCTTTAGTATTCCGATTACGGATAAACTAACTCGGCGGGAAGATGCCTGTATCTATAACGAAAATTATCTGTTCAATGGTAGCGCTTAGTTATGTAGAAAAAAAGCGAGCTGTTTGATGGCCGTGCTGCGCGTCCCGAACTCCACTATAGAAAGACGTGTTTTCTGCTCTTCTGTTTTTTTCAAGTATTTTTTCATGATTAATTGGAAAATGTGCCCATTGCTGAAACCTTTTTAATTTGTTGCCTTGACTTCGGCTGCATTGTCTTTTGCATAATCATTTTCATGTCCTGTATATTTGTAATGTTTGATAGCAAATGCTAACACATGAACTGTGTGTCTAATGAGCACAACGGAGCTGTTTTGGCTGACATACAGTGCTACCGCTACTCACGTTACGTACACAATTATTGAGGAATTATGAGGAATTATCTTTATTGCCATATTGAATTGAATTGGGAATTACTGATTGACGTCAACTACTTTGATTACCTGTAATCTTCGAAACTGTGAATGGGAAATATGAATCATTTGTATTTAGTATAGTAGTTTTAAAGTTTACAGGTAGAGAGATCATGTTGACTTAGAACTTGCATGCTGAAAAAGTGCATGCACCCCTGATATACATGTACGTACATACAGCCATCCATCCATCTTCTATGCCGCTTATCCTCACTAGGGTCGCGGGTATGCTTGAGCCTATCCCAGCTGACCTCGGGCAAGAGGTGGGGTACGCCCCGGACTGGTCGCCAGCCAATCACAGGGCACATACAGAGAAACAACCATTCACACTCACATTCATACCTATGGACAATTTAGAGTCGCCAATTAACCTAACATGCATGTTTTTGGGAATGTGGGAGGAAACCGGAGTACCCGGAGAAAACCCACGCACGCACGTGGAGAACATGCAAACTCCACACAGAGATGCCCAACGGAGATTCAAACCCAGATCTTCCCGATCTCCTGACTGTGTGGCCAACATGCTAACCACTAGGCCACCGTGGGGCCACAATGTACATAAATACTCAGATTTATGAACGTAGTAAATATACATATTTTCTATATTCGGGACTTTTTAAAAGTAGCTCGCAGGCTGACCACTGTCCCAAGACTTTTGTATATTTTTTGAACTGTACAATATCCACAGCTGTCAAGTATGGACATTGTTAATAATAGAAGAGCAGTGTTTCGTGTCAGAAATGAAAAAAAACATCATGCAGCAGCGAGCCTCTCTTTCTTCAGGCAGACCAATGGAAAAGCACCTGAATATTGAAAGCATTATCTCCCTCCAGCGAGGCACAACACTAAACAGGAAGAAAATAAGGAATGCATTCGGCGCTGGGTGGTTTCCCTGTGATGCACAGAGCCACCTTTGTTTCGTGACCTTTAGCATCAAAGTCTATTCTGGTTTCCAGAGTGCTGCAAGTGCAGGAAACAAGCAGACTCTGCTGGGGCCTGTAGCGCTCAAATTATATCATTTGTCCAATTTGCTATTGTTTCATCCATGTCAGGATAATTTGCTTTGGGTTTCCCGGGAATGTCTTGGGTTTTGTCTGTCCCTCCTGAGAGACTCG
Source organism: Dunckerocampus dactyliophorus (assembly GCF_027744805.1). Classification (NCBI taxonomy): domain Eukaryota; kingdom Metazoa; phylum Chordata; class Actinopteri; order Syngnathiformes; family Syngnathidae; genus Dunckerocampus; species Dunckerocampus dactyliophorus. The sequence continues at coordinate 6,681,942 of NC_072836.1, read as the reverse complement.
CTATACAGTGTGTGCCCTAGATAGACTGTTTATCAAGTGCCCCGCGTTCTGTCAAGTTGACTTTGCGGGGGCCGTGACGCACAGATAAAAAAAAAAACCACACCGCTTCATTTCGCCGACCACCTCCCGGGAGGAACGCGGCCCGTGACCGCAGCGTCGCCTGTTTACCTGCCGTATTAATTGGGTCAGAGTTAAGAGTGCGGGCGGCTAGCTCGCGGATGAAGTCGAGACGGGCGTCGTTACTCAACGAGCTGCTGTATAATGACAGCTTCATCTCTCCCCCAGTAGCCATCGTCTTCCTAATTAATCTCATCATCTCTGCCAACCGTCGGACGGGCAGCGGCCAAACAGATTGAGCATATGCTGCCGTGACGGCTACCTCCAGGAAGCCATTGCTCCCGGAAAGTAAAGGCTAGGATGTCAGTCTGTCGTCAGCCAAGAGCTTATAGCAGCTGATGGATCATATTGTGTTTTATATAGTCTTAAATCATCATCATGACATTTTCTGTGCATTCTTCCTCATCCAGTGCTTGCTTGCCTTTTATATTACATTGGCAAATGGACCCCAAATGAGTTGTAGGTCACTCTTTATTGGGTTGATGATTGAAATTTTCTTTGCCATTCATGTTTGTTGTAGTAAATTAATGTACAATATGTGCCCCATTTTATGATGTTTTTCAACAATGTTAAATGTCTTTCATACAGTAGGTGCCACACACAATTGTGTGTTGTCCAAAACCTAGCCTTGTCTGCTTTTAATAAGCCCTACTGGGAACGCGCCGTTTTGTGTGTCTGTAGCTTTAATGCTAATGAGCTGTGTTTGCCCAGGCCTTTCTCAGACACAGTGTGTGCCTCCAAGAAGCGCTATTGTGCACTTTCACCACGTTTTGCATACACACTGTAACTCTGCACTGACAGTACCTAGCGTAGCATATGATATATACATCACATACAACAATGTAAGTGGGAGTGGGACGCTATGCTATGCTAGCGTCGTGAGCAACTGATGGTTAGTTGGCAAAGCTTTACTTTAAGACTTGTAGTGAAGCCTGTTTTTTAGGTTGGGATGAAATACAAAGTATGTTTCTTATTATAATAACCGGGGCTGTCAAAAATAACGTGAGGCTGTCTCTAGTCTGTTCATCCTGGGAATGACACTTCCCTGATTGTCATGACAAAAACACGGCCTCAGGGACACTTTGAACATCACAAAAACAGCTACATAATGCATGTGTGTCTGCGTGTGTGTGTGTGTGTGTGTGTGTAAATAAACAGGAAGATAAAGTTAAACATGAAGTGGATATTCTTATCACTCACTTTGTAACTCTTAATTCGGGTGTACAATTTGCTACTTACTTACCTTAAAATACGTGACGTCTTTGAACGCAACCCCCTTTGCTCATAATAACATGGTTGCAAGTGGGATTGAAATGTTCTGCTAGTATTGAAGAGACTAGTGTTAGAAAAATAGATTTTTAGACTTGTCTGGTATCTTTTTGCTTGATTGACATGTTCAGTTCATTTGGGGCTGTTAATACTCACAAATATCTATAATCCTGTCCTGTCATTTATCTTTCTGGTCATTAAATACAGTAAAAATGGGCATACTTCAGACATAGTTGCTAATGGTGATTAATACTGATTAATTAATTTAAAAACTGTGATTAATCTGATTAAAATTTTTAAGCATTTCACAGCCCTAATAATAACCTTTGTTATTACTGAGACTTAAAGGGGAAATAATACTGAAAATCTTGCAGTGGAATGGATCTGTTTAAAATCAAATTGTCAAGGGTTTTTCCCTGTTCGATGTCCTCAACCCACAGTCCGTCTTCATAGACAATCTGTTGCTGCCGGTTGGAGGAAAAGAGAACTGTTGCCCCCTACTGGGACAGAAATGCATTGCATACAAGTCAAAATTTAACACACTAGATGAATAAGACTTTGATCTGTAGCTCCCACGAAAAAAAGCAAAAGACGTCAATAGACGTCTTTGGCATTGAAAGAGTTAATGAGACAGCCGGACTCACGCAGGGTATTAATAACACGACAAGGCGTGCGCCATATTGCAGGCTAATCGGAAAATGTACGCAAAATGTTGGCATAAATTTTCGACATTACCCGAAAATCACGCTAACCGAGGCGGACTCTAACCGAGGTGCCACTGTATACTGAAACCTGTTGATTTGTGTTGTGAGAAAAAGGGTGTAAATGTTAAGCTCAAGCAAATTAATGTTATGTACAGTAAAGCCTAAAAACAGCAGCATAGCCCAGGCATGACTGAAGTCTCAAAAACAATCACTTGTGGGGGTTTTTCTATTTTTATTTGTGAGTGTTCTCGGAACACGAACATCGGGGGATCTACCGTACCAGTCCACAATAATGACACTGAAATCGTAAATACTCTACATGTCATTCTATTTACTCTCAATTTTGATGTATCAGAAAATACTGCGTACGTTACGACAATTTCTCCTGACAAAACAGCCATGTTGCGGCGCCTCTTCGGAATCCTCCTTTCATTATAAGACTGCGCCCAGTTCACACTTGTTATCAGTCATACTGAAGTGTCGAAACAAGTTTTTTCGCAGGCAATGTGCTGCAGCATGCTTCTCCAATTAATTGCTCGCTCGCCGACTGTATCTTGGCACGCTATCGTGTTCTATCATTTGATTGCATGTGCTTAATCCTTATCATAATTGGAGTTGCACACTGCCACTGGGCCTGTCATGTCTCCCGCCAAATTAGGCTTTAAAAAATGTTTACTGCAGTTTGTTTTTGGGGGTGGGGGGTGGGGGTGAGGAGGCTGCTGCTTTGCACTTAATGGCATCAAAACAATTACGAAGACAAAAGGTTAGGAATAATATGACATTTAGTGGGGGGGGGTTCTGTTGTTGTAGTTTTGGTTTTGTTTGTCAAGAAGAAGAGTCGACGACGTCCAGGCGGTGAATCTTATTAGTTCCTTCCAGAACACAAATAATACCAGGGCAAACAAAGCAGACCTTTCGCACCAACGCCAGTGATGAGAGTCCACCTGAGTGCGGAGCGTTATTGCACTTTATTTTCATGCAAGTCTGCAGACGTTATCACGGCGCGAAAGGTCAAACAGTCGTCTATTTCCATCAGGGAAAGGTGAGGTGTTAATTCAATCAAGCATCATTACAACACACCGTCTGCATTATTAGATGTCCTGAGACATTACGTGATCTGCAAGACAGAAAATGGAAATCTACACTAATTAAACTCAGCTATAGCCTTTGCAATATGCATTTCCATGACAACAACTTTATCGTCTCCCATGTGGAAAATGATGCTGAATATGATGCTGTGGTATTATGGATTCAATGTAAATATTAGGGATGAGCGAGTACGTCACTATCTGTCTGTATCTGTTCACCCATCTAAAGCATCTGTATCTGTACTTGGAGTGGGCGGGGTATAAACCGGAAGTGGGCGTGGTTTAACCGGAACTGGTACATGATTTTAAGTCTGAAATGGATTGATCAGAAGTTGCTATATTTACTGTTTATTACTCAGCTATACGCGTACTGTGTATGTGTGTAAGAGATCTGTAAGAGACAGGGAAATAATCTGTCAGCCTCGTTCACCGTAGTTTTCTCAAAAGCACCACGTTCAGTACAACGACTGAACGACTTTATATCACCAGCCAAATTGGAAGCAAGCGGACGAAAAGAGCCTTTTACAGCTCTCTCTTGTCAAACGAAACAAGTAACCAAGTTTACCAAGTAACTTTAGATAGGAGAGGAGCTGAGGAAAACCTAAAAAAAAAAACCCGTCCGGAGTGGAGGCAGTGACCAACGAGTCACGAGCCGTTTTCAGTCAAACGCACCGCGTACTCCTCTGTCTGGCTGTAGGGAGCCTGTCTAGGGAGGGGCGGTCGCTGTGTGTGACTGGCCAATCACAGCGTGAAGAGTGAATACATCAGTAGTTGCCCAATGAGGGTTTTCTTCATCATGATTAAAGGTAATCACGAGCTGTACTCGTTTCATGCTCGTACTCAGCAAAAATGCATTATCCCTAACGGATACTCGTTTTAGACGAGTATCCGGCTCATCCCTAGTAAATATGTCTAATTACACGTTGTCACAAGTATTTTAACACACCTAAACAGAATAAAAAGATGGAGCAAGTGCTGGTTTTTACTTGTAGGGTTAGAAACAGAAGGAAACCTAGCTTGATTTTGTTTGTATCCTCGCTAGCTAATGGTGGCTAATGCATGCTAGTGCTGTAAGAAGGAAAAGCTAAAAAAGAACAAGAAAGTTTGTTGATACCTTGCTATGATATACTGTATATCGAACAAACAATGTATATTTAAATAAAACAAAACAACTAGAACATTCATTTATAATACCAAAAAACAATCAATTAAGAAGTATGTGATGGTAACACATCTTGATTTAAAACCAGAGAAGCCAGCATTTTTCTCTCTTTGCCATATAAATGTGTTTTTTAAAGGTACTATTCCTAATAGTAAGGGTCGTATAGTAGAATGACAAGTAAATACATAATATTATCAGTATATATTATAGTCCAGTCTTGAGACATTGCAGTCATTACGAAAGCTATGTCTTATCCTCTGCTGTCTCCAAGGAGCCGTAGCAGCAGACGCAGTTTGCTCTGTTAATTAAATTTCGGCCTTGGCCACAAACTTAAGCTTTTATATCGCCGTCAACCTTAACGTCTCTCCCCTGAACAACAGAGGGAACGCCGGATGCGATCCGTCTTTGCTGAAACAATCACTGTTTGCCTGTGGATCGATATTTTTCGGCAGCGTCGCCATGGAGAAATTTGATGCCACAGCTTGTGCTTTTTATTGCTTCAATTTTGCACAGAGATGGGATTAACGGGCTCGCTGGTCTCACGACGAGCGTCCGGGAAACAGAAGGGCAATAATGCGGAATGCTCCAACTTATTCTGACGCCACACGGGACCAAATCATTTGTTTTAATTTAGCTTGTTAAATTCTTGCAAGATTTCACCAGATTTTGTTGAGAAGTGAGGCTAAAAGGCGGACAACATGCGAGGCGAGAACACCAACAAAAGCAATAGTTGAGGGAAAGTGACATAGCTAGCTTCTTGTTCTAGTAGCAAAACCCGATGTTGGATTATTTATTTTTGCTTACATGTTGCAAATTTCACGTAATAATGTAATATAGGACTAGCTTTTCATACAAATTGCTCCTATATTAGCATGAAAACATGCCACATGCCAACGTAGGGCAAAAAAATACAGGTGCAACCTTGATTAGCATGTTTATCAAAATTTTACGCCACAATTTTGCCTCATTTGTCTTCATTTTTCAGCTGTATTCTTAATGTAGTTTTATCACAAAACATCCTTGTTAGCGTTTTGCTATTACATGGAAACAGGAACCGGAAGTCATCTCTGTCACCCCGTTTATGATGTCATCAATGGTTGACTTTGTAGTTCTTTGCTAACTAACACATTTACACAAGTCTCAAAAATGTGAACACAAAACAGGTTTTTTACAGTTTTACATCTACAGTTTGACATGCATAAAACAATTCAAAATGCGTATAAATGACCAATGAAAGGAATAAATGAACATTATTCATGTTCATGTTGATTTAGCCCTCTCACGCATCATTTCAATGTATCTCAAATTGTTTTCTGCAGGTAAAACTGTAACTGTAAAACTATAAAACTGCATTTTGCGTTAAAATTATATTGGCTTTCTGAAAGAGATTAGTTGGATATACATTGTTTCTTAAGGGAAAAATTAATTTGGTTAGAGTACGTCTTGGTTAGAGTCGGACGTTCTTGAACGAATTAATGATGCTAACCAAGGTTCCAATGTACGAGTGTCTATGAAGAACAAAATATGTTGAAACCAAAAAAATACAAAAACAACACTGTCATGTTTTGCTATGGTTTTGAGTAGCGTTACCCCAGCGTGCAAGAACACACCCGGTGGCAGGTTGGTTCAATAAAGTCCTTAATTAACAAAAGATGAAGTACCAAAAGTCAAAGTACCAGTACAGAATGCATAGAACACACAGGTAACCATAGTCTAAGGAAAATGAATGAACCGGCACCTAACAGAAGCTCCAAAAGAACCCTAACTTCAAATCAAAGACAGGTACGCTCCCCAGCTCCCTCTAACCAGACTAAAGGTAATGCATTGAATCCAAAAAGGAAACAAAAAGTGTCCAAGATTGTCATGCAGAACATGACAATCACCTCAAGATGAACTGAAAATGAATTAAAACAACGTTGTTTGGGTTTTTGTTTAGTTTTTATTAGTTTTTTTGCCGTTTGATTAGACAGTGACAGCTTTAAATCACAGACATTTGAAGGCATTTCTCAAAAATGACAGCATTGTGGGTTCCAGTTTAAACGCTAACAACGGTGGTCGAGCTTCTAACAAGGTGACATCGCCAACTACTGGCCTGGTATGCATATCACACTCGGTTTTGCAGGTCTTTGTGGATGAGAAACGTTCTGACAACGTTGTTGATGAAATGTTACATTACATTGCCTTGCTAAACCAGACTCTAAGCGATTAAAAAAAAAACACACTCACACTTTCCAGACAAATAATAAACGGCTAAAAAATTCAAACATACTTTTGAACAGAAAAGTTCTCTTCTTTAATTACAAATACTCACTTTAACTGAATGAGGCGAGCTGCAAAGATAAGTAAGCACAAGCGGCCGCCCAATTAACCAGCAATTGGAACGGAAATGTTCCATTTTCTTTTGTTAAGAGACACTCTCACTGAAATGAAATTAAAGTCGCTTTTTTTTGTATTATTTACCTGTCTTATGCAGATAGGACATTGTCATTTACTTAAGAAAACATTGTCTGTGCATTTTAATTACTTGACAATTTGGCATGACCAAAACAATTTAGGACTGGCTAGACATTCGCTGCTCCATCAATGCAATCCAGAAGGTTTTGGGTGCGGCGTCGTACATTTCATGTTTTAACTAACACTGACGACAGCCAATGGCGTCTATTGTATTTTATTGGTGCTTCCTGTGCTTACTATTTCCCTGCTGCATCTCCATTAACACTGGCTACATGCTGGAAGTTCATTAATAATCATTTACATAACAATGCCCCCACCCCCGCCTTAGGAGCCTGCCGATGCATCAGTGATGAGTGCTGTCACATTGTCGAGTCGGCATTGTGCGGCAACAACAAAAGACGTGACCGCACAATCCACAGCAGCTTTATTAACCGTGTGCTTGTGTGTGCCAACACTTGCACTTCAACTCGTCCTCGGTCACCATTAAACCGACGCCCACTGAACCACAGGGGGGTTGTTAATGAATGCAAATGGCCAAAAATCAACTGGAGACCATTAAAGCAAATCCTGTTTACATATGCAGAAAAGTATGCTTTTTGGAAAAAGTATTTTTAGGGTTGATTTTTGTTCATTTTACCGCTGCTCCTACTGGATGGCCACAATTTACTTGGAGATGAATAGAGTATCTGCCATGTGACAACAGTTAACCATATTCAACCAAGACTGCGACGTACATGACTGACTTTTAAGCCTTTCTGCAGCCTCAGCAAGTTTATTTTTAGTGCATTTGAACTTCGATAATGGACAGTGTTTCGATACATGTTATGCAACTTGGCAAATGATTGAGATTTTGTTCACTTGCTCCATATTTGACGCTTGTCTCTTGGACAAGAAGCAGTGAGAAGTACAGTACAGGCCAAAAGTACACACACACACACAATACACCCCCATGGTCCCGACCCCATTAGCAAGGTGAGAAATTCCACGAAGTAACCCTGACAAGGCACACCTGTGAAGTGAAAACATGCCTCAAATATAAGACGTATTTAGTTATTTCACACTTTTTTTTTATTAAGTACATAATTCCACATGTGTTCATTCATAGTTTTGAGAATCTACAATCTAAATAGTCATGAAAATAAAGAAACACAATGAATGAGGAGGTGTGACCAAACTTTTGGCCTGTACTGTAATTAAAAAAAATAATAATAAAAAGTTTTTTGGTCATTGGAAAAAGTCGGGTTTTTCCCCAAAAAATGTTAAAATTTTGTACAAAATGCAATGTACAGGAATGACAAAAAGCAGACACATTTTTCAGTTATCCCAAACGTTTTTGTAATTAATGGATTTTAGCAAATTTGGACGGTATGGGTTTTTTGGGGTTGTTTTTTTTTTTACACCAATTCAATAGAAACTTGGAAATCACATTGTTTTTTCTCATGAGCCATTCTGGTCCATTCTGGTGACCACGAGACAAGTTTGTTTTTTTACGCGAAATCTTATCAAGTTTTAATAGTGCGAGATCTTGTGACACCCCTAATAATTAGTAAAAAGCTAAAAAAAAAAAAAAAAAAGTCAGTTAATCAAAAAAAGTTATCTTTTTTTTATGTAATGGAATTTATGAAAAATGTTTTTGTTTTGTTATTTTTATGTAGCAAATTTTGCACTTTGGAGTCCTACTAAACTGTAATTAAAAAAAACTGTCTAAAACGAATGAAAAGCATGTAGTGAAACCTCAGCATGCGTCCCTACTGGCGCGTTTTTCGGTTCACGTCGAAAACGTACACCACAATGTTTCCTCGGTTTGCGTACATTTTCCGGTTAGCGTACAAAATGGCTGCGTGAGTCCAACTGTGTTCTTGAGCTTAAATGTGTTTTGATCACAAAATGTCCTTGTTAGCAGCTTATTAGCTTGCTAATACACAGAAACTGGAACCGGAAGTCAGCTCCGTCGCCCGTCTGTGATGTCACGGGCAGTTGACTCTGTAGTTCTTTGCTGACTAACACAGATACGGCACAGGTCTCTGCTTTTCTTCTGAATGGCAGCATTGTGATGAAGAAGGTGAGAAACACTATTGAAGAAATAACTCATATCAAAACACAAAGGTGGTGTCCGAGTGGATCTCGCTGCCACACAGCCATCTTTGTCAACAATCTCATCTTCAATGAAGGTAAAAGTAACGACAAATGTTTGTTCATTTATCCCTTTTCATTCCTCATTTATATGCATTTATAGTTTATAAGTTTTCTGCGTGTGAAACCGTCATTGTAAAACTATAAAAATGGGTTTTGTGTCAATTCATTTTCCTGCGGGAAAAATTGATTTGGTTAGAGTACATTCCCGTTAGAGTTCTGGAGCGGATTAATGACGCTAGCCAAGGTTATACTGCATGTCCAAGAAAAAGTTAACAAACAAGGACACCATTGCATGTTTAACGTGCTAAAAGCAGCATCACAGCACCTCTTATCGGCAGATGTTAACAATGCTGTTGGCTGGTTGGCCAAATTTGATCATGGGGTTCAATTTTTCCTGGGTTGCCATTGTGAAGACGGACTACGTTTGCTTTAATTGAGCTTAAAAAGTTCAGGGAAACCCTTTACTACGATAATGTTATTATTGAACACGTCCACTCTAAATTAAACATTATTCTTGGTGCAAATATTCAGAAGTGGCCTCGACGTGATTAGATAAATAAAAGCCTGATTTAACATCCGCCTAAGTGTTTTAATAATCCAAAGCCACTACAGTGCAGTTATACTTGGACTGATATTAGGGGCCTGCAGCCGGAGAGGCCCATAAAAATCTTTGTGGGGTGTATGAATTAATTAAGCGGGACCCACAGCAATATTCCTTCAATGATCCCACAATTCCAGCCATGCCCCCACCCCTCCCCATGATGATGTAGTCTAATGAATAGAGGGAATTTATACTCGTTTATTTGTGGCTCAGACAAGGTTCTCCCTGAACTACCTGGGAAGTATATTTGTGTTGGGCTTTGGGTGGAATTATTACACAGCCAATAAGATTCATTAACGAATTCCTGAAACAAATGAAAGCCTAATGACTCGATTTTCAGCCGGTGGTGTTTAATTAACATCTAATTAATTAATTAATTCAAGATGGTTAAATGGAGCCTGGTAGTGCCGAAGCAGTGCATGCCATGTTTGTTTAGCCTGTCATACCAGGCGTGTCCAAAGTCTGGCCCGGGGGCGATTTGCGGCTCTTTATTGGCCCTCGGCATATTCGAAACACATAATTAAACACGGACTCGCATTAGAACGTTTCCAAACTATTCTGTTTGTCACAAGAACACAAATATGAGATGTTAGGGTTAGACGTAGGGGTTAGGGTTAGGCTTTTTTCATGAAATATATCAAACTGCTTAGCATATTTTAACCTGTGACTGTTTTTTTTTTATTCTTGCGATCCTTGTTAGAAAACACACCTGCTCTACATACAGCGGAACCCGTTTATGTCGACCCGTCGGCATGACGCCGACATAAGCACCAGAACTAAGCATTTCTCACACATTTACTCGTGGCTTTGTCCACAGACATTAGCAAAATAATGCATAAAATAAAGGATTCGTGAACCTACAACAGTTTCACTTTTATTTGGATTTTTTTGCTGTTTTTATATATTTTGTACAGTCATACCAAGGTTTTCATACGCCCCATTTTTCGTACAATTCATTTTTTGTGGCAAATGTTTGCATTTTGCCTCTGTTTTCATACAGTCTCCAACACTAGTCCCTGTAATGCATCGTTCCACACAACTGAATGCGCCAACAAAGCGCCTTACGCGTTGCTGACTCTATCCGTACAAACTTGAAAGTTGCGAGTGCCTGCAATTTGATAAAGAAGGTGAAAAACACTCTTGGATTGTTGAACAGTAAGTTCCATTCATTCATCATTTGTAATTATTTTGCATTGTAATTCTTCTCTACAAAATGCTTATTTTGTTTATATTTTTGGCTATCTGGAACAGATTCATTACATTTACATGATGTCCTATGGGAAAAATTGCCTCTTTTTTTGTACTTTGCCGTTTTCGTCTGGCCGTATTAATGACAAAAACCTTTCACCTAATTGTGTTTTATGTCTTGACTACAGTAAATACTGTAAAGTACCAAAAGTCATAGTAAAAAACAGTAAGGCAAGCATAAACCCACCATAGGAGGTGGAAAGCAGGAAGCGACAATACCGACATGAGCCAATACTTCTGGTTGGTAACAAACAAAAAAAATACAAATAAACATGTGCATCTTGTTAGCTGCTGTGGTAGCATCCAGGTTAATATTAATGGCATGCATTTATTTTGAAGCTTACTTTGCACTGAACAGGAAGTCACTGTGTGCACGTTTAAAGCAGTTGTGTCGCTGCTGTGCTTCACGCTGCTTAGCGATAATGATGAAGTTAACAATACTACAACACATGCTGACATAAACCACAGAAAATGATCCCTTTGGGTCTCAAATTTTATGTCGACAAAAGCGTTTGACCTTGTATAGTGTATTTATACGAATAAACAGGTTGTTCCACAACATTAATTGTAAAATCAGCTAAGTTCAACTCTTTTTTTGTTTTTGTTAAATAAATAAAGTTGTGTTGCATCATAATGATGCTAATGATTAGGTTTGAGGACGTCTCGATGAAATTTGCATGGCAATATTGTGTAAATGTGCCGCCGGTGGGCTCCACTGGCCAGATGGCCACTCCAGAATGAGACTGACACAGTGTTTCAAACCGATTTCATGGCCACTCTCAGGAGAGCCAGGCGGGCCGGCCCCTCTGTTGGGAATCGGGATTACAAAATAGCCAATTAAAAAGGGAAAGTGGTGAAATCTTGGCCTGATAAGGTGCAGATTAAATCGGTTATAGTTTATTAGGCAAAATGACTTATTAGGAGCTGGTCGTCTCCAAACACATTTCCATTAGCTGCCCCGTCCCCCGTTTTATCTGCTCTTTTTTTTTTTTTTTTAATCTGATGGCTGCACGCTGTAATTATGACTCCTCCAAGCAGCAATTATGACACCACTTCCTCATACGTTACAGTTTATCTCCTGTACGCTAACCCCCAAGACTTTGTCTCATTCAAACCTTGAGTGAAATTCAACATTTTTAAGTGTCCAATCGCTTCCCGGCGTCCATGGTGTCGCCCCCATCGGGTGCCGTGTTTAATTACCGCGCCAGAGAGGCCGAGCAGATGCGAGGGCTGTTGTGTTAGAGAGAATCGGGAGACTCCAGCGTTCCCGGATGGCTGGCGCCCGCTCCGCCTCACCTCGGAGGCATCTGCTCGGCACCTGTGGACCCAGCAGAGAGCCATCCCCACCTGCTACCAAACATCATCTGTCTACTTGGCGAGGCCTTGTAGGCCTCCATGAGAGAGGAGCCTCCAAGACTTTCTCAGCTAGAACTATTAACAAAAGAAAACATTTATCCTTTATGTGCTAATATTAAATCACTACTGGTAACAAGCATGCAAGCATTTAAATATACTTTACAGTGATGATTGAATAAAATTTTTATTTTTATTAATTATTTTTTATTTATTTTTATGATATATATTTTTTATATGTATTTTTTATATATATTTATTTTTTTTATTTAATTATTTTTTATTTGATTCAGGTTTTGACATAACATTCCTCCATAAGAACATAATTATAATTAATTAAATAACATTTAATTTAATACTTTCATATTCAATTCAATTTAATTTAATAAAATTGAAGCAATATTTCACAATAGTTAAGTATGCCCCTCACATTTGAGCTACCATTTTAATGAGGGTAGGTGCAGTACCACAGAGAGTAAATGTGTACCTGTATATACGTTAGAGTAGTCAGTGTACAGCTTGGTTAGCAGTATGTACTTTACTATCCAGTGAAAATGAGTCAACACACAGTCGTGATTGTCAAAATAGCTGGTGACACAAGTGACTAGCAAGATAATTGTCTTGCCTACAGTCAAGCATTGTGGTGGTAGCGTCATGTATTGGGGCTGCACGAGTGCTGCCAGCACTGGGGGAGCTGTGGCTCAATGAAGGACGAACATGTGGAAGGAGAACATGTGCTGTGACATTGTGAAGGAGAGCTTGATCGCCTACTTTTAGAAACTGCTCTCCCAGCTGCACACTGACTATTCTAAAGTATATCCAAGTTAGACATAATAAAATGGTTGCTGTTGTGAGTGTCCCCGACATGATTCATCAACTTTGCTTAAATATGTTATAAATTGTCTGTAAGTATGTTTTACATTGTTTGATATTTCAAAGCGAATGGTAAATTTACAAAAATTGTATCTATAGTTGATGGCGCCAGCCATAACGAACTAGCTCTCGCAGTTGAGTCATTTCCGGAAGTGATATTGTTGGGGTAGTATCGCTCAAGTAAACAACCATGGCAGCGTACGAGACAGAGGATGTTTACAGTGATTGTAGCGAAGATTTCAGCGGCGTGTCGATAGTTTTCGAGGAGGAAGAAGCATTTGGAGATGAAATAGAGAACTTGCAGAACATGGACTTAAGCCTTAAGACATGCAAATTACTCTGAAGTTGTTTATCCTTCAAGTATTGCTTTAAATCGGCTTCTTAATGAGCGCAAAGGAGTTTTTGTAACCTGTTTTAATGTAAATGTGCCAGTACGTCGAGGATGAATGTTCGCCGCCTCTGCCCCTACAGTAAACATATTTACTGTCAAAAGATGTTTATAGGACATGTGCTTTGCAGCCTTGTTGCTATCGAGGAATAGTGTTTTGAAGATATCGTGTCAACAAGACATGACTTGCTCTGTTCTGCGCCAACTTTGACATAGTGGTCGTTCTTCGGTGTCTTGTTTTTTTCCTGTGTACCGGCGGAATAGCATCCTTTTTTAAAATGTATTTACACCTTACTGTCAAGCCAAATGCTTCTTGTGAAGGTGTTCCTTCAAAGCAGTCGTCAGTGAAATTATCACTGCAAAGAACAGAAGTGGAGGTGGGCGTCCATCTGTCACTCGTTCGTCCAGTTTTGTCTTAAACCTTCCTCTTTTGGGCAAGAAAACAAACTTAGAGTATCACTCGGATGCTCTGAACATCCAGCAGCAGCACGACATTTTGGGTTGACTACTTTTTTGATGAAAAATATACAGAACCAAGTCGACGATCTACCTCTAGAAGCGTTTGTTTACTCTGCTGTGGCTGAGCGGTGTTACCCCGATGACGTCACTTCCGGACGTTAGGCTGAGCTGCGAGTTAGTTTATCTTGGCTAGCGGCATGAACTATAAATGTCATTTTTGCAAATTTTCCATACACTTTCAAAAATCGAACAATGTACAACATAATTAAAAACAATATATGACATATTTAAGCAAAGTTGATGAATCATGTCAAGGACCCTTTAAAATAGCTTACCTCTGCGTTATCATTTTTTGTAAGACGCCTTTGACCCCTGAATGACCAACAATGCTCTACCTATCAGCCTTTATTGGCCAATTCCCCCCCCCCCCCCCCCCCCACACACACACACACACACATCAGTTTATTCCTTCTTTGCTCTCTCCAAACATTGAGCCTCATATGTGAAAAGCTGCCTTCATTCTTTTTTTTTTTTATTTCTATATTATTTTTTAAATGGCCCCGGATCAGATTGCCTTATTGAGCGAAACCTCTCCTATTGTGCGCCGCCATTCATATTCATGAAATCAAAATACCTAAGTGTGAGATGAGCATCAAGTGTTGATCACGTGCGGCAGCAATGATCATAATAATAATAATGCACGGCACCTTTCATGTGAGCATCTTAAAGCTCTTCACTTTGTGTGCAGATAAGCTGCCCCACTGCTTACACAATGCACATACACCTCCGTGCTGGTAATTGCAGCCGGGAGATGAAGAATCATGATGATTCTTTTTTAATATAAATTACATCCATAGTGGATTTAATGTCTGTAAACGCTACTGCACCATCTCTGTTATTTTTTTATTCATGCATGCAGCGTGCTTGGCACATAAACGCTTCCTTTAGGGCACCAAAAGGTGGAAGATTACTGGGAATGGGATTTTTCATTCATCAGTTCATCCACGTTTGGACAGAATGAGTGAATGCAAGAGTTTTGAGGTCACATATGGTGTGTGGACCACATTTTAAAACGTCAGATTTTATGTATAGTGGTGTCTCAAACACCTCCAAGGTGCATACATCTGAAGTCAACACACTTGGTGGCAGTTTGGACCGCGGATCAGCCAGTGTTGTGCTTTTTCTTTGGCTTTTTGTGGCTTTTCTGCCACAGTTATTCCGAGGGGTGTAGCGCTGACTATTTGAGAAACATTCTCAAGCAAAAGAACATGCATGTAAAGTCACACGACAGCTTCAACCTCAGATCAGGGAGTGTTGTGCTTTTTCTTTGGCTTCTTGTGTCTTTTTTTAGCGCTCATTCCAAAAGAAAGAGTGTTAAGATTGTACAACAACATTTTTTGTTGAAACAAAATATCCCCCGACAGTCGTGCAACATTTCAACATATGCAAAATGACCCCAGCGAATTTACAGAAAGCTCAGTCCAATGAGGGTTTGCTTTTTCTTTTGCTTTTTTTGTTTGTTTTTTTGCAACACTTATTCCAAGAGGAGTAGCGATGAGAATTTGACCGATTTTTTTCAAGTAAAAAAAACATGCATCTAAAGTCAAAAGTACAACACTTTAAACCTCAGATCAGCAAGCATCTTGCTTTTTTCTTTGGCTTTTTGTGGCTTTTTTTTCCCATCACTCATTCCAAAAGGAGTAGGCTTAAGATTGTCCCACAGAATTTTGACTCACATTTTTGGCCACATGACCTCAACAGATATCCAGGAAGCTCAGTTTGATGAGGTTTTGCTTTTTTCTTTGGCTTTTTGTGGCTTTCTTGCAACACTTCCAAGAGAAGTAGTGCTGAGAATTTGATTAACGTTTTTAAGTAAACAGCTTCTTTTTTTTTTTAATCACTGCAAAACTTCAACATATTCAACATGATCGTAGCAAAGTTCGAGAAAGCTCAGTTCGAAGAGGTTTTGCTTTTTCTTTGGCTTTTTGGGGATTTTCTTGCTCTTACTCTTATTCCAAACGAAGCAGAAGTGTTAATGTTTTATCATTTACATTTTTGGGGAAAACCTTTCCTCAAAATTTTGTACATTTCAGAGTTTGCTTGGATGCGGTGCATAACGTGTAGCCCTCAGGTAGCTTTTTCTTTGGCTTTTTTTTCAACACTCATTCCAAAAGCATGAAATTAAAGCTATTCCTCTAAGTTGTACAACACATCAACAGCTTCAACTGTCGGCCTGCATGATGGTGATGCCCAACAGTTTTTTGGCAGTTTTTGGAGGGTTTTTTTTTTCAGAAGGCTTTATATGCGGAATAGTCGTGTCCCATTACGTGCATTCTCAGCTGCTCTCTTTTTAGCTGTTTTTATATCTTTAGACTGCACAGAAAGGAGAAACATAAGGATTGTGGATGATGGGCAAAATTAGAAAAAAACATGCAGTTTTCCTTTAAGCCCTAAATATGCCTCACACGATTAATAAACGCATTTATGCATTCAAGGAGAGCCGAAGGAATTACGAAATCTCAACACTTGACGGAAAAACATCATGCATGAAGCATAAAGACATAAACATGTAACAAGTGTGTGCTTTCAAACAGTAATACATGTTATACATATGATCTGTATTATCATGTATTTATAAATTATCTCCAACTAAAAAACAACCGGTATTTTTTTTTCTTGAATGCTGAATCACAAATGTGCGGGAATCCACTGTCTTTTTTTTGCAAATCCTGCAAGGACATAATTAAAGTGCATAATTAAAGCGTCTGGACTTCAGCATTTGTTGCCAACTCTTTAAAGCCTGCACTTCAGTCATCATGTTGGCTGCATGGTTGTGTACATACATAAAATGTGTTGATACAAACACACACACATAAAAAAAAAAAGCTGCTCAGCTGTTCTATCAATGCACCGAAATTGCTTCTTGGCAAAACTGGCAGCGTTTCCTGGTGCCGTCGTAATGACATATGTGATGTCTTTTCATATGCATGTTCATGTTTGTTACCCGAGACAGGGACAAAAGAAAAAAACAAAAGAGGTGGACTTCAGATTGCTCAAAGCTTTTGTGATGGAGGGGGGTGGGCCCTGCTTGATTTCATTAGAGGGAAATATTAGATGGAAGTCCCGATCTCAGAGGACGCTTAGTAACGCCTCGGGCAAATTGACATAATGCCGCTTTATTTGCAGGGGCGAACAGCTGACTGGCAAAGAGGCTGATTTATAAACAAAAGCATTTATGCATGCAGGAGAGAAAGAAGTGGGAGATCACATTACAGGACATCTCATTGATGTGCTCCATTGTGACACATTCCATCATTGGGGCCTTGTGTTATACGATGACACTAGATTGTTTAACTCTATCTATTTTATTTACATCTGACAAATGGATTCAGATTACATATGCCCGACTTTGACAGTACAAATTCAGCTGGAATAAGTGAAAAAGATGTTGACTATATTTGTCCATCTATTTTTTAGCTACTTAGGCTACTTCCTGGTTCATCGTTCAAGATGATGAAGACCGGATGTTCCATTTTTGATTCTGTGGTGAGGGAAATGGTTTTATTGTTACTCAAACATAAGATGGCAGAACTGTGCCATTTTTTATATTCCTGGGGGAAGGAAATGATTTTATTGTGATTCAGATGGCAGGAAAAGAAGGTACATTTGGCTAACAAAAGTGGGGAAAAAAATGTTAAATGCCATATTTGTTGTTGTTTATCCATCTATTTGTTAGCCAGAAAGCTACTTCCTGGTTCATGTTTCTATTGTGACTCAAATGCCAAGAAAAGAAGATAAATTATGCTAACAAAAGTGAAAAAAATGTTAAATGCTGTATTTCTGTTTGTTTGTCCATCTATTTGTTAGCCAGCGGGCTACTTCCTGGTTCATGGAGGAAGACAAGATGATAGGACTGTACCATCTTTCTACTCTTGGGTTCAAGAAAAGAAGATACAGTTCTTTACCAAAAGTGAGAAAAAAAGTTAAATGCTGTCTATTTGTGTTGTTTGTCCATGCATTGCTAGCTAGCAGGCTACTTCCTGATAGGATTAGACAAATTGGACTAGCTAAAAATCGTCAAGTGCCGTACATGTATAATACTGTATAACAAAAGTGGAAAAAGATGTGTGCCATATTTGACCATCTATTTGTTAGCTAGCAAGCAACTTCCTGGTTCGTAATGTGCCATATTAGCGTTTGTTTGTCCATATATTTGTTGGCTAGCAGGCTGCTTCCTTGTTCGCGGAGAATGACATGGTAGGAGTAGACAGATGGGACTCTACCATTTACATTCTGGGGTGCACCAATTGTGACAAAAAGGGACACATTTCTGTAACAACAATATAGAAGTGTGCTTTTTGAATGAACTAAACTCTCGATAGAGCAGAATGACACTGACGAGGGCAACGGTGGCCGCTAATGAACATTTCTGCACGAATAATAAAGATTCAATAATCATCATTTTAGTCATATTATTTTGTGAAAAGATTTGGTACATTTTTGAACTAATGGCCCATCCTATGCAAAATGTCCTTTTGATGACAATCATATATTTTTTTAACCACAATTACAGATCATTCGCCTACAGCAGCCGATTTTGTTTTCACGCTGCGTTCTGCTCCAAGGGTCTGTCAGGGTCTTCTTTATTCACCCGCAGCCGACAATCAGACCTTATTGAGAATGGGAAAGTGACGGCTAATTGATTTTACACTGATACTGTTGGAGAGACAATGAATGTGCCATCAATTCAATCCGCTATTTAATGGCTCCAATTTGGTCTGTAAACGCCGGCTAAACTAATTTGGCCGAGCACGGCAATCTGAAAAGCTATCATGGCTCTAATCTCCCGCTATATATTCATACGGAAAAGGGAATTTAGCCCATTCCGAGGTGTGGAGATGATCTGTTAGCGCGGTGTAAATGTTTAGAACGCGGCAATTGAGTTCATTTATAAGGATATGAAAAGTTTTATTGGCAGGGTCAGCCGAGTGGAACTGTTGGATAATAGGCAGTTACCCAGAAGTGTTTGAAGGCTATGGAGCATAGAGATGTAGGGAATCAAATGCCGGGACATGCCGTAATCGGAAGCTAAACTGAAATTCCTCCGACGGCACGGCTGTTAGATTCCCACTGATAGAAGGTTCACTGGCGGGGGCCGCTGCTATTCAACCATCTATTTATTTTGGCTGCGTGCGGGCTCTTCAATTTGGGCCAAAAGTGGGGGAGCAGTGAGCCGCATATGCCAATGTGATGTGATGGTGATGTGGATGCAATGAGCTTCTCCCTTTTCCTCTGTCTTTTCTCTTCTCCCCCATCCCAACCCAATCATGGCGGGATATGGCTTTGACTCGGCCACGAGGACAGGATGTTAATATGGCTATTCTCTCCATATACACGGTCGCCTCTCAAAGATGAGCTCATTTAATTCGCCGTAACCTCAATACTTCCTTTTCTGGCTGCCATCGCCTCTTTTACTTCAATTCCCTCATAGACACACAAATATCATCCCCCCCCATAGAGGTCTGTGTTACTGCTGTGTTGTTTATGTATAAGATACATGCATTGGAGGTCAACAGCATCATATATTTCTCTTTTTCTTTTCGCTTTATAAATCTGTCAGCTCGGCAGAAGGAGTCACACAACCCAAAGCACACAGCTCCCATGGGTGCTTGCAGGTTAGAAGAGTGCTTGAAAATGCTTTATTTAACTGAATGGTTAGCTTGGCGTCCTAAATGACATTTGTGGCGCCCCCTGTGGGTTGTGGTCAAAATGCTTTGGAGGACATGCGAGCATACATGTAATACAGATATTCTCAAATTTTCATAATAATTGGACAAATGGTCGATGACTTATGGGCAATGAGTTAGGTGCCCCTGTAAAGACCTTTTGCTTGGCGGTCGCAATCTTTTTCAACCTATCATGCTCAGATTTTACACATCTGTATTTGTCAGTCCCTTATGGGGGTGTACCGAATTTTGTAGCGATTCAGTTAAACACCCTGAAGTTACAGTGGTGTATTTTGTAGAGCACATTGAGCTGTGTAAGGAATTTCTGGTCAATCAGACTTATCATGGGGTCAAACCTCGGGGTTTAATAGCAGCATCTCCATGTGGTGTATTTGTCAGAAAAATAATAGCACAGATGACACAGTAAGGGTGCACGTTTTGTCAAATTTTCACACACTTGTGTGCAGCTGTTCAGGAGTGGAAGCGTTAGCTTACACAAACACATCCAGTCATCGAAAGAAAGTAGGACAGCCAATGAAACCGTTCCAAAGGGTCCGTCAAAAGCCGAATTGTACAAAAAATGAATCGGTTTTTCCAAAAATATTTATATGCATAGTCACCAATGCGTATGATAGCTGACACGGTGTATGAAAACCGAGACATACTCTTTGTTGAAAACCGAATTCTCCGAAAACCAGAGTGTACCAAAAACCGAGGTACCACTGTACATCAAATGTATCTTTTTCTTTTCATTTCTTCTGCAAAGTACGTTTGACATAAAGAGCAATGTGGTTGTCGTTTTTAGCCAAAAACTGTTATTTTGGCTATTCGATTTTGACAATAGCACATGCGATTACAAAAGTAGTTTCAAGGTAGGAGTTTTATGTAAATAGTGAAAAACGTGCTGTACAAAAGTTATTTTGTGTAACTCTGACGGTCCTGATGGCTTCCAACTTTACTGGCATGACGAAGAAATCCCACCTGAGATGTTTTCCACACGGCACAGTGGAGGGGGCGGCGTCTTGATATGGGCTGCTTTTTCCTTCAATGGAACAATGGAGCTTCAGGTTGTGCAGGGGTGTCAAACGACAGCTGGTTATGTGGAGATGTTGCAGGGGGTATCCCTCATGACAGAAGGCCCTTGTCTGTGGGGTAATGACTCGCTTTTTCAACAGGATTTGCAGTACAAAGTATATTTTGTTTCATTTTGAGAAGTCAGTGCATATGTAGGTTGTCATTTCTCGACAAAACGGCATCGTCAACTACTGGCCTGGCATACACATTACAGCATTGTCAGTCATTTTTGCGAGACATTTAAAAAAATGTCACTAAGCTAATCTCTAGCGACTATGATGCGTCATTGTTTGGCCTTGGTGGAGGTCTGTGCTCTATTGGGGGCCATTGTAGTTTTTACTTAAATACAGACTATTGTTTGTGATAACAGGGTTTTCAGCTCAAGACCCAATAAAATTGCAAATTTTCTTCCTCCCTGGGATCCAAGTGTAGTAAAATACATCATGTATTAACAAAAAGCCCTATGCCAGGGAAATATGTGCCTGCTTGATGATAATTCTTCTCAAATCTACTCAATAGATCACTTTGTGTTTGCAAATATGATGTAGAGGGCTAGAAAAGCTTGAAAAAAATATTATCTTTATTGAAATTGCTTGAGTTTGACCTTGGTAAAAAAAAAAGGCCTATGACTGAGAGCTCTCCTGGGGGGGGCGGGTGTCTGTGATCACATCTTGTCACTATGGAGAGCTCACATCCCGCGAGGCTACTCTGTGGCCAAGAGCATTCCCTCCCTGCTGCTGTTTGTTTACATGCCACACTTTAAGTGGTCATTTGTGAAGTAATAGGCCTAAATAGATGCAATCACAGGCGTTAAATAGTGCCAAGATAAGCGCTGTCTTCCACTCAGAGGACGTGTTGATGTCTCAGTGCAGTTAAAGTTTGCAGAAGAGAATATTCCACAGTGGGAGTTGACTGTGTGTATTCCTACCGGGGATGGTAACCCTGCACGTTCCCACGAGGGACAGATGTAAATACACAGAGTATATTGTTACCATAGCGACACCGCTCCATCCTATGCCTTATTGAGTCCCTAAAGCCTCTATCCAATATTGATGAAGAGGAGCGGCGTTCCTTCCTTCCACTCCATTTTCCAGCGGGTCAAAATTATTATTATTTTTTTTTTCCAAAAAGGAACATTTCAAAAACACGCACTGCACTTACAAAGTTATTTAAGTTTAATGTGTAATCCAGTACAACATCTTGCGGGAGGCTTACGGTAATTTTCGCCGCCGCCTCCGCCAAATCACTTCTTTATTCATAAATTAAAATTGGAATTTAATAGGCTCTCCTTTCTTTTCCAGGGACTTGATTAAAATATCCATTATGAGATCAGCTCTTTAGTTTCTGTTGTGGATTACTTTTATCTTGGCAGACCTAAATTATGGAACTCTGCTCTCGGAGGTAATTGCCTAAAATATATTCATTGTTTCAGCCTTTTCACTCACACGGCAGCAGAAATTCCTCCCACAGCTTTTTTTTTTTCATCTTGAGACGTTTTTTTTCACCCCATTCTCATCATTTTCACTGATTATCTACCATTTAAGTTTGTGTTTTTTTTTCTTGGTAATTTGCTCGCAGGAGCACTTGGCTGACATTAGTTGAACATTATTGCCACCAGGCAGCATACTTTGGCTCGGTTTGTTGACGAGATGGCTTGATTGTGTGGTTTCAAGCAGGTAAAATGGATTTAATTGCTGACAAACAAGCATCCTTGGCTGTGGGTGCAGGGGTTTTTTCAGGGGGGTTAAACAGAGCAGCCAGGAGCGCAACAGTGATAAGGCTAATCATAACGAAAATGAAATAGAACAAGCATTATCTCTATTTCTCCCAATGGGTTGTGGTCAAAATGCTTTGGAAGACTTGCGAGCATATCATGGACTACAGATATCCTCAAAGTTTGATAATCATTAGACAAATAGTTATTGACTTATGGACAATTAGATGCTAAGTCCCATCCACATTTTGCTTGTTGGCAGCCATGCTTTTCAACCAATCTTGCTCAAATTTAATAAAAATGTGCTTCTCAGTCCCATAAAAGTGTGTACGAAATTTCTGGGTGGTTCAGCTAAACATACTCAAGTTACAATGGGTGTTTCGTACAGCTGTGTGAGAAATTTCAAGTCAATCCGACTTATTGGGTTTAATAACAGCGCCGCCATGTGGTGTATTTGTCAAAAAATAAAAGCACAGGCAACACCATACGGATGCAGGTTTTTACCAGGGCTGTCAAAGTTAAGCACATTAATAACAAATTAACGCCAATTCCCACTATGGTTTTTGATGCGCGATTAACGTGTACACATCATGTTTGACCCTCGGCCCATACCGTAGTTTGAGAATATGAAGCAGTGTTGGAGTTAATGTTGAGCCACAAGTGGAAACAAATATTGAGCAGAAACGGACAAAGAAAAGTGGATTTTGAATGGTAAGTTTAGCTTCAAAGCCCTGGCAGATGGCTCTCTTGACAAGACGAAAGTTATTTTTATCAACTGTGTCTGTGAGTTGAATTGTCACCGGAGTACATCGAGTCTTAAATGCCACTTGCTGGACTCAGATGGAGAAACTGAAGAAGCTTGAGAATGTGCTGGAGCACTGCAGGTATTTGTTATTGTCATTTATACAGTGGTACTTGGGCATACGAATGTTTTTTTTATTGACGAGCTGGCTCTCGTTTGCGAGCTAAAATTTAGGTTACGAGCTGCTAGTTATCGGCAGGCATAGTCAAAGACAGCTATTTGGAGTGCTTGTGTCACAAAGGCGGACGTGAACAAGCACACACACAATGTTCGTTGAGATGGCAGAAGGCTCGTGAGGGAATTTATTAGCATTATTATTAATTAGCATTTGTGCTTCGACTGCTGTGTTTGTCAAAAAGGACAGAATAAAACCTGCATTTTGCCAAACTTCATACTTCCACGCTGCTAAAGTCGCCAGACCAAGAAAAGTGTGATAAAGTGTGCGTAAAAGGGGGTTTGTGTGTATGTCCCTGTGAAAGAGTGTTTGTAAGTGAAGTATAAGCTATAGCCGGACTGGACTACAGTATAGGGTTGCAGTCCTACTTCTGTAAACTCCTGACTGTTCTTGAGCGCTCTTTTTTTTTGTATGTTGTGAATACTGTATTTATTTTTCTAACACCTTGTTTTCATTTCACTTAGTTGGTGGGTGTGTTTGTAAACCTTTATTTGTAATTTTAGTCATAATTATATTTTGTGAGATTATTTGCTAGAAGTGAATATTTCAGTGATGTACAGTTGATCTTACCAATGTCTACTTGCTTCATAAACAAAAATCTGCATAAAGCAAACATATGATCCAGTCTCATGTTGATAGGCATATTAAAAACTTTTAAATGATTTTTCAAAGGTTCACTTATTATAGATAAAAACTTGTTTCTATGTGATTAATTGTGATTAATTAAAAGTTAACCAAATGCAAAAAAAATTAATAGCGATTATTTTAATCGATTGCCAGCCGTAGTTTTTACACAATTTTACCCTTTTGTGTGCAGCGGTTCAGGAGTAGAAGAGTTACACCATGGGGTGAACTCCCACAGCAGAGAGGTTATGTGGTGCTTCACTGGGAGTAGGGGGTCTTAACTTTTAGCCAGATGATTTTTATTTTATTGCCCTGGACACTCTCACTCAAGGATTGAGTACAAATGAAAGCTGGAAATTTCAATTTTTCTGCTTTTTTTTTTTTTTTAATCTGGCACACACGACGTAAGATAAGGCGATGTTTGCTCAGCGGAAAAATCAATAAAATGATCAGTACTGTGCTGCGGTCACGGGTTAAGTCCTCCTTCTATAAATTCCATTTCAGTTAAAAAAAAAAAAAAAGAAAAAAAGAGAGAGATCTGAAATGCCGATTAGGGATTTTTACTTTCCATTACAACCTCCTCTATCTGCTTGGAAGCCCAAAGATCTTCGGGTCGAGTGAGTGCGAAGGTGCTTAAGTACACAAACCTCATTTTCACATTTATTTCAATAGCAGAGAGGAGATAACGCCGTTTGAGAGAATCAAGAGTATTCCCTTTCAAATCACATCATCCAAAGTCCCAACACACTCCACTCTGGATTAGACGAATCAGATTTAAAAAAAGAAGCTCAATTTAATTAGAGCGAGCGGATAGATCCAGCACTTGAAAGAGCAATAAGTAAGGCCCCACTTATAGGAGCGATATCTGCCGGCCCGCTGAGGTCTACACACCCCAGGTAAAATTGAAGATGTAATCTTCCCACTGCAAGAAAATAGTCCCGCGGCTGCCTCGTGATGCGCCGCCACCGCCACCTCCTCTTTCCCGTCGCGGGCCGCGCCCTTGTCGCCTTAATGTGGATCAATTATAGGGCGAGAAGTCACTGTCACATATGATTCACTGTGTGTTTTAGCCACTCGTCTCTCGTCCGTACATGTGCTAACCAGTCAGGAGGCCACATGTCAAACAGGGAAAGACAATTTAATGGCGTGACAGACTCCTCAGAGTACTCTGCCTCCTGTTTGGGTTTTTTTTTGTTTTTTTGTGGCCACACACAAATAAAAATGTCACATCTCATTTTCACGTCCCACCTTTTTTTTTGATTGTGAGATGCAAACATTTTTTAAATGCTAAATGCGGCGACCGCTCAGGCTGATTAAGGATCCTGTGAAGCGTGCTGGAAATAATGCAGCATGCACGTTTAAGGTAATGGTGAAACATCTTTGAATCTTCTTGTCTGAATGAAATTTAAATGAGTAAATAAACAGTTACTTATTGGCTTGTTTTGGGGGTTCAGTGCACAAAAATAATGATAATAATAGCAGGTTTTGATTGACACTTTCAGGTAGGTATTAATGGAACCCTTTTGTAGTATAAGGAACCATATTTGGACCCGGGAAAAGTCACAAAGAAATAGGATGTTATTACTGCTATATCAATTTTGTCAGGTATACTGTCAATGCTATTTACATTTAAAGTTATAAACAGATGCCTTATAATGTACTCCAATAATTAGCTCAACAATTGGAACCCGATTTCAGAGAATGTCTCGCAAAAATAAATAAAAAGTGACGCATTTCACCTGACCTCAAGCGAAACACTAGAGATGACCGCAACCTTTTTTTCACTGCAGCCTACACGGTTGTAGACATGCAGTCCGCTCACATTCTCCCATGTGTCAAACAAGAAAGCAGCGCTAATAGAAAGTCAATTAGGGTCCATTGTCGCGGCGGACATTTTTAGCTTCGGCGAAATGTCACGGTATGGGTGGCGATTAACCCCGGAGAGTCCCAGAATCACTGCAGAGGGGTCAGATCACGTCAAGATGGGACCTACGTTGCTGTCACCTTCAGTCAAGTCGGGCTGATGCTGATGAAGCGCCTCAAAATGGAAATTGGAAGGGGCTGGTTAGGGTACATATCTTTTCCACTTTGAGGGAATCAAACCCCAGCCCCCCTTGTTTGCAATACAGGCAGACCATATCACTATCCTTTGTTAAAAAACTCAAACATGTGGGAACAGTTCACTGGGTGGGCGCTACTAACTCAATCGTCTTGCCTGGATTTCACTTCCAGATGAGGAGAATCAAACTGGCGATACAAGGCAACCATAAATATATGTTGGCCGGGGGACTCAGTCAATGGTCGTTTTTGGGGGACATTTGGGGCAATTGAACTAGTCTTTCTTTCGGTCACAATACAAGGGGAGCCATACTGTTAGTCACAATGGGGGTCTCAGAAAGGGGGTCACATTGCTGTGGTAGTCGGGCTACCCTTGCCCATGTGACCGTTTGGGGGACTCACACCATTGGTCACTATACAGGAGGATGGGAGGCTGTACCTTTTTCACTCCCCTTTGCAAAATCCCGTTGACAGTTGGGGGAATTGAACCTATGGCTTTTCAGTGGCAAGACAAGTGGACCATACCACTATTCCTAATGGGGGATTCAAAGAGAGGATCCTTCAGTCACAATGCAGGCAGAGGCAGGGCTACCCATACTGCTATTCCCAGTGGGGGTCTGAGAAAGGGGTCACAACCGTGGGGTAGTCGGGCTACTCTTTACCATGTACTTTTGCCAGTTAGAGGGACTGAAACCATTGGTTATAATAGAGGAAGAGTGGCTGATACTCTTTCACTCCCTCCCGATGACAGTTAGGGGACTGGAACCTGTTGACCTTCGATCACACAAAGGGGGACCATGTATCTCTGCCAGTAAACGGACTCAAACAACGGATCTTTCATTTACAATGCATAGGAGAAATTCCTGCACCTATATCCCTTTGCCTGTCGGGGGACTCGAAACTGTCTTTCAGTCACAGTTCAGGGAGTTCAGTTGGGGAACTCAAATCAGGGGCTCTTGGGTCACAGGCCACATCCTTAACCATTTCACCCCAGTCGGGTTTAACATGAGCAAACATCGCGGTCAATGTTTTGATGCGTTAGCTTGAATTCCACTAAGAAAATCAAAGAAATCAGCAATAGATCCAAAGAAAACGAGGTCCAGCCGCATTGTGCAACTGTGGTCATTGTACTTATTTCCATGGGATCGGCTTGCATGAGACCCACTAAGCAGCAACAGGATGCGACAGTAATCCTCCGTGTTGACAGTCGTCACACACTTGGCGACATCAGAGGCGGCCGAGCGACACGCTCTCAAGGAAAGAACAAGATGCTCCCCATCATCCTTGGAAATAAACATGCAGCGGTGCCAAAGCCATTTCACATTGTGAGAAAAAGGCGACAGTCCACTAATCTATGAATAGGCTACCGGTGACAAATGTTATCTTCGTGTGGCATAGCGGGTTCAAACCCATTCAGCCCTCCTGACTCACAGACCACTGCTAAGATTATGTCACCATAATCCCCAAGCAGGCCTTTTGTTGCCTCGATGGGCAGGTGACTGCATGTGTGAGCAAAGAGCAGTGCAAGGGCAGCAAGGAGAAATGATGATTTATTCCGCGAGGGACAATAGAGCTTTGGACAGTCACATTGTCACATTCCATGTAAACAGTTTTGGGGACACAATGACTCAAAGGTACTGTGGCAGGCTGTATGTTTCAGCTGCATCAGTTAGCTTTGTTGTTACACTACTAATCAAAATTTAAAGACCCGTTGAAAAATTGCAAGAATTTACATTTTGCACTGTTGGATCTTAAAGAGGTTCTAAGTAGCGCTTCAAAATGCAAAAAGAAGAAATGGGAGTTTAAAAAACAGTAGAAACCAGTTTATTGCAAACAGCCATTAAAGTGAAATGGGCTGTTCATTAGGTGGTCAAAAGTTTAAGACCATAGGAGAATCCCCCCAGATCCAAATCTTTTTTTTTTTAATTACTCAGTAATGGAGTAGCTGAGCGATTCTTGTTAATCACCTCAAAAATTGGTTAGGGCATGCTTGATGCCGGTGTTTCCAGGAGGCTCGTGGGAATGTTGCTCCAGGTGGTGAAGATGGCTTCACGGAGGGCATCCACTGCCTGGAACTGATGTCCATTTTTGTAAACTTCCCTTGCCATCCATCTCCAAATGTTGTCAGTTGGATTTAGATCAGGGAAACACGCAGGATGGTTTCTGAGTAGTGATGTTATTCCTCTGGAAGAAGTCCTTTGTCAGGCAGGCATTGTGAACTGCAGTGTTGTCCTTTTGAAAAAGCCAGTCAGACGAGGGCCTTCAGTCATGAGGGATGCTTCCTGCAACCTCTCCACATAGCCAGCTGCCGTTTGACACCCCTGAACAACCTGAAGCTCCATTGTTCCATTGAAGCAAAAAGCACCCCAGGTCATGTTGGCACCCCCTCCATTGTGCAGTGTGGAAAACATCTCGGGTGGGATCTTCTTGGAAGCCATCAGGACCGTCAAGGTTTTTTCTCATCAGAGGATAAAACTTTCTTCCACCTTTCAATGTCCCATGTGTGGCACTCTCATGCAAATTCCAAATGGGCAATTTTGTGGTATTGAAAGAGACGAGGCCTTTGAAGACGTTTATTCTTCTTAAAACCCTTCTCTCGCAGATGCCATCTGATGGTTATTGGACTGCACACAGCACCAGTAACAGTCTTCATTTGGGCCGAGGATGGTCCTGTGGCTTGACAGACAGCCAATTGGATCCTCCAGCTCCTAGCCGGTGACATTTTTTGGGGTCTACCACTTGACTTCTTTGTTCCAAAACCCTCAGGATCTTTGAAGAAGTTTCAAATGGCTGTCTTACTGCGTCCAACCTCAGCGGCAATGGCGCGCTGCGAGAGGCCTTGCTTGTGCAGCTCAACAATCTGACCGCCTTCAAAGAGGAAAACCTTTTTGGCCTTTGCCATCAAGAGATCATGACAGGGTAAATACATGACAGCAAATGACATTGAATCCACATTTCTGCCAAGACTTTGGCTTCTAAAGGCTTGTGGTCTCACTCCCATTTCTTCTTTTTGCACTTTGAAGCTCTGCTTAGAACCTCCTTAAGATCCAATTGTGTAAAAAATTTTTAACTGGTCTTAAAATTTTGATCAGGAGTGTCTTGTGTCACGATATTATAGGTTACTCTGCGATTTCTTCCCTTAAATCTAGCACAGGCATGCGATATATGTCTATTATTGTTGTATTGTGATATTATTGTTGACAAATTGGCAGTGATATTGTATTTGTGGTTACAGTGCAGTTCTTTGCACTGGTCAATTTTTTGAGGTAATTTTCAACTGAAACAAGGAAATGGATGCAAAGAGGGTCATTAGGGGGTGAAGGGTCATTGTAAATGGCTTATATATAAGGGCTATAATTGTGCCCCTGGTCCCAAAGGGGGAGTAACTTTCTCAGAAAAGCCTCTTTTAATTGATTGCAATAGAGGTATTGATAAGTTAAAAGTGGCTTGTTTTTATGCGTTTTTGCCAAGTGTGACTTAATTGGGCTTGGATTGCCCTTCATTTCGACAACGACAGCGCCTCGGCTGGGGTCAACGGCGGGGCTGCGATCGGCCTGCCGACTAATTGCATTCGGAAAAAGGAAAAGGTTTGGGGAATTCATTGCTGGACTCTCAAGGACAGCCAAGCAAGATGTCCAGAAATAAGACGGGATTAATTGAAAATCTTAATTACTTTCCGAGGGCATAAACATCTCAATATCAATTAAAATGAGTTTGCGGTGCACTCTGAGGATATGAGGTGCAGCAGTTAATTAGATGTAGCGACTGACGGCTGAACTCCATGTAAAGCCCCTCAATTGAACGGCTATGATTTAAAGGTAATGAATAATACATGCCCGGCTTTACACTTAACACTTTTTTGGAGCATTTTCACCTGTTATGTGTGTCACCAAAGTTGAATGAGCAAAGTTGAAGGTTAGATAGATAATGCAAAGTATATTCGGGTACTAATTCAAGTTCCTTAAGTTATAAGAGAGCGTATTAAGCAGTTATATGACGGAGGCCAACGGGGAAATAATATCCTCCAGCCGCCTCGCTCGTGCTGCACGGTTGACTGGGCAGATAAAAGCCGGGCACATAAAAAAAGTGGATGAGGAAATGTTTTTGGAGGGGTAACAGTGATTGTTATTCAAAAGGGACGCCCCACGAACCTCAGCCGGCTGTCATCTTCGAGAATGTCACACTTTCTTGCTAATATTTATTCATTTATCTACCACTTTTTCCTAATTCAGCTCTATCTTTCGCAAATTATTCAAGGCCCCCTTTTGTTTCCACTGTCACGGCCACCCGACACACACGCACACACACACTTTCCAGCTAGAAAAGGGGTCCAGTCATGAGCCATTTAACCACGGGGGAAAGCAGAGGGGCCCCCTCTAAACGGGTCTTCCCAAACCCATCTAGGTGGGGCATTGGAATAGCGGAGTAACAAATGGACAGTGGAAGCGGTTTGTAATGGTGATTAGAGTCTGAAATTGGTTCAGATTTACAGTGTCAGTCAGAGATGGAGAGGGAGGAATAAGCAGTCTAAGCGGTCTAATGGATCCATCAGCGCGCTCGGGCGGCTCGCCGGGCCGAGCAGGGTCACCAGCCATCCGCGGGCGCCACAAAAGCACTTCAATTTTGTTAGGAAATGTATCAATTTAACCGACTCCAGCGCCACACTGGAAACCTAATGAATCTGGACTCAATTTTCCAGCACACTGACTACAGCAAAGCAAAGGAAACAATGTCGGCGACGAAGGGGTGAAGTCTGGCTCGCCCCACCCTGGGGGAGGGGGGGATTGCAAGGGCGGCCCCGGCGTTTATCTAGCGGTATAGCAGCGGTGACGGCGGCTGTCACTCATCTAACAATCGTGTCATTAAAGGTAAATTGGCTTCGATTTCAGCGGGATGATAATGCTAATTGAGTAGCAAAACATAATACTGGGGAGCTGTTGTGTGGCGTGGAGGGGTGGAGGGGGGCAGATTAAATGGCCGCACAATGGCGGGCTCCGGGCATGGCAGATGTTGCTTTGTGTTGACGACTGAATTGACATATCTCTTGCTTGTCAGGCCGCGGCTTTTAGAGGAGACTTAACAGGACCAGATGGCCCCCGCACAGCTGAATAAAGCAGTTAAACAGTTTGAAGACAACTCGGACTCAGAGAAAACGTGCCGCCCGGTAATTAAACACGAGCAGGGGCCCGCTCCATCGACCCAGGCGGTGCCTGACGGACCGCTAATGAGGCGACTTTACACTGTACTTAGGCCACTTAGGTCCATGTGTACACGGGTACTTTTCAAAAGAAAAACAAAACTCTCCTTGCACAACAATTAGCAGGCCTTCACATGCTTGCCAAAGCAACAGGTGGCGCTATAGCGCCTAACTAAGTTCATTTCGACTTGACCAAGCTTTTATAGGAAAAACAGCAGCATAGGAAAGGAAAATTGAGCAAAAGGAGCATCATAAATGTGAATAATAGACAAGTGGGCTTCCTTCTAGATGTCACACAAGTACAAACAGCGAGGATGTCACCTTGAAGGCCAAAGCTAACTTGGATCAGTGCACGTCAGATACCCACGTCTGTGGAATATATCATTTTGGTGTAAACATTCATGCATTAGACACTGAGAAATGAAGGAAAATGTCAATAAATAAGGGTCAAAACTTTTTTCTTTTTTTTTGGACCCATCCGTGACGCCTCTTCAAAGTTTTGTGGATATTATTAACGAAGTTGTTTGTGAAAATAATCAATAATAAACAATAATCAAACATTGCAGATTATGTTAAAAATGAATGGAATAATTTATTGAGTTATTATCAAATAGTGCAACAGAATTTTTTTTTCCAGAATATGCCATAAACGCTTAAAAATAAACATTATATTGTGTAATTACAACAAAAACACTACCTCCTTGGCAAAGTTAAAATAAAGAAAACAAAAGAAAAAAAAGAAAGAACTATGGAAGTCATTTTTTTTTTGTCATTTCTTGTTGCCCCTGGGTGGCGCTGTGACTAATTCAAGAAGTGACTAATGCATAGCCTCAGGGAGAAATCTTCATCATACACACCAATTATGATCAAGTTCTGACTTTGTGTAGTTGAGTTATTAACGTTTACATTTTTGTGGAGAAGCATCAGACTGACCGTTTGTCACGTTGCCCGCCCACATTCTATGACGTGGGCTAAAATGCTTCACAATCTGTCATTGTCCAATTGTCTTGTATTTGTATTTTTGATTTGGGATCATCTGGTCAAAGTCCCTAGGAGGGGTGTCAAAATATGACCCCTGGATTCGGCCCGGATGTGTGGTCCCATCCAAAATGGCCGACGCCATGAGTTCTTGAGACTTTTTGTGCATCCTGTCATGATAGATTTTCGATCTGCGAACCTGGTGGCAGGGGCTAATTTTAAAAAATTGTATGGGGCGCGACTGAATGAGTTTTGGGGCGTTTTGTTCGGGACTCCTGAAATATAATTTTCTTTTATCGGGGTGAATTTTTTGGTGGTTTCATTCATGTTAAGGCTCCGTAAAATGAGAGAAATGTACTGAATAGTAATAATAAACAGAGCAGTTCCTCTAGTGCCTACATAGGAAATTCTCATTTTAAAAAATAATAATAAAAAAATGAGCGTTTTGGAAAAAATGTTCCTACAAGTCAACTTTCAGTGACCTTAAACACAGATTGCACGTGGATTTAAGTTTTTTTTTTATTATTATTATTATAATATCCACACTAGTTTGCCTTATTTAGCATCCCAGGCACTTCCATTATCCAGCTTGTTCCTGGTGACAGACTCATCTCATAACTGAGGTCAAAGCAGTTTGTTCAATGGCTTCTGCATGAGAAAAGATTGAATCTAATGTTGCATAAGTAGATTATTTTAACTGGCAGCCCATTTGGAGGATTACCACCAAACCTCTTTTTTTATAGAATGATTATTTTAAACCACACCTTGGATGAAGCATCTGCAGTTTAGTTTGAACTTGCATGGCTGCATACTTTTATGCACGACACATAATAATACAGCCCCCTCGCTTGTCGTCAGTGTTATGGAGTAGAGAGGCTGGCCCCTCCACTTGACCTCACCATTATGGCGAGCGCTGATCTCATTTGACAAGGCCGGCTGGAGCGGCGCCTTCAATGTCTGACAAGTCTTTGGAGAAAATCCTCCTCAATGCAGTATTAATATTAAATGGGAGGAGTGGCCCGGGTCCAGTTGTAATCAGCCTGCTAAGAGAGAAAATGCATGGTGTTCTCCTAGGAGAGAGCGGTGATGGTTTTATTGTCACACAGGCTGCTACTTCAAAGACACTCGGTAAATTGCAGCGCTACCGTGAAACTCCAGTTGATGAATCCATCCTGATGTCTTTTTATAGGAAACGTTCTAAGATCAACGCAGAAGTGCGTATACAGTGGAAATGAAAATGCCAAGTTGTACAAATCATTTTTGTACAAAGTTTGCTTTTTCTTGGGGATTTTTTTGCGAAACATTGCAAAGAACAAGCAGCCTCGGCCAGGTATGGTGAGACCCCTAGCGCATACGTCCCTAAGGTTGTATTATTACTACATTTATTACTAAAAGTCTAGATTCGCACAAAATTTGACAGTGCTTAACGCCTTTTTATGCTTGTATGACAAGTAAAATTTTAAAATATAAATATGACATAATTTATATATATTATAATTTTTCTTTCATATTATATAATATAATATAAATATGATAAATGATTACAATTTAAATATAAGTAAAAAAAACAAAATTAAAACAAAACTAATTGTTATATTAATATAATTAAGATAAAAAACATTTTAAAAACCTGTAATTCATCCTCAAGTGAAGACTGATTTTTTTTTGTTTTCAGGTCTTAACATGAACAGGGGTTAACTTATTTTTACACTTGTAATGACAGTTAAGAAAATTAAAATGCTAAGCTTGTCTCAAGCAAAAGTCCATTCGTACTAAAGTACATTAATTCCCTGTTCTGCAAGTTCTCTATTTCATCTTCAGATGTTTCTTCCTCCTCGAAAACTATTGCTATAAATCTTTGCTGTAATCACTGTAAACATCCTCTGTCTCGTCCATCCTCTCATGTTTGTTTACTCTGCTTAAGCTGAGAGCTGCGACTTCGCTGACAACACTTGGGTAACGCCCCTTTTTTGAGGCTCCCGCCACGTACTATAAATGTAATTTTTACGAATTTACCATTTGCTTAAAAAAAACCCAACAACGTAGAACATAATTACAAACAATATAGAACATATTTAAGCAAATTTGAGAAGTCATGTCAGTGACACTTTAAGTCTTTAGCAACTCTGAGGTCATACAAAAGTCAGAATTTGATGGAAAAAAAATCAAAAGTCGCGCAAGATTGTACAGTGGTTTACTTCTTCTTTTTATAAAAAATGTAAATGAAAAAAAAGGTACAAAAAATTCCAGTAGTTAATGAGGAACAAACCTACCTAACCCTAACCACTACTCATTAGTTACTCATTAGTTCTTCATTTGTTCCTCGGTAACTACTCTAAATGTATGTGCTTTAGTTCCTCAGTAACTACTCTACCCATTAGTTCCTCATTAATTCTTCATTAGTTCCTCAGTAACTACTCTAAATGTATGTGCATTAGTTCCTCAGTAACTACTCTATCCATTAGTTCCTCATTTATTCTTCATTAGTTCCTCATTAACTAGTCTAAATTTATGTGCCTTAGTCATTAATTCCACATTATTTCTTCATTAGTTCCTGAGTAACTACTCTACCCATCAGTTCCTCATGAATTCTTCATTAGTTCCTCAGTAACTACTCTAAATGTATGTGCCTTAGTTCCTCAGTAACTACTCTACCCATTAGTTCCTTATTAATTCTTCATTAGTTCCTCATTAACTAGTCTAAATGTATGTGCCTTAGTCATTAGCTCCACATTATTTCTTCATTAGTTCCTCAGTAACTACTCTACCATTAGTTCCTCATTAATCTTTAGTTCCTCATTAACTAGTCTAAATTTATGTGCCTTAGTCATTAGTTCCACATTATTTCTTCATTAGTTCCTCAGTAACTACTCTACCATTAGTTCCTCATTCTTCATTAGTTCGTCATTAACTAGTTTAAATTTACGTGCCTTCGTCATTAATTCGTCATTATTTCTTCATTAGTTCCTCATTAGTATGAAGTAACTACTGTATTTTTGTGTACCTTATTGTAAAGTGTGACAAAAAAAACAAACTTTACCACCTCAATCATTGGTCATCAAAGTTAAGACAAGGTTTATTGCTGCTTTTACGTCTTTTTTAACCAACAGAGTTTCACACTTGAATGTTAGTTATGAATGTTAAATGTACTTTTTTCATTTTCATTTTTTCATTCACCTTAAAAATGTATAAATACGTGATGATAAAGCATTAAAAGTACAGCATGACGATGTGACGCCAGTGCTAGATGGCGGTGCCCTCTGTGTGAGTTGCTACAGAAGTGCTAGCTTCTACAGTGTGGATTATGTAGACGTGGCTTGGAGAAATTCCTTCCCCGATAGCTAGCCGGTGCAGCGGAGCCACTAACTCTAGCCCCTTTAGACATAGACGTAGACGGAGGCGGCTAAAGGCTAGACCGTAATTCTGATTCCATCAGTCCTATCGAGCATCTATCATCACTATCATTCATTAGTAATGAGTACCTGTATATTTCATCATTTCAAATACGTTTAATACTTGTGTGGCGCTTATTTAGGGCTTAAACCTGTGCTTCTATGCATTTAGCTTGTTAGCTTCCTTTGAGTGAACAATTGCAGTTGAAGAGAGCTGGGAAGGGTTCTGGAGCAAAATTTCATCGAATAATTACAAGTCACTTTTATTGCAAAATCTGAGGTGAACGTGAATATCAAGATCATCTGAGGTTTTGGAGGGGGAGGAGCGAGCTGTGTGTCAAATAGACACCGATATTCATGTAAATACTATAAACATAGACAGGAAGTGAAAAAACTTCCATCCGTCTGATGCTGAGACTCCCCTTGATATTGATACTATTGATGTTTGGAAGGATCCGCCCACCCCTCGTCTGCAGTGTCGCACTCGTTTCGAGACCAAAGGGAGGATGATTATGTTGTCATAGTGAACCCTTTCTTTCTTGTGGCTGCTCCGAAGACACTCTGTAAATTGTGGCGCTTCTGCAGAAGTCAAGTTGATGCACCTCCTGTGACAGTGTGTTATTCCGTCATAGCTATTGTATTTGACTGACTATTATCTCTGGGGCTGTTGCGCTGGCCAAATAGAGCTGAGAAAGGCGAGACGTGTGGTATATTCTGCTGTCTTTTCTGTTTTCCTTCAATGAGAGCCGAGGCTGAGCTTTGTTTATTTGCTCAGGAACAAACAGATAGATTTGTGCCGAGGCCCCGCCGAGAGGGGAAGTTAGGGATGCTATTTTAAAGGTTGCCACCGACTATTTTATGTCGACACTCTCTCCCTCATTCGTGCCTCCCCAAGGTGTTGCACTGCCAGACATTTAATGGAGGGACTAGCGGTTTCATATCAGTAAGCGAAATCAAATAATGCAAGATGATTTACTCCCCCTGGCAACTAGGGAGCGTACTTCTATCAAGCGGCCCGGGCCTGGGGCTTTGGCGTAATCAGCTTGAAAATATTTCAATTATTGTGTTGATTTTAGTGGATTTGAGGAAGCGTCCGCTGTGCGCCTCCACCGCATTCCACCCATGACCTGCCGAGGAAGGCATTGATTTAAACAGGTGTCAGCGCAGGAAGCATAGAGGCAATTTAAATGGGAATGGGATGGCAAAGTCATTGAGCGTTGTTGAGTGCGCGTGTGACATCCACCCGGTGTCGCCGAATCAATGCGGCTCAGCTCCACTCGGGAGAAATCATCCATCTGTTGGACCGCCGCAGCAAAGGGATTGCTTTTTTGTGCACGGCCTTGTCTGCCGTATTGTTTGTTTGGAGCAAAACGGACTCTTTAGAGCACTAAACCAATTAGAGATGAATGGATTCTGTCAGTGAAATAGACATAATGTGGTTTGTTATTGCCACTAGTGGGAAGTTTTTGCAGTGGGGAAAAAAGTTGGAACTGTCGCTGAACGGACTGTGTGAGGCAGGGCTGTTCAAAGTGCGGCACAGGGGGCATTTGCATTTGCAGAGCTGTTTTCAAAATGTACGATGAAAACCAAAATATACGAAAATTGTTGCAATTTTTCCCACACAAAGCCAATTAATCTGTTTCAGACGCCCGACAAAATTAACAAAAAATAGATTTTATAGAGAATAATTGCAGTTTTACATGAAAAAACAATGAGAATTAATATAAATTATAAATGACATGGATAAATAAACATTTAACATCACTTTTACCTTTCGTGAAGACTCTTGCTGGCTTATGGAAGATGGAAAGGAGGCTATTTTTCGTTGATCCACACCAAGTTCAATTTCTCAACATCTTCGATCGTTTGTGATCTCTGTTTTGTAAACACATTTACCCCGTTCGCAACTTCAGTTTCCTCGATTTCTTTCTGTGGCAGGACGGAACTTAACTTCTCGTACATCCTGGCAAGGTCAGCCACGTGCAGGCCACTTTCGTAGTTTGCCGCAGGTTCTTTCTTGAATTCATGAGTGTTTCTCACCTACCCTATCAAAGTGCCTGTACTCGCAACTTTTTTTGTGGGTTATTTTGCAATAGGAAACCAGGGAGAGTCACCAATGCACGGGATGCTCAGTTCCACCAAACAGTTCCAACAGACTAGCTTGTTTCGCGCAATGTTTGGCTGTACGAGAACCAATAGGGTGTACGAAGACTGGGATGACATTTTGTCAAAGATTGTCCTCAAAAGCCGAATCACACGATAAGTAGGGTGCACAAAAACCGAGGTTTGACTGCAGTACAGAAACACAACTCGCATCAGAATACAAGTGCAGTAATCCCTCGTTTATCGAGGTTGATTGGTTCCAGACCCAACCGTGATAACTGAATTTCCGTCTACAAAGGCCGTTATAACACCTCCAAAAACCTCCAACAAGGTTTTATGGTTTTATATCCATGCTGCTACCATGTAGTAACAGGTACATTCATGATAACATGTAATACTTACAGTATTTTGCGTATTTTGGACATTCAAAGCACAACTTCTTTGCTCGCCGCACTGATTTCACATAGCGACGTCGTAGAAACGAACGCCTACAACTAGCGTTAACTTTTCCAAACTCAGAAATAAAAACACAGCAGCAGTGGCCTTACCTTTTGGTAGTGGTCTGAGAGCGACGCTGACACTCTACGGGCGGGTCTGTGGGGAAGCTAGACGCTAGCCAGCTAGTAGCTAGCCGGTGTGGTTTGGCTAAGTGTCAATATGCCAGTAAAGTAGTTCGATAGGCATACCATGTGATGATATATTATAATATCTAACAATGTCGCTGTAGCTTGGTTAATATGCACGTCACATTATACGTAAATGCAGCGTGGTTGGTGCTTTTTGAAGACTTTTTCAGACGACTTTATAAGAGGAATAAGTATGTCCCGTACATGCAGGAATGACCTAGCTCTTTTTATCTGTTTCTATATGTTTAAAACACACAGCAAAGAAAAAGACATATGCGTTCATGTTTCACATAAGGATTGTGGATGATGAGCAAAATTAAAAAAAAAGGTGCAGTTCTCCTTTAAGGAGATGTAAAAAATTGATGTAAGTAAGTCAACAATGTCGTCTAAATTTGCAGTGCTAAAAAGTCTGAACATGACTAATTAATTGCTGCGTACAAGCTCCCATTCTTAATTTGTGTTTTATGAAAGTTGTTTGTGTACGGCAGGAAAAAAAACACAATTGTTCAGTTGCAAAGGGGCTAATGTGCACGCTGGCGATAATCCTCCTGCAGAATCTCACTTTCAGTGGTTAGTCCATTATGATTCCGAGGTGTCATAATTTAATCGCCTTGTTTTCTATCGCCCGCGGATACTTCAGGGGCCAGAAAGCAGCTGTGTAAAACGCGGCTCGCCTCGCTCTCTTTCTCTCTCTCTCTCTCTCTCATCTTAATTGGAAACACTGGGGGTTTGCATCCCTTTCACTTTCACTTGACCTTAGAAGATGAACCGCTGATAAAGATGAGAATCATTATCTGCCCAAGAGAACTCAGGAGGAATCATTTCCTCCTTCTCGTGTTCCGTTCATTAATTTGCGCTTTAAGATGTGCGAGCGAGGCTTTAAAAGTCAGAAACGACGCTCGGTGTGGTCACTTTATTGAAAACTCTCTAATTGGAAATTACACTTTATTCATCTGGGATAGTTCTCTCAAGTGGGACAATATGGATTGATCAACTCATACACACACGACTCCAAAGACGTTGTGCTAATTTATGCTAATTCATAATAAAGTCTTAACCCTTAATTGGTGTCTGCTATGTTAATTAACATGTTAATGGAGAGAGTTTCCAGAATAACGTCGTTTAAAAACAAGTCAATTACGACACTGATGTCTGTTTATCTGGATGAAGTGATTCCTCTTTTTTTCCATACGAAACAAATCTAATAGTTTGTTCCAATATAGTACTCGAATAGCAAAAGCCAAAGTGATTCATACCCTGGTTTGCTTAAAAGGTATTAACTTTTTCAATATACTGTATATATATTAGATAAATAATAATATAAATTAACTGAATTAGAATTGATTAGGATGCTTTAGATTATGCTATTTAGATTATACTACTATAAATTACCAGCATTCCCGCTAAATATTGCCTGTCCCCAAAATGGTAAAATATGAATATATAAATAAATCAAACAATAAGCAATGAAAATGTCAAATATTTGTAAATAATATTTCTAACACAACTTCTCATGAAATACAGTACAAATTTGACTTTATGGTTGCAAGCCGTTATGTATTTATTTGTTGCATTTGAGTTGAGTTGACAAATTGTGTTATGTGGCTATGTTTTGGGAATAATACCATTTCCGATGCACAACAGCACTAGCGAGTGGAGTTTAATCAACACACAGGGCTAGGCTACGCTAGGCTAACTGGGAAGCTAAGTGCTTTTCGTATTTAATATGCACCTGACACATGGTTAGATACTTTTAAGCCTGCATAAGCAAGAAAAACTTAAGTTACATTTGTTGTACTGTATGTGAAGTTTTTGAGCAATCCTTACTTCCCTGTTTTGGTAAGCCCTGACCAACACTTCCTAGTGGCTACACTGATGGAATAAACCAAGTGCTTTCTTAATTTACTTTCCTCTTCTGTAATTTTTTTTTTTTTGGAACATGACTTCCCAAGCCTTATAGTATGCTAAATGGGCCTATTGTGTTTATATGCTGCTGTTATATCTTCTCACAGTGCTGTATGAAATTAATCAAGGTGTGGTCGTACATGGTACAGTCCAAGCTCACCCCTTGCTATAAAATGCACTGGATGTGTTCAGGTCCTGTTTGACAGTATTGCAAGGTGATGTTCCATGGAGCACGACATTTTGGCGCAAAAAGTGAGTTGAGTCAATTAAAAAGCATTTTACGAGTGCCTGTTGTTAATGTTGCCAGTCCCATTTAAGCTTCTTGAATATGTTCTTGAAAGTGAAGTTACTTTATTTTTAAGAACTATTTTAAGGAACCTTTCCCAAGTTAAGCTAATGCTAACTGGGCTAAGCTAATGGGTGGCTAACAATGACTGTTTATGAGAGGCCTACTTCCTGTTACCAAGCCAGTCTGTAGTTAGTCTTATGTTCAGTTATGGGAGTACTAAAACTACAGTGTTCAGCCTAGTGACATTGTGCTTCATCTATGTTTAATTATGTGACACATGAGAAAGATAAGATGGGGAAATGCGTGCTAAGCTAGCACTTCCTGTTTATGACAGTCCTGCTTCCTGTGAGCAAGTGGGTGCAAACTTTATTTGAATTAAATCCCTTTTCAAGCTCATGATGGTGTTGCTTTATTCATGTTTAATTATGGGACTTTTGAGGGAGATATCATCGGAAAGTCCTATTCAACGGGAGTTCCGAGGGCCACATTTGGCCCATAAATGACACCAGATCGGCCAGCAAATTTGTTTTAAAACTAACATTTTTGCAGCCTGTTTCTAAAAACAGCAGAGCTTGTCATATAAAGGATTTCTGACGAGCATTTTGGAGTAGGTCTTTCAAAACAGAAGGCTGCGCTGGTAATTTATAGCTAGTCTTTGGTTGGCATTTTTGCAGTAGGTTCTTGAACACAGCAAAGAGCTCCTGTTATACAGTATAGAAAATCTGCAACTAGTGTTAACATAATGCTTCTACAGCGTAGTCATTCTACAAACATGTTGAATACTTGACGGCTTGTCTTTTTTACTTGGCTCATTCATATCACTCTAGCTAACTAGTAGCCTCACGTCTTCAGAATACAACCTACAATCAAGTACATCAAAAAGTGTTCCTGATGCATTAAGCCTAAATCCGTTTTTTGCACACAACAAACTTAAGCAGTCACAATCTACACTATGGTGACTATCCAATTTACAGTATATGCTAAGAAGTTAGGGTTAGGGTTGGGGTTTTTTTAAACAGCTTTTGTGTTGTCGGTGACAAATTGTGTTAGCAGTAGTAGTAGTAGTAGTCTCAACTTTTTGGTCAATTTTTGCTGCTTTCTTGTGCAGCCGGCCGCAAATTGTCGTGCAAATTGTTAGTTAACTGGAATTAATAATTTTTTTAAAATTAAAGATAACAGGAATATCCTGAAAGATTAAGGCTATACTGGAAATATTATGTTTGGTTGGTACATTTTAATGCATTGTCACAAATTCAAGTGGAAAGTGTCCAACTTTGAATCATTTCCAGGAAGTGCTATCTTAGCACGCATTTCCCCATCTTATCTTTCTAATGGGTCACATAATTAAACATAGATGAAGCAAAGATCATAGCACTTCCAATTGGATTGCTCTGATGTCATCACCGATGACCATGCTTGCTACGATATTCTGTGATGCATTAACTACAATATTTTGACATTTTGGTGAGATAGCTATTATTATGATTATATATTGCCATTGTCTTTGTGTTTCAGGAACTTAAATCACCGCCATAGGTAAAGTGAATGTATGGATTTCTCTAAACTAGCTTAAGATTCGCTTTAGGCCGACATATGCTCCGGTAGTTATTTTTTTCCCCCTTTTGTAATCACTTATTTTGAAAGCCTTACTTCCTGGTCAATACCAGATAAATAAATGCTATATGTGTTAAAATGTTCCCTCCACAGGTCCTCCTCAGACCGTCGATAAGGAGTCGGACTCCCCCGGTCGTCGTCTTTGCCACTGATGGATGTGCTCACACCTCCGAGAGGTAAACAGCATTGATTGTCCCCCACTATCACCTCTAATTTGCTTCCAGTCTCTGCACAATAAGCTCATTTATGACTAATCACACCCATTTACAGCACAGATACACGCCGTGTGTGTGTGTGTGTGTGTGTGTGTGTGTGTGTCTGCTGTCTTATTTGTGTACATTCTAACTGAAGCTCTCAGCCAGGCGGCGGCGTCACTATTGAAATGTTTCTCGGCTGTCACATCTCACCACCTCCTCGGTTCTAATGTGATCGATCGCACCACAGCTCCTAACATGCTCCTCTGCAGAGCGCTTTTTATTTATTTAGAACATTTCAGGCCCAGTTGAACCCTCCCTTCCACCCTGCACCCCCAGGGCCATTAAATGAAAAAGTGGACCTGGAGTGGAGCGTCTGGTGCTGTCGCTGAGCTCCATGACAGAACATGTATATGTCAGTAGTTAGCAGGGAGCGCCCGGGGATTAAATAATGTGCATGTAATGGTGAGATGTGAGGTCTTGGCCTTGATGTGTTAAGAACATTTGCAATAGCGTTTTAATTGTGAAAGGCTGGGTCTCGGGCACGCTGGCCTTGGAGCTCTTGTCAGAATGTTTTTAATTGCAGCCAAAAATGTCTATTAGTCGAGTCTCCCTAAGGCTGGCATTGTAACCATTATGGAGGTCAAAGTGTGAGCGCCACCAACTGACTGGGGAGCTTCTGTCAATCTATTAAGAATTTTCTTGCGTATCACTTGTAGAATTTCATCAGCAAAGCAAATAACGTCATCGTAAGGGACATTTTTAAAAGTGACGACAACGACTAACTGATCACCAAATCGTATTCCCGAACCTGTAGTGTCACTTTCTTTTATTACAAATTATAAGAAAGCATGATATTGCACATTAGCACTTACATATTTGTTTTATTGGTTAATTTTTCCAACATTTTCCTACCATATTCAGGAAAGAAGTAAAGTCGTAATGTTACACAGCTAAAATTGTAATACAGTCGAACCTTGGTTAGAGTGCGCCCCGGTTAGCGTGTTTTTCCATCAAGGTTGAAAATTCACGGCAAAAGTTCACCACCGTCCCAAGAACCAGATTTGGCTACCAAAGACCAGGTCGCCCAGGGGCCGCCCTCGATGCCACCCAAAACCCCCGGCGCCTCCCTGGTGAGGTGTTCATGGAAACAGGAACTGAAAATCAGCTCTGTCGCCAGTCTATGATGTCATCAGCACTTGACTGTAGTTTTTTGTTAACTGACAGAGTTATGCCACAAGTCTCAAAATGTTAACACAAAACACGATTTTATAGCTTTAAAATGATTGTTTTACATGAATAAAGCAATTATAAATTCCAAATATACACTACATAACAAACACCTTGAGACTGACACTCGAAACACTTTGGACACCCATGCATGTTTCTCCAGGAAGGCAAGATGTTGCCAGGCGACAGAGGTCCAAGCGTGTGTCCAAGCTCTACCTACCTGGCTCTTTTCACTGGTCAGGGTTTGGGTTGCATTGTGGAGGGGATTTTACAGCTTTCAGACCTGCATTGCATTGCGGTACGTAGGTGGAGCTCCACTCCTGCTCATCTAAATGTAACGAGCATAAATAGAACCGCTTGGTGATTAAGGGTGCAGACAAGTTTGAAGATCTAAGTGTTTTGATCTGACAAATCTTAAGTAACTTTGATCAAGTGCAGAATTCCTCCAGCTTCTGCGGCGCCACAGCTGTTCAACTCCGATGGAAAAACAGCCACATGGGACTCACTGAGTCTGGGAACAC
Source organism: Dunckerocampus dactyliophorus (assembly GCF_027744805.1). Lineage (NCBI taxonomy): Eukaryota > Metazoa > Chordata > Actinopteri > Syngnathiformes > Syngnathidae > Dunckerocampus > Dunckerocampus dactyliophorus. The sequence continues at coordinate 6,637,868 of NC_072836.1, read as the reverse complement.
CAAGGTAGGTTGGATTGCACGGTTTAAGGTGTGTGTAAAGCACTAAATGTGCGCTTCTAATAATGACTCGCACACTGCCACTTCCATATTAAGTGTATTACCATTCATAGTAGCGATGTCATAGTTCACAGTGTGATTGGCTTCTGGCTGCCCTGTTCTCACGAGACAGCTTTTCTCCAAACGAGAAATTTTGATGTCGCAAAGTCTTGTGGTACCCCGACTGATAATGTTTTTTCGTCAAGCGTTGAGCTGTCGCACCCCTTGTTTTTCGCGATGGAACGAAACCCCCGCGAAAAACGGGCATATCGTCTGCCCTGTACACAAATTGTTTGCTACACTACTCACTATGGGAACATTGTCTTCTCTATTTTTTATCTTTATATCTTTTTCTGTCTTTTACACATCACCATCATAATCATTGGTCTGCTGCATCTACTGCCGATATAACATCGGTCACAGCTTTATATCCAACAAGTTGATACTTTATGATTGTAATTTAATGGTAGGGGTGTCACCAGACACTCAGTTCACGAGACGAGACAATACACGAGTCCCAGGCCTAGTGCCCACGAGACATTTTTTTGCGGAACGAGAAATATACAGTATTTAGCAAATACAGTATTGTTTTCCTACCACCAATTTGTCAGTGCTTTTTATTGTGGTAAACACTGAACAGGCAAACAAGTGTGAGTAAATGCCATGAATTCAATCCGAATTGTTGCTAAGCTGTTATTGCACTTTCCATTAACGTGGGCCGACCGGAACGCAGGAGATGGCGTTGTGCCCCAGCGGTGGCGGCAGATGGCCCACGGGGGTCTTGTTCCCCAGATTTAAGTCTTATAAAGCACCGACACCCACAAATACATGTAGACAGTGGCGCCGCTAACGTCTGAGGACACTGTTTAACTCATCCCATCTCAGGAAGTTTTCACACTTCACACTTCATTAACCTCCGGGGCAAAGATTTCCCCAGCAAGTCGACGGAGGAAAATGCTCGTCTCTTTCATACAAATCACCAGCAAGCGCTAAGCCCCCCTGATGACAACATTTACACGCTGCCAGGATCCCGCATAATGGCGGCTGTTCAAGTCGAGGTGTGTTTTGGTAAATGGCTTATACGCGCCGTCTCAGTCGCAAACACTACTTACAAACACGTCAAGGAAAATATGCCAAATTACAATTCGGTAAGTTGACTTTTCTTACTATTTGGGATTAAACGGCTAGATTCCGTCACATTCCTCACTGGACGACTTCCGATTAGTTCAGCTTTCAGAACATTTTTACACATAGAAAATAATGGCTAAATAAATAATCTGTAACAGGGTTAAACTGTCTCCTTTATTAACTGAACATGCATGTTTTGTGTCACTTTTTCACATAAAGTCCTATATTCGTCTTCTTGTGTTGTTGTTCTTGTATTCTTGTATATTTTGGGAATAAGGTGTCATAAAAAAGCCACAAAAAGCAGACTGAACACTGAAGTCTTGTGAGGTGTGCCTGACGCCATTGAAATTATGAAGTATTGTGCATTGCCTGAAGCATATTTTTCCCGGGCTACTTCAGTTTCCACAATATTTTTGCATGTGTTTTAGATTACAGGCTTGATAAAGCTGTCGCAATTGAAACTAAGAGACATTTTACATGAGTCACTGTTGTTTAGTGTGACATTTTCAGGCACCGCTTCAGTTAGGTTGCCTCCAGGTGTTAAGTCAAACTTCCACACTTGCATTGTTCTCCTCAGTGACAGTGACTTTTTTTAGTTTACCAAGGCAAACCCCCTGACAACGCTGTAATGTCTTATTGATATTTGAGACAACCTTGCTTGCCTGCATTGTCTTGCCACACTTTTTTTGTTCTCTTCCAGCCCTTTGGCTATTGACCAAATAGTAGTTTGATTCTTGCAAAAGCTTTCAGACTGCTGCTCGGGATGTTCTCCAGGGTGGTTGTTCTTCTGCGACATTAGCTGAACTGGTGGTTCACATTGATCCAACAAAAAGAAATGATTTGTCTTATATCATCAATAGGGAGGGCATACCGGGACCTACTACAAGACTTTTTCCAAACTGGACAGAAGAGAGGTGTAGTTTTATACATTGTGCTTTATCCATTCTTAGCAGACATAGAGAATATGGTTTGTCCATTAACATTTTTGATGTGTAAAGGTCCCATACAGTATAGTGATTTTCACCTATTTGAAATTAGAGTCAGAGGTCCAACAATAGTGTATTGGAAGTGTGTCATCCAAAAACTAGGCTTGATCCTGGAATTTAGACCGTTTAAAAGCACTTTTAGTCAGCCCTACTGGTAACACACCGTTTTGTGTGTGTGCAGCTTTAATGCTAATGAGCTGTGTTTGTCCACGCCTCTCTCCAAAACCTTTATCATGCCCTTTATCTACTTTTTACGTATTGTAACTCTGCACTCCAGTGTAATAGATGCCATATAAAACATCCATCCATCCATTTTCTATGCCGCTTCTCAGGGGAACACAGACAACGTAAAATTGGGAGTGGAGTGGGACAGGAGGACACAAACATTAGCAACAGTAGCATAGCTCCATGAGCTACAGTACTAACATTACACTCACATTTTAACAGCAGTATCGTGCTAGGTTAGCCTATTTGCTGAAGAAAACAAAATGATCAAACTCCCATGTCTCCCATGATGTAGCTGACTGATGGATAGCTAGCAGAGCTGTATTGTAGATGTGTAGCAAAGCCGGATTTAAAAAAAAAAAAAGACATGACCTGCTGGTGGGCGGGTGCAAGCTCCTCTTCTTTCAAAAGTGATGCAAACAAGTGAGGCAAATCATTTTTCTCACATTTTGTACTCAAACAAGCTGGACCTACCATTACAACATCTTTAAAAAGCCCATTTCACATAGTAGAAGATTGTTAAGGGTGCGTTTGGGCGAAAACTTCATCTGTAGACTGCAAGTGAACCCCTGAAATCCAGAACCCGATTTTGCGAAAGACTATGTTAAATGTCTTGTAAGTTCTGAACAGGAGCAACTCCACTTGTCTACAGTGTGGACATGTCTCCAAAGTTTCTTTCCCATCTTCTTCTGGCATCAGAAGGTTCTCCTGAGTAATGTATGACATGATTTGCTGTGGTGGTGACCCCTCATGGTTGCACAGTTCCTTATTGTTTCTGCTCAAACAAGTCTTGAAGTCTTGTAGAACCTGGATGTTTTCTTGAATATCCCACCCTTGCAATGTGCCATACTGTATATATATATATATATATATATATATATATATATATATATATGTGTGTGTGTGTTTTTTTTAAAAGATCTAAATCTTCATACATGCTGTTCCATATTTGCAACGAAGTGTGCATTATGTTTACACAAACAGCCCGTCGTCGTGCTCTGATCTGCCATGCAAAGGCGAGTGTATTCTGCTTTTGTTTGTGTTTGTCAAGCTCTGTCAAGCCGCCAGCTGGAAGACAAGTGTGTGTGTGTTGGGGGTGCGGGGGATAACACGCATCACAATCGCAACAAGAGTGTAACTCACCATTTCATGTGCAAAAAAATGTCAACTCTTAAAGCCCCTTTTTCCACACATGCATGGTGACGGCTTGTCTTCTTTACTTGGCTCATTCATAGCCACTCTAGCTAACTCGCAACCTCACGCCTTCCCAATACAACGCTCAAGTACATCGAAAAGTGTTCCTAATGCATTAAACTTAAATCTGTTTTTTGCACTATGGTGACTATCCAACGTACAGTATATGCTAAAAAGTTATATAGCATAGGCCTATTTTTTTTAAACAGTTTTTGTGTTGAGGTGACACATTGTATTATTATTAGTAGTAGTATCAACTTTTTTTCCATTTTTGCTGTTTTCTTGTTTAGTTGTACTGTTAGAATGTGCCGCAGGCCAATAAAAAAATACGCCGCAGGCCACAAATGGTCTCCGGGCCACACTTTTGACACCACGTTGTATCACATTTACTGATTTACTTCAAACGTTATATTCTACGGATACTATATATATTTCAGTGTTACATGCACCCCACCCCCCACAAATCATTATTATGAACTATTTAAGAACAGCTGCTGCATGTTAAACAAAGCTAAAAAAAAAAAAATCTATTTATATGTAAAGCCACTGTATTTACTTTCAATCAGTATGGATCATTTGCATGGGTATTACTTGCTGCTTTTGTAAATGTGTGCTGGCTCTCCAAATGTTATTCAAGACAAATATTTCTCTCATGTCAGCATTTGTGAAATATATTTCATCCCTGTATGAGGTTATGCATGCACTTCAGCTCTCATTTTATAAGCTTACTAATTCTCTCTTTTCTTTTTCTTCTTTACTGCCCCCAAAAACTAAAGGTTAGTCCTGGAAGCTCTTTTTTTTTTTTTTTTTTAAACACAGATTTACAGCAAATCAATTAAATAAATATTCTGCTATGGCCTTACGATGCAATATATATATATATATATATATATATAGTATAACCACTCGTCAAACATGTATTTTCTGATATTTATTATAACTCAAATAACACTCTTTAGAACAGTTTCTTTTTTTAATTTGCAAATTTTGATTTGATTGAGTTCAGAAATAACATAATAATGATCAATTTGTCTAGTTCTACATTCTTTCTTGTTAGAGGGTCTCAAATTCTCCCATATAATTAAAAAAAATCATCAGTGCAGATGGTTAATATGAGGCTTATCCCAGGTATGTGAGTGAAAGATAAGACCGATGAAATCCACCGGTGCATTAATAAGAATGAGGAGTGAAATAATCCTTAAAAAAATAAGGCACTGCTGCAGGACGAAGCCAAATGTCAAGTGCCATTTGATTTTATGGAAGATCTACTTTTTGGAAACACTTATTGAACAGATTTGCATAATAATATATTGTTAGAAAGGTCTTTCCTGAGCAGTTATGTCAAATATGATCATTATTTTCTTGTAAATGTGCAAGGAAACGTGAGAAACAGCTGCAAGACAAACCACACGTCTTAATGGCCGTAATTAATTGCGCTAATTTGTTCCTATTAAATAAAACTAACACACACTGAGAGAAAACTCTATTAGCCTTAATTAAGCCTGATATTCTAATGCAGGGAGTGTATGAGGGGCTTGCAGGCAAGCCGGTTCTTTTGCTGCGTATGTAACCCCCCCACACTCTCAGCCCCCTGTCTCCTTATGATAGTGCACGGCCATGCAGCTTCCTTCCTGCCTCTGGGCTGCCTCTCCTCCTCCTCCTCCTCCTCATCCTCCTCCTCCTCCTCCTCTGGAGAGTTGGAAATGAGAAATGGAAATGGAAAATACCAGGAGGTGCTAAATTAGCTGCCTGATCTGCACTTATTGCTGCATGCACCCCTCTCCTCTCCCTTCCCTCATATTACTTTGCCAATCTGTGCCCCCACCACCTTCCTTCTCTCTTTTAGCATTCCAGGCTTGCTTGGAGTCATAGCAGATTTATCAAATGTGTTGGGGTGTATATGTGTGAATGAATGAATGCACCATGATCAGTTAAATTGAAAATCAGCGTCTGCATGACAGGCCGACCTGACACCTCCCGTAATTAGAGAGAAAAATGACGTCGTCCGGATGCATAATAGAGCAAAAACAATTTACACTCTTCCCCCATAATGATCCCGGCGTTCAAATTGAAAATTTCTGCGGCTGTATGGGCCCAAATTGAATTCATAAAGTATGATTCATGGGCTTCCTGCATGCTTCCTTTGCCTTGTGCACGCAAACACACATTGATTGGTGTTTTCCCCTTCTCTCCAAGCAAGCATCCTGCAGCTCTCAGGCAAGAAAAAGCTTAACTACTTAAGCAAATCGCTAATTTCACCTTAAGGCCACCAATGTGCAGCCAGCGATACTCCTATTCAGGCTGCTAATGAATTATAGATGAACTGGGCACACATCCCAAATAGCCTCAGAGAGTACAGGGAACGGACATTAAAAAATAAAATACACACCCCCTATTCTATAGTTCAAATTGGAGCCTCAAGGAAAAAATCAAAGGAAATATTTTTCTTGACGTACAAGTCGGACAATTTATAAATTCTAATAATCCAAGTTAATTTAGAAATAGGCTTTTATACAAATAGAAATCCTAAAGTTTAGATTGACACTGTGAAACTGCTATTAATTTGGCAATATGAATTATTGTGGCAGTTTTCTTCCACCCAGGAAGTTATTAAGGTGACCAAAATACTGTAGAAACACCTATTAGTGCAGTCTTGCACCACTGCAAACCACAATAATAAACATATTGTTGAATTAATAACTTTTGAACAGTATCAATCAACACACACAAACATCATTTTTATTAGCATTTGTAAAGAAAATATTTTTTTTAATCTACGTTTTTTGCATTGGATAAGGTGCACGTGTACTTAATGTACCCATGAGTGCACCACTTAACCTCACAATAATAATAATAATAATGACAAAAATAATCATATAAATCCCCACATACGCATCACGCACCTCCAACCAGCACTTAAACCCATATAATCCCCCACATGTTCACCCACCCCCACCCCAACTTCCTTGTACAAACAGCTGCAAGGGTGCACATTTATGTAAATATTTTAGATTTTGCAAGGCACATTATGGCTCTGAATTTGACTTAAAGCCCTCTTGATTATTTCCCATTTGCAAATGAATGGCCAAAAATATTGTGTTATATTATTACAGTAATATTCAAAAATCAACATGGGTTTCTTGGATTGATTTAATATTGGGGGGTTAAAAAAACGGGGCAGGGGGTGTAGGTAGCAGATGTCCCAGATCCTGCACGGCCTCCCAGGGGATCTCCATCCCTATTAGAACAAATGTGTTGCTGCTTTGTAAATAGGCACGTTCGGCCCAGCCCGGCCCATTACAGCCCAGGCGTGATCAATAGGCTGATAAGAGCCCAACATGGCCGTGGAGGCGACACAACAATGAGGGGGCTATCATCGAACATCTATCTTCATGTGGTGGTGCACACACACGCGCATATATAGAGTGTGTGTCTAGTGGGAGCTCATGAAAATGCCTCCCCACGATCCAATAATACACACATGCACGCAGCTGCTGGGGCTATTATTTTCCTATTTCAATTTGACAAGCCGGCCTTTTCATGCTAATTCTATTATTCCTGGAAGTTTATGTGATTTCATATCACCAACAATCGGTAATGTATTATAAGACACCAGCCCCCCTCCCCTTCTTCTTCCTCTAGAGCTAAAATAAACCATATTCCCCCCGCAAAGTAGCCACCGGGAAAATAATTACTTTCATATCAAAACTCTGCAGGAGTGCAGCGGGTCCCTTTTTTGCCTCAGGCTCCTAACCTCATTTCATCTTTTTTTGGAGTGTGTGTATGTGTGTGTGTGTGTGTGTGCGGGCGCGCGCGCATGCCCGCGTGCTCGTCTTATAGATGAATACATTTGTTAAGGCAATATACCAAAATACAGCATGAGATATCCTCTCATGTGATTGGCTGGCCCTACCCGGAAGTGTTATCGCTATTTAAGGTCGCACACGCTTTGTGTTGATTGTATACAATAAATTTATTTAACAAAAAAGCCTCACATATGTATATAAATAGTATAATAGTTTTTTTTACAGCTCGAGGATTTTTTTGTGTTTGTGACACATTTGAAAATGTGGACACTCACACTCAAAGGGAGAGGAGAACCTAAAATGGCAAATTTGAGCTTTGGCCTTAAATTAATGTGTTCCTCATGGAGTTATTCCGTTTTTTCATGAGCGTTCGGCTGTGGTTCTGAAGCAGGACTCTCCTCTAGATGTTCCTTGTCACCTTGTGTACCGTGTTCGTGGGTCACAGTCTGAGGACTGGTGGAACCGGACCCAGCCTGATCCCTTTCCGTGTCCCCAGGCGAGGTGCTCCTGCACCCCGAAGACGTGCTGCACTGCACGCCGGACGCTTGGTTCCTTCCCACCGGGATCTCGGAACCACTGTCAGGGTTCGTAGTCGTTTTTAAGGCGGTCTGGGGGACAATGAATCCAAGCGGCTGCGTGATGGGATAGAGCAGGAAGTGGCCCTTCCCAATGAGGGGCCGGGAGGCGGGTAAGGCCGCGGCGTTACGTCTGGGTCTGGAGTCCGAGAGGAGGCTCTCCACGCTGAACGGGTTCAGTTTCTGCAACCCGGAGGTTCGGTTGGAGCCGGAGCACAAGCTCGAGCGGTGGCTGGCGTCGGCCGAGTCCAGCTCGGAGCCGCCAGGGTCCTGGTCCAAGTGTTTTTGGTTCTGGCTCTGGGTGTGCACCGAGTTGGACGCTAGGTCCAAATGCGAGGCCGAGTTGTTGTGGTCACTGTCAGTGACGTGAGACATGCCGCTGTCGCTGTCCGATCCCGGGGTGTGAAATAGATCCCCGTGCAGGTGCCTATTCTGGGCCTTGAGCAGGCGGCGCTCCTGCTTTCGCTTCTTCTTCTCCAGGCGGTCCAGTTCTCTCCGGGCGATCTCTTCCGGGTCCATGGGTTCACCGCTGCAGGTGGTCGGGTGTGCGTTGTGTGCGGGTCGGCCCGGACCTTTTTTGGTGTTCTCCTTCTTCCTCCACTTGGCTCGGCGGTTCTGGAACCAGACCTGCATGCATTATCGGGCGAGACAAAGCAGGTGTGATTTTTTTTTCTCTCCCAACAAATCAATTAAACGCAACAATGTTTTAATTAACTAATTGCTCCTGCTGTCATGTCACGTGCTAGGGCCCTTAATTGGACTTTTAATTGGCCAATCTGTGCACACAGACACACTGCAAGAACCAATAACGTGACTGCACTCGTAACTCCTGTCAGGTGTACATTTAATATTTTCAAACAAATATTTATAACCCAAATACAGCTGCAAACATTACATTTATTCATGTAATTATTATTTAATGGGCGCAATTCAAATGTATTATTGTAGTTTTATTTCCCAGTCTCATGCAGAAAATACACCAAAATAAACACAGAAAAGCTAAAGATAGCAAGTTTCAGGTTGTTTAGTGTTTACACACAAGTAGTAGCAAATTGGTCTACATTTATTACTAATTCATGTCATTGCTAGCACCTTTACCTGGCTCGCCATTTAATATTTACTATAAATATTGTATATTACTGGAATAATCTGTCATTAATAACACATAAAAAGCGTTTTAACAAAATGGCCTAATAGGTAATGACACAAATTATTTCAAATGTCTACAGGCCAATATCATAAATAGGGTGAGATCATTTCCTTGCATTTTCAACCAAATTGAACACACACAATGAAAGCAACTAAAAAGCTTTACCTGCACTCTGGACTCGATCAGGTCCAGCCTGAGGGCCAGAGCCTCCCTCATGAACACGTCCGGGTAGTGGCTCTCGTTGAAAGCCTTCTCCAGCTCCTCCAGCTGCCAGCCGGTGAAATTTGTGCGCGTTCTTCTCCTCTTGCACCCGGGACTCTCCTTGTCCGGGTCCCCCGAGTCTGGCAGCAGGACCACAACATGAAGTTAGAATGTTTTTTCTCTAGAATCGTGCAGAATATGGGCTGGATTTTTGTTGTAACGCATGCAATCTTAAGTCTGAGGTGTCTGCAAGAGATAGTGGCACATTTCTTGCATTTAAAGTGTTATTCCTTCATATTTTTGAGCAATGCATCATGAGGCAAGGGATTCTGGTTCTGTTTGTGAGCAATCGTGCAGTATAATAACACCCATCCCTTTGTTCTGTGTTTAAGAAGCAATATGCAGAGCAGCGATGACAGTGGCAGCACCGAGGCTTACCTGTCAGCTTGTACGGCTGATTGTCTCCGTTCATCCCGCAGCCAGACGCCAGCAGCGGGTTGGAGCCGCCCACCGACGCCGCGCACGACCCATTGAGTAATCCGTCTATGGAGAAGGGGACGGCGGCTGCAGACTGCAGCTGGTGTCCGGTGGCCAGCTCGTAGACGTGGTGGTGGCTCAGGTGGTACGGGAAGCCCACCATGCCTCCGCCGCCGAGGGAGCCTCCGAACTGGGCGTGAGGCGGCTCCAGTATCCGGCTGTCCATCATCCCGCTGGCGAGAGAGGAGGGGAACGACGTCTGGAGAGCCGGTAATGTTGGTGGGGGGGATTGTTATGATTTGTTGTTTTTTTTTTTTGTTTAAAAGGGACGCAAACGCGAGTGTGGCCGACGAGGCGGGGGCATGATGTGTGCAAGGCTGAGATGAGCTCCACTTTATCCACATGAACCTCCCCGATAATTAGCCCGGGCTAGTGGGGAATACGAGACCCAATGAGAGACGGTAATGGGTGGTGACGTCACAGACGCGCTTCTCTTTCTCCCCTCCACCCACCCCGTATCGATTGCTAATTAAGGCTGACATCTACCTCAATAAACAATATCAGAGCTGTCACAACAAGACAAGAGGGCTTTGATAAGAACTACATTGCGGCTTACACGGGGGACCCACCGGGAGGATGGGCTGCCTGCAAGCCGGGAAGGGGAGCCTGCATGCGGGTAGAGCTTTGAGCAGGAGTCGCCCCTTGCTGAATTTTTTTTTTTTACACATGCATAAAAACACCAAGTGTTTTTTTTATTATTATTATTGCTCGCAACCTTTTCTGCACCCTATTATGGATGATGATTTGATGGCATGAAACATTTAGCAGACATGTTCGCAGGGACATAAAAACAAACATGCTGGCCGCAGAAATATGGCTGCATTTAAAGTGTGTGTGTATGGGGCGGGGGGCACAGAGTGAACCTGTCGTGTTTTTAACAGTGCTGAATTAAAAATGACAGCCTTATATGCGCCGTGCATGCTGCACAATCCCAAATCAGATCTGCTCATTTAGTCCCTGCACTCTCAAACTGTATTTATGCCAAGTGTGGTTGTGTCACATGGTGTTTAATCAGAGTTGAAATTTGGCACCCCCCCAATCCACAACTCCTCCTTCCTCCCTGACCCTTGACACCAGGATTGGCATGTTGTAATAACCTGAATCTCTCAACAGAAGCCGCGATAATTGTTACCCTATTAGCATGCAAATTGTTTAATTAATATTATTATGACTGAGGATATAATCCACTCCACACTTGACCCCCTCCAAGACCCCACCCCGCCCCCCCTCAAAAATGTAGTATTCTCTATACATTTTAATGGCCTCCTAGAAAATGATCTCTGTAAAGTTAAAGTGGCTGGACAAAACCTTATACATTATTCCAATATATTATATTTCAAATCCAGTAATTGCCTTTGGTCGGTTATTAATATATTTATGTTTATATTCTGGTGGCATCTAGAGGGACGTTTTTTTGTACATGTGAGGACAGATTCCAGTTTTAATTTATCTGACAATAAAAAGAATATATAGGTGTCATTGCCTTGCCTTGTTAACTTTTTTTTTATATAACTGGTGCCTCTTTGGCAGCTGTACATGCAAAAAAGAAAAGAAATTTAGAGATATTTTTGCTGCTATGTATAATTTTTATTCTAATTTCTTACACTCTTATTTACATGTTAAACCACTATACATTGGATGTGAATGGGCAAATTCACTTATGCTATTTTTTGATTATACACTCAGAATTCCAAGTTATTGCTTGTTTTCCACCTCATCCAAGATCGTTTTAAATTCTTCTTTTTCTACTAGTTGACATTGCGTGACCAGTGGATTATATCACTTTGCCCAAAATTGGATATATGACGGCTCATTTATATGAAAGGGGGCATTTTAAGTTCACCCAAGTGCTGTCTGAACACCAAATTTACACAATAGAGGGTAAAAGTACGACACTATTCATTTTGGGGTGGGGGGGGGGTTGCATGCACCCAAGGTACTTTTTGCAGATCTTTCACTAGTACATTATCATCTGTCATATTTCTTTCAATGCAAATGCCCTTTATTTCATTATATTTTCATGTAATTCCACGATATTAACTTACAAACCTGCACCAAAAAAGCCTCATGCTGTGTGTATAGGCCTTATCAGGGCGCCCATCATATAGTGCCAACAAATGATGCCTCCTTCTTTGAGCAGCACACAGAATCAACTTCATTTTTAATTAGGTAGGCAAATTAATAGGCGGCAGTTTAGGGGGTTTAATTACTCAATTAACTTCACGCACGTTAATTTTTAACTATCTAAATTAGGTTGCACATTATTTGATTTAGTGATAATTATAGAATTAAATCTAAATTAATTGTTGAGGTTTTTTTGCCTGATTTGGAGGGAATGGATGCAATTCCAATTAAACAGTATAAAAAAGACAGCCAGAGAAACAGGCTGGTTGCCATTTTAAGCCCACAAATCCTTTGATTCGATTTCCAAGCAAAGAGAAAACTGCCTGGAAATTTCTCCCTCTCTCTGATCCTTGCAAATTCTCCCCCTCTCTCTCTAATCCCACAATTAAAAGTTTCCTCCCATCTAATTATCTGTAATTGTGCCGCTGTCAAAGTAGAATGGAGAAGTGAAAGCGATTGATTTGGACTTTTAATTCAGTTCATTTCTGATAGAAAGAGAAAGTAATTCCCTTCAAATTACCTCATTCAATCCTGACACCCTAATGCCCTTCAAAATCTTTTTTCCCCTCCACTCCTCTCTCTTTTGCGTCCTGTAAAAAATGAAGCTTGGACTGACTAGTGCCTCCTCATAATAATAATAATAATAATAACCAAACTTCCATTATAATAATCATTTCATTTCAATTAAAAGTGACTTATCACCTTTGCTAAAACGTGCTTAATATGCCGAAAATTATGAATGCTTGAAGGAGCCCAAAGTGGGGAGTCTAATTGTAATCAGCAAATCAGAGGTGCTTGTCGACGACGTGCCTCTCTTCAGCCCCCCCCCAATTCCTTTTCCTGCAGAGAGGCAGGCAGCCTCGGAAATAGAACTAATTTACTCAACTCCCCCGGGAAATCCGCTCAACAGATTAACATTTTCAAAATATAGTAATGATATAATTTGAGAAATGGTGACGCCAATTTGCGAGGAGCCTTTGTGCGGAATAATTTGCATTTTTTTCCTCCTTCCTTCGCCTGCATTTCGCACCCCCTTGTTAATTACAGCACTGGATGAAGGGTGCTCTCTGCTTATTATTATTAGTAGTAGTATTATTATTCAACTTCAGTCTAATGCAGCCACTGTTGAAAGACATGAAAAAAATAAATTGGAACCGAATTTGAAGCCACCCTCGCATTACAATCCCCAATGAGTTGTCGTGTACTGTACTTGTAGGGCAAGGGACCATATTTGGTAACGTTAAACTTTCATTATGAGGCAATAGGACCACGTGATGTCTCCCAGCCAATCAGCAAAAACAGTTAACGTTAGTATGGGAAAATATACTAAAATATAATGGAATACATTTGCATAACACAGCTACATAAGTATTATTAATATAAAAATAATGTTACTTTTTTGTGTTTTATTTTGTATGATTGTTTTTCCCCCACGAAATATTGTATTATCCAACATTTGTCTGGGGTCATGTGATTTCAGCACAAAGGACAGCTCCTCCTCACAACGTGTTCGTGTTTTTTTCCCCCAGCTATTTCCTCATAAAGTCACCTTCTGCCTGCAAATTGAGACTGGGTATTGACCAACGACGCCTCAGCTTTGCAGAATAAATTCAGAAGAGTGAAAAGGTGAGCTAAACTCCAACAGAACAAGGCCTGAGAGATGTCATTACAGCCTACGCTTTAGCTGCAGCCAGAATTGGAAGGTGTGCAGTGTTGTGCTCATCAGTCCCTTGTTAGTTCTCACGTTGTTGTGGTGAATGTTGTGTTCTTGTAGCAACTCGGCCATCTGCTGCAGCACAAAATCTAGCATGCACAGACCCAAGAGAATGGTTGCAATCTGCACAAAAAGAAGCTTAAAGTAGACTTGATACTCATCAAACTATCAAGTAATGCAACGCTTTGCTTATAAATGTCATCATGTGACAGCGAAACTGATCCCTAATCAGATTTGTAAGCCTCCTTGACGCCTGAGCACCTTCCAAGAGCTCATCCATACTGCACGGGAGTGTACCATTGTGGATAAGTTGAACTATTCTGCCCTCTAGTGGAATTTTAGCGACAGTGGCGGCACGGTTTATGGCAATCCGTTGGACAGGAAATGTTTTCCCCCTCAAAAAAATAAATTGTTATAAATGTAATTTTAAATAAGAATTCTGGCCTCGTGATTTTCCTGCAGCCATTACAGACACAGCACCCGAGAACTAAATAAAAATGATGCCGCTGCTAAGATAATAACGTATTTTACAATGTGTTTGTCACTGTGGTTGTCCCTCTCGTTTAGCTCACGAGAAACCAAGATTAGAAACACTGCAAACTACGACCGCAACGCAGTAACACTGTTAACTTAATAACAAGGCCTCGTTGGATTGTGCACAGGAAAAAGTTGGTAAATAAGTTACTCATATGTTCGTAGAATACCTTGTTAATCCACTTGAGTTACAGTACAATATATATTGTCACACAAAAAAAACACATTTCTATGGCATTAAGTACCTTTGTTTACCATTATCTGGTGAAATGTTTTTTTCTGACAGTTCATGTCTTTTATTTAATTACTGAGTCTCTTCACTGACAGGTAAATAAAACATTAAAAGGTGCTCATAAAGGAGTAGTCCAGGAAATAATTTTCCAGTAAATGCTAGAACTTTCCAGACAGTTGTGGAACTACAGCTACTGACGTAAGACGCCATTCGTCCGCCGTGGGAGGGGCGTGTGTGACGCAACTCCCATGACGTTGCGTGGGCGGGACGTGGATGACGTCCATTAATACAGTTCTCCGCTGAGCAGACGGAGAAGAGTATGTTGGCAAACTACAGGTCGAGGAACGTCAAAAACAGCCTTATTTAACCCCAATAAAAAGGAATAATTCAAGATTGTACTCCATTTTTCACCGGTGGACCACAACTCGCGATTTAACGCTAACTGGTGAGTAAAAGCATCACTACTACTTTTCAGCTAAAGCTAATGTTGGCTAACATTTCACTCATTATTTGCTTCACAATTAAGTATTTTCACCACAATAGGAGCAAGATTATCGTCTTTAATGTGAAATAATGACATTTCTATTTTGAGTAAATATTTATGCTCACTTGCAGTTGGGACGCTTGGTGTCTACTACAGCATGTAAGCTTGCACGAAATACCGACGCGAGGGGCGATTTAACACGATCATATTATCCTGAACTAGTCAGTGCTTAATGGCATTACTCGATAATAGTAGCAGTTATGTAACTTTACTCAGCTAGCTGCTAATCTTTTGGCTGAGCGTGGTCTGGCTAACGAGCTACCCTCTAGCATAATAATGATTTAAAGTATGAGTGTAATGCTGAATTTGCGCATAACCTGTACTGGACGAGACTTTTTGTATAATTTCCTGCAGTTAATTCCGCTCACTTGTTATTTTCGACAACTAGCGATGACTTGACATAATAGTAGCTTACTGGCTAGCTAACATCCGGTTGACAGTCACTTCCTGTTTACATTTATTTTTCGCAGTTGAAAACGTCTTTTTCCTCGTCTTTCTTCAGTTGAGGCTTGACTAGAGTAGATTTTAATGCCATGGAGTTTCCAGATCTGGGAGAGCACTGCTCAGAAAAGACCTGCAAGCGTTTAGGTAAGCACTGCCTTGACACAGATGATGATGACTTGCCTCTGCCAAGGCACTAACAAACTTGCTTTGTCACTCCAGACTTCCTTCCCATGAAATGTGATGCCTGTCAGGAGATATTCTGCAAGGACCACATCACCTACGAGCACCACAAATGCACCTCATCGTACAAAAAGGTCATTACTTTGGATGTGTCAATTATTTGCCAAAATAACATACATTTTACTTCCTGTATGTTGTATTTGTTTTACTATTTGATTAGTTTTGGTGTTTTTTTGTCATAGGATGTACAAGTTCCAGTATGCCCTCTGTGCAACACCCCGATTCCCATCAAGCGAGGAGAGATGCCCGATATTAAAGTTGGGCAACACATCGATCGGGATTGCAAATCGGATCCTGCGCAGAGAAAAAGAAAGGTTCATATTTTACCTTTTCCGGTTGAACCTCCGAAGTGCCTTGTCACAAAAAAGATATTTGCTTTACATTACAAGATCAAGAGTCATTCACTTCCTTTTAACTTCTAAGCTTTGCCTTCACAGTAAATGTTGACAACAGTTTCGACCTTGCAACAGATTTTTATCGTATCATTTTCTATGGGAAAAATTGTTTAAAAATCCAAATTAATCGGATCGTGGAATAGCATTTGAGATGCCACTGTCTTAACACTTGATAACACTTCTTGTACTGTTTTGACAATGACTTTCTTCCCTCCAGATTTTCACGAACAAGTGTTCCAAAGGCGGCTGCAAGCAGAAGGAAATGATGAGAGTGACGTGCGACCAGTGTCATTTAAACTACTGTCTTAAACACAGACACCCACTTGACCATGATTGTAAGACTGATGGCAAACCTCTGTCCCAGTCTGGGTAGGTACAGTGGCTTCTTCTAATTTAACATTGCTCTACTACGGTAAGAATTGGTATTTATTAATTGACTTTGTTTTAGACATGCTGCTTTAATGAGGGCCCAAGGTGCTTCCTCCAGCTCTGCTTCTTCGTCGGGCCGTCCAAGATCAGTTTCTAATGGAGTCGATGCAAGTAGCAGAGCCCACAATACCAAGTAAGGAAAATAAATAATGAAATGTATACAATATAATTACTGTGCAATTAAAACATAATTAGAGGTGGGATTCTGCTATTTATTTTTATAACACAAGAACATTTTGTATTAATAGTAATTCTCCACGCATGGTCTTTGTGTTTAACCCAAGAATTTTCATTATAGAATAAGTATTTTTTTGTTCAAGACTTTTTTATAATTTTTTTGGTCAAACAATTAAAGTGAATAGCTGTAATTCAACAACTTCCTCTTTAGGTGGAGCAACCCTTGAATACACTGGATCCGCGCATGCTCGTGATTCAGCATTCACAGCCAGCAAATCTGCAGAATTTTGCTCCCAAAAATAATTAAGTTTTGTATTGTCTGAATATCAGGCATTTTTTTCCACAGAAAACACACCGCATTCATCTTAAGTCAATAATTATGTGTGTATATAAGTGATAATGCAGGTAAAATGTACAACATGTACCATTGTGCAAACTGATAATACTTTTTCGTGAAGTGTTGAGATTTCACACTTTATTTGGTGGTCATTGAACACACCATAGTTGCTCTGAGATGCAAAAGTGATCTTTCTATCTATCTATCTATCTATCTATATATATATATATATATATATATATATATCTATCTATCTATCTATCTATCTATCTATCTATCTATCTATCTATCTATCTATCTATATATATATATATATATATATATATATATATATATAGCGTTTTGAATATCGCTCGCTCACTCTATTGCTTTTTTAAAAAAAATTAGCAAATAAATGATCGCTGTTTTGTGGTTGACTGTAGCCCCTCATTAGTAAAAAAAAATAAATAAATAAAACTATTGAAATACAAGTTATGTATAGTTCTGGCCACTAGGTGTCAGTTATGACACAAATCGTGTCAACACAACTGTGAAAGCTGACACCCATACGAATGGCATTTACCATAAACATACAAAGTGTTTAAAAAAAAAAAGTGGTTAAATACTGTCCTTATTACTGTAGCCTAATTGCTCATAAAACTTGTATGGCATTTATATACGATATAAACTATTGAGATTATGTCCAGAGGTATTTACTGTGGTCATCTACACCCACGTCTTATTTTCTTTTCTTCCAGCACCAGCCGGCCGATCCCGACTTCAGTATCAGCGCAGAATGTGGTGCAACCGGCGGCATCGTTTCAGGCAGGGATGGTACGCAATGATCCCAAGGATGGCATGACCTCCACGTTATGTTCAGTCCCTTTTAACTTTCATTTTCTTTGGTGTGTTTCAGACTGAGGAGCAGGCCTTACAAAGAGCTCTAGAGATGTCCTTGGCCGAGTCCAGGCAAGCGACTCAGCCAGCCCTCAGGTGAGCAAATTAAACAGACGCTAAAACTAGCTGAACTCATCTGTAACTGTTGAAATAAGCAATAGCGCCCGCACGAGCTTTGACACAACATCAAGCAAAGTGCAGTAATATTACAGGCATCCAAAGGTGATACCAACCCCAGAGATACTATTCTCCTGATTCCAAGATGTCAGCATGATTGAGAACGTGGTCAGATGTGTTTATAAGAAGAACGTGTGTGTGCGTGTGTTTGTGTGTCAGCCCGCAGGAGCAGGAGGACCTGGCGCTGGCTCAAGCCCTCGCCGCCAGTGAGGAAGAATACCGACGCCAGCAGCAGAGACAACAGGTACCACCCGGAACTTTAGCATGCTAGCATGTAGGTACACTGCCGACATGGCGTCTTATCTTTTTTCAACATTGTTGCCTGGAATAGGGTGAAATTGGATTATTTTTCATATCGGGAATTAAAAAAAAACAACCAAAAACTTAATGTTTTGTCTAATTTGGACCCTCTCTTACTTTCAGGGCAGAGAGTCCAAACAGTCCAACTGCAGCCTTTCTTAATTTTGGACCATTGCATTTTAACTTCAAGTAAACTAGAAACCTCACAAATGGGATTGTCAACATCCAGCGATTGTTTTTCCAACATGAAGAACCATTACAAGCTGCTCACTTGTCGCCTTCTGTACACTACAAACTAAGCACATGAGTTCCCAGGTCATTTCTACCAGTGATTTGCTTTGTACATATTTTATATGCTGATCATAAAACTGTTATATTGCCACCTATGAAGAATGAATAAATTATTTCAGACCTGCACTCTGATTTGCTCATGTTTTGTTGCCAAATAAAGTTTGGCCGTGTTGCGGCGGTTGCACATTTGTCCAGCAGAGGGCACTATACGTTTATACCCTTGACAACTATTACATTAAATCAACCCAGACAATTTAGTGAGGACACACCGGGTCGAAAGCGCAACAAAATCGCACCAAATCAATAGAATAGAGTCGCTATATAAAAGCAATAAACTACATTAAGACATGTCCCACATCTAAATACAGAAGAGCATCTCTTTTGCCTCAACATTGTTTCATTTTCTGACGGCGTTATCCAGAAAGCTTTAGTATATAAATATATTAAAAATGAAATCAGTCAGTCCTTTCATTCAGAGGACTATCTTGACATTCACACAATACACCTTGGCCTCTATGGCCTCTTGTGTCTGGCTGCACACATGAACCTTGTTGAAGCAGAAGCTGCACCTGCTCTCCCTGTCTCATCCGCTCAACAACGCCCGGAAAACGTTCTTCTTCGATTCCAGAGGGATAAACGATCTGACCTACAAACTCCTCAGTGCACTCGACCGCTTGCGGGCGGAAAGAAGTACTGTAGATAAAAGTGCACTGCATCATACGGAGAGATGGTTCTAATATTTGTTTCAAGCAACACAAGAGAGTTTAATTCCTTTTTTTTCAGCTACTTGCATTATATTTCTAACTGCCATACGCCACAACTCTAATTGCACTATGGATGAATCATACTGAACACTGATGCTGCTGCCGAGTGCACAGTGAATTACCGTATATAGACTGCAATTACAGCTATTATACCATGCAGCTGCTGATTTAATTCTTTAGGATCAAGTACACTTGGCACTCACTTCACAGGAAAAACTCACTTTTACGCCCATTCTTTGTTTACATCACATTGCACAGGCTATGGCGTCACTCTAGGGACAAAAGACGGCTGCCGCTAGCATAGCTAGCTGCAGAGCTAACTAGTTAGCCTCTTCGATTTACTTATTCTAAACTTAAGTGTTTCAAACGGAGTGGGGAAGGACAAAGAATCCCAAAACATACCACTTCCACACGGAATGAGGGGAGAATTTTTTTTCCCCACTCTTTCTCAGCCATGGCATGTCGGCTCAGCTCTGCTGGCTCAGTAGCCAGTCTCCATGCAGTGTGAAAGGTTCAGACCAGTAATATGCTTTTTCACATGTATCACAAAGCTTTACAAAATACCGGTATCAAAGTGGCGCTTGCATCCTTTCACTTTTCAGTATGTGGACACTCTTGTGTTAAATGAATACAATATTGCAGTGCAAATGTATACCTAATGTTGTAGCCAGTGTGTATTGCTACTATACAGTACTGTATATTCCCACTCACAGTAGGAGATGATGACATACTTCAAGTCTAACATCCTGAAATGTTTGCCGACTGGCTATAGAAAAAAAAAAAGACATCTCATTGCCTTAACTATATGAATGGCAGACAAAACAAAATCCGGTCTTTTAGTTACTATGACAACCCACGGCATAATGATATACAGTACAGCAGCCGAGACTTGGGGTTGATCTGCAGGCGGTAATTTGCAATGCACCACTTCAACAAGACCTTCACCCCATCACGCACACACGAGCACAAGTTGAATGTGTGCAAGCGGCAATTTCGTCATCACGGGCCTTCAGCACAGCCATGACAAGCAAGGCTCCCCGTTGTGCAGAGGTGTGCTCCCTCCCACACCAGTTGCTTGAAAAATTCATACCTCCCGCAGGGCCGTTCCTTTTAAAGGCAGAAGACCCTGACAACATGTTGATCTTCCATGAAGTGCTTCTAATGAGTGATGTGATGTTGCACATCAGTCACAACTGTTGATGCTCATGCACGCATGCTTGCGTTCATTTTTGCACCTTCAGGTTATCAGCGTGAATTACCACCTAGGCAGGCATCATTTGCTTTGTTCGATGGGGGAATTAATTTTTTCTATTGAACATCTCGGCTATGATTGATCAGTGTTTTTTTTCCATGGTTCTGAACAGTTGACTTACTGCTTTTGTTCTAGTTTTCAATACAGAATAAGATAAAAAAAATTATAATACATTTAACAAAAAAAAACATTTAAGTGAAATGAGTTGTTAGGGTTAATCCTGCCGAAAACCTCTGTTATTTGCATCCCCATAAATTTTCAGATTTTTGTTAAAAAAAAAAAAAAATTGTATTTTATTTGTTGGTTTTTTTTTTCTCCAAAGAGTTTTTCTAGTAGCTCGCTGGTGTTGTGTGGTAAGATGTCGTTACACCAGTAAGGTAGTTCTTCAGCGTAACAATGTTAATAATAATAATAACAATGTAGCTTGGTTAATATGCAGGTCACATTATATGAAAATGGGTGTTGGCGCTTTTTGGAGGTTTTTTCAGAAGGCTTTATAGGCAGAATAGGTGCGTCCCATTACGTGCATTCTTAGCTGCCTCTTTTTAGCTGTTTTTACATCTTTAGAACACACAGAAAAGAGAGACATACAGTATGTGTTTGTGTCTCACATAAGTCTTGTGGATGATGGGCAAAATAAAAAGAAGGGCAGTTGTCCTCGAAGACTGCAGTTCTGGAGTGCATAAATGTTCTTTTTGATCTTGAGCTATTCACTTTCAATGGACATTCGGCGGTCACACTTTTCAACCACACAATTCCCCTGACTTTTTAGGAACTACAGGTATATCTTCATAGCAAAAACCTTGTTGAATTATGGCTGCTTTCAAAATGTTCAGTCTGGCCTGAACCACCCAGGTTCTTTCATTCTTTCAACTGCGAAATAAATATCCAAGTCAAAAAGCGAGTTTAACAATTTATTCTATTTGGAGGGAATACAAGCAGTTGCAATGCCACTGCTTGAGAGAACAGTCAGCCACCAAGCCAAAGTTTAGCGAGGATGGAGCAGTCTCTAAAGTGAAACTGAGCTCCTCATGCTCATAAGCCCTTCTGTGGAGGTGGTCCCAGTGATCGGGAAATGTCCCATGAACTATTTGTTGGTGTATTGGTCGGATCTGGTTTCAACCAATCTTGTCTAAGATGCTGGGTGTCTCACTGAAGGGTGATTCATAATGAAACTATGTGTGTTCGTGTGAGATAATTCAAAGAACAATTTGTGTTTGTCCCAAGTGAAAGGCCTTGTGAACGTGTGTCATCAAGCCGAACATCATCAACAAGCCGAAATCTGTTGCTGTGCTTACCCAAAACGGAGTGGAAAATATTCCATTCCTAACAAAAAGTTTTGAGGTAGTTCTGCGATTAAGATTTAATGCTGCATTTGAGGCTGCTGGGAAATCAGGACCGTTGAAAGATATATGAAGAAGTGTCCTATACGGCAAAAACTGGAATCTAAGCAAACATAAAATATGTATTTTGTTTTTATTGCCACATACTTTTATTTTAGACCAATTTATTTATGTAAAATGCACAAAAATATAATGTTACTTCTTAGACTAAAATAAGCCAAAAAAAAATGCTTAGAGAACAAGAAAATCAGGGTGGCATTAGAAATATTTCAGGTTTTGCAGTCGGCGTCGCATGTAAACTAAAAACATGGCTGACCACAGTGATAAATTTGTATTTGTTGTATTTTGCCAGCATCTTTTTGCAGCTGCTTTGCTCATACTACACAGATGATCTACATTTCTGTACACCAGTTTGCACGCAGTAGTTTGTGTTCCATGTACAGATATATAATTTATATAGTCTTTAGTGGCATTCCATTGCCCTTTTCCTATGTGGAGGTCTAAAATCCCCCGCTGGCGAAATAGAATCAAGTAATAGCATTAACAACAACAACATAAAAAGTCAAGTTTCATTAGTGTGCTTTCCGAAGAGCAAAAGCATCGAGTGGTTCAGATGGGCACTGGCATGGCGGTTGGACTAATTGCGCATCAATACGGCTTCTCCCTGAGGTGCAACCCTGACAGCTCACCACCATCCTGCATGCTGAACTTGTTAATTGCACGTCCAGCCACACTTGGTTGTAGGAGCTGGCATGACGGAATATGGCCGAGGGCGTCCGGACGAGACATTTGCATACAAACGCAGAATATCTCATTTCTCGTCCAGTTACATTTACTATTTATTTGGTGTTGTGTTGGCCACTGTTGCTAATGATGCTTGGAAGAGCTTCCACGTGAGCCGCATCTCTAATTTCCTTTGAGGCTAGGATTAATCCTCAGCGCTGTCCGGAGGGGGCAATCATCTGAAAGCGCAGAATACAAAGCTCGCCCACCCCGCCTGATTGATTTCTACAGTAAAACTGAGAAGTCAGTGTGAGACGTACTTGTGACAAAACAGGGATATCTCTGCTCATAACAATTTGCTGCAAATGATTGGATGGAATGGATGATGAGGCCATCGGTAATTTGGTCACAGGAGCTATTAGATTGCTTTTTGACACAGACCCATACACACAAACAGTATATACTTCCTTCAGATTGGGTACACGAGTGCTACAATGGAAACTGGCTACAGGGTGCTCAAAATCTGCATCATAATATGACTCTGTGATGATTTGTTCTTGGTTTGCCACAAGCAGGAGCTATTAATTGCTTGTTGACACACACACACAAGACACACTTCAGTCAGAGCCAAAATTGGTTACACGAGTGCTGCAATTGGAATTGGCTACACAAGTACTTAAAATGTGCATCGTAGTATGACTCGATGTTTTTTGTTTTTTTTTTTTTTCTTACAGTTTGTCACAAGCAGGAGTTGTTTGACTGCTTCTTGGCACTAATACGCACACACCATACATTTCAATCGGAAACAAAATAGGTTGCACGAGTGCTACAAATCTGCACCACAATATAACTCGATTATTTCTTCAATTTCCACAAGCAGGAGCTATTAATTGCTTGTTCACACACACACACACACACACACGTACACACAAACAATTCAGTCAGAACCAAAATTGGTTGCTACAATTGCGATTGGCTACATGACTGCTCCAAATCCGCATCAAAATATGGCTCAGTTATTTTTTTTCTTAGAGTTTGCCACAAGCAGGGGTTAGTAGACTGCTCGTTGACACATGCACACACGCACACACGCACACACACACACACACAATACATTTCAGTCGGAAACAAAATTGGTGACATGACTGCAACAGCCGAAACTGGCTACATGAGTGCTACAAATCGGCGTCATAATATGGCTGTATGATGATTTCTTCTTTGTTTGCTGCAAGCAGGAGGTATTCATTGCCTGTTGTCTCTGTCTCACACACACACACACACACACACACACCCCCCCACACACACACACACACACACACACATGCACACACAAGATACACTTCAGTCACCACCAAACTGGGCTACGCGAGTGGCACAAATCTGCATCATAAAATGACTGATGAGATGATGAGATTGCTTGTATTGACACGCACTCACACACACACACACACACACACACACACACAAGATACACTTCAGTCAGAAGCAAAATTGGCTACACGACTGCAACTGAAATTGGCCACACGAGTGGTACACACCTGCATCATATGACTATTATTATTTCTTCTGAGGTTGCCCCAAGCAGGAGCTATTAGATTGCTTTTAGACGCACTCACATACACTTCAACAAAATCCGCTTGGAAATAGAATTGGCTACACGAGTACTACAAACCTGCATGACGATATCTTCTCACACTTGGCCACAAGCAGGAAGTGGTGTTGTTCCACATTCCGACCCTTCCCATTGGCTCATAGGGATTTTTTTTATATGATTACCCAGCGCAAACACCCAAGCCAGAAGTCTGTTAGCCTCAATCGTCCGTTCAATAACTCACACATCTCCTCGCATTGCTGATTAGTTCGATGTCACCAAAGTTGACAATCCGGCATCTGGCAATCAATCTGTTGTGTTTTGTTTTGTTGTTGTTTTTTTTTTTTCCCCAGCCTGTTTCCTTGTGCTCTTGTTACCATGGAAACACCCATAAGGAACAACACCCGGAGGTATTCCTGAATCGAATGTATCCGGTTGTTTTGCTTTCATCTCAGACAAGACACATCCAGTTGAGAGAAACAATAGCATGGATTAAGTTGACAGTGTGCGCAGTTGGTCTACTTGATTTGGTTAGGTGTGGTGTATAGAGAGTTATTATATTAATAACTGCTGGTGGTTTATTTGCGACATGAGTACGTGACAGATTTGTCGGCTTACCTCGCCGAGCGCTGCGAAGAACCTAGACAAGCATCAAAGGGATTGAAAGAGTAACAGAGGCAGACGTACAAATCTCAAAGAATGGTTTTGTTTGTCTTCTCAGCAAGAATTAGTAGAATGTCATACAAAACACAATCCCTTGTATGTAATACTACCAAATAATACATCTCGGCATATTAAAGTCGTCATACGATGAGTAAAGAAAAAAAACCCTCATTTTTCGAAAACAGGAGTCTTATTACGTGAGTCGTCATTTCACAAGAATGAAGTCATAAAATCATAATTCATGAAAATGAGGTCTGATTAGAACATTCTTCAAACGTTTTGAGAGAAGTCAATAGAACAAAAATGCAATAAAGTACAAGACTAAGAAACTTACTTAAAAAAATATAAATAAAAACACATTTAAATATGTGACATTACAAGACAATGAAGTCTTAATTGTAGTCATTCGACAGCTCTAGTTTTGCCGTATAAAAGGCCACATCCAACCATGAAACAGCATGATTTATTGATATCTTTTTGAAATAAAAAATGAGATTTTATTGGTAAACACCACAGTGCTTATGCCTCGTAAAGGCTCAAGCCTATGACTTTGGACCGGCTTGAACGGCCTTGACTTGACTGGGACTCGCACGCCTTCATTTGAGACTTGACTCAAGACTTGGCATTAAAGACTTGCCAAAACACTGACTTTCTCCCACCTCCGGTACACAATATTATGTTGGTAATGTAGGCTCGTACAAGATGTCATGTTCCCATAGCAACAGTTTTGTGAACCGGGGGCTGGACATACATAATTAAAATCATAACAGTGTGTTGTTTGTATTACGTCTCACTAAACCTCACTCCCTCTGAGAATGGTGCTTTGTCATTGCTGACAGTGCAAAGTATGCAGACAGAAGATGCCCCCCCCCCGCCCAAGTATGTGCCACTGCCAAGCACTGCAGCTTCTCCTTCTTGCTTCCCGCTTGTCCCCAGTCTTTCTTTCTTTCCTCTTTTCCTGCAGGGAAGTGCAAGTGCAGGAGGCTGCCTCGCTGAGCATGGGGGTGAGTGGGTGCGTGCGTGTGACGGACGGCGAGGGTGGGTTGTGTTGCGGATAGGAATCACAGTCAGATAGCGACAGCGCTGGCTTGGGAGTGTAACACCACCTTCATCATCAGCGTCCTCCTCTTCCAGGTGGGTTCTTGTTTATGTGGCACACTGATGCTGCATTGTGTGTGTTGTTTGCATAGAGAGGCTGCAGAGATTTTTGGAGGTGATATCTAAAGTTTGGCTGAGAGATGGTGATGCTCGCCATGAATATTCTCTCCATCCGCATCCTTCCTCCCTGTGCTTTTTTGTCTCATTTCCAAACATTCCTGGCTTTCTTTAATGCTTCTGTATGTCTAGCTTTTTTTTTTCTCCCATCCCTCCCGGGACCCTCTGTGCATGTGTGGCTGACCACTTGAAGCCTAAAGCCAGCTGCGGGGTATCAATATATAAACTGGATTTTTATTCCCTGTTGGGAACGAGCCACTCTGCCAGGCTGAAGTCGGAAAATTCCTCCACAGCATCCTGTTAATGAAACCTGACTCTAGCATTCAAATGCGTATTTTCAATCAGGTTTGGGCTTCATTTAGTGCCTGCCGCAGGTTAATTAAACTTTAATGGTGCTATGTGATTCACTTTAAGCTGCCTACATTTTGTGTTTTAATCAAAGCACGAGCAAGAGTGGCATGACATTGAAATGAGATCTTGCTGCAGTCTCTTCATTGTTCCGGTACTCTGTGTTATTCCGCAAAAACAACACCTCGTAGCATCGACTTTGCCCAGTGGATTTTAATTAGTCCAGCTCCTTTGTGTGCCGTCATTTTTCTTAGTCAGACTGTGTAACGGTGTCAAAATATTGGAAATTTTGTGCAAGGGAATTAAAGTCGGGATTATTTGAGAACAGTGATTGAAAGTTGTCATTCTACAAGAATAGATTGGAATTGACAGCATGTTAGATATTCCATCTATCTTAAACTGCTTATCCGAGGTCACGTCGCGGGGGCAGTAGCCTCAGCAGGGAAGCCCAGACTTCCCTCTCCTCGGCCACTTTGTCCAGCTCTTCCCGGCGGATCCTGAGGTGTTCCCAGGCCAGTTGAGAGACATAGTCTCTCCAACGTGTCCTGGGTCTTCCCTGAGGCCTCCTACCAGTCAGACACGCCCTGAACACCTCCCCAGGGAGGCATCCTTCTTACCTTAAAGGATAGCCCAGCCACCCGATGAAGAAAACTCATTTCGGCCGCTTGTACCCGCAATCTTGTCCTTTCAGTCACTACCCAAAGCTCATGACCATGTCTCATAGAACTCCTTCTTCATACACACACACTCACACACACACTCACATAGCACAACTAGAGTTGCATAAAACTCACAAATAACCCATGGAAAAGTACTGAGGAGAAGATAGTAAAGAGACAAGCTATCAACATAGTTAGAACCAGTTCGAGCCAGTCTGTCTCACACAAACTTAACTTTCACTTTCCAGTTGCACCAGCTCTTTCTAGAGGGTTGCGGCATACGCTATATAATGGCTCTTTGTATTTTCATTCTGGGCTCTTTCGTTGATCTTCGTAACGTTCTCGTAACATTATGACTTTTTTTTCAAGTGTTATGCTTTGCAGAAACTTGACAATGTGTAAATGGTGTTCTGGCATGGCCACAAGGTCAAAGCCCTTCTCAGATCTTTCTTTGTTCTGATGTCATCCCCTACGCTACTCGCAGCCACTAGGGGGCATATTCGCACGTGATCTGGGCTAGTAGTGGCTGGATTAAGCACCATTTTTATTTGTCATTTCTGCTTGGCGACAGCATCTGTTCACATTCTGGTTCCGTAGTAGAATTTCTTCCACCACCAAAATGCATGATGGATCAATCCTCATAGAGGAAAGCTTATTTACTATTGAACAACGCCTTCATCTATGGGTCCTCTTCCTATTTTAATATTCTCACCTGTCTCTAGCTGTCTGCTAGTGGACTGTACGGTAAACTAAAGGATGCGAATCAACGAGATTGGACAGGCGCTTGTAAGAGGCCACTGTTGGCACAGTGGTGCCCCAGGGGAAGGTTGACAGATTAGTCCTTTAAGAGCCATGCAGATAAAGTGAGCTGCTTTTCGAGTGGAATTAAAGAAATGAGAGTTGCTATTACTGCGGGTGCAGAGCAATGTGACCTTGTGCCTTTTGTACGCGACAATGAAGCCATGTTTCCGATGGAGATGCATCAAATAGTAGGGATGTCCGATAATATCGGCTGTTGGCGATGGAATTCTCGGCATCCCGATAAAGGCCACAAGGATCAGTTAAATACATTTAAGTGAAATAAATTAGTAACCTAAATATTAAATAAAATTTCAACTCCTCTTACGTGTTCTTTAATCTCCAATTAGGAGAAGGAATAAAGCTCACACACTGGTGTTAGAGTTACAAAATGAAAGAGAGAAAGTCGGCCTTGATTGCTAGTCCCTTTTGTAGCTGTTTTCGTCAGACCATTGGTGCCAAAATATCTTATCCTTGCATTCTTTGGTGATGTGTTTGTGTGATGACAACAGCTGAGAATTGCATCTCAGCTGACGTGGTAGGACTCTCACCAGCACCTACAAAATGTAAAATATCCAAAGATTTGTATCAAAGTACTGGTACACCTGGCCATTAAATGACATTTGTAGCGCCCCCTATGGGTTATGGTTAAAATGCTTTGGAAAACAGCAGCATACATGTAATACAAATATCCTCAATGTTCTGTAATCGTTAGACAAATGCTCAATGACTTATGGACAAACACTTGCTGAGATGGCGGCCATTTTTGTCAACCAATCTTGCTCAAATTTGACCTCAAGGCGTGTACCAAATCTTGTGGCGATGGGGCGCCTTAAAAGTTTCCGTGGGTTGTTTTGTAGAGTGCATGGAGCTGTGTGAGAAACTTCCAGTCAGTCCATTTTTGGGGTTTAATAAAAGCGCCACCATGTGGTGTATTGGTCAGAAAAATAATAGCACAGGCGTCACAGCGGGGGTGCATGCTTTGACACATTTTCACCCTGTTCTGTGCAGCATTTCAGGGGTAGAAGTCATCCATTTGTGAGCTCAGCGGTCACTGACCTTGCATCAGAGAGAGGTTTTCTTTTTGTACTTGAACCAAAAAAAGGGGCCTGCCACAATCCAAAATTGTGGATGCTTTTTTTTGTTGTTATTTTCTGGAATGTGACTCATCAGCCTTGCCATCAACGGCCGCCTTTCATTTTCATTTGAGTACCACTCAGAAGCATCGTCGTTGTCAGCATGGACGTCCCATACTTCATACGTCAGAATTTATTATCATCGCTCGTAAAATGACCGTGTGCATTCTTCCCTCAAAGCCATCTTTTTTATTGCGCTTGGAGTCATACTGAGCACTGTTTCTGATATTGTGGTTATTTCTCTACACGACAATGGCCAATACATATATATATATATATACATATATACATATATATATATATAAAACAGCCTCTCAGGGCCTCTCAGGGTGAGTATTCTTAATGTTTTGGAGGCGAGCGGCATCATTTTTGCAGGAATGTGTGAAAAAGACCATTTTTATGTGGGTTGAATGCAAAACAAATGGGGATGAATGTGAGTCACGTAGCGCTCGAGGGAAAAGAGACCTGACCTCAGTCATCAAAAGAATAAGCACTTGAAATCTTCTTTGGAGTTATTCTGCTCTGAAAGGAACATTTTTATAGCCGAATGCATGTGAGGCAATTTGCATAAGAGAGCATTATCATCGCTGGAAAGGTGGAATTTCATTTGGTGATTCTTTATTACTGAATAAACTACCAACTACTAACTTTGGCGCCTTCTTTATCCCTATTAGAAAACCAATGCTAAACAGAAAGTGAAGAGATTATCGGTAATTGCTGAGATACGGAGAAGGAGGAGGATTAAATAAACTCCCCTTCTTCCCACTCCTTTTCCAACATATTCAAATACACACGTGTAAATGTGATGTACTTGAATGTAACTTTGTTAAGCATGTCTGAAATAAAGTAAACCAATACTGTTACAATTTTGTCGTTCCAGACGTAAAAAAAAAAAAAAAATGGACATGGAGCCGAGCGTGCAAGCCAACGCCTCGGACAGCTACCAGCTGAACCCCACCAGCATCATCGTGTCGGTGGTGTTTTCGCTCATCTTCCTGCTGGGCACGGTGGGCAACAGCCTGGTGCTGGCCGTGCTGCTGCGGAGTGGCCAGGTGGGCTACAACACCACCAACTTGTTCATCCTCAACCTGAGCGTGGCCGACTTCTTCTTCATCATCTTCTGCGTGCCCTTCCAAGCCACCATCTACTCGCTGGAGGGCTGGGTCTTCGGCTCCTTCATGTGCAAGGCAGTGCACTTCTTCATCAACCTCACCATGTACGCCAGCAGCTTCACGCTCGCCGCCGTCTCCGTGGACAGGTGCGCGCGCACACACAGGATACGACACACACTTTGACACAGTACACACACAGCCATGCATAACGATGGATGGATATATCATGTATATTATATACAGTATTTATACAGTACAGTATATGTACAGTATTGTGTATACATTTGAACCTTTACACTGTTAAATATAGGCATAAATAACTACAATAGAATTGAATTGAATTAAGATTCTTTCAGATTTAATTGAATTGAAATAATATATAATTTAATAAAGTATTAAAATTGTGTATATTCATACAAAATGCCAGCATTTTTGCTAGAGCCGTGGTCTACTTAAAAGGAATGTATTTTGCTGCAGTGATGCCTTGCGAGAACAAGGTTTCAGTGAACATAGAGAGGCTTTTTTTGGACAATTTCAACTAAATTTAATTTCAATACAATTTAATTTCTGTGATATGCTATGCTACGTTATCCTACGTTACGTTGCGTTACGTAGCATTGCATTACGTACCACAAAAATTAGACAGAGGGCAAAAGTCTTAGCGTAGTGATAGGAAAGAGCTGAGCTTGTGACTTTTGCCCTCGATTTAATTTTTGTGTTATGCCACACTGTGTTGCGTTGTGTTACACGCTGTAGCACAAAAATTAGATAGTGGACAAAAGTCTAAGCGTCGGGAGATGCGGAACTTGTGACTTTTACCGCTGACTAAATTTCTGTGCTATGGTACGCTATCCTATACGTTACGTTGCGTTGCGTAGCGTCGCGTTACATACCACAAAAATTAGATGGGGGCAAAAGTCTTAGCATAGGGAGTGGCTGAGCTTGTGACTTTTGCCCCCTATTTAATTTTTGTGCTATGCTACGATATCCTACGATATGCTGTGTTGCAATGCAATTCATAGCGTTGCGTTGCATAGCAAAAAAATTAGATCTGGGTGAAATCAGGAAGTAGCTCAGCTTGTAACTTTTCATGCTGTGCTTTGCTTTGCTGCGTGGCCTTGCCTGTAGCGTAGCGTAGCATATTGCACCCTACCTTGTTTGTCCTTTGTCAGGTTGAGTCTGTGAATGAAAATGTTATTATTGTGTTTTTTTCCTTCCATTTACTTCACTTCATTTAAGATCATGTCATTTTATTTATATTGTATTGTATATTTGTATTGTGTTTAATTTGGCATGCAGGTACTTGGCCATCCGCTACCCGCTGCGCTCCAGAGAGCTGAGGACGCCGTGCAACGCGGTGGTGGCCATGGTGGTCATCTGGGGTCTGTCCCTGGTGTTTGCGGGCCCTTACCTCAGCTACTATGACCTGGTGGACTACGCCAACAGCGCAGTGTGCATCCCCGGCTGGCAGGAGCGCGACCGCAAGGTGCTGGACACGTGCACCTTCCTGTTTGGTTACGTCATCCCAGTGCTGATCGTCAGCCTCTCATACACGCGTACCATCAAGTACCTGTGGACGGCCGTGGACCCCCTGGACGGCATGTCGGAGTCCAAGAGGGCCAAGCGCAAAGTGACCAAGATGATCATCATTGTGACGGTGCTGTTCTGCATCTGCTGGCTGCCCTACCACGTGGTCATCCTGTGCTACCTGTACGGAGACTTCCCCTTCAACCAGGTGACCTACGCCTTCAGGCTGCTGTCGCACTGCATGGCCTACGCCAACTCCTGCGTCAACCCCATCGTCTACGCGCTCGTCTCCAAGCACTTCCGCAAGGGCTTCAAAAAGGTGTTCAGCTGCATCCTCAGCAAGAACGGCCGCAACAAGGTGCACGTGGTGCACGTGGCCAACACCGTGCCGGGGTTCGAGGCGGCATCCACGGAGGTGTCGCAGATGAACGAGGAGAACGCGCGGCAGAACGAGTGCGAGATGACGAATCGACGAGTGGTGGAGCCCAGGGAGGCCACGGTGACCCTGAACTCGCCCTTTCAGCACCCCACCTGACTGGGTTACTAACGCAGGGGGGACATTTGTCTGTCTTGAAGAGCATATTACAAAAACATCTCTAGCTGCGCCCCTGGAATTCATCCCAAGATCAATGTTTGCCTTACATAGGAGACGCTGTTTGCCCACATGTCAGCATTATATGGGACATAATGTTATGGATTTATGCACAACCATGCACGGCACACTTGGAGAACACGGACCGCCTCCAAGGAATCATGGCAAATCAATGAAGATAAAGTCAGCGCATGCTTATTATTTATTACTATTGTTATTATTATCACAGTGTGTTTGAGGGTACATCATTGTGTGCTGGAGAAACCCCTTAAAGCAGTGCTTCTCAAATAGTGGGGAGGGCCCCCTGGGGGGCGACTGTCATTATTAGTGCAGACCTGCCAACATGTACAGTATGAATTTGTCGTACTCAGCATGAAATTTGACTCTTGAATGCGCTTGTATGCTTCACTGCTCTCCATTTTGTTGCATTTCACTGCTTTACAGTACAGATGAATAAACAGATATCAGTTTCTCAATAGTATTTCAAATCGGGGGCGGGGTGGGGGGTGAAAACATCTCTGTCCCCCAGTGGAGGCATGACAGAAAATAATTGAGAACCACTGCCTTAAAGGAATACTCTGGAACCTCCGAGGTGGATGACACTTTTTCCCATAGGAAATGATGCAAATTGCTATTTTTCCTCATCATTGGTATTTACTGTTTGTTGTAATTATTTTTGTATTTCTTTCTTATTTTCTGTCTCTTATTTGTGTTATTCTTTTTCATTTTTATTTGATTTCGTACACTGCACTTTTGACTTTATTCTGTACCATTTCTCTTATTTTCTTAGTTTTTTTTTTTTTATTCCTAGTTTTATATTATGTTTTTTATTTAATTTTAGAAAATAAGAGATAGGGAAGTGTCTCTTATTTTCTGTTTTTTGTTTTATTTGTTTTTTTTGTGTTCTATTTTATTTTATTTTTTTTATATTATATTATTTTTTTTATTATATATTATATTTTTTTATATTATATATTTTATATTATTGTATACAAGGCACCTTTTGGATTTTTTCTCCCTGTTTCTCTTTTTTTAATTTTTTCTTCATTATATATATATATATTTTTTTTATTATTACTTATTTTGTATTATTATTAGTTCGTCTTTTTTACATTTACATTTTTGCCCCTTATGACGTCCCTTATAAGAGAGGACCAGAGCTTGTGATTTTTGTTTATCATTTGCCACTTTCATGTAGCAAAAAATATTTCACCAAAATATTATATACTGGGTGGGGGGGTTAAACAAGGACCTGGGCTGAGACCTGTCACTAACCTATATATATATATATATATATATATTTATATATATTTTTAAGTGCTATCACTTTAAATGACTTTTACCATCTGGCTTTATTTATTTGGTTATAGTGAACGCAACACAAGTCACTCACCTTTTTGCCTTAACCATCGTCTGCACTTTGCGTCGTCGCTGCAATTTTGTAGGATTTTGTATAAAAAAACAACATGTAGTGAAAACTATTAAAGTAGTGAGTGTCATACAGATACACACAGACAGTCGTCCCTTGCTATATCGCTTGCATTTTTTAAAAAATTAATAAATGATTGCTTCTTCCTGGTTGCTATTAGTTAAAAAAAATACATATTAAACAAATTGTACTTATTAAGCATTTTGAAGCATAAAAATGGCTAAATGAACTACGTAAAAGAACTAAAGTACAAATACAAGGCAGAAGAAGCATTCTTATTGTGACTGTAGTACTGCATTGGCCACTAGGTGTCAGTAATTGTTCAGTGATACAGGCACTAGACTCGTCACGAAGGTTCCCTGGGGACAGTGTTACCAAATCCTGCGACATATTTTCTCAAAAGCAACAAGCAACAAATCTAGCGACTTTTTCTAGCGTCGTTGGAGAGTTTTCTGGTGTTGACAGTGAAATCACATACTGTTGTGCAGTTTGTGGTCTCACTGAGCAGCGGTCGGTGCACAGTCAGCTCCCGTGGCAGAGTGGAAAGAGCAGATTGGAGCTCTACGCATGCGCAATGTCGCCGGGGTGGATCTCGTCCTGTTTTACCGAGCGGGATCTAAAACGTAAATGACTACCCATTACACTCAATCCTCGTTGGGACTCTGTCACTTACCTGTCAGAACGTGTGATGGAAGAACGTTGTGTGATAAATGAACTAGTAGTCCTAACTGCGAGATAAAGGCTGGAGGCTGGAGGCGAGTCCGGATGTAATTATTACGCTGTCTAGACTTTGAGAGGCGCTGGCTGAGATAAAATATTAAAGTTATTTTGTTTTGATGAAATGATGGCCAATTTTAAATTGACAAACCAAGGGTCAAGTTTATTTGTAGTTCTAAACATAATGAAGGTTTTTTTAATCACTTTTTTGTCTGTTCTGCGAGGTTTTTTTTGTGATGTGCGGTTAGAGATACTTCCGATACCAGCTAAAATTGATTCTCAAATTTAATATCGATACTTTCGATACTTCCGTCATTTGAGGTCATGTTTGTCTGAAACGTGTCTGTTGAAGCGACGGCCGATCGTAATGGAGCCAAGTGTGAATTGTGAATAAAGTTGTCGTTCTTATAGTAGTCCTTAATAATCATTCACTTTCATGGTTTTATTATTTTACTTTTTTTTTTTTTTAAATACGATTTTCACACATTTTCTATGATCCTGTCCTGTTTTTTTCTATTGTCGTACATTAGCTTGCCTATTTTGTAAATCACCCCACGACAGTACCTTGATATACCTCAGGGTTTAAAATAAATAATTTAATTACTGACATTTTTTTCTTTTTTTACATTTATGAAATGTATTTAAATGTGTTTTAATATGTTTTATTTAAATTAATTAAATGTCTTCTTTATGCTATGATATGAAATACTCTACACTACTCTTTAAATTGAGCAGACACATTAGGTGAATTTGCACAAAGTATCTGTATCGGATCGGTGGCGCCGATACCAGCCCACATTTTGCTCTGTATCTGATCGGCAACGAAATCAGTGGTATCGCACATGACTCTAGGTCATGTTTTTTTTTTTTACTACAGCATCTGTTACAAGTCATATGCAAATGATATGCAAATTATCTTTGACGTCTTCTAGCGACTTCTGGGACAGCCAATAGCTACTTTTCTTACTGAGGAGTTAGTAAAAGTGCCTAGGGAACACATTGACCGTGACGCCGCTCGAGCAGGAGTTTTATTTCCGTCTTAAATGGCTCGTTTGCTTTTATTTTGTCTACTATATTGGGTAATACGAGTGTAAAGCCGTTTCAAGCCGCCACTGCAATACAATGATGTATTGTAATGGCAGAAGTATACTGGAAGTAGCTGTCCGCAGGAAAAAAAAACTACAAGGAACTAGCAGGCTAACATGTGAGTCTGTTACATCTTATTTTCTGTGTTTATATTTACTATATTGGGGAATGCAAACGTAGAGGTGACTACATGGGAGTTGTTTAATGTCTAGAGGGCTCTATAATGTTAAAAATTGTATTTACAATATCGGAAACAGGTGTTTTTATGCCATAACTACAAAAATATTCCATTTATAATAGAATTCTACTTTGCGGTCGAGTCAGAACCAATTAACCGCGATAAACGAGGGGCGACCGTAGTCGGTGTAGATAAGGGCAAAGGTGTTTCAGATGCTTGAAAGAAAGTAGCTCCTTATTTTGGCAGGGAATAGTCAGGAACCACTTCACATAATGGGAATGAACAGGGGACAACTACAAAGAACACTAACCATGTCATGGTGGCAGAATAAAGCGGGAAATGCTGTCCAGCAATCTTAGCACCAACAAATAAAGCAGACAGAGGCCAACTACTAATACTGTAGTATGGGGATGACAGTAACTTACATAACATTAAAGGGATAGTTCGGATTTTTTTTTTTACATGAAGTTGTATGAAATCATTTCATAAATCAAATACTTTCAGTTGTGAAATGCAGAGTTGAAGAGAAGTGTTTTCAGCTTGCATTTCAACATTGCCAAAGTCCAGGATTGTCGCACATCTTCTGGAAGATTGTTCCCGATTTTGGCAGCATGAAACTGAAACGCAGGCTCACTGTGTGTGTTTAGCCTTAACTTCGGGCACCCGTAGGAGACCACTCCCCGATTTTCCCAGCGCTCCAGATGGTTTATGTGGCTCTAACATGTCAGAGATGTACATTTACAGAGCTGTTTTTGAAGTCTATTCTCTGAGCGACAGGAAGCCAGTGCCGAGACCTGAGTACTGGACTAATGTGGTCATATTTCCCGGTTCTAGTCTGGACTCGAGCAGCAGCATTCTGGATGTACTGCATCGTTTAGTGAGCCCAGTGATTAGGTCGTTACAGTAGTCTAGCCTGTGGGAGACAAAGGGATGGATTAGCCTCTCTAAAACTGGTTTAGACACTATTCCCTTGATTTTGGCAATCTTTTTTAGGTGGTAAAAAACTGATGATGTTATTGATTTAATGTGGCTGTTAGAGTTCAGATCCGATTTCTAACCTGATGATTAGGTTTTAGAGAAAGAGTCTCAAGGTGTCTCAGCAGTGTCTCACCCTCCACCCCGGTTCCCCTAAATCCAGTTCTGGTCGGATTTCGGTGATGAAGAACGTAGTTCCAGGTAGTCGCTTGGGTTACACGAGTAAGGGGTTTGGCTTCTCAAAACCGTATCCCAGCGCACTGTCGCCTGACCTTTCTTGTGTCTGTGACGGAGCGCCGCGGCCATTTTGTTTACGTGTGTGTTCCACAGCGGAAGAAGATGCCAGCGTCTTCTACTCTACACTGCTGACACATAACTTCATGTCAAAAAATCCGAAGTATCGCTTTGAACGTGTAATATTTCCAACTGTTTACAACCAGCAGTCTAACAAAGCATGCTGGGAAGCAGGAAGTACTCTCAGCGACTCTACAATATGTAATATAGCGCTTCACTTTTTTTTTTTTTTTTCTACAATTTCCCACTGTTTATGCTCTGTTGTTTTGGAGTTCACGTGTTTTGTGTCAAGCGTGCGGATCAGGTTATGGATTATTTATTATGAAGTGGAAACTTGAAAAATTAGGGGATACACGGATTAGTAAAAACATGACCGGTCTTGCTTTTCTTGGATTTTTTTTGTACATTTAACAGCATGTTTCTCTTTGGTGTTAAGTATTAGTAGAATTCAATGTTTACCTGAATGTGTTCCTGCATTTTCTTTTAAAGAGATGTATATTTTAAATACAAACTGTGAAATGATGGCCACTGAAAATTGGGAAATCAAAAACGCTCGGTGTATATTTGTGTTCTGCTGTGTACGTACGTACGTGCTACCTCACCGATGTGCTTTGGCCTCTTGTTTGTTTGTTTGTTTGTTTGTGTGTGTTTGCGTGCGGCACAACAAATTTTCCTCTCAAAGGATGAATTTTGCCAAATGGGAGCTTTCTCCTTTGCACTCGTCATTCCTTTCCTCTCGGGTTTACATACACGAGTTGTTTTTTTTCTATGTATGTCTTGTTGAAGAGCCTGTTTATATATTTAAATAGAGAATTATACTAAAGGGAATTGATTAAAATATTTGATGCTGTGACTCTTTCAGTGTACAGTATTTGTATTGGTGAGTGTAGTAAATAAATATGGTTTTATTAGCATAAATTAAGATACCGCTTATTCCGGCATGTTCTATTTTCTAGTTACCACATCAACAATATTTGCTGATAATATTTTTTTGTAATTATATATCAATTTTTAAATATTATCTATGTAGTTAATAAATGTGGTTAAATACTTTTTTATTTTATATAATGACGTAGAATATTTTATTTTTATATGATGAGGGAACAATGTTGTCGTGACTCAGTCACATTGTGGAACATTTCAAACGACACGTCACTGTCAACCTTGACAGCCATGACGTTGCTATGGCAACCAAAAGCCATCATTGTGCATAGATAGACAGGCTGTTTGAGGGTGTGAGCATTGTTTTGCAGCTGCTGTTCCCCATGCAAGAATAAGTAGTCCCGTCCATTAATGGAGATGATTTAATGACTTATGCTCTGTACATGCTGTTTCCTCCCATCCGTCATCCACACTCGCTCTATATGATTGTGTTCATCTGCTCTCTAGCCTAACGCTAACCCTTCCTTCTGGAACTAGATGCACTTTTTTTTTTTGTAATATAACACCAGCTGGGATAACCACAGGTTTTATAGGGCGTCAGGTGTTTCTGCACTTCCTCTTTGGCCTGTGGGCTGGTGAGGTCATTATCAGCGCCGTGTTGTAAGGTTCTGATAACGCCCGGTTTGCGTTGCGCCTGTCGTTCGAGAAGAAAGTGTGACAGACGCGGCGATATTGTCATTCCGCATGTCTCGGAGAAACTGAGAAGAATTTTTAACAAGCACAACATTCCGGTATACTTCAAACCTGATAACACCCTCAAATGAACGACTAAGCCATCTCTGAACAGAGGGGGGGGGGTCTGTGACACCACTTCTCCCCCACATACAATGCCGTCCTTTCGTCCCTTCCTAAATGATTCGGTCATTTAGCCAAGGGGTGTCCAAACATTTTCCAGCGAGGGCCAAGGGCCTCATACTGAAAAATGAAAGAATGTAAGGGCCACTTTGATATTTTCAAGATTCAAGATTCAAGAGAGTTTTATTGTCATGTGCATGGTAAAACAGCAGTTATACCATGCAATGAAAATCTTATTCTGTTCATTCTCCCAAGAAAAGAAAGAAAACACAAGAAAGAATAAGAACATAAGAAACATAAACACATATACATAAATACCAAGAAATTAAGCAATGTATAAGTTACATTGTGTGCGTGCGTGCGTGCGTGTGTGTAGTGCAGCTTTGTGATAGAGGTGGAAAAAGCCTATTATTAGTATCAACTTCGAGCTTTGCTCTTTTTTCCCCATTTTTGCTGTTTTTTAGTTTACCAAATATTTCACCTCGTTCGTTTTGGTCTTCATAAATGTTTGTCTCGTAATATTTTGACTTTATGCCCATATTATAACTTTTTCCCCCAACCTAATTTTCCAAAAATTCCATCTTTTTTTCCGCATTATATCACAATTAAAAAAAAAAAGAAAAAACTTTTTTCATTAATATTTCAATTCAGTGCTACTAACGTGACATTTTTCCTCATAATGTTAGGACTTTACTCTTGTAAAATTGCTCCTAATATTTTCTTTATTATCCTAAAATTACAGCAGTTTTTTTTCATTTTTGCTTTTTAAAAAAATGTTCTAGCTATTCAAATTTCCCTCTTATAAATTTCCTTCTCGTCATTATGACTATATTTTCTTAACATAGCTTTTTACGCAACCATAATTTTCCAAAACGTACAACTTTATTCGTTATTTTGTGTTTCATAATATTACGACTTAAGTTTTCTTTTAGCATTTGTATTTATGCTACTAAATGATGTTATGTTCCCTCACTATTACACCATTTCATAAATTTCTACTTTTTTCCTCAAAATTACTGCTGATTTTTACATTTTTGCTGTTTTTTTCCGTCTTCTGGTTAAATTATATTTTTAGAATATGCAGGAGGCCCCCGGGCCGCACTCTGGACACCCCTGATTTAGCCTGTTTGGTTTCAGGTGTGTCCATGACCATTGTTGCAACTAGATGGAGTGCTGAGGACGGTGATTCCATTCAAACGACTGCCGTTGCTGGCAGTCACATCACTCTGCTGTATCGTAACCACTGTCGTTTTGCACCAGCAAAGAGTGAAATCTCTTAGAGGATAAATCCTTGGCTCCTGTACCATTTCATCTTGTTGTGTTAATGAGACTCCAGACTGTACTGTTGGTTTATTGCATGTATTTATTGTCCAGGTACCGTTTTCACTTTGTTTTTGTTGTGAATCTGCTGACTGGGCTGCTGGTTGATGACACGTTCATGTTGCACATATTTACATACAAACACTGCAACAATCCATCTGAATGATAATAATAATAATACAAATAATAATATTAAAGGCACTCTGATGGTCACTTTACACAGTTGACTGACTTTTGGGGCTTTCAAAATAAAACGTGGCAGCCTAGTTTTCAAACAAAAACATGTACATAACAGAAATTGTGTACTCCCATAGCTGAATATATCATAATTATACTGCATCTAAATCAATGGGTAGCGCTGAACACATTCTGTAAGCACACGTGACACCTCAAGGCGTACCGCTTATGTAATGCTTTTATTGTGACACGTCCTTCAGTAGCGACTGCAGCAAATCGATGAGCCATACAAGACGTTTCAAAGAACAGGACCTTTTTTCTGGCTTCTGGCAGTAATGAACACAGCGCTTCCAAAGTACAATAAATACTATCAATGAAAGGGGTTGTTTTATTAAAGCAGCAATATGTAACAATTTGACCTGCTTCAGAAATAATGGCGACGCCATACTGGCTCGTAAAAAGGAGCACTGCGGCTCGGTGGTTGTTGCCACGGCAACCTTGGCCCAATATGAACTGGTGGTCCAGCCAGGACACACCTTCCGGGCAGTGTTAGTGCTAACGGTTAACGTTACAGTACAGTACAGAATAAGTTCAAGTTAAATTTAGCATGTACATTCATTAGCTTAGCTTCTTAAACCATATGGTCTTGGCTCAGTTACGCTTCACACCCACAGGGGGGAGACCCCAGAGCAAAAAAATTGGACTCATTTGACTTCAGTAATCTGGTTATTTACAACCCCGCCAGGCACCAAATTGAGGATTTAGGCACCCAAAGTGAACAATTTTCAACGTAAATAAGGATCGCTGCTGGAAGACGCTTCGATTCAATTGCTGCGATAACGATAACATAACGACGACTCAATGTTCAAATGCACGTTTGACACAAATAACAGGAAGCCCGACTATTATATGAAGAATATTTGACAGCAGCTTGCATAGATATTTAAACCGACATTTAAATCTTTGACTGCTCGCTCACAATTTCACTAACACTTGTGTTAGGTTGGGTGTCATAAATAGCCAATACAAATAATACTGGGCTTCAATTCGTTTTCTATCCCAATTATGGTCTCACTACAATAAAACCTGAATCAGAACAGCGTGCCCACGCCGAGACCGAAATAACATGAAAACATTAGAAAAGTGCTGCTAAAATGTCACCAAATAAATTACTTGAAAAATCCAAACAAATAAATACAGTATAATACCTTTCAATAAAAAAACATCGTGATCGTCTTCATTGGGGGGGGGGGCTTTTTGCTAGGATTGCAAATTAGCATTTTTAAATAGTTAAATAGATATAAAATGTAGTTATTTGTTACTACAAACTGTACACATCTGGTATCAATACATATTTATAAAGAAAGTGTGGTTTACTTTAGAAAGGACTATACAAAATATGCAGCGCTTTTTCTTTCTTCATCTAGCAAGCGACACAAAGCCACACCT
This sequence comes from Dunckerocampus dactyliophorus, assembly GCF_027744805.1. Taxonomy (NCBI): domain Eukaryota; kingdom Metazoa; phylum Chordata; class Actinopteri; order Syngnathiformes; family Syngnathidae; genus Dunckerocampus; species Dunckerocampus dactyliophorus. The sequence continues at coordinate 6,596,131 of NC_072836.1, read as the reverse complement.
CCTCCTCACTTCCTGTTCACCTTCAGTCTACGTAACGATTCCTTCTTTCCTTCCCTGCTTCGCTCTTTAGTCGATTTTTTCAACCTTTCCAATAATCTTCTCCTCAAATATCGGCAAGGTGGCATCGTCTTCGCGCACCTCTTCGAACACCACCCCGCAGTCAAACTCGTCGCTCTCCTTCTTGAAATAATACCTGTGGAAAGAAGAAGAAAACTGAACTTTTGGGCGGGGAAAATGTGGAATTTCATTTTAAAAAGAATAAAAACCCACAACAAAACATAACTTTTAGGAATGTGGATAATAAATAGCCAGAATGAGATGAATATGTTGATGCTGGAAAGGTTTGAACTGGTTGAGAAATGTGGAAACTGGAAAAATGCTCCAGTCATGTCAATGGGAATTTTTGGGCCAGAAGATATCAAATTTGGGGAAAACGGGGAATTTCTGGAACGTCAAAGCTAGGGATGCGTACAAAACTCTGTATCATAATGGCACCGATGCCAACAGAAATGCTAGTAACTGGACCAAAAAGCCATATAGCTAATGGTGCCTCATTTTGGTGCTAAACAAATAGTTACTCTTCAATTAATAAATACATTTAATCAAAATATGAATATAGTAACTATTAAATTAATTACAATTAAATTAATAAATACAGCTAATCAAATTATTAATAAAGTTACTCAGATATATAGATAGTTACAATTTAATTCATCGAAATAAATTAATGTAGCGTTTGTATTTTTAATACATTAATCGTTAATTTAGTGGTGCTCAAAATGAGGTATGGTAACTCACGCACACGTTTCGCTATCCCTTAAATAATTAACAATTAAGTTATCGTTAAATAAATTGATAAACTAAATAAATTAATAAATGACAATTTTAATTAATACATTCAATTAAATAATGAAATTAATAGTTACTATCAACAAAAATGTTATTGAGAGTTACTATTAAATCAACTAATAAATTAAAAATAATCAATGAATACGTAATACTAAATGAATAAATAAACTGCTAATAAATTGATATGTACTATTAATTTAGCGGTACTGAAAATAAACGAGGTATGGTAACTCATACACGTTTCTCCCTTTGTCGTGCACAAAAAGGAAACAACACTTCCTTGTTATCCACCAATCACACTAACGCCGAGGTGCATTCATGAAAACGGGAACTCTGAACATAACATACAACACAAGCAGGTCGCTACACTAACTTTTATGTTGCTCAATTAATACACTCGAGACTCTTGCATGTAGAATTAACTAGCAAACAGTTTCATTTGGATATTTGTTTGTTGTGAATTTATTACTAAGTTATTTTATTCATATTATTGACGTATTTTCAAGTATTGAAACAAACCACTAGGTTGTTGTAATTGTCTTGACTTAATTACCATATTTTGTTTACAAATCACTTTTTTGTTGTTTTTTGTTACTTATACGATACATGTCAAGTGAAACCGCAGCTTAAAACTAAATTTAAAAAATGATTGTGAGGAAATGCGCATAAATGACACAGATGTTGCTCCCGTACGTCGAATCACCTCGGCCTCACCTGTAGTTTCCTTTCTTGGTCAGCAGCTCTTTAAACTGGCCGAGCGTCACCAGGCGCCCTTTGACAGACGTCCTGTACGGTATCGGCTCCCCGCAGAAGTAATATGCCACTGTCGTGTTGTCACATGCTTGCTTTTTAGTAGTAGCTTTGTGCCTGAAAATAGAATAAAAACTGTGTTTAGGTATATGAACAAACAAGAAAAAACATGCATTATAGTTTTTATTTATTTAAAATGTTTACATTTTTTTACAATTATTCCACAGCATGGCGACAAAAAGAAAGATGGGAGTACAGCAGATAACACAACCCTGTAAATGGGCGCCACCTGCTGGTCACAAGTTGACATGCAGCCTCTCAGCTAGAAAGCGCACTGATGAAAAACAATGAACTGATGTAACACACGGTCCCTGGTCATGACAAAGTAGCAATGATGAGATGAATGGGGGCGGGCATGACGGCATTAAACGTGGACAGCACTCAACAGGACATACTCGGGCTCGGAGAGCTCGCAGTCCGAAACGGCGGGCACCACGCTGAGCGGAGGGACCAGTGCAGGCCTGACCACAGTGCGACCCCGCTGGATGACCTCCATCACATACCTGAGAGAGCCAACAAGCCACCGATGAACCTAAGCACCGCCTTCACTCTGTTTGGAAGGGAAAGGAACTGGGGGGGGTAAATAAAAACGTGAGCATCCTCTCACCTCTGCTTGGGTTGCAAAACGCCAGACTTGATTTTTTCCTCCTCCAGCCGGCGGCGGACTTCCTCCAGCTGGATGAGGGGGCTCGGGGCAGGGTTGGGGGGCATGGTGGGATCCTGGATGAAAGGATGTGATGGCTGCACGTCGGCCCATGCTGAGCCGGGATGGGACCCAGTGTGGCCAGGAACTTTTTTTGAGCCCATGGTGGTGCTGAAATACAAGAAATGTAGAAGTACCATTATGACTTGTATGCACCTACAACTTTCACTTTTGTACCTCAGCTACCTTGAGTTAGCAACCACCCAAAACCAATAGGGTTATTATTTCTTGGTCTTGGTCGTCAGGCTAGCGCCAGACATCCCTCCAAGCCGTGTCGACATAATCCACACTGCTTCCATGAATTAGGATAATATATTAACTTGTTTTGAAGTCGGCTTTACTGTCAAAACTAGTGCTAACGTAGCCAAACAAACGTTTGCGTCACAGCACACAACTGTGGTGTGTTCAAGGACTGTCGAAACAAGTGCTAAGTCTCAATGCTTGACAAAAAGACAGTGAAAAATAGATACATAAACATGTAAACATTGTAACATTGGTACATTCTACTTGTGTTATCACATATTTTCTTGTCTTTTTCAAGAAACATTTCTTGACCGTAAATCTACAAATTTGCAGGGTCATGAATGCTGAATTACAAATGTGCGGGGATGCGCTGTACTACCAAAAAGTTGTAGAAAACCTGAAAAACATGGGAAGACTGCATGTTTATCCTGACCCAAATGGGCTCCTCTTGTGTCGGATCATCTCCTTCTGCCCCTCCATCAGCCACAAGAGGATCTTCTGGTTCTTCTCCATGTCATCTCCAGGACCTGGCACCTCCTCCCCACGCCTGCATGCTCGACGACACTGCGGACCTCCTTTGCTTCTGTGCAGCATTGGAAGCATTTTGAGCAGGACAGAAAACGCTACATTAGTGCACTTACAGTAGATCAGTAAACATACCCATAAGTTGCATAGTCCATGTGCGTAGATCCGATGCCATCTGCAAACATGTGAAACTTGTCCACGCCCCAGGGTGACTCTACTTGCTCTTTGAGCTTCCCAGCCCCAGTCTTGTAGTGGTGCATGTGTGCCGACTCTCCCTTGAGACCATGCCTGTATTTACCCCAGGACGGTACCATATTCCCTTTACCCGCTGGGAAGCCGTTGGGCGAGCGGGACTTTGGAGAATGGCGTCCTGTTCCCGGCGACTGGCAGCCTGGAGTCTTCATGACGCGCTGGACGTGGTCGTCCAGGATGCTCTCTGGGTTCTCCTCGTGGGCGTCCCTCAGGAAGTAGTCGGCGGAGTTGGAATTCTTCGGATGAGCACTTGCAATTGACGTATCCGTTTCATCACCTTCCTCTCCCTTTTGTGGGTCACACACAAACAACTACAAGTTAAACCTGAATGTGTTATACCCGTTTCCACCAGAAGATGTCAGCATTTCATCACCACTAAGGATGTCTCTTTTTGCAGAGAGACAAAACCAAGAACACACAGCAATAATTATTCTGGAGGTGACTAAGGGCAGCAAAAAAAGGTCAGTATGAAGTGGAGGTGTGTTGAGCACCGTGCAATATTACTGACTTCTTATTGTCCTTCCAGAAGGCTGCAGAACATAACACACACCAACACTTGGCACCACGTACTAAGGCAAATTCCATTTGTGTTTCATCGCCGTTCAAGTGGACTTCAAACGGCCACCGCGCTGTTCCGCCGTTTACAAGCCGGCGAGCCTGAGTGTGCTCCATCTGATTCGTGCGCAAAGCCAGAGGACGCAAGTGACGCCAAGTGATTCATGTTTTTTTTATGCCCACTCTTAATAGCTTGCCTCATTAATTTCATTTCATGCCAGGCTGATTTGAAAACCTTGAAGCCCAACAGACATTGGCCGGTGCATCTAGTGCAGGACATACTAGCATAAACTGTTAGCTGTCTAAAGGTGCCTACTACTGCATGCCATACAACGCTTACCATTGAGACCATGTGTGGCACGTGCTTCAACCAATTACCAAAACAAAAGGACACAGTTTTTTGCAGCTGATTCAGGCAAAAAGAATGGACAGACATACCAGTCGTAGTCTCTCCAGTTGTTCTTCTGTCTCCCTCTCTCGCAGAACGCCCTCCAGGCGGAGGATCAGGTCGGCAGCAAAGCGCTCCGGCACCACGTGGATATCCTTAGGAATCCTGTTTGTGCGCTGGGAGGAAAGGCAGCAGAACCAATCATTTAAGAAATTTGATATCCTTTTATCGCAAGAGCATTGCTATTGCTTGCTTTGAACATGTACAGTGGTGTGAAAAAGTGATTGCTTATTTTCTTGCATGTTTGTCACACTTAAATGTTTCAGATCATCAAACAAATTCAAATATCAATGACAACACAACTGAACAAAAAATGCAGTTTTTAAATGAAACTTTTTATTATTAAAGGGAGAAAAAAAATCCAAACCTACAAGGCCCAGTGTGGAAAAAGTGATTGCCCCCTATACCTAATAATGGTTTGGGCCACCCTTAGCAGCAACAACTGCAGTCTTTCAGCGCTGTGGAGGAATGTTGGCCCACTCATCTTTGCAGAATTGTTGTAATTCAGCCACATTCGAGGGTTTTCCAGCATGAAGCACCTTTTTAAAGGTCATGCCACAGCATCTCAGTAGGATTCAGGTCAGGACTTTGACTAGACCACTCCAAAGTCTTCATTTTGTTTTTCTTCAGCCATTCAGAGGTGGACTTGTTGCTGAACTGCTGCAGAACCCAAGTTGGTTTCAGCTTGAGGTCACAAACAGATGACCGCTCATTCTCCTTCAGGATTTTTTGGTAGACAGCAGAATTCATGGTTCCATTTATCACAGCAAGTCTTAGAGGTCACGAAGCAGCAAAACAGCCCCAGACCATCACACTACCACCACCATATTTTACTGTTGGTACGATGTTTGTTTGTTTTTTCTGAAATGTGGCGTTACTTTTACGCGTGATGTAATGGGACACACACTTCCCAAGAAGTTCCAATTTTGTCTCGGTTGTTTGACGAAAACATCATCAAGATGTTTTCTGGCAAAATTGAGAAGAGCCTTAATGTTATTTTTGTTCAGTAGTAGTTGTGGTCTTGGAACGGCAATTTTGCCCAGTGTCTTTCCAATGGTGGAGTCATGAACACTGGCTTTAACTCAGGCAAGTGAGGCCTTCAGTTCTGAGTCTGATCTCAATTTCAGTTATGTTTTAAAGGGGGGCAATCACTTTTTTACACAGCACCATGTAGGTTTGGATTTTTTTTCTCCCTTAATAATGGAAAGTTTCATTTAAAAACTACATTTTGTGTTTTGTGTGAAACCAGCAACAAATGCGTACCTGAGAGCAGCGTTTTCAAGGGTGAAAATGCGTGCTTTGTACCAAAAATGCGTACATGTTGGTAACTGGTAGCTACGTTTGGCACTTTGACATCATTCAAAAGAAATAGTAGCCATGCTAATGCCCAACATTTGAGAAAGGTAGTATTTATTTAGGACCAAAAATGTTTACCCTTTAAGCATGTTCTTGACAATAACGTAGAATAAAAATGGAGTAGAAAAGTATTTTCTCTCTACCAGACTGAAGAGTGACTTTCGATTTTCTTTATCTTACTTAATGCTCTGTCAATTCATTGGTACACATGATGGGGGATTACAGCTGCAAAATGCAGTCAATTCGCACATTGTGATTGGACAGCCTAATGAGGGCTGGCGAGAGCCTGCCTCAGCTGCACAGGGAAGCATCAGACTGTCACAGGGGAGCGTTCCTGTCTGCTGGGTGCAGTTTCCCCAAAGCAAGGCGCTACATTTAGACAGCCTTCTCTTCAACTGTATTCTTACACTCCCTCACAGGCCTCTCACACACACGTCTTAAATATGCACCATCTCCAGAGGTCCATGAGCAGAAAGAAACACAGCGGAGACAGACAGTTGAAAGAGAGCAAGAGGGAAATGGGGAGAGGGTGGGTGTGTGGGTATATAACCCATGAATAACTCACAGGGATGAGAGGCAGCGGCACGCGCCCGTTTGCTCGAGCGCTCTCGTGCATCTCCCGCCGATGAGGCTTGTGGTATCTGTAGGGTGGAACGCCATCTCTGCAACAAACAACATTTTCATGAATCCTCCTGCGAATAAACAACACTTGAATTTGTTGAACTTTAAAAAAAACAACAATGCTGCAGGGTGTTGATGACAAACATTCTTTTGATTTTGATGTTGAGACGCAAAACACGCACATGCTGCTGTCGGTCAGGGAGAGCGTGTCCCCGTCGCTGGACATACTCTGCTGCTCGCTGTCGTTGGCGCTAGTGGCGGGAGCCAATGCATGGCCGGCGTTGGCGTAGTAGCGCTTGGTGGGCTCCCGACAGGGGGCAAGTCTGGAAGAAAGACAACAAGGGTGCACCTCAGAGTTCTGTATTTGGACCCTTTCATAATATTCAAAGCAACTTGTTGGGTAAAATCATGATACATTTAAATGAGGTTTTTAAGGGTGAGCAGCTCTTGGTAGTGCACGACTGCAAAAAGGATAGTGAGAAAGGTGTGCCTCAGGTGTTTGTCTTAGGACCGCTCAATTTCCCCCTCAAACTTCTAAACTATATATTTCTTGTTCAGAAAAAAAATGTCTAGTGGGCACTAGGCCTGGGACAATAATAATAAATAAATATATAGATATAAAGATAATAAATAAATAAATTAATCTCACAATAAATGAAAATTAACTCTATAATGTTGCCAGCCTCAATATATTGCCATCTGCATGTGCGTCTGTTTTTCTCGTCTCTCGCCTCCAAACAGGCAGGAAGAGGGTTCACTCTGCATCGGTTTCAGCAACTTGGAGCGTTTGTTCCGTAGAACAACGGCATGAATGGAATGAGCCCTTTGTCAGTCATGCAGTTTATGTCTCGGTGGGTCGAGGCTGGGGCAAAAAAGAGGTAAGCATACACAGTGCAGAAGAGAGTAGCTTTGTGAGGAGCAATGCAAGGTAACGTAGCAGAAATTAGTGGACTGCAATATATTGTTTTTATACTTTTTCCACTGTACGTTTCTTAAAAGTAAAATGAATATCTCGTCTTGTCTCGTTCTTGTAGACGCAATCTCATGTATCGTCCTGTCTCGTGACACCCCTAGGAAATACGCATAATTCGTTACATTTGTTGAACTCCTGTTTTTTGGGGGGTTTGGGTTATAAAGAACACTTAAAACATTGATAACAAATTCATAAAATCACAAGATTATTGAAAAAAGTCCCCCTGGAGGGACTGACCAGTAGCAGAACTAAAAACATCTTTCATTAAAATGGAAAAATTTCCATTAAATACTGCCATTTATTCAATCCCAAAAAATGTTTTAGGGACTAGGCACCCTGCACGTCCTCAAGCATGGAGCTTTGTGACACATTTAGCGGACGGAGTCAGTATGAAGTGTGTGGGATGTTAGATTTGAGAATGTTCCTTCACACTCGCTCACCCTTTCAGAACCTCGGCTGACAGGGAGCCCACTGGGGCTTGATGACGACCATAGACTGAAAACTAACACCTGCAGAACGTTCTCTCCTTTCTGCTGAGCCAATAAGGATATTGCTCCTGAACGTGCATGTCTTATATTTTCTTCATAGCGTGAAAACGCACTTCATTATCTTTTGGACAGAGTTCAAATTCAATTCCAGGCATCTTCTTTCTGTGATGTGACTGCACATGCAAATTCTACCAAGCCGACAAGTGTTGAGCATCTAGAGACTGATTCATTTGACATCGCTCACATTCTCCGCAGTTGACGTTGCTGAGAATACTTCTTACAAAGCTTTCCTACACATGAATTATAGATGTTCGGCATCGTCTCTTCTTATTCATATTGGAACTCCCTAAAGCATTCGACCGGGCTTCCTCCCTGTTTAGAATGCACAAGATCCCAGGAAAAAAAGAGGCTCAAAGTGAAACCTCTGTGACCAGCTAATTCCTTTAGCTTCTGCAAGCCCTTAATAATGGAAATGTATGCAACACGGAGACAACACGGCACAGGATAAGGGGACATAAGGGAATTGCAGGAAAAGGAAGATGAGGTAGAGCTTCACAAAAAGGTTAAGAGTTGAATTAAAAAAAGTTAAAGATACGAGCCAAGATCATTGATTTTTATAATAGTGATGGCACATTATATTTATTGGTCTATTATTATTTATACGTCACCGAAGTGTGGATGCACATGGCTGAAAGCCCAGCAGCAGTTAGAAGGGAGACCTATTCCTCTTTTTTTTTTTTTCCGCTCACATTTTCCTGAGATTTCAAACGTTATCAGTATTGATCTCCAGCAAACGCCTGTGGTTGTGTTCTTGATGCCAGTCTGCAGCTGGATTGTGGCTACATGCACTCACTCACTGTCTTACCTGCCTGTGTAAATCTATTGTTCCCAAAAGAAAAAAAAAGCAATCGAACAGACTTTGAGAAAGTTTTCTTGTAGTTTAGGGTGCAATGTGAACTGAACTTGAGGTAACTCGTACCGGCTTGGCTTTTTTTTTTCTTCCCCCATTTCTCCAATTGTACCACGGAAGCTGCCAAAATCACACCGTTTTGAATTAGTCGGAATGACAAATGTCAAACAATGGAGAAGAATGATGTCGCCTGTATCTTCTGTAAAGTAAAGCCACTAATTTTATTCGCTAGAGGACTGCGGAGTGGGAGACTATGGAGCCCAGTCAAATCTTGGTTTTCGAACGCCCCAGTTTGCACCAAAGTTTGTCTTCAGTTTTCGTACACGGTCTCAGTTCTCGTACAATATTGTGCATAACAAAACATTATATCGATGTGAACGGACGATACCCCCAGCATTGCGTCATCATTCAGCCATCTTGGATCACACGCCCAACACCATATCTCACAACACAGTGGATCTTCCGTTTGCCTCAGTTTGCTTACATTTTCTGGTTAGCGTAAAATATGGCATGCATCTTGTGTTATTAATACACTGCGTGAGTCCAACTGTGTTCTTAATATATTTTTATCCCAAAACGTCCTGTTAGCATCCTTAGCTTGCGAACAAAATTGGAAGTTGCCCGTCTTATGTCATCAGCGGTTGACTCTCAAAAATGTTAAAACATGTTTTTATAGTTCTATAATTCTATTTTACGTGCATAAAACAATTCTAAATGCATATAAATGACAACTGAAAGGGATTAATGAACATTTAAGGTTACTTTTACCTTCAGTGAAGATGTGATTGTTCCCAAAGACCCAATGGGGCAGCGAGATCAACATCTTCCTCTTCAACACCACTTTCCTGGGTCCTCACCTTTATCAAAATGCTGGCAGTTGTAACGTTCTTTGGTGCACTATTCAACAAATAAGTCATTACAAAACATGAAGGTTGTGTTGAAGAGGAGAGTGTTGATCTCACTGCCACATCTTGTCTTTGGGAACAGTCACATCAAGAATCACGTCTTCAGTGGAGGTAAAAGTAACCTTAAATGTTCATTTATCCCTTTCATTCATCATTTATATGTATTTATATGCATTCTGAATTGACAAAGGTCAACAGAGTCAACGTCAACAAAGGTTCCACTGTACTTAGTTGACACAAGTATCATGTAAGGCTCATTCATTTGGCAATCTCAAATGACAATGTTTGCCACATCAACAAGAAGTTCCAACCTGGCGAAGAAAGAAGTAGAAGCTGTTAACAAAACAGTGATCCCAAACGTTGGAAGATGCTCCTCGCCGTCTTCCCAACAAGTCTTCAGTAAAGGTAAAAGTGATGTTAAATGTTAATTTATCCATTTCATTCGTCATTTAATTATTTAGCATACTTTTGTTCATGCATATTACTGTCTTACTCAATGAGCAATTACCTCAACCAATGAGGAACCAGCAGTGGTTTACATCACATGTATGATATCCGCTCAGCATGGTTGGAACGCTGTTTGACCCGGTACTACAAACAGTACCATCTAGTACCAATGGAAAAGTGTCAAAGTACCAGCGCAAGAAACTAGAAGGCTGCTTCTCACAACAAGCGAAAGCTCCCCTGCAGCCTTCACATTATCTCAACAGAAGTACTTAGGATTCTTCATGCACCGTCTTCTCCCTTATCTGCGGCTACACACATTTCATCTTGAATTTCGGGCAGCTCTCGAGGTGGAGAGGGGGTTATTTCTAATTCAGCAGTTTTAGGAGGAAAGAAAAGTGAAGCTGCCTGGATGGCTTTGAGGAGTTACCTGTACTCATCCTGGAATCTGCTGGCAGTGCGTGGTGGTGGCGTTTCCATAAGCAGCCTGTGCGTGAACCTGTTGTTGGGTGTAGGGTCACAATCAGGCCTCTCTTCCGGGTCTTGGTCGCATCTCCATTCCTCGTGCTCGTTCAACGTTGGCAAATAACCCACCAGACTCTTGGCATTGTCAGAAGTTGGACTTTGATCGGCGTATAGTTTGGGACTCTCTCCTTCTGTCTGCGTGTGTTCCAAATATATGTCTGACTTAAGGAATAAAGGGTAGGTGTTCTCCTCCATCATGGTCTGGATCTCTGTCTGAGCCTGGTCGAACATGGCGGGATCGATATGCGGCTTCATCACACAGTCTTTGATGAAACATTTAGTCGCTGGTTTGATCTGCCTGGAAACAATGCCATTGTTGTCCAGGATGTATTTCTTATAGATGGCTTTAGCCAGTTTCAACCGCTTCTCGTCGTTGCCCTTGCTGGTTTCAAGCTTGCGGAAACCATTGCAAGCAAACCAGAAATCCAACAGGTCGGCGCACGCCTCCTGCTTGAGAAACGTCCTAAATAGATGGATGCCATCCTGGTCATCCAGGAGGGAGTGAAGCGATTCTGCCCATCTCACATAAGGCGGAGTCGGGGAGGCGCTGCCCTCCGGCTCATAACCCAAGTCTAGGTCAGATCGCCGGGGCGTAGCGATGGGCGCTTCACATTTCTTGGATAGGAAGGCGGGGTGGTGGTGCTGGTGGCCGTCAGTGAGCACCAACTCGCCTTCTTCCCCCGGGACTGGAGGTCTGGGAGCATCCTCATTGAAGCTGCCACCCAGGTCCACCAAAAAGGCCCCTTGGTCGCTCACACTCATAGTCCAAACATCCAAATAGCACGTCCGTGTCAAACCCACACAATGCAATGATTAGATCCAGACTGCTACTTAAGCCACAGCAAAACAACTCCTGCAAAGGGGGATAAAAAAAAAAAAAAACAAGCCATGAGACATCTTCACAAAGTTACAACTTTCCCGCAGCCAGGACACTGTGCCATGAGCATGCATCATTACTTTTATTGGAATTCTGTGCAGTGAACTATTTCATGAAGCACTCAAGTGGCCAATTTCTACCAAACGATTAACATGAAAGCAGATTCAGCATAAATGCAGCAGAATGCATCATGTGCTGAATGCTTCAGCTGTAACACAACGTCATACATCATTTTAAAATGAAATATTCTACGACACACTGTATGGCACAGCTTCAAATTCTAAGCCCCTGTCCAACCAGGAAGTGTTCTGCCTGAAGTAGTAAACATGAATGTGTGCATTGATACTTGTAAACAGCACACTTTAAGCCAGTTTGGTATAAGTGTTTCATAATGAAAGACTAACTTGGGATTTTCAGCATTAACTAACAGCAAGAATGAGTCCGCTATTGACTGAAAATGTGATATCCCATTTCTTCTGCACTTATCGTGATGTGGCGTGAACTGCATCAAAGCATGCATCATTTTCAAGGGTAACGTCTTGTTGACGACTAAATATTGACTTATTTACATACTTAGGCAGAATTTCAGGCAAATACACATTCATTTACATTTTGTGAATTGTGCGTCACGTGACTGGGTTAGCATGCTCCAGCTTGAGCAGTATTAAATATTTCACAAGAAATATCGATGCGGCATGCCCTCGGGGGCACACCCTCTTACTGTCTTGTACGCGCACACCACTATTATTTTACAGATTGATCAAAACCTGTAAATAGTGACAAGAGCTGCATGCATTTTAACACACGTCTAGAACATAACATTAGGAAGCATTTAACGTGGTTAAGTGTTATTGATCACAAGGCTAATGAGGTCAAACACGAGCTGTTCATTTGGCACATTGACTATAGACTGTTGCTCATGAGAGGTGTGTTAGAGCTAGTTGTCTGGCAAGTTATTTAAATTTCACAATTGTTTGGCTTTAAATTCAAGTTTTACTTGTGCTATTCACTCAAGGTACTTGCATTCAAATTGATTTTGCGCATGAGGGCGACTTGTTTTGACCGATTTCGAATGAAAATTGATAATCATTATTGTTTACAGTTTTTGGAAACAACAGTGATTGTTTTTCCATATAAACACTAAAAGCAGAGTTTGTTAACTGTTACAGTCATGAAAAATTTAGGACTCAGCATGGTGACATTTGTGGTGCCCCTAATGGGTTGTGTTCAAAATGCTTTCCACGACGAGCTAGCATACATGTAATACAGATATCCTCAGTCTTACAATCAGTGGACAAATGGTCAATGACTTATGGAAAATTAATTAACAAGTCCCGCCCCGTTTTGGCCATGTTTTTCAAACAATCTTGCTCAAATTTTACACACGTGCAGCTGCGTGCGCATTGATATTTACATCGACTGTTCCATGGTCACAAATAAATTGGAGCTGTTCCATTGGCGCATTGATATTTACATTGGGTGGTCAACGACCACAGGTGTGTTTGGGTCCCGACTGACAGGTACGTTCAATCTCCTGCTGAATATGTGAACATACTTGGAGACGAACGTTGTGTAAATGTCATCATACTCCATAAGCGTCCGGCTACTTTGACGTGAGCCTCGTCACAAAAACGGGCCGGTGGGGGAGGGGCAAACTACGCAAACACACACACACGCGCACACAGATATACAAGTACACAACTTTGTGCCACTGTTCACCCGCTGACATGTCATCGCCACCTCCGCCGTAAAGTAGTCCATGCCGCCACAAGACGACCACCAAACACTTCCGCCGTCTTTGAGCCCACTCAGGGAATTCTACGCACTTTTCCCAATCGGAATCGCAGCAGCAACGCGATGGCAGATACGTTTATATTTTGCTCTCCCTTTATGCATACACAGAAATATATCTACAAATCCCTCCCTCCTCGCCCTCTTCTCCCTGACTACCGCAATCTCCTCTGCTGTCAGCGAGCTTTCAAACAAAAAGTGACAACAAATACTTCACCTTCTCGTCCCCACGGAGAGCAACGACGGGTATCTGGGCCGGAACCAGTCGCCTCGGACGGTGTCATAGTTGTGGGGAAAGGCGAGAGTTTTAAAGGTAACAAAGAGAGAGATAGTCGGTGGCTGTCAGCCTCTCCATGGCTGTCTGTTCTCTCCACTGTGTGTCTTGCAGGAACATGGAGTGCGGCGCCCCTAGCGGTCACTACACACATTGCCGACACTGCTCTCTACTACAACTATGTGTTTATTTATTTTAAAGCCGTTTCCACAGTGCTGAATTAATACAATAATTAATTTTTAAAAAGTACTGTTAAAATATTACAGTTGTATTTTTTCCTGAGGAATAAAGTTGTAACTCTGTGAATAAAGTGGTGATGTCGCTAAAATTAAGTCATAATTTTAATAAATTCATGTCAAATGGGGTAACTCGCATATTAGAATAAACTCGACACAAAGTAGAGATTTGCCAGACTTCCAGGAAGTTAAGTTCCATTTGCTCACATTGCAAAAGATCAACAGACTAACAATGTTTCAAAAGTAAACCTTCATGTTGTCCTGGTAAATTTGTTATTATACACCATAAGTCGTATCTCAAGATCAATACATAAGTAGTCCATTGATACATGAATAATTATTTTGACTGGAGACAGTCGACACAATAAAAACAATCCTGAATCAAGATAAGACATCAATTTCCTGTGTTCTCCTGCACAAACCCCACTGGACACTTCATAATTATGTCATCACTTGACGACTTTTAAAGTACAAAAGACAGAATGAAGCGGAAACGTTGCCAAAGAGGCTTTTTCAGATCCGCTCTCATACCTGGCAGCTACTGAGCGAGTGCTCACACACTTCTACTAAGCTGAGGATAAATGCTGGAAGAGCATAACACATGGCACCAAATTGACAATGTACTCTGATCAAAACGTTAAGAAGGCAACAAAAAGTGCAGGAATGTATTTCACACTGTGTTATATGGTATAAACCCAGTTCCCTGTTCAAAGTGCCTGTCATTTGACTGGCAATGACGTTAAAGGTTACAGGCTGAGCATGTTTCAGCATCTGATGATGACAAATTAACTTCCACCACCGTCTCTTGTCAGCCGTCCTCTGGAAACAATGTGTCTTAATCAGTGAATTCATCAATCGGGGTTTAGGGCTTGACCCCTCGTTTTTAAGTATTTATTTTAATGTGACATGTTTAGACAACTGTATCCTTCCAATACCGTGGGAACAGTTGGAAAAGACACTTTTCAGTGCACCAAGGAATGTCCAAAAAGGCATACTTGGATGAAGAAGCTTATCAAACACCTTTGGGATCAACTACAACAGAGGGATGGTGAGCCAGCAAGCCCTCTCTCAGGTCCAGCATCAGTCGGGTTGGGCACCGTTTGAATATGAATGATTCCGATTCAGATTCATCTTTGCGATTCCGGTTCCTAACAATTCTTGATTCCAATGCTTTTACGAGGCAAGGTCATAAGAGTTTGCATTGCTAACCAGGGTTCTTTTTGATGATGATGAAATGTCGGAACATCTCCATGAATTTTGTTATTAGATGACCTTTTTAGGAACTTTCCGATGAATTTTTCATATTTTCAATGTATGTATAAATATCAAACCATTTAACTTAACTGGGTGCAGAATATCAAACAAACAACGATCAATTTGTAAAATGTTTGTCTATGAAAAAGTACACAGGCAAACCTTGGCTGGATATTTGATATGTCCCACCGTATTAGTACTAGAAGATTTTTTTTTGCTACCTCAATGTTGGCATAAGATGGACAAAATGTGTTTTTTCACTTACTGACCGGTTCGGACGGCGTAGCGTAAGAAAGACAGGGCACTCTGTTAGTTCTACACCTTGAATCCGGAGGTGTTTCATCGCGTTGGTTGTGCACCCAACTATGCACAATATTATTGCGTGGCACATGTTGCACTGAGCTGACTGGTCTTCTTTTTTGTTTTTTAATGAAGTTCAGCCAAACCTTTGAGCTTGCCTCACATTGTCCATGGTTGCAATCGACACACACGCTTACTGCCGCTTCTTCTTCATTGGTGTTCGGTCCGCCGCAGACTCGGACTCAAAACTAGCAATTGAAATTTTAAGATGCGTGAATAAACGATTTCTGGGGTAATCGGATTGTCAGTCCTGGTTCCCATCGATGCTCGAGACTTGATGCCCAACCCTAAGCATCGGCACTGGCATCACAAACGGGCGAAACAATAACCCACAAACGCATCTTGTACAAAGTCTTCCCAGGCTGCAGAAATACAGATCATGCGCATTTTACCTCTGGTGAGAACAGCTGCCCCCTGCATCCTCCTATAGTACATCCAATCAGTGAAGATTCCATTGTACCGTTATGAGACACCTCAGGTTGCGATCACTGTAAAATCCAGCTCACTTCCATGAAACGGAAAGGTCCAGCATAAGGCGAAAAGTCGCATAGTTGTTTCCAATCCATTTGTTCCTGGAAGAGGAGAACACTTTGAGAAAGCGGATCAATCAGTTAGGTAGTTTGTGATATAGAGGCCTCAAGGTTCACACGTTTATTGACCTAGTAATGCATACAATGTTGTTAAGGATGCACAGTGGGCCATGTTGTGATCATCTACAGTCGTGCTTTTCTAGTTTCTTCATCAAAAGTAGCTGGGACACTCCTCATGTATCCTGGTGTTGTTTAATAGCGTAACCTTTTGACAAAGGTTTAGTGGCAAAATAGTAAAAAGCAGCCAGACTATTTGTATTTCACATTGAGACGTGTCTACACGTCTCAAATGTTCCTGATATTTTGAGTTTCACATTCCTTGATATCATTCCGTAGCCCAGCGTTACCAGACAACTTCATGTTTCCCCCCTTTGGGCCTTTGTTCCATGTGTCAGTGTGGATTTAGAGCTAGATGTAGGCCTCGAATGAAAATAGGCTTATCTCCGCTCTGGACCCTGTGATGAACAAAAGCCCATTAAAATGTTTAGTTTAGAGGAAAGCTTCTATTCTGAAAGCACACACAAAGATGGACTCCCCTTTAAATCGCTCACAATAGGAACAATAGTTTGTTTTTAAAGCTGAAAACCTACAATTTCAACACAAATATTTCAATCACTGCATGTGAATGCATTGGCTTATACTGTTGGATTGAATAAAAAGTGCACTTTGAATATTTCACAAAGCTATTTCATATTTGTTTTTGTCTTTGAAGAAGCCTGTCAGAGAATATATGGCGAAGTCCTGCTGATGTTCTTTGTCCAGGCTGCACGCATCATGACTAGCAAGCCTCAGAGTGGATTAGGCGCATAGGGATTCGGCAAATTCCGGACTTTATCTTATTGAACTGGATATTCTCACTTGTGGAATTTTAAATAGGGTCCACGTTCCTATGAAGATGTGAGCAAAAGTGCATTGTCTAGATTGAAGACACTGCGCTGAAATGAAGTGTTGGGTCTTTGATGGGATGCACATTAATCGGTCTCATCAAATGATTCGCTTTGCTTTTGATGAGCATCCAAACACAACAGCACCAGCATGGCACCAACACTAAAGACAGACAATGGACCCACCAGCCCTACCATGGAGACCAGAACCTCTCCCAGACCAGGCGTCCTACCTGCTGCTCTCACTTCCCGCGGGGCTTCTCCGTTCTGACGTGCCGAGTCGTGGACCTCTCCCGCCGCTGGACTATACGGGTCCGACGGCGTCCTTCGTGGTCTGCGGCAAAGACCGCCGCCATCTTTAATCAGTAGCGAGTCCATCTGTCGAGGGTTCTTCCCTTTCCAGCCCTCTTTCTCTGTTCCAGCCCTCTCTCTCTTTCTCTCTTGGTAGTAGTGGGGGACGTCGGCGGCAGGTTGGGGTGGGGGGGATTGTTCTTATTTTCTACCCAACATCAAAACGCTGTATCAAGTCTTGTGGGGCCGCCCAGTAGGGGGGCATCTTGAACATGCTGCATTGGCTGGCATTCTGTTCCATGCTGCACATCCACAGACCACACGTGTTGTCCTCAGAGTGTACACAATAAAGAAATCCCAGTGGGTTTTTTTTGTTTTGTTTTTTTTTTTTACAAAATCAGCTTTTAGGCCCTTGATTGTGCCTCCAAACTTGATAGTTGTCCCTGAATGCATCTCTGTCTCCCCTGCATTGGGATCATTCTTTGATTCTTCTAGGAATGGCTTCCTCATTTATAGCTGAAACAAAAAGCTTGACAAACCCTTAAATGTCGGAGGAATGATGATTTTTTTCTTGAGCTGTGTTGCTTCATCAGCTGCTTACCCTTCAGCTGGATTTCACACCCGCATGTCTGGTTCTGGCCTGGGGTCACATCACAATGACCAGTTGGAAATAGCTTGAGCTGTGATGCTTTTGGATGAAAATGAAAGCATTTTCACTCTGTTTATGCTGGCAAAGCAGCAAATGCGCTCCGGAAGTATAAACGGATGACTTAGGTAGTGTTTATTGAGATTCAGTTGTGATATTATGCAACTTCTGCTTGGCACATTGTGCAAATGTCCATCCAGTCGCAAACATTAAGGACATCTCTATTAAACATCCCGTCACAGTATTAATAGGACATGCTTTGAAGTGTTTGGTAACTTCATAGTTCTGCTCTACTGCTGTGCAGAAGCAGACGTACATGTTTTTACCATGATATGTAGAAATTAACTGTATTTTTATATATTGTTTACAATATATTATTGTCTAACGTTTGTACTTTTAAGAAGTTAGTCACATCTCGCAATTGTCTACTCACATCTTTGGAAATCTTGTGTACTGCCACAATATAAATGACTTTTGTAGCTACAGCCTCTACTTTATGAAGTATTTGCATGCTGCTAAGTTTTAGGACCTATTCAGAATACTTTGTATACTACTCACAAGAAGTTAGGGATATTTCAGGATTAACCTACAATGTACTACTGTATAACCTTTACAGGTGAACTTGTCTAACTTTGAATGCACATATCCAACATGTTCAATACTTAACGCACAACTGTTCTCTAACATAACGGTTGTGCATATCCATAACTTTTTGTGAGCAGTACATTTCATTTTTTGTACTTCTCTGACTTTGTTGATCAAAGCTGAGCATTATAATAATGGAGGCCATGTCCAGTGAAGTGTATTTTAAGTCTACTTTTAACCTAAGGCTAGCCAGAGATGGCAGGTGATGTTGACTATGCGGGTCAGGGTGAATACAGTCGTCCCTCGTCACATCGCAGTTCAAATTTCGTGGCCTTTTCCAACATATATTAATAAATCATGCTGTTTTGTGGTGGAATATGGCCAGTTATTAGTAAAAAAAGAATGTATATTTGAGCAACTTTTGCTTTTTTGCCTAAATTAAGCATTTTCAAGCATGAGTTTTATTTCATGTCTGGAGAGCTCTAGTAATGTTGAAAATTGTATTTAGAAGGTAACATACAGGTTTTCTATGCTCTAACTATGATAACATTCCTTTTGTAAATAAAGAATCGTACTTTGCAAAAATTCTCTTATCACGGTCGGGTCTGGAACCAATTCACCCCAATAAAGAAGAGATTACTGTAATGGGGAACAGTAACAGACAACTTGTATGTACAGTATGAACTCGTGGTCAGATCAGTCACAGTAATCTGTGACTGTCACTGCTACCGAAACCCATCGCACTGGAACAGTTTTATTCATTTTAATCCAAACAAAAAAGCCCCTCAGCGTCCTGCATATTGCAATAGCTGGGGATTAAAAAAAAAAAAAAACGTCACTTATTAATCATGACTTTGTGCTGAGCAGATTAGCATCGTATTTCTGTTGACTTTAGCAGTCGCTGACCTTCTTGCCACTGTCATGCATCTTCCAGCTTTTGTTGTACAATATGAAAGGCTCCTGTTTTTTTAGTTGTGGGGGGGGGGGGGGGTGAATGTGGGGGGGGGGGTGAATGTCAGCACCGTTAAGATGCGCAAACATTCAAGGCTTTCAAGCAAATGTCACCTGCAAATTCATAGCAGCACTGGAAGTCTTTTACATGGTGTTCTCATGGATGGTTTTGCCTTTTGTGTTATTCTGTGAAAACACACGAGGTGACAGCCTCATTTAGAGGTGTCTGAATATTTGTGTATTATGAGACAACAGTTAAATCAAATGTCATACTTTGTGAAACGGAGATTCCAACACCAAATGCTGTCTGCTGGGTTGAATGTTAGTTATTTGTGTATTCTGCTGGTTTTCTGAGTTCAGATTTCAGGAAAATCTTCTAAAATATACTTTTAACGAGATATCATTGCATGGCCGTGAGGCACTCAGCCGTGAACACTATACGAACCAAAGACACGGAACAGCGTTAAAATTACAGCAAAGAGCATGCAGAAATGACATACACTGCCACTCAAAAGTTTGGATACACTTTCTCATTCGGTAGCATGACGAAGTGTGTCCAGACTTTTGACTGGTAGTGTATATATCAGAAAAAATGCGTCGGAACGTGTGTATGTGGAAGAATGCTCCACGGACGCCACCCACACGGCTGCAGCATTTTTGGTTTACATGTATGAACCCCTTTAGAGCCTGAATATAAGACAACCTGGCTTTTTCCAGATACCTTATACCACACTTTCAAATACCCTTTATATAATGTTATTTATGTGTCAATATGGTGAATATAGTTTTCAATTGACATTATTTACATTTAAATGACGATCAAGCTATATAAATATTGATAAATGCACATTTGTTTTTTGCCTAGTCTGGTAATGATTATGACGTCGTTAACGTGTAATCCACCGGAATGACATCACTCAGGCTAACGCGGGCGCGGTGGCCAAGTGGTAAGGCGTCGGTCTCGTAAACCGAAGATCACGGGTTCGAACCCCGTCCGTGCCTTTCAGTGGTTCAGAAAAATCCACCATTGGAGGAAAAAAGAGTTTATCCAATGCATCGTGGGTGTCTCCCTTTAATGGAAGTATACGGAATATTTAATATGATACAAGTATCTCATGGCAGCTATAAAGAAGATGGTTTTTAGTCTTCACTTTATATTATTTATTGTATGTAAACAAGCACATAAATAAAGTGCTAGTTGTTTGTCAAGTCTTGCTTAAAGTCTGGTGCCATCTCCTGGCGAGTTTGTGTATTTCATAAATGAAAGACAGTCAGGCTATAGTACCCTCAAAGCCTGAAGTTGTTCTAAGTTGGGAAAAAACACACCGGAACACTGCCAACATCCATCCATATTTATTCAATGACTCACAGCTTCTCTGATGTCATCATGGAAAACCTCGCCACCCTTGTAATGTGATTCAGCAAAAGCACAGCAATGAAAAAGTAAAAATCAATAAACTCACTGTTTCCCAGAAGTATAATAAGGAATAAGAAGTATAATAAGGAATTTCTCAAGGGACTAAAATACCAGAGTGGGGTCGCAGTTATTAGGTTTGAACTGACTAGCCAACGTGTTTTCTCCTGAAGGCGCTCGGTTAATCACACTTTCTGCCGGAACCGCAGAGGAAATTCGGCCACCAAGCGTAATACCAGTTGTAACGTGCATTACTCAGGCACTTGGCGACATCTCGGTCACACTCGCACAGAATCCTCTCGCACCTGTCTGTCAAATGATCTGCAATGAATGAAAGACAAAGCTGAAACGAGGCTGCAGTTGATGTATGTTGATTGCCCACAGAGAACATAGATAATCTGCTCTGGGGTGAAACGGTCACCATCACCAATCATGTAAGTGTACAAATAAGTTAACCACCGTTGATTGTAAATGTAAAAACAAAAAAGACCACAAATAAGAATAATTTAACCAGTGTAAAATATTGAAAACAAAAAAAAATGTAACATTTTGTGTGACTTTTGAGGTGTATTTTCCCCTGGGAATTTAGGTGTGATCGGAATCCCCAATGGTGAGACCTGAGAGGTGTTCTACTTTACTTACCACAAGCGACCATCTTGTCTTCACACTTCCAGTCGTAGTCGTCTGTTAGGGGGTTGCAGCCCTTACTTTTAGCATCTTCGTAGCAGCAGTCATGCTTGTAACAGCACCTGCAGCCCAAAAATGTACGTTTGGGAAAAGGTGGGTGAAATCACACTTTATTTTAGAGTTGATGGTCCACCAGAAGTTTTGCAACAGTGATTCCTTTCTTTTTGCGGTAGACTGTAAATATTTGGGTTGGACATCAAAAGATGAATATGAGAACAGTCTTCTTGCAGAATACTGATGGCTTTTGATGCTCAGCCAGCTCTTTGTAAAAATCAAATTGGGAACACAAGCAAGTTATTTCAGGCTTAGTTTTCTTGAGAGGCGTGTGGACTCACTTGTCGGTGTCGTCCTTGGGCTTGCCATGACCCCCCACTCCACAGTAGCAGCCGTACCAGAGATAAGAGGAAAGTGATCTCCCTGTGGTGCATTTGATGATTCCCTTCAGGTCGATTAGAGATCTTTTGCTCCTTGGGTGTGAGGACGGACCCTGGGAGGCCACGGCCACTGTAAAAGATGACAGCAGCTCAGTCTGACATCGACGACAAACTCACCAATCAGGTTGTTCCTTTTGAATCGTCATGCTCCGTCTTTTTGGACGATGGGTAAACAACCCCGGGTTTGTGTCACAGGGACTAATCATTCAGTGTATAAATGTTTGGCTTTGCATCAGAGAGAATTCTTACCAACAGTCAAACCTCGGTTTTTGTACGCCCATCTTTGCCAAAATTTTGCCTCACACTGAACGATATACGACGTATATTTCAGTTTTCGGCAAAAATTATTGCTAAAAATATGTCTCGGTTTTTGTACACTGTCTGGGTTATCGTACTGCCAAACAGCGCACCTAACAAACTAGCCTGCGGAATTCAGTTACCAAACAAACCATTCACTCTTCTGTAAGGAACGCGTCGTGGTTCTTTTAGGTTTGGGACACTACAGTTCGAGTCCGACCAGGAATCATCGTTATTATGTGTTGATGGTGAAATTGTTCATAGAACACACACAGAATAATGAACAATTCATATCCTTTCTTCCCCTAAAAAGCACAGTTCGCACTTGTTGTACTTGTTTAAAGAAAACCTTCCGAGAAAAGCGTGCAATATTTTTGCACATCAACTTGGTCCAAACATGCACAATAAGGGAATACATTTATTTAGCTCCTACTTTCCACGTGGAATAACACGCTCATTGATTTACTGCATGGAGAGGCTCCTTGTATGTTTTAAAAAAGGACAATCATTTCTTTCCAACTTACCTGCAAAAAGCAAAAGCATGTGGAGAAAGGCATTCATGGCTCACGACAGACACTGCTCCGCTGCTGCAGCTCTAATGCTCGCATCCCCTGGATCCTTCTTATATGTTGCCTGAAAAAACTTCCGGCCAGCTGAGCCAATCTAGTCTTGCTGCTTCTTTTTGGCACCCTTTTGCGTTCTTGGGTGGTGCAAACATGCTGTACAGTAGAAGCAGGTTAGACGTGGCAAAGTAAATTAGGACATTGAGGTGTGAACTGTGACATAATATGTGGTTTAATTGTTGCATAAAACATTTTTCCACCCTTCACTCCATCAAACATGAATCTGTCAGTACCTCCATTATTCTTGTCAGAGTGATTGAGTAGAACAGCTCCACCTGTCTGCGTTGAGCGCTGGAGTGTGTTTAGTTGACAAGTTGTACACGCCATCTGAAAATGTGATGTTTTGTGTCGCATTTCACCTGATTATCATGTTTTTAGAAAGTATTGTGTTGTGTTTGCAAAACGCACTGGCCGCAGCAGGGAGGCACTGGTTCATTCAGTGTTGCCAGTCGTATGATACTCATCGTATTTGTACGGTAATTTCACCCTCTGTGTGACTTACGATCAATCATTTCAAAAATACCATAATGTGAGATCATTTGCCCCTTTCAGTATGTGGCAATTAGTAAACACAAACAGGATACGTCCTGCAATGTGCCTGATGTTGTGCTATGTCTCGTGTGCCTCTTCACAGCCAATCACTGCCCGGCGTAACACGAGTGACGCACAACGGAGCACGACACTGTCTAAACAGGTATGTGCATTTTCCTCAAAATACAATAGTTTTAAGCTTCTGGTCTGATAATTTGTCTTTTCCCATCTGGAAACACTGATTCATATTCATCTACCTATCCCATCTGACTTCGGGCGAGAGGCGGGGTACACCCTGGGCTGGTTGCCAGCCAATCGTAGGGTACCTTTAGACGATTCACACTCACATTCATACCTATGGAACCTATGGAACCTACCTGTTATAAGAAAATACTTTAAGTCAGGTGTGTCCAAAGTGCGGCCTGGGCCCATTTCCAGCCCATTGCTGTTTTTTTATTGGCAAACGGTACATTCTAAAAATATAATTTAACAAGAAAAATTACCAAAAAAAATAATAAAAAATAAAAAAGTTGTAATCTAACGAGAAAAAGTTGTTCTTTTACGAGATTGTTTTTATATTATTTATTTTTTTAAGTTGTGGAAAAAGTTAGTTATGAGAATAAAGTAAAAATATCATGGCAATAAAGTAAGTCATAGTTATGAGAAGAAAATCTGACGAAAGTTGGAATAGTTGGAAAATGTAAAAAAGCAGCACAAACAAAAGCAAATAAAGTTGTAATTTTTGGTAAATTAGGTTGGTGTTAAAGTTAGAATATTATGGCAGTAAGGTCATAATGTTATGAGAAGACAATTTATGAAGATTATTTAAGAGGAAAGTTGAAATATTTGGAAAATGTAAAAAAAAATCAACAGTAAACATGTGTAACGTCTTAGCATGTCTGCTGCATGTGCTGTTTTATAAAACATCAAAGTGGCCCATGCATCCTTTCGCTTTTCGGTATATGGCCCTCGGTGGAACAAGTCTGGCCACCCCTGCTTGAAGTTAAGCATTCGCTGCTGCAGTGTCTGCATCTCGGGGTCCAAAACTGCACGGGACGTGGTACCGTGATGCCATTCTGCGCAAGCCTTTGAAAAGACTATGAAATACAAATAAACAAACTCCCAGTTTGCCAAAAAGAAATGGCGTGAGAGTCTTCTTGAAAATGACAAGGAAGTAAAGAATAAAATGCCACTGTAGGGATGTGGCTATTGCGGTAGCTGTTTATTGACTACCAAGCTCATTTCCCCCTGATGGCAATCACAATGGATCACAGGATTGCGTGGTGGAGCTGCATGCCCAATTCGGCCACAGAGCGTAGTACCACTTGTAACGAGCACCTTTCAGGCATTTGCCGGCGTCTCGGTCACACTCGCACAGCATCTTCTCACACTTGTCTGTTAAGCTATCTGCAACGGATAAAACACATGTCTGTCAGTAAATGCTGAAAAGGGGACAACCTAAGAGCAATTAAAATAGTATTGGTTGAGGTCATCCTTTGTTACACCTTTCGGTATTTAGATCACTATTGTTTTAACTTAGCCTGTTGTGCGATAATTGCAGGCGTTGCCTGCAACAATTCATGACAAGTATTCAATGTGCTGTATTCTCCAAGGTTGAAAAACAATCTGTCCCTGGTTGACTCTGATTTGTTTTTGAGTTTCTAAACAAGCCATTTCCCATTGGAAACAATGGAAATAATCTGTTCTGGGGTCAAACTGTTACAATCAATAGTCATGTAAGTGTAAAAATAAGTTAACCACTGTAAAATGTCAAAAGAAACCAAAAAAAACATTCATGAAGAAGGCGTGTGTAGACTTAAACCCATATTGCCCATACCACCCATATCTGGACATTAAAGGTGTATTTCCCCCCAAACATTTGGGTTTAGTTGGAATTCCCAATGGTATGACCTCAAACGTGTTCACCTTCCGAGGCTCCACTGGTCAAAGATAATAAAATCAACCAAAATAGATGCTGAATATACCGCAAGACGCCATGTTGTCTTCACACGTCCACTCGTAGTTGTCCCTTTTGGGTTTGCAGCCCTCTTTTTCTGCATCTGCGTAGCAGCAGTCATGTTTCTGACAGCACCTGGGGAGTGGAGAGTGGGGGGTTAGGGGTTAACGTTAGGGACCACCACCACGAGTGTATAGTTTGAGGTAAAAAAAAGGTTTGAGGGCAAGATGAGAGATGATTAGCATCTGGGTGTGGGATTCGTAAGTACGGTCATCCCTAATTTATGTTTGGTTCAATTGGAATTTCCATGAAGTAGGCTTCAATGTTAATAAATAGAACATTTTCGTATTTACACCATACAAAACCTGTTTGTGACTTTCAAAATAAAATCTTTACCATTATTAGAGCCCTGTAGACATGAAATAACACCCCTATAGTCTCCTCTACATTTAGATATACACCACATTGCTCAACTGTAATGCGCAGGCTAGGGGATCACTGCAGAGACACAAGAGACGGCCATGGCTCCAACCATTAGCAAGTTGGCGAGCTAACTAGTTAACCTCCAATTTATTTACTGTATTCTAAACTTAAAAGGTCGGGAAGAAGGACAAATAAGGCAAAAATGTACCACTTCCACACAGAATGGGAGGGAAACTTCTTTTCACTCTATCATGTCGGACATGCCATGGCTGATTCCATTCAGTGTGACAGTAATCTAATGTCATTACTTCATGACTTTAATGACATTACTGACGCCTAGCAGCCAGAATACTACACTACGCCTTGTCTTTCAGTATTTTTTGACTAATAATACGCCATAGTCAACCACAAAACAGCGATTATTTATTAACTTTTGAAAAGCTGCAATAATGGAACCACAATATCGCGAGGGACGACTGTACCATTTCCTTGAGAGGCATGTGGACTCACCTGTCGGTCTCGTCTTTAGGCTTGCCGTGGCCTCCCAGTCCGCAGTAGCAGCCGTAAAAGACATAAAAGAAAAACGATCTCCCTGTGGTGCACTTGATGATCCCCGCCAGCTCCAGGATCCCTCTTTTGGTCCGCTGGGGTGAGGACGCAGCCTCGGTGGCCACAACAACTGTAAAGGACAACGATAGCTCAGTCTGACATCCACCACAAACGCCTGTAAATCATCGGGGCTGATGTGACTGATATAAATCTATATTCCAGATAGATCATATACAGATAGATCACACATTGCAGGGTGAAGTAACACCTCTCAGGTCACACATATACCTTGACATGAATGGTCAAGACCTACGCATACTTACAGTCATAGCTGGCCATACGTCAACATTGTTAGCCCCCTGTTCTGTTCCCTGTCTACATACTGGAAGTAGTGCGCTGTTAACCAACACCTTTGTCACATCTTACTGTCTGCTGATCTGACCACAAGCTCATACTGCACATAAAGTTGTCTGGTACAGTTCCCCAATAGTGTAATCCCTTGTTTATCGCGTTTAATCGGTTCCAGACCCCACCGTGATAAGTGAATTTCCACAAAGTAGGATTGCTTATTTATAAATAGAATATTTTTGTAGTTAGAGCATAGAAAACCTGTTTACCATCCTCTAAATCCGGTTTTTAACTTTATTAGAGCCCTCTAGACATGACGTAACACCCCCACAGTCACCTTTACACACGTATTACCCAATATTGTACACGAAAATAAGCCAGTTTTTATTGTTTTTTTTATCGTGCATGAGATCATTCAAACCTGCAACAGCCTGTTGTGGTGATCAAGTCTGGTGTTTGTGTGTCTCACTGAACATTACAGTGACATTACTGACACCTAGTGACTACTGTAGAATACTGCGTCAACGTCTTTGAATGCCTCTTCTGAATGCCTCATTTGGATTTTACTTCAGTTAGCCATTTTTATGCTTGACAACGCTTCATTTAGGCCAGGGGTGTCCAAACCTTTTTTATTGCGGGCCAAATACAGAAAAGGCCGCGTTAGAGGTGGCATTTCTAACTTGCCTATAAGTCAATGAATAGATAATAGATATATAGATATGCATACATCTATTATGCTGTGTGTCTAGCAATAATGCAGTACTTTTTTACGATGTAATAATTACTGTTTTTTACAATGATTGTTATTTCCAAAGGAGAAATATGGAACAACAGACGAATTGAATTACATAAAGTGTATGCATGATTCATAATTGATTTGATCAATCCATTGATTTAAACCACATAATCACTTGCATTCACCAAACCCAAAACTTCAAAGAAGCCCAAAATGTAAACAAAGACTTGCTGCTGACGGATCATTATGGCTCTTGTAGACATGACGCTGCACAGTAATGAATTTACATGCCTGTCGCCATCTGGTGGTGAAATTGAGGAGTGCAACAGAGTTGATCTCAAGCTTCTTGTGCGGGCCATATTCTAGTTATATATTCAGAATTTGCCGCGGGCCGGGCCGTAGTTTGGACACCCCTGATTTAGGCAAACAATATGTAACACTTATTATACGTATTCAACCACGAAACATGATGTATTAATTAATATATTTTGAAAAACCATGATAGAGTGAAGCCGCAATATTTGGGTGTGGCGAGGGACGTCTGTGTTGCAGTCCATCCAGTTACTGTGTCCCGTGTCAGTACAATCATTGGTAAGCCTTCCTACACGCTGCATCACAATTAGCTTCATGCCACTTTTGCATCAGTTATTATATCCTGAGATATGTATGGGTTTGCACATAATCAAGGCCCCGCTTTTTAACGACCGTGGTTTCCTTCACTTCCAAAAGACGTTTACTATCCTTGTACTTTTGACACATGTTTGTGTGCAGAATTAATATCGGGAGACAACACAAGTACCTTTGCTGACAGACAATATGAGAGTGGGCGACACCTCTGTGGGTCATAAATGGAACCTGACAAAGTGAGTACACTCCCTTTTCGTGCTGTATATTGTTTTCATGGCACGACACTGAAGAAATGACACTTCGATACAATGTAAAGAAGCTTGTAAACTTACAGTCCCCTCGAAATAACTCAACACACAGCCATTAATGTCTAAACCGCTGGCAACAAAAGTGAGTCCACCCCTAAGTGGAAATGTCTAAATTGGGCCCAAAGTGTCAATACTTAGTGCGGATAGTAATACTTTCCAACACTGCTTTAACTCCCTTGGACATGGAGTTGACTTGAGCTTCACGGTTGCATCTGGAATTCTCCTTCACTCCTCCACCTTCCAATTGAGGAAGCCCCACAGGTGCTCGGTCAGGTTTAGGTCCATCACCTTTTTTTTTTTGGTGCTCCTTGTCATGTTGGAATACCGCCCTGCTGCTCAGTTTCCCAAGGGAGGGCATCATGCCCTGCTTCAGTACATGTTGGCATGATGAACTGTGGCCACCCAGTGCTTATGCAGCCTCAGACCATGACACGTATTCTCTTATGATTAAAGGTACTCACTGTACAGTATATGTGGCTTACAATACTTATGCATCTGCCCAGGGGCCATCCATGTACAGCCCTCGCACAAACGTACATTGTTGCGATTCTTGACACTTTGTCATGGAAAACCGCTCACAAATGTCCTAAAGGTACACGCCCCGATGACTTTCTTCACATTTTAAGACGCTGGAAATGTGAAAGTATGGAGAGAAATGTGTCTCAAAATTTTAAGGCCAGTTGAAAAATTGCAAGAATTTACATTTTGAACTGTTGGATGTTAATGAAGTTCGAAGTTGAGCTTCAAAATGCAAAAAGAAGAAATGGGAGAGACCATTTAAACAAAAAAAAAAGAAAAGCTCAGCTCTCTTGAAAGAAATTCATGGCAAACTATGGAAATCGGATTTGTTTATTTTCCACATATATTTCAGAAAGTGCATGGAAATAATCAGAACATGCCAGCTATTTTTGAACACCACCAATGCATTTATGATATTTAACCACATTTATTTAGTTCCTACGTGTACACACAAGTCCACAGTCTCCCTGCATGTTTTTAAAAAGGATGATCATTTCTTTCCAACTTACCTGCTAAGAGGAAAAGCGTGCGTTGGAAGGCAGTCATGGCTCCAGACAGGCACTGCTACTGAGCTGCAGGACTAATGGTCACGTCCTCACTCTGTGTGTTAACATGGAGTGGGGTTCTTTTTTTTTTTTTTCCCCCGGCTAAGCCCATC
Source organism: Dunckerocampus dactyliophorus (assembly GCF_027744805.1). Taxonomy (NCBI): domain Eukaryota; kingdom Metazoa; phylum Chordata; class Actinopteri; order Syngnathiformes; family Syngnathidae; genus Dunckerocampus; species Dunckerocampus dactyliophorus. Next base: position 6,566,674 of record NC_072836.1, on the reverse strand, counting down.
CGGTGTTGGTTAAACAGGGAGGCCTGCGTTTTTTTTGGCAGCCTATAGAATTCTTAGGTGGCACAAACATGTTGAAAATGCAAGTTAGACTTAACAAGGTGAATCAGTAAAGTGAGATCTGAACTGTGACATAATACGTAGCGCAGTTGTAGTCATGCTTTTCAACCTGTTGTGTAAAACATTCCTTCCATTCCGTCGTCGGTTTAGTTGGCAAGTTGTGCGCACCACCTGAAAATGTGATATTTTTTGTCATATTTTATCTGATGTTATGTTTTTAGAAGGTATATTTTCAACTCGAGGTCATTAACATTTTTCATGTTGTAATATCAGGGCTCTAGGGGGTGTTTGCTTTGCTATGCTGATTTTTTTAGGGGAAGTGTAGTTCCTCACAATGTTAGATAAGCAGCTTTTCTCACCTCCTTTTGTACGCTGTGAACATCTCTCAGTATCTTATTATTCCAAAATCTTTTGTTGCATGCATGGAAATTAATCGCTCTACATGACCAGTGTTGGGAGTTAAACATAACTAAAATAATACATGATAATAAAGAATAAAATAATTACTAACACTGTTATTGTTTTCCAGTAAGGTGTCATCTCATTAAATCTTTTTATTATAACTATATACATATTGTATTATAGCTGAAACAACTTTAATTACTGAAATAATTATAACATTGGATGAAATGATGCAGCACGGTGATGAAGTGGCTGGCACGTCCGCCTTCATCGTTAGAAGAGCCATGCTCTGTTGCAACTACACTGTGGCATTTGCATGCTCTCCTAATGCTTGCATGGGTTTTATTCCTGGTACTTCTTCCCACATCCCAAAAACTTGCATGTTTGCAGGTTATTGGAGACTTTAAATTGTCCATATGTGAATGTGCGTGTGAATGGTTTGTGGTATACAGTATGTGCCTTGTGACTGACTGGCAACCCATCCAGGATGTACGCTGCCTCCTGTCCAAAGCCAGCTGCGGTAGGCTCCAGCTCACCCGTGACCCTAGACAAGCGGTATAGAAAATGGATAGATGGTATTTTATTGGCATCTATTATCGTATGTAGTTTGCATATCCTGGCCTACATTGGATTAGTTTTAATGTTTTTTTTAATTTTAGTATTAAATAATTAAATTTCTAGTTTTAATTAATTGTAATTAGTTTAATTGAATTTTTAAAAAGATGAAGAATGTTAATTCATGTGTTTGTGTGCTGCCCTCAGTGGGGGAAACGCTTGGATTACGGTGTTGAAATGTAAAACAATGTCCATTTCCTCACTGTAGGGGGCAGCCGCTCCATCACAGTTGACGTGCTTGGTCTGTTCACCAAAGGGGAAGAAGAAGTAGCTCAGGGCAGCCATTGCAGAAACTGCACATTTAGCCTAATTATTGTTGTAGCTAAATTAAAAAAAATCACTTTCCCCACCCCCCTTCGGTGGCAACAGACTTCGGGGTTTGTTTGGCTTGCAGACCAATTCATGTAAGTGTGTACTACCACCTCAGTTGAACAATTTACCGGCTCTCCGCCATTTATTAATAAAAGATGAAGAGGTCGCTATTGTCTGCGTAGGGAAAGTAGTTAAACTTGGGAGATGCCTATGCTTCGTTGGGCTCAGTCTACTTCCTTAATACTTAAACCGAGTAGTGTCATATCGGTCGTTATGTTTTTCTGAGTAGTAAAACAAGATATCTGTGTGGAAAACTATGCGCTAGCAGACGATGGCTGCTAACCATAAATACATACACACGTGTGCTAAATGTCATGCGTCCATCATCGGACACGTCCACGTACGAGCTCTCTTGTGCCTCCTCCGCCATCAAACCTAATTTAACAGAGGCTAGTCTTTGACATCACAGTGTCGTAGTGAATGAGAACAAATCATCTCGTAGTTTGTCACCCCAAAACGTCTACCGGAACAAAGTCAAATGTGCCACCAAGCTGGACGAGCGTAACCTGTCCGAAGCTAACGTCACACCCCCACCTCCTCGGCAGCACATGTTTTTTTTAATTCTGTAATTTGATTCAATTTTGGGATGAAATGAGGCGTACAATAGTCCAAATATTGGGTAGGCGCTAGTATTCCGTCCACGATATATGATACGTAAACGTTTCTTCGCTAGCTAGCTAGGAAGATGCCATTAAATCGTTGTAACACTTCCGGTAGCACTTGTGACATCACATCTACATGCGGAAGTCCTAAACATGACAAGAAAGCGAGAGAGAAGCCAGCAGGATGAAAGTGAAATAACAATGCATGGCAACACTGAGTGTCTGTTGGTGACTCTTTCTGGCTTTTTCAGCAGTGAATTAAAAGCCTGATTTTTTTGTTTGTTTGTTTTTGTCCTCTCAGGCAGTGACAGCCAGCAGTGGATTCAAGAGAACACTGTCATGTCTGGAGTGCGTCTGGACAGGAAGAGTCGCTGGCAGGAGATCCAAAAAGGTCTACAGTTTATTCAGTAAGTGTAAACAATGAGCTACAGCTTCACATTCAGTGTATGATGCCAGCTAAAGTTGTCACGGCAACCGAAATGTAATAAATTGTAGATTCTGCTGGCGTATAAGCTCACGTTGGTTATTTCCCACAATATGATTGATGTGCAGTTTTCCTGGGTACTCCAGGTTCCTCCCACGTCCCGAAAACATGCATGTTAGTCTTTAAATTGTCCATAGGTGAGAATGTGAGCATGAACGGTTGTATATGTGTGCAACTGTTAACCCGGTCCAGAGTGTACCCTGCCTCTTGCCCGAAGACGTTGCCTCATGTGCACTGACAGGAAGGTTTAATTAGGCACAACTCTGTCTCTGATAATTTGATAAGAGCTGGTATAAGTGCTGTATGTCCAAAATTTGTCTTTATGAAGATAATACTCAGTGCTGCATTATGACGTGAACAATAAGCTTATTGTGTACGTGGTGGCGTGGGACTACACTGCATTGTACCGAGAGCGCTTTCTATATTTTGGGTACCATATTTAGCAACATGAGTCAGTAAACTAAAGCGGAACCTCTGCTTGCGTCATGAATCCGTTCCAGAGAGTTCGACTCAAACCAAAACTGAAACACTAACTGAATACATTTTTCCCATAAGAAACAATGTAAATCCTGTTAATTCGTTCCGGACACTGAAAAATATTAACACAAAACCCTTTCTCAAATAGTTTTACATGCAGGAAACAATTTGAAATGCATATAAATGGCGACTGACAGGGATTTAACGGTACTTTTACCTTGATTGAAGCGTTGACTGTCGACAAAGATGGCTGTGAGGCAGTGAGATCCACACAGACAACAACTTTGTGGTTTGCTATGGGTTATTTCTTAAATTCAATTGTGTTTCTCACATTGTTTACTAAAATGCTGGCACTTGCCACTTTCTTTGGCTCCAATGTGGGTTATTTTGCAGCCATGATCAATAAAAGCATTAACTGTGTTAGTGGACAAAGAACTACGGAGTCAACCGCTGATGATGTAATAGTCAGGTGACAAAGCTGGGGGGACCATGACTTCTGGTCCTGGTTTCCATGCTAACGCGACACTAACAAGGGTATTAACGCCGCACGACAAGATGTGCATGCCATATTTTATGCTAACTGGGAAATGTACGTGAACCAAGGCAACATTTTTGCATACATTTTTTGACATTACCCGGAAAATACGCTAACTGGGGCGTACCCTAACCGAGGGGCCACAGTATTAAGTAAAACTGACGCAATAATGAGCACATTAATTGACATTTATTAAAACTGTGCGAACATGATGATAAAAAAAGTCCCTAAGGTCAGTGAAACTAGAGTACCGACACGCTTGATGAATGCAAGACCTGTGTGACGTACTGTAATGTTATGCTGTGAATGATAATTAGTACTATGACGACATCTGTGTGCTTCCGATTTAACACAGGAGGATGTTTACAATGTGACTATTCCTTTTGCTCTTAGATCAACCCTACCGTTTCCTGGAAGTCAGGATAAATATGAAGTAAGTTATGTACCTATTGCCACAGCATTAAGCCTTTTACATGCTGAATTTGGATTAATTAAGCACATTTGTATGGCTTTGGGTTTCAGGTGTTTGTTAAGGATCTAGTTTGGAATCTTTTTGGGGAAGGAAACGACGTGTTTAAAGAAGGGGAATGGACAAAATCCATTGAGATGTACACAGAAGCCTTGAGTATCGCCGACTACGCCGACTCTGAGGACATCTGCGTGGCCAAGGGTTTACTGGAGAAGCTTTATGCGAATCGAGCTGCCGCATACTTAAGCATTGTCCCGGTAAGTCTGTAGCTTGTTTGACACACCATACAATCTCCTGCAAGTCGTCTTAACAAATACTTCACACTTCACAATATCTCCTGTTTACTGACTGCGACTGTTCTAACTTGCAAATCAGGAAAGGCAATGGAATGGAAACTGCTAAATGTGGCTCACCTACACGGAATGCTGCAAATATTGTTGTTAATTCCACTTGTCGCTTCCGTCCATTAAAGCTCAGGGAATGTTGGGCAGTTGTATTTTGACTGAATTGCCTGGAATTGTAAATATTTCAATATGAACTCAGCAGAGCACATAGGTTTTGAAACTTTTTCCAAACCCTCAAATAAATACTACAACTCAATAAATAAAAAAATTTGAATATTTTAATACATGTGACTCTTATGAATTATACTGGAGTCAAATATCATTATTTGTGGAAAAAATTAAAAAAATATATATATAATCAGAATGTGTTGGTGCAGGAGAAATTCAGTATTTTTGAAATGTATTTTAGGATGCTTGAAAATATTGAAAATGCCTTTAGAAGGTGCTTGAATTTGACATATCTTAAGCTGGTAACCAACAGTGTACTTGAAGTACCATACAGCCTTAGGGGTGAAACAGTACGCCACAATCTTGGTTAGCGACGTATTTTGCTTTTAAAGTCGGTCCATTTTACAGTGAGGGAACAATGCAAAACATACGGCATACACTCATGACCATGGACAGTTACACTTCCTGTCGCTCACTATACCGGGCGGGAACCTCTGTATCGTACTGAAAAATCTGATTTGTAATACATGTATCATTGCGCCCTGGTGCAGTGTAGCATCATACTGCGCTGTAGGTGGGTGGGGCTTTGCTCGATTGGAAGATTTCTCACTTGACTGTGATGAATGTGTCACTGGACAGCGTCATGTCCAGGAAGCACTGGCTTAGGTTGCTACTTTTTTATCACAGCAAGTTGGAGACAAGTTGCACATTGAAAGAACAGCTTGTTTCTCTTTCTGTCACAACTGTATGGCTCATTGTTTTATAAGGCACTAAAAGCACTCCCTTATCTGTGGCATTGTATACACACACACAGTGTATGTATGATAAAAGAGTCATTGTCTCACACTGGGGCGTTTATTTTTCCCTCCCTTTGTCAGGGACTATATGACCAAGCATTAGAAGACTGTGAAAAGGCCCTGGAGCTGAATGATGGCAACCACAAAGCGTTGTACAGAAAAGCAAAGTCTCTAAAGGAAATGGGAAGACATCAAGAAGCCTATGATGCTGTGGCCAAATGCTCTCTAGCTGTGCCTCAGGTAAGATAAAACCTACCTGGAAATGGAAAGGCGGTAAAATGAAAAGCAGGCCGCCAAGTGAAGCTTTTGCATAGGCAAAGACGTTTTTGTTTTTGTTTTATTATGTGCTTTTTACTCCATCATACATGTTCCATATGCATATTCTAGCAGTTTGCATTGTCTCACAGTGATTCCAGGAGGGGATAGTGTTGTTTATTGTAAAGATCACACATACACCTGTACAGTATAATAAAAGTCTAAATATAAAAGTGGAGGTTATCATTAGTAACTGGCAGGAGCGATTGCTTTAATCATATGGCACGTCTAGCTGTGTTTTTAACATGCCGGTTTTCTCTTGTTTCGTTGTTTTGTCCCAGGATCCCAGTGTTATACAGCTGACTCAGGACCTTGCCAAAGTTTTAGGATTGAAAATCCGTAAAGCTTATGTCAGGAGTAAGGTGCGTGCCGCCCCGCATCCTGGCAGCCCCCGTCGCATGTCTGGTTCAAATGCAGTTACACCTAAATCTCAATGCCCTGCTGAAAATAGTTACTTTCCTTCCGTTTTGCAGCCGGCCTTGAATGTTTTGCGCGGATCGAGTTACCAGGATGCCGCTTGTGATAAGGTAACATTGAACAATACACAAATGATGCCCTTGTTGCACGTCATTTCAAGGACTTTTTCCTCTGATTCGTCAGGCATCCCTGAACTCCTCCTCAGTTGAAGACATAGAAATTGGTAAGTGTGTAACACCACAAAGTGTAAATGTGAAAATGACACTCTAATGTTGACATGCCAAATGGATAAATGCATTCAGAAGTAAAGTGTTGGATAATGACACATTGGACACATGTTCACCTGTGTGTTCCAGAAGTGCCTCCATTGATCCCAGAAAGCAGTGTTGTTGTGCCTGGTCCCATCCAACTTCCGGTGGCTGTGCTGCCGCCACTGAATGACACAGCAGCAGATGAGCTTCCACTCACCAACAATAAGCCCCGTACGACCCCTTCAGAGCCTCCGGGCTTTGAGTCACGCTCCAAGTCTGTACCCTTGTCCGCCCCCCTCTCCGTCCCAATGTTTTTGAACGGCTGCCGGACTAGTAAGCCCCACTCACTGCTCGACGCCAGCCAAGACTTTGAGGCGGACATCATTGGGGACGACCTGGATGACCTGCTGGACCAAGCTGGCCCCAACACAGCCATGGTTAGTGAGTGGAAACACCACCGGGCCACCTTGGAGGTCTCACAAAGTGCTCTCTCTCTCTCTCTCCCCTCAGGTCATACCAACAGTGAAGGGCCCCCTTCCTTTGCCAACCAGTATCGCCTCAGCCAGCTCCATGTCAAATTCATTGCTTATGCTGCCTCACATCAACCCCTTCCTGCACTCCAGCACCCAACAGTGCACTGTCAATCTGCCCCCGCTCTATCACCAGTCAGGGTCCAGTTCCTATTTCGGGATGAACACTTTTGACACCCTACCCCAAACCATGGACTCCCTGGATAGCCTCTCCATATCCGACTTTAAAACAGGTATGATTGTTTCCTGTATTGTCATTTGTGTGTAAAAGTAAGATGATGCTCACATGTGTCTTCCTTCACATTTTTAGATTTTTCTTCAAGTCCTTTCATGCCACAGGTGACTATTACTTGTCTAACTGTGTCACTTTACACACTTCTCCATTTAATGTTTTTGTTTTTATTTTTTTACACAGATTAACAACACTGAAAGTCCGATGGGAATGGCGGTGGGAATGCCAGAGGTGAAGGCCCCTCCTGCCACCGTGGACTTGGGAAAGAACCCGTTGCAAAAGCATGAATTCAAACAGGCGTGTTCAGTCTGTTACGTCAAAACAGGTGCGAGGAAGGTGTGACTCGGCACGGGAGTTGATAGTGGACAATACCTTCTCATCTGGAAGGTTTTCTCTCTGCCCACAGGTCCTGGCGTGTTAGACTACACGCTCCATACTGAAGAGCACAAATGCAAAAAGGACACTTTACTGGGCCGATCAAAGCATTCGCCTGATAAAACATGGAAACTCATTCGGCCCAGACCAACAAAAACCCAATATGCAGGACCTTATTACATTTGCAAAGGTACAATTCTTCATTTGTCCTCATTTGACGCACAAAGTCATACAGTAGATCCCTGCTTTTCACCTGAGGGGGTAACAAATGGCGAAAATCTAGTAACATTTTGACATGGGTCTTGCTCCACCTTCCCCTCCAAACCCTCCTGCTAGCTTGACATTGATGTTTTCCAAATGAAATGCATTTAAACTATAACACATATATATATATATATATATATATGTATATATATATATATATATATAAGGTAGGTAGTCATCACTAATGTTAGATGATCCATGAACAGGTGGAATCACAGTCACAATGTAGAAGTTTTATATTTAAGTTTCACTTTTGTGTCTCACGGCAACTATGGTGCATTCAAGGACTGCCGAACAATGTGGAAAATCTTTACCTTGACGAAAAAACATTATCAGTGAGACATAAAGACCTAAACATGAAAAATGTACTTGTTTTGTCACACATTTCTAAATCCTTAACAACTTAGGATAAATGAGATGTGTTTTCAGCTGATGAAAAATTTATTTTTTTAACCAAAAATCAACGAGTTTTCGGGGCGGTGAATGCCGAATTGCGAATGTACGGGGATCCTGACAACTTGTTCATGTAGTCTCTGACATTTTGGGTTTGTTCCGGTCAGAAGTTGACATGTTTCTCATTTGTTTCATTCTTTGCTCTCCTTTAATTTTCTGATAAACTTTTCAGAGGTGGCAGTGGGTAAAGACTGCCTCTATCCCGGTCATTGTACCTTTGCATACTGTCAGGAGGAATTGGACGTTTGGACACTGGAGCGAAAAGGCTTCATCTCCCGGGAGCTTCTCTTCGATCCTTTCGGGGCCAGCTCCACCGTGAGGTTGACGGTGCCCAAGATTTTGCAAGAGCACCCTGAGATATTTGTGTTCCTGTGCGGAGTGAGTATGGCTGTACTGAATGGGCGTGTCTGTGAAGGAGCATAGATGGATACAGTGTTGTGACAAAGGAAAGGGGGCAGCAGGAGTCTTATCTTCCCGAGTTGCTATTCATCGTGTTGAATGCGTCGGTGTGTTTCTTGGAGATAGCAGAGTGCAGCTCATATGTCAACCGTTGAGATTAACTGCCAAGATGAAACACTCGCTGCACAAGCGAAACAATGTTACATTTACAGCTGGGTTCTCTTTGCAGGTGTGTTTTGACCACAAACCCAGAATAATCAGCAAAACCAATAAAAACGACCCATCGCGTTGCTCTCACCCAGAGACAAGGCATGACTTTGAAAAACATAAGTAAGTTCTTCACAAATGTAGCCACCATTATGATACGTTTGGGATTTTGACTGACTGTTTGTTCCTCAGGTGCCTGGTCCACATTTTAAAGGAGAACACTGTGCGCTACTCCAAAATTCGAATGTTGAACCACCTCTGCCAACTCGACTTATGTCGGCATGAAGTCCGATACGGCTGCGTGAGGGAGGACGACTGCTTTTACGCTCATAGCCTCATTGAGCTGAAGGTCTGGATGATGCAGCAGGAGTGTGGTAAGATCCCTTGGAAACCAACTACACATTCACTGGGTGCTTTGTGCAATACAGTCATCCCTTGCTTATAGCAGTTAATTGTTTCCAGACCCGACTGTGATAAGTGAATTTATGTTTTTAGTTAAGCATAGAAAACTTTCTAAATATGGGTTTTAACGTTACTACAGTTGTATTATTTACAGTTGTATTATTCTTTGTTTATATCGTGTCGCGCAGGCTACGGTATCTAAGAGACAGCCGACACCAGCTTAGCAAGCCACTGAGTTAGCTAGCTTGCTCCAATTTACTTATTCTAAACTTAGTGTTTCAGACAGAGTGGGGAAGAAGGACATAGAAGCCAAAAAAGTACCACTTCCACACAGAATGAGAGGAACCCCCTCGAGGGAACGATATTCGGACCGCAATATAGCGAGGGATGACTGTTCACCGTATCTCACAAAAAACGATCATTGCAACAACCATTTTTTCTATCTTCTCAAGGGCCAACCAATAATGTAGAGATGAAACTTGAAAATACTTTAGTTTGTGTACAGCTTGTATTGGTTTACTATCCACTGAGAATCAGCGCACAGTCATTCTTGTCCAAATAGCTGGCAACACAAGCGAGTACACCTCACAGTCAACATGTTCAAATTGCATCCCTGACGTCAATATTTAGTATCTAGCACTGCCTTATTCCTCTTAGGCTTGGAGTTAATTGCTTTAATTGAAATGTGTACAGCACCAAATGTTGCAGTTTATTTCAAGTGCCTGTACACTACACTTGAATCATTTTCTTTTATTTCAAGTAGCCATATAGCCATGTGTACTTATAATAGTGTTTACCTAATTCACTGCTCCTTTATTAACTCCAGACTCCAGTTTTTCCTGTTTTCTGTGTCTTGGGTGTCATTTTAAAATCAAGGACTAAAACTAGGAGTGGTTTGGCGCTGAAGGAAAGCAAGCCAACAGTTGAAACTTTGTCTTTGCTAGTAGTACTTGGATTTACAACATTATGTTGTGTAATTACATTTTGGCACAATAAATGACATATTACATTTCTCGCCTATGTAACCTGTCCTCAGATAGTTGTATTATCATTTATATGCCCAAGAATATATCTTGATATGTATGTATAGTTATCGTAAGAGGCCGCAATGTGTATGGCAGTATGGATTTTAGGCCGTATAGCCCATCCCTAGTCTGGAGGAGGCGTACTTGGCCACTCCATTACCTTCAGCTTCCTCAGCAAGGCACTTGACATCTTGTAGGTGTGTCTCCTCCCCCCCCCCCCCTCCCCCCCCCCCCCCCCACGTTTACTTTCTGCAGTATTGTTTGGTAAGATACTGTACACTTGCACAATGTAATGTGTGAATAATTTTGCCTGAACAAAGATAATAATGCTGAATTAAAGCTCTCGTATGTACTTCCTATGGACTTGTATGACGCAGGGATCAGTCATGAAAGTATTGTTCAAGAGGCCACCAAAGTTTGGAATGCAAATGTTGCATTGCGGGGCACCCAGGTACAGTAAGACTTGACATCATCATGATCCTCATGCCCGTTGTTGGGACTGCTGTTGTCACAAACACTCTTGCTTTAATGTTGTCTTCAGTCTCCAGGCCTGAGGAGGTTTGGGCCTCCCAATCTGAAGATGATGTTTGTTTGTAGCCAGTGTTGGAGAAACGGCCAACTTAGTGAAGCCGACAAGAACAAAAAGTATTGCTCAGCCAAGGCGAGACACACGTAAGTTCTTCGTCTCTGTCTGACCCGCGGACAGGAAGTGACGAGCGGGACGAGTGATCTATTGGAACCCGATGTTTTTGTTCCAGGTGGGCCAAAGACAAACGTGTGGTGCTTGTAAGCTCCGTTGAAAGGAAAAAGTGGACGATAGTTAGACCCCTTCCTACCAAAAAGCCAATCCCAGCTCAGTTTGAGGTACACAGCCAACAAAAAGGAAGACATCTAAAAAGAACAGGCACCTTGCAGGCTCACTTTTTTGTTGTCTCTGCAGATTTGCATGCACATAGCAGCCGGCAAGAAGTGCCAGTACGTCGGCAACTGCTCCTTTGCTCATAGCACAGAGGAAAGAGACCTGTGGACCTTCATGAAGGAAACCAACAGTGAGTTAGTCCCCCGAGAATTTAATTGGCAGCTAAAGCGACATGAGTAATCACATCCCACGCTCATGCAGTCGCAGACATGGATCAGCTTTACGAGCAGTGGCTGCTGTCTCAGAAGCCGGGCTGGGGCGAGGAGAGCGCCAGTAACTCTGTGAAGGAGAACGGCAAGCAGATCCACATGCCCACAGACTACGTGGAGGAACTGGTGAGCTCGTCGGTCCTCGTGATTGACCTACGATGAATAAAATCATCCGTGATGGTTTCTCTGCCCGCCTTCTGCAGGATGGCAACCACTGTTGGCTCTGCGGCAAGAACTGCAACAGCGAGAAGCAGTGGCAGCAGCACATCACCTCGGAAAAACACAAAGACCGCGTTTTCAACTCCGAGGACGATCAGAACCGCTGGCAGTATCGCTTCCCGACCGGTACTTTCAAAGTCTGTGAGAGGTGAGTTAAAGACACTTTAGAGGGACGCTTTTGGGTCCATTCCTCACAAGCTGCAAACTGCAGTATGAAACCTGGTGCCAGAGGCTTTTTCCCATACTCAGTACACATTTTGATCCTTTAATGCTCATTGCTGCTCTCCAGGTACGCGTTTTGTTGCATTTCGCCAATTTGGAGTCTCTGAAGCCTGGATTATGCTCCCATTATGCTACACCGGCTCACTCCTCCCCCTACAAAATCCTCTTGCATAACACAACGTCTAACCTAGAGCTGCAGCGACCGTCAAGGCTGTGAATGGTCAGCTTGAGTTTCCTGTGTACACACAACTCATTCAGAGGGCGTAGAGCCCACCTCCACCAACGCCTTCTGATTTGCATCAGTTAGTTGTAGCCGCAATAACGCTCCCTTTCTCTCTTTAATTAGCATTGTTCACTCGCTACTAAGGAAGTAAGGAGTCGAGTGGTTGCTCACAGAGTCAACTCAACCCTGACAAAGAGCAACAAAAGCAGTAGTATCCAAAGTGTGGCCCAGGGGCCCGTGCCGGGTTTTTCATTGGACCACGGCATTTTGCAGAGATAAAATATACCCCCCAAAACTGCAAAAATATGAATAATAAAGCAAAATGGCATATTGTAAAGAGAAAAAGCGTAAATGTTCATACTAAGCTAACAATGACACAAAGCTTTGTCTTTAAATATACAGTTTGTGTGTGTGTGTGTATATGAATTCCCCAGTGCGTCATCCAAACACCTTCCTGTTTTTAAAATAAATAAATAAATAAAAATGTCTGTATTATTATCTTTACTATAACTACTATTGAGTAGATCAGGGCTCACCAACCCGTCGACCAGGGCTCAAAAAGGTTGGTGACCACTGGACTAGATCATGACCACACAGCACTGCTGCATAAAAACATTTCAACGTTGACCCAACAAGAACTAGTAATTGGAAGAAAAGCTGAAGAACAGTATCGAATAAATATTGTTTGACAAAAGCTTATATTTCAATTTTTTTTTTTGGTAAGATTAAAACCTTGGCATTACATGCTTTTTTGGCAAGTGACAATATATTTGGTAACCCTTATTGGTAGAAAAATCCTTGAAAAGGTTCAGAAAAAAAAAAAAGCCTCACCCCTAATAAATGTTTGTTACTTTCTGTGGTTGCGTAAACACCTCCAGATGCAACATGCAGTATTTGTTGGATTAAACTGTTAGTGTAAAACCATGATTTCAAATGTGCATGTTGAAAAGGTATTAAGTGATGTGTGCTGGTGTCTGTACAGCTTCCTGGTAGGGACGTGCTTTGAGGACGACTCGTGCAAGCTGGCCCACGGTGAGCAGGAGCTCAGGGAGTGGATGGAGCGGCGGGAAGTGCTATTGATGAAACTCGCCAAAGCCAGAAAAGACCACCTTATAGCACCAAACGACAATGACTTTGGAAAATACAGTTTTCTCCTTAAAGACATCAAGTAATGACATGATACGCGCTAGAGTCCACACGTGAAGACAAACAGTATTCAAACTTAAGTCCCCCGGCGGGTGGGGGAGAGGAGATGGGATCTCGGAGAAGCATCCAGGAAGTAGCCTGATCACAGCATGATTTTTAAAGCAGCTCCGGGTCGGCCCCGATACCTGAGCGGCGTCTGGTTTTGCCTCGGAGCGTAACCAAGCAACACGAGCTTTGCTATGCACCGCTCGGTAGGACATCTGAAATGGGCGATGGAACCAGAGCCCCGACCAGACGCGTTCCACTCAGTTCACCTTCAGTTTCTTTTCATATGTTGATGACTTTTATGTTTGACCTTTTTACTAATTACACGCGGACAGAGAAAGCTTATTTGACATTTTGTTTTAATCCATCAACATCACGTAACAACTGTCTCATATTACCAGTATAACCAGCACCACACCAAATAAAGTTTTTTTTGAGTACATATAAAAAAGGTATGTTTGTGTTTTTTCCTTAACAACCGAAAAAAAAAAAGCACTGTAGAATGCATGTAGGTCTGCATAGTATACAGTCACATACACATACAGTCGGAGATGTAGGTTGTCATCTTCATTAGAACATCTCTGCGGAATTTGCATGTTCTCCCCATGCTGGTCTCCAGTTACTTCCTCCCACATCACCAAAACAAGCAGTTTTGGATAACTGGAGGCTAAATTGTCCTCAGGTGTGAACGTTTGTATGTGTCCTGTGATTAACTGGCAACCAGTCCAAGGTGTATACCCTACCCAAAGTCAGCTTAGATAGGTTCCATCCAGCTCAAACGTGACCCTAATGAGACGAGCGCTATTGTCACGGCACCAACACCTGCTGCAGGTCCTCCACTTCCAGCTTCCACATCTTCCTGTGAAGGTCAGCCTGCTCGGAGAGATCGGCCATCTTCACGGCGCGGATGACGGGCTCTGGGGAGACGGCCTGGACGGCACCCATCACCATCACATATTTACCTGCAGGTTCAAGAATGACCGCCATTACCCGGAAGCAAACACCTGTAACTAACAAACGTCTTACCTGAGGACAAACATGGCTTCCCTTTGGGGATGCTATTAACGCCTTGAACGGCGAACGTGCCCGTCTCGTCCATGAGCAGCACGCTGTCGAGCTCCAGCTGGACTTCCAGCACCGTGCCCTGCATCCACACCAGCGACACCGACAGAAAACGAGCCCGTGTCAGCCTGACGACCCAGCCGCCTCCGCTCGGCTCGCCGGGGCTCCCTAGGCCCTCCGTTGCTGTTCTCAACTGGCCGGCGAGTACCTTCACTGGTGGTGGACGCTTTCTGTCGCCGGCTGCTTTATCCGGTTTGTCCATTTTAAATCACATGTCAATTTCAGCTACATAAACGTAAACCTTCCACTTCCCGCGTCACGATGGGCTTCCGTTAACGTCATTGCCGGTTAGGCTCTTTCGAAATAAAAGCACAGCGGAAGTCATTTTGCAATGCTGAAGTCAAATTATGTGGAAAATGTGGAGTGCAAATTAATTATAGTTTCAATATTTACCCACATTTCCAATAAATATGAAGTAACTTAACTATAATTGTGGAACACACCGTATATTATTGGATCATTTTACATTTTTACCTGTTTTGAATACTAATATGTCCTTAATTAGATAAACTTGAACTCTGGTAAAACGTCAGTAAGACCAAAGAACATGGTCATCATTTCATTAAATAACTTTTATTTCTTTAAGAATAACAGAAGAAAAGCGTTAGCAATTTCTGTACAATTGTTTCACTGTGAGTTTTCCCTTGGATTGGATGTGTTGAAACCCACCAATGATCACTGGGGGCGGGGCTGAGAAATGTTTAGTTGCCACATAGTGCATGTTAACCCTTTAAAAAAAAAAAAAAAAAGTCCACAGGCGTCAGTCAAGTTTCCTTCAGATAGATTCCGAGAAAGAAGTCTCCTTGAAGTGTCCTGTTGACTCTACCGCTCTCGCTTCCATGATTGCAGCGCTTCTGTGTCCCAGTTCATTGTCAAAAAAAACAAAACAAAATGAAGAGGCACATTAGAAATACTGCCATTTTCCCAGGACTGTGTCTTTGATTGCATCGACGAACTGTGCAGGCACCCAATAGACCCAATACTGAGACGCTTCCGTAGGACCCAACTGGAACGCCTGGGAACCATACAAAAATATATCATAAATGCATTTGTATATCATTATACTATTATATTAATAATACAACAGATGAGGATTAACTTCACTAAATCATTCTGCTACGTTTTTTTTGTTGTGACGTTTTTTGTTGTTGTGACGATAACCACAGAACAGGAAATGTACACTTATCACAATGCCAGGCAATACTGTTAAAAAGCACTTTCCATCTGCCTCCATTATGCATCATCAAAAGGGTACGTAGTTTGACTTCTAGCCTCGGGTTTTGCTTTAAAACAGTTTTACATAGCCAGCTAACTTCTTTTTACGCTTGCACGCCAGGCAAGACTGTTAAAAAGCGCAATGCATGAGGTCGGCCAGGCTCATTTTCCTCTTCCTTTGACGCTCCGCCTCCATCACGCATCCTCGAAAGGTGAGTAGTTTTACTTTATTCTAGTTTAATTCCAGCGCTCAACTTATTTTTACACTTGTATGGATGAAAATGACAAACATTGCCTGTACAATTTGGACTGGATGAATTCTATTCCCATTGTTTCCGATGAGACAAACACTTTTTACGTAGTCAAAAAAAAGAAAAAAAAGAGGTTTTCTGCTTAAAATGAAGTCCCCAATGTGACACTGATGGTGCAGAGATAAGATGATGGTGCAGAGATAAGATCATGCATCAGATAGAATTGTCTTCTTCCCCTCGCATAACATGACACTTTATGTAAGAGCTTCACGTGGCGCTCAAGAAGACAAAGGCGCTCACATTTCCCACTCGATTTGAAAGCCTGAAGCGGCAGAGCGTGGCCTCCCGTTGCCCTCATCCGACCGTCCTATCAATGCAGCATTTATGGCCACTCCAACAATTTGGCGGCGGCGGTAGCGAGCGCGCTCACTTACCATCATGTGATAGTCCTCGTGCTCTTCAATGGGCTCGGACACCACATTCTTAATGGAGCCCATCGGGACCTTCTCTGTCCTCTCTGCACGCACACACACACACACACACACACACACACACACACAGACGTGACGGTGACATCACTGTCAGTCAGAGGCGTGGACGCGAGCAAGACGGCGTCCCACCTTTAGTGCCGATCCACAGCTGATCCTGCTCCAGTTTGAACGTGAGTCTTACTTTCCCCCCGGACTTGTTGTACATTCCGGATAAAGGCACTGTCGGTAGTCGCTCCTGTGTGGAGACACGTCGGTCGGTCAGTCTCGTTAAACACGGACACGACAAAACTGCAAAAACACTCACTTTTGTTCCTTTGATAGCCGGCATGACGTCCTCTGGTTTACCTTTATCCAACACCTTCCTGTGTTGCTGAAATAACACATACGTGTCAGAGCATGATAGCACATATTGCGTGCATGTTCTAAGGCTGCATGAGTACTACCACAACTAGGCGAGCTGCGGTTCTTTGACACTGTGAAGCAAAAACCGGGCTGCGTGGCATTTTTCCAACATAAGGAGCCTGAACACACCTCCAAGATGACAAGTGCAAACGGAGTGTGTGTCTTTTGCTTTTTCTTGGAATTTTTTGTTTTTTATTTTTATTATTTTTTGCAACACGTAAAAAAAAAAGTTCACTTATTGCTCGTAATTTTTTAGGAGAATGAGCAGAGCTAGCCCAAAAGTGGTGAAAATTCTTCCAATGCTACCCACCAGCGCCCCCATGCTGTCAGACTGGAGTACTGCAATTGGAAAAATTGAAACGATCGGCTTTGCACGCTTTTTTACAACGGAGTATTAGGGCCACATTAAAAAATAAAATCCGGAGATTTCGGGAATAAAGTCATACATTTACAAGAATAGTCGTAAATTTATGCCAAAAAGTCATACATTTACAAGAAAAAAATCATAAATTTACAAGAAAAGTCATACATTTACAAGAAAAAGTCATGAATTTACAAGAAAAAAATCATAAATTTACAAGAAAAGTCATACATTTACAAGAATAGTCGTAAATTTATGAAAAAAGGTCGTACATATACAAGAAAAAAGCCGTAAATTTACAAAAAAGGTCAAATTTACAATAGTCATAAATTTAGGAGAAGAGTCATACATTTACAAGAATAGTTGTAAATTTATGAAAAAAGGCATACATTTATTTTTAAAAAGACGTTTACAAGAACACACTGGTAAATTTACGACTTTTTTTTCTCATAAAAGTTTTCACAAGTCGTACGTTAACGAGAATAAATTTGGAAATTTCCAAGAAAAACAGGCGTAAATTTACAAAAAAGTCGTACATTTCCGAGAAGAAAATTCGGAAATCTACAACTTTTTTTGTACAATGTCGTAATTCGTAAAAGAGTCGTAAATAGTCGTACGTTTTTTTTTCTATCGTAAATTTACGACTTTATACTCGAAATCTTAGATCATTTTTTTTCCAATGTGGCCCTGATACTCGTACTTTTCGTCGTACTTTTTTGCTGTACCTTTGAGTGGAAAAACCATTCCAGTGTAAAGTGATATGCGTGTAAATGTTATTTTTACGCCTTGCTAGTAGACGTTTTAGCATACTATTTCCTACCTTTTGTCTGCATAGAGGCTCCTTCTTGTTTTCCTCCGCTTTCACTTCCTGCTGCATGACCTCTTTGGGCGTGCTGACAGCCAGCACGTCGTTGATGGTGGAGCCCACCACCATGATCTTCGCACCGCTCGTGACCTTTATCTCCCGTAGCGTCTTGTCCTCCGGAAGCAAGCCTTTGTACATCACCTTCTGCATGGCCGGCGGAAGACCTGCCAAGAGGAAGATTTAGATTCTGTAGGGATGGCGGGTGCGAGACGGCGGAGGGGATTCCTCACCGGTGAGCGCGTGGATCCTCTCCTTCAGCTTGGCGCCGGTGCTATCCAGGGGGATCTTCAGGTCGTATTTGATCTTGTTCCAGATGATCTTCAAGTCCACTGTCTCGCCTTCCTCCTCCACGTCGTCTCCGTTGCTAATGCTAGAAGAGTCCTGAGTGGCGGCGTGTCCCGCGTCGGACGTGGACTCCGAGTCGCCCTTGTCGGCGGAGTCACCCAGAGGTGCGTCTTCTTTTGGCTTTACGTCTGTTTGCATTATAACTTCACTTCCTGTTAGGAAAGACATGTCATATTTCACCTAAATCAGCCGGGGTAGGCTCCAGCCTCACCCACAAACCTAATGAGGACAGGCGCTATAGGCAATGAATTAATATATAAGTTTCGGCATTTTACATGTTTATTGTAATTTACTTATGTCTCTAGCTATATCTCCCTTTCATTAGCACTTACTCGTTTGTTTGCTCTATCATCGGTGTCAGTGCTTCGTTTATTAGCAGCTGAAACAAAAAAGGTTGTTTTTTTTTAGCCTAAACGCAAATATGACACAGCATCTAGCACTGTCGATTTCCCTCACTGCTAACTTACTGAATGTTACCACTCAGAAGGGTTGTCATTTTAAGTTGACTTCACGCTAATAAGCCCCTAACTGTCGTTTTAGCCCCCCCTTACAGCACAGATCAATATTTGGACTGGTTAGCAGTAATTGACGTTAGCTAGCCTCTAACCTAACCTGCTGGTGAGGGAAACGTGTTAACTTAAACCTTACGAGGAGTGGTGGATTTGTTAAAGACACGGCCTTAACAGCGCCCGGTGTTGCCGCGTCTGCGTGCAGCCTGCTTTAATTCATCGCCAGGGACGAAAGTTGGTGTAACGGAATGAAGGAAATGTGTCTAAATTCTGCTCTATACCCACCATCCTGGGCCGCCATGATGATTGTGTACAATCAGTAGCAACGTTCCATCGAGCCGAAGAGCGCGACAAGAGAGCAAGATGGTTCCGCTTCCTTCGGAAAGGTAAACGTCGCCCACATCGGATTATTACGTGTTATCAAACTGGGAGGTGAATAACACACACCTGTACGTTAGGTCACGGCTGCAAATACACGCCTTTATTTAAATGCTCGATTGCTAGTGAAAAACGAACGTTATGGAGAAAGTGTGTTTGCGCACAGGAAAATTGCAACCCAAAAAGTTGTTTCTTTCGTTCCATCTTAAGTTGTACGTCACTGTGGTGGAGTAAATTGGAGTTTTAACTCGAATGTTAATAATATGAACTCTCCGAGCTTGCCTTATTCCCGTCAATATTACAATGGCGGAACAGAGTGGCAGGGAATGATCTTGTTTAGTAGATGTTCTTTGTTTCTGTAGCATGAAAGCCAAGCACCGAAAGGTGGCACTTTCCTTAATTGCCATTGGTTAGCGAGTTCTTCTTCGCATGTGTTTAAGAGCGAGACTATAGGTTAACGCCATATTGCCAACGTGTGGACTAACTGTGTTTTACACCTTGACATTTTTTTGAATTTGCCTTTTTCTTGGGATGAGAAAAACATTTGCAAAACAACTCGCTCATCATATTGTTATTAAACTGAAACAGCGTTACTTTAAATCACAACATAATTATGGCTTATGGCTTAGTTTTGGTGCACGTTAATCATATTTTATCATTTTAAAAACAGATCAAAACAGTTACAGAAATACGTTAAAATAAATTTACTGCCGTTACTGAAATTCACTGGGGTTTGAAAAACATATATTTTGACTTTTTAAAGTCGTTTTAAAAATTTGAACTTGCAATTTTATTTTTAAAGTATGCTTTCTTTTAAAGTTATTTTTGCACCACAATTCATAAATATGTTGAGAAAATGTGTGATTATTAAAGAACTCCTGGTTTGAAACCTAAATCGCATTTTCCTTTTTGGCAGTACACAATAGACCCCTCTTAAAAAGTAACTTTTAAAGTCAAGTAGTAACATTTTGTCATTTTAAATCAGCTACTTTAAGTGGCTTTTTACATCTGTACTTTAGTTGTGCTTGACTGAAATGTCCGCAAGGTAACTCTACTTTCATTTGGGTACAATAGATATACATCTAAAAAAGCATGTTGCAAATAATAAGTAGCTTTTAAAACATATAATAGTAAAGGTGGTATTCTTAAAACTACAGGTATTTATCACTATAGAACAAGTGTGCTTTGAAGTTTGTATGTTCCACTTTTTACCGATAGATGGCAGCAGCACAGCGCTACCTCAATGAATGGTTCCAACTATTGCGGAAAGAAGAAGAGCAAAGGCAGGAAGTAAGCGGACCAAAAAAAAGAGGGGAAAAAAAAGTCAAAACAAAACAAAACCTAACGCAACCGGAAATAATAAAAGCTGGTAATTAAAGTCACAAGTTGTCATGCATAGGTTGTGCGGCAGCGAGAGGAAGCGCCTCACAATGCTGCTCTTACCGCCGTCTACTGTATTCTCGAGATAACTTGTACAAGTTTCTTTTTTGAAGTGGAGAAGAGTGCAAGAGTTTGTTATGTAGCAAAGTGAGCGCCACACAAAAAAAGCATCATCATGGCTGACTGGAGGACTTTCAATGTTGTTATTTTGGGCGTCGGATTCTTGTTCATCTTTACAGCCTTCACCACATGTGGGAACGTAGAGGTAAGTTTCCATTGTTTTTACCTTTTATTATGTCTTTTGCTGGAACTTAGTTGTTAGGCGAGAGGGCAAATGTCCAAATTGTTACTATAATTTTCTTTTAATTGCTATTTATATATGTGTTTGATTACAATGTTAAATATTTTTGTATTTAAAAAGTTTAATTATTTGTTGATATATTACAAATGATAACTTTATTATGTTTCAAAATATATTGTGTAATTGAAAAGAAAAACAAATTTAAAGGTATTTTTAAGCAGTATAATCTTGATGTGGTACTCTGTATAAAAGTTTTAGAACCAAAATTTATATATAGAAATATGACTTATATGCAACACATTCTTATTGTTTTATTCTCGTATTGCAAGAGTGTGATGACAATTTAAATTGTATTTGTATTGTTCTTTTACAATGACAATACATTCTTGAATAGTAATATAGGCAATATATTAATTTTAGTTTTTACCCAATTCTAAAAATAAATATTATTATTATTATTATTATTATTATTATTATTATTATTATTTCACCGTGTTTTTTGTTGTTGTCCTGTTACTCCATTTTTCAACTAATTCACACCATTCAAGCATCAAATCGGTCAGCTCGTTCAGGAATACTATGCCACCGTGTCAGTTTTTTTCAAAAAATTTCCCAGATTTTCCCAAACTCCAAAAATTCCAAAAAATGTTCCCATTGTAAATAACTCGGCCGTTTTTCAAACTTCCACCATTCGCACATTTCTCAACCGATATCAGCCATTCCAACATGAAACCATTCCAATATTCAGGGCTTTCAAACTGACCATTTTCCGATCCTAACTTTTCCTGACATTCCCACTTTTCCTTTGATCTTAATAACAACTTTCCTTTGATGTTAATTAGCTACTTCAAAATTTTTCAACCAATTCTAACAATTCCAACATCAAATTGTTCAGTACAATCCAGACATTAAGGCTACATATTTTTCACATAAAAAAAAAAAATCCCAAAATTCCCTCTTTTCCAGAAAACTAATTACCTCTTAAGGAATGCTACTACTTCTAAATTTCTGAAGTAGTAGTAGTAAATAAGTTATAAGTAGTAAACCGATTCATCTCATTCCAAAATCAACTCATTCAACTAAGTCAGGACATTTGTGCTATTATCCACACTACAAAAATTCCCACCTTTCACGACATGCCCGTTTTTTTTTTTTTAAAGGCTGAATGCCTTTGATCTAGTTAGATCAAAGGCATTCAGCAACTACTTCTCACATTTCTCAACAGATTCCAACCGTTCCAACGTTAACATGGACACTTTCCTGCTCATTTTTGTTTTATCCTCCCTGATCAGGCTCATGAATTCACACGCAATGTCACCAGACATTGCAATCATTTAGTTATTAATAATAATATGCATTTTAATATGGAATATTTATTTTTGAAATAAAATTATTATTATTTTAACTTCCTAACAATTATTTTTAAAGTATTTATTATTATAATTATTTTTTTTTTTATTATTAGTATTATTGGTAGTATTTTTTAAAAACAAATAATTACTATGTGACTGTGCAACATACACCAATATGTTGTTATGAAACTACAGTGTGCAGAAGTGTGGGGGGAGGTCGACCAATGAAGAGTGTCATGTGAAGCTCGTGCTTTCAATTTTCTACACAAGACAAATGAGTTCTGCTCCGGGACATAGGACTTGACGCGTATGACCCCCCTTTTTTTCTTTATTGTTAGCAAACTGTGGTGAAAAGTCTGCAGAATGACACTTTCACAGGAAGCGGATACCACAGGTGGGTCATACTCCAAATGAGGTGGTATTAAAAATAATGATTCTGGAATGTTAATAGTCTTTCTTCTTCTCCAGTCTGGGAATCATCTACGGCGTCTTCTCATTTTCTAATCTAGTGGCGCCGGCGGTGGTGGCGATGCTGGGGCCGAAGATGACCATGTTTGTGAGCGGGCTGCTTTACAGGTACTTGTCATGTATGCAGCTATGATGCCGAGTGAGACTCGATCAATCCATCGCTGATCTTGTGTCTAGTGGCTACGTCGCCGTCTTCATCGAGCCATCCACGTGGGCCTTCTACTTGACGTCTGTGCTGATTGGCGTCGGTGCGGCGAGTAAGTTCTCGTATCGTCCCATACGTACTGTACTTTTAACAACACTACCGTTAATTCCGGTGTATAAGATGCTACTTGTTTCTTAAACTTGCGGCTTATACAGCGGTGCGGCTAAATTCTAATCTTGTGACATCTCTTTTACTTCAGAACAAATACTAATTCTTTAAATACTGTGCCGCTCGCGAGTGAGTGAGGAAATGGTAGCGCTTTCTTTGGCAGGGGCAAATCGTGAGCCATCAGTGCACTCACAACGAGCTTGTCCACCCATTGGAAATCAGAGGAGGTCATCAATATAACTGTCTGACACTAAACCCATCACACAGCAACTTAACACTCAAAAGGTGTACCTGACAAATATACAAACATGTACCAATATGAGTTTAAAATAGAAAAAAAACTAACTCAAAGTTTTCCCATAGTGCATTGCTTCTGAGCAACACATTCATTGGCGTGCTGTAATGACGTCAGCCTCCCTCTGAGCTCCTCTGGCTCCTTCTGGTGGACAGAGACAGCATTGCAGCACCATCCACCATTTTCTATGCTGCTTGTCCTCCAATGAAATGCTTTGCTCAAATGAAATGCATGATGGGGAAAAAATTAAAATTTCTATTTTAACTTGCATTGGTACATGTTTGTATATTTCGGAGGTATACCTTTTGAGTGTTAAGTTACTGTGTGATGAGTTTAGTGTTCTTTGTAAGATGACACCGTGAGTCAAACTGTTATATTGAGTAATGACCTTCAGCGATTTCCAACAAGCTCGCTGTGAGTTTTTTCATAGCTCATGATTGGCTCCTGTCAAAGCGCTACCTGTTCCTCACGGACTCGTGCACTCCACGATATGCCATTTTACGACGTGGACACGTGGGGCTTATACACCGGTGCTGCTTATGAGTCTTACATTTTTGGTAATAATTGCAGTAATTTGGAGACGCACAGCAATCGACACACAAGATGTGATCATTAAAAATGTAAATATGAGGCAAGATTCCACATTCAATTCTGCGTAACGCTCACATCCATGGATCACATTTGAGTGGGATGCAGCGGATTAATAACAGGCCGCCTCTGCACGTGTCCAGAAAGATGAAACATGACCGGGTGGGATGTGTGTGTGTGTGGGGTCACATTTATACAGATCAAAAAACATTTTCAAATAATATTTTTCTCTCTTCCAGTGCTGTGGACGGCTCAAGGACTTTTCCTGGTGGAGAACTCTGAGGCTGCCACCATCAACAGGAACACGGGGATGTTCTGGGCTCTGTTACAGTGCAGGTAGCGGCCAACGGCATTTACAGAGAATATATCATAATAATACAGAAGAACATATCATGTAAGAATGCTCACTTTGATTGGGAACAACAGTTAGGTTTTTCCCCAGAGAAAATAATGGAAATAAAATACCTTTTGCCATCATAAAACAATTTTCAGCTTAATTGACGGTAATGTAAAAAGAAGTTATACAAGTAACCGTAATCATTCGTAAACCTTCAAATCAATTTCAGCTGCGGTTGTGGTTGGCATTTTCCTATGTGGCTTCTTATCACTGATAGCCTCATGGAATTGTGTACACCAAAATGTGTCCAAAATGTGGCACGGGGGCCATTTTTGGCCCACAGATTTTTTTTTGGGCCCCACGGCACATTCTAAAAATATAATTTAACAAGACAACTAAAAAAAAAAAACCCCAGCAAAAATGAAAAATCAGCAGTATTTTATTTTTATTTTACAAGTACAAGAATAAAGTCAAAATATTGAAAGAAAAAAGTGGTATTGTAAAGACAAAAAGTTGTAATTTTATGAGAGCATCCTAATGAGGAAAAATAACATCAATTTAGCAGCATAAAGTTGAAATATTCAAGAACATTTTTTTTTAAGTCACAATATGAAAAACAAACAAAACAACGAATAAAGTTGTATTTTTTGGAAAATTAGGTTACGGAAAAAGTTAGAATGTTACGAGAATAAAGTCTAAATATGATGGGAATAAAGTCATAATTTACGAGAATAAAATTTATAAAAACAAAGTTGAAATAGTTGGAAAATAAAAAAAAAACAACAGAAATGGAAAAAAACAGCTAGAATTTTCAGAGAATAAAGTCAAAATATGGAGAGAAAAAAAGTTGCAAATGTTACGAGAATAAACTGGCAATACTATGAGGAAAAATAATGTCATTTTTAGTAGCATAGAGTTGAAATATTTAAGAAAAATAATATAAAAAAAAGTCATAACATTATGAGAAACAAAACAAAATAAAATAGTAATTTTTGGAAAGAGTAGTTGGGGAAGAAGTTATGGGAATAAAGTCATAATATTACGCAAATAACATTTACACAGATTGTTTAAAAAGAAAGTTGAAATATTTAGAACAGGCAGCAGCTGTACCATTACACCACAGTGATTTTACGCAATATTGGATCTTGTCATTTGCGTTCATATTGTCACATATTTGCTCTCATTTCTAATCAGAGTTGTCATCAATTGTCCTTCATAGGCTAGTCTGCCGCCCTAGTGGCCATTCCTGTCACACCATGTGTCATTAGTGGGTTCATGACAGCAGAATTGCGCCACCTGTGTTTATTAGCAGATGCTACTATGGCACATGATGTCAAGATGTGTTCAACTGACACCTTTTCTTCTTCTTGTTGGGTTAGCTTTGCTGATTGCTCTAAAGGGAGCGCTTTAATTAAAGGTCAACGCTGGCGAAGTTTTGAGTTATTGAATGCACGCAACAAATTCCTGATTTGGACTGCGTCGTCTCGCTGCAAGCACGGATTAGTCTCACTGCCAGCGCATCATCTGATAATCAGAGATTTATCTGATGGCCTCTTAAAATGTCAGGGAAAAATGCAGAAAATCAGCCATGATTGTTTCCCAAAAGCACTCAAATGTCGTCCTATGTGCAAAAAACAGAGAGGAAATTGACTTTAATCTTAAAAAAAAAAAAAAAATCTTAAATATGACCAAAAATATCAGATATTTTTAGTAATATGTGTGTGTATCTGTACAATGGTGTGAGTGTTTGCTCCTTTCTGATTTTTTTATTTTTTTGCATGTTTGTCACACTTACCTCACTCATCTTTGCAGAATTGTTGTAATTCAGTCACATTGGAGGGTTTTCCAGGAGGAAGTGTCTTTTTAAGGTCATGCCACAGCATCTCAATCGGATTCAAGTCAGGACTTTGACTAGACCACTCCAAAGTCTACATTTTGTTTTTCTTCAGCCATTCCGAGGTGGACTTGTTGGTGTGTTTTGGATCATTGTCCTGCTGCACAACCCAAGTTGGTTTCAGCTTGAGGTCAACAACAGATGGCCGAACATTCTCCTTCAGGATTTTTTGGTAGACAGCAGAATTCATGGTGCCATTTATCACAGCAAGTCTTCCAGCTCCTAAAGCTGCAAAACAGCCCCAGACCATCACACTACCACCACCATATTTTACTGTTGATATGTTCTTTTTCTGAAAAGCGGCGTTACTTTTACGCCAGATGTAATCGGACACACACCTTCCAAAAAGTTCAACTTTTGTCTCTTCAGACCACAGAGTATTTTCCCCAAAAGTCTCGTTGATCATCAATTTGTTTTCTGGCAAAATTCAGACAAGCCTTAATGTTCCTTTAGTTCAGTGCAGGCCGTTTTTGCCCAGTATCTTTCTTATGGTGGAGTCATGAACACTGACCTTAACTGATGCAAGTGAGGCCTGCAGTTCTTTGGATGTTGTTGTGGGGTCTTTTGTGACCTCTTGGATGAGTCGTTGCTGTGCTCTTGGGGTCATTTTGGTTGGCCGGCCACTCCTGGGAAGGTTCACCACCGTTCCATGTTTCGCCATTTGTGGATAATGGCTCTCACTGTGGTTCGCTGGAGTCCCAAAGCTTTAGAAATGAAGAAAAGAAGAAAAGAATCACTTTTTCCACACACGGCCATGGAGGTTTGGATTTTTTTTCTCCCTTCATAATAAAACATTTCATTTAAAAACTGCATTTTGTGTTCAGTTGTGTTGTCATTGACTAACATTTACATTTGTTTGATGATCTGAAACATTAAAGTGTGACAAACATGCAAAAAAAAAAAAGAAATCAGGAAAGGGGCAAAGACTTTTTCACACCACTGTATATTCAATTTGTGCATTTTTATTAGCAGTATTTTTCTGAACGTCGTCTAGTTCACCCATTCCTTTGTACTTACATTTCCAGCATGTTGTTTGGCAATCTGTACATTTACCTGGACTGGAATGGAAGAACAGAAATACCAGGTATGGTTTAAAAAAAAAAAAGAAGTACCATAATGACTGTAAGAGAGGAGCATGATAATAAAAGTCCAAATATGTTGTTAACTCTTCCACCATCTGTTGATTTTCTATGTCAGACAGCAGCAGGAGGAAGATTTTCCTGTCGCTGGTGGTGGCCTCTGTGGTGGGGACGCTGTGCTTCCTGGTGCTGAGGAGGAGTCCTCCTCAAGAGGAGATGCTGTCGGAGGAGGAGGGACAGTCGCTTCTCTCTGCCCGCATGGTGTCAGTGGACCTCCTCTCCATAATTATGCACGTTACATCTTCATTCGTATGGTTTATGGCGGTTTATGTCCTTTTTGCAGCAGATGACTAAAAACAGCAAAGCATTCCGGTTATTCAGAAGTCTTGCGCTTTTGCAGCGCAGTCCCAAAAGCGGTAGCGTTCCTGTCACTTAGCGTTTGTGCAGTAGGTCCCTAAAAACAGCAACGCACTCATGCTAGGATCATTGACTTGCGTTTTTGCAGTAGGCCTTTTAAAAACAGCAGAACACACCTGTCATTAATATGATCTTTGACTACCGTTTTTTGCAGTAGATTCCTAAAAACAGCAAAACACTCATATCGTGGATCTATGACTCAGGTTTTTAACAGTCAACACAATCAGCAGAAAACCTCTGTCTTACTGACGATCATTGACTTTTTAATATATATTGTATATCCACAAAAACAGCAGAGTTGTACTGTTAGGTAGCATATATTTGACTAGCGTTTTTGCAGTGGATACTTAAAAACAGCAGAACAATCCTGTCACGTAGAGGACCTTTTGGCTAGTGTCTTTGCATTAGGTCCTTAAAAACAGCAGTGTTCTGTCATACAGAGGATCTTTGACCAGCATTTTTGCAGTAGGTGCTTAAAAACAGCAGTGATCCTGTCACAGAGTCCACTGTATTTTATTAAAATTGTTGTTTTTGTGGCTTGTTTAGGTACAAGCACAGAGCAAACATGGCCCTGCAGGAGGTCAAGGCAGACTTCAGTAAGTTTAAATTTGCACAAAGACAAAACTAATATACTGTAAGACAGAATAAACCTCACAGCGTGCGTTCCTCCTCAGAGACCATGCTGCAGCTGGTGAAGACTAAGAGCATCCTCCTCCTGAGTCCCTGCATGGCCTACAGCGGTGAGTGGGCCGCACGCAACGCACCAAGCTCCGCCTCCAGCTGTGACTTCTCTGCAACCTGAGCTTGTCTTCCTCACAGGCCTGGAGCTCTCCTTCTACAGCGGAGTGTACGGTACATGCATCGGAGCCACCGCGCAGTTCGGAGAGGCGGCAAAAGGCCTCATTGGGATCTCCGGCATCGTGGTGGGAGTGGGTGAAATCATCGGTAGGCTTAATCCCGCCCACCAGTCGCCAAGGTGTCATCAACACTCCTATGAGTGTGTGTTTATTTTTTTTATTTTACTTTTCTCCTTCTCGTTCACCAGGCGGAGGCTTGTTTGGATTGGTGTGCAAGAACAATCGCTTCCGACGTACCTCGGTGGTTTTCCTGGGAATGGTCGTTCATTTTGTGGCCTTCTATCTCATCTTCCTCAACATTCCCGATGATGCTCCGGTTGTGTTCAACACCGTCACACAGAAGAGCTCTTTTCTCACGCCAAGGTATGGATAGATAGCACATGTGCCACCTGTAATACCAGATAGCAGACGTGGAGTCTGTAAAGTCGCCAAATATTAGATTACTAGCAGATGTGGCATCTCTAAAGCTGACAAACAGATAGTGGACGTGGCATCTGTAAAGCTGCTAACACTAGCTATTTGGCACACATGCCATCAGTCAAGCTGATAAACATTAGATCCATAGCAGATGTGGCATCTGTAACGCTGCTAGACATAAGATAGGTTAGCCGAATATTATTTAACATTATTTTTTTGTACAAAAAAGGAAGACCTTACCCCTAATGTATGCCTGGTACTGAGGAAAAAAGATGGCTAGATAATTTTTTTTCCATTGTATTGAATATACTAATGGGGGGGGGGGGGAGGATTTTTACGTTGGTCTCTAAACTTTTAATCAACATTTTTCACCTTTTGGCCTCATAGTTTGTGCGCTAATGTCGTCTAATAACTGATGTGATTGTCCTGCAGCGTGTCCATCGCCCTGCTGTGCAGCTTCCTGCTCGGCCTGGGAGACAGCTGCTTCAACACGCAGCTCTACAGCATCTTAGGATGCGTCTACACGGAGCAGAGCACGCCCGCCTTCGCCATCTTCAAATTCATCCAGGTAATCCCAAATTGGCAATTGTCAAGCGTTGTTAGCGTAAGGAAGGAAGGAAGGGGGCGGAGGCGTTGCCTTGTGAAGTGTGAAATGAATTCACTTTTAAACAAACGAAAAGCCACTTTTATGTACATGCAAACATCATTGAGTGGACGCTTTACTGAATTAAAAAGTCGTATTGTCAATGTTAATGATGAATTAAAAACTGCACCCCGTCCTCAGTCTGTTTTCGCAGCAGTGGCATTCTTCTACAGTGGCGACGTGATGCTCATGTGGCAGCTCCTCCTCATGGTCATCCTGGGCTTCAGCGGCACGCTCTGCTTCTTTGTGGCGGAGCGCGTGTACAACTTCTCTGCAGAGCCACTGGAATGACTGGATTTGTATTTTTTTTTACAGAACCCGTGCAGCTTTGCCTTGTTAGCCAATGCACTTGAACTATGCGCTCCAAAATGTAATTTTTTATCATTATCACTGCCACCATTATCACCAAGCAGGTACTTTGCATATTTGCTAATGGCGTGACACCACCCACACTGTGATCAGTGTTCATTAACACTACTCTCGCTTTCTAACATTTACTACCAGCCGCCAGCTTGTTTTTGGAAATATTTTTAATGCATTTCAAACTGTCACTTCCTGGCTTTTATAGGGTTTTTTTGTTGTTTTTTTCCTGTTTGATAAAATATCTCTCAGAATAAGAGCGCTGGACAATCTCTGTTTTGTGGTCTAGACACATTTTTTTATGCTGAGTCTTAACGTTTGAAAACACACAGATCCGTGTATATATAAAACCACTGCTAACTAGCCGACATCATTTTTGGAAAAAAATAATAAAGCGAATTGTTTGTTATAATGCACTTCCTCCATTCATTTTGACGCTCCAACGTCGTGCCACAATGAAATTCTGCCCCCTAGTGGCTGTGAGCAGAATAGCGGATGACAGCACAATATGATTAAAAGCTCGGTAAGTCATCTTTATTCAAAATAATTATTTAAAAAAATATATACATGTACATATCTAACTTAAAAAAGCAGAGAGCTTCCGTCAAAGATATTTTTGTTACTGATTACTTAGCATTTTGTCATGTTAAAGTTGAAAAAGCCACGAATTTTTCTTTGTGCTTTTTTTCAGCATTAATGGCGGAATGGTCAATGCTAGCACATAGTAACGCTAGGGTTAGCGTGTTTGATGTTTTTGTGGCATGTTTTTTTTCGCTAAATAAAGCTCTTAATTATGTTTTATTATATTTTTAAATGATGCAGGTGTATCTAATGCCACCGTCGAGTGGAGGAAAAGACTTCCAAGGTGAGTCAAGGGTACAGCTTCAGCAAAAGAACATTTGTGTTTCAATGTCTCCAAGATAACTTTATGCCATATTTAAAGACGTGCACTTAAGTATCACAAAACAAGAGGAATGTTAATGAATTTGCCCCAGAGTCGCTGCAAAGGCATCAAGGCCATTAATCAAAAAGGCAGAGGATGCAGGAGGACAAGAAGTAAGGGAGGGGAGTGCACATTACTTGTTTGGTAATTGAGTATTGATCACTTCATAAGGAGAGTAAGCAGATTTGTGCCACCTTAAGTCAATTGTGCGACTTACTGAAGCTCACGCTGGGCGTCATGGCTGCAGTCACCGTTCACACAAGAACCTGTCTAATGCACATTTTTGTAAGGCACAGTGCCGTGTTTTTTCGAATAAAACACACCCAGGACAGTCAAACTACTGCAGGGGCGTTCATGTTGCCTTTCAGGTCTGTTTTGCTGTTTTTTTCCTTCTGCTATAGCTAAGGTAACATTGATTATAGTTGTTTTTTTGGTACTATTTCACCCTTTCACTATTTCTATCGTTTATGTAAATATATTTAATAATATATGCATTCATTCATTCATATCTAGGATGTCTAGTGTTCCCTTTTTTTAAAGCAGTATATTTATACAAATTTACAAAATTAATATGTATAGATAAAATATACATGAATGTATTTCATATATATTTATTTTATAGATTTATGAATATTTATTTATTTTTCTAAAAAATGGCCCCCATTTTTTTCTATTTTCTTAAAAATAGATGAACCAGAATGCCACACAGCAGAGAGCAGACCTCACCAAGACTGATACTGTTTCCGTTCAATACTGTAGGTGGCAGTAATGCTCATGATCTCACAGCACACTATATCTTATACAAACACACACACACGGCTCCACCTACTGGATCTGGTGGGTCAGTGCACCACTTGATCCCCACTTCGGCATTGTCTAGTGTTTAATTTGCACCTTTATCTGGATTTGCACCAAATTGATGTGTTTGATTATGTTAATTGGTTCATGTTCCAGCGTTCTACAATGTTGGGTGAAAACCACTGATGTAATTCCATGAATGATCAATAGAACTCAGAACTGCACTGTTGTGAGGTGGAGATGACATTGTGAAAATGACCATAATTGGTCATGAGGCATTTGCAAAAAGTGAGTAAAAAATATGAAAAGCAAAAGTCTCATCACTAGATTTGTTGCTAGTTGCTTTTTTTTTTTTTTTTTTTTTTTTAAATAAAAAAGGAGGTGTATGACTTCTTGAATGTATGGGAAGCACTATAACTAATCAAATGGTGTACAGCAATGTCTAACTCTCGTGTAATCTAATGGATGCGGCCAGTGGTGACATTGTTATGGCTGTTAAATGTCCTGTCCGCTTCCATTAAATCCAATCACACTCGACGTTGATTTCCCCGAACGCCGCCACTCGATCATCAAAATGCACTCATCACACAGGATGGACTTCAGTGGTTTCCTGCTGGTGGAAGTTCTAATTAGCCATGGCTCGGTTCACCAGAGGTCTCAGTGTGTTTGTCTCAGAAACTCAGTGAAAGCATTCACAAAGTGTGTTTGTGCGCGCCCTGGGAGATGCTTCATTTGTTACTCCTCAGCTGCGCCCCTCTTTAACCAGAACCATGTTTAGAACAGCACCGCGGTCCCTGCAGCTCGCTCGCCTCGTTTGCATGAATTATGGAAATAGCCCACCTGAGGATATTTGTGGGATTAAAAGGTTGAGAGTACAATTGAACACACACACACAAAAAAGAACAAAATCCATCGAGTTGAAATAGAAGAACACTTTTAACTGCTGGTTTGTTTTTTTTCTTTTCATTTCTTGCTCCGCCTTCGTGGGTTGACACACAATAGATGTTTTTGCAATCATCAGCAGTGCAATTAAACTCATCATCCAACGGCGTGCGCTCATTGTTCACGGATCAGAGGTCCGCAGCGCTTGCGCTTGTACTGACATTCACCTCAATTATCCCCGCCTTTGCTCCCAATTCTAATCAGGGCCGTGATTGATTCCAATCCATGACTGGCAAGAGCGCAGCTTAACCAGATGTTTTTCTTTGTATTTTTCAGGACCACCAGAAGCTGACGGAGAAGCTCTGCTCCAAAGATCGCACGTAATGCCAATGCTGGACTGGGATGAAGAGCACGTCTCCGGGATGAAGCACACACTCCTGGTACGGAGCCTTGGCGAACTCCGGGAAAAGCTCTGTGTCGGGGTCCTCCACATCCACCTGCCACAAGGGGGTCAGTGCCAAAATGTATTTTCAAAGCGCGTCTAAACCTTACCTGGCTGGTGTTGTGAAGGAGCTTAGAGGGATGCGGATAGAGCTTGTCCGAGTCTTTTGGGGAGTACAAGCGGATGTATTTGCGTCCAACCACCTGAAGGTGACACGAGGAAAAGATGCCTCAATGAAGTGTGGAAAACAATCTTTCACTACTGTTCGTAGGTGCTGTATATAGTGACTGCTCCAGTGAACGCCTCTATTCAATTAACAGAGTCGCCCATAGTCACCGGGTGTGGTCTACAAACGCAAATGACCGCCGGGGTCTCTAATTAGCACCGCAGCTGTGGCTGTAGGCAACCTCTCTTCTTAAGATGGCAGTAGCTACATTTGAAGTATCATGAGTGGTCAGCATCCACCAGCTTTACTATTAAATGAAAAAGTAATAAAAAATAAAAAAAGAACTCCTCCTTACTTTTATCCTTATGGTTGGAAGGGGTGTTGCAAAGGAGGGAGAGACATGCTTACTAGGAGGAAGCCTCAATTATGACAACACTAAACTGCTTAGTTATCACTGTCCATTTCATAGGAGCAGATCCTTGCTCATGGCCATCTTTACACTTCATTATGGCCACGGTGTTTGAGTGGCTAGGATCAGCAAAAAAAAACAAAACTGGATGTCTCAACACTCGTGTTTCTCCTTGCCTAATTTTACTTAACTTTTCACTTTCCTTTTCTTTGAAGCACTGAATTTGAAGAGTCTACCTCATGCTTGTGAGACATAATGAGAGGAAAAAATGTAACTAAAAAGATCAAAAGTGACGTTCTCTGTGTCTGGACGCATGACTATGTATTCTTCCACCATGTACACAGAACTAGTCATTTTTCTTTTTGCATGTTTTAATATATTTGTACATTTTTACAAATATCTTAATATGTTGGATATGAATAATTTATGGGAGTACATGGCAACATGAGGACCACTACAAAATGCCAACATCTGGCTACATTCCACCACATTCATAGACTTTTACCAAACGTAAGCATCATTATTTTTTTAATGATAGCCAAGATCTCCAGCATAACCCTGTGACCCTAGTGAGGATAAGCGGCATAGAGAGTGGATGGATGGATAGCCAAAACCCTAAACTGGCAAATGTTGTTGCGGTGGAGGGGGTCAATGGTTATTTCAGTATTTTTCAGTTTGTTTTTCCTTTTTCCCTATCAGTAATCTGCCCAGACTCCAAAGGGTGGATTTTAAAAAGCCAAGCGCCCCCTCCCCGCTGCCTCTCTTGTTGCCAAGGTTACCTGTGCCAGGAAGTTCTGCTGGGGGTCCTGGTGGAGGGGAGACACGGTGCCCGCAGGCCCGAACCACGCGTTCACAGTCACGTCATCTTCGTCTCCATCACCCAGGCAGCAGTAATCAGGGAGACGGATGTCGTCCTTCAACTCCGGTATCTATGGCAACAACATTTCTTTTGGATGATATCTACCATTTTAAGGATGAACATGAGGAACAGGAAGAACTTGTATTATTCAGATGAACATTTGTTGGTTGGGGTTCAACAATTGGGACCGTAATTGAAAAAGAACGATGCCAACTTCAATTAAATCCTGAATAAAATGGAATTTGGGATGGCGAACACAAAGCATCGTTACTAATCAGTCAATTATTAGCTTGACTAGCTGCCCTTTTGGAAAAGGTCGACGTGGACAACACACAAACTCCACAGTGAAATGGAAGTCTACAAAAATCAATAGTGGAGTGGAAAATACATCTTAATCGTTATTTGTATTTATTATTATTTTTTTATTTGGTTATCGCTGACATTATATAAAAATATTTATTTAAAAATAGATTTTTAATCATTTGGCCATCAGAAAATATACAAATACTATTTATTTATTATGATTTTTGTCACTATTTTCTTCACTTTTACTGCCTGAGCTTACCTGCTCAAACAGCTGATGCTGAGCTAGATAGCCACAGATGGTTGTCGCCCCCTCCTGTGAGGTGTCACTCTGCACAAAAAAAAACCATCCAAAGAATGCCAGTGTTGTGAAATTCCATTTACAGCATACGTAAATTAGTGACTAACCGTTTTTGAAACATATCTGTCGATGAATTCACTGAGCGTCATCAGCGTTTGGGACCACTCCTCATCTGTGTACCTGGAGCCCACCTCCACGGGGACGGTCCGACAGCCCGCCACGGCCCTCAAGTAGTCTACACTTTGGCCAAAAAGAACTTTAGATTTGCATGTGCCAGTGCCTCATGATTTTATTCCCCTGCCTGAGATCAGTTTACACTCAGTGGTGCTCTTGAAAGCAATGAAAGAGAAAAGTGCAGAGCAGCAGCTGACTGTCCGCTATGGAAATGGTCTGTTAGACGTCCTTCACATCTAGACTCATGCAGCTTTTCTGTCCACTCAGTCGGATAAGTGCACTTAGCTGCTCGACAAGTGCAAATCAGCTTGATTACACGAGTGTTTAACAATGCTGGAGGGCGAATAACTGCTGGACATGGAGACAAACTGTCTGCACTTTTACTTGTTGTTATTATTACAACACGACCTGTACTTGTGGCAAGGAGTCTTATTTACAATGTGCAACTTTTATTTACTGGTTTTGATATGAACCATGTGAGACATTCGACAGGTTGAATGGCAAGTGCATAGAGCAAATAAATTATATAAAAAAATAAAACAAATACATTAAATTAAAAAAAAAAAGGAAATTAGCCCTGCATAAATGATAATTTGAGGTATTCTTTCAAATATTTTCCAGTTATATTTGAAAGCAAATGGACACATTGTAATTAATTATTTAAATAATACAGACACAAACATTTTAAATATAATTATTATATATGATTAAAAAATAAAGGTGACCAAAAAATAATCACCAAAAACTCACACACCTATGAAAAATGTTATCTAAATTAATTAAATACAGTGTTCTGTACTCGCTCTGTCATGGTTCACCTTTCACAGAATTTTGTTTTTGTGCTACTTTTTTTTATTACAGCGTATGAACGCTGTTACAGGAGGAGCCTGGCCCTTTAAGAAGAATTGTATTATGGGAAGATGTGTCTTGCTCTTCCGGCTTTCCTCTGTCTGCACCACCCATTGTTTTCTGCGTCCTGATTGGCTGTAGACCATTGTCAATCAATCTCCTTTGTGCCGACCTGCCACATCTCCTGTGTCATCGCTAGCTTGCTTGCTAGCTTGTAAATTAATCTTCGGTTTTTCTGCAACAATATGTTTTAACAAGGATACAAAAACGCTACAGTACAGCGGAACGGCGCCAGGGCGAAAAGGCACGTTCACAGGAGTGAAACATGCGTGAGTGACTTAGTAATTTCTTGTGTTGATCATTAAAATTCAAACAAAGGTTTGAACTTTTTGGAGAGTGTTTAAACAAGAGAGGAATGTGAGAAAATGTTATTGCCTGTTTGAGAAAAGTGTATAACGTGTATGGTAAGGGGTCTTACAGCCTTAAAACTTATAATTGTTAAAAAAATGTTAAATACAGTTGGCTATTTCATGGATTTCACTTATTGCGGCTATTTTAAGAACCTATCCCCGCGATAAACGAGGGAACACTGTACTGTAATATAAAGTATATTACAGTATGAGTTATCAGAATATTCGATACTGTATATTGGGCTGGAATCTGCAATGTCAGTCTATCTTTAATCTGGATTTCCTCCAGATTCCACATTTAGGAGCCATTTCAAATTTCTCACTGTCAATCCTATTGTGTTTAAGTGGGATCTTATGACATTTTTCTTCCAAACAGTGCATCTGCACATTCTGAGTACCGGTACTTATTTAAATTCATTATTTTACTTATTTTTTACTTAATACAGCTACACTTACAACACACAAAATGCAATTTCTCATTCTATTCCAGTGTATGTTTGCCAATAAAATCGGTGTATAGTGTAAAAATGTAGAAAGAAATGAATGATAAAAACCCAAACCTCCAGGGGTGCTCATTGAGAGCAGGCCAGTGTTCAATGGTCCCCTCTAAGACCACCGCTTTGAGGGGAAGCAGGTAGTTGTTCTTGAAGCTCTCCAGAGACGGACATTTAACTCTGGGAACTGCCACATCTACTCGGATCAGTGGGACATCTGGACATGCCATCTTAATTCTCTGTTGAAATAGAATCTTATTGAGGTGTTATTTGGTCAAACATGCAAAGTGCACACGAGAGAAAACCACAACACTGACCTTGGCCTCTGGAACTTCTCTTCCAACCTCATTTTTGGTGTCTTTGCTGACTTCCTTCTGTAGAATCTGGACCAGAACTTGCAGCCTGTCGTCCATGATGGCCGCACCCATGAGGAGACCCATGTCACAGGTGCGGATAGCCTGTAGGAGGTCCTGCTCTGAGGGCTCCTCTCGACAGAGGCCGCACACCTTGAAGAGGCAGCCGTAGGAGTACACCCTTCTCCACTCCTTGTCCACGTGGCGCCAAGTCCCCGTGTTGAGCTTCTCCCAGGAGATGTCCAGGATGATCTGAGCATTAAGCAGGCGACTGGTGGAGCTAGTGTCTGTGTAGAGCTGCTGCCTGGACCGCCTCAGCATGTCCACAACGCTCGCCTCCACCTTGTCACTAAAGTGCAGCAGGAAGTGGTCCTCGTCGGTCGGAAGAAGAGCAGCGATCTTTGACCACAGGACGGCCATGGAGGAGGACTGTGGAGCAGAAAGGTAAGGTGAGCAATGACACACCTGATGGCACAATGAAAGGTGCATTAACATATTCTTCACATGTGTATCATAAATTTACACTGAACAAGTTAGGTTTTAATTATGAATTGTTGAGGGTTTGCTGATATACGTTGGTATACGAAGGTTGTCACTAACAGTGGAATAAAGATCAGGGTTTTGAATTTAATAAAATATATCATCCTCCAACCAGAAATGCCATTAGACAGTACCTCTGATATCCTGATTAAACTGTACATTTGTCCCAATAATAGTGAATGTATCCATGCACAACACACACAATGTTATGTTTACCTTTTAAAAGCGCCACTGTGTTCCGATTTGCGTGAACGACGGCCGTTGCGAAAAGAGCCTGAAAATAGTACATACAATAAATTATATAAAATATAAAAGTGTCCGTTTAAATATTTTTATAATTAACGGTGGGGTTAGAGCACAAAAACTATTCTTGAACGAGCCAGATACGTAACATTAAGAGCTCTAGCAGCGACTAACTCTGCTTTGGGTGCGTCGACATAAACAAACCGGGCGGAAACTGTGACTTGTCAAATATTTGTTCCGCCGTGAGTTCCAAGTTGCTATAACAGAAAAATATTGCTTCCCTGTTCAGATGAATGACTATTTAATGAAAAAAAAAATCGAATTGAGTTCAGCAATTGTATTTAATATATTTTAAACAATCTTAAATGTTGTAAGGGTCCAAAAGGGTACAGTTTTTAGTCTTGTTAACATGCTCTCTGTGTGAGTGCCTCGACTAACTCAACTTGTTGGATTGAGAGAAACAGTGGACAGCTAATACATATAATAGCAAAATTAATGATACATGCAGTACAGTTACACCTTCAGCCTTATAGATTTTGTATTCGCTCAAATGTTCAAAAAGGTAAATAGCTTTTATTTACACATATGCACACAAATTATAGAGTGTAAATGAAGATTGTTACACACACATTTAGTTTTCCCCTTTTCCGTGGCAGCAGAAGCTTTTATGTAAATAGCAGCTATTCCCAGAGGGCAGAATGATATGTATAGTGTCTCCTAGTGCAAAGCTAAAACAATAATTGGATTTGTCTTCTCGATGTCACTGAGATAGCTGAGCTCTTTTGTATGCGATTGATTTTTCAGCGGGGTGAAGTCTGAGCAAACATGATAGGGACCCCTTCGGCAGGCAAGTCTGGAACCTGAGTGAGCGCGACACCATTATCAAATGTCAAACACTATGAAATTCAAATATTCTGCCTGCAAAATGTTCCTTTATGCACCGCGCTTGGAAAGAAGCGGGCCACGTTTCCAATAATCACAGGCAGGATGTTTGAGTGATTCATGCATATCTCTTCTTCTTTTGCTTGCACCGAGGCGAGAGACGGTTTGAATTCTATTGGTTTTTAGACTAAAAAGGATAAAACAAAATGTTATTTGAGGATATCATGAAGCAGACAAAACTTTCCAGAGCTGCTGCAGCTTCAAAGAGAAAAAAAAACTATCACAAGGAAGCTTCTTGATGACATAAGTCTCTGTTTTAAGATGAGACTGCAGTGAGAGATGGTCTCAGCTGCTCAAACACACTCCATTTGTTTCTGGATGGGATGCTAGTAAAATAAAGCTCACACTTCCTGATGTGGGTACTGTGTGTATACGTATCGCCTACGGGATGTGATGCTGCTGGGGTGGGGGCAGAGATGTATTATTCAGATACATCTCACACATGCCTATAAAACGTTGTGAGGCCAGTCCCAGGGTCAGAGGCCCGTCTGTGTTTTCCCTTTGATTCAACTGCCAGCTGGTGGTCAGTTACCTTTCATCACGGGGAATGGACAGAAGTTTTCCTGAGACCCTCTTGATGTTGTCACATAAATTACATGTTACAACTATAGGGTGAGCCTGTGAGCAAACAAAGGCATTTATCACTTATTACTTGCTTTAAATAGGCTGCTCCGGTTTCAGTCGCTGATTTTGCTGCTTTGAACATCATTTCACAAAAGTTCTCCCTGCAGATTTTTGTCTTTTAATTTACTTTAACTGTTAATTTTATGCCTCTACGAATGAGAGTCTTTCTTGGAGCTATATGAGCGTGTGTGGTAAACAATTAATTAGCTTTGGATTATCATATTTGTCTTTAACCCTGGCGCTCGTCTCCAAAAAAAACTCCCCGTAGCCAATTTTGTTTGGGGGGGTGGGTGGCAGGGCAGCGAAGACCGTGACTGTTCCCTGGAGGGGGCAGGGTGCCGAATCACAGGAGGGGCGTAATCAGCACCATTACGCTCTAGGTGCTGTTGAAATAAAAGATGGGAACAAGCCTCCAGTGGTGTTGCCCTGGATTAGAATCCAATTAAACACTGTTTAGCTCCGCACAAACTGCCAACCTTTGCCTGTTCACTCATGAAATTAATGTATTGTCGCGGCACAAAGGAAACGTTGCGACAGGGCGCAGCGGCAGCCTCCGTGTGATTTTGGCAAGACAATGGAAGAATTGTTACAGCAGGGGGAATTAATTCACTTTACTTTATTTCCAATGGGGAGAAATTGTTACATTAAAGCAGTGCCTCTGAAATAGTGGGTGAGGTGTTTGGGGTGTCGGTATCAGTGTCTTCACGCTTTGCCCACATGCATTGTGTTCATGCTTGATTGATACACTAGCCTCCAGCTACAGTAGGTGGCAGCGGTGCTCTAATCAACAGGCCGTCTCTTCAACCCAGTTGACGCACACAGAAATCAATGTTCTCTTTAAGCTATGCACGTGCGCTCACGTGTTCTCAGCACACAGCAAATCCACGCAGCGCACAAAATACGATTCAACCTGAACTGTAAATGAAATAAACGCATAACAATTTAGTCTGTGCCATTTTGCAGTGCAACTCAGTGAGTGACAGAGAGCAACAAGCGGGAACAAGACAATGACGAACACTGTCCAACGTCCAATGATAAGATCCTGTTTGCACAGATTCACTTCCGAAGCCAATCAATTCATTAACAGCGCGTTACGTAGTACATGCTGCTGTTTTGCAGGTTAGCATTAAGCTAATGCTGCAGCGGCGGTAAGAGAGCTAAATGCTGCTTGCTAAGCCTGTATTATGGCGAAACGAACGGGCAGTGTAACATCCACTCACCAAACTAAAGTAAAAACAAAAAAGTGGTTCTTTTAAGGTGGACTGGCTGTTGG
Organism: Dunckerocampus dactyliophorus; assembly: GCF_027744805.1. NCBI lineage: Eukaryota > Metazoa > Chordata > Actinopteri > Syngnathiformes > Syngnathidae > Dunckerocampus > Dunckerocampus dactyliophorus. The sequence continues at coordinate 6,525,854 of NC_072836.1, read as the reverse complement.
AGTATGTACAAACTGAAGGGGAAGAGGTGAAACTGGGTGAGATTTTGAAATTTTTGAATGAGAAAGGGCTGCTTTATAAAATATATGCCGAAAAGTAGCCCAAGTAGCAAGTCAGTTTTCGGAGTGAAAAGTGTGGAGTGGGTGTTTGGCGTCACTGTGTGTTTTACTGCCATGCTTTTATTTTGATGGCTGGACGTACCGGATACAGGAAGTGTCACGCCGAGTTTGTGTTGCTGAAGGGAGTGGAAGGTTGGTTGAGAGTTAATTTAAATAGTTTTTAGTTAGACAAAAGTAAACATATACAACAAATATGGCATTGATTTCAAGTAAATTTACAGGATAAAATAGTACCACAAAAGGCCGCTTTAAAACGGAACGTGAAAGTCAAATAAGGAAATGAAAGTATACATAATTAACAGTATAAATGATAAACAAGAAAAGAAGTGGAAAATGGAATGGTAAACTGCGGCTTTTCTTCAATATTCAGATGTTTAATTGAATGAGACCATGCTTGTTTTGTCTGAGGTTGAGAATAAAGAAGCTACATTGTGGAATCAAACTACGCTCCATTCATTATTTACACAGTTCATGAACACATCCAGTTTACTATTAAACATTACAATTATAAAATAAACAAAAACAATTATTACAATGACAATGCAATAATCCCTTTTTAAATGTGTTCCCAGGGGAGCTGAGTGGCGGGCGGACAGGAAGTGGCTTTAGGGTTTCAGAGTTGAGTTTTAGGTTGGCGTGAGTAGCCCGTGTTTTAATTCGGGATTAATGTGCTTGCTGTGAGATAATTCAAAGCTGCAACAAAAGTCTGTTAGTCGTGTGCTTGTGTGTTTCACCAAACATTACAGTAATGTTACTGACACCTAGTGACCAGTGGAGACTACTACATATCATGCACAGCATCTGGGAATGTGTCTTCTGAATGCCTCATATTTGTATTTTAGTTCATTTCACCATTATTGTTCTTGAAAATGCTTAAAAAAATGTAAAATTTGCTTCAATATGCATATTTTTGACTAACAGTAAGCCGTATTCAACCATGAAACAGCATGATTTATTAATTCATATATTTTTGAAAAACTGTGATTGAGTGACACTGCAAAATTCAAACGAAGGACGGCGAAGTCAAGGCAACACGTAAAAAAACTGAAGCAATAATAAGATTTGTCAATGCTTCCTAAAGTTATAGCAACAGTAAGAAGTAGAACGCAAAGAAGAACGCAAGTGACTTTTTTTTTTTTTAAGGTTCTGCATGGAATAGCCGCTACAAATGCAATGAGGACTTTTATTGTATGTACTGTACTTATACACATCTTACCGCTGACTTATTTTGTGCGGAATTTGGATACGACAGAAAATTGCATCACTTCAGACCAGCCTAAGCCAACATCTGTTTGTGCGAGCTAGCGCCCGTCATGCTTATACGCCCAGAAGCCGGGTGGCATTTTTACCCCAGGCTGATCGACACACACATAAAAACCAATGGAGGTTAAGGGTGGAATCCCCCCTAATGGATATTTGGTAACACCCCAAAGAGGTAACAAATGAGCGGTGTAAAGTTAAATGTCCTGTGAAATCACCCCCCCATCTGAAACAAGCTGCCTTTACAGCCTCTGGAGTTTTTTCCCCCTCTGCAGCCAATTATCTTCCCAGAGCCAGAACCTTCACTGATGGAGTGACTACAGGTCTGCTCACTTACAGATGTTTCCGCTAAGTCACAGGCAGGGATGGCGGCGCCGTCCCCCGGGTCCACCCAGACCTGCAACCTGCAGTGGCGCGTACCCGCCAGCTTGGCTTGCCTCCATCGAGCGGTGCTCTGAGCAGGTGCTCCGTGGCGGTGGCGGTGGCGGTGGCTTAAAGTGGCGGCGATGTGTCCAAAGCACTTTGGATCAAATAAATGCAAGCAGGTGCGCCCCCGTAGTGTTTGCCCAGGTGACACCTGCTACTTCCCCTTTAATTAGAGCTAAAACAGCTGTTTCACCAGGACCGTGGGTTAGTCAGCGGCCTCACTCGCTGCTTGATACCGGTCACATTTGATTAGGACCGCGGGCTTTGGGTAATGGCTGCATCAGTACTTGGCGAGTAGAGGTTGGGGGGACATTTGGCTTAGTGCAAAATAACTGAACCAGTCCTTGGCGAGCATCATTTTTGACTTTCCATCTGCAGGAGAAGGCAAAAGGCCAAAGAAAAAGCTCACTTTTGACCAATAGGATGACTTTGCAGAGAAAGGTGAAGATAAAAGAATCAATCTTCACATTGTTGCTTTAATCAGGACACGCTGCGAGCTGCAGGGCGAGTACTTTGATCCTGTGAGGATTGGGGGGGGGGGGGGGGGGGACGAGAGGGAGCACCCATTTTAATATCTCAAGCAGCTCCACGGGGAACTTTTTAGCCCTGAAGAGGGTGCAAGCTCATTCAAAGCAGAAGATAACTGCTGCCCCCATCAACCCACCACCCCTCAGCATACGTCACCAAGGTGGAGCGCCATGCAGGAGTTTCATGCTGTGAACTTGCTCCAGGATGAGGCAGAACATTTTTCTCAATCTTCTCCATGCTCTTGCCGTCTAAACTGTTTGATGATTGACACCTTCTGATCCACATGCAAATAAACAGAGTGTGTGGTGATGTGCGTGCGTGTGCATGTGCATGTGCGCGTGTGTGTGCGATCAGTGAAGTTTGTGTACCAGCAGAGAGCAGTGTTGGGGCAGCAAAGTGCTCCTCCGTGCTGGATGGATGGATGCATGCTCCATCTCTTATAGTGGTGCAGTTCAGGCCAATTAGGGGTAAGACATTTCATTGTTTTAACTCGTACCTTTTTATCAAATTAAATATTTTTGTATCATATTTTCCCCACAAATGAATACATTTCTTAGAACATTTAATTAGATTTTTTTTCCCCGTTAACCTGAGAAGCATCTTTAAGTGTCTTGAAAGCCCTATAAAATGTATTGGACTCGTAAAACTAAAATAAAAAATAAAGCTACTCATGAAAATATTTTATATTAACTATAAAATATAATATACTGTATATTATGGAATGTACTTTTCTGTCATGAAAGACTGAAGCATTGTTGCTTTTTATAATAATAAAACGAAATATGTATGTATCATTTTTTACCCTAAACATTAGCATAGTTGGGGTATGCTGGAGCCTATCCCAGCTGACTTTAGGCAGGAGGCGGCGTACACCTTGGACTGGTCGCCAGCCAGTCGCAGGGCACAAATAGACAAACAACCTTTCACACTGACATTCAAATTAGCGTCGGCAGTTAACCTAATTAACCTATTGGATTTGTAATTTTAAAAGTGAATAAAAAACTAAAAATATAATACAAATGTAGTTAACATATTTTGCTGTTATTAATACATTGTTGCTTTTTATACTACTACTACTACTACTACTACTACTACTACTACTACTACTAATGCTGCATGTACCCTAATACTGCGTGTATAGACTGCCATGCACACTGCAAAGATGAATACACTAGACTTGCTATGTCGTAATATACCTTTTGGATCTGTTTTCGTGTGCACAAATAAGTACAGAGGGTTCATGTGACCTTGGCCCAAGCGGTACCAACTTCAAACGGGGACAGCATTTGCTTGTCTTCCTCTTTCGAGCGTAACTTGAAATCAAACCCATGCGGTCGGCGGTCAAATGCATCCTCCGGGACGCGTAGCGCACACTTGATTGAGGGAAGACGCCGCTTCATTTTGGCGCCACCTGTGACCCGCCGGCGCTCCTGACACAAACAAATGGCTCTGTAAATAAGGAAGAAGGGAGGGCGATGATGTTTTTTTTTTCCCAGCTCCTCCCTCCTGTCTTTTCAGGGAGACGTATGCATAGCACCGCCAACAGGTAATGACGTGGTATTGATCTGGAAAGCTGAGGAGCTGATTGATGATGTTGCCTGTGCTGCAGACGTGCAGTAATGAGTTGCCATCTCATTGGCTCTCCACTCCATCCTGCTCATGTCACACAGATGCTCCACACTGGAGAAAGTTCTTGTCATTTCCTCCTCTATGCACCATCATCCTTCACAGCCACGCTCCTGGAAATAAGTCATTGAAGGATTTTTGTCTCTGAATTGTACACTAAACACTGTGTACCGCACTTTATTTTTCCTGTACTTCTCCACATATTGAGACCCTGCTGCCTAAAAAGTACATAAAACAAACACCAAAGCTAAGACAAATTCTTGGTATCATCTTGTTTGGAAAATGTGCTGAGAAGTCCACACATCAAACGCATTGTAAGCTTGTTTGTCGTGATAAAAGAAACACAATTTTCTTAAGAAATCCTAGTAGGATAATTAAAAAAGTGGCACGTTATGTGTTTAAAAATGGATCTACAGGTTTCATGCTTTGCTTTGAGTCTTGTCTAACTTGGTAGGATCCAAATAAACCGGAATCAATTTGTCATGAGACCTACAGTTCAGGCCCATAAGTGTTTGGACAGTGACAGAGACTTTGTAGTAAGTAATAAATAGTATAAAATGAGGCCTTCCACTTTAAGACTTTTACATGCTTTCCTCATGATTAATGTGTCCACACATTACATTCTTTTCTTGTGATATCATCTTACAAAATCTCCACCCAGAGCTTCAGTCACCCTCCTGAACACGTCCTACTCCAAAGTATTTTCGCCTTCCCTTCCATTTATTACTCTCAGCACATCACCACTTTTCATTTTTCCAAGACGATGACACTCCGGGGCATGATCACAGCACGACCTGTGCGATGGAGACATTTCCTGGGTCCCCGCCTGCCTCCATTACACCCCCACCATACATCTCGCCTGTTCCACTGTGATGCTCGGGGTCCCGGGCAGCCATTCGGGCGGGGACGTGCGCTGACACCCAACACTGTATCATTTGTGGCAAGATATCAACACCAGCCCCAGACTTTCTGTAAAAGTCTGATTTAGAGGCAGAGGCTTACGATACGATCGCCCCGCCCCCCTCCGTGTTCGTAGAACAAAAGACACCACAGAGACCAACTCTGGAGGAGAAGCATGAATCATCACTGACAAGGCTCCTCCCGCCGTGATGTTGTAGCCATGAATAATCTACCTTGCTAAAGGCCTTGATCAATTAGTCAGTCTCTCAAGTGCGCCTCTCAATTAACACCATGAATCCCGATGCTCCCAAGGTGTTGCGCCGTGCTTGTCTCTGCCAATTTAAAGACATGCCCAACCAGCAGAGCTCTTAGGTGTGTGCGCTCAGAAGGATCCACCACCAAAACTATGGAAGAGTATGGCAGCCCTAGCATTGATTTTACCAATCCAGCAGCCAATCACCTCGGGAGTGGGAGACATACACGCCCTATCTGAATGGAAGCTGCAAGAAAAATAAGATGTCTGGAAGTCCGCCCCACCCCTCGGTGCTCCAGAGGTGCCACTACTCCAAGTCCACTCCAGTAGAGCGTTGCATGTGTCAGGGGGGGGTCTGTGGTGCGTGAGTGCTTGCTGTAATTGGAGCAATCCGTTCCCTCGGCCCCGGGGCTGCTGAGACCTCGGGAAGGCTGCGAAGACTTGCTGCTCGCTCCAGAAGCTCACCAGTGTTCTCCGCTGCACCACGACGACCTTTGACATTTGCACTGCTGCTCTGCCAGACGAATGCCATCGCTTCTGAACGCTTGCGGTGGTTGAATGTCGGCGCTTTTCGAAAATATTCTCAGCAGTGAATGGTGCAGATCTTGAATGTATATCCATATTTAAGCATTTGTATATAAAAAAAATTTAAAAAACAAGTTTAGTTTTTCATCAAAAACAAACCAAAAATGTGCTTGAAAATTAAAAACAAAAGTGAGTGCATCCTTCACATTTCAGCACCCATTTTTAGTTCGGTACATCTTACCATACCAAGTACTGTAAACTTGGATATACTTTAGAATAGACAGCTTGTAACAGCTTGTATAGCAGTGTAGATTTACTATTCACTGAAAGTGAGTCAACACACAGCCATTATTGTCTAAATATCTCGCAACACAAGTGAGTAGAACATACAGTAAGTGTGTCTTGCCTAGAATACAGTCAAGCATGGTGGTTGTAGTGTCATGGTCTGGGGGCTGAGTGCATGAGTGCTGATGGCACTAGGGAACTGTGGTCCATTGACGGAAATATCGTATTGTATTAGCCTATTATTAGTCCAAAATATGCACATTGAAGCAAATTGTAAGTATTTTTTTGCTTAAAAAAACAAAACAAAAAGTATTTTAACTTCTTCCCATAATGCATTTCTTCCCAGCAGAGCACTTAATTGGCCAATGGCTGCCAGACCACCGGCTCAAGAGCTCAGCTCCAGAGGAAGCTCGTGAACTCCCTTTGGTGGTCATGGCAACCATTGGCCGATGAACTGCTCTGATGGGAAGAAATGCCATATGGAAAGAAGTTAAAATTGTTGTTTTTTATTGTAAAATGTATAGGTACTTGTCTTGTATATTTCTTAGCTACCTTTTGAGTGTTAAGTTGCTGTGTGATGATTTTATGACACCCTCAGTCAGACAGTTATATTGAGTAATGACCTCCTGCGATCTCTGATGGGTTGACAAGCTCATCTTGAGTTCCCTGAGTTAGCTCGAGATTGGCTCCTGCCAAAGAAAGAGCTACCGTTTTCCTCAGCGACTCGCGAGCGGCACAGTATTTAAACGATTAGTAGTATTTCTGAAATATAGGAGATGTCACAAGATTAGGACATGGTCATAAATTGCGGCTTATACAGCGGTGCGGATAGAGTTCAAAGTTTAAGAAAAAAGTAGCGGCTTATGCACCGGAAATTACGGTGTAAAAGTGTAAAAAAGTGTAGTGTAAAAAATTAAGTGTAAAAGTGACTGTAGGGGTGGTGTTACATGTCTAGAGGGCTCTAATAATGTAAAAAAAAAAACATATTTCGATGGTCGTAAACAGGTTTTCTATGCTCTAGTTATGAAAATATTTCATTTATAAATAAGGAATCCTACTTTGTGGAAATTCATTTATCACGGTCGGGTCTGGAACCAATTAACCGCAATAAACAAGGGATTACTGTATTGCGTTCAAGTTAAATCAACTTACAAACGTTTTTAACTGTCAAGTATGGATTCAAAAACACCAGGAATGGCTCATTTCTGGTTGAAACAGCTTTTCACTGGAAAAGGCACAATAACCACAATTGTGAAATCGTACCCTTATAGGTGTGAACTACCATGTGCAGAATCACACTTAAATGTATATTTAATAACACGATAAACAAACAGAAATAAAAATGTCATCAGAAGCTGCAAAAACACAACACAACTTCCAAGACTGGAGTTTGCAGTGTCCTTAAACAGAGTAGTAGCTGTATTTTTTAAGCTCACTGAGCCTTAGGTGCAGTTTTCTCAAAGGTTCTCTTTGAATTATTAACCAATGCAAACTTTACTCATAAATCTTTCAAACCCAATCCAATCCAAACTGACAGGGGAGATAATAATAATGAGGTGTCCGTGTATTGACTTTTAACCAAGGATTCCAACAATCTATAGGTGTCCTGTCAAGAAAAACATAGCAGTAAAATGCCACAAACAGCAATATCTTATGCAGGAGTAGCAAAACGCTATCAATTTTGTCCTCAGGAAGACATGCTTGTTAATTAGTAATAGTAGTAATAGTAGGGGTGTAACGGTATGTCATAATCACGGTTTGGTTCATATCGGGTACAGAAAGGAAACAAAATGCATAAAACCGCTTTAATGTTTTTTTTTTTAATGAAACATCTGCTAGCAGGTCAAAATGATCGCAGAATTAATATTCCCAGCTTGTAGCCCTGCTCTTGATCTGGATTTAACAATTGCAGTGCACTGCTTTGGTCTTATCGGGACCCAAACAGGAGCGGCTGATGCGCTTCCTTCCTGATTGGTTCATTTGCCCATTCAATTGCAGCAAGGCCAACGCTCGTTTGGAAGCGTTCGAGTTCGATTGCTGGGAGGAAAACAAACCGGAGTTCGATTAAAAAAAAAAATTGGACTAAATGGTACAAGTGTAAAAAGCACCCCGGGATGCTGTTACCATGCCAACAAATCAGAGCCATATTCAAGGCCTTGAGTGCTCCGTAATGAGTCTCTTCACGGCAACAGGGCCGCCTGTAATTGAGTTAAGTAAACAAACCCTCTTCTATTCTAATGCGTGCCTGCAGAACACGAGGCTGCCGCATGATCGTCTACATCTACGTCTGCATCTATCATCCAAGCTGCCGCTGCCAGATGCATCGCATTTCTTGGCTCATTGAAACCGTTTCTTTCGTCGCTTTAGCTCTTAGTCACGCTTTGCTGGAAGGCCGTCTTCATCAAACAATTGTTGGCGCCCTGAAACGTATGTTTGCCTCTCACGTGCTTGGATGTCAAGGAAGAAAGTTCACATTTGGACATATTTGCACCAGCATTACCCGCCGCCGTGTTCATCTGGGTGACTGAACTTATCCATTTCACGTTCAAGTTTCTAATTGCATCAAAGTGTGTCGCCATTAAGCCCCCCATTTGTGCTCCGCTGTCGTGCTGTGATGCTGATAGCGGCATCAGCTCACCGTTAGCTCCTGCATTCAGGGTCGTTGACACAACGCTCTGTGTGAGTCCGTCTCAATTATTGTGTGAGTTTATCGTTAAGTGGCCTTCACAGCGGCTGACAACATGCGATGACTGCTTCTCTCGTGGTGCCTGAAAGGGGCGAGAACACTGTTTTGCGCCATACACTAGTAATTACTATATACAGTCATCCCTCGGTTATAGTGATTCATTGGTTCCAGACCCGACGACATTAAATGACATAGGATTCAATGTTAATAAATGGAATGTTTTCATAGTTAGAGCGTAGAAAACCTGTTTGACTTTGTAAATACGGTTTTTAACATTGTTAGAGCCATATAGAGATGAAATAATGCACCTATAATCACCTTTACACTCCTATTATTCAGTGTTTACACCACATTGCAGGGACTCGAGACGGACGCTAGCTAGCAAGCTAGTGTGCTAACAAGTTAGCCTGGAATTTATTTCTTCTAAACTGAAGAAGCCAAAAACTTCCACACGGGATGGGAGGAAACTGCATTGTTTTTTTTTTTTTTTTTTTTTTTTTTTTTTCTTTCCCTGTCCTGTCCAGCCTTTAAAGCAGATAGAATTGTATACCTAAATGCCGTCAAGTGCTCAACAGATTTACTCTGCCAGAGAGAAGTGTGATATACACTTCCCCTGTCATACAAAATTTATTCGACCTTAATGCTTGTTATAAAGCAAATTTGGAGCGACCGGACCGGAGCAGGAGGGGATAGAGAAGAAGAAAAAAGGAAACAGGGGGGGGGGGGGCCGAGAGGGGACAAAAACAAAAAAAAGAGAGACAAGAGACAAGGACAACAGCAGCAACAACAACAATTGTGACAGAACAACAGAAACATACAGAACGACATCAGCAAATAAATGTCCGTGACAACTATAAAGACGAACAAGGATAAAGGACAAATCAATATCAACAACCACAATGACAAAGCTGTCAATGACAATCAGACATAATAGCAGTCATGAAATGATGAGCTATGACAGTGATCACAATGACAATACTGCATTGAAACAGTCGCACACAATAGCAGTCATGAAATGATGAATTATGATAGTGATCACCATGATAATACCGCATTGAAACAGTCACACATAACTGTAGTAATGAAATGATTATCCATGATAGTGAATAGAATCAAAGTTACTGTAATGCACATCATTGTAAAAAAAAAAATATACATATACACACATATATACATACATACACATACATACATACATATATACATATATATATATATATATATATATATATATATATATATATACATATATACACACATATACCGCACATACACACATATATATATATATAGTCATACTGCTGATATCACCGTCGCTGTAATAAAACCAACAACATATTAACACCCTGGTTAACTCAGTGAGTAATGTGGGGAAGTACGTATGTACTGTGAGTGTGCATATGTACAGGTATCTCTGTATGTAAGGAAGACTTCATATATATATAAAGGTGCAGGAATGTGTGGGCGTGTGATTGTCACTGAGAGTGCATGAAAGGAAAGGGGCCGCCTTCCACCTCCCAGAGAGCCCCGCCCCAAATAGCAAGGCCGGGCCCCGGCCGCCAGAAGGCCACCAGGCCCATAGGGGCAGGCAGCACAAAGATCAGTGCCCCAAGAGCCAGCCCAGAGAGCCCCCCCCCCCGGGAAGACCAGTAAGGGGCCGAAGAGAGGTAATCCCAGCCAAGGACAGGGCGCCAGCGGGCCGGAGGACTGCCAACCCCTGAGACCAGCGAGAGATCACACCCCACAAAGGCAGACGGGTACCGGGGGCCACAAACCGGCAGGCCCAGAGACGCCTCCACAGCCGGAAAGAAGCCCGCCCGCGCCGGAAGCGCCAATTCCCGCCCACCGCCACCCCCACCCCCAGGGAGCGGAGCCCGGCCCGCCCCGGGCCAACCCCCGCCCGACCCCCGACACAGGGCCGCCCCGCCAAGGGATGCAGGAGGCACACCCTCCACCCACCCGGCGGAGGCACGGGCGGCAGAGATGTATCGCCCAGCACCTGACCCCACGGAGCAAACCCCTGTATGCCCCCCCCCCAAATAAATAACTAAAATAAATAAATAAATAAAAATACACACACGCACGCACATACACACTCCTACGCACCCACACACACGCACATAAACACTCCTACGCACAAACACACCCCTATGCACACGCTCATACACACTCTTACTTACTCTGCATTGTTAAGGTAATGTAATGTAAGGTCATGTCTCAATGTTTTGTGTCATTACTGCCACCTAGTGACCAGAATACTACATATCACTTATATTTCAATACATTTTGACAAATAATAGACCATAGCCTACCACGAAACCGCAATAGTTTAGTAATTAATATATTCATTTCTGAACCGCGAGGGAGCGATAATCAAACTGCGATATTGGGATGGACACCTGTAATGGAAGCTATGGTGTTGCTGAAGCATACTAACACTGTAGTGAGCAGGTATGACTCAAAACAATAAAGGTTGATATTTTCTACACTCAAAGCATTACGCTACTTTAATATTCATCCCGCAACCCGCATTTTACTATTATTATTTATTATTATTTTGTTTAATACAAAAACTTTGACGTTGGACAACGGGTGTAGCATTGGTTGACACAAACAATACCTAAATTATGTAAAATTCCATTATTTTGGTGTTCCATGCAAGGTAAATACAGACGTTCCAGCCATCCATTCATCCATCCATCCATTTTCTTCTGTTTATCCGAGTGTGGGTCGTGGGGCAGCAGTCTCCGTAGGGAAGCCCAGGTTTCCCAGTCTCCGGACACCTCTTCCAGTTTCACAGAGACACCGAGCTGTGAAACGTAATCCCTCCAGTGTGTCCTCTGTCTACCCCAAGGCTTCCTCCCTGCTGGGTATGCCGGGGGAGCACCTCACCATCTGGACAAGATGCCGGAGCCAACTCAACTGGCTCCTCTCGATGTGAAGGAGCAGCGGCTCTACTCTGAGCTCCTCCCAGATGACGGAGCTCCTCAGCCTGTCTCTAGATTAGCGTGAGTAGGGAGGAATCTCATTTTAGCCGCTTGTATCTGCGATCCTGCTCTTTTGGTCACTACCTAAAGGTGACATATTTGCCTTCTGGCTCAGCTCTCTCTTCACCACTGTGGTCTGGTACAGAGTCCGCATTACTGGAGATGCTGCGCCCATCCACCTCTCCCACTCTCTCACACTCCAGCCTTTCCGAGATACTTGAACTTGAACCACCCAGGGTAAGACCTTTCTCCTAACCCAATCGGTGCAGTCCACCCTTTTCCGGCTGAGAACCACGGTCTCAGATTTGAAGGTGCTGATTCTCATTCCAGAAGCTTCACGGAGCGTCAAACCACCCCAGTAAACGCTGAAGGCCACAGCCTGATGAGGCCATCAGGACCACATAATCAGCAAATAGCAGAGACGAGATCCTAAGGCCCCCAAACTGGACACCCTCAACACCTTGGCTGCTCCTCAAAGTAATAGTCCATAAAATTATGAACAGAACCGGTGACAAAGGCCAACGTTCACCATGAACAGGCTTGAGTGACTCTTGACTAATCAGCTCTCGACCGAATGACGTACTCCCGGAGCGCCCCCCACAGGACACCACTAGGGACAAGGTCTAATAAATACCGTTTCCAAGTCCATCCTCCAGTACCCTTGCGCGGGTTTAGAGTAATCAACCAGTGTTCCACAACGAGGACGACAACCACACTGGACCTCCTGTACTTGAGTTTTGACTAACGGTCATACTTTTCTCTCCATCACGGAAGTGTGATACCTAACACTAAAATGATTACATTAATATTTGTTAAATGCAAAAGGGTGAATCAAACCAACAAAAAGACTTTTTATTTAAACAACAATTTAATGAAATTATTATTGCGTGATAGCATTTTATGTTTTTTTTTGGCGACAGAGTTAAATTAATATAAAGTTAATGAAATACGTAATAGTTTTTAATAAATAATTAATAATAATTAAATAATAAAATTGTGCATTTGCCTATTAATTGATATGTGTACTTAAATACTTCTATTTATCCCTATTTATTAATCATTACATATTATAATATATTTGCATTTAAAATAATATATTTCATGAATAATTTATATATTTGATTTATATGATTTATTTAATGGCACTTTAAAATATTTTTAATATTTCAATTTGTTTCAGGCCTCCCCCTACAGCTGTAAAATGTAATATACAGTGATAGTGTTACAATATTCAATTATACAATATTATTATTACAAGCCAGTGTAGCCTCAAAGCTGTTATTTTAGAGCCAAAATGTATGTATGCTTTATGGTTAAACATTAAACAAGATCCAGATAATAGACATTCTGTTCTCATCCTCCGAACAACTGGAGGAGGCGCATGTCAAGTGCTTGCAGCTGTCAGAATCAGCATTGACGTGAATAAACACGAACAGACTGCAAACTTTCACCGAGGCTGAAACGCCCCTCCAGAACACTCTGCATTGCAGTAACATGCTGTTATTTCATCTTACTACATAAGCCGAACTGAGAATTACTTCTGCAAACATGCATTTATTCTTAGTGACAACAACAACAAAGGATAGAAAGGTCACTACGTTTATTCGCGGGTAAACAATAACCAGTGCCGAAAGACCACATTGCTGAACGCTCTGCTGGCAGTCCGAGGATGAATCCAGCAACTTCTACAGAACTAATGCACTATTGTAGATGAGCACAATGTATCCCACTGGTCATCTCCTAGATTTGATCATGCATGTCATCATACAAGTGGATGAAAGTGCTCTACCTAGTGGTGAATGTGGGGACGTACACTTGCATCAACCCTTCTGGGTGTCCTCAACTCTTCTACTCCTGATCCGTTGCACGCAAAAGAGTGAATATTTGTGAAAACATGCACCACTACTGTTTTTTCTAAAATATAAAACCCCAAAGCCTGACCCTATAAGTCAAATTGGCTTGAAACTTCTCACATGGCTCAGCAAGGCGCAGTACCGAACACCTGCTGTAGCTTTGGGCTACTTTGCTGAATTATCACAAAATTTGGTCCACACCTTTAGGAGACTGACAAGCACATGTGTGTAAAATTTAGGCAAGGAAAATCATTTCCAGCATCAACAAAGAGGCACCCTAGGCGATATTTTACTTGGCACCATGAAATAAACATCCTGTAAATAGTGAATAAATAATAGTCATACATTATAAATACAACAATTAACATCAAACAATTTAGATTTGCACACAATTCAACTTCATATAAAAGCTAATTTATACTTTACACTATGTAATAACTATATACAAAAACTACATAAAATAACTATATACAAAAGCTTTATAAAACCCCTACAGTACGTACTGTACAACAAAATCCACAAAGTAGTCAGCTTTATTTTTTCCAATTATATACTGTATGTTTAAAGGCTGTAAAACTCCTCACCATACACTTTAAGCACTTTTCTGAGACAGGCATTAACATTTTGTCACTCTCTTGTTTGAACACTTTCAAAGTTCAAACCTTTGTTTGAATTTCATTGATCAACCTACAAGGTTGGACACATGAGAAATTATTAATAGTGACTCACGTGTATTTCACAGATCCTCTAAACGTGCCTTTTTGTCCTTTTTGCATCATTGAACTTATTGCTGCTGTCGCCCTATTTTTCTCCTTCTTTATGTAACAAAACGAAGATTAATTTATTCCGTATTGGCGCTCTACGGCCGCGTAACTTGTACCTTCCTTCAGCATGTCCAGAAGTCCAACTTTTTGTGCGGTGGCTAGCATCTTCCTCTAACGTTTTGAGTCCCTTTTGTCGGTGCAGAACATTTTGTCGACATTGTGGGTTTTGTCGGGGAGAAAACGTGCTAGCGAGCGAACACAGCAGGAGACACAGCAAGGAGGAGTTTGATTGACAATGGTCTACAGTCCCTTAGCCAATCAGGTCGCAGGACACAATGCACGTTCATATGCATAAAAAAAAAAGCATGCAAAATTGCACTAAAAAACTATATCCGTGAAACAGCGAGGCCACAAAAGGTGAACCGCGCTGTGGCGAGGGACAACTGTATTTCAAAATGATCTTAGGCAATTCCTAATATCTTGGTTTCCACTAGTACCAAAGAGAAGAGCAAGCGATGTAATAGTTGCATCACCTCCAGCAGGGTCGTGTTTAGTTGAGAGAGTTTCTATTCAGTGTTTCGTCTTCCTGCTTGTGTGTTTCGCCTCCTGTCGCATCTTCTTCTTGTCACACGTGCTCTGATGTTTGCTGGCTGACTTGCATGTTGTCTTGTATTTTTCTTTCACGTCTTCTGCAGGTTCTCCCATCGTGGCTGCCAGTCCAGGCACGTTATGCAATATTAGGGGTCGTGCACAACAAATTTGACCTGACTGCGCCAGGAGCGTGGTGCACTGGAATGTCACAATTTATGGATGAAGGTGCGTGTTAAACTGGTTTCCACTACTACTAGTACTACTATGTAGGAGTGCAGTTTAGAAGGTCAGTGAAAGCAGAAATCCATATGCTGTGCATTATACGATATAATGAAATAATATTTACATGGGACTGGCAAGAAAACATGCAGCCAAAATTGGATCTTAAAACTGGGTTAGGACTTTTGGGTTGCTTGTTGACCAGGGTAAGAAGCGTGTACACGAGATTTTCTTCAGGATCTCATAGATCAATCCATAAATAAATAGATTTCCATTTGAAAAACAGACCACAGCCAACACGCACATGTTGATGCATGCCACGTTTTGTTGCCCTCAAGCATGACAGCTGTTCAAACTACCCCAGAAAATATGCGTTGAATTTCACTTGACTTGAATGCTTTAATTTTATCCAGGGTGTATATTGACCTGAAGTGCACATAGGATGGAGTGTTAATTGGAAACAAGCAGTAATTGAAGACAAGATGTTACTTCCCAGCATGTGAAAACTTAATCTACAGGTGCATCTCAATCAATTAGAATATCACACAAAAGTTATTTGGTTTCAGGAGGTCAATTTAGACTAAGAGACCAATTAAAGCTTTTTCCAGCGAGGGCCACACACTGAAATATGAAAGGATTCAAGGGCCACTTTGATACTTTGCAAAGCAACACGTACAGTAGATTTGCTAAGAAGTTACAAGAAAAAAACTGCATCTCAGCTTTGTGATGTAAGACTATTATTAGTTTGAACTTTGCTCTTTTTTTACCAATTTAAAAAATATATATATTTTTTTCCAAAATATCTCAACATTCTTCTACATTTTCTTCACGTAATATTAAGACTTTATTCCCATAATATTTTGACTTTAATCCAATTAGAAGTTGTTCCCCAACCTAATTTTCCAAAAATGAAAACTTTGTTTTGTTTGTTTCGTTTGTTTCGCATAATATTACAACTCATAATATTACAACAAGATATATTTTATTTAATATTTCAACTACATGCTACTAAAATGACATCACAGTTGTCCCTTGTTTATCGCAGTTCATTGGTTCCAGACACGACCGCACTAAGTGTATTTCTGCAAAGTAGGATTCCTTATTTATCAGGAGTGTCACAAGACACCCGCAAGATTAAAACGTGACAAGATTTCTCGTTCAGAATTTCTCGTGGGCCCTAGGCCTGGGACGATAATAAATTTATTAATGAATCACACTATAAATAAAAATGAACTTGCTAATTTTGCGACCTCGAGATATTGCCATGTGCGTGTCTGTTTTCCTCGTTTCCCGCCTCCAAACAGGCAGGAAGAGATTTCACTCTGTGCATTGGTTTCAGTACCTTGGCGCATTTGTTTCATAGAACAACGGAATCAACGGAGTGAGCCCTTTTGTCAGTCTCTTTGTCTCGGTGGAGGCGGGGCCGCTAGCGTACACACAGAGTGCAGAAGAGTGTAACGCCGTAGAAATGAAATGAGTAGATTGCGATATATTGTCACATATTTGTGATATTTTTTCATTGTACTTTTGTTATAAGTAATGTTGAAATCTTGTCTCGTCTCGTCCTCGTAGGCCCAATCTCGTGTATTGTTTTGTCTTGTAAACAGTGTGTGAGGTTGCCTACAGCCACACCTGCTAATGGCAATATTTTTTGACTATAGAAGACTGTGGTTAATTGAATAGAGCTGTTAAATGGAAGATTTATGGTAGTTTCTTCATTCACCCAAGTTAGTTAGACTCCTCGCCATGTTCTATCCATTCTCTCTCGCTGCAACTTTTTCCTCGCCTCCGTCACCAAAGTGTTTGCTTACTTGGTTTTCTTGGGGGTTCAAGGCTTGCTCCAATTTCAGATAACTTCATACTTGACTTAATTTTATGATGAATCCCCATATTTGCGTTATGTTGTCTCCGAGCGCCTCGGAATGTCACATTTGAAGCGATTATAGAGGCGTTGTTGAGAGGTTAATGGACCTCTGTGAATCAGCTCCGTGAAGCTTTTTGCCTGTGGCGTGGCGTGTCAAACTGTGTGTGATCACAGAAATTATGGGCCCACAAACCTTTACTAGTGCCAGAAGTCTAATTGTCGGAGATGTGCGCTACTGTCATTTTAAACACATCATTGTGTCATCATTAGCAGCTTAATCGAGCTTATTCCGCCACTTCTAAGGAGTCTACTTTACTCTGCCTTGCGGGCCCGCCGGTGCCCCGGTGTTGATGGCGTTTAACACTGACAACATTTGTTTCCAAGCAGCCTCAAACCACGGAATCAGCTTTTTGACAATGGCGCCGACGCAGTTAAGGGTGTTATTTACAGGTCACCACACTGGAAGAGCGTGAGTAATAACAAGCAGCACCATCTGGGCAACTGCAGCTCACATTAGCCAGTAATGAACATTGGTGTCATGAAGAGGGTCAGCGAGCAGCGAGCGCACAGAGGTCCCTCGTTTGGTTGCGTTGCCCCTGGAGGACGAAGAGCTTGCTCGCTCGCTCGCTCGCTCTCTCGCTTGCACGCCGCAGTCCAAGTGAGTGAGTGTCAGCTTTATGGCATGTGGGTGAAACTGCATCCATTATGTCCTCCTCTGGAACCCCTGAGACAAAAAACAGGCGCAGGCTCCTACTTTTTCCTCAACATAGGCTGACATACTGTAGTACATACAAGGTGAGACATACTGTTGTCATATTCTATTTTTTTTTAAACAGGAACGTAAGTACTTGTGAAAAGGGAACGACCAGCAGATAGCACCTTAAGGTCAAGTGCGATCCGACTACTGTAAGTGAACTGAAGGTAATAACATTCTGTATCAACAAATCAACACAACAAATGGGACACTTTAAATAGGATGTTCCATGTTAAATATAACTTGGTGTAAGTGTGCGATCTGGATCATATCTGGATTAAGCTTTCGAGCCTGCATACACACGGCAATATATGTGGAATGCTTACTATATTATTAGATATATACTATTGTGATGGTTTGGATATTTATATCATTTTTAATATGCATTTTTATATCATGAATTTGACATTTGTTTTATCATTTATTTTTGACAGTTTATGATGAAGTAAATGCATTTTGTGCATTTATTGGTTTGTAGGCAACTTTCTAAACTGTTTAATTTATAATTTTATTTATTATCATTTTATTATTATTAATTAATTAAGACAAAAAATGTATACAATTAAAAAAAGATATATTTTTTTAATGTATATATATTGTATATATATACTGTATATATATATATATATATATATATATATATATATATATATATATATATATATATATATACATGTATATGTATATATACTGTATATATACTGTATATATATATATATATATAAAATCAATTAAAATAACAATTTAAAAAAATATCAATAAAAAAACAAATATCTTTTTTAAATTTAAATAATTTTTGGTATGATCACAATTGTAAAATAAAAACATATTTGAGATGGTAATAAAATATAAATATTTAAGACATTTTAAAATGTGGGTATATAAAAATAGAAAATAAAAAAAAAATCATAAAAAAAATAATGAAATGAAAACAAAATTTAGATAGATATTGAAATACATATTAATATATTTTAACTGTAACTAGAAATTTGCACACAAACAAATAAATCCACAAAGTTCACAACGGCCGATTTCTGCTAAATAAGACACCACCTTTGACATCAGAACATTCTCAGAAAAAACACCCACCCTTTTACAAAAAAAGATTCATTTATCTTTGTTTTCTCATAGTTGATCAAAGACATTTTGTTAAAAAAACCTTTCATCCCCAAAATCCCAGCAAACTGCTAAAAAATATTTGCCAACATGTAATTGTTTGCCAACAATATGCTATAATTAATAAGATTTCAAAGCAGTTTTAGACTGTATTCCTATTTCAAGCAACACCTCCAAAAAGACAGTTCTGTTTCTTACACTTCAGGAGTTTTTCTACAAAATTGCACTCAGTTCTCTTGGGAAGAAGCTGTTTTAGCCCTCTGGCTCAGCGTTGGCCAGCGAGCGGCTAAAGAAGAGGAGTAAAGGTATCAACACGTTTGTATGCGACGGTATCACAGAGCGGCGTGTCTTGAACTCTTTGACAGCAGTGTGAAGAGTCTCTCCATGTTGTGCAGGAGCAAGAACAAACCGAAGTGTTTCTCTGATGTCACGTCGGTTGGCTTCTCTCACTGCTGAGTGCTCGGCAACAACTCCAAACAATGCATTATTTATGTGCGTGAGATGGCGGTGTTGTGTTTTTCTCCCTTTCTGTGTGAAGAGCGATGACTTTATGTACAAACGCTTGAGGGAAGTGCCTCGCCTGTCTTATAACACTTTGTCTTGGCACATGCAGATTGCATTAAGAGGGAAGAAGTTGATTTTTTTCCCCCCTCATAACAAGCTGCTACTCATTAAATGATCATCACAATTCAGCACAGCTCTCTATATGAAGGGTGTGATATCAATATAAGGAGAGGTTTCTACAATTAGATGCATTAAATTAACTCTATGTACTGTATATCAAGCCGTCATCACTGGCAGCTATTATTCATGGGAAAAATTGTACAAAATGTGAAATATTCAGGCCATGGCCGCACCAGAAATAGTTTAGAATGTATTTTGACCTTTTGTCTTTTCAAACTGATTAAACTCTCTGAAAACAGACTTTTTGGAATACTCTAGTAAGGGTGGAGACCTTCCCCTCTAAAATAAGCACTTCTTGGCTTATCTGTTGTTATTGAAGTCACAATTGTGCGTTGCTCTACAGTATTTGTTGTTTAAAAAAAAATAAAAAAAAATAATGCAGAACTTGTCTACTAACATCTACAATTCGGTTTAGTTTAGTTTATTTAGAACATGCATGACAAAGTTACATTGAAGCACATGGCGTGTTTACACTTGCTCAATTCAACATGAGCGAAAAGGAGTAGGAAGAAGCAACAATTTAATCCTACGCCTTCTCCATGTCTCAGCAATTAATGATCATTTCTTCACTTCCTGTGTTGAACCCTTACTAGATTATCAATTTTTTACTTAGGAAAGAAAAAAGATAAAAATATGTACTAGTAAAGTTCATAGCATTTGTGTAGCTTATTCAGTAATCAAGATGACAAAAATAAAGAAGTACAGGTACATATTGACAGATTGTGCAGTAATAAGTGAAGGAGACACAATAAATACCTTAAATAATAAAACAAAATATTAGAAAATAATAAAAACAAACCTATAATGAATAGATGAATACAGAGTACAGTCATCCGTCGCCACTTTGCAGTTAAGTTTTTCAAAAATATATTAATTAATAATTCATGCTGTTTTGTGGTTGAATACGGCCTATCATTAATCCCAAAATATGCACATTAAAGCAAGTTTACCTAATTGTTGCCTAAATTATGAATTTTCAAGCATAAAAATGGCTATCCATCCATCCATTTTCTATACTAAATGAACTAAAATACAAATATAAGGCATTCAGAAGATGCTGTGAATGATATGTCGTATTCTACACTGGTCACTAGGTGTCAGCAATGTTACTGTAATGTTCGGCGACACACAACATCAAACTTGAGCGCCTGAACAACAGGCAGTAGCCCAGAACAAGCTAAAACTCGACTCTGAACCACCTACATCACTTCCTGTCTGCCCGCCACTCAGGGATCACTAGGGAGCACATTTATACAAAAACGCACAAGCACAAGTCTTATTTATTTCTTAAATGTGATTGTGTCTTCTATATTGAATAATAGGAGTGCAAAGTTGACTATAGGGGTGTTATTTCATGTCTAGAGGGCTCTATTAATGTTAAAAACAGTATTTAGAGGTCGCATACAGGTTTTCTATGCTCTAAATACAAAAATATCCCATTTAAGGAATCCTACTTAGCGGAAATTCACTTGTCACAGTACTTTCTCTTATTTTAATTTAATTATACTATTGTTTGCTTAGTTTACACTTCTATGACAGTAAGGAATGTTCAAATGTTGCAAAATTGCAAACATTGGCTGGACAGCAAATTAAGGTTTTTCTGATGGTGACAGTTTGACGCTGGAACTGATTAATTCAACTTTCATTATGTCCTTTGGGGTAAAAATGTCATTGTTGTCAGGTTTACTTTGTTTTATTTACAAAAATGCCTCAAAAGGTATTAATGATTCCGTAGTGTAGCTTTAAACAGGAGGCGGGGAGGCTGCATTTCATCTTTGTGCCACAAAGAAAGTGAAGAGGCATAATTACAAGTTGAATATTTGCATCTGTGGGGGTGAAACAAAATCTTGACACTTGAGTTTGGCTCTGATATTGATACTGATAGGAGCACAAAGGAAGCTTCCTGTTTACAACCTCCACAGTCCAATCACAGCGTACACTGAGAGTCTATTGTGCATCTGTCACGTCTCTCTCTGTCACATGGTGACAAACACTGGGCTCCGAGACTGTGTCAACATAGTTCGGCTATTGTGCCACTGAAGCCTTTGCAGCAGGTAATGAGCAACGTCGGCGGCCAAAGCTGGACAAAAAAAAAAAACACGCCATTTTGTCTGTCATGTTCCACCCTCAGAGCTTATTATTCACAGCCATTAACACACACAAAACCTACTGTACTTTCCTCTTCTTTCTGGATTGAACATGAACATTATGGACACCCACAATGTCCAGCCATCAAACCTTTTTCTATACCTCCTGGCCTCATTCGGGTCACGGGAGAGTTGGAGCCTAACCCACACTATCTAAACCACATATTGGACACGATTTTTAGACTTGTACTGTCTGTCAACACTGTGGAGAGCAACATTATCAGCAATCGGCAGCGGGCGCACAGACATGAATGTGGCAGTCCCTTCTAACGGGTATTAAAAATGAAATAGGCACAACTCAATAACACTGCCGGCTCACTTACACATAATGTAACATTGCTGACACCTAGTGACCAGTGTGGAATACTACATAGCACAACTTCTCTTTCAGTGCTCTTCTGAATGCCTTATACTTGCATTTTAGTTCATTTAGACATTTTTATGCTTGAAAATGGCCAAAAAGCAGTAAAATTTGCTTCAATATCCATATTTTTTTAGGAATAATAAGCCACAGTAAACCACAAAACAACGATGAATGCATCTTGTTTGAAAAACAGAGTGAAGCTGCAAAATTCGAAGCGTGATGTGACGAGTATATGTGTAGTATATGGACACACGTTATTGAATGAGACGGTTTGACTGGTACTGTATACACCCCGCGACAATTTGTTATATTTGCATGTTAAAAACAAAAATTTGTTGTCTTCAGGTTAAAAAAAAAACTGGAGAAGGTGCATCTGTTGAAAATATATTGTTCCTATTATAGTTTTAAATTCCTACCCGTCAGTCAAAAGAGAGACACTACTACTATATTGGTCCCAAATGAAGTGCCTGCCAAGTGTGGTTCTCAAAAAAGACTCACAAAATTGTGCGAAAAATGGTATTGAGCGTAAAAGTGTCGATCTCAAGGCTTCTACTTTTTCACTTTTTGTCAATTTAGAAATGCAGCCTTCTTTTTTTTTTCCCACGGACGTGTTGGAAAAAGCCTTTTATTACTTTCCACTTGAATAGCCTCCGTTAGTCCCCTATAACCTGCATCTCTGCACTCGTGCAGAGTACGCGTGTACACAAATTGTGGGTTGAGGCTTTTTGTTGTTGTTGTTGCCATTGTGACAAAAACGGGAGAAGACATAGCAGCCTTGACCTTTTTCAACTTCTAATCATGCCATCACGTACCCTGGCTTGCACAAACATGTTTTTGGGGCGAGGGGGGCGTGGGGGGGCTGTTTCTCAGAAGTTCACATCGAGTTTTGAGAGACATTAAATTTCGGTAAAGGGGGTGGGTGAGTTACGATGCAATCGCCTCTGATGGGGCAAATCAGATTTACAGTCCGACATGAAAGTGTCAACTGTGAATTTATCCCGTTTACACTGGCAGGGGGAAACATTAATTTAAGCCACTTTCACATCCGAATGCACCGCTTCCTTTTTAATGGGCTAACTTGTTGAGTTGAGACATTCATTACAAGATTACAGGGGTGTCCACACAAGTTTTTCCACTGAGGGCCACGTACTGAAAAATGAAAGGATGCAAGGGCCACTTTTGTATTTTGTAAACCAACCAAGACGTTATTTGTATTTTAAGAAAAGTACGCATCTAAGCACTGAAAAAGGGTATTGCTGTTGTTGTTTTTTTTATATCTTCCAAATTGTCCATATTTTTAAAAAATATTAACAACTTTCATCTCGTAATTTTTCTTCCTATAACTATGGTTTTATTTGCATTATATTTTAACTTTATTCTCGTAGTAATATAACTTTTTCCCCAACATACATTTTCCAAAAGTTACAACTTTATTCTTTGTTTTATTTGTTTGTCGGAGCACTACAACTTTAAAAAATAACACATTTTTATTTTATTTTCTATAATATTTTCTATATCTTTTTTTTTCATAATACTACAACTTTTTCTCATTCGATTAAACCTTTTTCTCTGATATTTTTACTTTATTCTTGTACAACTGCTGCTGTTTTTTCCATTTTTGCTGTTGTTTTTAAAATTTTCTACATTTTTCAACGTACCGTAATTTACAGTGTATAAGCTGCTACTTTTTTCTCATGCTTTGACACCTGCAGCTTGTACAGTGATGCAGCTAATTTATTGGTGAAAACCACATTTCCATTGATGCTTAGAGTGCAGTTTCAGGAAGTAGTGACGTGGGCGAGTGAAGTGGAAGCTAATATCACTGAAGTCTTATGCGGTGATCTCTGACACATCTAAAGTAAGTTTGATCGAGTGTAGAACTATCACAGCTTCTGTTTGGACTGCTCGGACTGATCACCAACGGGTTTCGAAAGGCTAGACTACTGTGTGATGAAGAGGATACCTCAAGCTAAATGGTTAATTTGCCAAAAAGTGACTCCAAGAGCGACAACGAAAGTGGGAGCGCGCGAGAGAGAGAGACTGACAACGTGTGTGACGAAGGAATTATGAGGCTGTTTAATTGTGATGCTGAAGAAGATGACTTCAGTGGTTTTAGTTCCCAGGAGGAGGATGAGGACAAGAATACATGAATGACTTTTCTGGTAGGCTACTGCTTAACGAGCCATGTTACACGCACTGTTCGGCACTGTTTGGGGGAAAAAAACATTTATTGTGTAACATCTTTCTGTGTACTAAATATCCCATGTCCTGATGTGGACACCTGTGGCTTATAGCCAGGTGTGGCCTATAGTCCAGAAATTACTGTACTTAAATCTTCTTGTAATGACTTTATTCCATAATATACATTTTTCCCCAACCTAATTTTCCAAAAATGACCATTTTATTTTCTGTTTTGTTGTTTCTCATGATATTATGCCTTTTAAAAAAAATAACGTCTTTTTTTTCTTTAATGTTTAAACTTTATTCTACTAAAATTAAGCTATTTTTCCTCATAATATTAAGTGATTCTCGTAAAATTATGCCTTTTTTCTCATTTTTTTTCTTTTAATTTTTTGACTTCATTCTTGTAAAATTACTGCAGATTTTTAAAATTTTTGTTGCACCTTGGACACCCCTGCAATGTTACTTAAATGTGATACATGTGACCAATCATCTTTGACATCATAATCATAGGCAAAATTAATTAAAGTGCTAATTAAGAAATTGCCGTCTTTCCTCAAATTGTGACCAGGGACATTTACTGACCAGGGGTTTATTAGGGTCACATGTATTTTAGGGGGCTGTTTGAATCCAATCTGGAATAGGCGACAAATGAAAGCAACGCTAGCATCGCTACAGTGCTAACATTACGTACACTCACATTTGAAGTGCCACATCACACTAGGTTAGCGTATTCACTGAAGAAAAAGTAAGCGGTCAAGTGTGTGTTGCGGTATGATGTGTACTACAATTAGTATTAGATGCTATAATAAAAGGTAATTATAACCACCACCTGTCTTTCAGAGGGGGAAAATGAGGCCTTTATTGGAGGCGTGGCATTTAGTTTAGTTCAGGTGTACATGACATACCACACTGCTGCCCTTTGCCAAAGGATTTTTTAACTTTTTTATTTTTTTTTTGCTGAAAGTTCAAGTACGGAAAATTTACAAGAAACTAAACCAGAAGGCAACAGGAAAGACGGGCAAAATGTGGGAGAGTTGACCACTATATGGTTACGTACTGTACAATCAATATACTGGTGAATGATCCCTGACAGTGTCAAAAACGCACTTGATTGTGTATAAGTGTCACTTTTTTAGGATGCATGGAGACGAGAATAACACATAAGTTTCAAGCTGCTTTGCAATGCATAATAAAAGCCCATTTTTCACACTGAATTTGGTGGCAGGCTGTGCCCTCCAAGTTCTTTTCTCCCCGGAGGACTCCGTACGAGCCTGCGGCTTCTAAGTGTAATACCCTCAGGAGGCCAGACTGTCACCGAAAGTCTGGTTAGACAAAACTTTCGGGAGAAAAAAAACTGAAAAAAACTGAAAAACGGCAACAGCTGACAACCCTGCCAGTGACCGGTAAATGACAGTGCCAAATAACAACAATATTTCAAAAGACCACAGTAAGTGTCTTTTACTCTGTATTTGCAGATTGCAGAGTGATAATACTTTAATTAAAGTAATATTTGGACTTTTATGAAGCTAAATATTAGCTCTCAGCATGATGCAGTGCAGTTTAACACGCTGGGTGTTGTACAATTTTTTTTATTTTTCATCATATTCTTAAGCTGTGGTAGGAGTACCACTGATGGTACGCGGGCTTCTTCTATAGTGGTACTGTAATTCCACATTTATCACTGTTAATTGGTTTCAGACCTGACCATGATAAGTGAATTTCCACAAAATAGGATTTGTTATTTATAAATTGAATATTTGCATAGTTAGAGCGTAGAAAACAAATAATTGCATAGAAAAAATCTATAAAAATGTGTTTTGTAGTAACATTTTTGGCTTTCTGTAATGTATTAATTGGATTTACATTATTTTTTATGGGAAAAATGTATTCAGGAAGTGTCCGTTTTGGTTAGTTGGACCTTCTGGAACTAATTAATGATGCTAACCAAAGTTCCACTGTTTTCACATCCAGACGGGATCGATGTAACACATACACCTGTAACACTGATGTAACACCTACTTGTGGCGCTGCAAACAGACACACAGAGAGAACCACGTGACACCAACACTATAGAGCAGGCGTGTCAAAGTCGTGCCATGGAGGGCCGAGACAATGCAGGTTTTCTTTCCAGTCGGTCACTAAAGCAGGTGATTTTAACGATCAACACCTCCTTCAATTTGAGAGAAGCAGCTCACCAATTAAATCACCTGCTGAAGAAACTGGCTGGACATTCAGCGTCTCAGTCCTCCCTGGCACGAGGTTGGCACATGTGCATTAGAGGAACGACAAAGGCATGCGCATTAAGTCCGTTGTTTTCCGCTTTCCAAGACTGACGACAAAATGGAATTACTTCTGCTAGTCCTTTTGGAGTATAAGACGAAAAAATATCCGGAAGGATGTCGACTGAGGTGAGTCATGCCAGTTAAGTTATTCAGACACGATGTTGACTTGTCAGCAGCAGTCATGGATGTCATCTTTTCCAAAAGTAGCAGTTTGCTTGTTTACGCAGCAACGACAAGCCAGCATTATTTATCAGATTTTCCCACATTTTTACCGTCTTAGAGCACCCAGAATGGCATTGCGGGGTAGATGAAAGGCTGAAACAATAAAATGCTTTTGACCGTTTCAACCTGAAAACGTTCCCATGTGGACAAATAATGCAATAATGTGCAACAAAAGGGGACTAACACCAAGAAACAATTTTTTTTCGATTAGTCAATGGACAACTAGCAGAAGCCCCAGCTGAACTAAATAGACCCCTAATTAACAATCAAAGGCAGGTGCGGTCTGCAGTTCCCTCTAACCAGAGTAAAGGTAATGCATTCAGTCCAAACAGGAAACACGTGTCAAAATAAAAGCTCTGAACGGGAAACAATGGCAGAAAAAGAGCTAATCCAACTAAAAGATCAGCAATTTTTCTATAAAGACTGTGCAGGTGTCCCAAATGTTGTGTCCAAGGAGTGCATTCTGTGAAATTGTTGATGGTTTCAGTTAATATGAATCCACGGCCAAACGTCCACTTCTCACACCTCCGTTCTGCGGCGCCACCGACGAGTGTAGAAACAATGGCTCATTCATCGTGGCAGCTTGGCAAACGAGAGCCAGCGTGGATGAAACCGCCGTTTCAATTTCACACAACGCAACTTCAACACGCACACACATGCGCGCACACACTTTATTTGACTGTATTGACACGCATTCACAGTCAGCTTGGCTACGGGATAATGGATAGTGCATTCCTTGCAGGAATTTATGTGGACTGCTTCTTCAATAACATCCTCAAGGAGCGTTTTGGGAATTAACTCTTGTGTATTGACTTAAGCAAAATGATGCAAACAACACCAGAACAAAAAAATTATCTCAAGATATCCCAGCCATTTTTATAGCTCATTTTTAGCTTCACTGCGTCTGGAATTTCCTAAGGGTTGACCCATTGCTATCAAATACACTGTATAAACAGTTTAAGACGCAAACACATGGCAATAAAAGACATTCGCTACCAAATTATGCATAAATGCATTCTCATATATGGCATTTAAATCCTAACAAATTAGCTAGTTAGCTTGGTAGCAAGAAAATGAGCGTTTCATCCATCATGCCCCCACGACCCTAATGAGGACGAGCAGCATAGAAAATAAATGATTGAATGAAAGTAATGCTTATATTTTGGGGGGGTTCAAATGCTTTAAAAGGCTGTATGTCTACATTGTTGCTGTTGTTGTTGTTGTTGTTGTTGTTGTTGTTATTATTATTGATGATTGGTAAATGATTGGCAGCAACACTGATTTTCATGCATTGTTAATTTTTCTACAGTGTCTGATTTAAACCAAAAACTCACACTGGAGGTCCTCAGCATCCCGAAAACTGCTGTAAATGTATTATACTGTATGTACTGTCCTGTGTGGATATATATATATATGCGCGCAGAACCGATTGTGTTTTCGGGACGGATTGCGTAATGACAAGGCCTAGCTCTCTCGCTGGCTAACTAACTAGTTAGGATACAGGAAGTCCAATAGAGGAACATGAAGTGGGGAATACATTAATGGAGACACACAAGTGCTGCAAAAAAAGAGAAGGAAGTTGTTGGCTACCTGTGTGGACATCATTTAGCAAGAGAAGTTAGTGCGCCTTTCAGCATTATCAGAACTTTTTACTACTTTTACTATTTTACTGCTAACTTTTACTACTATCTTGACTCAGTACCCCATTTTGTGTCCTTCACGCTCCAGCACACAAACAATACAGCTCCCCCCCCCACAGCAATCATGTTGGCTTAGTAAAACAGTAAATATCAGACAGATACAGGCTTAATTAAAAGTTGTCGTACACTGTTTCTTCTGATTCGTCATTCTTTCATTGCGTATTTCAGATAGATTACATTTTATAACTCCTGCTGGTGACAACGTGAGCGTAAAGCCAATCAGCGTCCTTGATGGTCATCTTGATTAATGACGAGCTACAGATTAAATTCTTAGCAATTAAAGCCGGGTCGGTAATTATCCCGCAACATCATTTGACACTTGCGGTGGCGGTGGAGGGGGTGCAGCGAAAGGGAGTTAATTTAAGATTTATTTCCTTATTGATTAATTAACAGAATCCTATTAACAAGGTTCTGTTAATTTACAATTAACTGAATCCCATTATCAATTCCCTGATCCACTTTACTCGGCGTCCGAGGCAAGAAAGCCATTTCGCCTCATTCACGGCAAAGGCTTGTGTACGTGTTATTGCGCTCAGGAGGAGGACGAGGAAAAAAAAAAAAGAATTTATAGCTCAGCCATTAATTTGCCATCTCCAGAAAAGGGCATCAGTGATCTGTGAAATCACTTTGTTCGTTTGAGGTGGTTGCACTTTCTTTTCATTTACGTCTGATAATGACTTAGATTATGTGAATCTGCACGTCGCGCCCATCTCTTCCCGGGCATCTGCGGGATGTCGGACAGCGACATTATCCGTCTAATTCCGCTCCTGACAAAAGCTTAAACAGCCTCGACTTTTTTCAACCAGTCACGGAAGCTCCAGTTTTGTTTGCCCTGATCCATGAAATAATCTGTCAATGGGATAGGAAACGTTGAAGCACTCCCATTGATTCTATTCTTTTTTTTTTTTTTTTTGTATTGTCAGTGTTCAGTTCTGCTCATGTGGTTTTTATGGCACCATGGGAAGTCTCAGCTTGGCCATCTATTGTTTCTCAGCTCCTTGCTCCTGTGTGGGAAGCTGCAGACGCGCTAACTACTCTTTTACTGCAACACTTTGGCGAGTGCAACTTTTTGGTTTGCAAATTATGTAATGTACTTTCTCTTCACGTCCTCTTGTGCTCAGACAATTCAGTGCCAATACCCAGTTTCTCCTGAAATCTGAACTAAATTGATACATATTTTACAAGCATGTTCCCCGGCTTAACATGGGCGCAGAAACATTCGTACGAGTTTTCATATGATTCGGTTTGTGGAAAATGTTCGCCAAAATTTAGACTCGGGTGTTGTACACCGTCTCAGTTATCGTACAGTATTGCGCGTAACAAACCAGTCCATTTGTTCTGTATCGTTCCGCTGAATCGAGTGCTCAAACAAAGCACCCTCCACTTTGCTGACTCACTGTCGAGTGCAACTTGTTCATAAGAAAGAAGTCATCGCAAAGTGCAGAGATGGCGTCCGTGTGGCCTTTCTCGCCCGGATGCATCAACCAATCAAAAATCCGTCTATTTGTTATATAATTATTTTGCACTTTTATGCACGTAAAACTATAAATATTCTCTATGAAATTTATTTTTTAATATTTTGGAACGTTTCAGTTTTTGTTGGACACTTTGAAACAAATGAATCATGAAAACCGAGGTTCCACTGTACTAGTTTTCTGGATTTTGTCATAAATGCAGTAGGCGTGTAGGAGGACTGGCAAGTAGATTCTGTCTGCCTTCGTCTTAAGTTTACATCAGACGGTTTCATCTGGCAGCAAATTAAAATTTCGTGGTTGTGGACAGCAAACGGAACAGTGAGTAATGTCTTAAAGCATCTGAGAAACATCTGCTTAAGTATGAGTGCTGTCGTCATTGAGCCCAGCTTACAGAACATCGAAGTGCCTGAGTAATGAAAGTATCTCTTTGACAGTTGACTCTTGCAGTCACCTTTTCATGACATCATCCACTTACTACATGTCCAGGCACTTACTCTCAATCCAACTGTTACAGTATCACCATGCCTAATTTGAAATTCTATTTGGACCACTCTTATCTTGGGATACTATCACGTTGGAGAACTATCAGCCTTCTGCCTACCCTACAGCCATAAAAGTCTGTAAATGGGTAAATTTATGCCAGAGTTACGGTGAGGAGCGGATAAATAAAGTCCTTTGTTATTCAGATGGTAGCGTTAAACGGAGCAGTGGGACAGAGCCTTACAGCACAATCTGAACACATTTACCCCATTTTTGGACCCCAGGGCAACCGTTCAGTGCCAAAAAGGTACATGTGCTGATATTCCCTGTAAAAGTCAGTGGTGCAAAAGTAGAAACCCTGTGACATGCCATTGCACCCATAAAGGTACGATGATACGCTCATTCTCTGGGAATTATTTGGGATTATTATTGTTATTGGTATATATTATGTATTATAATTATTGGGACCATAGGTTATTGACTCCCTGGGGAAACTAGTTGTAGCACACATGTTCCATTTCATTGTCTGGCCTAATATGAAGTGACTGAGAATATTTACTTATCATTTTGGAAAATGTGTAAAATGTGTGGCGCCTGCAATTTGCCCGCGTATCACTAGGAGTACGTACTCTTGGTCGGGAAACACTGCCTCAAGGCACAGTGTGAACTAATTTACCTAGGGTTGGACATTGTTTGAATTTGAACGATCTCGGTTCCGATTCCGGTTCCTAACGATTCTGACGCTTTTTAGCGGCAGGGTCGTAAATGTTTGCATGGTTTAAATGAGGGCGCTAACCAGAGTACTTTGTGGATGGAATGTCTGAACTTCTCCATGAACTTTTGATCAACTTTTCTATGAATTTCTTATAGGGCTATATTCTACCAGTATACTGTATAATATACTTTTGAAAAGTAGTATACTTTGTTTGCCGCCTCAATGTTGGTGTAAGCTATTTTTATGAAACTCTTACTTTGTGAACACAAGTAAACAGGTTAAAGCTGAAAGTGCTCTTATTTTGAAGGCAGGAAGTGTGTTGTGTGAGTTGAGAAGGTCCCTTGACTAAAAGCTATGTGCTGTGCAGATGATAAACTTGCCTAGCCGTAGCTTCCATCCTTTTATTTACAGCGAACTTCCACATCAGCTGGCATCCTGAAATGAGACGGACGTCATTTATTCTTTGATTTCCCAGATTCTGACTGTTTAGAAGTCCAACATAGCGCATGAAAGATGAGGTACTGTGTTATTCCTACAGCATAAATGTGTGAACATGAATCATGTTGCTCGTGCACCTTCCTTTGCATGATATCATTGTGTTGCAAATGTCAGAGTGAGCCAACCTCTTTTTTTTTTTTTAAGAGGTTAAGCCAAACTATTTAACCACTTCTTCGTTGGTGTTCGCGGCTATTTCTTCCGGTCGGCGAAGTGGGCATCGAATCTAGGAAACAAAATAAAACATTTAAAGAATCAGAATGTTAGTCCTGGTTCCCATCGATGCTCGAAACTGGATGCGCAACACTAAATTTATCCCGTATTCTGGTATTCCAGGGTATTATTTAGATATGTTTAGGTACCAAAAAGTGTTCCTGTAAAAGTCAATCAATGTTGCAAAAGTAGACTTTCATAGGGTTGCATCCAGGTGACAAGCCATTGTAATCCAAAAGGATTACGAAAGGATAGTTTTCTGGGAGTGTGTCAAAAATAGGGGTGGAGTAGGAAACATTGAATCCCCTTAAGGCACAGTATGAACTAGTTTATCCAATATTTTGGACTCCAAGGTACCTGTTTACATCGTACAGTGCAATAAGTGTGAATTGTCAATGGTGCAAAAGTAGAACCTTCAACGATACTACCCCAGTAACAAGCCATTGCACCCCTAAAAGTAGAAGGTTTATTTTGGAAAATAAAACTGTCATACCGTTACTGTTACTGTACCACTCAGCCATACATACTTGCGGTGCTTTCATCGGCCTCCGGGATTTAGAAACGTACAAAAACTGTTCTTTGATCCGACCGATAACCAGTCTAGACGAGTGCAAAGGTACTATCGTGGGTTGTAAAAGTCACAAATAAAAAGGAGTACCTTTTGAGACGAACACCCTATCGAGAAGCCATTTTTCTGTGTTATCAGAGGTGTGGTTTTCATCATGTCCTTTTGATTTGACTCCCGCTATTTCCGGTCAACCAGTGCAATGCCCCCTCTTAAACTTTTTAAAAAGCACAATGAAACGCCAACAACATGTAATGCGGAGGATGCTCCACCTGGCCATGAAACGGCTGAGATTTAGCACCTGCTCTCAACCGACCCGACACTCCGCTCAACGTTTTTAATGCTTTTCAGCTCATTGTTTTGCTTTTACAAGCTGCAACTTTTACAGTGTTATTTCACTCTCGCTGCACTCACAAAAAAAGGTGCAATAAACCCCCGGTCCATGTTTGTTTTTTGTTTTTTTGTGTAGCGCCAAATATCCTCAGAATATAGCCAGAAAGGAGCTAAAATACCGAGATATTGCCATGGAGAGCTGAAGTAGCGTGGGGAAAACATGCCTTCAAATGAATATTGATGTTTCCAGCGGGTGTGGGAGCAGACATCTGCCCAGCAAGGTGTATATCAATCAATACGCTTCATCACTATTTATCTGAAAAAGCTTTCGGAAAACTTTTCCATTTCTGTCATAATTAGGGAGACAGGATGTTGTGTTGCGTTTTTTTTTGTGCAGTGATGATAAATATGATAAAAGATGTTTGGTTAGGTAACATCCACTCCGCTCTGTCACCCGCATGTGTGGAAATAATAAAACACCAGCTAGTTCCCTCGAAACATAGTATACAGTCGTCCCTCGTTTATAGCAGTTAATTGGTTCCAGACTCAACCAGTTGCTGTGTGATGAGTTTAGCATTCTGTGTCAGATGGCACTTTGAGTTTTCGGTTGTGAGTTCACTTGTAGCTCGTGATTGGCTCCTGCCAAAGAAAGAGCAACCATTTCCTCACTGACTCGCGAGCATCACAGTATTTAAACTATCAGTAGTACCGTAATTTCCGGTGTATAATCCGCTACTTTTTTCTTAAACTTTGAACCCTGCGGTTTATACAGTTACACAACTACTACTAATTGCTTAAATACTGTGCCACTCGCCAGTCAGTGAGGAAACAGTAGCACTTTCTTTGGCAGGCGCTATCAATGAACTCACGACAAGCTTGTAAATCCCCTTTTGGGTGGTCTAATTGCAATTAGTTGTACTTTTTGTTAGTGTTTTGCACTTCTCGGCCACCAATATTAACCGGAAAAGGAAAGTACCAACTCCTTGGAGCTGATTGGTCCAAATATTATCACTTCCTATAACTCTGGTATTGGATACATTCCCCTTCCGGGTGGTGTAACTGTAATTTGTTTTGCTTTTTGTTCACGTGTGTTGCACTTCTCGGCCACCGTAATATTCAGGTGTGCTCAATAGTCCAGAATTTACAGTGCACAATTTGAGCAAAACTTGATAATTCATACACAATTGTGGCGATGGTAGACCATTACCACCGTGTTTGCTCTTGAATCCTCCATGCAAGAGTGGTGAAGTTACTGTAATTATAAGACTGTCATGATAACAAATTTTGCTGGTTGATAATTGTGCTAAGAATTATCGGCGATAATCGATTTTATCGGCATTTCTTAATACCATTTATATGGCGTAATATAGGCCGCTGTGTCTGGCTCGCCACTTCCCTCAACTCACTGTGATCGGCTTCATCTTTGTTTTATCGTTTGTTGTGAGGACTCTTACCTGGCTGACGTGCCAGAGTTCCTGCAGTGGGAGGAGCCGTTTCTTTCCAGGAAAATGTAGGCGCAGGGGTGGCAGACTTGTGAAGCCATAAGCCTAGCCGGCACATTCTCCCGAGGTGGTGCGGTTCCGCGGGAGGATTGTTTCCGCCACTTCATCTATCGGCGGAAGTTGGTCTTGTTCTGAGTCTGCGTTCATTTAGCACCGAAACAAGGTTTAGTTTTTCAGTTACTACTGTTTGCGTGGCATTACAATATTGAGTTTCGGTACACATGCCAGCTGTAGGTGGCTGTAATACCCAATATTAAAATGTCAGCTGCATCTGGAGGGTCACTGCCACACTTGACCCCATGCAGGCAGACAATTTAACATAAATGTGTCCATATGCACCTTTTAATGTGGATTTACACCAAAATCTATCAAGTTCTTCCTTGGACAATTATCTGCTGAAGCTTCATAGAAATCAGTTATGGTTGTGTAACCGATCGGTTGTGTATAAGAAGAACCACCCACATATCAAAATAAAGCAATTCCTCCTCTTACAACAAAGTAGTGCTGGCTAAAGCTGAAGGAAAAACACAATTAACCCTCCATGCCAGCGAAGAAAAGTGCAAGCCTTCCAGCATTTCCCTCCAACAAGACTCAAGGGATCGCTCTGTTCTATTAAAGGGAAACACGCCCCGATCCTGCACACTTTTCTAATTAAAACCTTTGGGAATGACTTTTGAGCCACTTGGAGAGGAGGGGAAAAAAGCATAAATGTTGTGGGAGAGGCTCAAAGGATCATGCATTTTGAAAAACAATATGTCTATAATGACAGGGAGAGATATAGATAGCGTCACCCCTGTGTTGGGATATTGCTGTCTCAAATGGCCGCCTCTAAATGGATCAGTGTATATTGCTGCACTGTAGAGTCCTTAATGAAAGCTCCTATTTATGAAGATTGAGCTGTAGGCTTTTATTAAGAGGGATAATTTCACCCTGGTGAGACAAATAAAGGATTATCTGATTTTTAAAGGGTTATATGATCTCATTAAACATGAGAAGTTCACAGCGGTTCTATTAAACAAGAAATCAATGACATCCATGGAGACCAGACTCTCTTCAGAAAATAAGCTTTTTTTAACTACTGCTTGTTCAAGGTTCCCTGTGAATGGAATTATTGCATAAATAACATTCATGCAAATGTTATCCTACAGCTCATGAACAGTGTGCAACATCCTTATGAATTCATTTTGTTATCCAAGGAAGAATAAAATACAGTAGATGGATACTTGATTGATCTTAAAGAGAAATTCACATTTCCAGCAGCTTTTTAAATATACTGTAAGTGGACTGTGTGCAACTCAGCCTAAACTATGTTTATTGAAACCGAAAATATAAGACCACCAATATAAAAATTGTCATACATTTTCGTTCCGCCCAAATAAAATAACTGCCATTGGTGGCTATTCTTTGAATTTAAACTTCTTTTCTTTGTGTGTGTAACAACAAGCAGCCTACAGTAAATGCACTGTGCAACACATCCACTTATCCGACTTTAGCAGCTTCATTAACACTTCATTTGAGTCCAAAAACAGTTATGGACGGGGAGATGCATAAACAAATCATATGAACTATGTTTATGTGTTTGTTTGTGCTCTCTAAGTTTTTAAACTTCAAATTGTCTGAACAACAACAACAACTACACATTCTCCCAATGGAGTCCAGAGATTTAACATTAGCAAGTCTTGGGGTCACCACAGGTGCCTTGATGCTTTGGCCTAAATAACTGACTCCTACTTGTTTAAAATGCAGGATAATCACTGCACACAATGTCTGAGTGACGGAAATGCCAGCAGTCGTTCATGCCACATTTCAGTTTTGTTGAAGTGCAATAAAAACGGTTCTACAGTGAAGTATTCATAAATCATATCCCTCACTTTTGAGAGAAGAGGCGCTCAAACGCTCTCTTTTGATGTTGCGGCTTTTCCCACGTCATGAAGACTCCGACTTGCTTCTGGCTGGATGAGCCGGCCTCACTGTACTGTATATGCACACCACTTCAGAGGACAGCTTTGTAAACAAACAAAACAGCAGGCTTCACTACACATCTTAAAATAAGCCCCTGCCAACATCAATCAACAGATGTGAGTGATATAAGTTTCATTATTTTGTTTTCCTCCAGCGAATATGCAAACCTTTGCTGCTAAAATGTGAGTGCAATGTTAGCACTTTAGCTCCCACAGCTATGCTAGTGTTGCTAAACATTTGTGTCCTCCTGTTTCACTCCTTAAAGTTACGTAGTAAAGTTACTGTATGTGATACAGTAAATGGCATCTATTACCAGTGGTTCTCAACTGATGGGTCGGGACCCAAAGTGGGTGGCGGACCTGTTCCGTGTTATCAAATACACGGAAGCATGCTGTTGATTATTGCAAATACTAGCAGGGTTATTTCAAATGTAGATTTCCTTACATTGATACACTTGCCCTTTAACTTCTTATATAGTTTGTATCATTTGATGTTTGATTATACATACATATTAAATATATATATTTATTTAGGGCCGTCAAAAATACAGCATATTTAATTAATTATGTTAACATTTTTAGTGTAATTAAAGCATGCGCACCATGTCCAGCCACCCCTCTCTGTTATGACAACAGACGGGGGGGTCACAATAGCGTCCCCACAGAGTCTGGCGATCCTTTTAGAACCGGAACACATCAACAGCAGTGCAATTCCAACACCATATGAAGCTCCAACTCAAACATGTCTCTAGTCCCCCCCCTGAAGGACAATTCCTCATTCTCACTCTGCTGCAGTGAGGTCCATTCAGGGACACTCAACATCACAAGAACGTCTTTATTATGCGTGTATGTTTGGTCTAAATAAACAGAAAGACAAAGAAAAACAGTAAGCGAATATTCTTATCACTCACTAGCGTAACTTTTACTGCGGAAGTACAATTTGCTGTAGCAACCCCTCATGGCTCATAATAACACGGTTAAAGTTTAATTCAAATGTTCTACTACTATTAAAGTGGCCGGCGTTTTAGGGGTATCTTTTAGCATGATTTAAATTTTCAGTTCATGTGGAGCTGTTGATATAGTGTGTGTGTGTGTGTGTGTGTGTATACATGTTTTATTTATTTATATATATATATATATATTTTTTTTTTTTTTGTTTGTTTTGTTCATAAAATACAGTTTAAAAAAGAGCACATTTCACACATAATTGCAAAAGGTGATTAATCATGATTAATTTGAAAACTAATTTAATAAAAATGTTGGAGAAATCATTTTTGACAGACCTAATTTTATTATAGATCCATTTTTTTATATTTGAGTGTATTTTATTATTTGAAATAAATTAATCATTTTAAATTGTATTTAATTTAAAAATATTGCTTCTAAAAAAGTAGCTGTAGATGTAAAAAGGTCAAACACGACTCATTAGCATTAAAGCTACAGACAACAACATGGAGTGTCCCCAGTAGGGATTACTAAAAGCACTGTCTCAATTCCAGCACAAAGGCAACATTTTGGACAATAACATTTATCAACATGTATGGGCGTTATCGTTTTTTGGAGGACAGTAGTGGCTCAGGACACGGTGGAAATGAACGTCCAACTTCCAGGTAGTTCCCTGCTTCCCCCAGAAGTCGCCACATTTCCATATAAGATCATTGGTATGCATACTTTAAGTTGTCTTTATTCATTAGCTTTGCGGTCGGTGTAATTTAAAGGTCGTCCAGGGGGTAATCAGGCTGAGTCAGCCCACACTCCACGCCAATAGTGAGGAGGCTCTATTGATTTACACAAGATAAGCGTAGGCGGTAATAGAGTGTCCTTTGTCGCATACTACAAACAAGGCGAGTGCATGGCATTGTTTTTCTGCTTAGTCATTAACTCCACCACCAAGGAGAAACGCGTCACTTTTTTGGTGCAGATCTGGATAAGCAGTGGATGCATTGAATTGTGACAAGGATCAATATTGATGTGTTTCCCCTACTCCGTATCACCATTCCCAATGTATGGATCCATAAAGCCGGGCTGTATTTCTACCGCATCAACTCAGGATGTTGAAAGACCCATTGGAAGTCTTGAAGGTACGACTGGGAACGGTTAAAAATATATATGTTTTATGTGAGAAGGCGTCTGTTGATTAGCCTACTTTTCACTGCGCTTGTTCAGCCCCAGGAGGGAATTTTTGGAACATGTAAATCTGAAAGTTGTGCTGAAGTGATGTCGAAATACTGCCACCAGCGTCTGGGAATCGTATATTTGTTATTTTGCCTTATAGACAACTTTGTGTTCATGTTTACTTGCAATATGGAATAGATACCCCATGGTGTAACACTTCTACTTCTGAACTGCTGTACACAAAAGGCTGAACATTTGGCAAAGCATGCACCCCTACTGTTTTGCGGGACTTAGCAACC
The DNA here is from genome assembly GCF_027744805.1 of Dunckerocampus dactyliophorus. NCBI lineage: Eukaryota > Metazoa > Chordata > Actinopteri > Syngnathiformes > Syngnathidae > Dunckerocampus > Dunckerocampus dactyliophorus. The sequence goes on along the minus strand of NC_072836.1, from coordinate 6,487,364 downwards.
AGCTTCCCATAGGTCATTGACCATTTGTCAAATATTATGAGACTTTGAGGACATCCGTATAACATGTACGTCTTACAAAGCATTTGGCCTCCACCCATAGGGGCGCCACAACGTCATTTAATGCTATCATCAGTTGAATGGCGCTCACTAGTCCGCAGCCTCGGCCCTCTGAGCCTCATGGATTTCAAATAAATTCACAAAAAGTCGTTGTGTGAGACTCCCCACTGAGAAGCAACCATCCCATAAAAAGAATCCACAGGACTGCACAACTTATGTCAGCCTGTGCTCCCTAATTAGCCCCCTGCTTCCTCCCAGTAAGCTTTAAAAATATATATAAGTAAAAGAGAGAGCTTATGAATATTTAACAAAGAAGCGAGTTGACTCGGTTGTTTTTTGCTAGTAGTGGATAAATTCTGATTATACGCTGAAACAGCTGCTCTCTATGATGATAGATGACTTGGCAAACTTTTAGATCCACAGTCAAATTAAATTGAAGTCAACCTTTCACCCTCGAGATGATCCAAAAAGTTGACGTCTCGCTGTCCTATCATGACACTGACAGGTTTTGACTAATGCTGCCAGCGAGGCGAGAGTCGAGCGCTTTGCCAAAGAAACGCAGCCATGACTGACGAGCTTACAGCCCAAGCTTGATTTGCTCCCTCGTCCCTCTCTCTCCCCCTCTCCCTTCGTCTCTCTCCCTGAAATGCAACATGCCAGAATGCCGCCTCGCAGTGATGCAATGTCATCACCAAGCACACAAACACATCCATCACGCGCTCTCATCTGGACGACGCAAACAACGACAACTACATTTCATCAAAACCGGCCGACAAAGAGCTTAAATTCAATTTGGCATCATTTTATTTACGTCACAAATTAAATCTGGTTGTCACTGAGATCCTTTAGAATAACATCAGTGCTGCATTGTTGTCCACGTTCTTCCTGTACTGAAACTCTAAAATGTGTTCACGTTACATATTTTGTACTTTTTCCTAAAGTTAAAAGGCTTTTTTGGGGGGGGGCTTATTACTCGTGTTAAACATAAAAATATTTCAACGGAGATGTAATTAACAATCTAAAAATAAATAGAAGAATAAATAACAAATGCACTCATATTTTACCCTAATTGAAATTGAACCAAGTTTAAAATTATCAGTGGTGTGCAGATCAATATCGATACTTCCGATACCATCTCTTCATGCTTTCTAATAATTTTGATACTTTTCATACTTCAGCCATTTCAGATAAAAATTTTGTCTGATACGTTTGTCTGTTGAAACAATGACTGATCGTAAATGGAGCCATGTGGGAAAGTTTTCAAGTAGTTAAATTAATTAATCATATAAATGAATGGTTTTATGATTTTGCATAATTATAAATCACCCAGCTACCTTAATGTACTTAAATAAATAACTTTAATTAATTAGTAAATTAATTACAAATAAGAATTAATTTAAATTCAGCTTTTATTTTATCATTTATTTATTATTTAGACATTTAATATATTCATTAAATGTCTTGCATTCTTTATGCTATTAAATGCACTACTTTTAAAAATTTACCAGACACATTAGGTGAAATGGCAAAAAGTATCGGTATCGGATCAGTATGGCCGATACCAGCCTGAATTTGACTCAGTATTGGGTCGGAAACGAAATCAGTGGTATCACTCATCACAAAAAATTGTTTCTTTTAAAATGTATGATATTTTATTGGTCATATTGCTGGAAAAAATGTGCAGTAATCCCTCGTTAATTGGTTCCAGACCCAACCATGACAAGAAAATGTCCTCATTGTAAGATTTGTTATTAATAAATTGATATTTTTGTAGTTGGAGCATAGAAAACCTGTTGACGACATTCTAAACCTGTTTTTTAACATTAGAGCCCTCTAGACATGGAATAACATCCCTATAGTCACCTTTACATTCCTATTACTTATATAGTAGACATAATAACAAAAAATAAACTATATTAGACATAAGACATAACCTGGACTCACACGTTAGCACTGAAGGAGTTCATTGTTTTTTTATGGATTGCGTACTTCCTGTGGTGGCTATTGTCTCAATGTAACAGTACTGACACCTAGTGACCAGTGTTAAAAATAAGGGATTTGTATGTTCTCTATATGCGACATTCTGAATTATCCTCAGAGTCTGGGGCTGCACGAGTGCTGCCAGCAGCTGCTGTTCCTTTGGTGGAAAAATGAATTCCGCCATGTATTTTATTTTTTCTTATATTTTTGTACACAATTACATTGTAAAAAAATCGTGGTATTTAATATCAATTTGTATATTTTGCAGGGAAAACAAAGCAACACTCAATGTGTGTTTTCAGCTAATTAAAAACCTTACTCACTCACGATTTATTATTTCACGAGTTGCCATCCATTGCTGGGCTTGAAAATGAGTTCAGGAGTGGAAAAAGGCAATTTATGATCAGCTGTGTGTACAACGTGAATTGCTCGTTAGGAGTAGATTGTGTCTGCAAGTGATTAATTGTAGCGAACTGAAAAAACGTCTGTTTGTGTCAAGTTGATGTATACTCTTGTTTGTTAGTGTGAGGTTTTTTGTAATCTTTCCAATCTAATGAACAGAAGTGCAAAGTCTGCATCTGCGAGCGTGATGAGGCTTCAACTTGTCGTGCTTCTACTAGGGAGACGTTTTGGAGTGAGAAGGTAAGGAAGATATAGTTTAAAAGTGAACGTAAGGGACCTACAGATATCCAAATAAAGCAAAAAAACCCCAGGAATATCCATTTAAATGACTAACAAATATGAGCGCTGAAATAGAATTAGTGTTGCCAACTCCTAAGTTTAAAAAAAAAAAAAAAAAAAAAAGCAGCTACTGGTTGTTGTTAAAGTCACAAACGACACTCAACAAAAATATACTTTTTCAATGTACAGTACACAAAAGGCCGATCTGTCGAATATTGTTAACAAATTCTGTCTAAATCTGCATTAGTGAGCACTCGTAATTCATCCACCATACATGTGTGGCATATCAAGATGTTGATACAGCATGATTATTGCACAGGTGTGCCTGTTGCTGGCCACAATAAAAGGCCACTCCCCAGTGTGCAGTTTCACTGTATTGGGGTGGCTCGGTCAGAAAGCCTGTCAGTATCTGATGTGATCACCATTTGCCTCATGCAGTTTGCGTAGAGTTCTTCAGGTTGTTGATTGTGGCATGTGGAATGTTGACCCCACTCCTCTCGAATGACGAAGAATGTGCAAAGTTGCTGGATGTTGTCAGGAGGTGGAACACGCTGTCGTAAACGCCGATCCATAGCAAGAGATGTTTTCAGCTTCGAGGAATTGTGTACAGAGCCTTGCAACATGGGGCCTTGCATTATTATGCTGCACCATGAGGTGACGGTTGTGGATGAATGGCACCAACAATGGGCCTCAGGATTTCGGCATTTAAAATGCCATCAATAAATGCACCTTTGTTGGTATATATAACATACTTCTGCCCGTATCATAACCCCACCGCCACCATGGCCCGCTTGATCCACAACGTTGACATCAGCAAACCGTTCACCCACACGATGGCATACGCTCTGTCTGCCATCTGCCCTGCTCAGTGAAAACCTGGATTCATCTGTGAAGTGAACACCTCTTCAAATTGCCAGACGCCATCGAATGTGAGCATTTTGCCCACTAAAGTTGTTTAGGGCGATGAAATGCAGTGCAGGTCAAGACCCCAATGATGACTTTGAGCATGCAGATGAGCTTCCCTGAGATGGTGTCTGACAGTTTGTGCATAAAGTCTGAGGTTATGCAGCAGCTGTCTGGGTGGTATGGTAGAGAACTGAACATTCAATTCACGGGCAAAGGCTCTGGTGGACATTCCTGCAGTCGTGATGCCAATTGCATGCTGCCTCAACACTTGCGACATGTGTGGCATTGTGCCGTGTGATAAAACTGCACATTTTAAAGTGGCCTTTTATTGTTTCCCGCCCAAGGCACACCTGTGGAATAAACACCAATGAGGCCTCCCAGAAGCTATGGACAGAAACAGGGTGGAAAGAGAAGGCAGTTGTCATTGAATATTTATCAGCAATACAGTGAAAATAACAGGAAATTGTAATACTTGTATTTACTTTGCAAGTCTGTTTCGGTCTGCGCCCCTAAATTTTCTGCTTGCGTTCTTAAAATTTTAAGTTAGGGGCCACTGTGCTCCCAGTAAAAAAGTTAGTCAGGAGCCCTGAATAGAGTCTTTTAATTGCTGCTCACACCCCAGTTCTGCCACACAGGGGACATCATTGTAATGAAAGCTCAATACACAAGCAAAACAATTACACACTATAAATGTGTGTGTATATTATGTATTTTAATTTGGCTCCAAAATCTCACATCTACGTGGGCAAATCACGTTAAGCGCTAAACCAAATTACAATAACACTCAGGAAAAGATAAGTAACGATAAATATCCCGTGGCTCGGGGCAGCCGTTAAGACGGTTTTAAATGCCAGCGTAATAAAAACAAACACAGACGGTTAAACAACAAGTGAATGGCTAATAACCGAAAACAATAAGATGAGACAATAAGAAGAAAGAGAGGAGACAAAGAAAAGATGCTAAAAGTTGTACGCGGGCGGCAACGAATGAGACGAGACCTTGACTTATTGCTTGACATCTGACACAGAGGCCGGGAAATAATTTGAACCAAAATTGGCAGAAACATCAAGACCTGCCATGCCGGTTTGCAAAAGGTCCCCATTGTACTGCTTAATTCACCGGATTTACTTCTAATTCACATCTCTTTTAAATAGACATTTTCACAGATGACAAGCTAATTATAGCGTATGGGCTGCTTCTGCAAAGAGCTGTACTAGACAGGAAAGTGTCATTGTAAGCCCAGCGTGACACATCATGTGATGGCAAAGGTTGTCAGCGGTTCTCGACTTTGACCTTGGACCAGATTCTTGCTCTCCCGGCAGTCCTGGTGGTGATACAAGGTCAGCGACATTGGCCAAGGCAAAGCACCACAGGTGTGGTTTAGAGGTCAAACACAGTGACTTTTGTTGAGGTCAGTTTAGGTAAAATGTTGCAGCTACACTGCTTTCTGCTGTCCAATCATGTTTTCCCGGCAGTATTCTTTAAAGTATCTAACAAAGTATATTTTCTCAAGGGGCAATACTAATAGAAGTAAACTTGAATATACTGAAAATGAGTCAACACACAGCCATTATTGGCTAATTCAGGGGTGTTCAAACTTTTTCCACCAAGGGCCGCATTAAATATATATTTTTTTATATGGATTTTTGTTTTAATTTTTTTTTTTTTTATAAAACTATATTTCATGACAAAGCTTTGTGTTATTAGTATCAACATTTCAGCCTTTTGTTTTCACATTCTGCATTTTTGCTCTATTTTTCCAATTTTTTTTTTTTTTTTTTTGGTTTAATTTTATTTCTACAGTGTGCCGAGGGCCAATGAAAAAGTAATGGCTGGAGATTACACGAATGCTGCCAGCATGGGGTGAGCTGCGGTTAATTGTGGAGGAAGATCAATTCCAACATGTAATGTGACACTGTGAAGCAGAAACGGGGCTGCATGGCAGTTTTCCCAACATAAGGACCCCAAACACCAGCAAGTGCCTTGCTGAGAAAGCTGAAGGGGATGGAGTGGGCGAGTCTCTTCCAGACCTGAACCCAATCAAGTGCAAGGTGTCTAACATCCACGAGCTCCACCAGTGATGTAATTATGGAGAAGTAGGAGAGGATTCCAGTAACAACCTGTGCAGAACGGTCTATTCCATGCCTAAGAGGATGAAGGCAGTCCTGGATAGCAGTGGTGCTTCCACTAAATATTCACACCAAGCACACAATTTGGACATGTTCACCATAAGGTGAACTCACTTGGAGCTGGAGGATGTTCGACACCTTCACTCACCCACTGTCCTGTCATCCTTCTGCTTGATTGGGTTGAAGTCTGGAGGAGACATACTTGGCCACACCATCACCGTCATCTTGGTGGTGTGTTTGTGCGCCTTATCATGTTGGAAAACTGCCATGTGGCCCAGTTTCTGCTTCGCGATGTCACGGTTCCTGCCATGTTTAAAGTTTCCAGCCAATGAACCACAGCTCCCCAGTGCTGACGGCACTCGTGCACGCTATGACCGCCATGCATGCCAGATATTTAGACAACGCTGTGTGTTGACTGATTTTCAGTGCATCGTCATTCTTTACTGCTGCTCTAAAAGGAAATCAAAGTTTTACATTCTATAGTGTTGTCCCTGCTTGCTGTACTCCCTTTTGGGAGATACTGTATTTAAAAAGGCCAACTCGTCTTCCATCATAATCGACTTTGTGTCTGCTGCATGGGAGTACTTCATGTCCCTCTGGGCCGAGCCTGACCGCGCTAAACATCTGCTAACACGCTGGGAGTGTCACCTGTCACATCTGCTACTTGACCTCTTTACGGGTGACCCTCGAGCTTAATGGGTCGACACGTTTGTCTGCTTTGACTTACCAGTCTGTTGAGGCTGCACCTGAACATGCTGCGAGTTTCACCTCAGCTTCTTTTTTTTTTTTTTTTTTTTTTTTTTTTTAGCTACCGTGAGTATACCCTGCACACCTTGCGGGTATGTGGGCATAGTTTTACCTGTATGTTAGTGTGTAAGCGTTATTTTAATACCCCATGCTGTGTGGTTTTGTTTGCACCGTGAGTTACATAGGCGTTGTGATGTGCTTTAGTGTTTGCTGGCTAATCACTGCAAATAAAGTGCATTCTGAAGTTTGTCATGCCACGATGTTTGAACAAATTTTGTTGGGCTTGACAGCGGGTGTCACCACCCTTTTTAGTGCACGGGGGCCAGCGCTGCAATTTCATCCGGCCCGCGGTACTGTTTGGAAAATAGCTTTGAGTTGGCCCGCCTCAAGGACTTTATCAAAGTGCTTACAGCGATCTGCGTAATGAAGCGACTCCTGGCATCATAACTTTAAAAGTGGAGACAATATTGTATAAAGCACGAATTTCACAACCATTCTTAATAAGGGTGCCAGATTCAGAACAAAAAGTGTACACGACTAAAAACAGCAGCACTTTAGCTATTACACCTGTACTATTACTGTACTATTACATCTGTACAAAATGCAGTCAAAAGTGATCATTTTAAGCAGCATGCTGGGAAATGCATAATCTATCCGTTCCACAGTTGCAAACTCTTGCAGGTTGCACATCTCACAGATTGTGATGTTTTTTGTTGACACTATAACACTAGTGAAGTTTATTTAAAAAAAAAAATCAATAAAAAAATGTATGTTCACATAAAAACACATTCACCAGCTGTCATGCGCATTTTGTCCCAATCGGAAAACGCAACCACAGGGGTTCATTATATTGTATGTTACAATCCCGGCACTGCGTGAGTCTCGTTGAGTCACTGCATTTCCACTTTTTAAGGTAAAAACAAAAAAAAAACTTCTTCTACATAATAAGTTTTCACATTTCATAAATAACAGCCTCTCAATTATAGCCTGCTTCCAATTTTCCATCTTTTATTTATTTATTTATTTATTTATTTATTTTGTCCTGTCCAGCCATTGGGGCAAATAGTATTGTTGATCTAGAGGCCGTTACATGATAAACAGATTTGCTCTGCCAGGGGGGGAAAAAAAATTGTCTTTAGTTTTGGTAAATAGGCGCCACTACATGCGGCATTGGGAGCATTTACGCTATATCGGGCAGGGACCGATGCATGTTTTGTACTATACCTAAACATGCCTTCAAGGAAAGGTGTGTTGTTTTTTTTTTGTTTTTTTTTTTTAACAAAAAAAAAGTCTCCCGAAGGATGAAACCCACGCTCTGTTGTGTTTTCCAAGGGAAGCACATCCAACCACTGATGGAATGAAGAAAATGATTTATTTAGTGTGCCTTTCCAGGATATTTGACATGCTTGGGTATGTTTAGCCAATAGCCTCATCATAATGAAACAGCAAGGCGTCAGAGTTGTAGAAGAGGCGTCTTGTGCCTGAGGCGCTGTTAAATGATGGTCCTCTTTCACAGTCACACCCTCATTTCTCTTCGTGTCACCACAATTCCCAATGGCGGGGGATGAGCACAACTAATCAAAATATGCCTGACAACAATTATGCTCCAAAGAGATCTGGCTCTTCTCTTCTCAGCCACTCCATACAAAGTTTGAACATTACTGAAACGTTGGAGTTGGAGGTTTTTAAATGCGTGTTTTGTTTACATTTTTTGCTGTGGGAAAAAAAAAAAAATCAAATTAATTTAGTGCTGGGGAGAATATGAGAATCCTGAAAGCTGCCTTTTCCAGACTGACAGAATTGACTTGGATCTTGGCCACTTTGTGTGAAATAATTTTTATTTTGACCTACTGGCCTTAGGTGGTGGTGTTCCTCAGGGATGTGTCTTAAGCACAGCTGCATTCTCAACAAATGCCACATTTATTTGACTGAATGGTTCCTTAATTATGATGAATAATACATTTGTAAATTCAGGCATGTGCATCAAATGGATGTCTACAAAGGCACACAGTTTGACCCAAATTAGGGATTGTTTGACCTTGGCTGCTTTTGAGTAGCTCACCAAAGGGTTAAATGTTCACGTTAACCTTTAGTGTTGATTAACTAATAATTAATTAATTTAAAATAATTTTCTAAATACCACAAAAAATAATTAAACTAATCTAATACATCTAATAATAAAAATAATATAAAAATAATTAATATCTAATAAACTTATTAACTATTTGTTTATATGTGCCCTGCGATTGACTGCCGGCCAGTCCAGGATGTACCCCGCCTCTTGCCCGAAGTCAGATGGGATAGGCTCCAGCATACCCTAGTGAGGATAAGGCATTATGCTTCTATTTAATGATAAATTACAGAACCACAAAATAGCATAAAGACAATGGCTACACTGTTTGAGTGGAGATGTGCTTCGTAAATGCTTTAACTCTTAATATTAACTATTGATTAATGGTTAATCATAATGATAATGACAACTAATGATTAATTATCACAAACCTGGACTTTCAATTTATGCTATTTTATATTAAGCAGGACAGATTTTGATAAAGATATATAAATTATTTTATTCAGTTAATTATTTAACTAAAAAAGATATATTAAACAATGAACTTCCCATTAGTATTACTGTCAAACGGGCAACAAATTAAATTCAGGTTTGTGTCAAATAGTACAACATTTGTTTCACACAGTTAAAGGCAAAACAAGGCGAACGAGGTGTTCCTTATTTACTTTATTTTTGTCAAAGTAGCGATTATAGCGATGCAAGTTGGTTGAGAGACCCCAGCGCTAGAAAAGAACTGCATACTGAAATTCAAGATGCAGATGAACCAAAAAAAAAAAAAAAATGTTGATATTTTAATACAAAATGAGAGTTGTGGATCCCAACATTTTGTGAATGTTTTGGCAAAACATGCTCATTCGCTTTGTTTGGGTTGGAACAAGCGATGACAATAAATGTTACCAAAATGAGTTGCTGCTCTCAGAAGAAAAAAGGTTGGAGACCCCCTGCTCTCCTGCTAGTTTGATGAATTTGGAGCCTGCCATTGTGGCACTTCAAGGTTAAAGGTGGGCTCATTCAGTGCACGGTGGCATTGAATCATTTCATTGAAAAGATCTCTGGTTTAATGGGAGCGCTTGTCAGACATGCACAAAAGGTTGAATACAAACATGCATGAACTATTATAAAATCACATTTGCACAATTATCATCATTTTTTTCCCTTGACACTGACTGGATGTGACCAGAGACAATTACCACTTGCTTTAGAATATTAATTCCTGTGAGGTTCTGACTATTTTGCACCACTTAATTGCTGAGAGAATTACATGACCCTTGCTATTATGGCGTGCCATTTTTG